>NC_133552.1:43787693-45121443 GCF_048773025.1 Camelus bactrianus | reverse complement strand
TTTTTCCTCCCAGTGCTTTTCAAATTCATCCCCTTTTCTTCTTCTCTACGGCCATTGTTCAAGTTCCCTTATCTCCCACCTAGAACATTGTAATCATTTCCTAACAGAACCTCTCTTGGTGTCAGTTGTCCTCCCTCAGGCTAGTCTCAACTCCATCATCAGAGTGATTTTTTTTCCCTCCAAACAGAAACCTGATCAGGTCATACCTTCCATAGAACACTTGAATGAAATATTTATTTTATTTATGTGGCCAAACGTGTCCTGCATTGTCTGCCCTCACTTTTCTCTACGTTCCTCTTTACAGCTCCCTCACCTCGTGCCCTACATAGATAATTCTTGCCATTCCGTCCCTAGCTATTCAGGAAAGACTTTTCTGGCCAACTCAGTCATATCTCTATTGAATGTTCTCTCTCTGTGTACTTCATTCTGTTTGCTTATTTATGAAACATTCCACTAGAGCTTAAGGTGTGTCCAACATTATTATAACCATTTTAAATATTAACTTAATTAATACTCAGAACAATCCTATGAAGTACTTAAAATTTTTCCATTGTACATATCAGTAAACTTAGGACAGAGAGATCAAGTCACTCGCCCAGAGTCACACAGCTAGGATGTGCAGAATCTTGGGCATCAGACTCCAGAGTCCACACTTCTAAGGGCCTTGCGTTTGCTGTCTCTTTCTCTCAGTGACATTTTTCAAAGTCATAATTTGCATGTATTTGTGTGAGTATGTCCTCCCTGTAAGGAAAACTCTCTGTTTTACTCATTACTATGGTACATGAAACAAGTAGTGATGAAAGAATTAAAACAACTGAATGAATAAAATACCAAACTATTGATTGACATCACTCTGTACTTTGGATGTTAAACGTCCTCCCATATGTATTCTGTGCTTTGCAGTTTCATATTGCCAAGTTAAATTATTTCAAAGGAAATCTATATGAGCATTGGCAGAGGTATTTGAAATAGCTAATGAATATTTTCATGGCCTTACAACTTAAAAAGTTGAAGGTCTAAAGCAGAGAGATCAGCATGTCAGGAATGTTAGGGAAAGTACTCATTTTTCATTCATGTTGTCAGTTTCACAAACCAGAAAGCTCCATGAAGTTTCACTGCCCTTCCTCCAATTAATTATGAATTCAAACTCCTTGTCAGGCTAAAGCCAAGGGATAGTAAAAGAAGAGAACATTTTTTGATTATGATATAACACATGTTCATTACATGGAATCTTAGAAATGTAGAAAATTATTAAGAAAAAAATTAAGAATCAATTACTGCTAAATTTACCAAGAAAAGAAAAATCAGAACTAGTATTTTGATAAATAAATCTTTTGATATCTGTTTGCCTATGTAGATATATAAATATTTACACATACATATAGGTCAAATACAGAAGAATGCATATACATATGTGTGTATGATTGTGTATACTTTCAAAATTAGCATGTTACTTTAAATGAATGCTTTTTTTAACTTAACCTTATGTAAGAAGCATATTTCACTATTATTAAGTATTTTCATGATATTTAATGCCTGGATAATATTTATCTTATGGATAAGCCAAAACTTATTTTACAATTTTTTTCTTATTTTCAGTATTTTTAAAAATAATAATTCAATGCTTTCTTTTGTATAAACTACTATCCACATCTCTAAAATTTTCTTTGTGATAGAGTTCCCATAGTGGAGAGACTAGATCTGGAACGTTCTCACCAGAAAAAAGAAATAATAATTATGCAAGGTGATGGAAATAATAATTATATGAGATGATTAGATAATGCTACAGTGGTAACTATATTGCAATATGTAAGTGTATCAAATCAACATGTTGTATGCTTTAAACTTACATAACGTATGTCAATTATATCCCAGTTTTTAAAAAGGAGTGTATTTGTTAAATTTCTTGATTCCTGTTGCCTGATGCTTCCCAGAAAGGTTGTAGATAATTAAACAAAAGTATAAGGGGTATCTATCTTACTAAACCTTTGTTAACTTTAACTATTGCTCCTGGAAACAAAATCTTTGATGACCAAAAACTCTGATAACATTGGGTCAATGAGCATTTGAGAAACAGACATTTTTATATTTTGTGAATATGAATAAAAATTGCTACCAACTATATGGAGGGAAATTTGGAAATTCCTGTTAAAATTTCATCTCTTTTGATAATGAATGGATTAGTTTCTAGGATTTCTCCAGCTTTATTTAAACTGGTTCTCAAGTCCATGCATGCAAAAATATCGATGACCCCTTGTTTGTAATAGCCAAAGGTTGTAAGTGACCCAACTATCCATCTAAAGGAGGTTAGTTATGTAAATATGGTATAGTCATGCCATAGACTACTGGATCAATTAGAGCTCTTTATGCTGAAAATAATGGGAATCTAACTGAAAGTGGTTTGCACTATAATCATTAATAACTTAACAGTCCAGAGGAAGAGAGGACTTCAGGGTGATCTTAACTTCTGACTCTCACCATCCCCATTAGTCTCTTCTGCCTGCAATGCTATTGAACTTTTTTGTTTGTTTGTTTTGTTTTTTTAATGTATTTTTATTGAAGTATAGTCAGTTTACAATGTTGTGTGTGTGTGTGTGTGTGCTATTGAACTTATCATTCCTTTTCCAGTTTTCTTCATTGGAGAAATGTCTGTTTAGATCTCCTGTCCACTTTTGGATTGGGTTGTTTACTTTTTTGTTATCGAGTTCTATGAGCTATTAATATATTCTGGAAGTTAAGTCCTTGTCAGTCACATTTGAAAATATTTTCTCCCAGTCTGTAGGTTATCTTTTCGTTTTATTTAAGGTTTCTTTTGCTGTGCAAAAGCTTATAAGTTTAGTGTACATAAAATTTTTCGTAACATTTTCAAGCCCTTTGTAGGTTATTCGTTATTTGGTTTTTTGTTAAACTTTCTTTGAGTTAATTTTGGTAATTTTTATCACACAATACTAGACCACTGACTTTCAAAGTAAAGCCTAAATTATTTTTTAGGGCACTATGAGGTCAAAATAATTTTTATAATAAAACCAGATGTTAAAACCATATTTGCTCTTTCATTCTCATTCTTTTCTGAGTGTATAGTGTTCCAGAAAGTAAATGATGTGTGATGATGTCATTATTCTGAGACCTAATAGAAATCATGCTTATATCCTGATGGTCCACAGCAATAAAAATATCTTCCTAGATACACAAAAACTCAGAAACAGCACCCATAGAATTTTTCTTGGAAAAATTACTTGAAGTCATATTATGGTCAACCAAAAAACTGATCACAAAAATTCAGCAGTGTGGAAGGAATATTATGAAACGAAGTGACACTATTCATTGAAACTACCTAAGCAGAGTTTGGTCAATCAAATTGTTATAAATAAGTATGTTTACTGAGCCCTTGACTTTCTGGGGGTATTTTTCTGTTTCTTTTATACATTAAAAACAATTTGCCAGGTAAATAAGTTTAAGCCACAGCTTTTTCCCTTCAAACTTCTTTAGATCATGTGTATTAATATCCTATTCTTCCTTTAGCAAATTACCGCAGACAGTGGCTTACAATAACACAGACATGTCAGCTTACAGTTTTGGAAGTTGGAAGTCTGAAATCAGTTTCACTGGACTAAGGTAAGCATCAGGGGGGCTGGTTCCCTTTGGAAACTCTAGGGGAGAATTGGTTTCCTTGCCTCTTCCAGCTCGTGGGGGTCACATACATTTTGACTCATGGCTCTTCCTCCATCTTCAAAGCCAGAACTGCTGCGTCTTTCTCCTCTCTGACCTCTGCTCCCATCATTTCTTCTCTTTCCGATTTGGATCTTCCTGTCCCCCTCTTATAAGGACCCTTGTGATTACACTGCACCCACCTGGATAATCCAGGCTTATCTCATCTCAAAATCTTTAATTGATCATATATGCAAAGTCCCCTTTACCTGGCAAGATAGCATATTCACAGGGACATCTCGAGGGGGAGGGTATTATTCAGCCTACTGTAGCATGTTTCATTCTTTTGGATACTTAGTGTTCCGAGGAAAAAATTCTCATTATTTTAAAATGAATTAGTTATTTTAAAAACAATTTTAAAATCTCCTTTTTTTTTTTTTTTTTTTTAGTTGTTTAAAGAATATGGTAGTTGTGGATTTCACTGGTAAATTAAATTATTTACCCCAGTTCTTTCTCCCTTCTTGTATCCAAGCTCTTTGTGCCATAGATTTTTGTAGTCCCTGCCACCATTGTGTGTGGGGGGTGCACCCCCCTAGCCCTTGTCTTTGGTCTTGTCTGGCTGTCTTGCCCTCCAGCCTCATCTCATCACTCCCCACCTGCACCAGGTCCACACATGCCCCAGGCCTTTACATCACATCCCCTTAGCCTCAAAGGTTAATTTCCTCTCTTTTGAACTTGGGTGCATTCACCTCATCCTCCACTTTATCTTCTTTTTGACTGTTTAATACGCGCATGCCTCAGGGATAAAACAGAGATTTGGGCAGAATTTCTAAATAAAATTTGGGATTCCCCTTTTCTAGCTCTCACCTTTCCAGGATTCCTCCATTCACTTACTAGTGACGGTGATTATCCCAGACTCTTTCCTCAAATTCCTTAGGCCAGAAAGTGTGGCTTTTCTATCAGTTTAGATTGTCCTTCATCTAAACTAGGGCCCATGTTAATCTACATTTAAATCACTCCCAATCAGATTAAATGATCCTGAAACACTTTGAATGTGTTTCCTTTGCCACTGTAAAAAGAGGCACCTTTTTGCAGAGAGTAGCAGGAGGCAGGGATACAGGAGCTTGAAACTGCAGGCAATGGCTGTGGACCAGGTCAATCACCTCTTTTGTCAAGGTGAGACTTCCTTATTCAGAATGCAAATTATCTGCCTCAGATGCCTTTACCACTGTTGTCTCTCCATGTTCTAAAGTTCTGTGACTTTCCTGGTGGGATCAGAGGTGGGAGAGAAGACCCCTTCTCTCCATTCCCTTTTTACGTGGCTGTACAGAGGTACAGTTGGCATACAACAAACGGCACAGATTTAAACTGAATCATTTCATGTGCTTTGATTTGTGTGCATCCCTGGAAACCATCGCCACACTCAAGACAGTGAACATATCCATCACTCCTCAAATTAATGTGTGTCCCTTTGTGATCCCCACCTTCCTTCCTTCAGCTCCTTCTCTCCAGCCAGGAAACCACTAATCTGCGTTTAGTCTCTGTAAATTATTATGTAGTGGTAGCTCCTTGTGGTTTTGATTTGCATCACCCTAATGACTAATGATCCTGAGGATCTTTCCATGGGCTTATTTGCCATTTATTTATCTTCTCTGGTGCAATGTCTTTCAAATGTTTTGACTGCTTTTTATTAAATTGTTAGCTTTTTTTTTTACTATTGGGTTTTCAGAGTTTTTTAATATATTCTGGATACATATTCTTTACCAGATATATTAACAGTGACTTTTAAAGAGCATAAGTTATGTGAAGCCTGAATTTCTGACCCACATAAATACAAGATACCATAAAATGGTGGTTGGTTTCAAGTCACTGGGTTTTAGGGTAGTTTATTACATAGCAGTATATTATCAGAACATCCACCACGGGATCTTTAAACTTTAATCACCAAGGAATGAAGAAGGAGAGGAGCAGAAATGGAGTCAGGCGGCAGATACAAGGATTAAATCTGTTTTTTGCCCTACCTGGTGGCTCTCTTTTCACTCCTCTGGGAAGCCAGATCTCTTTTTGAATTCTGTAGGTCCTGATAAAAAAGAAGAAAACTTAAGCTGCTTCTTCGCAGAAATGAGGCTACCTTCCTTTCTGTGTCACTTATTTTGGAAAATAGGACTTTGGTAACAAAGAAGACAGATCCTTGAGGCACCCTTGAAGTTGGTGGGTCCCTGGCAAGGACCCATGGAGTGGTCCTCACGGTCTTCAGTAAACTTTTGAAGTAGCCACATCTCCCTCGGTGTTCCTGGTGACCCACCTCTAGTAGGCTCCTCTTCCTTTTCCACCCGGGGGCCTTGTATACTGTCTCTATCCTTTTATCTGTTAAAACTGATAAGAAAGAATCTGGTATCAGTCATTTCTGTTTTGGGGGCCTTATGTTTGCTTTTATTTCACCTCATAGCCTGTGAAAGTTCTTTTGTGTACACATTTACCCTCTCTGAAGAGTTCCGTGGAACATCTTTCATTCATTCATCTACTGATGTTTGATGATTCACTTCCACTACAGTATCATCAAGCCCTGCTCTATGCCTAGTGCTGAGGACACGATGGGGCATGAGTTTTAGTGGCTGCTCTCAGGGAGTTTGTAGAGTGATGTCATCGGCCCTCTGGCCAGCAGTAGGTATGCGGTGGACCCAGGAGTTCTTCCTGAGATACCCTTTTATCCATCTGGAAGATGACTGGGTCCAACTGTAAAATATTTCCAGTGAACACACCCCCACTTCCTGTAAAACATGTCAGTCCAAGAGCTGCTGAGGCTCTTGCAGTTCAGGGGAAGACACCTCAGGTAACCTCTGCGGGAAATTACACCTTGTTCTTCCACAGAAGGAAGTGGGGGAGGGGGTGTGAACTTTCTATGTGAGCAATATTCTCAGACTACAGTTGATGGCTGGTTACTTTCCTCAGCAGACATGCCTCTGGTACCTCAAGATGATAGGTTTGGAAGTCCTGAAATACCTCCCTCCTTTTCCAAATGTGAAATTGAAGGGGAGTACTTTGATGGATTTCCTGCACTAAATGGCACCTGAACATTTGCAGACACAATGTCATCAGAGCATTGCTTGACGCTTATATGGCATGAGTTGTCAAGAAGTAGGGCAATTCAATGTGGGAGAAAATCAATTAAAAATATGAGTGGAAAAAGGTGTAGTGAACAAAGTTGTTAATAAAGCTCCTCTTGCTTCTAAATGCAGAATGAAACATCACAAAAGAAAATGGAGATATCTAAGCAGACCAGAAGTCCAAGTGGCTTCTGCTCTGAAGTATCAAAGCTATACATAATGGCAAGGACCGTTCTCAAAACCCATACAGACTGTCAGCAGTGGGAGGCCAGATTCTTCCTCTCTTAAGCTGAAATAGGCTTGTGTTATTGCTTAACGTTTTTGTTTGCAGTTGTTTTGAAAAATAACTTTGGGCTCAATAAAGGAAATGCAGTGGCTGTAACAGTTAAAGTATTTGAAGAATCGGAAATGTTTTAGATTCTGTAAGTCTGCAATTAAAATTACTTAGGGTCATTTTTTGTTATAATAGTGATACTCATTGTTATAAATCTTGAAAATACAGATAAGCAGAGATCACATCTCAACTATTAATATTTTATCATGTAGCTTTTTGGTCTTTTTTCTTTATTTGCTTTTGTGCATTTGTCTTAATTATGAAAGGAATACAATTAAATTCAAGGTATAAAATGTGACAGAAAGATGCAACCCAATAGGAGAAAGTGCTTCTTCACCCAGATAATCACTAACAAGAGTTCATTGTCAAGTTCCACTCATATATATATATATATATATATATATATATATATATACACACACACACACACACACACACATACAGTAGGGCTGCTTTATGACCTAGTGTTTGTCCAATCATACAATTTTGTAAAATATTCTTCTCTACATCATCATTTTTTATGGGACGAACTCAGCAATTTAATTATTCAAACTGTTATTAATATTTAGGTTGCTTTAATGTTATGATCGTCCTGATTAGGTATTTGTATATATCCTTAGGATAAACTTCCAGAAGGAGAACGTTAGATCAAATTGGATCAAATGTTTTTTTAACTTTTAAGGTGTCTCTTGAGATAAAAATAAAAACAGTCCTCCAGGAGAGTTTTACAAATTTCGATTTCTAACAGCAGAGTATAAGAAAGCATCTTTCTCTCATTGTCGCCTATGTTGAGTATTATTTTTTCATCTTCTCTTATCTGATTCTAAGAATATCTTATTAATGTACCTTATATTTCTTTAATTGCTGGGAGGCCATGACTATGCAACTTTCCAGTATAGAGGAAACAGTAAAGTGAATGAATTTGAGTATAGTCATTGGGGCTTATCTGGGTAACTTGGATCAAAGTGACTTAAAGTGAGAAAGTTGCTGTTTAGCATTTTGTAAGATGAAGTAGGATGTGGGGCAATAATTAACTCAGAGATCCTGCGCCAACAGCTCAAGTCCATGTTTATTTCCCATAAGAAATGACAGCAGGATGAGATACACTGGGAGCAAAGACTGAAGCAATGAAGCCCCTTGTGGGGCCACCATGTTTCTTTTTCCTTTGGGAGAGTTTCTTGGCTTTGAGTTCTCTGGTGTCTCTACCTTTGACTTTGAAAAGCTGGACAACCACTTCGAATGCTTTTCTTATTTCTGTAGGAGTTGTTAGAACCAACCCATTTTGGAGAGCTGGTCTACACACCTGAACTTCATTGTGCATAACTATCTTCTCTCCTCTGCCCCTTTCATCCCTGGACAGCACCTTAGACCCACTTGTGGAGCTTTCAGAACAGTTCATACTTCTCTCGCCTCTCCATCCCCTTGGACCAAATAAGTTAGAGTCTCTGGGCAGTGGGCTCTGAACAGAGTGGTGTTTTATTAAAAGCTCCAGATATGACACTAGTGTGCATCCAGGCTAAAGAACTGCTAGACTAAGTTATTTCCACCCTTCAGTTATCACAGGAACCACTTCTCTTCATACCATCCTCCTCTGCGTATACACGTCTTTGATTGAGAAGACTTAGAATGGTATGGTGAACACCATACGGTTTTACTGCATAGGTGCACATAAAACTAATTGTGATAAGTATCACAAGGATGCCTTCTCATTAAATCAACTATCTCTCCTGCAAGATACAGTTCAGTGTGTTATATGTGTTGATATCAGCAAATAAATCATTCCCTTAGCTTCAAAGATGTGGGTTTAGAAGTTCAGCCAAGGGACCAGAAGTAGATATTGGTGTTCTGAAGCAGCCTATGAGCCGGAAGAAACTGTCCTAACTGAAGCCCTGTCCTGACCAGGCCAGGCAACCAGGCCGCAATCCCCAGTCTGTCTTCTTTACTTTCTGGCTGACCCCACAGGTATGGGAATCACCAACCACACTGGCTGGCCCAACCCATGGCTCCCACTATGGTTTTGCTTCAATCTCTCTCTCTTTAGTTTGGCTGTGATGTGGGACTTTTTGCAGTTTCCCTCAAGTGTCTCAGAACTGGTCCAAAATGTTTATCTTTCCCCCCTGCTTCTGAGAAACCATAGGAAAGAAAAGATTCAAGCCAAGCAAAGAAGTCTGCTCCCCTAGCAACACTCATCTCCTTTTCTGTGGTCTTCTCCAGTTCCCTCTTTGGAAAGCTTCCCCATTCCCTAGAACAGTGGGCGAGAGACAAAAGTGTGTATCTGACATGCCAAGACTATGCTCAGTATTCACATAGTGCTGTGTCAGCAGAAAAGTTCTCCTCAGCACTTTTAAATCCATTAACTCTTTTCTATTTCAGTACTTGGGGCTTTGCTCCCACTTGCTGCTGGGGGAAATGAAAATGCGGTGTAAAGAAAATGAAATCATGGTCAAAGACCTACTGGCGTAAAGACTTTAGCAAGTTACAGCTCTCTGAGCTTTAATGTTCTAATCTGTAAAGTCCTTAATAACACCTGCCCTGCTAGTCCTGCAGGCTTGTTGCAAACGGAATGACATATGGGAAAATACGATTTGAAAACTGTCAAGTGATAAACACCTCTTTATTGATGTTTAACTTATAAACAATAAAATGCACAGAGTTCAATACATTTTTGCCAACTACATGCAACTGTGTAAAAATATCCAAAGCAAGATACAAACGCTCACCATCACAGTAGAAAGATCCATCTTGCCCTTTTACGATTCATCCACACTGCATCTCTCACCACCACACAGAAAACGATCATTCTACAGCCATAGATTCATCTCCCCTGTCCTTTAACTTTAGATGAGTGGAAGAATACAATATGTGTTTGTCTGTGTGTGTTTGATCTTGCTCTCTAAAACAGTACCAGTGAGATCTACGTATGTTTTGCATATAATTCCTTTTTATTGCTGAGGAGTAATTCACTGTGTGAATATACCAAGTTTTGTTTTTCAATACTCCCATTCATGGATACTTGGGTTATTTCCAGTCTTAGCTATTATGAATAAAACTACTGTGAACATTCGTGTCCATATTATTTGATGGATGTACACTTTCATTTCACTTGGGTATGTACTCAAAGTGGAATTGCTGGATTGTAGGGTAGGTACAACTTCACCTTTATAAGAAACTATTAAAGTGCTTTCCAAAGTAGTTTTATAAGTACCCCAGATGCTCCATATCCTTGCAAATCTTTTCGGTCTCTGTAATTTCAGCCACTCTAGTAGGTTTCAGTACAGTTTTAATTTGCATTTCCCTAATGGCTAATCATCTTTTCATGCACTTATTAGGTTATCTGTATATGCTCTTGGGTGAAGTGTCAAGTCTTTTATGTACTTAGAAATTAGATTGTTACTAGATAGTTAAACTTGTTTTTTGTTTCCATTCTTAAATAGCTAAAAATCCCTCTAATTTTATCTGTTCACTTCCTTAGCAAATACAATTGAGAACAAATTTAAGAACAGCATTCTAAATCTAAGAGCCAATGTTTTTCCAAACTTCAATGTTAACACAAGTCACGTAGGTATCCTGTTAAAATGTTCATTATGATTCAGTAGGACTTGGGTACGGCCCAAGAGTCTGTATTTCTATCAGGGTGCTTCAAGATGTCAATACTGCTGGCTCAGTTACCAAGTTTGAGAAGCAAAGTTCTTCAACCTCATGTTTTCACATATAGCTTTGTTGTGCTGTTTTGCTGTGCCAGCCATGTGACTTGCTTTGTCCAGTGGGACGTTAGCAGTGGTGACAAAGCAGAGGCTTGAGGAGCACTGGTGCATTCAGGTTTGCCCTTGCTTGTTTCTCTGTGTTTAGACTCTTGAAGAAAGAGAAAGACACATGGTGATGTACTTGGCCAGTGTTTCCTCAGCGCCTACCATTTATCAAACATGTACTCTGGATCAGGCAACATGTAGGTCACCTACATTTTCTCAGAACAGGTCTCACAATAACCCTATGCAGAGGTGGTACTACTGAGGACACTGGAACCTAGAGAGGTTCAACCACCCAGAAGCACTAAGCCCTGAAACTAGGATTTAAATCCTTTTTTTTTTTTTCCTGACTCTAGATAAAGTTTTAGCAACCAGGGTTAGGCAGACTAAAGCAATCCCTGGAAAGGGAGACAAGGACTGTAGAATATTTTGGGGCAGCAGTGGGGAACTGGAAGGGGTTTCTCTGGTCCCCTTACGTCTCCTTTATGCCTGCTCTTTCCTCCATCAAAAGATCATCCATTACCTGTAGCCCCAAAAAATCTGTGTAACAAACTACCCTAAAAACTCACCAGCTTAAGGCAAAAAGTATTTATTTAGCTTAAAAGTTTACAAGTCACTAATTTGGGTGGTGGTGGGCAGCGTATTTCTTCCCGAGTCCATCACGTTCCTGCCCCAGCTAGCAGTCAGCAGACCCCCACACACATGCGTGAGAAATTATGATGTTTTTTATATTTATGTATTTTATATAATTATCATTTTATTTGTATTATATTTTTAAAAACAGAGCGATGACAGACACCAGTATTCAAGATAATGTGTAAAAAGCATTACTATACTAGGTGCTGTTTCAGGCAGAGCCCGCTGTTCAGATAGTTGGGTGGCTTTTGCTGAGGGACCAAAATATTTTATTTTTATGGGTAATAATTTTATTCATAATATTGATTTCCTAAACTCACTATCTGAGTCTGGGCTGATAAATCTGTCTTTAAAGGATCTTAAATCTTCTCCTAAAAGTTAATTTTACATGTAACATCCTTCTCTTGACAGCTACATCAACCCTACCAGGGTTGTTTTCTTCAGGTTGAACCACAACTTATTTCAACTAAAAAAAAAAAAAAAAAAAAAAAAAAAAAAAAAAAAATTAGCAGCAAGTCCACATTCAAAAAGCGGTTTGGAAGATTGCTTAACTTGGTAAGTAAGATGGACTTCCAGTGATTCTGGTCAGTAGCTGAATAAAGCTGAATGATGAAAATGACACACACTCTAGGTTACTAAACTCGATTTTCTTGTGTGCCCTCTTTATCTTGTGATTTTTATTTATTTTTTTAAAATTATTTTTCAGGCTGTTGGACAATATACACTTCATGGTTTGGGAAAGACATTTACTGATCTGTGGTTCCCCTAAAGCTAAAGAAAAGAATCTTGGAGGGAAAACATGTTACTTTATCAGAACTAGTAAAAGATGGAAAGTGCCTTTGTGGTTAAACTGAGGGAGCAGAGCTCTGTGACCTGAGTCTGATTCTGTTGCTATATATCAGGAGTGCCTGGAACAATGATTGTTACGAGCCAAGAGCTGAAAAGCAGTTTGTCTGTCTAATGTTTCATTTATTATTTTCTCTCGGGAACAACTCATTCAGATAGTAGCATCCCGGAGAGATCAGAAAAAGGAGTGGTTTATGTATGAATAACCCTGGATGACATGCACCTAGACATTTTGAGCTCAAAGTTGGGTACTTAAAACAGGTCTGCCGTTCAGCTGGTCACTTGAGGTATTATCTCAAGAATGGATAATAAGTCTTCTCTTGGGTTTTAGGTTTGGATAAACAGGGGGAAATAGATAATGAGCTTGGACTGTATATATTGCTCACAGCAGTACATAGAGAACAATGTTCTGAGAGGTCAGGCAACAATAATAAATAATGGATTGTAAAATGTAAATCTGGAGAGAGAAGTTTTCTCCTGGGCTTTAATCTTGAAGGGTTCCTAGAGCCTTTAAAAAGTATGTAACATTCTGTAGTCTTGAGCAAGAATGACAAATAACTTCACTGTCAGTATACCAGAGACAGAAGCAGCATGAGAGAGAAATAGATGCAATTTCATAAGAAACAAGATGGAAACAAAACAAAATAAAACCAGTAGAAATAGAAGCTGCAGAGTAGGACACTCTCTTCTTGGCCCGAGCTATCGTTAAATCAGTTATTAATAATTAATTTTTGTAAAATAGATACTGGCCTTTCTTTTGGCAGATGCTAAATGTAAGGTGCTTTGCTGGAGAGATGGCTATGGCATAGGCAATAGTTATAGCTCAGGAAATTAAAGTGAAAAAAAGGCATTCTCCACCAAATTTTTCTTAACATTTTCTTTTGATTTTTTAAAAAATATTTGATTCTGAAATGGTAAGAGAGCATCCAAATATGAGAGGAGTATTTCTTCTCTTCTTTTTCCCGTTTTCTATTTATGGAACCCAAGCTTCTAAGAGTCTGGCTGGGTTAATTATTATTATCATTATTGTAAGTTTTACTAACTACGGCTTGATGGCAGATCTTTTGGCAAATATTAGAATCAGATCTCTCAAGAGTCAAGACATATGTAGCCCATATGACAGAAGGCATGAAGAGATAAATAATATAGTTCTGAACTCCTGCAATTAGCAGTGTCTTGGCATCCTTTTTCTACCTAAAGGGAGATGCTCTGCAGACAAGACTAATACAGAACATTTTTTCCTACCCCCAAAGGCAAGAATTAAAAAAACAAAAACTTCGCACGTCACAGTATAACCGCCTACACATGACTCTGAACAAAGTATTTAGAAATAATGTTCTAGGCCAGGCAAATGGGAAGAGGAGTCATTCTCTAAATTGAAGTAAATGGCAGTGGCATTTTTCTGAGTCTGTTGGAGGAAACAATTTCCTTTAAGAGTTAATGAGGACCTTGCTCTCTGAAGTCTGAACTTTGAGCAATTCCAGAGAGACTTAGAATTTTCTCTATTTAGTTACAAGGGAAAAGAAATTATGGGTGCAGTTGATTCGGTCCAAAGCAGACTGGGACAAGAGCAAGGAGGTAAATCAAAAAGATGTAAACATGAGGGAACATAGAACATTAAAAATATCCCTCCATCCCCATGAATTCTGCAGTGAGTCGGGCCAGGTAATGATGGAACACCACTTTGGACCGCCTACCGCTCGTTGTACTGACGGGTACTTCTGTCAGTTGTGTACTCAGATGTCTACAGTCCTAAACTTCAGAATGTAAGTTCAGTCATTCTAGCTCAGTTCTTGGTGCCTTCATCTGGTCATGCATGAAACAACCTCGTGTATTGGTGTGGATCTATAGCTGAACCACCTGGACCCCAACTGGCAAGATGGTAGCTTAGGCTAAATAAACAGCATCCCTTCTACCATGTTACATCCTACGATTCCCTTCCTCTCTGGAAGCCATATACATTATACACACACCTCGTGAGAAGTAATATTCTGACTTCAGAAATGGATGCTAATATTGTGTTTCTTTTTTTTCTTTCTTTTTTTTTTTTTTTAAGTTCTCAAAACATCTGTGCCTTTACCAAGGGAGGGAAGGGGAGAGGATACATAAATGCTGGCGGTTAGGTCGAATCCACCCGAACCATCCTCGGCAGCCACGGTCCTCGCAGACGGGGGCAGTCACCACTCCGTCTTCTTCTCGTCCATGGACACGCCCCCAGGACCCAGGGCCACCACCAGCAGCAAGCCTCCGATCACCGACATGGTCTGGAAGAAGTCGTACTTCAGGAAGTTGTGAATGGGCTTGTAGACGGGAATGGTCCAGAAGGCGTTGAAGTACACGTTGATGGCGAACAGCCAGACCACGAGCGTCAAGGCGGCCAGCTTGGTTTTAAAACCGATGGCCACTAAGATCATCTGAGCTGTGCCCACGATGTTCTGGAGAATCGAGAAGAAGCTGGCGTCAAAGTGGAGGAGGGTCATGAACATCAAGACGAGCAGGACCCTGCCTCCGAGCTGCATGTACTGGCGGGGGGAGCTCTCGCGCATGGTGGGGACGCCCGCAAACATGCTCTTCCCTTCAGAACGGGACTCCGCCAGGAGCAGCAGCAAGCCTCCTCCCAGGGCCAGGTTCCTCATCAAAAACTTCAGGTCCCAGAGGATGCTGTAGGCGACGGTCTGCAGCGCTATGATTCCGAAGAGCCCGAAGCAGGCGTACTGCACGAAGTTCCTGCTCAGCACCAGGATGCAGCCCGTCAGCTGCCCGAGCAGGCTGAGGAGCACGAAGGAGGAGGCCAGCAGGTAGCCACAGCTCCAGGTGCTGTCGATGTAGTCACGCTGCTCGCTCCACTGGAACCACATGCGGATGCCGTCCTCCAGGAAGGTGCTGATCAGGCAGAGGCACGCCACGTGCGGCAGGTACTGCTTGGTGACGCGCAGGAACTGGTCGGCTAAGTCCTCGGCCGTGCCCATCAGGTCGTTCTAGCCCATGGAGGCGGCGGGAAGCTCCGCTCGATCGCTCGGTCGCTCCCTCGGCGCCCGCGCCAGCTGCGGCCTCCACAGGAAGTGCCCGGCGGCCGGCCTCGCTCGGCGTCAGCGGCTCCAGCGGCTGCCACGTAGGCCAAGCCTTAAAGAGGCCGCCGCTAATATTGTGTTTCTGATTGTAAGCTACTCAGCTTTGTAATACCACCAAAAGGATGAAAGTCACTTGCCTGTTTACAATGCTTTATAAGCTACCAGAGCTTTTATTTCTATTTTCTTACTTTTTTCTATCCCCGTTGGGTAGATACAGATTTTTAAAGATGAGAAATCAAGTTGAGGTAACTTAAATAACAAACTTGGGTCATGTTTCTAGTCAAAAGACCTATGATTAAGGTTTTCTTTTTTGAAAAAATCTTAACAATCCTGCTGCCTCACCATTCTTTCCAGCATAAACTACCAGAGAACTGTTTCCAAGGCATAAATAAAGACTTTCTTAGGAAGGCTCTTTTTGTTGACCATTATCTGAACTTCTCTTTCTCACTGCTAAGTTTGTTCTAACCACAATCTTATTACATGCAATTTAGTCAATTTTTGTTTAATAAAAGTCCTCTTGTAGGAATATTATATACTTTCTATTGTTGAATTTAAAAAACAATAAGTAAGTATGCATTCTGTGAGAACAATGCAAATGTATATTCTTTAATAAGAAATGACACAATTCTCAGTTGCTGGCTTCCAATCTAAGAATGGTAAAACAGGCAGATTCACTTTATGAAAAAGGGTTTGCAAAGCCCTTAATAAAATGAATGGTGTTGTACAAACAGAGGCTTTGTAACTGCGAGGTGGGGAGGCTTGAATAAACTGCGCTTTCCTTCTGATAAAAATGAAAGAATTGACCCATTTGAACTTTCATTCTTCACAAAGATTCATTAAACATAATCTATCAACTTACCAAGGTGATCTTGAACATGAATAAAAGTCTATGCTGTATCAAGGATAAAAGGCAGATATTTTAGTTTGTTTTTTAAGAATATTTTTCATTTAGTGAATGTTATGGAGAGCAAAAGTTAAAATAAATACTGTATTTTTTCCCCAAAGCTACAGTAAATAATTCCAAATTCTCCCCATGCCTGTGATAAAATGGCTGTTGTAGTTTCTATAAAGGATCCTTAACCTGATTGTGAAATTATGGAACTTTTACAACTGTGGAGAAAAGGAAATGCCATGTTGTCCAATCTGGAATTTTATTGATTATTTTCCCTTCACTATATTTATTTTCTGAGACCCTCAATCCTAAAACTCAGCACTGATTCCATTCTTCTAGTCTGAGACTTTTAGTTTACTGCTTATATAATATATACTTTCTATTATTGGAAAATAATTTAAACGTATGATTTTTTTAAAGGAAATGCAAATTGATATGCTCCAGTAATACCTGTCTGTGTGCCAAAAGGTCCAACAGATGAAGTCCACATTTCTCAAGCTTTAGCTGACAGCATAATGTGTCATTCTCTTCAGGGTCCTACACCTCAAGTCGGCATAACCATTTGTTTTAGGGATGGAAGACAGGGAGACATTCTAGGTCATTTGTATGGGGTCAGTGGTGTTTTCAGCTAGATTTCCTTTGTCCAAATTACAGCTTGATCACAGAGTATGTCAGATTTCCCATCAGAACCGGACAGGAAATCCACACGGCTCTGGAAAGATCAGATAGCAACTTGACACATCTGAATGCATGAAGTGTCAAGTTGGCAAGCTACTAAAAAAATGTTGACTCCCTCAACAAAACAGTCAAAGCAAAGGGCAGAAAGGACAAAGGAGATGGAAAATATGTCCAAACAAAGACTCTCCCCTCAGAGCAGGGAGGTTCTAAAAACTACAGGACACCAACCACAGACCTAACGATCCTAACTTAGGGGTGGACTGAGAAATGTAAGAGCCAGCATAAAATAGAGCAAACACAGATATTGCTAGATTTTCTCCTTTTCAGTATGAAATAAGGGCTTCCTCCCACACCTATCTAGAACCAAAGCTGAAACCTGGTGATTTGAATATGTCAAAACAATGACATGACTGTTCTTCCTCTGCAACCATTCGCTTCTTGGTTTTCTTAGGAGCAGAGGTCTCTTAAAGGCCCATCCAAAGGTCAGCGGTTTATGGACTACCTGTATGCCATGGATCAGCACCTGGCACAGAAAGCCCAGAAATGGAGGAGGTGGAGCAAACTCTCAGATGGGAGTAGTAATGGTGGGAACAGTGGTGGCCACTGTCCTGTATCCTCAGATGCATCTGTTTATGTCTGCTTGTGTTGGGCCTCTGTCCAAGGGCTTCAGCTCAGTAAGAGACTCAGTTTTGAACACCTGTGTCCCTGTCTCCAAAGAGACACTTGGAGTGGACTTCCAAGTCAAGGAAACTGCTCTTTGGGACAGTGGAATACTGATGCCTAGGGCCCCTTTCGCTAAGCTCTTCCCTGAGTGTTCTGTATTTCTTCAAACCATGCTCGGTGGCAGTGGTGCATGGCCCTTAAGATTAAGCCTTTACAGAGGAAGAGTCTATGTTCTGTCTGAAACATGCCAGCAAATAAACTCTCTGAGGGAAGACTCTTGTGTCCATTGCACCGCCGTACACATAGTATGCAGCATGTGTACACAGCAAGTGTTTGCTGGATGAATAAAATACAGCATAGTTTTGTCAGGTTGAAGCCTTTTACAAGTAGCTGCTCTAACTCTCATCCGCATTATTTTTATGGAAGTTTCAGTGGGATCATGACTGCTAAAACAGCTAGAGATTTGTTCCTCCACTGGAGCTGATAAATCAGTGAACTGATGTCTGACATTGAAGACAACATAAAATGAATTAATTTGTAATTTGTCAATACAGGTTCTATGGGTTGAGCTAAGTAGAATAGTTGGGAAGCCACTCATGTCTGATAAGATTTGTACTGCTGTTTCATGAACTTAGTAGTTGTATCTTTGCTTTATGGGCTGGAAAGGGATGCTAGTGATTGTCCTGGCTTTTAGTGAAATAAATTACAAAAGCAATGAAAATATTTTGACTCCTATTATGCAAGGCCCTAAGAGGAGGGGAAAGGAGATCAAAGACAATAATGTCTCTGCCATTAAGAAGCATAAATCCTAGTTGAGGGGAAAAGACATGTACACATCTGCATGGCTCACACCTTAATTTCATATGGAACTTGCTCAAATGCTTTATCCCCTTACTGGAACTTATTTTGCTTTATGTTCTTACCACACATTTGTTCATCATCTATCTCCTCCCACTAGAATGTAAGCCTATGAAGATAAAAGGGATTTGTTTATTTTGTTCGTTGCTCTGTTTCCAGTGCCCTGGACAGTGGTTGGTACACAGTACCCCTTAATAAATGTTTATTGTTGAATGAACTGTCAATATCAGGTAACCTATAATTTCCTCATTGATTTAAGGCTAAAAAAACTGTGAGTCCTTCAATGATAACATTTTACAGTCACCTATGCTCAAGGACAAATGTCCAGCCACTAAATAATATAAGAATTTTAAGACAAAAACAAAACAAAACCCTTTTCTTATCCTATTCAGAAAAGAACTGTGGAAGCCAGTAGATTCCAGTTCTTTCAAACATGTATTAAGACATCTTATTTTCAACAAAGCATTTTTTTTCTTTTAGTTTCCAGTGTTTCTATTAGAGTCAGTTCTCTTTTACCACTCCTGCTACTGACGTAATAACAGTCCAGATGGGCCTCAAAAATGTCTGATGGCATTTTGTACTATACAGAGTCTTATACTCACAGAAATAAAATTTTTATGGATGTTACTGTCTTTGGGGATATGAAGGCCACAGCATCTGAACTGATTACTTGAGGGGGGAAAAATCAATCAATATATAACTGCTTAATGTCTCCCAGACTCTGAATTACAGAAAAACTTTTGTTGAAACACAATGAAGTTATATTGTGCAATTCAATCACAGAATAAATCATTGAGAGTTGTTTTTGCCCTAAAATCCATCAATAATAGGAAAACTGTTTGGTAGCAAATGCAATTTTGAAGACTGATGTGAACTGTCTACTTAAATAGCCATAACAGCAACCAATTAAACTTTCTCATAGTCATTGTCCTCCTTTTATTTTATTTACTTATTTCTTTTTTTGTAGACTGGTATCTTGGAAAACACCTGATGATGACAACTAAAGGAACTGTAATTCTGCTGCCTTCGCTTGACTTATTTTTGCCTTCGGGAATGAATAAGCATGTAAATTAGACATGAATCATTTTAGTCACTTGTCAGTTCAAAACTATTTGTGAGCAAGGTAGGCCAAAAATGACTGCTGGGGATTGTAGAATCTATTGGAACAGATTGCTTTCTTTAAAATATATTACTTTCTCTAATTGAATTAGGTGAGCTTTATGTAATTGACACATAGACGAACCTGAAGGGTTGATGAGCAGGAGGTCAGGCTAAATTTAAAATCAGAAAATCACTTAATATTGAGCAAGATGATATTTAACTTACATTCCAGTCAGACACGGTATAATTTTCAGAAATCGTAGCCCATCACTACATACCTACTAACAGTGGGAAGCTGAAATCTCTGTAATAGAGTGGAAAATATAATTAACAAATTCATCAACCTGGACTGTCAAATAGCCTATCAGATATTTTCCAAGCTCATTGGGTGTTAAGGGCCACCGGGTGAGCCTGTTAAAAATACTTAGTCTCAAGTTCCTCTCCATGCCTGAGTTCTGCAGATTCTGATGAAGTGGGCACAATCTGAACAAAAGGAAAAACCTTCCTATAATTCTACCAGGAATTACATGAAAATAGCTTTATCTTCCCTCAGGGACTAAATAAAATGACCGACAACCGTATATACAGCTATTTCTAATTATCTACATGTTTGCTGGATCCAGGGGATTATTAAATTAGATTTTAAATCACCAGGGACAGAAGTTTGATCACATCCAAGTTTGATTAGTATTTTACATATATAATACTTAACAAGCATTTTAAAAATTACATACATACTTATATACCATTACTCATATAAAATATTTATTATACCTAAAATTATACATGTGCTTGTTTCTGAAAACACTGAATGGGGAAGAGACTGATGTTTACTGCTCCTTATTCATTTTGCAAGAAATTCTCAAGAAGAGAAGACTTGTCAAAGTTTTTAAAATAGTGTGCAATTGCCAATCAGATGCTTTAGATTACATTCTTAACACCCTATTCATCATGGAGAAAGTGATATGAAAGGGATGAGCACACTGATAGATGAACAACATCATTAAAAATAAAAAAAAAGCTTTATGGTCTCATGTGTATGAATTAAGATGCCATTTAATTACAGACTCAAATAAATGACTCTCTCAGGATAATTTTTGGCATATTTGTG
This sequence comes from Camelus bactrianus, assembly GCF_048773025.1. Lineage (NCBI taxonomy): Eukaryota > Metazoa > Chordata > Mammalia > Artiodactyla > Camelidae > Camelus > Camelus bactrianus. The sequence goes on along the minus strand of NC_133552.1, from coordinate 45,100,752 downwards.
TGTGGTTACTTAGGGAACAACATATTTATTTTTGATAACCTTAAAAGTTCACTCTGTACAAAGTAGTAAAAAAAAAAAAAGATGGCCTGGAATTAGTCTGATAAAATCATTAATTAAAATATTTAATTCTATGCTGATGTTCTATAATTGCAGTTGTCACCAGAAAAACACAGCATGACTCATTTTTCCTATAAGAAGATTTTGTGTTAATTATATAGCACACTCACTGAAGGCACAAATGAAGACACTGGCACTCATGTCTATGTGGGCAAACTATGTGGGCAAATGGACATACAGCACATGTGCAACTAATTATTTTTTGCATTTATAGATGAAGAAACCAACATTCATTACAATATGTTTAGAGCTAATGAAATGGACCTTCTTGACTTTTTACAAGTTAGAAACAACATGAAAATATTTTCAAAAATTATGGGGGAAATCAATATTTCTAGTTTAAGATGAGACTGAGGACTAGAGGGATGGATTAACACTGAAGTTATGGCTGGGTGTCCTGGGGCAGGTCCTATGCTTCAACTTCTTCACTGGAAAATTATAATACTTTCTCTGAGGCTGCAAAGATTCATGAGTTCATGCATGTAAAATGCTTGTAAGAGTGCCCAGCAAATAATGATGCCCAATAATAATAGCTGTTGTCATCATAGATCTTAGAACAGGAAGTACTTTCAAGGAATCTCCAAGTCCAGGAAGCCCTCTTCTGCAGCATTAGAATCTCAGGTCTAAAATTAGGCAAAGAGGAGATGGTCTAGAACCTACCTCATCAGCCAACTTTTTAATGTACGTCTACTAAAATGCTGCCTTGGCTCATCTCTGCTTCAAAAAATAATTTTAATATATTTTTCTGAGACTGTCTGCCTGAAGACCCCCAGAGTGCCCAGTTGATGTGGGACCTGGCCCCCACCCACCAGAGGGCCTAGAACATGGACTTGCCCACAAGCACACCTGCACTAGCCCTGTGAAAAGAGGCTTTTCCATCAGTGGAAACCTTACCTATCAGTGGTCGGCACTAGACCCAGGACATGGCCTTTATCCACCAGTAAGAAGTCACCATCGAAAATTAGCAGAATATACATTCTTTTCAAGTGTAAATGAAGCATTCTCCAAGATAGATCACATGCTGGGTCACAAAAAAGTCTCAGTAAGTTTGAGAAAATTGAAATCATATCAAACATCTTTTCCAACCACAATGCAGATTACCAAAAAAAAAAAAAAAAAAAAAAGAAACTGTAAAAAATACAAATACATGGAGGCCAAACAATATGCTAATAAACAACCAATGAGTCATTGAAGAAATCAGAAAAGAAATTTAAAAATACCAGGAGGCAAATGAAAATGAAAACACAACACTCCAGAATCTATAGGAAACAGCAAAAGCAGTTCTAAGAAGGAAATTTATAACAATACAAGCCTTCCCCAGGAAACAAGAAAAATTTCAAATAGACAATCTAATCTTACACCTAAAGGAACTAGAAAAGAAAAAACCAAATCCCAAAGTTTATAGGACAGAAATCATAAAGATCAGAGCAGAAATAAATGGACTGGAGACTAAAAAAAATAACAGAAAATATCAATGAAACTGAGAGCTGGTTCACTGAAAAAAAATTTTTTTTTAAATTGAAAAACCTTTAGCCAGGTTCATCAAGAAAAAAAGAGTGAGGGCTCAAATAAATAAAACCAGAAATTGAAAAGAAGATACAGGCAATACCACAGAAATGCCATAAAAAAAGAAGTTACAGCCAACACCACAGAAGGATAGACAATTGCCAGTAATGAGATTGAATCAGTAATTTTAAAAACTCCCCCAAAATAAAGCTCATGGAGCAGATCACTTCACAGGTGAATTCTACAAACATTTGAAGTAAACAACTATCATTCTCAAACTATTCCAAAATTTGTAGAAGAAATAGACAGAAGACCTAAATAAGCAATTGTCCAATAAAGATATGCAAATGGCCAACATGCACATGAAAAAATGCTCCGTATCACTAATTATCAAAGAAATGCAAATCAAAACTACAATGAGGTATCACCTCACACCAGTCAGAATGACCATCATTCAAAAGTCCACAAAAGATAAATGCTGGAGAGGGTGTGGAGAAAAAGGAACCCTCCTACACTGTTGGTGGGAATGCAGTTTGGTGCAGCCATCATGGAAAACAGTATAGCGAGTCCTTAAAAAACTAAAAATAGACTTAACATATGATCCAGCAACCCCACTCCTGAGCATGTATCAGGAGGAAGCTCTAATTTGAAAAGATACATGCACCCCAAAGTTCATAGCAGCACTATTTACAATAGCCAAGACATGGAAACAACCTAAATGTCCATCAACAGATGACTGAATAAAGAAACTGTGGTGTATATATACAATGGAATACTACTCAGCCATTAAAAAGATTGAAATAATACCATTTGCTGCAACATGGATGGACCTGGAGATGGTCATTCTAAGTGAAGTAAGCTAGAATGAGAAAGAAAAATACCATGTGATATCATTCATATGTGGAATCTTAAAAAATGACACAAATGAACTTATTTACAAAACAGAAACAGACTCACAGACATAGAAAACAAACTTACGGGGGAAAGAGGGTGGGAAGGGATAAATTGGAAGTTCAAGATTTGCAGATACTAATGACTGTATATAAAATAGATAAACAACAAGTTTCTTCTATATAGCACAGGGAAGTATATTCAGTATCTTGTAGTAACCTAAAATGAAAAAGAATATTAAAACAAATATATGTATGTACATGTATGACTGAAACATTATGCTGTACACCAGAAATTGACACAACACTGTAAACCGATTATACTTCAATTTAAAAAAAAGTGTCAATTAGTGGAAGAGTAGTTAATCTGTCAATTTCTTCTTTGGAGATAAGATGTTCCATTGTGTGTAGCAGTGCATTTAAAATTGTGCTTTAAATATTAGAGATCTTGACATCATACAGGACTTTGACCCCCCACTCCCTTCTCTGTGATTAATAACACTATATTATGCATATGTATAAGACTGAACTTATCCTTGGTTATAATTTTTAAGGGTTTGTATAAAGTTTTGTCTCCTTCAATTGATTCTAAGTCAACTTTATATTCAGATCATAATAATGTTGCATGCTCCCAAGTGTATGGGTGTATGTGTGTTTGTGTGTATACGTATAATATTGGTCCACTTCTCTCCGGTTTTACTACTTTCACTTTAGTCAGAGTCACCATTATCACTTACCTGGACCTTTGAAAACCTAACTGTTCTCTCTTCCTTCAGTTTTGCCCCATTCAAATCATTCATCATTCAGCAGAATAACTTTTTTAAAAACCTAAATTGGTTAGGTCACTCTACTTCTAAAAGCCTCTTTGGCTTTCCACTAGATTTAGGAACATCTTACTATGACTTTTGAAGTCCTGAAGGACCTGGCTCCCCCATCACTCTCCTGTCTCATCATATGTGATTCTCTCCAACACGCTGCACTAGCTTTCTTTCAATGTCTTGCAGTTGCTAAGTACTTTCCTGCATCTGACCATTCACTTAGGCTCTTCCCTCTGCCAGAAGTTTTTCCCATTTGTATACGCCCTTGTCAGATGATCTGACCTGATCCTGGTCATTTTCCTTTGTAGGACTAGTCAAATTTTGTGTTATTTATTTATATCTTGGTTTCTTGAGTAGTGGGTATATATCTCACTCTTCAAAGTCACTATCTGTATTTCCTTTTTTAAAATTATTTTGTTGTTTAAGTACGGTCAGTTATAATATGTCAATTTCTGGTGTACAGCACAATATCCCAGTCGTGCAAATAAATACATATATTCATTTTCATATTTTTTCATTAAAGGTTATTACAAGATATTGAATATAGTTCCCTGTGTTATACAGAAGAAATTTGTTTTTTTAATCTATTTTTATATATAGTGGCTAACATTTGCAAATCTCAAACTCCCAAATGTATCCCTTCCCATCCCTGTTCCTCTAGTAACCATAAGATTCTTTACTATGTCTGTGAGTCTGTTTCTGTTTTGTAGATGAGTTCATTAGTGCCCTCTTTTAAAATTTTTTTTAGATTCCACATATAAGTGATATCATATGGTATTTTTCTTTCTCTTTCTGGCTTACTTCACTTAGAATGACGATCTCTAGGTCCATCCATGTTGCTGCAAATGACATTATTTTATTATTTTTTATGGCTGAGTAGTATTCCACTGTATTTAAATCATAGGCCCCTATCATGTCCCACTTGCTTGGCAGGAAATTTCATTTCAGTCATAACGAAGGTTTTTGTTTTTCTCGATCATGGTAGCACCCATAAGCCTTATGTTATATTTGGAGAAGAGAGGAGAAGGGCTGTAAGCACCAGTCTATCCTGGCAAAAATAACACATTTTCATCTAAGCCAATAGCAGTCCCTTGAAATGTGGTGACTTCTAGTTTTATGTCATGCACAGAGCACATGGTGTGTCTAAAAACCCTAATGTTTCTAAGAGGCTACCACCTCTTCTAAGTCTGGCCACCTGCTTGGAGTGCTGCCACAGAATGGTGACTTGTCCTCTTCACTTTAGAATCTTTCAACCTGTTTCTTCTTGCCCAGCTAGAACAACTCCCTCTTTAATTTGAAGGCAGCATCTATTTTACTCAGCTTTGAACATCGTCAGTGGGTGTAAGGTTTTGGAATAAAGGCCACAGAGTCTTGTAATACACTTCAACTTTCTACCTGGCTTCAAACCTCCCATCAATTAATGAACATAGAGCTACTTTCTAAAAACGATAAAATGGGAAAAGAGAAGCAGACATGGAGATGCTCTCATGAATGGTTATTAGAAAATACTATCTACTTAAGCTGATTTATTTTCTGTTAACAGCTTTTGATTTTCCTTTCCAACTTCCCAGACCATCAGTTTTAGGAAAGCAAGAACCATTGTCATCTTTACCAATATGTATCTAGCAACTAGCACAATGTCTAGTACAAAGTAGACACAAAAGTTTATGTTAAATGAATAAATATAATAAGTGTTAAATATATATTTATTGTATTCCCATTGCTGAATACATTACTTCACTAAGAGTACATATTTAGTGAACACTGAATAAATAAATACAGCATAGTGATTCAGTTATACACACACACTCACACACACACACACACACACACACACACACGTATTCCTTTTCGTATTCTTTCTCATTATAGGTTACTATAAGCCGTGGAATACAGTTCCATGTGCTATACAGTAGGACCTTGTTGTTTATCTATTCTGTGTATTAGTAGTTTGTATCAGCCAATCCCAAACTCCCAATTTATCACTCCCCACCACCTTTCTCCTGAATGAAAGTCTTGCTCACTTTGTCTTTGAGAATCTGAGCTGAGATTTTTAAGCCATAGGTAGAAAGAGCTCAAGATATGCCCAGGTTAAAAATGAAGAGTCTTCACATTGTTTTGTAATTAAATTTTTTTTTAATTTTAATTTTTCATTTTTGGTGAGCATAATAAAGTTCTCTCTTAGAAAAGTTTTATGAAGGGTCCATATCTGTGAAGTGTGGAGAAGGCGAGTACTCAGAAAATGAGCCTTCCCTCACGGCTCTGCTTTCCTTCCCAGCCTTCATCCTTTAAGCTTTGCCTTGGATGTGAACCCGGAGAAGGAAGAAACTCCAGACCAGGACTTCTGGATCTAGGGCAGTTACTACTCAAGGAGTCCCGACTCCAACATCCAACAGGGAGCAGCAACAGGTGAAGGAAACAGCGTAAGTGCCGTGGTATGTTTGAGAGGAAAGAGGGCCTGAGATGATACAAAGGTCCTGAGTAACACTCAGTTCTCAAATGGAATGTGTGGATTCCAGACACTCCCTGGCAGCCTGCGAGGGTTATAGAAGATAAGTGAGGATAAAATTAAGCTATAGCGGCAACGTGGGCCCACAGAGCAGTTCTGGCCACACACAAGGAAATCTGCATCTGTAGTGCTCCTTCCCGACAGTGAGCAGTGGCTGATGTCTTTGGAGGCAACAAGCATGCCTTGCCCAGGCTGAGAGTGCAGTGCAAGTTTTTATCAGCCACGGACAGGTCAGCGTTAGAGGCTGCAAGCAGATGCCCAAAGACAAATGGGATTAGACATTCATTCAGGGCACAGCATTTGAACCTCTGATAATCCAACACTATGAGAATTTGAGCTTTTCTCTCTACCCAAGCACTATCTAGAGAGGAAGCAGGGATGGAGACCAACCTCCCCCACTCCCCACACTTGATGGGGAGGAAAGCCTGAGAGGGAGATTAAACTTTGACCTGGCCCCATATTTATCCAAAAGATAAAGAGTTCCCTTTAGTTAGAAAGTTTAAACCATTCCTCTAAGCCTGTCATCAGAGGGAAAGCCATGCAGGAACAAAATGAAGTATGTTTTGAACAAGAAAGAAAGGAGCTTTTTGTTTTTTGCACTTTGGGGATATCATGTGTGAATTCTTATCCTATTGCACCCTTACAGTTAAAAATAATTTTTCAGGACAGCAGATTTGCTTCCTGCACGTGGTATGTGGCTGCTGACCCTTTCAGTGATGGTATTAAGCTGAATACTTAATTTCCTGGCAACACATACAGAATGTCCGACCTGCTACCTCTATCTTATCAAATTGGATAGGAACTCTGGGAAAGCTTTGTAATTTGACTCTCCTTCAGTGAAAAATATATTTTATGTACACTGATGAATCAATTACAGTCTTAAACTTTTGAACAGTAAAGCATGTTCTTTATAAGAAATGTAATGTGTTAGTTACTGAAACAAAATTTTAAAAGTGAATACACAATAGGATTTATGTGGTTTTATCTTGGATGATCAGCCTGAGATGATCCAATTGTACCTGCCAACAGCAGTTAAAAATAAAATACTGACGTGTTTGGAGATAATGTTCTTATAATGGATATTCTGTCGACCCAGAACAAAGCAGGATTGTTTCCTCTTGACTGCAAAAGGCTTCTTGATTCCCCTGAAGCTCAAAATTTATGTCATGGGGCCATTTATAAGTGAGTCTGTGTCGAGATCATCTATACTGTGAAAGTGGGAGTTGTGATCTGAGTTTCAAGCTTTCTTCAGTACTTTTCCTCAATACCCGTACCAATTTTAGTTTCAATATTTCAAAAGAAATTAGAAAGCATGTAGGCAGGAGTAATTCAAATGTATTATTTATCCTTAGATTTAAGTTTCAAACATGAATCAGCTCGACTGGGGCTTAAGTAAGGATGAATTCCTGCCTCCTGACAATCACTGACCTATGGCAATGATTCTAAACCTGCTGTCACTAGATCAGCAGTTCACATGGGGACCGTGCTAGGGGAACTGACTAAAATTCCCAAGCCCCATTCCAGAGCTACTGAATCAGAAACTCTGGGGGTGGGGCTTCTATTTTAACAAGACTTCCAGGTAATTCCATGCACGCCTAAAATGGAGGACCACTAATCTGTAGAACACTGCAGAAGATATCTCACTTTTCCTGAAATCCCTCAAAAATGAAACAACCGCATATATAGAATGCTTTGGTAAAGCTCTTTCCAAGAAGTAGTTGGACCAATAATCTATTTAGTATTATTTTATTTACATGTATTAAAAGGTTTAATTATAAATTTCTCAAAATGGTATACATAGTGGTTAGTTTCAGTTTGGTCAATTTTGACTATAAACATATGTGATGTACAAAAGATAAGAAAAGTAAATATATAAAATATTTAGAACAGTGCTTAGAAAAATGCCTCGCCATTATTAGCTGAATGCTATAAAAAGTGATAACACTTAAAGGGCATCTATTTCTTGTAGGCAACATGCTAGCCAGTTATATATATGTGTGTGTGTGTATATATATATATATATATATATACATATTTTATATATTGTGTATATATATATATATACATATTTTATATATTATATATATATATATATATAAAATTTTGTGTAAATATCTAATCTTTATAACAAATGTAAAATATCTTCCCAAGTGTCACCCAATTAGCAGGTGATAATTCAGATTAAGTCCATTCTTCAACTGTAGCCTTATCTCCCTGAGTTAATTTACTTAAGTGCCATTACGCTAGCTAGGAGATTCATTAATGACTATACTAAGATATTATTTTGAAATACTAGTCTTTTAGTAATAATCAGTGTGTGGATAATAGCATGTATTTTATTAAAATGGTGATTCACTGAATAAAGCCACTGAGGAGGAAGCCATCAGGGGCGGCTGTTACACTTACAATGTGCTTAAGCATCCCTTCCATCACTTCCCTTCGATATTAAACCCTCTTTATAACGTGAGCACTTTAGTACTCTTCCTTTCCCCGTGCCTCTATTTTATGTATCACTGCTTAAAGAACAGTCCTCATAACTAGACTAAGAGAAGAGCATGCAACAGGAATGGCATTTAAGTCAGTAATTTGCTAGATCAAAATTAGATTACATTATTAAAAAAGGGTCTTTCCTCTGAACACTTGGACTCATGCTGCATTACTGCTATCTCAGACATCTCGTTTTGGAAAGAGTAGTGATAATACAAATCGGAAAAATACCTTATCTGTTAACTCTGTAATGTGAGTTGTTATTCCACTCTGTGTAAGTACAGATTCAACATCAATGAAATGAATTCCAATTGCCCATAACAATTAGGCATAACTAGCAGTATACTGAGGGCTGATGTTACAGGTGGGCGTAGGGAGAAGACATTTGGGAAACTGGAATTCAATAAAAAGCTATACAGTTTTAGTTTGTGGGCTGAGTTCAAAAGAGCACTGCTGTTATTCAAGCAGATCATCAAGAGACCATAAGACTCTTGGGCCAAATAAGACTTTGGCCTTCTCCTGAAATTTCATTAAACCTAGAGTAAAAAAAATTTTTGGAAAGCATAAACAGATTGGGATAAACATTATGGATTGAATTGTGCCCTTCAAAAAAAGATGTTAAAGTCCTAATCCCTTAGCAACTTAAAAATGTCACCTTATTTAAAAATAGGGTCATTGCAAATGTAGTTAACATGAGGTCGTACTGGGGTAAGGAGGGGCCCTTATTCCAATACAACTGCTATTCTCGTAGGAAGACAGAGACAGGGAGGGAAGAGGACCACGTGAAGACAAGGAGACCAAGACTGGAGTGATACACTGCAAACTGTCCACCAAAAAAAAAAAAAAAAAAAAAAAAAAGCACAACATGAGAGTTGTGAGTTAAGTTTTATTTGGGGGCAAATTAAGGACTATAGCCCAGGAGACAGCATCCCAGATAGCTCTGAGGAACAGCTCCTAAGAGGTGGGGGGAAGGTCGGTGTCTGTGTGATTTTGGTGGAAGGGGATATATGCAGTCAAGCACACAATTTTGCAGAAGGTTGCTTGCTGCTATTCACAAGGAGCAGATGACTCCATTAATGATTTTAGTGCTTTTCTGGATATGAGGAGACATAGGAATTTGGGCTCATAAAATCTTCTCCTGAAAATACCTAACTACCTGAAGGCCTGTTCTACCAGTTTTCCCCAGAGCCCAGAGCCCCTCATTCCTGATCTCCCTGAACACCTTTCAGGGTGTGCTGAAGGTCAGTGGCTTCAGCAGCTCATGATTCAGTCCTCGTGGAGGCAGATGCCAAGTGCCAATTTTTAGTTGGCAAAACCAAGGAATGCCTAGGACTACCAGAAGCTGAAAAAGGCAAGGAAAGACCCTCTCCAGAGGGACAATGCCCCTGACAATACCTTGATTTTGGAAATGTGAGAGAATAAATTTCTGGTGTTTTAAGCCACCCAGTTTGCGGTACTTTGTTATGACAGCCCTCAGCAACTAACACAAGGAGGCAATGGGAGAGGAGAAAAAGAACTGAAAAAGGGAGACTGGAAGGTCTGTAGAAAGCATTAATTAACTCAGGAGAACCAAGAAAGCTGACTCCCAAGCTTACTAGGGAAAAGGTCAAGAAATAACCTGATTTACCTTGCCAGATCACCCAAAACTCAGGAAATGATAATCCAAGGAAATGATAATCCATCTAAGGTCTTGGACCCAATTCCAACCTGTGAGTGGAGGCTTCCGCACACTACCAAGCAATTCTTGGATCCCTGCAGCCTGTCCACAAATTCAGCTCAATTCTGACACCACCCACCCAGAGACAGAATCAGATTCCACAGGTAAAGTCTTCAGTCCCATAAGAACACCCTCCACCTCAGACACTGACCGCAAGCCCAGGTTAACTGTGCTTCTGATTGACAAGCTACCAGTTGGAGAGTCCAACAACCCGCTCCAACTCAGGATGCCAATCACAAATCCAGGTTCTTACCAGTACTTCTAACTGACCTGCTAGAGGTCAGAGGTTCCCATGACTCCCTCCTTGGGTTCAATTAATTTGCCAGAATGGCTCATAGAACTCAGGAAACCTGTTTGCTCACTAGATTATCAATTTATTACAAAGGATATGAATCAATGGTCAGATGAAGAGATACTTTTGGTGAGGTCTCGAACAAAGGATCTCTGTCCTCATGGAACTTGGGGCCTGGCAAGGTGGCTTGCAGAAGCATTCCATCCCCAAGCCAGAAGCTCTCCAAGTCCCCTTCTTTTGGGTTTTTATGGAGACTTCTTTATGCAGGCATGATTGATTAACTCACTGACGATTGGTGATTGATTCAACCTCTAGTCCCCCTCCTCACCCTGGAACTCAGGGGGTGTGACTGAAAGTTTCAAATTGCTATTCATGTTTGGTTCCCTTGGCAACCTGCCCCCATCCTTAGGTACTTTGTAAAAGTCACCTTCATTATCATAAAGCTAAACATAACATAAAATTATGGTGGAAAGAGCTTCTTATGAATAACAAGACGCCCATTTCACCTTTATGGCTCTAAAGCATTTCCAGGAATTGCAGACAAGGGACCAAATATTGTAACAAAAGATGCACTCATTGTTTTTATTGCTAAGGAAATTCCATGGATTTTAGGAACTGTGAGCCGGGAACTGTGGAGGCAGACCAAATATAGATGAGAAATCAGTTCTGGTCATCTGAGTGGCCAAATATATATCTTTCTTATAAATTATAATATCAAAGTATGGAAGTAGGGATGAGAGAAAATGGGAGTTGAAGGATGTGTGGCTAGAGATAGAATCACGCTTGAGGCAACAGCTTAGAAACAAGGATCATCAGACCAGCCCAGGGGCTTCCGAATAGAAAGAGATTAAGACCTTGGAGAATCTCCCTGAGTTCCTGGAATGCAGAAGATACTTTTCATATTAAGAGCTCAAGAAATCTAAGCAGGAGTGGGAGGGAGTTTTGAAGACTGCTAAACTAGGATGCACAGATCTCTTGATAGTCTGTATTTTTAATGGTGTGACAATATAATTTAAAGATTGGGCAAGGTGGGAAGAAAGACCAGCTTGTCAACAATGATATTACAAAAATAGTAGCATCTTGGCAACAGTGTGATTTGATAGGACTTAAAGAAGGTAAAGTCAAATTGGAAGAAGTTGGGTTCCATGTAAATGTTTCCTGGTTTAGGATAAGTTTGTAGGGAGAAGAACACCCAATTAACCCAACTATTGGAGAATAGAGCAGTTAAAAACAATGACAATTGACTATAACCAAGAAATTGCCAGTTTGTTCTCTTTAAGACTATAGAAAAAAGAATCACTTTATTCTTTCTAAATTCAGAGCCTTTGAAACCTAATTTTAAGTATGAAAACTTATGAGCAGTTCATTAAAGATATAACTTTTTTCCTTTTTCATAAATCTCTAAATGACTTGGTGCTTTGTTTTTAAATATACATGACATGTCTGTAAAAATCCACTTTGTACTTAAATTCTTTTTCATGATATATTAACTTAGGAATTACTTTTTTTTGAAAATAATTGGTTGTCCTGCTGTTTTTCTGCCTCAAGGATGAAAATCAATGACCCAAAAAGTGAATGAATGCAAATTCTTTGGTGGTGTCAGAGAGGGGAATATTTCCTCTTTCACCCATCTTGAGTTCTTGTAGCTGAACTAATAATAAAATTGATACAAGACAGATTGACAGGAGAAAAAGAAACACATTTTGATTCATGCACATGGAAGTGTCATAGAAACGGGACCCAAGAAGTGGCCAGAGCAGGCAGCTTTTAAACTTTTTTAGACAAATAAACAATAAATTTTAGAGGAATTGACAGGACAAAGAAACATAGGTTTTGTGTGTTCTAAACAGAATGTGGACTTGGGGTAGTAAATTAAAGAAGTAACAAGGTTTGTTAACACAGGCTTCTCAGCCTGAACTCCCTATCTCTGGCAATACGGTGTCCTTCTAACTCCAGATGCAGGGAATGAAATTTTCATGTGAGAAATTTATTTCCTGCTTTCAGGGATAAATCTTAATATACATCTTAAATGACCTGAATAGATAATGCTTGTATAATCTGATATTACATTTACTAAAACCAATGAAGTTCATTTTACATGGTAAATGAGGTATTAAATAAAAGATTGTGAACAAGAGGGTAAAAAAAGAGCATTGCTCATCACCCTGTTCTATAAGGGTTAAGTCATAACCCACTGAGATTGCCCACTGACAGTGCACCCTGAGTGGAATTTGGGGTGAAAGACTGGGCCAGGAGCTCTGTGCTTTGGATAAACAGGCCCTTAGGTAGTTAGATGCTTATCTCAGAAAGAATTTCAATAACGCAGATTCTTGCTTCTTCCCAGATGCAGAAAAGCACTAAAATCATTAACCTGAGATATCTGTTCTTTGTGATTCGCAGTCATCTTGTACCAAGAGGTATGCTCAACTGCATGTGTTTCTTCTTTAAAAAAGTCACACATAAACTGGCTTCTCTCCTATCTCTCTCTTTGGAGCAGTTCCCTCAGAGCCACTAAGTGGCCATCTCCCAGGGTGTTGTCCTCAGTAAGTCCCTGAATAAAACTTAAACTCACAACTCTTAATGTTGTCTGTTTTCCTTTAAGTTTAATATACGTTAAATTTTGATGAATCGGCACATGCAGAAAAAAAAAATCAATGTGTTGCTGGTTTATTTTTCCTTTAGTTCTAATGCTAACTCTTTTTTGTTCAGGCTGTCCCATTTTCAAATTGTGTGGTTTCAAAAAAGTGAATTTAGGTCAAGGGCTATTTTGAAAATCAAATAGGGCCACTAATTCCCTCAGAGAATTATAACTAGTTGTGAAGTGAACCAGTTTTCCTAAGTGCTGATTGGATGGTATGTATTACTTTAATTCAGGTGTTGTAATGTTAAAGCTTCTTTCAGCTGTGGATTATGTATATTTCAAAAAGACAGCATTACTTGACCTTCAATTCTGATGTTGCTCTTTTTTATGACTTTCTTTTTAACTATAGGGTAATTTGTGTTCTCAAGAGGCTAGGCTACCTAAATCAGAAATTCAGGCTATAATTTCTCCACAAACTGTTCAGTTAAATAAAAAATTTAAACTGAAAAAAATTTAGTTCCAAAAAATTGATGAATACCTAAATTATTGAAAAAAAATGATTATTAGAACCTATACAAAGATGATGCAAATATATAATAATTTGTAAGCTACAAGAACATGATGCATACTAAAAAGGAAAAAAGATCACCTTTTCTATCACCAGACTTAAAAGTTAGAATTGTTTACAAAAAAATTGCCTATGAAGAGAAATGTGTCAAAAAAATTTGTTGTTTTTATCCCCACTTGCTTCATCAAATATGAACAAAGATGTGGAAGTTTTGCAAATAATAGTACCACTTTAATCCACCATCACGAAGTAGGTTATTTTTTGTTTTGAAGTGCATTTTTTCTGATCAATTTTCACATTCTTACTGAGTGTGATCAACTGATTCTTACAATCAATGTTTCCTGCTGAAATGTCTGGAATTAAGTGGTAATAATAGCTAGCACTTATGTAGTGCTTACTGTGTGCCAGGCACTTTGAAGCTGTTTATACATATTAATAAAGTTAATTCTCAGAACATCCCAACAGGATGTAAACTATTATCTCCATTTAACACGGAGATTAGGTAACTTGCCCAAGGTTACACAGCTGTTAAATGACAGTCAGAATTCAGATCCAGGTAGTCTGGTCCTGGAGATTGTGCCTTAGAACATAATACTATAGTCCAAGATTTTAAAGTAATAACCCTGTAGAGTTACTCACTCACGCATTCACCATTGAAAATACTGATCATGCTAAATTGAGATAAATATGGAAGAGGGAGGCAGAAGCTACGCTGATGCACCATACAACTAAGGGAATTGATCAAATTCATGGTCTTGTATTCGTAGAACTCATCCAATGGCCTGATATAGCATTTCTGGAAATTGATCATTGCAAACAAAGAAAGAAAGAAGTAAGAAAGAGTCCCCTAAGAGTCACCATTCAAATCATTAAATGGTTCACAACAGAAGAATCCTTTGTCCTGTTTTGATCTTGGTCACAGAGGCATTTGGAGTAGATCTTTTATGTTCTATCTGACAGTCCCCACAATTCAACTGCTTTCAGATCCCTCAAGTCAATCAAAAAATGAACATTATGGACAGGGGTTAATAAGTATTTATCATCTAATGGTCAGTCATAACCAAGTGTCTGATGAACTGAATCAACAGGCACTGTCCCTCTGGACACACACACCATGAGGCAGGGGTAAGAAGTAGGTTTCAGTTAGGATGCCGGCTCCAGGGCTTGCTAGCCGGGTAGCGGTGCAGGAGAGTTCTGAGGCTACATTTAAACACCAAAGGGAAACAGGCTGCAATGAGTTATCAGCAGTTACGAGGGTGTATGTCATCTTGGGTAAGAGGGTAAAATGTCTTAATTCCAGGAATGATGAAAAGTCCTCCAATTCAATATGTAGCATTAATCAAATTCTCCCTTTACCTCGGTTTACCTTTCAGAGGCAGTAATCATTTACTTATACTATTCTGCCTATGTAGTTTGTCAGGGCACAGTATGTTTCTAATTTAAAGACTTTTAAATGAAGGTATTATGGAAGTATAAAACATTTTAATTCTCTCTTTTAAGGTAGCATCAGTTAGAAGAATAAACAAAGAAGGAAACATACCTCAAAACATTATTGCTTTTTACTTACTGCTCTGAAGAAGTTTTACTTCTGGAGCAAATTATTTATTTCTCCCAAGAAGCAAAGTGTCGCTTATAATATGAGTGTTTCTGGCACATATACTTGACAAATAATTACCTGTTTGCAATAACAGCACTGAATTAGAATCTCACCATTTATACACACTAGTCAGGATGATTACAACTCCTCCGGCACCCAGCTACTTCTGCTGCAACTATCTGAATTTTGTAAGACAGTAACTAACTATCCCAGGAGCAGGTTTCATGATCACAGACTGCTTCTAAACTACAATGAGTTATCACCTCACACCATCATTAAAAAGTCCACAATGATAAATGCTGGAGAGGGTGTGGAGAAAAAGGAACCATCCTATACTAATTGGAATATAGTCTGGTGTAGACATTGTGGAAAACAGTATGGAGATTCCTTTAAAAAGTGGAAATAGACTTACCATAGGAACCAGCAATCCCCCGGGCATCTATCTGGAGGAAACTCTAATTTGAAGACACCTGCATCCCACTGTTCATAGCAGTACTATTTACAATAGCCAAGACATAGAAACAACCTACATGGCCATCAACAAATGATTGGATAAAAAAGATGTTATATATATATATGGAACGCTACTCAGCCATAAAACAGAATGAAATCATGCCATTTGCAGCAACATGGATAGACCTGGAGATCGTCATTCTAAGTGAAGTAAGCCAGAAAGAGAAAGAAAAATACCACATGATATGACTTGAATGTGGAATCTTAATAAATGACACAAAAGTACTTACTTACAAAACAAAACCAGACTCACAGACAAACTTATGGTTACCAGGGGGGAAAGAGAGGTGTGGAGGGGTCAATTAGGAATTTGAGATTTGCAAATGCTAACTACTAAATACAAAATAGACAACTATGTCCTACTGTACAGCACAGGGAATTATATTCAATACTTTGTAATAACTTATAATGAAAAATATGAAAAGGAATACATATATATATATATATATATATATATATATATGTGTGTGTGTGTGTGTGTGTGTGTGTGGTTGTATAACTGAACCACTATGCTGTACACTAGAAACTAACACAACATTGTAAATCCACTATACTTCAATTTAAGAAAGTTAGTATGGTATACCATACACAAAAATAAACTCAAAATGGATCAAAGACTTAAACATAAGACAAGATACAATAAACCTCATAGAAGAAAACACAGATATAACATTATCTGACATACATCTCAAAATGTTCTCCTAGGGCAGTCTACACAAGCAACAGAAATAAAAGCAAGAATAAACAAATGAGACCCAGTTAAATTTATAAGCTTCTGCACAGCAAAGGAAACCATAAACAAAACAAAACGACAACCTGTGGAGAAAATTTTTGCAAAAGATGAAACTGACAAAGGCTTGATGTCCAGAATATATAAGCAGCTCATGTGACTTAATAAGAAAAAAACAAACAACCCAATCCAAAAATGGGCAGAAGACCTAAACAAGCAATTCTCCAAGGAAGACATACAAATGATCAACAGGCATGTGAAAAATGCTCAATATTACTAATTATCAGAGAAATGCAAATCAAAACTATGATGAAGTATCACCTCACACCAGCCAGAATGGCCATCATTCAAAAGTCCACAAATGACAAATGCTGGAGAGGCTGTGGAGAAAAGGGAACCCTCCTACACTGCTGGTGGGAATGCAGTTTGGTGCAGCCACTGTGGAAAACAGTATGGAGATTCCTCAAAAGACTAGGAATAGACTTTCCCTATGACCCAGGAATCCCGCTCCTGGGCATATATCCAGAAGGAACCCTACTTCAGGATGACACCAGCACCCCAATGTTCATAGCAGCACTATTTACAATAGCCAAGACATGGAAACAGCCTAAATATCCATCAACAGATGATTGGATAAAGAAGAGGTGGTATATTTCTACGATGGAATACTATTCAGTCACAAAAACCGACAACATAATGCCATTTGCAGCAACATGGATGTTCCTGGAGAATGCCATTCTAAGTGAAGTAAGCCAGAAAGAGAAAGAAAAATACCATATGAGATCACTTATACGTGGACTCTAAAAAAAAAAAAAAGAATATAAATACAAAACAGAAACAGACTCATAGACATAGAATACAAACTTGTGGTTGCCAAGGGGGAGGGGGGAGGGAAGGGACAGACTGGGAGTTCAAAATTTGTAGATACTGACAGGCATATGTAGAATAGATAAACAAGATTATATCGTATAGCACAGGGAAATATATACAAGATCTTGTGGTAGCTCACAGCAAAAAAAAATGTGACAATGAATATATGTATGTTCATGTATAACTGAAAAATTGTGCTCTACACTGGAAATTGACACAACATTGTAAACTGACTATAACTCAATAAAAAAATGTTAAAAAAAAAAAGTTGGTATGAGAATACCTTCAGTAATGAGTTAACTGTTAAAAACTATTCAGCATCTGGGCCTTGGGGTTGTCAAGAACCATGGTGTGATCTTGACTGTTGGCTGAAATTCGGGAGCAGATGAAGGAGGATGAGGAAGAGCAGAATCCTGTGTTGACATCGGATGAGGCAGGTGCTAACATGACTCACGGGCTGCAGTCACATACAGTACCTTTAACTCAGCAAACAGTTCTGTTCCAGAGCAATAACTAAGAAAGGGGGGAAAAACAACAGCCAGCAAATTTTGAAGTCTAATCTTTAAAGGTACAACTATAGTCACTTTAGGCTAGAAATTCAGAAGTCTCCTTATCTCAATATTGATATGTGGTTTTGTGAGCAGTCAGGTTATTGCACATTTATTGATAGGCAAGAGGAAACTGCCTGTTTGGAATGTAAGGGACGGTCTTGAATTTTGCTGGTTCTCACAGGCAAGTACAACAGCTTGGCTCAGGTTATGTTAGTTCCTCAGCCGGCATCATTCGCACCAACGGTTCCTGGTTCCTCTGTTTCGGTACAGTTTTATAACTGCTCTCAGAACGCCCCAGGGCTGGGGAACGAACGAGGCATCAGACGGGCTAATTCCCAGGCACTTTCCACCAGAGGGGACTCTGATATTAGCATCCTCACGCAGCTCCTTAATTTTACATATCCTCTTGTATTTCTGTGCCTCTATATGGAATTTCCTTACCTGAAACACCCATCCTCATTTCTTTTCAATAAAAGTCTCATTAATCATTCAAACTAAAGACTAATATTTCAAGGACAACTGAAAGAGAGACTTTTCTTCTAAGTCTGACAACTAGCCTCAGTGTTCCAAGTTTCTCCAGGGTGAGGGCGCTCATACTGCCATGAAAACTATATAGAGAGTAATTGTATTTGCTTACATGTGGGTCTGGTGATTGGAAACTGATTTGCTCCAAAGGTAAAGGCAAAAATGAAAGAAACAGCAGAATATTCAAGAGCATATTTATTAGATACGGTATGAGTCTACCATTTACACGAACATTTTAATTATCTTCTACATACAAATTGTGGTCGGCTATGCTTACTGCTTTTCATTAGCAGATAAACTGAGACGAGAGCGGAATTTTAAAACAGTCTGTTTTCGTATTTAATTGCTCCATCAGATTGGAGTTTTCCTTTCTTACTGGAGAAGGGGAGAGAAGGACATTCCAATGTGTTCTGCACTCTGTAAGGCTTTGCTCTTTTTCTATTAAACCTTTTTGAAAATATAGGCCAAAATTTCAGCTTTACACTATAAGGCATGACACACTTTTGTTGAGTATGCCCTTGCCTTCATGTCCTTCAGAGCATTGTTTAGAAAATTACTTTTACTGGCGTATTTCCTCTCTCACAGCACCCTTGGGAATATTGTTGCATGGAAACGAGAGGGTAATGACCCAACCTCTTCTTAGAACTCTCAGGAAACGATTTTCAAAGACATTTAATTACAGAGAATTGCATCTTGTACACACACAAATATTTCCTAAGTAAGTGTTGTCATTGGCATTATGTTTATACCATTCCTAGACTTTCGGGATGACTACAAAGCAGACAGCAAGGTACTGGCCTCAGAGGAGAGTCACTGAGCCTTCATCTTCCTGTTGGGCCAGTCTAGACATCTAAAGTTCTTCATTTTTAACAACTGGTGATATACTCTCAAGTCGTAAGGAATTGTAGAGAAGTAGCTATGTTTTCTTCCCGGGGAAAGTATTCTTCCTCTCATCTCTGAAATTTTTTTCTGAGTGTTTTTTTTTTTTTTTAATTTAGATTTCCAACAATATCATATTGAAAAAAGTAGTGGTTGGGATTTTATAAATCACTTTATTATTTGAACAGAACATTCTCACATTTAATTCTTCGAAGATATCGTTATTAGTACCAATTTAATTGGTACTCACACTGATTCTTCCAGTGGCCGTGTTTTGACCAATTCCATCCCTCCCTTTAGAGAACTGCTTTCTTTTTTTTCCATCCCTAGACAAGTATTCCAAATGATCCAAGTTTTTTCATGATCCTGACTCTCTCGTTTAGCAATTGTTAATGGTCGATCATGTGACCCAGGCCAGAGTCCTTCCCTGGAGTTTTATTTTTCATACCAAGTGTGTGCAGGTCAATAAGAGGTTATCAAGTAAGTCTGCAGTGGTTGATGGCCATGGCCGTGTCCCAACCACGTGGCATAGGGTGCTGTCAGAAAATGAAATTGGCATGAAGAGAGAGAGGCTTCTCAATAAGAAAGACATGAATGGTCACTACTGAGATAGGAAGGCACTTGGGCCCCTCATCATCTGTTGCTAATTATTGGGTAATTAGGAGAAACAGTGATGTGAAAAGCAAACAGCTACCCCCAAATTGCTCAATATCAAGCTTTCTCAGTCAGCCCTAGGAGAAACTTTGTATGCAATCTCTCTCCATCCATATCCCAACACATAAGAGCATCAGCTTTTCTCTTAGCCATTCAAAGACCACATCTGCCAGAAGGTATCCGGGCCAAGGTGAACAGCAGAGACCACATCTGACAGCAGGTGTCCTGGCTGAGGGGACCTGCATCTCGGGCTGCTAAGGAAGGACAGACTGTGTGGTGGTGGCGCCTGTGACCAGACAGTTCACCCCACAAGAGGCTACGGGGCATGGCAGACATTTTGAAGACTGCTTAGTTCATTACAAAGCCTTTTTCATTTATTTCTTTCTTTTCCCTTTAAATTATGAAACTTTCAAGTCTAAGAATTTACCTCTTTGTGAGTTTGTCTTTACCTTTTATGTTTTCATGTAAAGTGTTCTCATTTCCAAAATACTGTGTAATTATCACTTGAATTTTGTCTTTGACCCACTAGTTTTTAGGAGGGTTTTTGAATCTTCAGTTGATATGCTTTAAATTTAAATGTCTGCTGCTAATTTCTAGGTATTTTTGTATTGTAGTTAGAACATAGTCTGAAAAAACTGTACTTTTTAGAATTTCTTAGGATTCTTTTATGATTTAAAATAGGGCATTTTTTGATTAATAATTTATACTTTTTTTCCATAATATCCCATGTACTGAGAAAGCTATTAAATTGAAATCATTTGCCTATATTGTGTTTTTACTTATTTCTCTTATAATTCTTCTGGTTTTCCCCACATACCTTGATGCAATGCTCTTCGTCACATTCAAGTTTACATTAATTTTTACTATTATTGTACACCACAGGCTTTCACTGACATAAAATTATTCTTTTTGTTGTATTTAATGTGTTTCACATCAAATTCTACTTTGTTATTATTACTGCTAACGTTTTTTAAACATATCTTTTTTTAGTCTTTTTATTTTTAAACTTTTGCCTTTTGTTTTAGGTGTTTCCTTCAAATAGCACGTAGCTGAACTATTTAAAGCTTAGTCCTGATTGTGTATTTTTCATAATAAACTTTTAAAATTTATTTTCCTAACTGAGGAAATACTAATGAATATTTACCCAACTTTGACTGGGGAAGTAATCACTAAAAAGAAAAATGATGAAATGAATTACAAAGGAAAGGAGTAATATGTTAGGTTGCCTAAACGATAAAAATGTGTGTTGCAAAAATGTCACAAGCTCCTTGAAAATAGAGACATCACTGACACGTATGACCAAAATAAAACTAAACGGAAATGTAAAACATGACGGTAAAGAAAAATTTATATAATTAATCATGTGGAGAAAAGTAAAAAGAATTCAGAATACACAGTGGATAACTTCCTGGAAACAAATCTGAAAGTTGAGCTGGAAAGGAGAGAGATATAATGTTCCAGGGCAGTAGTGTAAAGATGTCAGGACTCCTTCAAAGTAATGTATATACTTTTAAAAACTGAACTACAGTTGATTTACAGTATTATATAGGTTTCAAGTGTACAGCATAGGGATGCACAATTTTTATAGATTATACTCCACTTATAGTTATTATAAAATACTGTCTATATTCCCTGTACTATACAATATACCCTTGTAGCTTACTTATTTTATACATAGGAGTTTGTACCTCAAGTAATCTATACTTTTATTATATTTCCTATTGTGTACAATTGCAAATTGTTTTCAAATTTTCAATGGAAAGATAAATCAACAATCATGAACCTTTAATTTGTTTTCCCTTTCTCATCAATGTATCTGCAGTGCAAAGAAACTCTGAGCAGAAAGCAAGTGCACAATAATTACTAGTAACACAAATTCTTGGATAAATATGACTTGCCTGGTATTAAAACATAGTAAAAAGACAAAGTAATTTTTTTTTACTGATTTATAATCATTTTACAATGCTGTGTCAAATTCCAGTGTAGAGCACAATTTTTCAGTCATACATGAACGTATATATATTCATTGTCACATTTTTTTCTCTGTGAGCTACCATAAGATCTTGTATATATTTCCCTGTGCTATACAGTATAATCTTGTTTATCTATTCTACAATTTTGAAATCCCATCTATCCCTTCCCACCCTCCACTCCTCTGGCAACCACAAGTTTGTATTCTATGTCTATGAGTCTATTTCTGTTTTGTATTTATGCTTTGTTTTTGTTTTTGGGGTTTTTTTAGATTTCACATATGAGTGATCTCATATGGTATTTTTCTTTCTCTTTCTGGCTTACTTCACTTAGAATGACATTCTCCAGGTGCATCCATGTTGCTGCAAATGGCATTATGTTGTCGGCTTTTATGGCTGAGTAGTATTCATTGTATAAATACCACCTCTTCTTTATCCAGTCATCCGCTGATGGACATTTAGGCTGTTTCCAAGTCTTGGCTATTGTAAATAGTGCTGCTATGAATATTGGGGTGCAGGTGTCTTTTTGAAGTAGGGTTCCTTGTGGATATATGCCCAGGAGTGGGATTCTTGGGTCATAGGGTAAGTCTATTCCTAGTCTTTTGAGGAATCTCCATACTGTTTCCCACAGTGGCTGCACCAAACTGCATTCCCACCAGCAGTGTAGGAGGGTTCCCTTTTCTCCACAGCCTCTCCATCATTTGTCATTTGTGGATTTTTGAAGGATGGCCATTCTGACTGGTGTGAGGTGATACCTCATTGTAGTTTTGATTTGCAGTTCTCTGATAATTAGTGATATGGAGCATTTTTTCACGTGCCTATTGATCATTTGTATTTGTTCCTTGGAGAATTCCTTGTTTAGGTCTTTTGCCCATTTTTGGATTGGGTTGTTTAGTTGTTTCTTTTTAAGTCATATGAGCTGCTTATATATTCTGGAGATCAAGCCAAAAAGGCAAAGTAATTAAAACAATATGGTGTTGGTCTTAATGCTATATCTAAATTCTAGGTATGGACATACAATAGAATATGGAATAGGTTTGTTAAGTAGAATAGAATAGGATGGAACAGAATAGAGAATAGAATAGGATATGTTTTTTTTAAAACCTCTCTATATATTATGGGAAGGAGTTTATGAATTATTGGTAAGCAACAAAGCAGTTAAAGAACATTATGATATAATAGTGACTAATATGAACATATTGCTTAGCACATATTAGGCATTTTTCTAGGTGCTTTTCTAATCTGATACTAAAAACAACTGTATGAAGTATTTTCTCAGCTACAGATAGGAAAAGAGAAACTCAGACAGGCTAATTTACTTAAAAGGTTACAGATGGGATGTGAACCCAGGTAATTAATCTCTAGAATCCATACTTTTAACCACTTGGCTATATTTTCTTGCATGCGTGCGTGTGTGTGTGTGTGTTTGTATGTGTGCATGAACATAAATATACCCATTATATAAATCAATATATAAATAATGCAATCTTATAAAATATTAGTAGTGGTTGTCTCTTGCAAGGGAGATTTTAGGGGAATGTTAGTTCTGTAGTGTTAAATTTTGTGCAAAGAACATGTATTGTCAGAACTAAAAGCAAAACGTATATTCTTTTTGGAAAAAAAAAGAGAAGCCTCTCTTTTTAACAAATGTGGCTGAACAGCTAGGTATCCTTATGGAAGAAAATCAACCTTGAATCTTAACCCACACTGCCCACAAAAGTATAGAATAAGAAATACAGCCCAAATTTCAAGCATCCAGAAAGCATTAAAAGGAGAGTCAGCCGAGATGCCAGGCAGGGAGGAGCCAGGGTTTGTGCTAAGGGCTGCTCCCAGGAGCCAGGTGCAAGGTATATACCAATCAAGAAGGCAAGGGGTTCAGAAATAAAGAGTCTAACTACCTCTGTGGGGTCCCACACAGACACACACCTCAGTAGATGTATTTCTTAAATATACCAACTCCTATGCAACATTAAGTCAGCTTGAAAACCTTCATTTCATCACTTTTATTTGCTCAGTCTTAAGTCCCCCAAATCAATCCTGTCAGTTCTATTACCCGGCTAGTGATGAGACACTAATTACTGCACTTACTCAAATTATATTTTTTTAAACATTGATTTAACAAATCAAAGGATGTTTTTTGCAAGTTAATTTAAGTTGGGAACTCAAAATTTGATTATACTTCAAAGTGAACTTTTTTCTCTCCTTTTACCTTAAGTTTCTTTGCTTTCTTCATTTTTCCCAAACCTTGTCAGTGTGAGATGTCTATTTGTGGATTTGAAAAGAATCTTCACTGGAGCAGAAGAGACTTTTTCTCCAAGAGGAACTGCACTGCTGGGAAGTGGACAGTCTCAGCCCTATAATTTTACACTCTATGAAGAGGACATAGAGAGTCAGAAAAACATCTGGAAATCTATAAATAACCATTTACATTTCCTACTCTGTTCCCTCCAGACACTCTCCCCTTATTAATAAAAATGTATTGTCATTTATGTAAAATCATGAATTGAAGTTAATAGATTTAGCTGCTGTTTATTAAATGAGGGGAAACCACTTCTATTATTTTCTTGTGGGGGAAAACAGAAATTGGAACTTGAAGCACCTTGAGAATTGTTATAATTTTGACTCCCAATCACATGCCACCAAGGATAAGTGCTCCAATTCTGAAAAACAGTTAAAGTCATAGACAAGGGCTAAAGGAAGAAGCAAATGAATGAAAGTTTCAGAATAGCAACTCAAAAGAGCCAAGAGAGGGAAATGGAGTAACCTGGCATCAGTGAAAGTCAGACAATTATTCGTTTGGTTCAATTTCTAGAAACCAATCGGTGTCCCCATCATCAAACATTTCCTCAGCTCCTCTGTCATGAAGACCATGTATGACTTTGGAGGAAATGAATTAGAACACATATAAATCTGAAAAACTTTATATGTATAATAACCCCTGAAAACATGAATATATTCTATAGAATGCTGTGGGCATGGTCTACACATAATGCAATTTCAGGGGTTAAGAAATCTCCATCATCAACCAAGAAAGTTCCCCCGCCATGTTTACTACATCTCAGAATTGATTTACGAGAACAAAATGCTTAAATGAGAATTTCTGGGGAGAGGTACCTCAAGAACTTAAGGAATATGTGCCTGATACCAATACTCTCTATTACTGGAGAGTCAACGTTGGGAGGAAAGACTGAAGGGCCCTTGGGGATCTAAGTTCAGAGGAGTAAACTTTATTTCCTTTGTAATTTTGTACAGACCTGGACATGCATATTTTTCATTTATCTCAGTTACCTGAGAGAAAAGGATAAAAACAGATTTTCTTTACCTTTTTCTTCCAGTCCTCTTTTGCAAATCTAGCAAAAGCCATAAGTTCTACTACCAGAAAAAAAAAAAAAAAAAAAGGAACATGTACACATTCATCCAAATATTGGGGGATAATTTCAGGGATTCAAAGACTCTCTGAAATCCATCCAAGATTGCAGGTTGAGAACCACTGATCAAAGAGTTTATTGGCATCACAAGAATAATGGGGTGTTTGTTAGAAGTCCTGAATGTGACAAGTGCTTTCATGTCAGTTGGAAGAGAAGAGAAAATAAAATTACTGAGTAGCAGATGAAGAGATTCGGTTCATCTGGAGTAAAATGTGCAAATGGATAAAACAAAAGACAGAATCAAAAGACTGTAACCAGTGCTCTGAAGAAGTACAATTTGTAGGAGACAATTCACAGAGCACATTTATTTCCTTTTCTTACTGGTCTCTTAGTGCTCAGTGAGCTAGATTTCCCCCTGCCTATGCATGAAAAAGGGCAATTACAGGACTTCGTAGAACACATGCCAAAGATTAAGATCCCTTTAAGTCACAAAAATTGTCTGAAGTTTTGGTACTTAAAATATCCAGTCTCACATATAGACGTTAATACTTCCAACTTCTGCAGGGGTGCGGGGGGAGGGGTGGGCCACCTCCTGCTTTCATTCTCTTCCCCAGCTCACTAACCCTGACACCTGTCTCATTGCCCTGAGGTTGCAAAATGGGGAGCGAGAGGATGGAGGGAGATGGGAAAGATCTTCACGGTAGGGCTGACTCGGACCTAGGTTCAAACCCACTTTTTGACTTAGAGGTGGGACCTTTCCTTATTGGTGCAGATCTTTTACTTCCAATTCCCTAGACGCAGATAAGGAGCACTCCTCTGGCAACTCATTTTCTCTCCTTCCACAACCCGTAGGAAACTTGAGCTTCCCTCTGCAGAGAGGCCTCTTCCCCAGCATGACTCCCCTGTGACCCTTTCTTTCTGCTGTCCCTGTCCTGACCTTGCGGAAGGGTTGTACTTCCTTTGCTGACATATTCTTTGAGCTCAAGGCAGCAGTCCTTTTTCCTCACTTCTGCTGCTGGAGGAACTGGGCAGCCTGTCTTCTGCCTTTTGTAATTCTCAGGCAGGATTCAAACTCAAGAAGTCAGTGAAATCCCTCAACTGCAGGGACCACAGTGGAAGTTCTCTGATTGGTCCCATGGAAACTGAGGTGAAGGAGGTAGTTCACCCCATTCCTCCTCCTCGGTGGCGGTAGGTGGCTTACTGCATATAGTAACACTTTCCTCAAGATCCTTCTCGCAAATTCTCTCTGGATCTTTTGCATGCTCAGTGCGGGAAAAGTATTTAATATGATCTTGAGCATCTAGATGTTTGCAAGTTCTACTGTTTGATTTATCTCACAATTCACATTAGAATCAGATATTTATCACCTTAAAGAAAAAATTAGATCAAATTATCTGTTCATAGAAAATAAAGAACATATATGTATAGTTTTACAGAAAGGAAAACAAAATTAAAACATATATGCATAATTTTAGACAAAATAGTTGTGAATCAATATGTAAGGTTTTAATTCAACAAGTTTAACAAACACGAATGCCATTTTTCCAAGCACTTCACAGACTAACTCATTTAATTCTCATAACGAACAACTACGTGATGCCAAGCATTGCTATTATCATCCCCATTTTCAGATGAGGACATTGATGCCCAGAGAGGCAACTTGTCCAAGGTCACACAGCTGGTAAGTGGCACAGCCAGGATTTAAGCCTATGCAGTCCAGTTCTAGTACGACTGAACTTAGCCACTATGCTACCCTTCCTCCCAAGGTTGTAGGAATTTCTAAGGAATTCTAAAAGGAGAAAGTGTGTATTTTATCAGTCTGGATTCCAGGGTCTGTAATTTCAACCACTCTGCAGCTGCAACTCCCAAATGCTTTGCTTCCCTGTAGCTCTGTCCCTCTATTACCTGGCAAATCAGATCATGTCAACTTTCTATTTAACACCTTTAATATTTTTTATCACTCACTAAGACCACATTTCTTAGTGATGTATGAAAAGCCATTTATGTTCTAGTTTCTTTTCACCTCCCCAATCTTATTCCCTGTCATTCTGCCAAACATTCTTCTCCATCATACTGATCTACTTGTTTGTGCCCTGAACATGCCAAAGCTATTTTATTTCTCTATACCATGCCATCCACCTGTAAGTATCTCTTTCATGTATACCATTATAGTCCTCAATGCACAACTGAATTGATTTTTCTTCTAAGAAGCCATCCTTAACCCTTCCACCCATCTGTGCATCCATCCACTCATCCATCCATCCACGCATTCATCATATATTCACCAAGTGCCACCGGTCTTAGTGTTCCAGATGCTGGAGTATAATGGCGACCAAAGCAGATACAAATTTGCGTTTCCTCTATGGTGCTCTCCTAATCCCTGGGAATACATTCATTTCATTCTTTATCACATCATTTTGTAATAGTTTTTCATCTCTCTCCGGCACTATAATCTAAAATCCTTTAGGGCCCCCAAACATGTCTTTTAAACAATATTATCTCCATTTCTCCAGGCACCTAGCAGGGGTCTTAACATATATATGAGAAGTGATGGATTATTTAATTAATTAACAAATCCACACATTAATGAGAGGTAAATAAATAGTTGAATCCAAGGATATGCTTGCTATTTATGTTTTTTTGTTTGTTTGTTTTTGTTTTTGTTTTGGTGTATTAGCAATTGGTCCATGAGGAATGAAGAAGAAAGATATTTCTGGGGTCTAGATTCAAGGATTTAGTCTGAACTAGCTTCCTGAAGCTATGGAAGTAAATGGGGAGCCAGAAAAGATTTGGCCTTGATAGAGAGAACAGAAATATGATCTACTCTGAAGGCAAAATGAGCGCAGCTTTTCAGATTTAAGACTTGCTCTGTTACCCAGAAAACTCTTGAACTGACCAAGTGGGAATTTCTAGCAAAGAAAGGTACAATTATAAAAAGAGATGTCAAAAGTTTTGAAGAACTTATGGCTTCATTTTGTTTTTCTATTAAAAACAAAACTATTTCCTTCAGTTTCAAGGGATTCCAATAAAGGGTTTTAAATTTAAAGACAATAGTAAAACACCCTACTAAGCCAAGTTACTCAGAGTCCTTTCATGCTAAGTGAACTGAATATTCAAAGAAATGAAAGGGAAGTTATGTTTAAGAAGTTGCAGTTCATAGCTAAGGGTCTCTGTTGATATATGTGGTGAATATATGATGAATGCATGGATGGACGGATGAGTGGATGGATGCATAGATGGATGGAAGGGTCTCTGTTGGGTTGACTTTCACATTTTCTTAAATGTATCTCCTAAGTTTCCAGAGAATTACTAACAACTCAAAGAAGAAATCTATCTTTTTGTTAGAGCCTTGTATGCTTATCTAGTAAAATAAGTTAAATAATGGTTTCTTTGGTGTCACTGTATCAAGGATTACATTTCCTCTAAGGAAATTATTCATATCCCTTCCGCAATATGGTGAAAACGCTGAGTCACCTATCATTGACCTTCACATGTTTACGTGTACTTATCTAAACCACACATCTGTTCTTTATTTTCCAATAAAGAGACCATATGCCCCTGGACTCACATATAAGAGCATAGAGTTCTAAAACAAACATTTGGAAGTTAATTTAGGGGATAAAATGAACTTTGAAGAGGATGCACATTCAATGCTCTCGCTGTGAAAAATAGCAGAATTTATTTCTAAACTCAAGAGTGGCATTTCATCTCTTTGGCCATAATGCTCTAGTAAATAAAATAGTTTAATAAAATAACTTTTTAAGAAAGCTAAAGAGTCAGCATTCATTATAGGTGAGTTTTTAGTGAAAAGTTTATATAAAGATGGCTTTCACAGTTTCAGTCCAGGTTCGTGGCTAATAATTCATACCTCAGAATAAATTTCAAAATTTTTTTCAAACTTCATATTTTACCTATTTAAGCCAACCAACTGCAGTCTCAGAGACAGATCGGCCATAGACATGAAACTTAAAAAGTAATAATAAAATTTAATCATCTACTTGAAGCCTTATATTAGAGCTTGCTTTTTAGTGGTTTTGCCATTTGATATTTTAATCAACTTTATTCACAGAAAAAGGCTTGAAACCAATCTGTTAGGATTTTTAACAGCAATTGTTTTGGTACCACAGGCAATTCTTTGATTCTTCATCATTCTTTTCTTTTAATTTTACAAGTTTACTATAGTGTGTATGTTATTACAGTTGTATACAAATTATGCTAAGACACTTTTAGAAGCAGAGGCTAGTTACTTCCAACTTCTGTTAGACCTTAATCATCCTCTGGTGTTCTATGATGCAGATTAAATATGTAACTGGATAATAGATGAATGGATAAGAAGGAAAGAAGGAAGGAAAGAGGAAGGAGGAAAGGAAGGAAGGAGTAAGAGCCCTGAACTCTTCTATGTACATCATGGTATCACTTAATCTTCACAACTACTACATTTTACATATAAAAACACTGCAGCACAGAAAGCTTAAGTCACTTGCCACCTTCCTCTCCATCCATTCAACAAATATTTATTGAGCTTCTACTACTTGCCTGTGACAGGAATTGAGAACAGATGGACATGCAAGATAGACTTGGTCCCTGCCCTCAGGGATCTTAGAGTTCAACGTGGAATCAAGCATGGTATATTTAAAATAATTATTTCATACCTAGCTAATTAATTGTAATTTTGAGAAGTACATAAAAGAAGTACTTAGGTAGGGAAAGAGATAAAGTTGAGGTAAGGCTCAGAAATGAAGGAATAAAGAATGTCTGGGGTTCATACAGTAGGACATATTCTTGGCTTGGTGTGGTTTTCTTTGTATTTTTACCTTTTAGGTTTACTCAGCTTCTTGAATCTGTAGGTTTATGTCTTTTGCCAAATTTGGAAAGTTTGAATAAGAAATTTTGGGAGTTTGACCTTTGTTCTCTTTCTCTGCTTCTTCTGGGACTCTAATAACACAAACATTGGATCTTTTGTTATAGTCTCACAGTTCCTGAAGCTTTGTTCAGGTTTTTTTTTTTTTTTTATTTTTCTCCAATTTATTTTCCCTCTGCTTTGCAGATTAGGTAATTTATATTCTATGTTAAAGTTCCCTGATTTTTTCCCCCTCTGTCCCATTTATTCTACCGTTGAGCTCATCTATTCATTTTTCAATTCAGGTTATTATATTTCTCAGTTCTAAAATTCCTACTTGGTCCTTCTTTATATTTTCTGTTTCACTTCCTGAGACTTTCTACTTTTCCATCTGTTTCAGGTGTGTTTATAATTCCTCACTGAAACCACTTTTATAATGCCTGCTTTAAAATTCCTATCAGATATCCTGATATCTGTATCATCATCTTGGTGTTGATGTGTGTTATCTCTTCTCATTCAAGATCAGATTTTCATGTTTCTCAGCACGATGAATGATTTTCCATTGAAACTGGGTCACAAGGCATTTTGCTCTGTGACACACTTGAGACTCTGTCTTGTTTCAGTTCCATGTTTTAGCAGGTCTTATCTGAAACTGCTCCCGCAGGCTTGTAGAGTGCTGCCTCATTACTGCCAAGAAGAGGTGGGGGTCCAGGTTTGCTGCTCAGCCTCTGTGACTCAGGTGCCGTGGCAGGAAACAGGCTTCTCACTGTTGGGTGGGGCTGGGAGCTCAGGCCCCCATCCCCACCCCTACCAGTCCTCAACTGACAGCATCCTGTCTGGCAGCTGGAGGAGCACCACTCCCCATGTGGCCTTCACTGCAACCAAAGGAGAGTGCTGCCTCATTATCACTGACAATAATCCATCATTATCACCTTATTGCTGAGCAGCTGGTCAAAGTCCTGATTCCCCATTATGCAGCCTCTGATACCATCTCAAGGTAGGGCCACCTTGTCACCACCTGGTGAGAATGTCACAGCTCCCAACCTGGCTTTTTGTGACACCACCTTGCAGCGTTACCTTGTTAGAGCTGCTGAAGGTAGAAATCTAATCCTCCCCCACCCTGCCCTCCTCCTGCCTACAACTGTTTTTCTTTTTTCTTTTTTTTTCCCTCTGTGGCATTTGGCTGAAAAAGAGAAATCATTGTCTAAAAGTGTTCAGTCTTGCTAGGCTGCCTATTCCTGGTTCTTTGGCCAGAAAGTAGGCTTTACTTGGTGTCTTTTGGTTTGTTTTGTTTTGGTCTCTGCCTGAGTGTTCCCAGGATTCTGGCTTCTCTGAAACCCAGTCTGGGGTATATGAAGCAAAAAGAACATTCTGGAAGTTCACCGCCATGTCATTCCTTGCGCTCTAAGTTTTCTTTTCTCCAACTCTGAGAGGCTCCTTATGCTTGTTTTACATCTATTTCCAGGGTTTTGAGTGGTACCTAGTGGGAGGAATAGGTAAAAGTACGTCTACTCCATCTTTCAAAGCAGACATGGAATTCATTTTTAAAATGTAAAAACAACCCTGGCTTGCAGGAGGGCAGTGGTGATGGATTTGTGGAAGGGAGCAAATCCTGAGGGAATTCTGCGGACTCTTCCTCCAGGTGACTACCAGGACCATTTCTGGAGCTAGTGATTCTTGAAGAAAGAGGCTGAAAGTTTAACTTACCAAGAATTTTCTTTAATAGATTCAAGAAGAAACAAGATCAATGAGAGGCCATTTTTTTTCCCCCAAAGAATCAAATTAACTCCAAAAGTGAGAGAATAGATAGAGGGAAAACCAGATTTATCAAGAATAAATGGTTATATTAGTGAGGTAATAGAAAAGAGAAGTAGTAATAGTTAGAAATTAAGGTTTGGGATATCCATTTATATATATCCATTTAGAGGCTTCTATTCTCAGAACCCCGACAAGAAAGGAATCTCATTCTGGTGAGGACAATATGAGTTTCAGAGAGGAGCTGTAGAAAATGAGAGTGACATTAACATGAAAGAAATAATAAAAAGTAAGCTACAGATACGCAAAATCATATCCTCCAAAACAGAGTTTCCCTCCTTCTTCCCAACTTTATTCTGTCTGGAAATTCAATCACAGTAATATCCTGCAGTATTGAAAGAGCATTTGTAAAACTGATTCATCCAGAATACCTGTTGTATTCTGTATACAAAATTCATGTTGTATTTTGTTCATTAATTTAAATGAGGGCAGATGCATTCTGGAGGACAGGACTCCAAAATAAAGCATCATAATTAAGAGATCCTCTGGAAATCTAAGGTGATGGCCACACCATTCAGTGATAATAAGCATGCGGATAGCAATGGAAGTAAAAGTGAACCTCTCAACTACAAGCGAGAGCAATCCTAGCCATATGCAAATGTGACAGCAAACTATTTCAGAGTGCTAAGTCACCAGTGTGGGCTTTAAATTAAAAGTAAGTTATATGTAGCAAAAATAATTACAGTGGAGATTTATAAACGTGCAAGTCATGACTGATGTTGTGATGAAGTCTATTTGATATTGTACCATCCAGAATAGTCTTTTGAATCATCACTCATTTTTTAAGCAAGTAAATTAGTGAAGTTATCTTCAATGCACTATGGGTTGAACGTATTTTATCACATCCTTATCCTATCCATTCTAGCATGCACAGGTTGCTATACTAGACTCTGCGACCCAGAATAAATTAAACATCAGACTCTTCCCACAAGATGTTACCCCGTAACTGGGACACCTTGAATTAGTTTTTGGAGTTGGGTGGGATATTTATCATAAATAAGTATTTCATGATTACACTAACCGGGGTACTCTACTGTCCAAGCATGATTATTTTACCAAAGTAGTTGTACTAGAATATGTAAAAAATATCATGATAAATTCAACTATAAACTAGGCATTTCACCCTAGCTTGCAGTGATGTGACTATAACCAGAATTTCTAAAGAGGAGGCAGCATATAAGTAGAAAAAAACATGATAGATTGGGCAAAAATACTGGCTCTAAAACTAATTGGATTTAAACAAGTTACTTAATTTCTTTAAGCCTCAGTCATTAACCCAATTTGGGAATCCTTAGTCCTAATTGAATTTGGATTCTTAAAATTTAGATGCATTTGAGAACCAAAGCCATCTATACACATATAGCTCTCTATCAACCTTCAGGAAATAGTACTGTTGAGCTGTTTTCACTAATACAACTTAACTATTCCAGGGAAGTTTTGCTCAAAAAGATAAATGTTGCAAATAGCTGTGGTTTTTTTAATTAAATTTAATTTTTTTTAGGAAAATCTTCTTCATTTCCCACAAAAGACATCCAAATGAACATCAGACATTCAGCTTTTCAGTGGTTACCTTTCCCCCATTAGTTAGTCTTTTCTCCCCATTACTCTTAGAAACCCTTGACTAAAAATCTCCACCTTGCTGTGTTCACCAAACCTAACCAACTACAGCACTGTTCTTATACAAGCTGCACAATGAAAGACCCGCCTTAAACCAAACCTCATAAATAGCCCAACTTTGCCCTTCTCTCTAAGAAACCAGTAAGATTCTATCAAGGTAGTGTTTTCTCACCTTACAGAGCAATAAAATCAGTTTGGTTTTGTCAACAGCTTGTTTTAGTGCTATTTTCAGGGAGCTGGCATTATATAAATTCCTAAGAAAGAATAGGAAAATTATATACCTTCAGAATGGGAGATATGAAGATGATTAAAGAAATCGGCATTATGGAGATAAGGGAAGGCAAAATGATGATTTTTTACATTTAAAAAAGTACAAATGATTACTATTGTAGTATAGGAGAGAAGGAACTAAAATTTAAACTACACTGTGAAGATTATAGATTATGTTGTAAAATGAACTGACACCAACATTTAGCCTTATTCCCATTCCTGTTTTTACTTTGGTGCTAATGGCGTTGGAAGGAATTTAATTGAAACTGACCCCAGCCATCCTGGATGGCTAAGAGAGAGCCTTTTATACCTTGACCATATAAATCAGGATTAAGAAAGATTTGAATGCCCCTCAACCATGAGGATGCCTGGATTATGCCCTGTCCCACAAGGCGCAGGATGAAAGACACACTAGGAGGTGGGTTCTGGTCCCATATGGGCCTGGGGCGCCTCTGGGAAAACATGAGTTATCCCTATACAATGTGAACGCATTTTTAAGCGTCTGAGTCAGCAACCAGCCTGATCAACAGATTGCCTACAGTGAGAGTATCCACCTGTGTCATGAGCCTGGAGCAACTTCCCACCCTCCTTTGGAGGGAGTGATGGTATATGAACCTCCTCCTCCCAGGTAAAAAGGTACAATTCCTGGGGGAGAGTGGTGTGGCACAGCTGGGGGAGGGCAGAAGGACAGTGTGGCTAAGACAACTTGGAAGACAGGGGTGGGGACATCTGGAGAGAGGCAGTGCTCACACAGGACAATAGCTCCAACAAATACCTCTTTCTGAGGCAGATCAAAGCCTCACCCTCTGTTTCTCCCACATCGTGACCTCGAATAAAAGACTTCATACCTACTTACTGTTGTCTAGAGTGTTTAGTTTGGGGCAAGAGGTAAGCACCGAAGGAGCTAAAGGCTTTATTCAATTATTGTATAGCGTCTGGGGCCGGGAGAATAGAAAGGCATCCTCTCTCCTCTGTGTCATTACTGTTATTCTTGAAAACCACACCTTTAGCCACATGGGTGGTGTTTTGGGGGTCTGGACTCATGAGAGATTTGATGTGGTTGCTGGACAGAGCAAGGGCAGAGGCTTCTCACTTATTCATTTAAGGGATGCTGAGGGATTATTATTTGCTGTAGACATTGTGCTTTTGATGGTGAATAAACTGGTGAGCAACTAGGTGTGGTTCCTGCCCTCAGAACAGAGTCTAGTAGAGAAGATGAACATCAATAAAGGAATTGCCCCAGTAAGTGTCAATTTATACACCAGATCAGGGCAGCCATGATGCTCTTCCAGAAACACCACAGGTCACAGTCAGGGAGGTTGGAAAAGGCTCCCTAAGAAGTAAGATTGAACTGAGACCCAAAGGGAGGGGAGAGGTTCCCTGAGCAAAATGGTGGAGAGGAGGGTTCTGGACAGAGGGATCAGCATGGGTGAAGGTGAAGTGATGGGAGGAACCACGTTCAAGGACAGTGAGGAGCAAGGTCTTAAATGAGGCCATAGGGTGGGAAGGGCAGATGCTACAAGGTCCTGGAGGCTGCATTTGGTTTCAGCCGTTACAGTGAGAGCAGAGGAAGAAGGGAGGTGCACCACTGACACTGACTTTTCTTCTCCTCTCACTGCCCTGTCTTTGCATTGCCCCTTCCTTCTACTTGCAAATCCCTTTCCTCTTGTATCACCCTAGAGACTCCCTCTCAATCTCGAACACCCAGATCAAAAGTTGCATTTTATTAGGAAATTCATTTTTCAGAGATGGACACTTTCTCCTCTGAATTCCCGCCTCATTCTGTGCGTGTGTTTATTTTTCCAATAATATTGGATTTTACATATTTGTCAACTCCTAATTCAACTCTGAGCTTCTCAAGCTCACAAATCATATCTTCTCCATTTTTCTTCTATCTGCATTTTGGGAAGAGACTATTACCATCAAAACAACAGAAATATCTAAGAATAAACTCAAATTAAAGATATCCAGATATTATATGAAAAGAATTTTAATATTTCACTCAAGGACATGAAGTGAGCCCTAAATAAAACCACGCCCTACTTTTGGGTAGAAAAACAGAAATCCTCTTGGCAATTTTCCCAAAATTAAACAATAAACTCATTTATATTGTAATTATAATAGCAGATTTTTTTTTAACTTAGGAAAAATTCATGTAAAATAATCAGCATGTGAGAATAACTTGGAATATTCTGATAAAGAGAAATAAATCACAGAAAGTCATTTTTAATGGTTTAAAAAGTATTATGAAGTTATACTTAAGTAATTTGGTATAAGCACATAAATAGATCAAGGAAACAGAAAGTCAGAAATAGACAAATATGATCAAGATATTGGTGAAGAGGATATTTAAAATTATTGAGGATCTGATAGATTACTTAGAAAGTTCTATTGGGCCATTTGACTGGGTCTTTCCAAAAACCTAAAGCTGAATCACTACTGGAAGTTTTATTCTAAAATAAGTACCAGATATACAAGCATTTAGACTAAAAAGAGAAATTCTAAAAGCACTAGAAGAAATAACCTTACTTTTTAAAAACTTTAGAATAGAAAATATACTAACATAGAATCTGAGAGGGGGAAGTCATAAATTATATCATTTAAAAAGGTGCAAGTTTGATATTGCAAAAAAATTTCATGATGTCGCAAGAAATATGACAACTATGGAAAATATATGCAAAGTATAAAATCTATGCCAAACAGATGTCATATTTTCTTTCTACACAAAGAGTTCTCACAATACAAAATGAGTAAAAACGAAGCGAGATTTCACAGAAAAATATTACAAATAGTGAATAGCCAGTCACATGGTAAAATGCTAAAATTCACTCATACCTATGCAGGCAAATTTAAATAGCAATGATACGCCGTTCTCCCATATATTATTGCAAACACTAGAACGTTTTATAATAGCCAGTGTTAACTAGAATGAATAAGTACTCTCAAATCATATTGAAAGACAATTTTAAAATACCAAGATTTCTTGTGGCCCAGAATCCTACTCATAGGAATTTATCTAACAATTTTGCTTAAATGCAAAGATGTTCATTGATGCCCAAATCCCAAAACAGCACAAATGTTCATTAAAAAGAAAAGTATTACTGATATTTATACCTGGTGGCTATTTTGCAATTGTGATTCAAAACAGGTAAATATAACTATTAAAATAGAAAGTTGACCAATATATTAATAAAAAAATTATAAAACACAAATGTTTGTATAAATAAAAGGATTATTTACATGTAATAGATGCACATTGTACTGGATATGAAGACACGAAACTTAAATCTGGGGAATAGCAACTGAGCAGAAGGGGAGACGGCAAGGGGGCTGTATCATCTTCAATACTCTGTATCACTGGAATCATTTTTATAAACTTAACCAAACGGTTTTTTTTTTTTTATAGATTTCTATTTTTACCCCAAAATGGCAACTCTTCTTACCTCTGTCACTTTAGACTGAAAGAGTAATTCAGGAATAACTTGTTTGTTCTAGGACACCATGTGTCTTCCTGGTAACTGATGGATCCAGAAATTGAAATATTCATGCTCCCTGATGGTGACAAATCCCTCTTGGAGCTAATTTTTATATTTATAGTTTGCTCTGACAGAATACTGAAGAGTGCATGTGCATGTCACAGCTTGGATGTTTTTGGCACAAGCAGAGGGGCTCTTGCTGCTGCAGTGAGGAAAGGACAGCTGCCTCTGACAGGAGTGGCAGCGGGCTGGCACGAACAACCTCGTTTATTCTGGCATTGCGTGCATCATGCTATTTTCTTAGTCCTTTGCTTTCTGTACTTCCCTCTGGGCTTGGTAGCAAAAATAGATTTCACAGTATTATTATTTTCTCTGTTGCTTCCTAATAAAAAAAGAGGGACAAATGTTGTCTTTCTATGTGGTCTAGTTGCCAAACATGAAAGCTTGACTCTAAATCAGACAGCTACAGGTGCAACTAATTAGGTGAGTGACTCTTCTGATGACCATGTGTGATTCTGCACCCAATTCCAATGTGTGGGTTTTCCCCCCACACCACTAAGCAATTCTCTGTCACCAGCTGGGTGTCCTACAATTGAACTCAATTCTGATACCATCTACCCAGAGACAGCATCAAATCCCACAGGACTACCCCAACTGTGTTTCTGACCAAGCTATAGATCAGAGGTTTCTACAATCCCCCACACTGGGCTTGATTAATTTGTTAGAGTAGCTCACAGAACTCAGGGAAACATTTTACTTACCAGGTCAGCAGTGAATTATAAACGGCTGTAACTCAGGAGGAGCCAGATGGAGGAAACGCATAGCACAGGTATGGGAGGCGCTGGGAGCTTCCATGCTCTCCTGAGCGCCATTCTCCCCACATCTCCACGTGTTCACCAATCCCAAAGCCCTTCTTCAAACCCTGTCCTTTTGAGGTTTTATGGAGGCTTTGTTACGTAGGCGTGATCGATTAAATCATTGGCCACTGGTGACTGAATTCAGTCTCCAGCTCTTCTTGCCTTCCAGGAGATCAGTGGGTGAGACTGAAAGTTCCAACCTTCTAATCACATTGTTGGTTCCACTGGCAACCAGCCCCAACCTTAGGGGACCTACGTATTTTCCAGAAGTCACCTATTAATGTAAGAATGGCACCCTTTTTTCTCTAACCATTGGAAGATCTCCAGGGTTTTAAGAGCTCTGTGTCAGGAATGAGGTGAAAACCAAGTATGTATTTATTGTAAATCATACTATCATACCAACTTTGGTCAGGACTTCGGAAAGTCTGAGGGTAACAAATACAGATGAGCAAAAATAAAAAACATGGAGGGTTCCCTTCCTAGCATCCTTTTATTCAATCAGAGTGCTGGTGTCCAGGATTTCAGCTGCTGACACTTCTTTAAGTCTTTTAAGTTTGGAGCTCAGCCTGCAGCCTCTTCAGGGAGAAGAGCAGAGTGAATACTGATGACTTCTAGCTGTGTTTTCTATTCTGAGTTCCACATCATTAACTAGATAATAATTGTTCCCAAGTTGTGGTAGTTTTTAAAAAAAAAAATGACAATTTCTGAAAGCTGAATTTAGCAATAACATGTGTACATATAGCCTTGTATGTGGTGATAACAAAAAAATTGGTGGCTGCCACACTTTTGTTGCTTAAATAATAATAGGACGCAGAGAACAAATAATTTTCCAAACATGATATTCAGTATTTCTAATACATTAGAAAAACAAAAATATAATCAAGAGCAAAAACTCATTATTTAAAAATTAAAATATGGAAGTAGTTAACCTTCTATTTCCTCAAACATCGAACATGGTAATTCAGCACAGGACACAGGCACTGTCAGAATTCAGCTCAGCTGGTTTCATAGAACTTACTTGCTTCTAGAAAGTGATGCACTTTTTTTTCCCTTTTTTTCAAGTTGTAGCTCATAAATCTTTTTATAAGGAAAAGCACTAACTCACTTTTTCGTGATTGCACTGTAAAACCATTAAAAAGTATGCTAGCTACTTACCAAAAAAAGGAAGGCATTTTAATGCTGGGACACGGGGAAGCTGTTTCTCTCACTTTTCAAATTGGAATTCAGTTAATTTTATGGCATTTTAACTTTAATTTTATTATTAAAAAAACATGCTCCTTGAGAATAATTCAAGGCATATATAGAAAGTTATAGGGTGAAGTCACTCCTCCTTGCCTTACTTCCCAGAGTTAAGAGCAATATTCTTAACTATCTCTGTGG
This sequence comes from Camelus bactrianus, assembly GCF_048773025.1. Lineage (NCBI taxonomy): Eukaryota > Metazoa > Chordata > Mammalia > Artiodactyla > Camelidae > Camelus > Camelus bactrianus. Next base: position 45,061,355 of record NC_133552.1, on the reverse strand, counting down.
CTGATCCACTAAGACTTTCATTGGTTTCAAAAGAATATGTAGTTTCTTGCTGAAGCATTTTTTGAAGGCTGCTTTCAAACTTTCATCTGATAATTCAAGCATCTGATTCATATTGGTGCTGGCATCAGTGGATCATCTTTTCTCAGTATGATGGGTTACTTTTCATTGTAGCAACCTTTTGACAACTGTGTTAGGATACTCTAGGTCCTTTTTAAATCTTTTATTTTAGCAGTCACCTGCGCAGGGTTAGCACACAGCTCCTGGATTACCTTTGTGGTCTGTGATTTCAACGACAATTTAATTCGGATTTTTTTAGTGTACACTCCAGTGGTTTGCAATAAAACTGCTGACATGTGCAGTCATCACCACAGCCAATTTTTGAACATTTTCATCCTGACAATGAGAAACCCTGTACCCTTTAGGAATCATCTCCCTGTCTCCCCATCACCCACCCTAAGCAAGCGCTGATCTACTTTTGTGCCTACAGATTTGCCTGTTTTACATCACGGGATTCAGACATGTGACTTCACATCCACCTAACATGATGTTGTCAGCATTCAGCCATGTTGTAGCACTCGTGAGAACTTTATTCCTTTTCACGGCTGAGTAATTCTCCATCCTGTGGATATACCACATTTTGTTTATCTGTGGATGGATAGCCAGTTGATGGACATTGGGATTGTTTCCACCCTTTGGCTATTGTCAATAAACACTTGTGTAGGAGTTTTTATTTGAACATGTGACTTAAGTTCTTTTGGGTGTATAGACAGGAGTGGAATTGCTGGGTAATCCTATACTTGATGCTATAATTCCTTGTGTAACTTTTTGAGGAGCCACTGGACTGTTCTGTACAGCACCTGCACCATTTTGCATTCCCACCAGCAACGTTTGAGGGCTCTAATTTCTCCACGTCCTCGTTCGCACTGTTAGGCAGGTTAGGTAGACATGAGCACTGGGCAGAGGGGAGAAGAAGAGGAAAGGAACAGCCCAGAGAATAACAGTATGTCTCCATTTAGGAAAAGGGACTCCAGAAAGTTTTACTTTCTCTCAGTGAGGGCCAGCAAAAGAAGCCAGTTAAAATCAAAATGCTACCGCTGCGCCTAAGAGAAGGACCCGGGGTAACCTGATCCAATGAACCTGCCCGAGAGGGGATGGGCGTGCCAGAGCGCAGGGAACCTGAGCTGTCAATCAGCCTGATCACTCAAAGAACCTGAGCTGTCAATCAGTCAGTCAATAACAAAAACACCCCTAAGCCAGGTTGTAAGATGGAAAAACAAAGGCGTGGCGGGATTTTTCCTCTCTTGGGCTGGACCGCTCGCAGTTCTTGGGTGTGTACTATCTTTTACTACCTTTTTACTTCACCAATAAAAATCTTGCTTATATCACGCTTTCTGTCTCTCGTTAAAAATTCTTTTTTTTTGAGTGACTAAAAACCAAGGTAATTCTTATTTCCCTTTTCCTGGTAACAGCACTTGTTATTTCCTTTTTTCTTGGACCATTTAATTTTTGGCGCCTTTAAAGTGCTGTTTTGGTCTGCTTGGTTCCTCTGGTGCCACTGGGGCTCGCACTGGACTGTTCCAGTGCCTGAGGAGGAGGAAGGAGTCCTGCAAAGCTGGGCTGCCTGGTGCCTCAAGATGGTGAATCTCTCCCTCTCCCCCAGGGGACAGAGAGTTCTACTAGGGGAGACTCTTATTATAGCTGGATAGCTCTTGCCATTGCCAGCCACTCACCCAATCTGTTGGTGAGGGAGGGGAGTCTCAGGTCTACAGGGACAAAGATATGTCCTAGCTGGGCCACTTCTTATGTCTCCCCATCGCAGGTGTCAACTGGCCACCCTGTTTCTCTATATGGTGGAGGGTTCTGTCCTTTGCCTGCTGATTCCCAGTGTGGGTCCTGATCTTGCACCCTTGCATATGTTGCCCTGCTTGCCTGGTGATGTTCCCAGAACTCCTATTTAATCAGGAGAGAAATGAGCCCATTTGGGATCCCTTCTCTTCCCTCCCGGAGATCTGGCACATGGGGCTGGGTAACCTTGCTCTGTTGGGTGGAGGGTTGTAAGACTCCTGCCACTGTGTTTTTCCTTCAATCTTGGGATCACAGACCAGTTCACCTTCCTCTTTCTGCCATTTGGAGTTCTCCTTCCATTGCCTCTTGCATTATTACCAGAGTTTATAGATGTACTTGGTGAAGAGAAGCTGGGAGAAGTGAATCTCCACCCTCTTGTCCAGGCTGGAAATCTCTAATTATCTCTTAATGTGCATGTCTCACCCACTAAACCCTGAGGGTGTAAGCAAAGGGGTCACGTCTTAGCTTTGTGTCTTCAGTGTTTAATTCAGTTTCTGACACATTGCAGGCACTCATTAAATAAGTGCTAATGAATTAATATTTGCTTTACCTACATTTTACCGTGGTGAACAGGAGATTTTCTGTGTTATGTTACCTGGCAGGGACAGCAAACCCAGATGAGGGTGTAAAAATGTGACTTTTCCCTCTGTGCTTGGATAGCTGATTTCACATTTATTGTTTAGTGTTATCTCTGTTGCAGGCAAATAAAAGATGTCACGAAAGGATATCAGTTAATACTTCACGCCACATAAGCATCAGAGAAGGTCTGAGGGGGCAAAATAGTTTTCTCAAAGGATTTTAGAAAATGGTCTCTATGCAGCTATGCTGTTCAAGGCTTCCGTTAAGACAAGATAAAAAGGAACAGTTTACTCTTCAGATGACAGATAAGCCTGTGAAACAATAAGCACCCAGCAGAGCTGAAGGCTTTATTTATTTGTTATCATGGTTTAATGGAATTCTGGAGCAAAATACTAAAATGTAGGTTAAGATTGTTTAATAGTAGTGTGAACAAAAAATACTGCAAGCCATATCAGTAAACAAAGAATGCTGAAGCCATCAAGTCATCAGCGGCTGCTTCCCCCGCCTCCAGTGAAGACAAGCCTGCAGCCCAGCCTCTGCAGCCACTCAAGGTGGTGCACCCTGAGGGGACTCAGAACAAGAAAGGACAGGATACTGGCCCTAGATAGCTAGGTGCTTGTCAAAGGAATGAATTCAGTAAGCCCAAATGTTTGCTTCCTCCCATATATAGAAAAGCACTAAATTCTTTAACTTGAGATGCCTGATTTTCTTTAGATAACAAGTAATCTTTTATTGTTCCAACTGCCTGGTCTTTGTTGTAAAGCTCCTATATATCCTAGCTCCTCCCCTACCTCTTCGGAGCAGTCCCTCAGAGCCATCTGAGAGGCTGTCATCCTGGCTCGAGTCATCCCGCCAAATAAAGCATAACTCTCAACTTTTAGGCTGCACATTTATTTCAGTCGACAGTAGCAATAATGCCTCCCTCATTTTGAATCTTCCCTGAGTTAGCCACGTTACTTATATTCCTAATAAACTCCACAAGTCTCCATTCTGTAGATATAGAAATTATGAATTAGAGAAATTACATCATCTAAAGTCATACCACTTGTAAACAACAGAGGAAGGATTCAAACTTAGAATCATCTGACTGTAAAGTCTTCACCCTTTGGTTTGTATGTTTTCTCTTATAAAATACAAAATTTCTAAAGAAAGCATAAAAAGGTAATGCATGACAAAATAAGATTTGATGAAAAAAAAATTTCCTTCATTTATCCAAAAGTGTCAGAGTAATAGCTTGGTTAATATTACAGGATGTTTTGTTGCAGTGATAGTAACAACTGCCTTTTTAACAAAATAATGCATTCTTATTAGCTCGTTGAACTATAATGGAGAACATTGTTTCCAAAGGCAATAATGTCTTATAACACAGTGACTTCTGCCCTGCCCCCTACTGTGCTATTTTCCTTCCTCCACACTGACAAAGGCATTCAACAAAATGAGAAAATAGTGGAGGGCACAGCTGAATCAAAATTTGAAACAAACAGCCAGAGATAAGTGTGTCACATGAGAACAGCTCTTAATTGTTCTGTGATAATTCACTCAAAATATAATGATGTTGTTAGAAAGAATGAACTACTTTCTTGCGGATTAAGAGAAAATCATTTGTAGAAGATGAAAGGGCATCTAGCATTTGAATAGACAGAGAAAAGAACTGCAAGAACATGAAATTACTTTTTCGCCTGATAAGACATTTATCTGTGTTTCTCTATCCTCATGCTAAATGAGGTCTAGAAGATAAAGTCCTTTGAAAGCAGAAATGGTATTAGGTTGGCATTCTGTTCAAACCACTCAGAAGAAAGACATAAATAAGCATTGCAGTGAGGCTGGTTACTAATGAGGGGACCTCTTTTGCAAAAAGTCATCTTAACTAGCTTTTTTCTCCCCCTGAAAACTGCCCAGGGCTTCTTACCAAAAGCCAAGGCTGCATTCTATATATGCAGGGAAATAAGCTGTAAAAGTAGCCAACTCCCTGCCTGGTGCCCCCCCAACCCCTTCACTGGGAGAATTTGGAAACTAGAATATATTAGTTCAAATCACGTTTCTAGTGTTCACACAGCTTTCAAAGCAGATGGTCATAGTAATTTGCCTTTGAAGATAAGCATAAAATCTTACCAATTCACTCAAATTTTCTGAACAATTCATCCTCCTGCTAGAGGCAGCCTAAGATAGAAAGATAGTGCATTGACCTTATACTTGGGCTTCCCCGACTGCCCTTTCTGTTGCAGCCCTCCAGGACGGAATCTTAGCCACACCCTAATGAAGCTCCCTCCCACTCTAAGTTAGACAATCAACTGATGGTGCATATGATGGGAGTAGGAAGAACCTGAAGTCTTTGCACAAAACAGTACAAGTGGGCTCTTATGTGCTTTCAAAGCGGAAATTCCTGGGCACTTTTTTGGAATAAAATTCCTAGAGATTTTGGGGGGAATAAATTTTTTTAATGAGAATTTCCCTAGAAATATGGACCTATCTGGTATGGGGACTAAGGAATGAAGGACTGAGGACTGAAAGTGGAAGGGTTAGGTTCCAAGTCTAAGGCATATGACTAATTCTGAAGGACCAGGCTATTTGATACAAGCAATCATGCATAATTTATAGTAAAGTACTGGTACTTCTAGACTCCTGACAAAGTTAGAAACTAGAAGAGTGAGCAGAGGGAATAAATACCTAGGAAAGCTGGAGTTGCTCATGAGTCAAATGCCCAAACCAATAATGGAATTAAGAAACTGGATATTAGGACCAATGTTGGGGAATAAAGGTAATTCTGACATTTCTACTATAAAATGGAATCCTCCAAGGGATCTCAAGTAGCTTCAGGGAGAAATCTGTGTAAATAATTTTTGGAAGAAAACATTCTGATTATAGTTTTTTAGGGATCCATGGAATGAATTTAACCAAATATAAATGCAATTTTTAAATTATGTAAAATTCAAGTAAACAATTCACCATATGTGAGTCAACAAAAACAACAAAAATATTTAGATCTACATACTTCATCTATTAGAATAATTCAACAAAAATATAAAGTAGCTATGTATGAAATGTTTAAGAAGTAAAATATGTGCAAAAATGATCAAGGGAAAAGCAGATGGGGCTCTGAAAAGTAACCCATAGCTTTGTTTCTGCTGATTCCCAGGTGATTTGGGTCAACTATCCTGGAGAGGATAAGAAGCAAAATTGTAGAGGGAAGTGTGTGTGTGTGTGTGTGTCTGTGTGTGTAAACATGCATCAGCTTATAGGAAAAGAACCAAAAAGGCAGCTAAGAGTTCCTGGGCTAAGACCTACGTGAAGCGTGAAGCCAAGAGTTGGGGGGAAAATGCCATGCAAATAGTAACTAAAAGAAAGCTGGTGTGGCTATCAGAAAGCATTACTAGCAGTAAAGAAATGACACTCATAAAGCTAAAAATTCAGTAAGATGTAACAATAATTTGTATGAACCTCAAAATATACATGATCTTAAAACATTTGAGATCAACTGTCAACACATACTGACAGAATTAAAACGAGAAATAGGCAAGTTCAAAATGATAATGGGAGATTTCTTTCAGGCAAACCATTCAATAACTAATAGAACAAATGGAGAATAATTAAGTAAAAAATAAAAATTTGAAATACTTATTAATAAACTTAATCACACACACTTACACACACACACAACTGTACGACACAGGTTTCAAGGACAAATGGGGAAGTTAAGAATTTCATCATACCTGCTTCACAAATCACATCTCAGCAAATTTCAGAGAATACATGCTGCATCCTCTAGTCGCAATGTAATTAATCTAGAAATCTGGAAAAAAATCTATTTGAGAAATTCCCATATATTGAAAACTAAGAAATATACTTCTAAGTTACCCATGGTCATGGAGGGAATTACGATGGCAAAGCAAAAATATTTTTAATTCATTGTAAAATCAAATACCATTTCAAAACTTGCAGGTTTCTGTTAAAATCTGCTTAAAGAGAAATGTGCATCCTTAAAAATGCATATACTAAAGAAGATGAAATCTGAAAATCAATCATCTAAGGCTCCATCTTAATAATTTAGAAGAACAGCAAATTAAACCCAATGAATGTAGACTATGAGAAACAGTATAAGGCCATAAGTAAAGAAATATAAAAAGATTAATAAAATGGATACATCTTTGGTGAGACTGAATAAAAATGAAAAGAGAGAAGACAAAGATAATCAATATCAGAAGTTTAAAAGGAAACATTAAATAGGTTAGAAAAGTATAAGAAGAAGTTGGTTAAAAAAATAATCCAACATATCCAATAAAATAGACATTTTTAGAATGATATAACTTTCTTAAATGTACGCACAAATAGAAAATCTTCATAATTCTGTACTTCACAAATATACATATGATTTAAAATTTTCCCAAAAGAAAACTGTTGGCTAGCCCAGATGCCTCCATTAGTGACTCATACCAAACATTAAAGTAGGAAATAATCCATTTTGCTCTTCCTGAAAACAGAAAACAGAGGGAAAACACCCCAAATTAATCTTTGAAACAAAAATAACAAGCATATGTGAAACAAATCTAATAGAACTTTTGTAAGGAAATAATTATTGAAATAAAAAACTTAATGGATGAATTCAGCAACACACAGACATAATTGAGGAAGGGATCAGTAAAACTGGTATACAGATGTAGGGAAATGACCCGGGCTGCAACACAGAAAAACAAGAAGATGGGAAGTATTAATGTGACAACTGAAGGGGACAGTCCAACAATACAACATACCACTGTCCCAGAAGGAAGAATAGAATGAAGGTGGCTAACAACTTGCCAGAGCTGATGAAAGGTACAAAGACACAGAGAACATCACTTAGTCAAGGTAGGATAATTTAAAAAGAAATACAGACTCAGTAAATCTGTTGAAAGCCTGGGGGGAAAGGTAGCCAGAAAGAAAGAACAAATTGCTTACAAAGAACAATTTGCCACCAGACTTCCTTAAAAATATAATTGAAATACAGATGATAGCAAAATAAAATTTTTGAAGTGCTTATAGAAAACAGCTGTTAACTACAGCTGAATATTAAGGAAACTTATCTTTAAAAAAAAGGAGGGAGTTGAAACAAATACATTATCAGATAACTGAAAATCTGAAATCACTAATCAACCTCACTAAAGGAACATATAAAACTTCTTCTTCAAGAAGGAGGAAAATAATCTGACCAGGAAAATGCAAAAAATACTTGTAAGAAAAGAAATTGGTAAGTATAATACATTAGCTATCTAACACCAAGTAACAAATAAGCCCCAAACTTAGTGGCTTAAAACAATGACCTTTATTGAGCCCTTACATTTTATGTGATCAGGTGTTCGGGAGTGACTTGGCTAAATGGTTCTAGTCTGGGGTGTCTCATGAGGTTGTCAGCACATGTCAGCTGGGGCTGCAGTCACATGAAAGTGTAACTGTAGCCAGAGGATACACTTCCAAGGGGGCTCATTCACATGGCTTGCAACTTGGTGCTGCAGCCTCTGTAATAGCTCTTGGGTGTCCTGACAGCATGGTGGCCAGACTCTCTCAGAACAAGTGACTCAAAACATCGAGGTGAAAGTTAAGATGTCATCATGACCTAGCCTCCGTGTTCCCACCTCATTGCTTATGCTGTATCCTATTCAGTCACACGGGTCAGTTATGATTCAGTGTGAGGAAGGATTATACCAACATGCACATATATAGTTACAACCAAACACTGCCCTCATAACATGATAATAATGATGCATCAATTTTGAAAAGAAAAGCAAAATTAGAGAATGAAATGATCACTGGGAGAGACATGGTCAGAATTAAATTGTTCAAATTCTTTTAATTTCATGACGGGAGGAAAGAAACTGACTTACAGTTTTGTGCCCATGGCAAAATTGTGACGTTAATCAGTTAAAAAATTGGAAGATGTAAATTATAAATTGTACAAAAAACTAAAAGGCAAAAAGAAGCAAACAACAACAACAAAAAAGAAAATAGAAATAAGATGCAACAAGCAAACAAAAACGGATCAATGAGAAAGCACAGTGAAATATGGTAGAAATCAGTTTGGTATATCAGTGTTCCCATTAAATGCAAGAAGGATCAATCTGCTTATTTAAAGACACAGGTTGTCATTTTGGATAAAATAAGTGAAACCTAACTATATAAAACATAAGGAAATAAAAAATCAAAAACAATTGGAAAACATATATGTAAATATCAAGAAAATATAAAATGAACAAAATTTTTAAATGTGTAGTTATATTAATATCAAAATATAGAGTAACCAAGAATAAATCTTTTAAAAACACAAAAGAAACAACTTGTTTATCTATATATATATTTATTTGGTACAAAAAAACCTCACAACTATTTACTGTTAAAGATGATTTAATAGATAGAGAAGTAGTCCACATTCACCGAAAAGAATATCCAATATCATAAAGGTGTTTATCCTCCACCGATCAATTTGATTGGTTCAGAGAAACTGCAATCAAAATCCTAACAGATTTTACTTATGAATATCGACAAGCAGATTCTAATATTTCTCTGGAAAAGAAGAAGCTGAAAAGCAGTCAAGAGTTCCCTAAAGAAGAAGAATGTGGGAACATCCTCTGGCACATTCCAAGATTCATTACAAAGCTATCGTATTGCTGTCCAACTGACCCTGCTAAGGAGGCCAGAAACAGCTCATAAGTACACAGAAATTATATATGACACAGAGTAATGTAAACCACGGAGAAAGAATAGACTAAACATTAAATGGGGCCAGGACATTTGTTTATCCCTCTAGAAAAAGGGAAAATTGGATTCCTACCTCATATCATGTACTAAAATAAGTTCCAGATGGAATAAAGACTCAATTATGAAGGATAAAACTTGAATGCATTCAAAGAAAAGACTTAGTTGAATATTTTAAGATTTCGAAGTAGGTAAGAATTTTTCAATGAAGACTCCAATAATAATAACACAGGGGAAGAAATGAAATAAAGGAAAATCCTGGTGAATTATTTTTTTTATTCAAAAGAACACCTACTTGTTAAGACAGAGTGGAATTGGAAACATCAGCCAGGATACTACAAGGTATGTAGCTGATTATTTATTTTAGTATCTGGAATGTATAAAGAATTTTGTGTTGACTGGGACATGTTGAAAACTCCAACAACTTCGAGAGAATAGGCCAAGATGGCGGAGTAGTAGGATGCTTGTAGCTCACCCTCTCCCACAGATACACCAAGACTCACATCTACGGACCCACTCAGCCAACCAGAGCACCTGCGGAACTCAGACAGAACACTGTCCTCTTCAAAAGACAAAGATGCCAAAAATCTGGTAGGAGAAAGGAAAAAAAAAAAGAAAAAAGAAAGACGAAAACTCTGACTTTAAGCATTGATAAGAATGAAGAGCAAGGGGGTATCCAACAATTCAGCAGTTCACGCTTGGCGTCTTTCTAAAGGAATATTTCTCATGTGCACAAGAAAGCAAATGCAAAAACTTTCAAAATATCCAAAAATACCTTGGGCATGAACACAGACGTACACACTGACTGCTGTGGACTGAGTTGTGTCTCCCTGCTTAAAGTTCATGTGGAAGCCGTCCTGCCCATTATCTGAGAACGTGACTGTATTTGGAGATAGGGCCTTCAAAAGGTAATTAAGGTAAAATGAGGCTATAAAGGTGAATTCCAACTGGTGTCCTCGTAAGAAGAGATGAGGACACAGGAGAGACACCACGGATGCATGTGCACCGGGAAGGGGCCGTGTGAGGACACAGTGAGAAGGCGGCCGTCTGCAAACCTAGGAGAGAGGCCTCAGGAGACACCGAGCCTGACAACACATTGATCTTGAACTTACAGCCTCCAGCACCATAAGAAAACGAAATTCTGTGATTCAAGCCACCCAGTCTGAGGTACTTTGTTACGGCAGCCCCGGCAGACTGATACTCACCCTCTTCATAAAGGCAAGAAAAGAAAAGAAAAAAGGAGGAAGAGAAAAAAGAAAAGAAAAGAAAAAGGAAACAACCCAAATATCCACCTACAGGAAAATGGACTTTCTCTCTGAGGTGTCGCCTTTAATATAACTCAGTGCAAGGGAAACTTAGTCCCTGTGTTTTATGATTCAAGTCCCTCAGATCCAGAAGAGAGACTCTGACTGAACTCCTGGAACACAGGCACTGACTATTCCCACTCGGGTTGGCCACAAGAACTTGAGATGAAGCATCAATCTGAGATCTACCAGCATGTGAAATGGTGGTTCCATCTGATCACCCTGTTATAGAAAGTAAATGTTTTTCTGCTCCTAAAAGCAGAATGGCCCTCTGACAAAAATCCTGTGAGCCCTCTTCTCTCCCCCTGTTGTGCTTTCTTCACCTGATCGTGGTTTAGGTCTCTTGAATTTCCGGAAGTGGGAAGGAAGCTTGGAATCAGAATGTGTAGAGAATAATCAGATTTTAAAACCTGTGCTGTAGTGGAGTTTATTTTAATCTACTTTATGTTCCTACTCCCTTTGACAAATGTGAGCCTTCAAGCAGACAAGCAAGACTTGAATGCAAGATTCCAGTGCTGTGTCTTGCAGGGATTTTGGAGGGTAGATATTATTACAGATTAGCCATCAATCAAAATTTATAAGATTTGGTACTGAGGACTTTTATCTAATAAAGAATCAGTAGAGTAAGGCAAAAATTTGTTGCAGATGAGACAGCAATGAACTAATTTATCCAAGCCAATCTTTGCCACTAATCTTGAATAGTTAATAAATGCACACTTATTATACATAAACACATTTAGGGAGATGAGTTCTGAGAATTAAGTTTAGTAAACACAATAGGTCAGAAACTATTAATCGTGGTTAAACATGCTGCAAATTAAAAAAAAAAAAAAATGACTGCTCAACTCTATTTAATTTGCTTTGCTACCAGAAGTTATGTTTTGTGTATCAACCATTGATAAGGAAAATTGTTTTACTGGAATTTGACAATAGAGGCAAATATTTGCATAAACAATATTGTTCCCAGAATTAAACTTGTTAAAGCAAACAAGAAGCACATTTCCTTATTGCAACAATGCCCAAACTTCACAGAAATAGTCTTGAATTCTATGTGTTGAGGAACATGACTGTGTCTCTGTGGTGTACCCTGTATGGCCATTCAACCAACACTTCTCTAGCTCTGGTGGTAAGTCAGGGACAATTCCTGGCAGTGGGGATTAAAGAATTAAACAAAACATGTGCCACCACGTTGCTCACTAGTTTAATTGGGATGTTAGAAAAGTGAACGGCTAGCATCATCCAGTCTGGTCTGATCAAGTCATACAAAATCCAATCGCTAACGACTGGGTTTAGATCAGGGGAGCAATTCATGAATGAAGTGTGTCCCAGTTGACTCTTAGAAATGACTGGGGATTTATCAAGTGGTGACAGAATAGGGGCTTGTAGGTGGATGAGAGGAGACCACAAGAGGGTAGAATATTCTAGGCAGAGGAAGTATAGGGTCATTTATTATACAAGGAATAAGTAAAGAAAAATTCTGTCCTGAAAATACATTTACACTGAGATTCAGGAAATAAAAATTAACAGTTAATCCACTTGGTGCCTGGGGGAATTTTTTTTCCAGTTTGTGTCAGTGCCAGTCTTATTTATTTGCTTCCAGTTCTGAGTAATTTATTCTTAGTGTCTCTGTATGTTGTACACGCTCTGAACATTTTAATTCTTAGCAGGAGTATGCAGGACAGTTTTTAAATTCTCCAAAACTTTTAGAACTTTCGAGAGAGAGAATGAAATAAATAGAATTTTCCAGTGTCCTAAAACACTCATGTGTCAAAAGTACCGCCTTATAGCCCAAGGTGATTATGAGCATCAAAAGAATATAGATTTAGATACATTAAAATATGGTCTCTATGTTTATAACGGCATGCAGCCACAAAAAAAAAATAATGTACAGAACACCTTGTCCTATAAAACAGCTGTGGGGAATTTTCCCTAACTAGAAATTATCCCAGTTTGGGAACATAAGATTAGATTGTGAACATAAATTCAAGATATTATTAATTTATTTGAAGGAGTTGAACATTTAAGAAGGTTGTTTCTACCAGTGGAAACAAAGATGGAAAACTATCAAATAATTATGAGTTGCTCGGAATTCTGCCTGGCTTCCAGAAATTAAATTGAGAACAGATGTCTGCCCACACAGTGAAAATGATCTTATTAGTAAATGTTTCTTTAAATGAAACCCACAATGACAAAAATGATTCTTTAGTGGACTCCCAGTCAAAGGGAAAGAAATATTTGATAAGTTGGAAAATACGCCACCGTCTTCAAATTTCAGAGGTAGAGACTACAATTTGGAGGCTTTTTTTTTTTTTTAATGGGATGCTTGGGTTAAAAAAAGAAAAACTTTGCAATTCACTTAAAATTCATTTTTTGGTGAATATTTTGATGAAAAACAAGAAATAGTTGATGAAAAGATTAGACAACTGAAAGAGGGCTTAGATTTCATCCTTCTCATTTTCATTTCAGACCCTAGCACATTCACTTTTGATTAGTTAGAAGCACCAAACAGATTTTTACTTAAATAATTCAAGGGATTAAATAGTATGTGGTTTCAAAAGAGGGAAACACTATTATTTATAAGAAAATAAAATGAATCATTTTACTTTAACTATATTTACACTGATGATCATAGCAGGTTAGAACAGGTTAGTTTTGTCTGTCTGCATTTGCAATAAAAATTTTCATGGTAGTTGATATGTAAGTGCTTGGTTAGATATTTGGAGTCGTCTTTCAAGGGAAATGACTAATTTTTTTTAATGTTAAAATGTGAATGAGGAAACACATTATGCAGCATTGGGCCAAAGTCCCTCACGCAAGACTTCTGACACAGTTAGTTCTCAGAAAGTATTTCTTGAGTTTATTGGAGACCTATGACTCTAGAGAGGGGTAAGGTAAGTTTAGTAGTTACCACCAGGGGGCAGCAGAGGCTGTAGGATCTTAAGACTTGGGAGCAGCTCTACCAGCTAAAATGGGTGCAGTCAGGTACCCTTCCTCCATTTGCTGGGCTGAGGTTCTCAGGTGGGCATGCACATCAAAATGGTCCAGCGAGTTTAGAATCATGATCTCTGGGGGACTGTAGCTTCCAAAACTACTGGTTATTCTCATGCATAAGAACAGGTAAGGGGAGAGAAAGCTAGGAAGGACCCCCAAGATGAATGCATACTTTCCCATGGGTTGACCTTATGGAACTGTTAATATGGACCACAGATACATGGTTTTCTCTCATCGCTTGATAGGAGGAAGGGTGGAACAGCCTGAACTGCTTTTTCGAGGTCCCCTAAGGACTCATGTTTCAACCGGTAGGGAAGATCCACTGAGCTGAAGTTCATTGGACTTGCCTTGGCTATAAATTGGCCCACAAAGACCTCTGACTATTCTCTTCTGCTCTGGCTCTCTAACTGAAGTTATTCTCATGCTTTTAGCTTAAGTCAGTGATTTTAGTACTGACTCAAATAAAAAAGTCCTCCCTATTTAACTGGCTGTTTACCAAGTACCTAGTATTTACACTAAAATCATTAATGGTGGTTAGAGCACATAGTTCTGATTCTCTTGTATATACAGTTTTTTTGTTTGTTTGTTTGGGGGTTTTTTTTTAGGTGGCGTTTTTTGCAAATTATAACCCCTCTATGCTGAACTCAGGGGTGGATAACTGTTTTGTTTAGTCTTCCAAAATCAAGTGTGAAAAATGGTCTTTGCATTGTATCTTAGAGCTGAACCTACAATGCTTGAACAAGAATTCTGGAATAACAAAGGGGAAGTACACATAGACAGTTTTATGATTCTAGGTAATATTTATTACAAGATAAGGTCTATTTTCTGGGCTCACAAACTTCGTTTTATCCAAGATAGACACCAAGAACAAAGGGGATGAATAAGATGGTCTCTTCTTGTTATCAATTAGTCCTTCCTCCAAATCTGAAATATTGCAACCTCCTCTCCCAATTATATTAAGAGGTCTGACTTTTACTCTGACTGTGCTGAGAAGCCTTTGGAAGGTTTCAGCCAGGGAGGAGGAGGAGGTTCAACTTGTATGGAAAAGAGGGGAAGCTGACTGTTCTGAGATAAACAGATGGTAAGATGAGAGGAAATGGAAGAAGATCAACCAGGAAAGTAAATGGTGATCTCAGAGAAAAAGGATGCTGCCTGGCTATGAGATCAGTGATGGAGATGAGGAAGTAAACATAATATTTAGGACACACTTTGGAGAGCTTAGATGAACTCGGTCGACTTTTATATGGCAAGGAGGGATGGGGGTGGAGGAAGGATTTTGGAAAGGAATGGTTGGAAAATCTTATTCCTTATTTCCTTTCTGGGCCCTTGCATGGGTCTCTGAGTTGCTGCTTATGCTCTTATCTTGCTAAAGAAATCGGATTGAGTTTGGGTTTTTTTTCTCTCCTACGTTTGAAGTGTTTTTCTTTTCCCAAACAAGTTTGTTGAAGAAATGACATATTGAGAAGAAAAACAAACAAACACATGTGACTTCACACTGTATAATGGAGAGATAGGAGTCAGCACACTGAGCAGGATAAAGCATGTTGTGCATTGGTGGCTAGAGGCACTGGTGCGCCCTGGAGTTGTTTAAATCAGATGCATTACTGCATGTCCGGTCCTGGGATCCGTCTGTCAGGGTGAGAAATAGGTGCATTGTGTTGGATCTTGGTCCATAACATATACATCTTTTTTTCACTTTTCCTTTAGTGTTCTATTCTTTCCAGTGAGGCTCTGACTTATGTTTTTCTTTTTTTGGTCATAGATATGCAAGGGTTTTTTTTTTTTTAATGTTGAAAAATGACTTCATGAGAGCAGCAGCCTGGGCGTCTGGATTTCTCTTTGTGAGATCTGCCTCCTTTATCAAATACCTGGGCAAGTCATTTATCCTCCCCAGAGAAGTAATTGTAATCTGGGGAGTCTGACTCCAGGAGTCTCAAATGCTTTCCAGCTGTCGTAATCTGTGACTCTTACCTTTGAGGTCCATATGAAAGTAATGTCAGTTCTTGATGCCATCAATGGGTTGCCAGTTCTTGATTTAAATGAAGGGGGCTCAGCAATTGCATGGCGTATCAGTGGTCTCAGAGAAACACTCATATTTGAACTTTGAAGGCAAAGAGACACATAATGACGACAGGCTGTTATTTCAACTCCACTGGCTATATTCATTATTTCTTTTGGGGATCACTGAATCCACATTTTGGTTTTCCTTGGGACTGTAATCATCTTCTTTCTTCCATCTGTTTTTCTGCTGTTGAACATCATTTATTTCTTATTACATTGGGCTAACAGTAATATCTTCAGATTTCTGATTTCTGTGTAATCCAATAACCTAATCTAATTCAATGCCAATACAGATCAAGAATATTCAAAAGACATCTGTCTAGCAAGAGGAATTTCTCCTAGCTTGGAGTGGACAAATGAAGTCAAAGTGAGCAAGATACATTGGCTTAGTGGGTAACAAGTGGACAATGAGTGGCTTCCTTCATGAGCTCAGCGTGATGAGACAATTCTGGGGCCTTTCTCTTGGTGCACTGCATCATTGGTCATAAAATACAGACATTTAACATTAGGCACTGTGACAGCTCAGAAGGGCTGCCAGGTGCATTCAAGGTATATAAAGAGGAGGATGCTGGAAGAATGTTACTCTTGACTTTGTGAACTGACAATAAACCAACTAATCAGCTACTGTTTTTTTTCTTCTGCGTTTGAATATACTTGAGAACGTCCAGAATTTTGAAGAACAGAGTTGAGATTCTGAAGTAGCCCTCACTAACACCAGACTAGAACTGCCATTTCCATGTGGATGTCTTGGTATCAACCTGAATGAACTATGTCAATGTTTAAATTGCTCATCTGCTCCTGCCCCTTCTATCCAGCTCCTACTAGAAGTCACTGTTCTCACATTCCTCTAACTCACCCGAGGCTGCACTTGCCAGTTCTTGTTACTGTATCAGAGGCTGCTTTCATACTGACCATTTAGTTGCCAGTACAAAGTTTGTAAAGGTTTGGCATATGGGGCTGAGTCCCTACTGGCGTAGGTAATTAATGAGCTATTTATTCTGAACATGGTTTCCATATAGACTAAGATAATATCTGTACCACACTCCTAAGTTATGGTTAGGTTTTTATTTCATTTGCCATAACAATGCAAATGCATCTGGAATTAGAGCTTTAGCCAAGAAGGTATCCTCTGCCTACAAAAAACAGAAGCGGTGGGCATTTCCTTCTGGTCTGACTCCTTCTGCCCCCTGCCCCTGCCCCATCTCCTCTCCTAGGACAGTCTCGGGCACCTATAAATGGAATACTTGATAATGTGTGTGAAGGAAGGGAGCAGCACCAATCTGTAAAGCAGGAAATACAAACTGAAGCAGTAATAACAGAAAGCCCTTAAAGGTGACTCTTTCAGGCCCAAGAAATTGCAATTAACCTGGGATTTTTCTGCAATTAGTGTGCGAGCCCTGATACAAAGAAAGGGTAATTCTTTTCTTTTCCTCTTTTTTTTTTTTTTTTTTAGTTGAAAGAAATACCTTTTAATAGTGGCATTTCAACGTGATCCTGGATGGGGCACTATATTACTTCTGTTTTCTTTTCTCCCAGTTCTATTGCAATACATTTGACACGCAGCACTATATAAGTTTGTGTACAGCGTAGTGATTTGACTTACATACACTCTGAAATGACCACAATAAGTTTAATGAACAGCCATCATTCATACAGACACAAAATCAAAGAAAAAGAAAAAAAATTTTTCCTTGTGATGAGAACTGGTAAGATTAACTCTTAACCACTTTCATATATATAACACACAGTGGTGTTAACTATATTAATTACGTTGTTCGTTATATCCCTAGTACTTAGTTATTTTCTTTCTATTTTATTTTATTTTTTGAGAACAGGTAATTCTGTTAAAATATGTGGCAGAATAGCGTGGCATCTGCCCTGGCTCAGAGGGTGGAGGGGATGCACTGGACGAAGCAGAGAAAGATGATGGTGGAGAGGACCCTGCAGGAGGGAGGAGTTCACTGACCTTCCTCAGAAGAGATTAGAGTTGACATGAAACTCACACTCTCTCTTTGAATTTAAATAAAGTGCATAGTGTGGGTTAATTCACCTTCAGGTAGCCGAAAGTTTAATAAAATCTAGAGTCCAAAAGCACCAGTTAAAATGCTGCTAAAAGTAAGTGGCTTGCTTCAACCAACAACTGAAATCAGGTTTTCATGCCTGGAACGTGTTTCATCCACCAGATCGGTCTCTTGCTGAATAAAGAATTTCGGTGTCTCTGAGCCTACCGCAGTTACCTTCTGCACATTCAAAAGCCAAGTTTTGGCAGGCTCTTTATTTGCGTTTTCCTTTGGAATGCTTCATGCGCCAGAGCAATAATTTTGAGGTCTGGGTGAAAATACTCTATAAATATATGATTAAATTTTGCCTCTAAATACACAGGCTCAACTCTCATGAAAGTCATGAGTACTTTCAGATGGGAGCCACAAGGATTTGGCTAGAATATACCCAAAGGAAAATGGCAAAGCTAGGTCTTGTCTATTGAGGGCAGGAGGGATAAATGAGATCATTTGGGACCAGGCGATATACTGTGAATAAATGGAAGAACTTAACCACATTTCAAGCACTTTAAGTTATGACCCACAGTCTGTCTTTCAAATGCTATGTTAAAATGCAAAGGTAGAGTAGCAAGAAAATTTGGGGTATGGAATAAAGGCATTTCACACAAATAGTGCTGTCTCCTGTGCATGTTCTAAAGAGGAAAAAAAAGGTTCTAGTGGAAATGTTAAATGTTTTAGCCACGTGGAGGTATTTAATCCAGTAATGAAATGGTTTAATTAAATAATTTCTAAAAAATGTTTCACTAAGATTGTTCTAGAGAACATCTATTTGGGGATTATAATTTAAAAATTGCATATGTAGACATCTAACTCAGGAAATTCTTTTCTAAAAATAATTAAAACAAAATTTAATGTGGTCCCAGCAGAATGCAATTTGTAAAATCCAAAACGTTGAAAAAAACTAACAAAACAAATAATCCACTTTTCTCTTTAACTGCATTAGAATGAAGTTTGGGGAGAACCCATAAACCAAAAGAGATTTAAGATAAGTATCAGTTTAAGTATAATTTTAATACATAGATCTTATTTGGAATTTGATTTGAATAAACCAAATTGTGAAAAGACGAACAAAATTGCACAGCATTTATAAGGAAAGTTAGAAAATGTAAACACTGAGAGGATATGTGATAATATTAATGGATTATTGTTAATTTTATTCAGGTGTGACGACGTTTAAAACAAACAGTTCCAGTCATTTGGCGTCACATGCTGAAATCATTATCAATAAAATAAGTTCATGTGTTTGACTCGGATTTTTTTGGTCTTGGAAAGAAGCCAATGGAAAACTTTTAAAACAGCAGAGGTTTGATTTCTTAGCCTCTACCTACTTTAGAGAATTAAAAAAAAAATCCTATTAGGAACAAAAATTTTTTTTTTAGTTTCTTGGTATTTATAAATTATTATATTCAGAGGGAAATAATTCTTACCACTAAGAGAGTGAATGAAAGAACCCCACATACAGTTTATAGAAGAAAATTCATTTTAGATATTCCTACTTTGATTCAAGGCAGCCAGAATACACCCACGGTGGCCGATTTTTCCATTTAAGTCTACTTCCCATCACCGTCAGGGTGCGTTAGACATTTATCACCTCTGGGAGGAGATGCCCATTAATGACCCTTTCTAACTGCAGGGCCACTGGGCAGGGGTGCCACCTGGCTGCACGTCTGGAAGACAGCCAGCTATTGGTCACAGTTAGAGTTTTTTGGGCTCACGCTGCCACGTGATTGTCTGTGGTGATGCCTCCTCCCATAACCCCTGCCTGAAGAAGAGGCTCAAGCCAGTCTGTAATTCTCCAATGGTGAACAAAGAACATTTCCTGTACTTCAATCTCTTTCATTTGATTTACCATATTTTATCTATGGCATAAGGTACTATGTATATAAGCATATGTATATAGCTTTACCTTTAAAGGATTAATTACTGATGGCTTAAAAATAGGTATCACTAGAAGAAACCAAATAAGAGAGTAATGAATCAAAGGGTAGCACAGAGATTTCACAGAGAAAAAAAAAACAGAACAAAACAACAAACAACAACAACAACAAAAAGCAAAGGACACAGTCTGTAGCAACTGGGAACCAAGCAGATTAAATACATGCAGAAGAATTTAGCTAGTAGCTTATCTTGTATGTTATAGGTCTTGGAACACAACATTAAAAAAACTTGGGAACCAGATACAAGGATGGAAATGGGATGGAAAGTCAATTGGAATTGAAGGACTTGATAGAGTTACCTGCATAGTGAGAAGTTAGGAAGTGATGCTTCAGTAGTACAAATGAGTCTTGGATCCATTCATTTCTTCCTTTAGTGAAGAGTATTACTTTCTGTGCACCATGCACTCTTCTAGGCACTAGGGGTGCAGTGATGAACAGACAATAGATTCCCTTCTTGTGGCTTGTATCCATCATTGCTGCATTCAAGAATAACTTGCAATTCTCTTGCCGGAATGAAGGCTTACTCTGAAGACTAGATATGAAGGAAACAAACAAAACAAAATATGTACTGCTTGAGAGCTAAAGCAAGCACCAACAGTGGACATGCAGATGTGGCGGAAAGCTGACAGCACCCTCTCCCCTCATCCTGACATAACTCCTAGGATAAGTCAGGCTAATCACCTTCCCATCACAGAAAGTGCAAAATAAACATTCTAATTCCAGAGGCGCATGTTGCAGAGAGTGTATGGGAAAGATTTGCTTCCTCTCTTTTTCTTTTTTGGACCTTCTCTTTCCCCTTTCAATATTTTCTCATGAAAAGTAGCCTTGGAGCAGCTAGAATAGCCTCAAGTTAAAAAAAAAAAAAAATCGGGCACAGAACATACAACAGAGACCCAAATCAAAAGAGACACACACGTGAAGAAGAGCTGCATGTTACCTGTGTTTGAAATCACTCAGGAATCTCTACGAATGTGGAAGGAAATGAAAAATATGGCATCTAAGTTCCATAAAGGAAGCAACTCTTTCTATTTGTTTCTGTTAGGAATTCTCAGAGACCTAGTGAGGTTTCTGGCACACGTTAATAAATGTTTACTGAATGAATGATGAGAACAAAGACTTCACTGATAGTAAAGAAAATGAAGTATATGAAGACAGCGATCAATCTTGTACTCTTGCATTCCTTAAGTCTATTTTCTGTTCTGAAGCAGCCTTAATCTCTCTTCTCTAGGGACTCTTATTTGTGTTCTCAGCCTTCTAAGATAGTTTAAACTAGATAGAACTTTTTTAGTTCATGATATGACCGAAGATAGTACTAGACGTATACATTTAATGTGCCTTATAGATCAGTAGTTAGTGTTCAACACATACTTGGGTTATTGAATTGAGAAATATTCCTTGCCTCTATTAGCAATGATTTTGAAAAGAAATCCAATGAACATTATGCCGACTCTCATTGATTCAAGGACTGGTTATCTATTCAGAAGATTATCAAGATTCTGTGCTGTTTTTTCTTGGAGTGCATAAGTCTCTTCTGGGATCAGTCTGAATTAACATGGCTCGTTAGTATGCAGGCATAAAATATTCTGGTGTCCATAAGTTTATAAAGAGGTGTGGAATAAAATGCATTGGGTGACATTCTTGAAGGCTGTCACCCGTCCCTTGGTGTCTCACAAACGAAAAGCATCTCAGCATCCCCTTCCAGTCCTTTTCACTTTCTTCTCCTTCTGTGTGTGCCCTGGATGGCAGTGTTGGGTCACAGAGTCATCCACGAGTGGATGGTAGAAGGTCAAAATAATCATAGCAAAATAAGAGAATGAGTTTGGAATCAAATCTGCTTCTCTCTCACCCAGGATCCCACACAAGCACTGGACAGAAGCAGGCTCAAGTCCAGTGAAGTCCAGTAGACGAAAACCATGTAGTAAAACTTTCATAATCACAGTTGATTCTCAAATGTGCTACTTCAGGGCTGTTTGACTGCGAGTGAGTTATTTCACCCAATTTTTAAATGTCTTTATCTCCAAATGAGGTTAACGATGACAAACCTATATAAACGTGAGAGTTAAATTCATTAATGCAGTTAAATATTCAGTGTAGTGCTTGGCTATTGTTAGGGTGCAATAGAAACTAGCTAATATTATTTTTCCTTTGATAGAAAAATAATTATTTTGCTTTAATAAAATAATAAAACAGTTCATTATGATTGAGATTACCCTTCAGTTTCTTCTCACATTTTCAATTTTTAGCTAACAACTGAGTTTGCCTTCATGTAACATGCAGGTGTAACGTCTTTTATCATTGGTCTGAAAGATATTCTTTTAAGATAAATGATTATTGTGGGTACTTAAAATATTGACTAAAAGAGATTTTTAGAAATAAACTATTCTCTATATCTGTGAGAAGAACAAACTTCTGGTTACCAAAGTGGGGGGAGAGGGAGGAGAAACAAATTAGGGGTATGGGATTAACAGATACAAACTACTATGTATAAAACAGATAAGCAACAAGAATATACTGTATAGCACAGGGAATTACACTCTTTGTCTTGTAATAACCTATAATGGAGTATAATGTGCAAAAATACTGAGTCACTATGTTGTACATGTGAAACTAACATAATATTATGAATCAACTATACTTCAGATAAAAGGAAAAAAAAGAAAAGATCTATTCTAACCTGTTGATTCTGCAGGTGAGATGATGGTGAAGCAATGAGGCTAAGTTGGTCACAGGTACCAGTTAGGGACAACTCTGATGACAGCGCAAGTCTCTACCATTGTGTCCAGTTCTTTCCATTAAAACTATAGCCTTATTTAAACAAGTCCTGATTGGACGTGAAGCTGATACTTGACGCTAGATGGACTTGAGCTTTTCTTTTCTATTAGCATGAATTAATGACTTAGAAATGTTACATCTTGTGGTTGGTACAGCTGAGAGGGTGTGTTGGGGGCAGGAGACATAGTAGCAGAGAAAACCAGCCAACACAGGGAACAGTATGGAATTGCAACCAATTGTCTCCCCAGAACTCTGCTTCTGCTAGTTGGAATGGGTTTCTGCTCCTATAACCAAAAGATCCTTGACAAGGACTAAATGAATAATCATTTTGGTACAGATTAAATGAGTATTTAACTGAAATTTTATACCTTATTAATAGACATTAATTAATGCAACTCGTTTTTGGACTTTTCAAATGTGTTGGCCTTTTAGATGTACTTCTGTCTTTCGTAAAATAGAGCTATCCACTAATAGATCGAATCAAAGCATAAAACATTACTTAAGCTAACATAGAGATTTTGAAATGAAAGCATGAAGGGAATGATTCTTTAATTTTCTAATTGCTCTTCCCTGCTATTGAAATTAACCAGCATTTTATCTTTAATGGGAACAATTAGGAAGGAAACATTTGCTAGCTAATTTAAAGGTTAGCCACTACGGCATGACTAATATCTCTGGGAAAAAGAATCAGCAAATTGCTACACCGTAACAATCAGTATAATTGATTGTCCCAATGAATACCTGGGGTATTTAACTCCTCATTTTCTTAAATGGATCATAACCATTGAAGTGCGTACAAAGTGGGAATTCAACACAGTAACTGTTAGTTTCCTGTTTTTGTCTGCTAAAATATGTTTCAAATAATAGCAAGATGTTATTTTTCATTTAAAACATTTTGCCTTTATCAAAGAACAGTTTTCATTTTGATTATCAGCTTTCACATCCCAGTAACTCTTTCCCAGGGGCAGGCAAGAAGAGAGGAAGAGCTGGAAACACTGGGGTGGCCGCGACTTTAGGATTACATCATCACCAGCACCTAGGGTGTCCCTGGGACCTGAGACTGGGAGAATTCTTCACTGTCATTGATCAGGGACCCTCATTCTAGTCCTAGTCATCACTCAGCTCTCTTCCATGGCTTTTCCATGTCTGTTGGGGGAAGGGGAGAAATGGTTTTAACAATCAACCTTCTCACTTGGAAAGCTTGAAGAAATTAAGACTTTACTTTTACACAATGAATGTTTTTTAAATAAAATGGATATTTGTTTTTCATGTTGAAAAGGCTATTTGCTAAAGAAAGAAAAGCCCCATTGGATTGGCATGACTTACAGTATTCTTACTGTGGCCATATCAGAGAGAAGCATCTGATATTCATTGCTTCTGAAGCCAAAGCTCACATCCGTGCCCTCAAGGTGTCCCAAGGCAGATGCTGTCCTTTTCCAGCGAAGTAGTACGGTCTGCCACTTGGCACAATAAAGCCCTTTGAGATGCAGTTTGGGCTTGACTGGCTGGCCACATAGTCATCTCTGCCAACTAGCAATGATTAGTTTATTTTTATGAATTGCTTATTCAATTTTATGGATGCTCTTGCTCTTAGAAGAGGCAACCTTACACTATGAAGAAAGAGAACGCTATTTGTCCAGCCGAAGTGTTTGGGACCTTATTGTAATAACTCTTTTCTCTAATAGACTATAAAGCCATAACTCAAAATGTAGAAATGACTGTCCCTATGCAGGCCACTCAATCAGAATAACTGAGCAGGAGGAAGCTGCCAACTTGATTTTTAAACGAGCTCTCCAGGTGGTTCTTAAGCGAAGTGGAGTTTGAGAATCACTGATTTAGAGGACTTCAGCATAAAGCCCTCTCCAAATGCCACAGGTTTATTGAACCCATTGGATTTCCCTTAGGTGTGGCTGCCTCGCTGGGCCTGTGGTAAGTCTGCCTAACTTGGAAGCACATTCTTAAGACATCCTTTTTGGCCAACCAGGTCCTCCAACATGTCTTTATTTTCTTAACTTCCTTCAGTGGGTCCCATCATGTGCTGGAGAAAAGAATATCATTTATTGGGCAACTTCAAATTCTCAAAGGCAAATCAACAATATCCTCTTCATTCAGCCTAGGAGCAGAAGGCTTACCCCAGCTTGTACCGCTTAATCAGTATCCATGATCCACATCTGTCGATCTCCCCTCCCTCTAACAGAGAACTAGTGAGCATCTATGATGATCAACATGCTAAGCAAAGCATTGCTGGAAATGCTAAGGTGCCTCAGACACATCCTCAAAGGAGGCTGCAAACACCTGAGCGCAATGATATAAACACACAGAATAAAGAGCACTGAGTTTGGCACTGAGATGATTCTAACATGAGCTGAGTGTGGCACCAGGAGACCTTGAAGTTTTGAACTTGGGACACTTGGACACTGACACAGTTTTATGAGGTCACACTGGGGAATTCCTACTTTGTCACGTGTGGTGCTATAAGCCATATGAGGGGAGTAGGGGACAAAGGAACTAGCATGAGGAAGGAAACACTTTGTGTCTTTCATCAGGGATGAAATTGTGCTACCTCTGGACTGTACCTGAGCCAGTCCGTAGCACTGGAGCTCTTCTTTTTAGTTCCCTTTTTTTTCCATTTGGATGGAATCCACATTAACGGTTTCCCGGCTGAAAGTGAGGTGGTAATTGTAACAGACGATGGCAGGAACACCAGACTAAGTGCTTGCCAGATGGTGTGGTTGAACTCTTCTCAGCTTGGAAATTCAGAGCAAGGAGGGATCTGCGTGGGTTGAAGCCGTCCCTTCAGGATTTGTAAGAGTCTGCCTCCACTCCTACTATTTTTAGGCCGGTCTTCATCAAACTCTCTAGACAGGAATTTCTCAATTTTGTCTTTATCCTAAGACAAAACAAACAGCAAATCTCCAATGAAGATATACAGGACCTCTTGGGTATAAATTATTTTTCAATTTTATTACAAAATAATGCATATACATTGTAAAGCATCTGAAATTATGGCATACAGGAAGAAGAAAAGGAAGTTTTCCTTTATCACTTTAACTTTTTTTAGTGCTTAATCACTTGTTATTCTTCTCTATCATACACACTATAAATACATATTCTTACTACTTTCCACAAAAATGGGGTTCTTTTGTATACTGTTTTAACACTTACATTATTTTAAAATTTAACTCCAAATTCTAAATATCTTTCCGTAACAATTAATATTCATCCCTAGCATTATTTTAATGGATGATAATGACTTATTACATATGAATGTAACACACTTTATATAAACACTTCTCCATTGCTGGGCATTGAGGTTATTTCTAGTTTCATGTGAGTATACCTGTATAGTTGAGTGTCACCAAAGTGACACTACAAAGTGTTGAGACTGCCAGTCAAATGTTCACAGTGATCCTTTTGAAACAAAGTTATAGGCTATAAAAGTTGGCCAGTGGCCTTGAGATCCATTGGTCCAGTGGTGAAGATTGTACAAAACTGGGCAGAGTCTTAGAGAAGATAGTTCTAGGCTTTTAGCTGATGAAGAAATGTGTACTGATCTCTCGGCAGAAGGAAGTAGTCCAGTCTGCAAAGTTGACCCAGTGACTAAGACCAGTCAGATAATAGTCTGTAGGTAGGTTCAGGGGAACCTGGCTTTACTGTGATTGATTGTCTTCAAGTGGAACACAATAACATGCCTGGCTAGAGTTTAACAATCTTAAAAACATGGCCCTCCTCTGTCCCGAGAGTAAAACTTTTTAAATGCCTTTATTTTAAAATGATTGTATCAAATCACGTTATTTTTATTTTGGAAAGTTTTTAAAGCGAAGAAAAGATTCATTTCATAAAACCTCTTTACAGAAACCATAATCAGCATTTCTAACCACAGAACAATGGTGGGAGGGAGAATTCTTTTCAGAAATACAAAGAACAATGCCAAGTCTCTGATTTTCAAAGGAGTTGTTAAATAAGGCACAGAAATGAACTGGGGGGAAAAGAAACAAGTTACGAAATTTTCTCAAGTTTCTCTCAAGTCAAAGAGAGTGTACTGCAGGGTTTAACAGCATAAAGATTAGGCTGGAATTTTTAAGATCTGCATGTTGAAATTACACAATTCCATAAATCTTGTTTATAGTATAAGCCTCAATATTTAAAATATTTTATTTAACTATGGGGGCCATGTTCAGTCGATTAAAATAAAGTCTTATGTTTATGGAAGTCTCATACTATGGATAGATCAATACAAACTCACTATCACAATTTAAGAAAAGAAAAACGAAAGGCTCCTCTACCCTTCTGATACATATTTCTGAATGGCTTTCCTCCTTTATAAGAAAAATTAAAATATTTTTAGAATTAAAATGTTTCAAATGCCTTTATTTTAAAATTATTTTGGAAAATTAACAGTGATGAAAAGATACATTTAATAAAACCTCTTCAGATAAATCACAATTAGTCTTTCTAACCAAAGAACAATTTAGCATATATACTGTATATATGCAAAATAGAACTTACACTTCTATGTAGACAGCTTCTCCAACAATTAGAAATAAAGGAAACAGAGGTACCCTTTATGAGTCACATTGTCTTTAGACTTGCTTGACTCTATTTAATCTATAATAATGAATAATGCATTTCAAAGAAGAACATATCAGCAGAGGGACAATAATTAATAGAGCAAAGAAGTCAAATGGTTGACCTTGGAAAGTGTGTATGTCTAGCTCTTTAGAAAGATGGCAGATTTGGAGTCTAGGGATATGCCTGTTCCTCAGACAGGTGTTCTGAACTCTTTGCCAGGAAGTGTTACTCTTCTGGGCTTGTCATTTAGAAATAAGAGAAGTATGACTACTCCACAAATAAGCAAAGTTACAGCTTCCCACCCACAATTTTCTTACCTATTAAACAGACCCATCTAGTGAGTAACTCCTGCTCCTCTTGTCTTAGAACACTTTTCATCTTTCTCCTGGTATGTATGTAATTCTGCTTCTAATATAGTCAGGGAGGAATGTCTAAGTGCTGAGATAACTATGAACTTTGGCTCCTTAAGAGAAGAAAGTGAGTATCATAAGGTTCCAAGGGTTCAGAAGGACAGGATGGGAGGGAACGAATGAATGATTTCAGTGGCAAGCTACAATATCCTAATCCTTTGGGAAGTGTTTCCTGAATATAAGTGATGATTGCATTTTGTTGAAGGGGCTGCTCGGGAGAGCAATCAGTGCTCCTGGAAGCACCTGTGGCCCGTAGCCATCGTAAGCCAGTGGTAGCTTTTGAGCAGCCCACCTCACCTGTGACTGAGTGACCTTAAGATACAGCCTGTCTGATTTATATCTGTTCTCCTTTCACACTACCCCAGGACTCCCAAAGTCCAAGGCAACCAAAAAAGGTAAGATACTGGAAAAGGTAGCCACTCTGGATTAGCAAATCCAATCAACATTCAGGGTAACTTTTCTTTGTTTCCACCTATTGTTTATTTCTGTCTTTTTACTCTATTTTGTGGGCTCCTTGACTTGATCCTCTCACTCTTTTAACCATTTTAAATCTCCCACCTATTATATGAATTTTCCCACATTGTTTAGTCTTTAAAAAATAGCATCATGTTTACTTCATGAATTTAATGTCTTCTATTTTCTTCCTAAGGATAAAATTTTAGTTTTTTAAAGTTTTTTCCTTCCTGTGTTGTCTTTTACTTTGAGGCATTGTCTCCTCACGTTGTGTGTGGATGGTGGTGTCTTTTTGTGAGTTTTTATCTTCTCATTAGAGTTAGAAGTTTTCCTCAAATATCTCTTGATTTCCAACTGGCTTAAAAGCAAGGCAGTAAACTTGTGTGTCTATCAGACCAGCTATCATATTGAGGGATCCCCAGAGCTGTAGTCTCCTTTTTAGTTGAGAGGGTTCTCAATCTTCTGCCCTGATGGGCAGCCCATCAGCCAGGTCTGGATGAGTGAAGAGGACTCATTCTTTGGCATGTGCACTGTATTTCACTCTTGCCCTTATCTCTGCCTGGTGTCCCTACACCAGGACCTTCCTAGGACAATTTCTGCAGGCGAAAAACACCCCTCATCTCCTGCAGGAGTATGAGGGGGGCTGTTGCTTTGGTTGAATGGAGGACAAGTCCTTCTGATCATTCCATATATAAAGTGTCAGCCGATCTTGTTTTCAGTCACTCGTGTCTTGACCCCCTTTCCATAACATCCGCCTACAACCCTTAAACCTCCTGGACTCCCAGGAGTGAATCGTCTTGTTTCTTGTCAGTATGCACCTCAGGACACTGGGTTTCACTGAGGCTTCAGCCTTGTTTGTGCATATACCCAGCATATTCCACTTCTTGTACAGTGCCTTGAAACAGCAAGGAAAGATGACAGTCAGACCTAGCAAGGTCTCCTGGGCCACTTCCCTCTTTGATGAACCTGCTTCCTCCCATCCTGTCTCTAACAATAGGTGTGCCCTACCATGTCTATGCCTGTTACCCAGCCCAGACCGAGATCAGTCCCAGAAAAAGGAGGGATGTGTTTCCTTCCCCCATGTGTTTATTTTCTGCCTTGGTATTACTGTCACTCCACACAGAAGGATATGATCCAGCCATGTGGTCCCCGAATTATACAATTGTCTAGCTTCACCACATGCCCCGGATTCTGAGTTATTAAGTTCCACCACATGGAAGAGATCAGCAGCCCTGGATATACAGCTCCAAGCTCCATTCAATTTCTTTCCAGTTTCACCTTGGCAATGGTTTATAAATCTTGTGGTCAAGTTAAACAGAGTCTCCCTTGTCCAAGACAAATGAATAAGACAGAGGGTAAGAGTGACAATCAACACAAAGGAAGGGATACCAATTACTCGTGCAGCAGATACAACCATTTCAGCTCAGAAAACTGGGAAAAGAACCCTTTTTTTCTTTACCTTTTCTTTTTTCTTTCTTGCTCTTTTTCTTGGGGCGGTGGGGGTGACCATGAAGAACAAATATTTCCCAGCTTCCCTTGGAGGAAATTCGGCTGTGTTACAATTCTGGTAGCCAAATTCTTCATGATGTCCAACCTAAATTGCCTCTGACTTAATTTAATGCTATTTTATTTCATTCGATTCACCATGGGAAGGGAAAGAGTAATAAATTTCAATTTCATAGAAACCCATCATACCCTGGAAAATAGTGATTAAGGCACTCCAAGTTTTCCCCTCCAGTCTAAACAACCCTGACAAAAATCTTGCTGACACAATTTTTAGATTGGGTTCCAGGGATGACGTTTCTCTTGGCAAAACAAGATCTGACTGAAGCTTTCAGAATTCTCTCATCTCTTCTGTTTGTCTGGCTATACATTTTTTAGAAACTAGGCATGCACTACAATCACACTTTATAAGCCTCCTTCACAATGTTCAGCAGTTACATACCCAAAACGTACATGCCTTTAAAAACTGCAACTTCGCTCAAATTAGTCGAAACAGACACCACAGTAACTCAGAAGTGATTGCTGGCTGAAGTTGGTCTTATGAAAACATCAGCATTGGTCTCCTGGGCTAAATTTCCTCTTTTGTATGGTCACAATTTTGAGAGCAGGCTGTGTGGACAGGAGTGCTATTGCCAGAGACACTACTTGGACACAGCTCTAAGTGTGCCGCTGCGGTTAGTTAGAGCTAAACAAAGAGACAGTAAAAGCGTAGATTTAATCAAGTCCAGCTGAGAACACAGTCTTGGGAATTGTGTCTGAGATCATACTGCAAAGCGGCTTTCCTTCAGCTTCTCTAACAGTATACAGGTATCTCAAAATTTTTGTTTTCAGTTGGAAACTGAGCTATGCCATAAAATGATTAATAGCTGCCCATGGTATTTGACACCATTGACCTTCACATTTAAAACGCACAGTCCTAACAGAGAAGGATTACTTAATAAGGATTATTTAGTAGGTGTTAAGTCCTGAAATCAGAATCAGGTATTTAATCATCTTTAAAATACAGAAGGTTATTTATTCCATAATCCTTGTAATGAATTGGCTGTATTTATATGTCTAGCTTTCCTTTCTCTCTTTTGGTAAGAAAATCTCTTTTCCTAAGGAAATCCACTCCATGGGATTTGGATGGAGTAATCCCTCTGCCCTACTCTGTGCCAGCAGTAAGGGGTAGACACGTGACACAAGGCTTGTCCAGCTGGAGACGGCACGCCCCTAGTGGCAGTGACCGTTTGTGGACAGATAGGTGGTAGAAGCAGTGGTATTTCTGAGATTATTCGGCCCATCCCAGATAAGGAAGATGGACACAGGAGTACAAGAAGTCTCCAGAATGGAGGGAATCAAGAACTTCAGCCCCCAACCGCTCAATTTTCCTTTTTCAGTTGGAGCAGTCTTCTTTGAATTTCCATTACAATTAAAAATCCCAGTTGATAGGACTGATCAGAAACACTCCACTTTATAAACAAGGAAAACGAGGCAAGAAATGTCGAGTGATTTGCCTAAGCTGACACAGAGCCGGTTTGCCGTGGTGCTATGTGTGGTTTCCAGCTCTCTTAGTCTTTGTTCTTGGAATTCTAATTTTCTGAGCACCTGCAATGCATCAGATCTTGGTGGTAGAGTGATAAGCCTCCCTTCGTCAAGCTCATAGTCGATTTCTCTTTCATTCTCCAGTTTGGTCTGAAGAGTGTTTGATGAAGCTGTGTGATGTAAACAATTTAAAGTATCCAAGAGTACTTCTAAAAGCAACATTTTATTATAACAAATTACAAAGAAGAAAGTGAAAGATTATCTGTAAAACCATAAATCTTAAATTTAGAAATATTAAATATTACATCTAAGTCTTAGAGCATTTTGTAAACTATTTTTGTAGCTGAAATAATACAAGAACTAGGAAGATTAAGCTACCTTGCCAAATTCATGCTCCAATCTATTTTTAAAAAGAGGTTTATTGTTTGTTGTTTAATTTGTTATGAAGACTGCGCACAAGAAAAAATAATTGAAGTTAAATTTTTTTTTCTTGTCTTACGGTGTGCGTGATATTTTAAACACTTGCCACTCTTACATGCACATAGATATCCTAAGATTAAATGAGTACTATTAGTGGAATGATTACTATGAATACATCTTGTCAGCTGCTTACATTGTGGGAAGGGATATGAGACCCCAAACTCTTCCTGTTCTTTCATCCTGACTTGAAATTGCAATGACCTCTTGCCCTGAGGTTGCAATGATTTTTTGTCCAGCTCAAATGCCCCCAACATACAATCTCCAAAACCTTCCATCAAGACAAAGGAGCTCAAGAAGGTCTAACATGACTAGAGAAAAAATGATAACTCGAAAGTGTACCTAAACTTTTTCTCTCCCTCCAAAAGTTGCTTAGACTCTTTCCTTATTCCTCTTTCTTCACCCTTCCAGCTCACCTAAGAATCAAAGCAATTTTGTCTGCTTTCTGTTGCTATAAATGACTTTGCATTTTCTAGGATTATGTGTAAATAGGATTACACAGTACAGACTCTTTTTGTTTGGCTTCATTAACTTAGCATAATTATTTTGAGATTCATTCATATTGTTGCATGTAACAATAGTTCATTCCACTTTGTTACTAAATAAAATTCATTTTATATACAGCATTGGATATACCACAGTTTGTTCATTCATTTACCTGTTGATGGGGAGTGAGGTTGTTTACCATTTGGGGCTATTCCAAATAAAGCTTCTATTAAATATTTATGTACATATATTTAATGGATATATGCATTCATTTCTCTTCAGTCTAGCAGGGGAAATGGCTGGGTTATATGATAAGTATATGTTTAACATTTTAAGAAACTGCCAAACTGTTTTCCAAAGTGCTTGTATCATTTTACATTGCTAGAGTTCTAGTCACATCCTTGCAAACACTTGGTATGGTAAGATTTCTTAATTCTAGTGATTCTAATAGATATGCAGTTACATATTATTATAATTTGAGTTTGCATTTTTCTGATGACTAATAATTCTGAACATCTTTTCATGTGCTTAATTGCTATCGATATGTCTTTTTTTGGTGAAGATTCTATTCAGCATTTTGCCCAATTTTGTATTGTGGTGTTCGTTTTGTTGTTAGAAGTTTGAGAGTTCTTTATATAGTTTTATATGTTCTTTTTCATATGTTATTTGCAAATATTCCCACCCAATCTGTAACCTGGCTTTTCATTCCTTTAGTAGTGTCTTCAACTAGCAGAAAATTTAACTTTGATGGAGTCCAATTAATCAATTAATTTACATTTTTTAAAATTTTTATATTTTTTAATCATACCAAAGAAATCTTTACCTAACCTAAGGTCACAATTTTTTTCCCCCAATGTTGTCTTCTAGAAGTTTTATAATTTTAGATTTAACATCTAAATTCACTTTGAGTTAATTTTTGTATAGATGTATTTATCAAAGTTCATTTTTTCCTATGTATATACAATTGCTACAGCATAACTTGTTGGAATGACGACCCCTTTTCACAGAAGGTCATTGAATTTTTGCCTAAAATCACTTGTAATACGTAAATTTAAGAGGAGAGGAGTAGTTGATCCTCTGGGGAAAACTTCCAAATGAAGACTGGTTCTTTTATTTGAAAATAAGTATGTTTAATAACAAAAGTTATATAGGAAAATGCAAAAGACACCGAGTCATACTAGAATCACTCATAGTATCACTGGCCAGAGATAACTAATGGTTTTCTAAGAATACATTTCATCCTTTATCCTTTTTAGTAAAAATGAGATCAGAATATATTATTTTGAAATCTGTTTTACATATCTGTGTATCAGAATAATTTTGATATTATTAATATCTTCTGTAATATGTATAGATTTAATGAAACCATAGTTATGACTACAAAATTCATATAGAGGCAGAATAAATTCATAAAATTATTATTTTAAAAAACCTGGAAAACTGATGATTAATTTGGAATTTTTCTTTAAATTATTCAAAGCAGAGTGACCTCAACTTGTGACTCTTTTCTGTTAGTTTTTGTCTGCATTTCTGGATTTTTCCATAATAACAATTTGCCCAAATTGTTTATTACTCTTTCTTTTTTATAAAAGAGGAAAATAATTTTGGTACAAAATTTTTTTTTTTATCACAGTGGAGATTTTGATATTAACAAATATTTGGAATTCATACAGAGTCATTTTATAGAAGTCTGGAGTTGATAATTAGGGGTTATAAATGGAAAGTTGCTGCCTAAAGTTTCTGAATCTTGATTCTCTTAGTCACTCCGAATGATGTTGCTGGAACCTATCCAGGATTTTATAAACTTCCAGGCTCATTGAAATGGAGACGGATAATATATTTTGAAAACTGCATGAAGTCCATCTGCGAATAATCAAATTAAGCCTTTAAAGATAGAGAGCACTCCTACAAGATTCAAATCAATTTCATGAATGATTCAATAAACTGACAGAGTTTCACTTATCCAAAACCACCTAGCCAGTCTTGAAAACACGTTAATCTTCTTCTATAGAAATGTGACCCAAGAGAAATGAGGCTGTATTAATTTGGTTTGTTGCTAGGGGAAGTGCTAGCCAAGCTTTATAACACATTCTCCCATGGCCATAGTACAAGGGAATGAAAATAGAGAGCATACAAATCAGCTCTGCTGGGCCAGTTCTGGAAAGGGGTTTTTACACCATTTTCTGAGTTGAAGAGGGTACTGCCAACAGGGACTGCTGGTTGAGGAAATATTAAGCGAGGATTTTGCAAGTAGGGAATCAAGGCGCCCAGATGAGTTCAGATCAGGTTGAAAATTAGGGGGTGTTGATCAAACCTGAAATAAGTACGCATATTATAGATGTCTAAAGGGTCACTACAATCTTAGGAATGACGCTAATGAACATTTGGATGAGATATTATCTGTTGATACCAAGTACCATCTTCATCCTTCTAAGACCTTCCTATGTCTGCATTTCCCAGATTCCTTTGCCACACAGTTTAAATTTAATTCCAACAAGAGGATTAGTCACAAGAGATTTGCAGGACAGAATTGAAGTCTTTTTTTTTTTTTTTTTTTTCTTTTTGCTTCCAACAGTAACAGGGAGATGTCTGGCAAACTGTAGACATAAGGTTTGCAGTATCTTCTGGGTGAACTTCGTTTATTCACCTGCTTCAGTGCTGTAGGCAACTGAGGGTTTCAGCAACACTTTCCTGAATTTCCACACTTCCTGATTTGCTAAAAGCCAGCAGTGGCACCCTCTGACCTTTATTTGCCCTTTTATGAAAAGTATTTTAAATATCCAGTTCCCTCTAATAAATGCCTTCCTATTAAAACAAGTAGAGTGGGTTTTGTTTTCCCACCAAAATGGATGGATAGACCATTTAAATGCGAAGATTACACAACAGAGTTCTTAGCATCTGTGTATGGTGTACACACTTAAAGTTTCAAATATAAGTCAAATTTCTTCATAACTCTATCTCCTGTGTTGATGTCTGACAAGGAGCATGGACCGTGGCACAGGTGTATGTGCCACAACACAGTATCTTCCCAGGAGCACTGGAAACAAACATTTCACCTAAGAACAAAATAGGTAATCTGAAATAATTATCTAGATTATTTGATGATTTCAGGTAATTGTCTGGCATAATTATCTAGACTGTTGGACTTTCCAGAGGGAGAAAAACAAAGTGAAACCATAATGTAGGTTTGCAGTTCCCTCTTTCTGTTCCTTTCAAGATTGTTTCAGAGAAATTTCCCAAAGCTGCCACTTAGAGACCAAAAGAAGTCCCAGCGGAAAAAAACAATCCTGACACAAAGTGAGAAGGTGAATGGCCAACTTCATTTTCAAGCAAAGCTTTTATAGAAAACAACAACAGAAAACACAGAGAATTAAAAAATAATAATAAGACCAATTTTTATCATTTCCCTGATTGTCTTCCTCATGGATACTTTGTTAAGAAGACTCAATTTAAAAGAAATGTTTAGGACTTCTAACACTGACAAGTGAAGTTTGTTGCATGGAATCAATTTAGGGAAAAAAAAAAACCACTGCACATATGTTCGCTGAACCATTTCATTCAAAATTGTAATAGCTTTGTTGAGCCGTCCAAGGGAAAAAGATACATTCCTACAACTTAGATTATTTGCATTATTAAACGAAACATTGGCAATGAAAAAAGTTGACACCCCTCTGGAGCCACTGCAATGTTAAAAACAGAGATTTTTTTAAGAAGTAGGAATACAAAGGCAGCATTTTTGATTTTTTTATCTAGCAATCCAGTTACAGGCTGAATTGCAAAACTTCCTGGGATACATCTGATGCCCTCATTGCTCATGTCTGATGTTTAAAATACAAACCACAAAACCTTATTGAGGGATATAAAGTCAGTCAGACAAACAACCTGTACATGAACAAATGTGAAAGTATGTCATGTTCTTGGATGGAAAGACAATATTTTCAAATGCTCATTCACACTCAAATTAATATCTCCATTTCCTATAATGTTAATCTCAGGGGGATGATTGTTCCTCTTTGACCTTTTAAACATTATTCTAAAGTTCATGTGGAAAAATAATGACAACGTTGTCAAAATACTCTGAGAAAGATGTGCTCATCACGGATGAGATGCTATCAAAGACGGGGAAAACTGCTGTGGGAGTGGGGAGGTGTAGCTGGCAAAGCCTGAATCAATGATGCTGCATTGGTGAAAGGGAATGCCCTGTAGCCATAGAAATAAACTGGAGTATGTACTGCCCAGAAGGATGTTGGGGATATTTTGTTAAGAGGAAAAGCAACTTGCAAGACCAATGTGTTTCACACAATTATACTCGTATAAAAACTGCACACAAAATTATATGCACTATGCAAATGTCTGCATTAGCTTCAAAATACTTGGAAACACACTAATCTGTTAAAGTGGTCATATCCGAGATAGTGGGAGCTGAGGTTGACATTTGCTTCATATTTCGTGTGTGTGTGTGTGTATGTGCACTCACATAATATTTAAAGTAATGGCAATCTTGTAACTTTCAACTTATTTGCATTTTCAGTACTATTCAAATTAAAATGTAAAGAAATCCGTCATGTACTGCTCTCTGTTAATATAAATAGACATTTACATTCACATGCATATGCATTTGTGCAAGAAAGAAACTTTGCTATTTATAAACGACTGCTCTTTTTTGAGGATGGATCCTTTTTACAGAATAGTGTTTGTTATGCCAAGAAATTCTGATCTTGTATAGGCAAATTAGAGAGCAGGGGTCTGAGAAGCCTGCATTGCTTTGAATGAGAGAGAATGGTTTGTGTGCCCGATGTGGTTTGAATCCATTACTGTCAGCAGTGTGATTTCAATATTGCCCCTGCCACCTCTACAAAATCCTGAATAAGGTCCACGTGGCTCACTAAAGCTTCGTTGTAAGTGGGTTCTCTTGGCACAACTCAGAGTCAATTCGAGCACAGTTCAAGGGCAGATGCAATGACAACAGGGCTTGAGGAAGAAGGGACTATGGAAAATCAGACTCCAGGAATTTTCAGAAATCTAGAAGATATATTGCATTTCCCCTGGGTATGGACCCCACCCTCTTCATTCCTAAGCCTGAGGATAAGCAGTCTCTGAAGCACATGATCAAATGCAGGTGAACTTCTGAACACAGAGTTCTCTGTTGGGAAGGAGGGAGGAAGGTGTGGCTACTAGACAGCAACCAGCAGCCTCTGTCACAATCCTTAGCTTTCCCACCTCTCTGTCTGCCACCTCCTCAGAGAATCCCGTAACCATATGGTTCTGAGTTGAGTGTATGTGTGATGAAGTGAGCATTAAATTTCCACATGGAACTGTTTTCTCTTCTGTATACCCCATGTTCTTTTAGGCTTTCAGGCTTTCATATAATGCTTGTCATTCCTCTACCTTTCTCATCTTATTCAGTCTTCAGGATATAACTAGTGTCCTCTCACTCATTTATTCGTTCAGTCCACATCTGACAAATACATATTTTCTATTATAAATCAGGCACATAGAAATTATGACAGAAAGTATAGACACAGCCTAAGACGGAAGAGAGAGATAGAAAGCAACAACTACAACAGAGCATGGTAAGTGCTAATACGGAGGGAGGCATCCGAGCTTGGAGCCACCAACTCCACCTACGATAGAAGGCTGACCTTGAAGGAGCTAATGCTTATCTGGAAGAAGTCACAAAGGCAGGAAGGACAAGTGGTCCTTGCAGCATGTGCAGAGTTCTGCAAGAATGTAGTTCATTCAGGAACATCAAATAGTAAAGCCTGAGCACCATCCAAAGGCAGGAGAGGGACTTCTTAACCACCTCACAGAGATTTAATCTCAGTCCAATTAGCTTTGTTACATAAAAGAGCTGTACAAGCTATCCTGTACCAGTCAGTGAGTCATTATGTGTTAGCAGAAAAAGCAAGGGATTGGAGTTAGGTTGATAGTTCAGTCCTGACACTTTCACATACTGTGTGACTTTGGACGAGATATTCTCCTCATTTAGGCATCCTTCTTATTTGTAAAGTGGGAATATTTATGTTTTAATATCATAAGCACCAAAATAAGTTCGTACTTGCAAAACACCTGTAAGTGCCTGTCTCATGACTTTTTTTTTTTTTAAACAAAGATTAGTTCTCTTCCTTCTGTCCCAGGATTAACTTTGGTATTAACTTCCTTCTTGAAATTCTTTCTGCATCTGGCATCTGTGACACACTCTTTCCTAGTCCTCAGCCTCAGCGTTACAACTGCTCCTTTTGGCCTTCACCATGGATTCACTTCCACTGACGGATCTTGTTTCCCTTAAATGCTGGTTATCTCTAAGGATCTGTCTTACCCTCTTTTCTACACAATCATTATGCAAAAGCATCCAAATTTAAGGCAGACTCTATTTTTTGATATGCTTTTTAATTTCAGTGTGCACTCCTAAGCCCCAAACCTGTATTTCAGCAGCTCTGTGGACTACAATGTTGTGTCAGATATCTATCACTGTGTAGGAATTTACCCTAAACTTAATGATCCAAAGCAACATTTATTATTCCACAGTTTCTGTGGATGTGAATCTGGGCCCGGCTTACCTGAGCTATGCGTCCTTTGGTCTCTCACAGAGTTTTAAATGGGACTGGGGTCTCAGGTCTCCACACATGCTCATGCGGTTGGACTATGTTTCTCATGGAGAGTGGACTGAAAGTCACAGCTCTTTACTGGCTATTGGGTAGAGGCATCCTTCAGCTCCTTGCTGCATGGGTCTCTCAACAGGACAACCCATAACATGGTAGCTGGTTTCCCTCAGAGCAAGCAGGAGAGCAAGAGAAACGAGCAGGACAGAACCCACAGTCTGTGCAGTTTAACATCAGAAGTAATATCCCATCGTATCTGCCGTAGACTATTTGAAGTGAATTGTTACTTCTACCCACATTCGAGGGGAAGGGATTGTAAAAGGGTGTGAATACCCAGAGCCCTTTTAGAAACTACCTACCACACTTAAGAAGCTCCTATGAGGTAGATATTATCCTTGTTTTACAGATGAGAAAAATAGAGATGCTGAGAGTTTAAATATATTGCCTGATACTAATAATTTATAGATCTGGTATTTCAACTTAAGCCTGTTCTTATTTTGCATTTCTTTATTTTTTTTGACAAATAAAAACTGTATATATTTAGGTGTACAATGTGATGTTTTGATAAACATATACATTGTAAAATTATTCCCACAATTAAACTAACTAGTTCCTTTTTTATAGTGAGAAAACTGGAAATCTTAACAAATTCCAAGTGTACAATAATATTATTATTAACATCAGTCACCTTGCTGTACATTAGGTCTCCAGAACTTACTCATCTTACAACTGAAGGTGATTAATAACGCTCCATTTTCCTTACTCCTCATTCTAAACACCATTCTACTCTCTGTTACTATGAGTTGAACACTTTTTTTTTTAGGAGTCCACATATAGGTGAGATTCCTTGTGACAAGAGCTGACTGTATGTAAGTGAAGGTCTCAGTCCTCAAAGCTATGAGTGACACTGTATGGTAGCTATTTGTAGACTCCTATCTGAACGAGTGGCTTGATGAGATAAGAATCTGAGAATTATAGTAAGAGCCATTGTTTCAGCTGCCTTTGGGCTGACTTCACGTGGCTGTAGTCTTATCATGAAACTAAACTTCGCAGAAAGATGTGTCTAAATATTTACGTATTAAAACTTTCAGAGGAATGGAAAGCTTCAGTGAAATAATTTGACTGGTCATATCAGAACAAAGAGAGACTCCTAAAAGCCAAGAAGCCTTTCAGGAGAATGATGCTACAGGATAGTAGTAAACCCATTAGAAATTGTCCTCAGCCATATATATGCTCACCATCCTTATGCACCTCCTTGGATAAGTCAATCAAAACTCCTGAGTATATTTGCTCACTTGTAATATAAGAGAGTGAACTAGATCATTATTAATATTTTTGAGTCTTAATTTTGTATTATTCAGTGAAGCAAAGCAAAATGAACAAAATATCAAATTGTGTTTTGGCTAATATAACCTGCAGCCATCCACGTATACTATATCACCACTTGCTGTCACAAAAATTACATTGAAAATGGGAGGAAGACTTCAGGGCCATTTCAAATTAAAGAAGGTTTATAAAGAAGTCCTATAGCATTACAAATATAAGCACACTTCTATATGAATAATAAAAATACCAACATAAACACAAAACATTGAGAAGTTAACTGGAAGATTATTTCTAATCAGGAAAGTACTTATTCATTCCACATAAATTAAATCAGACCTAAAGATCCAAATTATTTCTCCAAACTAGGACAGACTGTATCTGGCCTTTCACTGAGGAATCATCTAAATGCAAATGGAAAGGCTTTTCCATACGATTCACAGCAAAGTCAGGGAGAGGCTAGAAGGTTATCTTCAGATTTCTTGGATTTTAATTCAGTTCCCCTTACACTCACGGTGTTTTCTTAACCAAACTATTCTTCCAGTGATTTCACAATTTGAACAATAAGAGAGAAAAAAAATCTTTTAAAAGTAGCCAATGGCTAATTGTTTGGCCCTATCAAAGTGCTATGTGATCGTCCTGATAAATGAAATAAAAATAGGTCTTGGCTACTGCTCAGTTTCTGCATCGGGAAACCATTCATAATACAATGTAAACCATTCATAATACAAGGTATCACTGCCTCTGCTACACACGTCAGGTTCTCAGATTTTCAATTTAGTTGCTCCTTTTGCCCAAAACCCTAATTTTAATTCCTCAGTGAAATGGTTTGAACAGTTTGAGTGTTTTTTTGCTGAGATGTTGCGAATCAGGAGTCTGTAAGCTGTAAACTCCAGGGCATGTTGGAAAGGAAGAAAGTACTCCTGTAATTTAAACTCAAAGAGTATCTTTTTTCACATTGTTAATTGAGGTTTAACAGACAATAGCCCAAGAACATTGTTATATGAGAATCTTTTTTCCTCTCTGATGTCAACACGCACTCTGTCAAAAATGCTTCTAAGAATAAAATGTTTCCCATAGTTTTTAGTTCGTTAGCAAACATGTATGACAATTTTAATCTTCTCTTATGGATAGCAAGTAACAATTAAAATGCAATGAGTAACCAACCATTACACAGCTGGTTTTCATCTCAGAGAGCCAGTCAAGCAGCCGTTTCATTTACAATATGACATAAATGGTCAGGAGTCAGCTTGTTGACATCCTATCATCGTATGCTGTGGGCTTAGATTTGGCTTGTCATTTCTAAGACGCTCTCTTGGGAAGCTGTGAAATACTTTCTGCTTAGAGTGAGGAAGAAAATTCATTTTTGAGTTTAACTTATAAAAAGAAAGTAAATTTATTTGTGTTCTTCAAAGGGAAATTATAATAATTTTTTAGGCTATTATTTTAAATATCTCTCTATATGCATATATGCCTTTAGATAGTCTTATGTGTGTGTGTGTGTGTTGCTAATTAGATATAATTCTATACATATAAATAATTAATTATAGAAGTATATATAATTATTTTTCTATAAAAGTTATTTTCTTCCTTGAATGCATATTCCGTTTTATACTATTTATCTCTACTGATGAAAATCCCATTTTA
Organism: Camelus bactrianus; assembly: GCF_048773025.1. Classification (NCBI taxonomy): domain Eukaryota; kingdom Metazoa; phylum Chordata; class Mammalia; order Artiodactyla; family Camelidae; genus Camelus; species Camelus bactrianus. The sequence continues at coordinate 45,020,086 of NC_133552.1, read as the reverse complement.
TCAGAAAGATGACATTTGAGATAAAGTATGTGAAGATGTTTGGTAAAATGCTAAATGCAAGTCTCCTTGCCTTCATGGCAAAATTTTCAAAATTTCTATACCTCTTTTAGTCTTTTTCTTTTTTAGTAAAATTAAGACATGAGCTGCTTTTAGTGGCAAATACTTGCTTTACATCATGCACACACTCACACAGCAATGGGGAAATGCCAAACTGCAAAATCCTAAAACCCACTGCAACAACTTTCCAAATTATTTTCTTGATTTCAGGCATCATGACATAGAAGTGAGAAAGCAGTCAGGCTGACATCAAGTCCAAGGAAAATAGAAACAGGAGAATAAGGAGATAATAATTCAGAAACAGGAGCAAATCATGATAATATGTTTTTAAGAGATAGTCACTATGGCCTTATGGCATCAGCTGAGAACTGCACTCAGAATTTCTGCCTTCTGAACCTTTCTCATTTTTCAAAACCTAGTTCAAGAACCCATTCCTTCCTGAAGTCTGAACTTCCCTAAAAGTATAATTTATCCCAGTATTTAATCCTGATGTTAGGTTGTTAATTGACAAAAAGAATATTAAAGTCTGAGATTAATTCATTTCAGCAAAATCATAAAATAAGGTTGTAATAATTTCCTCCTTACCAATGTTGACAGTTATTGAAAATTCAATTTCTTCTAAAAGGTGAGAAAAGCATTTTAAAAATTTCCTCTGCACCTCTGTAGAAATATATTGACTATTCTCATCTGGCTCAGCTTTGAATTTGTTCTGATAAGAGTCTGTAAAATGGGATAAATTTTTTAAGGAAGATAAAACCTCATTGAAGTTAGAACAAGGAGTCAATTGAAGTTCTAACACGGAATGCTTTGCTAAACGTAAGTAGGAAAACACCCTAACCGTGAGTCTCTGGAGCAGCAAAGAAAAGGAAGTTATACGATTACTTCTGAAGACAATTAAGAATACTGATAATATAATTTAAGAATATAATTTCCATTTGCACATAAGCATGTCGTTTAATGAATATATTTAAATAGAGAAAGAGATCAGATAACTTTTTGAAATTCATTTTGGTGTTGATAGTAATTAAAGTTTAATTAAATGAGATGGAAAAAATTTTAAATTTCCTTTGTATAACTCAAAGCTTCCTTATTTTTTTAGTATCGCCAAAACCCCCAAACAGGTAAACACAGAACAGGTCTAATTTGTTTCTTGTCCTGAAAACCATCCTGCCATTTCCTGACATTACCACGGCCGCTGGATCTATAATTAGCATTCTCACTCTGAGCGGCTTTCCAAGAGCAGCTCCTAAGTGAGGCTAGTGCATGGGCGTCCTGAACAAGGGTCCAACAGCGAATCCCATGGGAACGTAACCAGGTGGCCTTGGCCAATTGCATTATATACACAGTTGCTGACAAGTTTTCTCTTTTTCCTGGTTTCAAACTTATTTATAAGACTATTGATCATTTTACAATGATGTTGAGTCAGAGAATTAGAAGGGACCTTGGAGGACACGCGTGCTCACTTTTTAGGTATCTGACTATGCAGTCGTGCAAGTCTTCTCAGCAATATTTTCGAGTAAACATCTTTTCAGTTTCAAATCTTCAGGCAAGTCAAAGAAAGAAATGAAGGAAAAAAGAAAGAAAAGGAGAGAAGGAAGAAGGAAGGAGGGCAGGAAGAAAGAAAGGAAGGAAGGAGGGAGAGAGGGAGCGATTCTCATAACCCCTAATCCTAATGAGTCATTTGGTTCTTGAAGGAACTAAAACTAGATTTTAGAGTTTTTCCGTGAGAATCTGAGTTTGAAAAGGAAAAGGAGAAAACAAGTCACTAAAATAAACAATGTAGGAAGGAGCTACTTTTTCCTGGCTTGTCACAGCAAACATGTATTATATAATAAAACAAACTGGCTCCTTGCCAATGTTTTTTACGAAACAGAAAGACCAAACAGAAATCTTCTGCAAATTTAAGATTTTGGGGAGGAAAACAATGGAGAACAACATCCTTTATTGGGGCTGTTATATTTTATTGCATATATTACCATATTCCTACAGATGGAATAAAGCTTGTTTTATAGTAGAGCCATAAGCCTTTCAACTTTTGATGGTTTCTAGCAGGATATTTTATCAAATGTACTCTCAGACATTCTCAAAGTTGGGCTTTTATGGCTGTCCTTAAAATTCAGGCAAGACTGCTGTTTGTACCTGTGATACAGCAAGGCCTCCCAACTGCTTTATAAGACAAAGGGTAAAGGGGGAAAATTCCAGGGCTAACTTTGTTGTGTATTTAACTGTATTTGTTGTTTATTTTTCTATTTTATTTTCCACAGAATATGATATACACTTATATATGTAAATTATATAGAGTATAGTTTATTTTGAAATATTTTATAATTAGTGAGATCATACCACATTTCTTAAAGAGAATTAGTTAATCTTTGGCCTTCATTCTTTCCCGTATGAATCTCATCTTCCTTTACCAAGTCTCCATCTTTCTGGACCATATTTTTGTCTTTTTTAAGGGCAAAGGGAAGTCTCTACTCCTGTCAAACACTGATACCTTTTATCTCCTAACTTCTATTCTTTGGGTATTGCGTCTCCACTTGCATATCTCATTTATAAGATCTTCCCCCAAGGGCTTGCAAACCAGCTCTGATAATTCACATCTTCTAAGAGACAAAACCAAAGCTTTCTTTGATTTCACAGCCCTTTATAGCCCTACTCTGCTCTTCTGCTTCTTTGTATAACCCAGAATCTCAGAAGCATCATCCGCTGTAGTGTTTCTACATTATTACCTGTCTTTCCCCCTTTTACCCTCACCATTTGGGATTCTCCTCACACATTTCCAAAGAAACAGCTCTTGCTGAAGCCAAGGAAGCCCCTCCAAGTCAAAACACAATGGATCTCTCAGCCCTTAGCAAGCTAAATCTCTCCTTTCTGGTCTTTCAGACATCATAATTTCTTGTCCACTGCTGTCTTCTGAACTCTGAGTTCTCCTCCCCAGTTCTGCTAACGGTTGCTTCCTGGTCTAAGCAATTGCTTGGGGTTAGAAATTCTACTGAGATTGGCTTTGGACTGTTCTCAGTTTTCATCCTAGATTTTCTCACTAGGTCATAGTATCTATTTCCTTGGTATTCAGTATCATTTAGATGGTGGTGACTCTCAAATCTGTGCTCCCAACTCAGGCCACTCTTGTGATCTCTAGACTCTTACAGTCAACTTCTCATTGATACCTCACAGATATCAAACAGGCAACTTAAACTCCTTAACATATCTAAAACTAAATTCTCCATCTTTGAGTCAAACTTAATCTTATTCTAGTGCTCTTATTATAAATAACTGGCACCAAACTACCCAGTTACATGAGCCAGAGGGGTGGAAGCTCTTTGAGATCTCCCTTTGTCTCCCTGCCCTAGACACATCAACTCAAAAAATGGCTCTTTTTTCCTCTGGTTCTGCTTCTTCCAAAATATATCTGGAATTTATATATTTTGCCCCACATCAGTTGCCACTGCTGTGTCATCTTGACTTATCTGCTTCCTCTTTCGTTTTTTATCATCCATTCTCTTGTAACAATTCAGTTCACCACGTCCCACCCTTCCTTTGTATACTTTTTAAATTACTACTCATTGTATTTAACATAAGACCCAAATTATAAACATACTTTAACAATGTCCTACATTATTATATCCCTGCCTTACTCTCCAACCTATTCCTGTCACCCTTAATCATTATATTCCAGTCAGGTTGTCCTTCATTTTTTTGAACGTATCAGGCTCTTTCTTGTATCAGTGTGTCTTCATCCCTTCCTTTCCTCGACTTGAAATACCCTTCCTTCCACTTGCTTCTGGCAAATGCCCACCCATTCCTAAGGCATTAGCTTAAAGTTCACTTCTTGATTTAACTCTTACCGTGTCTCCCAATCTGAATTTAACAGTCAAATTTCTTCTGCTTTCACATAGACCATTATAATTTTCATTAATAATTAAAAGTATATTTCAGTTTTTTCCTTTTTTTCCCTTTCTTTTCTTTTCTTTTCTTTTTTTTTTTTTTTTTTTTTTTTTTTTTTGCTAATGCTTGTCTCTTGACTGGCTTTTAAGATTCTGGAAGATCCAGATCCTTTTTTCAACACTACATATTTAATACCTAGCAAGCCCAATACTGGGCAGAGAGTAGTTATTCAATATTATTGAATAAATATATCTGGATTACTTTTGGTTACCTTGCTAACCCAGTTTTCCTCAGACTCTGTAACAGGATGATGTTAGCATTACTACACTGACAGTTATGAAAAGAGAGGCAGTTACCATTTTATCATCCCCACTTCTCATCTTCCCAACTCCAGTGTCAGGATTGACACTTTCACTGGTATCAGTTACAACTCTTTATGAAAATCAGTTCTTGCTGGCTTTCCTCATTAGAAAATTATGCAAAGATTATGCAACATTGTGCACATATTTCTAAACTCCAGTTCATGTTATACTTGGACCCTGATACACCTACAGAAATGTGAGTGGGAACTGTTAGTGAATATGTAGTGATTTGAATTAATCTGACTTCTTGTTTGCTAATATGTTAGAGACATTAGGGTAAACACTCTTAAAAATAACACTTGCTGATAGAGTTCCCTTCAATGTAGGAAAGGCACACATACTACATTTGCTGATCAAGTTCATTTCCGTTTAGGGAAGGCACACATGCTTTTTAAACATCTGCTTGTAAAAGTAGTTTGGAAAATAGAGAAAAAATAAATAAGGTAAAGAAAAGTTCATTTAAAAAGAAAGGTCAATACACAATTGGAAAGGAAAACATGTATCTAATCCAGAGAAGGACCAGAGTGAGCCTAAAGAGTTCAGAGAAGGAGAATGGCAAGATGCTGTTACAGATTTTAAACCTGAGAAGATACTTACTAGCTCAAAGTTCACTTCTGAAGATAACAGCTGCCATATCTCCCAATCTGAATTAAGTTGCTTCTGTTTTCATATAGACCATTATTATTTTCTTTAATAGTTAGTAGCATATTTGTTTTGTTGTTGTTTTACTAATGCTTGTCTCTTGACTAGATTTTAAGATTCAGGGAAATCCAGTACCGAGTATCACAGAAGAGAAAGCTACACAGAATCAGCTCTGAGACTTCCCCACGGTTCCCCTCAGTAGTACTTAGTCAGTCCTGATTAGGTCATGCGTGTGAAGAAACTTCTAGTAGTTGAAGGAAAAAAACACCTGAAAGGATTAGAAAAAACAGTATTCAGACTGGGCAGGACCAGGATTGATATATGTTCTTGGTGAGATTTAAAAACTTCAGAGTTCATGGATCATCAGTTAGAGTTCTAAGTGGTATCTTGTCTTAGAAGTGGGAAAAATAAATCTTGACTAAATTCAGTACTGGCCTCCGTAACAAAGCTTAGAAGGAGGACCTGAGAGGATCAAACTGTGTCTAAGCAACCAGATGATGTCCCAGAACAAAGCTCGTAAATACTGATAGAAATATTTTAAAAGATCAGTACTCAAGAAGAGTAAATCACAATGTCTAATATTTAATCAGAAATTACTGGGCATTCAAATAAGCAGAAAATAAAACTCATAGAAGAAAAATCAATCAATTGAAGCTGTCCCAGAAACAACACACAAGAAGAGAATTAGTAAATAAAGACATTAAAACAGTTCATGACTATCCTTCATATGTTCAAGAAGCTGGACAAAGACTGAACTTGTTTCATAGAAACATGAAAGGTATATATGTATTTTAAAAATATGACCCAACTTAAACTTGTAGAGATGAAAACTATAATGTCTGATGTGAAAAATCTACTTGCCAAAATGAATGAGAGATTAGATACTGCATGAGGAATTTGAGGGAGGTGATGTATATGTTCATCATCTTGATTGTGGTGATGGTTTGCCAATGTATCTATCTGTCAAAATATTTCAAGTTGTACACCTTAACATGTAGTTTATTGCAAATTTATTGTATACACCTAATAAAGCTGCTTAAAGGAGCAAAATACAAACCATTTGTAGTTTAATTCTAATTACATTTATATGAAAATGCAATACATAGCTAACCACAGAAAATCACCCAAAAAGACTGAAATAAAAAATATTTTTGATTTTTAATAATGGCATAATGAGTGAAGTTATTTTTAAAACATTGTTATTAAAGTATTTGAAAAAGACATACATAATTGTAATCTTCAGAAAAGGTAAAATTTTTACAAGTAAAAAAGTGCCAAGTTTTGACTGTGAAATAAATTTTCCCTCAAGTTTAAAGTACAACTAACTTTACCCTTAAGTTCAAAGTATATCTTCCTTTCTTCTCTTGCTTGCTTTTTAAAGTAGAAAGTCAACAGTAATACAGTTATCCATTAGACAGTCCCTTGCCAAGTCTGATGCACAAAGAATGCTAAAACTAGAGATTTTGCTGTTAGATATGGAGAAACAAATAAAACTCTGGGTATGAAACAATAACTCAATATGCTTAAGGTTATGCCTGATACTGCAGGATGGAAAGAAAGCAGCTCCTCTCTCAGCCTCCAAGGGCTCTGAAGAAATAAGATTCTCATTGTGTTGGCAGATCTACAAGGAAGAGGAAACTAGTCAAAGGAGACTAATTAGCCAGGTGGACAACAAAAGAAAATGGGGAAAAACATGGGAAAACAGAAGAGGAGGCAAGAGAAAAGGCAGCGGTGGCTAGAGACTGAAGACAAAATGGTGATGGAGGAAACACAGGACTGACCTACCGCCTAGCTCATGTCTCTTCCACCCTTGCCTACCCTTCTCCCCCAAGTACCACTAGGACAGGATTTAAAACCTATGTCTCTTCCCACAGTTCTATATTTAAACCTTATTTTGACATTTCCTTTTTCCCTAACTTTTTTCACATCTTTGTACATATTTGATTCTCCTACTATATATTTAGCTTTTCTAAGACGGGGATCATGTCTTTTTCTTCTTTGTAACCTACCCTCCTTGTCCCCAGCTTCTCTTGTATAAATGGTTAGAAAAGTGCTTATTAGTTGGGCTAATTAATAGATATTCAGTGTTTTATATCAAGATAAACTTTATGCGAGTTCTATGTGACAGGTCTTCCATTCCTCCAGTCTAAGTCTCCCAGTCTCAATTCTGCAAAGGAGGTGTAGATACATAAAACACATTTTTAGTGTGTTAAAAATGAGGGATATCTTTGCCTTTCAGCATCACACAATCATCAATTTCAAAAAGACCCAAGGATATTCCCCACGTTCTGCTTAAAAAAAACAGTGAAAAGTACATTCTTACCTTTTGTAGCAAAAATGTGTAAATGCATAATTTAGAGAATTAATTTGTGTGAACTAGCTCATAGAAGACATAACAGTGACTAGAAACTTGGACACTTAAAAAGAGCTAGAGATGGAAGAAATATGTGGTTCAGATAAATGCTTAACAACTGAGGCAGTATTGTACTCTTCCAAAAACAGAGGTCCAATTGTGATGACTCAACTGGAAGGACGTTTGGTTCATATTCATCCTTCAATACCAGTGCTTGTTAGCTAAGGGAGGACTCAATGTTAGAATCCTTTGTCTCTGTGTTTCTGCTATAAGCTCTGAGAACTCTTTCATACGTCTCTGTGTCAATAAGACACAGTCTGAGGAAACTGCAGTCTTCTATTTTATCAATCTAGACATTCAAAGGGAGGCCATATGGCTCATGTCTTTAACAGTTAAGGCAAAATAAGGCATTTAATTTGGTCACAATTTACATCCTCACTATACTGATGTCATTCCTATTTAGTGACTATGCTCTAGGTAAAACAGAAAACACTGTCACTGGTGGATAAATGCTTTCTCTAGCTAGGCATGCATGTGGTTGGAAGACAAGAACAAGAACATATCTCAAAAAATAAAATTTTACTCTTTTTGAGGGAATTTTTGTCACAGTCCAGTTAATGTGTGGGACACAGCAATAGTAGATCATCTCTTGCTTAGAGATTTTCTTTCAATTATAATGTGAAAATGAGAAAAAGTGGAATGATTCATTTCAATTCAAAATATTACTAAGGAAATGTGGAAAACATTTTAAATTCAGTTGTTCAGCTGAAAGCTGACTCCATTACAGGGTATTCAGCAAATAAATTGAGATTCATTCCGAACATTATTTGCAGAGCCCTATTTAAGGTCTTTTGTTATGACACATAGTCAGGGACATCTTTTGACATTTTGCTGGTTATGTAAAAGATTAAGTTGCCAAGGGAAACTATGCCTGAAATGATTGGAGAGTACCTGGAATAACTAGATTCATATCATGAGGTGGTACAGGCTTCTGGTGTTGGAGACGATGACGACTGGAGGAAAAAAAGAACAAACAGAAGTCCTAAGTAAGAATTAAATTACTGAGAAAAGGAAAATGTTCAGAGTAAGAAACGTTGTGAAGTTACAATAGAGAGAAGATTTTGAACAAATCAAAGAACTAAAATTTAGCTTAATGAAAGAAAAGGTCTTACTTTTGCTGAAATATACCTGCAGGAGTATTTGAAGAACAAAAACATATCACTTGATTTATATTTCCTAAACAATGAGCCCCACTGTTACTCAGAAGGATACATGTTGGCAACATGAACCTTGTGGGAAAACTAATTTTTGTTAAAGGTATCCAGTGAGACCTTTAAGTTTTTATTTTTAAATGAGAAATGAGAAGAAAGGTACCAGCCCTGCTTTTGTCAACTGGTTAAACAGGCAGAAGTTTATTGCATTCAAAGCACTGCTTTCATCGCCGTCTACTCTGCGTTATACCATCTATGTCTCTGTAAATTATAAAGGGCAAATGATGGGTTTTGTGCCCCTACAGTTCCTCCCATTCACATAGGATACTGAACAGTCTTTTGTGTAATACTTGGCTGCCTGGTCTACTGACTGGCTTAAGAATGTTCCTCTCGGCTTCAGTCTACAAAGTCACAGTGCAAAAAGTTAGGGATATACAGTTGATTCTTATTATTTGTGGCAGCTAATGTTTTATAAAGTCACCACAAACACTAAATTAGTGAATACTAACCAGGACATGCAGGATTAGCTTCCTGCAAACCTCTGGTCATGACATTTTCGTTAACTGAGTAATCCACAGTCTTGTTTTACAAGTGTTTCAAGGCACTTCATTTAATACATATTGTTGATTCATTAATATTGAACTCTCAGCCAACAGCACATTAAGTCATGACTGATCAAAGCTTATCTAATACACGCATTTCCTTCCTAAGGCACATCCCAGCTTAGGAACACAAACCAGCACTTTGGCACTATACTCGGGGCATTTTAAAGAGCAAAATCACCTACAAAGGTGAGGGGAAAAGGCAATAAACAGACTGTGAAAAGGACAACTGTTTGTAGTAGAAGAGCTGAAATGGGAAGGCAAAGCATCGCCTTGTTCAAAACTGGGTGATCCCATGCAAATCAGGCAACTGAAATTTTTCACTGCTCTGTGCATGTCTGTGAACGACTGCACAAACATCATGGGTATTGATTTGGGGGTTACAAATAGATGTTAGCATTTAGGCAAATTCTCAAACATGGGGTCTGTGAATAATAAGGATCAACTGTCTTAGGATGACATAAAATGAAAATCGGTGGGAACTCAAAACAAACCTGACCCAGTTCAGCACCTAAGTCTAAATTCAACTGCACATTCATCTTCCCACTTTGCTCAAGGGCTACTTCACCAGGTTGGAAAATCTGTGGTATACTTGTGTTTTCCATCACAAGTCCAGAAAATAAATAGGTTTTTGGATTTTCTACTGGCTGCTCTACTACTCATTGACTTACAATTCTCACTTGAGAAGGAAGTTGACATTTACTGAGAACTGAGCACACTGCTAGTTGCTTGTCTCTTTGCTAATTGTTCTTTACCAATAGGACTCTGGTCTGTTGGGAGAGGATGGCAGTGTGCTCAATAAAAACACAAAAACAAAAACAAAAACCCACAACACCCTCAGATCCCCTTCCAGATAGGGTGGTTAAATAAGTAAGATCTGGTTAGTGAGAAGCAAGTAAAAGCTGGCTCAGTCTTGAGGGAAAATGGGAAAGATTAGGTTAGCATGGACCTGGAAGTCACTTCATCCCCTCTGTTCAGCCTGATAAAGATACAGGGGCTGAAGCATCGTAACCATGTGAGTGAATGTTACCCCTGGAGATAAACCTTCCATGAGTCCTGTAGCCAAATCCACAACCCGCCCCCTATCATCCTACCTCATGATCAGGGCTCACTTTGTTTTTTTTTTTTTTTTTTTAATAGCACTTTTTTCATTCTTTGAAATTATCTTACTTATTTACTACTTTCTATGCTGACTTTCTCTTTCCTCATGTCAGAAAGTAAGCTTGTAGAACAGGGTTTAGGTCTGTCTGTTCAGTCACAAGACCCTGGCTCCTAGACACTGCTGGACACATAATATTTGCTCAACACATATTTATTCAATAGATAAATGATCAGATAAATAAAAGAACAAGGAATTCCGTGCAGGTAGAGGCCAGGATCTTAATAGAGCCAAATGTTTATGAGGATAAAATCTTGAGAAAGAGAGGAATGATTGGCAAGAAAAACTTAGGAAATATAGATGGAGCCATGTTTCCCTCCCTCCCTCCGAGGCAATGATGATGGATTGCAAAGTTAAAATAAGCAGGCATGCAACTAGGTTAAACAAACAGTCTGTCTTACGTCTTCTGTAGGGTGGCCTCTGCTATCTCCTCCCTTCTCCACGGAGTGACTAAACAATTACTAAACTGAGAGGGAGCTTGTTCTATTGAGACTAACTTTCTAGATAAAGCCAATCACATGCCAAATAATAGACATGAATACCCTAAGACAAGGCTCATTGCTACCTCATTTACTGTCTGATAAGCATAATTTAGCAGACGAACATTTGTTTGCTCAACACGTGTTGACTTAGGTTAATTCTTTCACACTGGGATTTGGCTAGTAAGTGTATGCGTTATGTAGTAATTATTGTTATGAGAGAGTCACATCAATATGTTACATTTGCCTTTAAGATGTGCTTATCTAAGCTAATCGTGTGGCAGACTCAGACCTTCCACTGTGAGTTTGTCAGTACTGCTTTTTTGAAATGTCTGGGGTATTTTTATTACTCAACTGTGCTAGATTTAAAAAATAAGAATATCTGCTACTATGTGAAGGACACTTTACTCTCTCAATCTTGGTTGTAGCTCTGTTTATCTGCTGCAAACAAAGGTATAAGAATACCATATTTTCAATATCTAAGTAATCAACTGGGTGTTCACGAACTTAAGTGCTCTGATTTGCTTGTAAGACAACTAAAAATAATATATTGGTTTTGTTTGATACTCTTGATGTGTCCTATTGCAAACATTTTAAGGCACCTAGAAGATTAATGCAGAACCCCTGTAAAAACTTTAATGTATATGATTCTAAAATTAATCATTCCTGTATTATTTTTATAATCTCAGCATTAGAAATTCCTTTTCTAATCACATGATAAGCTAGCTTATTTAGACAAAGTATCCTACTGAAAACAATTATAAATGTTTTATGAAATATATTTTTAAATTTTTTTTAAAGTATTGAAGAACTGACTATAGAGGAAGGACTCATGGAGCCAAAATATGAATGAAAGTGTAACACAGACACGTGAGCAGGGTTTTGTTGACTGCTTTCTCACTGAGGGCATGCTGCCAATATTGTGAACTTGAACTTAGGTTTTGGTCATATTTGGGGCAAGAGAGAAAATTTCTAACAGTTGACACTGAACTGAGCTGACCAGGGTGCAGGGTAGGTGATGTCATCACCAGGAAGTTGTAATCACTAGAAGTTTCTCCTCTGGACACACAGCTCAAATTTCCATCTCCTAGCTTAAAAAAACAAAAACAAACAAACAAATAAAAAACTCTTAAGCTGTGAACTTACAAGGAAACAAAGCATTTTTTGTGAGAAAAATCAGAAACAACAGACACAGAGGTAGACCCCAAAGACTTCAAGTACTGGAAGTATTGAAAAAAAGATCAAACAAATATTCTCACTACATTCAAAAACTAAAGGCAAGCAAGGAACATGTATCTATAAGAAAAGGTTATAAAATTTTTTAAGAAAAATAGAGACTCCAGAAATGAAAAAAACCAAAATGGTTAAATATATCAGCCATTTTGAAATACCTAAAAAGAAAAATTAGAAGTTGGGAAGCAGGTCTAAAGAAATGACCTAGCATGCCACATAGTGAGGCAAAGTGATAGAAATGCAAATCAAAGATATAGAATATAATACACATATAATCATAGCATTGGAAGGATGAATGACTTCGAATATCAGAGAAGCCTAATGAACCCCCAAAAAATTCCTTCTGAAGAAAAATTATTCGAGGTGCAAGGGCTTAGATACAAGAATAAAGACCAAAGAAAACAGTAAATATTGGTTTTGTTTTGATCAACTTTGGTTGTGTAAAAGATTAAAATTATGTCTCATGGGATTAAAAGAAGAGAGAAATAAACTATCAAACAATGTCCTATGAGTCAGGAAGTGGATAAATGAATTGGGTTAGGTTTGGACCTTAAGAGTTATCTGCCAAAGAAGATAAGATGTGCACAGGACTGATAAGAGTCCCGTGAGGAGGAGAGCTGAGAAGGGGATGACAATACAGGACTTCCACCTTGAAAAGAGAGGAGGAGGAGGGAGCATGGCATAGGAAGAGGCTCAGACTGCAGCACAGATACAAGAATATTTCATCCCAGCCAATGGCAAGTTCTCAAGCAAAAGTTGTCCCTCAGAGGAAACTTGCACTGGGCAGGAATGCCTGACACTATAATCTTCCCTGTGGTCATTCTGGGGAAAGCATGACAGCAGCCTAGGGGAAGCAAGACCTCAGCACAAAATTGGTGGACATTCTAGAGAGGCAGTAACTGGGGCTGAGTGTCAGCTACACTCCCTACAGCAGAAATCTGAGTAGCATATTTTTATGACTGCCACATGGACTTAAATTTTCTAATATCTTTGCATCCCGGAGGAAGAAGAAAGATAAAATATTGGTGAGTGTAGATTTTAGTAGGTTAAGTATGTACATTGTAATTTCCAGAGTGTCCATTAAAGTAATAAAAATAGGTAGCTTACTTCCAAACTAACAGAGGAAAGATGATAGAATAATAAAGAAAAGAATTTCAGAAGACAAGAATAGGGAAAGGTAACAAAAAAATAATATGGATGGAGTAAGTAGAACCCATAAAATAATATGTTAAATATAAACAAAATGTATCACTTTTAGGCTAATGGTAATGGACTAAATAGTTAAAAACAGTGGTTGTTGAAATTAATCTTAAAAACAATCTGTATACTTTATAAGAAACACATTTAGTCTCTCTACTAGATTCTACTTCTTTTGAAATTCCTACATCTTTCAAAAAAATTTTTTAGCATTTTCTTGCTCTGAGAATGAATACAAAAATACCTAAATTTCACAGGAAAAAAGTCAACTTAGAATTTGAAATTTCAGGAAAGGCATATGTAGAACACTAGTGATTTTTCTTCAGTAAGTTGGGGTGAGTATGGAAAAGCCAAATACTCTGAAATTCCATGATAAAACAGTAATTACTGTATAAACTGTTTTTATTTCTGAAAAGAAATCAAGATACTTTATAACTCTGACACAGACTATTAAAATGAAAACAGAAGTTTAAAAAATTTATTTGGTGACAATGAGTATAGTGAAACCAAATCACTGTTATGTCATTATTATGATTAATAGTAAATGGAACAAATAATGAAAGGAAATGTGAAGGATTATACCTATTTTTATCATTCCAATAAAAGGGAGCATAACCTTTCTCTGTCTTCAGTTCCTAAATGTTTAAAACTCAGCTTCAAACCAAGATTTATTTCTGATTTTCCTCTGGGATGGCTTTCCCCACTGCTGTGGCCAATCATTATCCACTCCTGGCTGGCAGCTGTCCACACCGAACCTGTGTTATGGACTGAACCTGGCACTATTCCCATCGATAAAACCAAACTTCCAGGGGAGTTAATAGCTATTTATACGTTCCTAATCACAAGATGAAGGTTTCCAAACCTTCCTTTATTGTGAAGCTCTAAAGGGATATTCTGGTCTATTAAGAAAAGCTGTATCTACAGATGTTATATATACAAATGTTGACTGTGCAGCGTTTTTCAGTCACATTTCCTGTTGTCCATCCTAGGACACCTCCATATAACACTTTTTATTCCCTTTGACCAGTTGTTGCTGTGCCTCTTTAGCCAGAGGAGGAAGCCAGACGGCATTGGTCTTTGTCTCCTCCTCTTCTTCATTCTCCTCCCCACCCTCCTCCCCGTCCCCTTGCTCTTCCTCCTCCAGCCCCTCCTCCTCCTCCCCCTCCCTTCCCGCAATCCCCCACCAGACGTTTCCTCTACAGATCTCAGCAAAGCAAAGACAGCTTCAAGAATATTACTGACTTTTTTTTCTTTCAGTGAGGTGAAAGGAATTGACTCTTTCATGATATAAAATTTTTAGAAAAGTAATTTCATTAAACCCTTCGTAACGAAGCTATTTCGACACCATTCTTTTTTAAAAAGAGAAAAGGCTCTCAGATGACACTTGATGATGTTCTCACAGCCACAGAGGGAGACTGACATTATGATTCTGAGGACTTCCCATGTCACTGAGGCTGTTTTAGGATTCTGAGCGATTTTTAGTTTTTTGGGGCTCCCTTTTGTTAAAAGAGCACAGTTTGGTTTTGTACGATACTAAAATTCCATTGGCTGTCCAAAGAGCTAGTTGAGAGTTGTCTAATGCATCCTTCTAGACAGGTGATAACACTGAAGAGCATAATATCCAACCATGAATCAGACATCTGACATGGTGGAACTTAAACGAACAGGGATTATTTTAATGTAGAGTTAAGAAGAGACAAGGTTTATTGATTTAAATTAAATGAGATACTGTATATGAAGTGGTTAGTCCAGAGAGAGTTCATAGGAATAATAAACACTTGTTTAACCTTTGGATGGAAGATTTAATTTCCTCCATGATTTGATAACGGGGTGCGTATACACTACCACTCACTTACCTATCTATACTCTGCTAACCTGTCTCTTCAGGCTGGTGAGCTTTGCTGCTGCTGCTGCTGCTTCTCCTAAATGGAACCCACAGGACACTTTCTGTCAACCCTGACCAGTCCTCCACCAGCCCATTGCTTCAGAGGGTTGGGACAGGACCCAAGGACAAGTAGGCCTTTTGTAGGACCAGGTGGAACCTCCGATTCCTGTGTGCACAGTTCTATAATTAGTTCCCAATGCACTGTGGAGGCAGCTCTGAAATTTTGACAAAGTAACCTAAAACCTGACTTTCCTTTTGAATGGCAAATACCAATTATGAAAAAGAGACAAAAATGAGATAAATCATGCAGCTCCATCTTGGTCAAGTGATTTGGCTTAACACATCTGGCACTGTCTTTTTCTGTCTGAGTTTTCATCAGTTGAACAATCTACACGTATTTTCATAGAACTACTATTTAATTTGGGAATACTAGACACAGTCAAGCATATTTACCTCAGTTCTTGACTTAAAGCTCTCTCTGCCCATTACAGCTCCTTTTGTGACATATCTGAGAATTCTGAAGAAGTAATTTATGCTTGTGCCTTGAGAAGAACTTCTTTACTAACCCAGTAATACTGACTGTTCTCTATGGTTTGAAAGACAATTTATTTGAATGGTTTTTATTTAAAAAAAAATTATGTAGCACAGCTGTATTTTTTTTCTTTAAGTCTTAAAAATTGCATTAGGTGACATATTTCCCAGGTATTTTTGAATTAGTTGAGTGTCTGACAAAATAAACAATAGCAATCATAAAGAGAGTAATTCTACTTTCACAAATGTCATTACTCTATGTTAATTTCATGCCTTTTGCATACCACTTTCATTAATCAACTTGCAATGACATTTTAACTGAATGTTTTTAATGGCTAACATTAATTACACAACCCCTTTAAAAATTTTCTCTAAGTAGTTCTGTTTTTACACAGGAAAAAAAACATTCTCAGTCCTTTACTTCCTTTCCAGGTTGATATTTAAATCATTTGGAGAGCTGTGAAACTGTTCTTTGTCTCTGGATTGACTGAAGATTCATGTGACTGTGGACTCTGTGTACATCAATTCAGTTTCATCCTTTGCCTTTGTGGATTTTGTTTGGAGATAGTTCAGCTAGTGTGGAGAGACACATTTGAGCTCAGTAATGCTTTGTCTTCCTTAAGTGATCAATTTCAGTTAAATTATTGCTGCTTTCAAAGGTGGCCCCATGCTATTTCATGTTTTCAATGACTGGCTGTGAAGAAACATTGGGAGATTTTTCAGGCTGTCACATATCAACCTGACATGTTCTGCCTTAACTCGGTAGATTCTGATTTTCCTTCAAAACTACTCATAGGAAAAATAAAATCTTTTTGAGAAACTTCCTAAGTTTCTAGAATGATATTTCTTTGCCTTTCATTTTATTTTCGTTTTATTTTAAAAGATCTATCCACTGCTCTTGGGCTCAGTCAAGAAACCTGATACCATTTAGCCTTTCTAGTAACGAGTTGTTCTCCTGTTTCATGAGCAATGACCATAGCTAATTCATTTTTTGTACCTTAAAGGTCTAGCACAATGTCTGTCAACTAGTCAAACAAGTATTTCTTGGTGTTCAGGACTATTGTTGTATCTATGATCTGCGCAAGCCACAAATACAGTGGCCAGCTGGTGATAAATCCTTGACACAGAGTTTCCTCTATAGAGATCTGTGAGGACGAAGATAGACAGTTTTGTAGACCATCTGGTACCAGGTCACATACAAAGTACTCAGTGAGTGTGTACTGAATAAATAAATGCCATAATTTGGTCTTACGTTTTTGTTACTTTGAGTTCATGTTAGTGTTGCCTTGCATTTCTATAGCTGCATACCCATGACTGACTTAGTAATTTTTGCTAAAAGTGATCACTGCTTGGCATATTCACAACTTTAAATTTCTACCGAAAAATAAAGAATTGAAGGAAGAAAATACAGCTTCAAAAATAACATTTTGGCTTTTCCTGTCTCTTGGATTGGTAGGTTGACACCCCTTGCCATGGACTTAATGTTTGTGCCCCCTCAAAATTCCTATGTTGAAATACTACTCCCCAGTATGATGGTATTAGGAGCTAGGGCTTTGGGGAGGTAATTAGGTCATGAGGGTGGAGTCCTCAGAATGGGATTAGTGCCCTAAAGAGGAGAGCCATGAGAGAGCTTGCATCAGCTCTGTCTGTTTTCCACCATGTGAAGACACAATGAGAGGATGGCCATATGCAAGCCAGGAAGAGTGCTCTCGACATACACTGGATCTGTAGCCACTTTGCCCTTGGACTTTCTAGCCTCCACAACTGTGAGATATTTGTTGTTTAAGACAGCCAGTCTAGGGTATTCTGTTACAGCAGCTTAAACTAAGACAGCCTTCCGTTCTCTGTAAATTGTACTCTGAGTCCAGACTAAACCTCTCCTTCACAGCAGGAGTGCCCATCCCAGAGTTTCAAGTGTCCTAATCAAGCACAGGTGAGATGGCTGCTTTTGCAACTGCTGCAAAATGATGACCCAAAAGACTTATGTAGAGGCTTTTATTTCTTTCCTGAAGAATAAAGTATAAAATTTTGCAATTTGGGGTACATGAAAAGAGTACAAAATATAGAAAAGAAGGATAGAAGTGACTCAGTGAGACTTGCTGCTACCCCACATTCCCACCCTAAAATGATGTGTTACTTTTTAAACCAACCGTGTTCATTAACGTTTCTGGAGACTATAGGTCCCCCATGTAGTTCTGGGACCCAGATAGTAAAATACCACCTTGAGTTTAAAAAAGGGCCATGCACCCTCTTCCTCCCCACATACTGAGGCACAGCCTAGGGATGCAGAGCAGGCAATGGTGACAAGCTTCCCCAAGAAGCAGTAACGAGGCATCTTAATCAGCAGGGGCCAGAGTCAGAGAACACGGGTAAATTTGTTCTTAAGCACATGTGTCCCAGGACCCTGTGGATATCTGAACATTACTGAGAAGCTTTTGAAGATGGAGTCTAAATTACTGTTGGAGAAAGAAGCCATTAGAGACTAATATTAAAGACTTAGGGAATTTGGATCAAAATTGAATGAGATTATTATAGAGTAATTCAAAGCTACCACTGCTGTTTCCTGAATCAGTCTCCAAAGTGGCTGAGAAAGACAGCCTGATCTTATTGGGAAAACAGAATGATACAGTGTTTGTATACTTGATTTAAAACATCTAGTACTTAGTATTTCTTCTGGTAAGGAATTCTCATCAGAGGTTATGTTGTAAAACATACACACACATACAAACACACATATGAATTTTTAAAAATTTCTCAGAACAGAATATAAACACAGGAAAATATTCATAGATGATTATTGTTTAGAGATTTTTTTAATGGATTTGAAAAAAAGACTAAAAATAATTAAGTTCAACAAAGAAAGGGCAAGTTCAGAAGTCCTAAAAGAATAATTTTCTGGTATATAAGCCACATTAATTATATGTGCTCTGAATAAGTCAGCATGATTCAGAAGGACGAAGGAAATCTAAAGGAGTTAAACTAGCTAGACTTTGAAAATTGGTAGCTTGTATATATTTATTATGCAAAACCAACATATATTCTGTGGAACAATAAAAAATCACCTTTGTGCTGTATGCATCATGGATGCCTTCAATAACTGAAAAATTATTTTTGAGTACATGCTATGTGCCTGATATTTTGTGGGGGACTTAAGGTATATCAGAGAACAAAACAGACAGATATCCTTGCCCATATGGCATTTACCTTCTGGCAGAGTAGGAGAAAATAAATTACAAATAATAAAACAAACAAACCCCCCCCCCAAAATTGGTGTAAACTGTATATCTTTTAAAAGGCAACAAACGCTATGAAAAAAAAAGAGAGCTGGGTAAGGGGATCAAGTTTACCAGGTAGCCTCAGTGAGGTGTTGTCCGAACAAAGAATCAAAGAAACAGAGTTTGGTGCATTAAATTCAAATAGCTCAAAGTAAACTCCAAAGATAATACATAGTATATTTATACCAGTAGATCCTTGTATTCCAAACCACAATTCTTATGCTATTATGAAAAGTGTACAGCTTAAAAAGGAAAATGAACACTTTCCATCAACCATCCTCCTTGAATCTTTTATGCAAGGATGACTGGTAGTATGCAAAGAAAAGAGTTTCCCACTGCCATCAGTATCCTCTCCTTTCTCTTGGACAGCATCTGCTAACCCAAATTGTGCGCCAAAAAATGTGAACTAATACTAAACTTTTCAGTTGGGCCTCAGTCAAGAATGCGGGAGTTGGGATGATTACACCAGCAGGAACAAAATAATCTCCTTTTCAAAGAATAAACGCTATTAAATCTTAAGTTCAGAAGCTCAGTTAATGGTATCACTCCCCAATACCATGACGTTAAAGATAAATCCTCTTCTACCACTAAAGAAAAAGAAAAGGGATAATAAGATCTCGGTGGGTCAGGTTGCTGGTTAAATAGGTGCCAAAGATTGTACACTTCTTGAGGAATTCGAGCAGGTCTGACTTTCATTTACCTCCCTCCTTGTTTACTCATCTGATGTCCAGAATTCACAAGATCGATTATAGAGGCTTTTGGAAAGTATTGGTTCATTCAGTGAAAGAAGACAAAGGCAGTCATCTCATGGAGAGAAGGTTTGGTTTCTATTGTCCCAGATCAGATGAGGCTAGTCTTTTCCCTGCCTTGCTTTTCCATTCACATTATGCTTTCAGGCACAATTCTTTAGAAGGACCTTGTCGGATGCACAAAGGCATAATGTGACCCAGTAGAACTCTTCATGGACAAGTTCCCAGGTCTGCATGAGCAGAGATAATAATATTGAAATGGTTCCACACTATATGAGCTGCCAAATTGTAAGTCAAAATATTCACATGAAGACAACAATGTGTCCTTATGTAGACTTATGCTCTACGTAAACAGAGAAAGAGATCTTCAAAATTGTCCATCTCCAAAGTCACTGTGAGAGATTTAGAACTTAGACAGACTAGAATCTTTCTGAGGAAGATGGAAATTGAACTGGCTCATGAATCTGTGGTCATGAAAGCTGTCTCGTACCTCTCCAGCCATCTCACTGTGGGTGCTGACGGCCCTGAGCTCGGCTAACAGCTCATTGCTTTCTTGGCATGCAGTATCTACATAATACCAGGATACCATGGCTTATGTTGTAGGTGCAGAGTTTCCCAGGATTAGGCTGGTCATAGAGAGTGAGTCAGAGGTGGACCTTGAAGACCTATATATGTCTATTATAATTTTTTTTTCTAGGCCCCTGATTTAGCTCTTGAAGAACTCTCCAAATCCAGAAGCTGCAACAACCCCTGGACTATCACTCTAGTGATATTAGACTATTTTCTTTACTTTATTCACCTGTCTCGATCTATAGCAGTTCAAAGTTTCCAAAAGCATCCTTAACTGATACCAAAGATATAAGGTAAGATTACTGTTTCACTAGGTGGCCCAGGCTGTGCTGCGAAATAGACTATAACATGAGTGAGGCGAGGGTCAAAAGGCAGTTGAGTACCACCCAAGGAAGACACCATACATGATTCAAGGTTGCTGAGAACAGGGAAATGGCAGAGCAGGCTGAATGAAGTAGCACTGCATTTACTCCCAGCGAGAGGGGAGAGAGCATGCAGAATCCAGCCCCTCGCCATGCAGCGGCTCCCCCATTCCACAGCCGAGACAACAGTGTGGTTCCAGGAATCTCACTTAGTGCTACAGTACGAGGATCTCACCCCTTGCCCTGTGGGGTCTGTAACACAGAAAGTTTGTGGCATGCCTGATGGCTAAGCAGTTTCAAGAACAGCTTACACACGCCAAATACAGAGGAAACAGCCACTGCCTGTGCTGATGTGGGGTATGGAAGACTAGACCTCTTGCCAAAGGTAGAGACAATTCTGCTGTGACACAGCCTCCTGATGGCTCTTCCTCTTGCACACCCTGGACCAGAACAAGGCTAGACCTGACCTGAGACCACATTCTCTCTCAGACTTGTCTCCTTGCCCACCCAGCGACCCTCACTCCCCCACAGATTTTGTTTCTTCTAAAGAAGATGTTCTCAATAAAGAAGATGTTCTCATACACACACAAATCTCTATCTTAGGCTCTGTTTCTAGATAATCTGCCCTTTTCAAATCTTCCTTTACTTCATTCACCCTATAATTGAGTTTTGTTTCCAGTTTATGTTAATCCTTCATCACCTGCATTATTACTATTATTTTTTAACATGCTTTCAATGCTTCCTAAAATTTTACACTTCTGTTTTCACCAGCTAATGGGTATTTTTCTGGATTTCCTTCATTTCAATAGTATGACTACTGCTGCTTCTTGGTTTCTTTTTCCCTAATGTAATTTTGTATGGGATTCAACAGCAATATTTGCCTTTGTTCATTTTTAGGTGACATGATTTTTTTGTTGTTTTTGGTAATTTGAGGAGGAAGATAAACCAGAATAAATTTCCTAGCTTCAAAGGTCTTAAGATTCCTCTTCTGATACAATCACAGGTAATAAAATGATGACCCTGTAACGTCTGAGTTATGCTGGCCTCTTCCCTCCCAATTTTACGTAGAACCTTTTGTTTTTCCCTGATACTCCTTGAGTATATTTTTTGCAATTTCTCCAGAGTAGGGATTATACTGTTAGCAGTTTCTTTCAATGGGGCTCTGTCCTAAGAGAGAGTTTAAGTTATTATTCTGCACTGTAGGGGCTCAGATAACTTTGGGGGCCATCTGACCTCTTACAAGCCCTTCCAATCAGCTGTGAACTGATGACTGGCCACCTTCCTCTCTGTTTCAGTTACTCTTCTCTGATTGGCCCACTGAGATTTCCAGTGGGTAGTTTTTTTTTTTTTTTATGCTGCCTTTATGTTGCCTTTTCTCTGACTCTTACTGCTCAGTTTCTGATTCCTTGTGAGTTTTGTTGCTGCCAGTGGTTCATTTCCATCTATTCAAATTTGGGGTTTGCAGTCATACATTATGCCTAACTTTGTTATACACATTGACTCTAGGTTTTCAGTTTTGCTGTTCTAATGGCTGTCTGTTTTTAGGTACAATTTTTGTAGATTTAATAACTGTGCCACCACTACCACCCTCCTTCCAGATTGCTACAGATTTGGCAATTATTAGTAAGTGTTTAAGTTGAAGCAGGTAAAAAATAGCCACAACAAAACACAACACAAAACAAACTCTAGACTTCTGGTAGACTGAGTTAACAATCTGGATTGCCAACTTGGGGCTCAATTAATTAGCTTTGCAAGACTGCAATAGATTTATGCACTGCTTGGCTTGCACTTGGTAAGGATAAGGGATTTTTCAGGTTACTTTATGAACTAATGCTCACTACCCTTAGTTTCATGTAGTTTTTTTTCTAAACTTTATGGCATGCAAAATTAATGCTCCAGGCATGAAAGGAGACTGGCATTGCCGGTAATGGGAAAAAATGCATACAACTCAAGTTCATTCAAATGTGGCTTAGTTTGTCTAATATCCAAAGTCCTGGCTTCCTTCCCAGCATTCTAATCACTCTCATACAGTCAGTTTACTCAGCAGATTTCTAAGAAGCTTTTTTCAAATTTTGTTTGAGTGTGTGTCCCTTAGAAGGTAACAAAGGAGAGCAAGTGTTGGCCTAGGTGAGGTGAATTTTCTAAAATGTATTTAATCCTATCATTTGTGAAGGAAAAAAATTAGAATCATACTTATTTAGGTTCAAATACTCAAACTGCCTGTGCTTAGACTCAGATTTGAGTTAAAAATCACTTTCAGTAAGAACTCAAATTGTTTTAATGTCAAGTTATTAATAATCTCTTACTCTCTAATGAGGCAAAATCCTTAAGCTAAAAAAAATTAAACCCCTTCTCTGCAGACTGGGTGTGCAGAGAGAAAAACCTCTACCAGTAACATGGGAACCTTGGGATAAAAAGGCCAATGAGAAGCAGGCCCTGAATACTCAGATGCAGTCCAGTGGCATGCTATATAAATCATCTGCAAAAGCTGTCTAGCCCTCTTCTTTGAATGATGCCCTGAGAACCAGTCTTATCCTTCCAACTCTTTTCTGGTCCACATCCTTACCACAGGACAGGGGTCTGCAAGCTTTTATTTTAAGGGCCACAGAGTATATGTTTTAGGCTTTGTGGGGCCTAAGTCTTTGTTGCATTTATTCCAATCTGATATTTTCCTGAGAGAACAACCATACATGAAACAAAAAAGAATGGTCTTGGTTGCGTTCCAATTAAACTCTCTTTACAAAAACAGGCAGCAGGTCAGGTATGGTCTGCAGGGCAGTCTGTCAATTCCTGCTCTAGAACAAGACCCTATGGGAGGGTAAGGCCTAGCCAAGACTTCACAAAAAAAAAAAGGAACTTTTAATAAAAGCCCATTATCGACAACTTCCATTTAAGAGGGGAAATGCCGCTTGCATCAAAGCATCAGAGTAGCCTGCTTTGGGACCAAATATGGGGGAATAGGATTGAGGGGTATTAATGGGATTGGAAAGAAGTTATTTCTCCAGTTTCCTTCCTTATGTACTATATATTTTTAAAAGTTCTTTCCTTTATTTATACTTTTGTGCTCTGAAATGAAACTACATGGACATCTTAGAGAGAAATGTGAAGATGCCTCTGGCTAGCTAACAAATAACAAATGTATAAGAATACCAAGGGAAATTGCTTGAAGGACACTATATGATGGGGATAGAGAGTGAACAAAACTCAAGATCATTTTTGGTAATTTTTATGTATGAGACATTCAAGATGTCTTGTGAATTCAATCCATAAGGTTGGGCAAATGCAGGCCTGGTAAATAGATTTTGATTCTGCAGCACCTGGTTAAGCAAATAAAAGACTTAATGGGAGAAGATAAATTTTAAAACAATTATAATTTACCCAGATTGAGACACAGCATCTAATTATTAATGTTTGGGAATAGCCCCCTTTGTTTGGATTATGTATTCCCATTTTACACGTGGGTAAATCTACTACAATGAATAAGAACTATTTCTCCCTGCACATACTTTATTTATATAAATCAAACATAGGATAAATAGAAGCCCAATTAATAGAAAATATGGTAGCACTTACTGGGACATTAGTATTAGTCTGCTAAGGCTACCATAACAAAATAACGCAGAATGGGGTGCTTAAATGTAAGAAGATAAATTTCTGTACTGCAATCTACAAGACCAAGGTGTTGGCAAGTTTGGTTTCTCTTGAGGCCTCTCTCCTTGGCTTAGAGAAGGCTTCCCTCTCTCTGCGTCCCACTATGGCCCTTTCTCCATGTGCTCACACCCCTGGTGTCTCTATCTCATCTTATAAAGACACCAGTTGTATATGGATTAAGGCCCCACCTTTATTTCCTCATTTAATTTTAATTATGTCATTAAAGGCCCTATATCCAAATAAAGTTCCCTTGGGGGTTAGGACTTCAACGTATGAATTTTCAGGGACGACAATTCAATCCATAATTTAGAGAAGCTGAAAATGCTACTGCTGCCAAAATTGTAGCTGTTGGACCAAAAGCCTAGCATTATTGAATGGCAATTGGAATTGCAGATTATATAGACAGGTAGAGAAATATTTCTCCGTGAACAACCACTAAGAAGCAAGGAGCTTTGTGAACAATTTTATGTTAATGTTTTTCAAATTGCTTATCTTGAGTAATAAAGTACTATTTTCATAAAACAGCATGTTAATTCCAGTACCTAGTCCTGAAAAGGGCCATCACTGCATAAAACCAAAAACAAAACAGATTTTAAACTTGTAATTAAAAGTTGGAAATTTAAATAAGGCAATACATAAAGTATGTGGTGCAAAATTTTTATGATGGAGTTTTGTAAAATACTGTAGTCTCCCTGTTCAAACTGATGTTGCAATTTTTTTCTCCCCTCTGGGAACAAAGAGCCTTTTAGCCTTGATAAATTGGTTACCAATTTCTACTTGGTAATCTCATTTCCAGACCACTGACTCTTTTTCTGCCTTTGTGGTAAGGAGTGGCATTTTTCTGCAACACAGAGTAGAAAATGAACATTCTGTGCTGATGTAGAGATTGGTCAAGACAACACAACATTCAACAGCTCTCAGAAGCAAAGAGCCTTATTGATCAAGTTCTATGATGAAGCCAACTCTGCACAATTCCTTTAAGAGTCAAAGATATGTGATCTTATATGCATGAAGTCTATAAAATTTTTATACATATCTAATTGTTGCTTAAACTACATCTTCATTCCACTTAAAACATCCAGAAATCTGAATATGAGTTGTACAATATTGTGATGAAGTAAGAAAAATGTTGTGAAATATTTTAGAAATCATCTTCCTTTTGAAGTTTTTTTTCCAAATCTTAAACAATTTAGACTTAGAAAGAGGAGTCAGAAAGTATAATTCTTACTTTGGCCTGTCACAAATTGCTTTCAAATAATCACCGTTTTTCTAAGATGATAAACAGTGCAGAATTATTTCATTTTTAAAGAAAAATAGTTTATTTTCAAGATCCTCGGAAAGAATTTTCCTAATACTTGTACTTCACGTATGCTAAAATTTTTTTTCGAGAAATAATAATTTTCAGTTTGGAAACCAAATTCAGCAAACCATTTAATTCACCAGCCATCTGTGATCTGAAATATTCATTTGATGCCACTTCCAATATTTCAGTATTATCTGAACATTTTCAGACAGGGCTTCAGTGTCTGCTAATGTTCGGTCTAATCTATTTTTATAAGCCACACAGTTTTCTCAATATATTAAATTTGTCTGGTGTATTATGTATTGAAATACTGCAGTCTTTTTGTAGATGCCTGATACTGTTGTTCAAAGGATTATATATATTTACAGAGTTTTGGAGTTCCACTTGCTGGCAGAATGTCCTCAAAATTAACTCTAAATGGTGATCATGACAGTACATAGATAAAGGCCTTCCCTCTTTCTTCTTAAACTTGGGAAAAACTAAAAAACATTCCACCCATGTTATCAGCATGATTATATTTCTGCCTGCTCAATTACATTAAAATGAACTCTGATTTTTTTTATAGATGTTTAGACTGGTCTCAGTCACCTTTCAAATGTAATGAAAATCAAAATGCTCTCTTTAATTAAGAGAAGCTTTGATGCTCTTTGAGAGCATCTTACACTAATGACAGCCATGCCACTGTTGCACCGTTGCTTGTTGATTGACATTCTGCTGAGTTAATGGAAACAATGCATCCACACATTCTGCATCATTTTGGATGTTATTATTTTTCTGCCTACAGAACTGTTCAAATCAGTCTGTGAGCTCATAAATAAAAACAACTCTTTTTTACCTTTCTAGTTTTCAACAAATGAAAAAAAAAAGTTTTTCTTCACAAATGAAATAGACTCATCAGACTCTTCTAATAGTAAACACTATTTCCCAACAAATAAATATTTTCAACTCTGAATTTCGGGTTTCTTCCATTTCCCTCAATATGTTTTTGTGAGAAGATAGTTTATCTACAACAGTTCCATCACAAAATCCATTTTGACTCCAAAAGCACTCACTTCAAATACATTATTACTTTTTCATGTGTTCTAATTTTCCAAGAATTCTTTTTTATTAGATGCTTCTGGTTTTGTTTCCAAATTATTACAGCTGCCTGGAAAATACATCACAATTACAAATAAGCTAGACAACATGTCTAAATATTAAAGGAAAGAAGAAAGCCAACACAAAATGTTTCTAAGATGTATAATGTTGAAATGAATAAAGAGGTTTTTGTGGATGTGATGGTGTAATTAAAATACCACTGATAGTTGTATTATTGTTCATTATTTTTGACTGTTTTTTGTGATTCTATTTTGATGCAAAATTTGTCTATTTTGCACTGCCACAGAACAAATAAACTCGTTGCTATGTTTCACAATTTGTATCATTATTAACATGCACATATTTTTCCCTGTGGAAAAAAGCAAAAGCTCATGTTGGGGCCATAGAGGAGAAGCCAGCTATGACTCTGAGTGTCATTTTATCATTTTTTTTGGTGATGAGGCATGGAGCCCTGTATTAGAGCTCCCAGAACCTCTGTGTTGTTGTGGTTTGAAGTTAGCTGCCTCGCTAAGTCACCAGTATCCCCCAAGTCCCCATTGGTGTTGTCTGTTTCCAGAGTTACTTGCTATATTCAGTTTTATTATCTGCCAAGTCCTCCACACTGAGCTTAAATTCCACCATTAATCTGAAACAGGCAGCACACAAGGAAAACAACCACAACCTTATCAAAATAGGAGAGGAAAATTCTAGTGCTCTACTCAGCTTTGTAATCTTATCCTTGCTATTATATGTCTTGTTCCCATGATTTAAAATAAAACAAAATAACATTTTCTTTATTGATTTGGATCACCAGAGGAATAGCCCCTTACTATCCCAAAGTCTGATTCAAAAGTCTTCAAATAACAGACTAGAGATTGCTCCTTTAAATCTGGGTTAACAGAGACTGGATACTCACCCACCTGAAATAACCAAGACACAGACAAAACAAAAGACACAGTGGTTTTCAAGACACTGAATATCACTGACCGGGAAAGATAAGAATTCCTTAGAGATGAGTAACAAGTTTAGTGAGCCCTACAATTGCATCCAGCTTACTGCCAGGGATGAGTTTTCAGGCCATGGTGCAGGGAGGGGAAGTCCAGGTAGAGCCCGATGGACACCCTGACTGGAAGAGATAGAGCTGGGGGTCCAAAGAGATTTTCAGGGCAGAGCCCTGAGCAGGAGAGGGCTCCACAGAGAAATTTCTGGAGTTCTGCAGAGGGCAAGAAATGAGAGACAGATAATAAAATACAAAGTAATGTCTCCCTGAGGAACAAATTCTAAAGATATATTCTGAACATTCAGATACCTGTGAATGTTCTTTTATAATTAAGACACTAGGTGAAAACCTTAGGAAGCCCTCGGAGATGCTTTGTGGAGCAAAGTGTGTGACAGACTCTGCAAAACACAGAGCCAAGGGATGCCAAAGCTGCAGTGGGGATGGGCAATATTAGGGCCAGTTCTGGGGAAGTGAAGAGGAAATGTCATATTCTGACAAGGAGTAAAGACATCACCAGAAGAAGTCAGGATAAAATTAGGGATGGAAAAATGAAAGTCAACAAGAAAGGTATATGAGAATGGAGGATAGAAGCCAAGCTTAAGAATAAGGGAGTTTTAATTATCTGTGACGCATTTTTGCCTAAAAATCTAAATCAGAATCTAATCAAGAATCTACATCTAAAACCTGGTTAATGGGAAACATGGGTCGACAGAAGAACAGGTTAAATGACACCATGAAGAAGCAATCAGCTAAATTCAGAATATGGACCATTCTCTATGATGTAAAAATAAAATGTTTCTAATGAACCAATGACATGAAATCAAAAGGAGTGAGGGTTGTGAGAGAATGAAAGATCCGTAAGAAACAGAAAAACTAAATGCAGTGTGTGGGCTTTGTTTGAATTGCAATTCAAACAAATCAACTGAATAAAGATAGTGTTGAGATAAATCAGGAAAATTTAAATAATAATAAGGAATTTTTAAAATTCTCATTTACAAAGATCAAGAAATGATGGTTACAGTAAAAACTTTCCTTTAAGGTTATTGTGTATACTCAAGTACTTATAGACAAAATGAAATTATGTCAGATTGCTTTAAAACAGTCGGAAAAAAAAGAGGTGAGGCAATGCACAGAAACAATTTTCTAATTGTGGAAGCTGGGTGATAGGTATGTGGGGACTCCTTATATTTTTCTACTGCTTTTGTGTTTGCTTGAAATTTTTTAAAATAAGTTTTTTTTTTTTTTAAAGAAAGAGATGTGTCTATTCAATCAACACTTACTAGTTGTTTAATTAATCCAGACCTCAAAAGAGCCTGGAAATGAAAGTCTAAAGGCTTAGTTTTGGGTGTTTATGAATGTGAGCAAATCCTTTCACTCCTTTTAGACTTGATTTCCTCACTATAAAGTTAAAATCATAAAGATAGCTACCTACTTCAAATGGTATAGAGGATCAATATAATGTATGCAAATGTGGACTGTAAACTAAGGAAGTCTTATTAAATATTATCTATCATTACTTATTTAGTAGCAATTATTAAATGCTTTCTTTGTGCAAGGCACTTTTACATATGTTGTGCAACTTTGTCCTCCCATCTATCCTATGAAGTTGGTGTTTGATACATAGGCTTAACAGGTAGAGGATCTAAAGCTTGGATGGGTAGAGGAGGATTCTCAGGCACACAGGTTTAGTTGGCAGCACTGCAGAGACTGGGCAATGCTGGCTGACTTCCATCCCAGGATTTCTTCATCCACTCAGGCCCACTTCCAAGTTACGTCATTTTAAGAGATAAGCAGGAAAGTGTGAGGATCTTTCTCAGCCATTCTGAGTGAGCTAATGAGTAACTTACAACCACAGATTTTCAGAAATTGTCAGAAGTAGGAAGACCACTCAATTGTCTCTAGCATCCTGTGTAAAACTACTTCAAAATACTAATAGCCAAAGGACAACTGGAGAAACAGTAAATCTGAGTAGGATAGAAATAACACCTTGGGACAAATAGGACCTTGCTTCCACAGTAGCTAAGGACACGATGAAATTAATAGCCTCACCGACTTTATGATAGACTTGGTTCCCAAACAACAGGCTGAATATTCAGGGAACAAAAAGGTACCCAATAGTACGCTGAAGTCCTCACAGTGCTAATGAGCTTTCCTATGCATATAAATGATGCCCTTAATGACACCCTCACTGCGACATAGACCCTAGGGAAAATAGAGCTTTAGAAGCTATGATTGCCTTAAAATGCTTTTCTCCAGAGACTAACATTTACTTAAGTTGTCATTAATTCCTAATGTAACAAGTGAATGCAAACAGTGCTGGAAATGACATACAAGTTCTGCTAAAAAAAAAAAAAAAAAACAGGTCATGTGTAAATACAGCTAATGGTAAGAAGCAAAGTGTGGCAAACAGTGCCAGCCTCAGCAGCATCTCTGACTACAAAGAATAAACTACACAACACCAAGTTCAATTTCAGCTTTCACTCCCACGTGGGTAGTTCTGCATCACAAATGATCAAAGCCATCAACTTGAAGGAGAGTCTAATAACGATAGGGACTTGGGTGTAAGAGTTTATTCTTTATCATTAAATCACTTTTATTACTTAAGTCTTGAAAAAATGAAGTTTTAGCAAATTGTAAACAGCTTCAGCAGGCTGGAGTTTGGAGGGAAGGAATGAGGGATTCAGAATTCTTGAGAAGTTCTGAGCTGTTACATACTGGAGCCCACCTTCACCATTTGCACAGTTGGAGAACTATGGCTCACATTGACTGTGCATCTGGTCAACCCCAGTATTACCTATCATGGGTCTTGTGGAATGATCTGCTGATTGTCTTTATCCTGCTATCACCTATTCCTTATGACCAGGATTTCTTTCTTTCCTTGAGAAGAAAATACAGATTCAAAGATCTTGGAAAAGCCACGACTATGTCTATGGACGAAGTGGTGGGGATTACGTAAAGGGATTGGGAGCCATGAACAGATTAAATACAGGATGCAAGATTAGTTTTGTGATTTGCGTGTTGTACGTATGCTTGAGGTATCAGACTGCTTGGCAGGGGGGGACTGCTTTAAAATCATAGAGAATCCCAAATTCAAATTAAGTGCTCTCTAACATTACAGAAGATGTCCCTTAGAATCCACCTTGCTAGCTTGCCTGATATACAGATAATTTTGCTTTTATATTCTAGTGCCATTTTGTAGCTGATTGTGTAAGGCACTAATTCAGTAAAGCAAAGGTCACTGTGTAGGAATATGATTAAAATAAAAACACTAGCTGAGAACTGGGATGTCAGAGGTCTAACATCTTTCTAACTTTAAATCACTTAATTGAGCTTACCCTCAGCTTCTTCATATGCTTAATGGAATATTAACTATAATTCATTATAGGGGGTTCCTGTGATGAGTGGGGTTCACTGATTGATAAAGACCCTTCCATCTTTATATTGCTGTGGTTTAACACATTTAAAGCTGTATAAAATTTCTGCTATTATTATATGCTAACACTCAGCCTGTGTTTATATTAAACCAGCACAAATAATAAATCAGCATGGCAACTCCATGGAAAAAGCCAGCCAACTCAAATAACTTACTGAAATGCCTACCTATTGAAAAATGTTCCCTTTCTCATTTTGAATTTTAGACATGCTAAGCATCAATGTCACTTTGCATTTAATCTAAAATGCAGTCATTTAGATAGCCCCCATATGAATTATTCACTCACTAAATAATTAAATCCATTCCCTGACAATTTTTCATAGAAAACTTTTGTCATACAAAAATATGTGAGGTTTTTTTTTTAATCGCCACCCATTTTCCACCAGTATTAATAGACACAAAATGGACAGAACACAGGTCAAGGCAGTAATGGTTTATGTATTAAGTACAACAAGCACATTTTTGCATTTTGGGCAGCTTGGTTGGGTTCAAACACTTAAAATTAAGGGATGAATTTACATAATTGAGACACTGGAATCAGGTTAGGGACAGAGAAAGGTGAAAAGCCTGGAGAGTGAATCCAGCTCTGTCACTTACAAGATTTTGACTTTGTTCAAAATGTTAATCTAAGTTTGATTTCCTCACCCATAAAATGGGTATAATAATTCCATTATAATACAGTGCAATGAGGGTTAAATTGGTTAATCCACATAAAACATTTAGAATATTCCATGACTTATATAGTAAATGTTCAATATACATTAGTTAAGAACATATAGGCTTATAAAACTTATATCTTGAAAGCTTTGTGACCTTTGAAATGAAAGGTCATAAAACTTTAGAAATCATTGTCCTTCAGGAGCGTTCTCTGAGGTCCTGCTTAATACTGATTATTTCAAGCTATCTTAACTACACATTTCTTTCAGTATGCTGGTGTTCACTTTCATATGCTGGCAAATGTAGAGGAGTCATCTGTAAGATGAAATGAATCAATATTTTCATTTAATCAATTTAAAAATATCATGCTTCAAATCTGTAGGTTTCTCAGTTTTAAGTGGTTGAAGCTTTTTCATCTTTTAAATTCTTAAAGTCTCCCCCTCACTTAATTGCACAGACCTACACTGTGTCTGCACACACACACACACACGTCAAATTAAAGCAAGGTAAGCCCTTCTGGCACATGATTAGTTAACATCTGAGCAAACTATAAAGCATTGATTTTTTTTTTTCCTCAATCTTCTCACTTTATCTTCACTTCTCTCCATTGTTTATACAACCTACTAAACTTCTGGAATTGAATCTTGCACAAACGAATTTGCACACTGTGCAATATCTCAATAGAGATGTGTTGCAGGGCCCTGTGAGTTTCCTTTGTGTCTATCAAGTGACACTATTCTAAACACATATTCTTACACTGCTGCTTTCTGCCCATCCATGGACTAGCTCAGTTCCCGCCAAACAGGAAGGCATGGTAGGCTCCAGACACTGTATTTTTATCCACAGGACTTCTCTGTAATTTTGTTGCCTGCAGAAACTCAAACAAAGCGATGGGTGACAGATAGAAGAAAACTTTTGGAGACATGGAAAAAAATGTAACCCTCTGCAGATCCTAACCAGATGTTTTATAGGCATTTATTTGTTCTCCTTTTTTCCTCTTTTTGTGAAAACTGTTTAAATTTCATTATACACAACAGATTATATAATTACAACAGATTCATTATATACAACAGATTCATTTATACAACAAAGTGTTGTCATGTGAGCCCTTCAACATTTTACTTAAGAGCCAAGAGGTTAGGCAATTGTTTGAATTTCATAAGGAAAAACAGATGTGGTTT
This sequence comes from Camelus bactrianus, assembly GCF_048773025.1. Lineage (NCBI taxonomy): Eukaryota > Metazoa > Chordata > Mammalia > Artiodactyla > Camelidae > Camelus > Camelus bactrianus. The sequence continues at coordinate 44,987,232 of NC_133552.1, read as the reverse complement.
CAAGGTCTCACACTAATGGAATTCAAGCTGTGGGGAAGAGTTAGAAACCTTATCCTTCTCTGAAGCCACTGCTCTTTGGTTTGCTCACCAAACCAAAGGGCCAAGGCTGGGTGGCTTGGAAAGACAGGTCATTCATTCTTCCTGATTAAAAAGATGTTAGTAAATTTATAACACAGACAATAGACTAATTTTCTTGCTTTTTGGTAAGTTCTATTTTGGAAATATTAGGTTATTAAAAAACCAAAAGCCCTTAAGAGCAATTATAAATAGTGGACAAGAAATTTTCCATAAAGTGTTTTTGCTTTTATCCAGTACAGCATAAGCTGAATCAATTTATTCCATTAAAGATTAAAGAAATCACTGTAGAAATTGGAATGGATGGGAACAAATTCTACATCATATCTCACAATTATCTCATGAGACATGTTGTCCCCACAATGTGAACTTCAACCCAAATGTATCCAGTTATTTGTAGCTTAGGATATTTTGTAGGAACTCGGGTTCTTTGGATGACCTCAAACTTATGAAATCAGAATATCCAGGGATATGGTCTGGGAATTGTATTTTTTAAACTCTTCAAATGGTTTTGGTGATTAACTCAATTTGGGAATAACTTATCTACACAGGAAAATGTTAGTTGGTTAATTGCATTAAGGCAAACTGTTCCTAGATGCGTAATAACAAAAAGCCTACAGCTTAGTCTAGGGTATCTAAAATTTTATCTTGTGAACACATATTCACATTATGTCTAAGGAACTGACTGCACTGGTGGGAGGCAAAGTTAGAACTCCAAGTTGTGCAGAAAATCAGCTGAAGCATTGATCGTCTACCTCAGGATTCCGAGGCCCAGAATGATGATGGAACATTTGAAATTAGCACATCTGGACTTAATTTCAAGAACACAGCATGAGCCACATTTGTGGTCTCCAATGCCGCCTAGTGACTGCCAACTTTATAATTATAAACCTGTGCTGTGAAACATCCACCCATATGCATATCAGGTGACCAAGACAGCAGTACCACTTACTTCCCTCAGCTTGCCTAACTTTAGACAGGCTTCTCCTTGCCTTGAGGTCCCTGACTTCCCTTTCTTTAGAGTATTTGTGTTAGAAAGCTGGTAATTGTAAATTGTTTCTCTGTCTGAGGTGTAAATCTTTCAAAAAGCTTTACAAATTTGAACTTTCTGAAGGACATGGGAGTCATCCCCATGAAATGTAATCCTCGAGGAATAGACAGCCCCCATTTCCCATTCTCTGGGTGGGGGGTAGGAACCTAGCTTCTGAGGGCACCCTGCTGCGAACGGCAAAGCTTATTCTTGTCATGAAGATGCAAGAAAGTTTAGTTTTCTTCTGGGCAAGGACAATTGGGAAGTGCAGCAGTCCTATGTTCCCCACCTGCCCCCAGCTCTTAAAAACTCTCCAGCTCTGATTCAGTGGTGTTTGCTCAAACTGAATTCTGGGTTCTCTCCTCTATTGCAGCAGCTTTGAATAAAATCTTCCTTGACTATTTGACATTGTCTAATACAACATTTGCTTTGATACAGTTACTAGGCATGTTACAGTAGCAGTTATTCATGTGGTACTCTAATATATTTCATCTATTTTCAAATAAGGACCCAGATTTCCTAATAGCATTGGTGTCTCTTTCTGAGGGGACAGAAAATTATATGTGTCATCTATCTAAAAGACAAATGAGCATGCTAACTATATATTACAAAAATATACACTGACTATATATTGTAGTAATATACTCTGGCCATATATTACACTAGGCCAGAAGATGGAGAGGGCTTCAGCTCCATGGGTCATAGCCAAACCTCATACCAAGTAATTAGATAGGAGTGGCAAAGAAACGACAAGGTTATTAAAATGTCAATGGCAGCTACAGAAGCGTGAGTTCTCCAGTCTGCTCCTCTGATCTGAGGAGGGGGATAAAACCAAGAAATAAAGCAAAGCCCTTAGGCTTTGTTAAATTACATACCCATATACATTTCTAGAGTATGACAAAAATTGCTGAGCTCTATCAGTTTAAAATTGTCGGAGGGAAGTAACTGTGGGAGACAACTTTTTTTTTCAGCTTCATTTTCCTGTTGAGACCCAGAAAGTCACAACAGTAGGGTCTTTCAAGTTGGAAAGAACAGAGTATCATTCATTGATATTTCTTGGTGCCTAGATGACTGGATATCCCAGACACTAGCTCACAAAAGCAAAAGCATGCTAATGATAGTGAAAGAAAGCTATGTCTGGGGAGGCGGGGACAAACATTCAGAGCTAAGGGACACTTTAGGATCCTCTCATTAAATTACAGTCAAGGATGATATGTGGTGCCATGTTCCTTCTGGAGAGATATGTTTTCTTTCTACATTAGTTTGTTAGGGCTGCTGAAACACATACCACAAACTGGGTGGCTTATCAACAAAAATTTATTGTCACACAGTTCTGGATGCTAGAAGTTCAAGATCAAGATGTTGGCAGGGTTGGTCCCTTCTGAGGGCTGTAGGAGAAAATCTATTCCATGCTCTCCCCTAGTTTATGAATTTGCTGGAATCTTTGGTATTCCTTGGTTTATAGAAGTACCACTTCCATCTTTGCTTTCATCTTCATTGTGTTTTTCATGTGTGTGTATCTCTGTATCCAAATTTCCCTCTTTCAGTCCCACTGAGTCAGAATCTTAATTTAAATAAGATCTCCAGCCGACTCACAGGCACGTTCAGGGCTGAGAAGCGGTACTGCAGTCTCATCCTGTTTCCTGACCCAGCTGGGTTTGCAGGTACGTCTGAACGAAGCTCTACACTCACTTGCAGCCATTTCTTTTTCTAAACCTTCTTTGTCACAACTTTTCTCATTTCTATGTCCCTTCTACTACCTGAAACCTATTTTATTATTTTTATTTTAAAAATTAGCTTTGTGTTTTATCACATCTCTTCTGAGATTTATTATATCTGTTCTTTTTTCTTTGAAATCACCTTAAGTCACTTTTAGGAAATGTGCAGATTATAGCCTATCTTTCCTTATCAGCTATGGAATAATAAAATTGCCTTGTCTTTCAAGGCCTCTGTAACCACTGCTAAAATCAGCACTGCTACAGGGCCATGAAATCCATGCCACAGAACACAGCTGGAGTGGGAATCTGAACAGAAGTTGGCCTTGTCTTCTTGGTTTTTTGAAACAGTTTATTTGACTGTGCAGTGAAGAATTGGTCTTGAAAATGGTATACTGTCTGGTAGTTTAGTAATAAAAGTGTATGAGTGATGGGTAAAGCTGTGTGTCTTTGGAGTTTTGATCCAGCAAGGAGAAAAGTAAGCAAAGATGACTGCATTCATTAAAAAAGCAGTAAAACCTAGTGGGCAGCAGGATCATGTGGTTGGAAGAAACAAGTGTTGAAGTCAAAGAGATCTGGGCTGGAATCAGAATGATCCACTCACGATGCATACGACCTAAGATGAGATACTCAGTTCTCCTAAGCCTCAGAGTTCTCACCTGTAAAAAAGGGAATAATATCTACCAACTAGGAATACCTGCAATGGAAACATTAAAATTAAATAACATGTGTAAAACCACCTGGGAACAGCTCCTGGGACATTAAAAAAAGCCAAAGAAATGATCACTTTTGTTATTTTGTGATGTGCAAGTTTCAATATGCTTTTTATTCTTGAAAATCAGGTAGCCTTCATATGTCAGAGCCATTGCACAATATAGTCATGTGACAAACTTCTCCAGAACTCATCAAGCATTATGAAAAATAAAGTATGTACAACTGGCGTAGGTAGTCTCATGAGATAAAATATGCTTTGAGGAACTTATGACTTTGGCAGAGCAATGATATAGCACAGATGAAGTGCATAAGGGAAAGCTGGATACTGGCTTTGCCAGAGGAAAGCAAAAATTGGAGTCATAGGAACATAAGTGGTGGGAACATAATGAAGGTTAGGAAATAAAATAATTGAAAGCCCAAGACAGAATTAGAATTTTAAAACGCTTGATTCAAGTCTGCCTTATAATGAGGAAATGGAGATGCAGTGAATCATTTTTAGGCTTTAGCACTTCCTCCAATCTCTAACATTAGTACACTATCAGGCATTGTGCCAAATAAGTTCCCCACCACCCCCTTTCCAGCCAAGCTGCTGCTCCTAGGACTCTCATAAGTGGCATTCCTGGAGATCCCCTGTCAAGGTGATCATTGAAGGACTGAGTCTAGAAATCAAGTGTTTGACCCTGTATTTACTGATTTTCCTTTATGCCATTTTGTTTTTAAGAAAACAGTGGTAAATAACATGGAGTTATATGTGCAAATTGATGAAAACAGTAATGTAACTAAAAGTGAGAAAATGACACAAAATGTTCTGTCTTGAGGATTAAGCAATTGAAAATATATTTTTATTGTTTTTTAAAATATACTAAGCACAAAATGCATCCCACTTCTTTAAGGCCATCTTAACCAGATGGCTGCTGACTCTTGGAATGAGACACTAAATTGGAAAGATCTAGAATTGCTATCTGCCAGGCCCATGTGGTGTCTTAGATTACTGAAGTGCACCTTTAGAATTACTGAGCACCTTTAGAATTCATGAGGGCATAAAGAGGATGGCAAAAAAGACATCTGAAAACTCATCTTAAAAGGTGAAATTTTTTTTTTTTTGCTTTCATATATGAAAGTCCATCTCCCTAAATGATATTGAATTGTACAGATACATTCTCTTTGAAGGACTAGCTCTCTAGCCTTTGGGAGAAAACTCAGATACCTATTTTAATCATTATAACCATAGTAAAAGTTGCTGTAAGAGGCAGAGGCATCAAGTTCCAAGCCACTTTGTTCCACTTTATTTCAGTGAATGAATCCAGAGTAAATAAACCATATCCCGTTATACTGTCTATATTATTATAATGGGGGTGTCTAGAATGATCAACCAACCAAATCTCAGAGGAATTAAAAAAGCTCGAAGGTATCTCAATGTCCCCTGGCTACCTGCCAATAGCCTAACTCCATGATGGACAGTTCTTGTTAAAAGTAAGAAAATCAGCAAGCATATCAACAAGGAAGGATTTTTACTTTAAGTGACAGAAGGTAGATCTACCACCAGCTTAAATAGATAAGCACTTTTATTCCCTCAGAATAAGATGTGGCAGCCTAGGATGTCATTCAGAACACAGGCTCCTCTGTTCTTCCTGCACCACTGGCCTCAGTGGGTGGTTTTCATCCTAACGCTCGCAGTGTGTCTGCTGTCCCTCCAGGCATTGTGTCTGCCTGCCAACAAGTAGAAGAGGGGAGGGGAAAAGTCAAAGAATATGTTGCTAGAGTTGTCTGCTCCATTTAAAAAGGTTTCTAAAGTCCTTACCAAGTGACTGCTGTTCCCTCTCACTGACTAGAATTGCATCACATGGCCATGCTTAGCTGGAAGAAAGTCAGGATAAGCAAGCATTTGGGATTTCCAGACATTATAGTGGAGAAAGGAAAGAGAGAATGAAAACATGGATGATTTGGAGAAACCAACCCAGCCTGCTGCAGCAAGTAGTTATTTCTTAACAAGGTGATGAAGCTGAAATTGTGAATGGTTTATTTTCTAACTTTTAAACTCTACTTCATGGTCTTTCTTCCCAAGAACTATGCCCATTTTAATCCATGTGCTCTGGAGTACTTCATGCTGTTAATGCAGATTCAGAACAGTGTTGTTATGAATGAGTGATGATTTAGTGAAAGGGATAGTATGTGTGTGTAAATTCTGGGAGGACTGCAGGATCACTGATATGCTGATATTGTTGTTCACCACTCCACATCCACTTTTCACCGCTTTCAACTCTTCATTCTACCGCAGGTGGTTGACCTGGATTGGAAATATCAACAGGGTTTCCACGCTTTCTGGCCTCCGACTGTGTTCAGCCAATGAGGAAATGCCACCAGAGCTCAAAGGGTAGGTGGACCATGAGGCTATTAACTTAAAACCCAGATTCCTTCCTTATGAGGATGCATGAAAATGACTTGTGCCTCGATTGAAGGCCACTGTTCCTCTCAAGAAAGCCTGCTCTGCACCCAGGAGCAGTTAGCAATGTGTGGGAACATTTAAATATTGATCATATTGACTGGATATTCAATTATGTTAAGAAGTCATTGTTCTTTTTAAGAGTGAAATGGCATTGTAGGTATGTTGAAAATATATAAAATATTTTTTATACATATATCTAGAATATGGATGAAATGACCCGCCATGTGAGATTTGCTTCAAATAATCTAAAAGAAGTGAAAGTGAGTGGGCTATAGATGAAATAACCTTGATCATGAGCTGATATTTTTCTTAAAGCTTGATAGGTACATGCGATTCATCACATTAAAAATTTTTTTTCCTACATTGGAATTTTTTTGTAGTGAAAGTTAAAAATAAAGTAGTCACAGCCACCCGTTACAGTGGGTTTATTTGCTTCAGGTATGTAAGCAGGGTTGACAAGTGTCTCCAATCCTGAGCACTGACTGTGAGTAAAGCTCTGGAGTAGAAACTGGACCCTTTATATCATTTAATCTGTACCACAAACCCATGCGATAGATGCGATCTTCCCCATGTGATGATGAAGGAGTTGAGGCTTAGAGATGTTAAGCAGTTAGTTCAAGGTTACAGAATTAAAAGTCTAGTATTTGTACCTAGGAAGCATGTGAGTTTTTTTTTTCCCCCAGTCTCACTCATGACTACATGTTGGGCTTATATTCCCACCAAAAAAAATAAATAAATAAAACAAAAAAACCAAACCAAAACAAACAAACAAACAAACAAAAAAAACGATGAGATACTTGGTTAAAAAGACACCTAAATTAAGCCAAGAAAATTTCATGATCTGTAAGGATTATTTTTCCCTTTATAATGATTAGATTCATGATTGTTTCTTCATTCCTTCATTCCTTCAGTCAATGTTTATTAAGTTCTTCTCATGTGCCCAACACTACTAGGGCTTCAAGATAAAACAGCATACAAGACAGAGGCTTCTGCCTCCATGCAGCTTACTGTCTGGTCTAGTAGAAGACAGAATGATTTTAAAGGCAAATAATTACAAATTCACATAGACTGTGAAGAAAATAATTCAAGGAATTGAAATAATGGGGGGAAGAACGTATATTAGGTTGTGATACCAAGTAAAATGTCTGACTTAAGAGGATGAAAAAGTTTTAAGTTTGTTTGTTATTTGGTGATGGGAGAGTGAGGAAATGGAGACTTCCAGGAGAAGGAATGGACAGATTTTTGTAACCAAACACATTGCTTGAGAAGCTACAAGAATACCAATGTGGCTGGAGCAGAGTGAGGAAAGAAAAGTTGGGAGAGATAAAATCAGGGTCTTGTAGATACAGTAAAGAGTTTGCATTTAGACACGGGCAATTTTGGCACTCTGTGAATGAATTCAGGGCAATAATGCTACTCGCCAGCATTTATCATTTATCACAAGACTTAATAATAAATTCTGTGTCACTCACACCTAGGTGCTAAAAAAACCAAAAAACAAACAAAACAAAACAAAAAACTGAGAATCTCTCACTCAGCCTGATCTCTTACTGAGCTCCAGCTGCCTCGCTGGACGTCCCATACACTCACATCACTGTCTTTCCCCAGAACCAACTTACCACACATTCTTGATCTCAATGAAGAGACCAACATTCACCCAATCACCAAAGACTCATCTGGATCCTGGAATATTCTCCTAACAGCCCATCAGTTGCCAAGTTCTGTAGATTCTATAATCACTGAATCATTTGTACCGCATCTCCCTTTCCATCTTTACTGCCTTAGTTCACATGTTCATCATTTGTTAGAATGATTTTCTCCCATCCCTCCTTACCTACCTTCCATCCTATCACCAAAGTGACCTTCTAAAGCCCAATAGTACATCTTCTCTGTTTAAAATCTTTCATCACATATTTTACTCTGGATGAAGTTTCTAATTCCTGGTATAGCACCAAAGGCCCTCTAATCCATATTTACTCTTCAGTCTTATCTTTTAGTGCATCATACCTTGGACACTTTATTCCAGTCGTACAGAACTGCTTGCAGCATCCATGACAAGTCCGCCCTTTGCTCCTGCTCACTTTGCCTGGGACACTCTTCTGTTTCCTTCTGATTGATGCACAGATGACAACTATTGAGAGGATTAACTCCCTCTTGAAGACAAGGATCTACCATTCTGTACTCTGTGAAGGCTTCCTCTCCCAACTCAGCCCTCGGTATATGAAACCAAATCTGCACCTCTAACAATCCAGCACATTCACTTATTTCCAGCCCACAGTAATTTCCCATGGCTTTATGTTCACTAACTCCAGATGAAAATAAGTTAGTAGCAGAGATTTTCCTAGGAGAGGATTAGTTGGTGCTACAGCAATCGTAAAGGAGAAATAATATGTTATATATATTTAATATTTCAAACAGTGTGTATAACTGTCCCTTGGTATCTGCAGGGAATTAGTCCCAGGAGCTCCCACATGTATAAAAATCCGAGGATGCTCAAGTCCCATAATAAGCCCTTTGTGTTAGAGGTTATACATTCACGGATTCAACCAACCATGAATTGTGTAGTATTGTATTTATTTATTGAAAAAAATTTGCATATAAGTGGATCTTCGGAGTTCAAGCCCCTGTTGTTCAAGTGTCAGCTGTATAGTTATCTAAACTATTTCTCACAGTATATTCAGTTATATTAAACCATTAAGCTTTAAGTTCCCATGGCGTATTCAGTTATATTTAACCATTAAATTTTGACCATGATGGGAACATGCTTTACATACTATTTAGAGAAGACACCTTTTTAATGGAATATATGCTGCTGAGAATTTTCACACACTGACAGTGTCGTGTATATATGATATCAGTAAAGGGGAACTGTCCATATTTTTATTATTTAGTGTCTTGTTCTTTTCATCCTTGTCCAACTCATTTTATCACTTGAATGAAATTCTTTTTTGATAAATCATTTAAATTATTCTTTATTTGTTCCATTACTTTAAAGTGGAACTTGGTATCATGCTGTTAAAGGCAGTAAGACTATGATTCTGGAATTTTTTTAACAAAATAACCTCAATGTTCAAAACAGCATGAAATAGGATATAATCATTTTAGTTTGCTTTTGACAGATGTGTTAAGCAATTTCATGCTATATCATTTCCTTCAATCTGCATTATAAGAAAGTGAACTCTGCCGGTAATTAGTAACCTTTTGTGTTTATCTCATTATTTTCTTCCAAATGCTGTAGGTGTTTTCATCAAACATGTCATCTAATTGTTCCCTTATACAAACCCTACCAGTTCAATACTAAAGTGTGGATAGATTTTTAACTTACATTCCATAATGGAATTCATAGTCAGCCATGGATATGACATGATGAAGCTTACTTATCTTGTGTTATTTGTGTTGAAGTTATATATACATACATCATTTTCCACTGTTCATCATTTCCTTCTGCACTTACATCCCCTTCTTGGGGCATATATCAAAGCACTTCTAGAGGCTTCTAGTGTCTTCCTATGGGAGGAGGGAGGAAGAGAGACAGAGAGGGAATGAAAGAGAAGGAGAAAGAGAGAGAGACCAACCATGTGTTTAGGATGTACCCAATCCTATTTTATTGAGATTTTGTTTGTATGGAGATTTTGTTAGTTTGCTTTTAATATTGAATGGTGAATTTTCCTAAATGTTTTAGCAATATATAAAGAAATTATTTTCTCCTTTATATTATAAACATAATAAATTACATCAAAATTTTTTCTATTATTTAAATAACCTTGCATTTATTTCAGAAACCACATCTGGTCATGGTGTAACTTCTTTCAATTAATTGGTGTCTTCTTTTTCTTTTTGGGGGGGGTGGTGTGAGGCTTGTTTGTTTGTTTGTTTGTTTAATGGAGGTATTGGGGATTGAACCCAGGACCTCGTACACGCTAAGCGTGTGCTCTGCCACTGACCTATACCCTTTCCAAATTGGTGTCTTTCAGTTAACTGATATTTGTTGCTAAATTCTGCTTTGTTTAAAACTAAGATTTATCTATAATTTTCTTTTGGGGACCATCTCAGGTTTTAATGTCAGTTTCATGCTCATGTCATTAAATAATAATCAGAAAGAGTTTAAATTGCATTAAAACAGAACAGTTTAAATAGCAAGTCCATCATTTTGAGAAAACGTTTTGAAATACAAATTCTCATATAATATTGCTGTTTAACATTTTCTATATCATCTCTAGCAAGTTTGGAAAGTTACAATTTCTTGGAAAGTTATCTATTTCATGTATATTTTCAAATTCAGTTGCACAGATTTGAATAGAGTAATCTCATATGTATTTTAATGTTTTATCCATATGTGGTTATTTCCCCACTCTTATTATCTATCATATATGCTCTCTCACCCCCTTCCTGAGAAATTTTGGTAAATCCTTCTTCATTTGATTGCATTTTCTCTTAATATCCATGTCTTTAATTTATTTACTAGTTTTACAATTTTTCTGCTTGATTATTGATAGATTTCTGCTTCTTGTCTTATTAATTTTCCTTCTACTCTTCTTAGCCTCTCCTTTATACTTTCCAATGTCTTTATCTAACTTCTTCAGTTCAACAATTAATTGATTTCCATCCTTTCTGGTGAGTTAATGTATGTCTTTAACACTATGAATTTTTCTATTTTTCTTTGAACATTGCTTTCAATGGTTCTTAAATCTTTTGGTATTGAACATTTTTATTATTGTTATTTTCTAGCTATTCTTTATTTCCATAATTTTGTGGCTGTTCTACTTTATGGTCACAGAGTTTATCACAGACTGGATCACAGAGATCCAATGGAGCCAATCCACTGGAATTTAATGTTTGCTTTGTTGCTGACTATACAGTTATCTTTTGCAAATGTTCCATACATACTTGAAAAGATGTTTCTCTGTTTTTAGAATATAGAGTTAAATACATAATTATCAGAATATATTTGTTTCTATTTAGTTCTCTCAGTCTTTAGTTACTTTCATTTATTTGAATTTTTATGGATCCAGGGTTGAATTAGATTTTGCTATCACTAATATTTTTATGTTATATTCTTATAATTATGGCTGAATTTTTTATGTGAATGCTACTTGGAAAAAAGTTTTATAATTATTTGTTTTTAACTATAGTCTGTATCTTTTATCATTAAAAAATGACTTTCTTTGCCAATTTTGTCTGACATTAAGACCTTAATTCTTGTTTCATTTGTGCTGATATTTGCCTTTTTTGTTCGTTTTTTGATTTTTGGTTTTTTTGCTCATCCTCTTATTTTCAATTTTTATGGATTCTTTTTCATTTGGAGCAGGAGATCTGCTCTAAACAGATAATATTTGGTTTGGGCTTTATTATTCAAAAGGAAAAGTTTTAGCCCATTTATATTAATTTATATGATTTACTTGCTATGTTTCTGTTAGTCTTCATATATTATGCAAAAATTTTTGTTTTTAATACTTGTTTTGTTTTTCACATTTAATTACATAGTATGGTTTCCTTTACCTGTCACGTTCCTGCTTATAATTTGGAATGTTTATATTTTCACTATACTTTAGATATTATTTTCTATCTATAAATTCATGTACTTAAATTTCTATTTCCATAGCCAGTATAAACATTGACAAATAAGTATATTTTCAATGCTTTTTCTCTTCCACTATTTAATACTATTTGTATATTACATTTTTTGTCATTTTCTCCATATTTACCATTTTTTACCTTTATACATTCTCACATCTCTATTCCCCCCCACCACATCTTTATTCTTGATTAACAACTAGAAATTCTTATGTCCCGTGGGTCTTTACCATGAAGAAGACACAACAGTTATAACATCTTCCATATTCTTTTCCTCTTTCCTCCTCAGTTTTAGTTATACATAGATTATGTGTCATTCTCTCTGTGACCACAGGGATGAGGGGAAGATAGAGTGTGAAAGAAAAATCACCTTAGAGGGTCCCCAACTTCTACTGGCAGTAGGAAGCTGTTTCCTAACCCAACTCAAAGCCAAGTTTTAGGAAAATGCTACAAGAGAACATGATAGGGAAATCTGACATTCCTTTTCCCTGTTGGTCCTGGGCTTAGGTGGCAGAGGAAGATGCTGGAGTAGAAGGGGGATAGTGGGAAGAGCAGCCTGCTCTCTCAATCCCACTAGAAGTGACAAGGAGGCAAAATACCCAGCATACCCAGGGCACTCGGGGCAGTCGCTGGGTTTGAGCTGTGTGGCTAGGATCATCCCTCCAAGACTGCTGTCTTCAGGTTGAGGGGCCCCCAGCCAGTTAGATGCTGCTAAACATCCCATGTTACAAAGAGGAGGTGGTGGAAGTTGAGCCAAAGTCACATTTGCGCCTCATGTATAACTTACTCTGGGTGAGCTAGCATTTGGGCACAAAAGATAGCTATAGAGCAATTCAGCATGAGCCAGAAAACACAACAAAGAAATGAGGATTACATCTGTGTCCCAGTAAATAAGGGGTAAGTGCCTTTCCCTCTTCCCTTCTGTCCACTCTCAGTACTGGATCCAGAAGAGAAAGAGAGATGAAGAGTGGAGTGTCGTTTGTCCCTTCTCATCTCAGGTCCCTCCAGCTCACGTCTGGTCTACCTTGGGCGGGGAGAGAAGGAAGGCTTTAAGTTAAGTATCTGTTTGAAATATTAATATTAGATTAAAGTGTTAATGACTAAATATAGGTGAAAATGTATGAAATCTCCCCAGGATATCCTTAAGGGACTGAAAAGGGAATTTGACATAGCGTGGCTGAAGGTAGTGATCAAAGAAAAAAAAAACTGCTCAGATTTGCACTCTGCAGTATTAAGACTCCTCAGAACACTGGTTATCGGGTCTTTGGATGGGTAACATGCTGGTTTCTTTGTGTTGACTGCATGAAGTGAGCTCTGGGTCAGTAGATTTTCTTCCTGGTCTGGAGAAAGTTCTTCGGTATAACCCAGAGCGAGGATGTGAGTTGTTTTATTTGCTCCACAGTCAACAAAAAATAGTAACTCTGAACTTAGGCTCTCTCCTCCACCCTGTAAAGGTGGTCTCCTCTGTGTATCTTCATTCCCCTGGTCCTTGTGTCTTCTCCTTACAGGCACAAAGGGCCCAAGGAACTGAAACCTGTTAGTCCATGAATCCTGTTCCTTTATTTCCAGTGAAGAGATTTCATACGCCTCCTTTACTTCATCTTTCCATTTTGGATAAAAATTTGAAGCTACCAAAATTTACAAGAAGGTAAACTTGTGTGTACTCTCCCCCTAGAGTCACCATTTGGTAGTATTTTCTCTATTTCTATCTCTCTGTACATTATAAGTATACATACTTATAATGCAAATAAATATTATTTACTGAACCAGTTGCAGATTGCAAGATTCTTTGCCCACAAGTGCTTTATGAATATCCTGAGAACAAAACCATTCTCGGAGAAAATCACATATAATTATTAAAGTCATGAAATTTAACTTTGATACAAAGTAATTATATCACTCATATTCATAATTTACCCATTGTTCCAATGATGTATTTTAGAACATTTTTTCTGATCCAGCTTACAATCTAAGATCACACATTGAAATTAGTTGTCATGTCTCTTTAATCTTCTTTAAGGTTGCCGTGAACGGTTCTGTATGCTTTTACTTCTTTATACTAACATTTTAGAAGAGCATGGCCCAATTCTTTTGGGAGATGCCCCTTTGTACTCTTTTTTGGTGTTTGCTGACAACTTTTCAGTCTCTCTCTACCTCTTCCCTTTCTGCCTCACATCTGGGCAAGCTGGTAGGAAAACCCAGGTATGTCCTTTCAGGTGCATCTGGAGGTTCAAACCATGCAAGCACCTATCCATTGTGCAGGTAGAAACCTCCTGCCCTGGCCCCACCTCCTAATCAGAGTCAAAATCCCCAAGCCAATCTCCTGTTCTCTTTTCAACTGTTTTTGGATGTTGCGTGACATCATTGGTCTCAACACTGGATCCAAATTTGGGGTGAGGGTCCTTTTCATTGCTGCTGGATGTCCATAACCACCTTGGTTTAGATTGTAGGATTGCTTCCTCGTGATTCATTTTAGGCTGTGCTTTTTAGGGAGTCAGAACACGAACAAGTGGTGTGGTGCCGTTCTCAGGAGGCCCGTGAGGTTGACTTCCACCATTATTGTTCGCATTAACTCTGATCACTTGGTTAAATTCATAAAACCTGCTTTGAAGAACTATGTTCTGCCCCATTGCTTGAACGTCTAGCTTCAGGCATGCTTTCTCAGCATCTTCCCTCATCTTTATTCGACCTTCACTACATCTGGCAGTGTTTCTACACACCATGTAGTTCTGGTTACCAATGTCTTTGATTTTATTGAAGTGTGAGTTTGTACTTCTGTTTCTTGTTATCCTTGTTATTTTACAGAACAGAAGGAGACAGGGATGTGTGCTCAACATTTGGGAAAAAAAATAACACCCTAATTTATTTTGTTAAAAAGTTCCCATGTCATGATCTATGAAATAATTTAAATAAAACTAAAATGTAAATTAATTATTAGTACCACAGAATTCATAAATCAAGGCTGATTTTAATTCTCTAGAGACTATAGTAGCCATCATAATTCCCAGGCTCCAAAAAAAAAGAGAATACAGCTAAAAAAGAGTATTTCAGGTGGTTGAACCTTATTAAAATTCCCCATTTAGAATTTGAAAATGGAATGGCTGTTTGATTAGCAAGCCCTCTCTGGTTAACTCGCAGGCTCACAGAATATTTTGATTATTTGGGAGAGGATGCTGTGATTCACAAACTGAACATCTCCATCTTTATAAAGATGCCTTGATGACATAAATATCATTGGCTTTCCTCCTGCAGCAGGGCTTCAGATTGATTGCCTCCCTGCAGATATTTTTCTGCTGGCAGAGATACACTACTGATATGTTTATTTTCTCTTTTTCTCACTGTAATGTGATGACAATTATTTTCCAGCAAACAGTACCACACCTGGGGAAAGTAGGGGGATTATGGGCAAAGGGTACAAAGTTTCACTTGTAAGTTGAATAAGGTCTAGAGACCTAATGTATAACATGGTGACTCTAGGTACTTGAAATTTGCAAGAGTAGATTTCAAGTATTCCCACCACAGACACACACACAATACACACAGCGGTAACTGTGTGAGATGATGCACGATGGATATGTTAATTACCTTGGTTATGATAATGGTTTCATGATGTTGTTTCTGTGATTTTTATTCATATTTCTCTATTTTGAAGATATGGAGAAACTGAGGCGAAGTCAGAAACTGGCCTTCTTCAGTTCAGCCCTGCCTGCACGTTCTCACTAAATAAAAGTGATCCTTTTCCTATGCAGAAGTGCTTTAATTCTAACATTTCAGTTTTCCTGGTGTTGTAGCTTCCTAAGCCTGGAGAAGGTGGGAAAGCGCTGAAGTTATTTTCTCATGTTTTCAGTTATTCGAGAGGGAGTGGCTTGGAGAAGTGCCACACTTTTATTTGTAGCTATGGCAGGCAAAAATCAGCACTGACATAAAATACTGTTGAGGATTATATTTTTTGTTTTAAAATTGCATTAAAAGGATATACTTAAATGGAGAACCTCACTTAGTTTATTTTTCCAAGGCCTTACCAGTCATTAAATGAAGATGGCATAGACGATGAGAGGGCATCACTGAAAGCAGGTCAGATTATGTCTGTTGCTCTGCAGGAATCCAGCAATGATGAAAAGGTTAGGATGTTTTCAGCAAAGGTTCCTCCACATTTCCCCATTGTGAGCTCTGGCCTTTGCTAATAGGAACAAGCCTAATTTTAGCCACCAGATGTCCTTCACTATGGTTTTAACCTTTTCAGGGATTTTTTTTTTTTTTTTTTTTTTTTTTTTAGGCAGAAGTTTTCAAACAAAATCTCAGTTTAATGAAAAAGTCTCACAGATGGTCTGAGGCCCAGTCTTTTGATGGATGAACGACAGATGCTGTCATTTTCAAAGTTCATTTTAGGGTCAGGAAAATGAATGAAGGACAGAAGGAAATAAAAATATTTTCCAAAGCCTGCTCTGTGGGCAGTCTGAAGTATTCCTGGTGCTTTTCATAACCAGCTTACCCCAGTGTTCCTAGAAAAAACTTCTGAACTTATTAAGAAAACTGGGCAATCAGAACTGTAATAATCATAAATTCTGTTTACATGGAAACGTCCTCAGAATTCAGTTGCAAGCATGGAAAGTGTGTTATCAATCATTTTCCCAATTTCATTTGGTGGGAAGGGGGTATAGGGTCTCTTTATGAACAGAATCAAGGGAGGAGAAGTTACGGTGTTCGCAAATGTCATTTGATGAAATAGCCAGGGGCAAACTTTACCACCTGGTAAATTGTCCTCTTGCCCCGCCACTCCTTGCCCCAACTGTGTGTGCCCCGTTACCTTCTTCGTGGGGCCATGAGTGCCTTGGGCGGGGGGCTAGGTGGGCATGGTTCTCAATGGGACTGGATTTTCTAGAGGGCCTCCCTCCCTGGCCCACGAGCTGATCTCCTTGTCCAAACTTCATACACTGCCTGAGGCCAACAGCCAGTTCTTCCTGCCTTTTCACTCCTTCCTCAGCGGCGGTGGTTTTCAGATTTCCTAGTGACATGGAGAATGCATCTGGGATTTGGGGTGGAAAGCAGGTAGACTGAGGGAATTGTTTTGCAAGTGACAGAAGCTGAATCAACTCACAACTTGCTTGTGGGCCATATTTTCCCTTATACTGCACACGGGAGAATATTCAGTTATGCTTGTAGCTTCTCAAGCTGTAGCTCTTTTGGGACCTCAAGGCTGGAAGCTGCATCCCATATGATTCTAGATTACTCTTATCAAAGGAAGTACCATCCCCTTTCATCATCCCCTAACCCCACCCCACCCCCACATACACCAACATACTTTTCTTATATTTTGTCATTCCAAACTCCCTTGCCTTATTGATGTAAAAATAAGAATATTTTTGCCACTTAATATCTATTATTATTCTTTTTGATGACGCCCATAGTAATTGTGTTTTATGCTTGATTTCACATGAAAGAAGCCAAACAAAAGTCCCCCCCCAGCTCTTCTTTTTTTGTTCCTAAGCCAGTGGAAATAGGAAAAGAATTGGTGTTTTTTGGAGTTGCCTGAGACTAACATTTATTTTTCTCACATGTTTTCCATCCTAAAGAATTGCCTTTCATAATTTTATTAATAATTAATTATTTAAGGTTCTCCATTATGGAATTTCTGCCTAGCATCACCATTCCCATGGCTGTGAAAGAAAATGCCAACTTCTTTTTCTGGTGGATAAGGTTATAATGAGTTCAACATGCTAATCCTTAAACTCTTAAATATTTTACAGTGAATATGTAATCATACTACATACATTCCCTATTGCTATTAGTACTTTAATTTTAGTAAAAAATGACATGTACTTACACGGGTGGGTTTATTAACAGTAATATATAACCAGATTATTTTTTACCATTAGCTCTCCATTCTACAGTTATTTTATAACACAGTTAGTAGAATTTTGTGTGTCTACTTTCTAGATGCATTTGCTGATCAAAAACAAAACATCAAAAGATATGTTGAAGACTTTTACACTTTAATGTAGAATTTAGACTTTAATTCAGAAAAACATTTCAATTAAAAGATTTATTAAATCTTTTATATATTTAATTGGTGGCAAAATTATTGAATCAAGTTATCTGTTGAATGTTCTATGCACTTGGGACCCATTTGGTGATGGAAATTTTGTTTTTTGTAATTCTAAGGCAAATGAGATTTCTGGACTCAAGAGTCTGGTCATTAGTTCAAAATAGGCCTTGAGTTTAAAAGAAAAAGAATAAGCAGGAAACTTAGATATTTCCTCAATATCCCCCTACTCTCCCTCCCCCCCAACACACAAATGCATATGTGTGCACACACAAACATAAACACTCATACATGGTTTGGCACCATGACGTTTTGCTCACTTTGGAAGACTTGGCTTAGGACAGCAACAATAGCAAAGAGAACTCATCTGGAGGAAAGTGCTGGTGAGACTTTGATAACTGCTGGGAGACTGATTACAGCTTCTGTGGAGACCATGGCCCTTAGCCCTACGAAAGGGCTGAAGACGTAGTTGACAAATTAGATATTGTTAGAGTAAGATTCTTATGGAGATGGGCTGTGAATCTCCAACAGAAATGGAAGAACTGACTCTGGTCAAGAATGTGGATACCTCTTTTTATTAGACATTAGGAAAGGAAATTAAGATGGATGAATTATTCAGAATGGGTAACTTCGATTTTTTTCTGGGAAAAGAAAGCAGTATGAAAGTGAATACGGCAAAGGTAGAGCTGGAGACTTGAAGGGAGTAGCAAAGATCAGAAGGTAACTACTGTGAAGAATAAGAGAAATTATTTACCAAAGGCTGAGGAAGACAATGATAAATTAGGAGTTGTGCTCAGTCATGCTGCTCTCAGCTTTTGTGTCAGTAATCAAGACATAGGAAAGAAGTCAGATGTTGATGTAAATTCAGAGTAGGGATTTTGCAGAGCAGGTTATAGGGCTAGAAGTTAAGTAAGATATAATGGTTGGACAGAGGTATTTAAAGAATGGAAAAGTTGGACTATGTTGTCTGGTTGGATGGAGGAGGAAGAGGCAGAAAAGAGTTGGGAATTTGAGGTTAAAAGGAATGACTGGGGTTGGGAATGGCCTTGGGAAAAAAAGGAAAGATGAAGGAACTGAGTTTTTTGAGGTAGATGAGCCAATATAGTAGGGAAAAGGTAATACTAAAGCTAGAAAGACAATACGTATGGTTACAGATTTGGAATCAAGGAAGATCCACATAACAGGGTCCTAGTGTAGGTACTGAAGGATAGATGGAATTGAAGAGATCAACAAACTTTATGGAGAGGGTTGCTGGAGTTCATTTGAGAACTTGAGTCTTCATGGATCTAAGCAGAAAATGGGAAAGAGAAGATGACTGTGAACCAGATATCAAAGATGTACTGATCTAGAAAGCAGGGGGAAAAATGAAAAACGGGAATGGCTATGGAAATGGGAGGAAAAGCCCACCTACCAAAGCAAAAGGTAAAATAGCGAAGGAAGCAACCAGAGTGCAGAAACCAGATGGAGACCCGGAAGACTTCTCCCCTAAGGAAAGCACAGGGAAAAAACTTAAGTCTGACCAACAATTCTAGGGTTAACAGTAGAAAGCTGTACATTTAAGTGACTTACTAATGAAATTTGGAAACCTTAACGTTCAACAGTCTCAAGGTAGAATATGTATATTAATCTAAAAATAAACACGTAGGTTCTATTTTCCAATCCTCTAGTTCTACCCATGGATTTATATCATTACTCCTGGTTTCCTGAGACTGAACTCCATCAAGGAAAGATATCTTTTGCTCAGTGAACCTAAGCCATTAATGAATATTTAGTCACCCTTGGAAGTTTCTTCTCTTTTTCAGTGCTGTGTGCTAAAGGCACCATCCCTGTTTCCAGTTCCCCTACTGGTCTCAGCTGCCTAGATTTGGATCCCAGCTCTATTGGCTACTGGCTGGGTAGCAAATAACTACTTGAAACCTAAGTTTCTTCACCTACGAAATAGGTATAATATTAGCATTTATGTCACAGAGTGATCCTGAAGATTGAATGTGATAATCCACAAAAGTAAATGTAAAAAACAAAGCGTGGAGACGGGCATGTAGTCACCACTCAATAAACATCAGCAGTCTTACTATTACTGTTGCTGAATAAGATTTTGTTGAGTCATCTTTGTACATCATAATTAAATTTTATCATATATAAATTGGCAGAGAACTAAAGTGATACGTATTTAAATATCATAATAATCATAAATATCAACTATACTCTTTAAGATAAGTAGTATAAGGCATATAAGACAGAATTATAACTAAATCAATATGGTGCACCAGCTTTGGGGCCCTTAGTAAACCCTCACAGAAATATCTCACTTCAGGGTATGTGATGCAAATGTACTGAACAAGGAGCTGGGAGATCTGATTTCAGGTGATGATTCTGCTCCTTCCTACGTATTTGTCCTTGAACAAATTGCTTCCTGTAGTCTCAGTTTCCTCATCTATAAAATGAAAATAATCATAGAACCAGCCTCTTCCTTGAGTTGTTATAAGGACTGAGCAATATAATTCGGTAAATCATGCAGTGCAGCACTAAATCCAGAGTTGGGACTTGATAACTATTACTTCTCTACATCTCCCCAAATTCCGATAGGCTTGATCATCTGATTTTCCAGCTCACAAGTTATTTGAAACAGCAAATTAAAGTGTGGGAGGCTGGCAGAACAAGTTTTATTGATTTTGATAAAAAGTGACAGCTGGTAAACTGATGTGGCAGAAGCAATACAAGAAAAATTAAAAACACATATAAGATGTGAAAAAGCTGCATAGAAATCTGGGACATTTAATTCAGCAATGAACGACCCTACAGACGTCAAAAGGGATGAGGAATCATGGTTATAATACAGGAAAATAATGGATGTTGTCCACAGGGATCTTGTGCTACTGGAGCTTGATCTTTTGAGAACAGACCCTGTTTATGTTCTGAGATTTAAGAAGAGTAATTTGGGACACAAACTGAGAAAGGAGCCAAACCCTGTGCCTATAGATTCACACACTGTATTATAGTCTTCACGGCAATCCTAACAGTTAAATAATTTTATTCTATGTCCTAGAGTAGTAGAACACTGAGATACAGGAAAAATAAGTAACATGACCAAGTTCACACACGAAAGTGAGCAGTCTGTCTTGTAAAAGTTTTTATTTTAATCAAAACTAATAAAAAAAGTTAAAGGGAATAGGATTATAATCTAAAAATACTTAATATGGGACCACTTATTTGGTTATTATGAAAAAAGATAAAATACATACTAATTTTGAGGTTAAAAATGTGTAAAATCAGGAGACTCAAATTATCTGCCACAGAGAAGGAAAAAGAACAAAATTAGATAGGTGACATAAACATTTATTCTGAGATTCTCTGGGTTTCTGAAAACAATTTTACATCAGCTGAAGAAGTCTTCAATAGGTACTAGAAACATCAAAGAAGAAATGAAAGCCTATCGTGTTGAAAATATCTGGCATAAACCCTGTTATGGGATGAATTATGTTCCCCTGAACTTAATATATTGAAGTCCCAACCCCTAGTACCTCAGAATGTAACCATATTTGAAGATAAGTTCTTTAAAGAAGCGATTAAGTTAAATGAGGCAATTAGGATTAGGCCCCAATGCAATAGGACTGGGGTCTTTATAAGAATGAAAGGATACCAGGAGTGTGGGTGCTCAGAGGAAAGGCTATGTGAGGATAGAAGGCAGCCGTCTGCAAGCCAAGGAGAGAGAAATCAAACCTGCCAATACCCTGATCTCGGACTTTCAGCCTCCATATCTGGGAGAAAATAAATATCTGTTGTTTAAGTCCCACGTGTCCTGGGAAGGTACCATCTACTCAGAACTGTAGTACTGAGAAGTGGAATGCTGTGTAACAAAAACCTAAACATGTGGAAGTGACTTTGAAACTGGATAATGGATAGAGGATGGACGAATTTTGAGATGCGTGTTAGAAAAAGCCTAGATTGGCTTGAAGAGACTATTGGCAGGAATGTGGATGTGAAAAGTGATGCTGATCAGATTTCTGATGGATATCAGGAACATGTTATTGGAAACTGGAGAAAATGAGACCTTTGTTATAAAGCATCAGAGAACTTAGCTGAATTGTGTTGCAGTGCTCTGTGGAAAGTAGAACTTGTGAATGATGACGTTGGAGATTCAGCTGAAGAGAATTCTAAGCAAAGTGTTGAAGGTGCAGCTGGTTTCTCCTTGCTGCTTATAGTACAATGTAAGAGGAGAGAGAGAAAGTGAAGAAGGAGTTGTTAGGCAAAAAGAACCAGGACATGATTTGGAACATTCTCAGCCTGACATTTTGTAAGAAATGAGAAAGTTCTAGAGGGAACACCAACGGTGTGGCTGGACAATCACTCCACAAAGAGATGGTGGGTATGACTCATGACTCTAAACAGTGGTCTCAGCAGAAGCCAAGAACAGACAGGGGTTACACCAGCATAAACACTGACAGCCTGGGATAAAGAGGACAGTAATGAGACAAAATGAGGGAAGGCTTTTAGACGTCTGGGCTTCTACAGGACAGGACGTGAAAGCTATCCAGCTGCAACAACGCACTGTTTTTCAGAAAAAGGGAAGAATGACCCCCAAGGTGGTTCACAGATGGGCCATGCTGCCACTGCCACCACAGGTCAGGGGGACAAGGCCATCTCCTCCTAGGTTTCAGAGGTGGAGGCCACCTCGTTGTTTACAACAGGTCAGACTGCTGCCCAGGGCTGAAGGGGCAATGCTGCCACCAAAATGAGCCCAGAAGGTGGGGCTGTCACTCCAGGAGACTCAGAGGACAGAACATTGAGCCAAAGAGGATTTTATTCTCAAGACTTAACATCTTGTGGAATTTGCCCTGTTGGTTTTGGACTTGAACTTGTGACCCCTTTCTTCTTTCTGATCCCTCCCTTTTGGAATGGGCATGTTCATCCTATGCCTGTGCCACCCGGATATCTGGGAAGCAGAAAACATCTTCAGTTTTACAGGTTCACAACTGGAAAGGAATTTTGCCTCAAGATCAATCATTCCTCAAATCTCACCCACAATTGATTTAGGTGATATTTAGATGAGATGTAGACTGAGAGTTGATGCAAGAATGGGTTAAGATGTTTAGGATCAGGTGAATGTATTTTGTACCTGACAAAGATATGAATTTTAGAAACCCAGAGGGCAGGATGTTATGGGTTTAACTGTGTTACCCCAAAATTCATAGGTTGAAGTCTCGACCGCTAATACATCAGAGTGTAACCACATTTGAAGACAGGGTCTTTAAAGAGGTGATTAAGTTAAAATGAGGACATTAGGTTGGGACTCTAATCCAATAGGACTGCTTTCCTTATAAGAAGAGGAAGAGACACCAGGAGTGTATGTGCACAGGAAAAAGGCCACTTGAAAACATGTAGGAATGAGGTCATCTGCAAGCCAAGGAGCGAGGTCTCAGGACAAAACTAAATCTGCCAACACCTTAATCTTGGACTTCTACCTATGAGAACATAAATTTCTGTTGTTTAAGCCATTCATTCTGTAGTATTTCCTTATGTCAGTCCTACCAAACTAATACAAACCCTTTCCTGGGTGGAAATGTTATGCATAGATTAATAATTCTGTTATAATCATTTGCAAAGTCTGTAAACTACAGCTTTACAAATAACCAACATTAAAATAATGATGCATGTGAATTATCCTCCAAGTTAAACTATTACAGGAAAAAAATCAATGTTTCTAGTATTACCATATATCATTGTACATTCCATTACATGAGATTTACATTCCGTCTATTGATTTATGATTTTAAAGATAGACACTAGTATAGCATATATTAAATTCAATAATTCTCAATATTGGTATGAGATTTTTACTTCTAATTAAGAACTTGTGGCTCATTATTCACCTACCCCTTATCACCCACGAGGGCTCAAGATTTTGCTCTGAAATGTTTTCCAGATGGAAACTTTTGCTTCTGTTAATATTATAAGCATTTAAATCTAGACCTTCCCCTTCCCATACCTGGATTTCTCTTGTTACCTATATAATCACCGTACCACTGTTTTACACTGCTCTAATTTATTATTTATACCGTTGCCAAAGTCATCTACTTTTCATCAAGTCACCCTCTTGTTGAAAAGTGAACTATACCTTTTTATGCATATCAGATAACACATACATGAATCTTAAGATTCATATAATCCAACTCCTACTTTCTATCCTCCCACACAACTACTTATTAAACCATATTGCCCACTCATCTTTAACACCTCCAAGTCTTTCAAACAAGTTTTCTCATCATCCCTTGAATAGCCATGTTTGTTGTTTTGTGTTCGTATCTTACTTAATCTGTTCTGCCACTCTATCCAGACTGAAGACACCGATGCATATTGTTAAGATCACTCCAAGTCGTAAAAGTGATCCAGCTACTCAAACCTGTGTTAGTCTTACCCTTCTCAGCACAAGTTAACTCCTTGAAGGTATCACACATTGGAATTTCATCTCCCAGGTAGGTCCTCCTTCCGCCCCCTAAGAGCACATAGCACCGTATCTCTTACTTAGAGGGAAGGCAATGGAAGCTTGCCCACCAATATAGTCACTATCCTCATAAACACTTCCAAAGTATTGTATTTTTTCCTAATTTTCTAATTCATGAATTGATTTGTCTCACCTGCCCACAATGATTAATACCTACTGTTCGCCTAGTACTGGGCTTCAAAAAGGGCATCAAGACTAGGTATTGGGTATAGAAACGTGACAAAAGTGCAACCATTGCTCAAAAGAACCTGATAATCTGTGAGTAGAGGCAGATGCAAACAGAAAGATGCTATGTGATGAGTGAATTCACAGAGCAAGTGTAGTGTTGCTGTAGAGTGATGGACCTCGCATTCCGGATGAGAGTAGAGGGCACAGCAGGGGAGACACTTGAGCTCAGCCTCAGAGAATAAGCAGGAATTCCTCTAGCTCATAAGGAGAAGGGCATCACAGAGTGGAAAATGGTCATTTCTTTATAAAGAAGAAACACATAATGTACTTGATTGATGCTGGAGTGGGTTCAACATTCATTTACTTCTTTAATAGAGAAAAAGGATTTAAAGCATCTTATAAAATCCTGACAGTAAAATTAAGTATTAAAAAATTTGGAGGAGGAGAAGTAGACAAGGGAGAAATAAAGTTTGGGAAGAGATAAAAGCTAGCATGACAAACAGGAAGAAAAATATAGCTATTACATTTGGCCATAAAATTTAGCCTTGAGTTTTCTGAGAGACACAGGGAAGAGAGAATAAAAAGTTACTCAACTCTTATAAGGTAACAGTGAATTCAAATATATCTGTATCCCAAACTGAAGGGAACTATCCCTCATTGGAAACTATAGAGTGAGATCTGGGAAATCATGGGTAATGTCCTCACAGATATTTTTAATAGCTCACACAAAAGGAAATGCAAATAAATATTTTTACGTATCTTACTTAAATTTTTATCCACCAAGGAAGTGCACTGGATCTTTGTAGAAGAAAGGCATAGAAGTCCTGCATTAGAAAGAAAATAAGATCAGAAATATGAGACTCTCCTTTGAGAAGAGACTTTTTAGTCAGTAAAGCTGTTTCTCACTAGATTTTTAACACTAGTAAAGACTCACCTCAAAATTCTCAAACACCTGACACCTCCAAGAAGATAAGAAATTTCCTAGTGTTAATAAATGTAATAGTTCTCTTTACTTGTTACACACATTAGATTGCTCCCCTTCTCCTTTTCATAATTTAGTTGTTTCGGATGCTGATGAAGAAGTCATAAATTATAGCTTAAAATGATTATCTGTTGTGTGTTTCAGCAGTAGGCCTCCTAAGACATTCATAAATGTATATTTATTCAGAGAGACATTTCATAGGTCTTGTTCTACTATGGGAATTTTTCAAAATATATTTTTTTGTATTTTTTTTCCCTAAAACTTAAGCAGAGGGCTGTGCTTTTTTTGTTTTGTAAATGTTTACCCCCACGTGTTTACCCTTGCTTTCTTAATGAGTTCATGGCATCTATTAAGCATGAGTTACATTTCATGTAAGGAACACAGAGCCCAAGGGCCAGCCCAGGCACCAGGGCTTGGCCTGGTGCACTGGCCAACATCCAAGACCTCTGAGTGTCATTCCTTCATCTTCTGTTTGAATTTAATAGATTGTTTTATCGACCTTCTTCCTAAGTGCCTCTATCTGAGTCATTTAATCTAGAAAGAAAATGGGGGGAACAAACTTGGGCTACCTTCACCGTGTTCCCAGAATGTGAACAGTGTCTTAATTCTGTTGTTGTTTGTTGTTCCTATTGCCTGTCTAGGGATTTCCAAACAAGAATATATTGCATTACTTCTTCCCTGTAGCCCAGTTGCTATGCCAATTTTCCCTGTTATTTTTTGTCTCGCTTTCTTTATCAGTCATGAAGTATAACATCATTGCAGAAGAAACAGTAAGAAACGGTGATGCTGCAGACAATGAATAGCTTGCTGGGCATCCTGTGGTGCAAGCCAGACACCAGGCAGCTAATTCACTGAGGCCAGAGAGGAGAATACATTTCTCTAAATGATGAATGAAAAGCATCACTTGTGTGGGAGTTAGGGACTTCAGAGGCCAGATTAGTGCAATGTACTTTTGGACATAAAATTTCAAATACAGAGAAACAAGAAAGCTAAAGTTTTGACTTGTAAATGATGAAAAAGAAAACTGTTTACTAACTGCAGAAAAGATTATTTTATAACATTGTGATTTTTATAAAACTAAGAAGAACAATACTGTTGTATCAGACTTCTACTGATGATTTAAATCATCTTATTTTAATTAGTCATGATTTGCTTACAACTCCAGAGCAGGGGTCAGCAACCGTTTTCTATAAAAGTCCAGAGATTAAATATTTTTGTATTTGCAGACTACCCAGGGTCTGTCTCAACTACTCAGCTTTGCCATTGTAAGGCAAACACAGACATGGACAACATGTAAACAAATGAATGTGGCTGTGTTCCAATAAAACTTTATTTACAAAATAGATGGTGCGTCAAATTTAACCTACAGGAGGAAGTTGACTCACTCTTACTCTGACTCTACAAATGAACTAATGTACTCCGTTTAGTGATGCCCGGTATGAAATCCAAAAAGGGGGTTTAAGTGGTATTAATAGAGAAAAGAAGGAAGTTACTTCCCTCATTTAACAAATATTTACAGAGTCCTTGCTATGTGTCAAACACAGGGATAGGGGTTAGTGAGTCAGTGGTGAACATGACATAGTGTTTGCCGTCCTCCCTCAGAAGCTTAGAGAAAGAGAGGAAATGAATAAATAAACCAAATTAAAATACAGTCAATTCGACGTGGGTGTACAGGGTGTTAAAGGAGCACATAGGAGGAAAAGCCATAATAGCTGTAGGTATATTAAGCTCTTCTGCTGCTTTCCTCCCAAGGTCTTTAGAGCAATAGTTCATGATTTTATAAAATCCTTGCTAAAAATATAATCAGATTATTCTCATATTTCCTTTATCCTTACTTTCATTCTCTTCAATTTCTTTTTTCATTCAACAATTATTGTCAACCCACTTTTGTCCAATTTAGTCTATAGAAGGTGCTTCCTCTTAAAATCACAAAAACAACAGAGTGGGAAGAGATCCTTACATATCACCTAGTAGAGTCCCCATTGGAAGATAATGAGACTTGGAATGGCTAGATGATTTGGCCAAGGTCTCAGGAGAGAAGGAGGATTCAAACGTGAACTTTTGGCTCTACATACAGTATCATAAAGTCAGAAACAACCTTGTGGCCAGTAAGCAGGAATATAAGAATGCAATCCTTAAATTATAAAAGATGGAACTTTTCTGAAATTCAAAAACACTTTAATCAGCTTCTCTAAAAGTTCATTTGCTTCTTTGCCAGGTAGGTATTCTTGACCACTTACTGTTCTAATTATAATTGTGTGTAATATTACCTCTTTTTTTCTAAATCTGACTCTGTATTTAGCTAAGTGGTTTCTAAGTAAAAGCACTCAACATACCATGTAGAAAATTGTGAACCCAAATCTGCCATTTAAAAATTTCCTCCTGGTAACACATGAAATGTAGATTTCTTGAAATTTGGGGTTTTGGTCTGGATAGTCACACTGCTTGAAGATACTAAGCATTCTTGCAGGGCCTGAGGAGACTTATATTTAACAAGGTTTCAAAATAAATTATTTATAAAGAGAAGAATTTAATAAGTGCAGAGAAAGTAGGGTCAATGGAAGGAGGATGTATGAACTAAGAGTTGTTGGCTGTCACAGAAAGCCTCTTTGGTTTGTACAGTTGAGTTCACTTTTGAATAACTCTTTAAAAAGCACCAGTTTATAGAACGGAGCAAGTTAATGACAAGACTGAAATCAAATCCATTCTTCCTGTAAGAGTCATGGAGTTAACTCCTAGCTGATGATCAATTTTTAGCATAGTTCTGTTTGTAGAGCTGAATGTGTCAGTTTTTCTGCTGCGGTCCTCACCTCTGAATCATTTTGAGACTGGGAGATGGGAACAGAGGCACGCATTCACAGTTAGCTTTCTCCTTTAAAGGCTGTCTCAAAGCTACTTGGAAAGGGGATACATGAGTGAAAAAATAGAAAATATTATGAAGTTAAAAATAGTTTTAGTAGTGGCTCATACACTTCATGGCTATAATGGTGGGTTAGGAATTAAGTTAACAGACGGAGAAAAAGGGGGAGGTATCACAGATGAGGAACTGTACCGTGGGCATGAGAGATTTAATTCTAAGACAAAATCTCATGAGATGCTTGACTCTATCTGCTTCGATAGCAGGCTTTGAAACCTGACAGACACACAGTGGTAATACCAAAAGGTTTTCTTCTTATATAACACAGATTTCTCCTGAGTCAATAAAATTTTAACTTCTCAGAGACATTCTATAGAAATTCAATGAAAAATTTCCTCTAGTTTATTTTCTTAGCACATTGGCCTTTTGGTAATTTCACCAACTATGTTAACTATTGCCTGAATATATGAAACTGGGAAAGTGCCTCTGTGTGTGTGTGTGCAGGTGTTTTGCATATAAAATTAGAGTAAAAGTTTTCAATAACTAAAGCTGTTAAAAAATTGCACCTCTATATTCATTGGATTTTTGTCTTAAAACTTTCATAGTAACATTAAGCAATGCAGAAAATATGTTTTATATTATAAAGTCTAAAGTATATTAAAAAGAACCCTAGAATCTAAGGTTGGGTAAAGATCTTTCATGTAATGCTGGTCACTCTTCCATCCATTCACTGAAACTCTTCCACTATATCCATAAAACATACCTATGAATTTTTTAATTTTAAATATTTATTAAAAAGACAAATAGGATAAACACAAAAATATCAAGATTTTGTGTAATTTAGGGTGTTTTAAATTACTTCTTTATGCCTTTTATGTTACTTTTGAAATCAGAAAATCAAATCCAAAAATTGAAAAATTTTAAAAAAGAAAGCCTTCTTTTGTGTCTTTCTATAGCTTCTTGACCATGAAACTTTACACATAGGTTTATTTCTTGTGAGAAATATTATAGGTTAATGTCTCAGAAAGGCAGGCATTCTAAAAAAATTATTTTACCTGATTTTTAGCATGAAGATATTCATCTATATATACGGTTTTATTAGATTCACTTACTCGGTCTCTAGTACTTGGTGCTCAGATACAAGAGAGCTGCTTTTCTGGAATTTGCATTCTAAGGAAGAAAGGAGAGTGCCCAAAGAAACAAGTAAATTTAAAACTAAATGTTGTGATTTTCTCTTTTCCATGAGCAATTATCAGTGTGGTGTGAACCCATTGAGGGGTTGCCCAGAGACCCTTTATGCAGCCCACCAGGTCATAGCTATTTCCTTGATAATACTAAGAGATCTGCTTTTTGTACTGTGTTGACATTTGCACTAATGATGCAAAGCAGTGATGGGTAAACTTTGGGCACCTTAATATGAATCAAGGCAGTACCCAGCTGTGCTAGTAATCACTGTATTCTTCACCACCATGAACTCACAATACAAAGAAGGGAGAGAAGAAAGAAACTTCATGCAAATAGATATATAAAATAACCTAAGAACCATTACTGCAAATAAGCACCAAATTTAGGTCAGAATTCATTTCTTGGCAGAGGTGGCTACAGCAATTATGTATAATTGTAAGGATACTAGTGTGTCAGAAGAGAGATCTAGTTCCTAGTACTCAACCCCACCGGGTAAACTTTTGTATGGGGTCAATACACAATGTTTTCAGCCAGTTAGCCAAAGGTACAGAAATAACTGTGTGGCTTTCATTGTAGTAACTTCTGGTAAAAAAAAACAAGAGCATTTTATTAGATGATGATTCTATGAAGGCATTTCTGTAGAGATAGAAAACAATAAAGTTAGATACCTAATTTTCTGCCGCTTTTAATGAATACAGGGGGAGGGAAGAAAATCTAAAGGCTACTACTCTTCCCTGAAGGGACTGGTTCACATCTCTTCTGCAATAATAAGTGCTCTTGACTGAATACTTCGTGCATGCCTGGTCCTGTGCATCATATCTAATGCATGGTGCACTGGGGGTTCTGGGTGTCCTACATGTATATACAAAGTAACTAACCTGCAGCAGGCTCCAGTGGATTCCATGATGTGCTGAATGGCTTCACTAGCCCTCCATTCCTTCTGTCTGCCTTCTCTCTCCCACTCTCTCCTTCATGTCCTCAATCACATGAGCCACTCTCTCTTGGGCACATGGCATTGTTATTACTGTAGCTCCATTGTTTCTACAAATCAGAGGCTCTGGGAATATCAGGGCTTCACTCTAGCTAAATATTTTTGTAATAACAATAGCAAAACATGAAGAGTAAACCCAATTGTAAATTATGGACTTTAGTTAATAACAACAACAACAACAACAACAATAACAACAACAATAATAAATGTCAATACTGACTCATCAATTGTAATATATGCATCACATTAATGCAGGATGTTAATAGGAAAACTGGGGGAGAAGAGTATATGAAAACTCTTTGTACTTTCTGCTCAGTCAACCTAAAGCTGCTCAGAAGATTAAGTCTATTAATTTTTAAAAATAACATTAAAGAAAATTATGCTTGGTCTCAAAATTGTGTGAAAAATCTCCAGGTCTCTGAAAATATTCTGAACTCCACAGCCCGGTTTTATCTTTCATTATTCCCACTACAGAGGTTCAAATTAATCAAATAAATAAGTAATAAGAGAAGCACTTGGGAGCGCTTCTTACAGTTTCAGTTTTTCATATTTATCTCAATAAAGAAGTGTCTGTTTTCACGATCACTTTAATAATGGGTGAGACATTCCATTGTGGAAAGGAAAGGAAAACACAAAGAGATTTCTTGAGGTGATTGTCAAAAGCAGTTCATTTGTAATCTAATAAGAAGCATGTTGCAAGTAGTTATTTTAGATAACTGAGATTAAGACAGGCAAGTGATGGAGGCTTTCATTACTCCTTTTTCCCCACACTCATCACTACACAAAACAGATGCATATGAGTACTGGGTCTCATTACACTCATTTTAGTTCTCTTCTCTCCTGCCCCTCTCTCACCACCTTTGTTTTCTCACAACTTTCTCCCCCATGACCCAACATTTAAAGAAGGATTTCTGTACAGATTCCCAGCTGTGAATTTCAAACTTCATTTTTGTGTTGGCTTAGATCCAAATAATCTGATACTTTGATTCACAGTTGTGGGAACGGTGCCTAGTAGTAAAACAGGATTTAAATTGCTTTACATTGTTTTGAATACTTTGGTTTATATGTTTTCTGTTGCTCCTGAAGAGACTTTAATATCAGAACAACTGCTACTAACAACGATGACAACAACAAGGACAACACTTGTGTAACACATGAACTTGCAACTTGACCCATCTGAAGACTTTGTTCATTTTTCACCAGCTCATGTATCTTTAACTTGTGCTAAAAAAGATTTCAAAATAGATGATCTTAGAGCGTTTGGAATGGCACTTTCTCACTTTCTATTTATTTTACACCAATCTTCTTATCTGGAAAAGCAAAGGATTTCTTTACTTATTCATTTTAATGAGAAGGTATTTTTGGGGAAAGGCTAGAACCTTGGAAATACATGTAGCTCACAACACTAGGTTTCTCCTCTCCTAGTATTAAGTAAATTAAAAGTAACTTAGAAAAAATGATTCAAATCTTACTTACAAACCAAAAATAGACTCACAAGCATAGAAAACAAACTATGTTTACCAAAGGGGAAAGGGCAGGGGAGGGATAAATTAAGAGTTTGGGATTAACAGATACACATTATTATATATAAAACAGATAAACAACAATGTCTTACTGTATAACACAGGGAATTCAATTTCTTGTAATAACATATAATAGAAAACAATCTGAAAAACATATATATGTTTGTATATGTATAACTGAATCATTTTGCTATATACCTGAAACTAACATTGTAAATCAACTAGATTTCAAAAAAAAACCAAGATTTAAAAAAAAAAAAACTAAACATATCAGAAAACTACCCTGGATCTAGTTGGTATCTTGAACACCACACACACACACACACACACACACACATCCTGTCTAAGAGAACAAGGCGATCCTGTAATGTAGATCACAGCTCAGTGGCATATTCACACACATGGAGTGTATCTTCATGGAATCAGTGTCTAGAGGAGGGACATCAAATTTAGGTGAAAAACCCTGGGGCATTTGGTTGGATAGTCACACATTCAGAGGTCAGGTCTTTCTTTTTCTTTTTTTTGGCCTGTCCCCTAAACACACATGTCATTAAATCTTTATACAGTGTTGAAATGTTAATTTGTGATTTCTCCCAGAATGCTCTGAAAACGACTTTGGAAGTCACTTAAGGATCCAACAACCTTACAGACTTGTGACGGACACAGGCAGACCCTCCGTAGGGGAGGCACTCCAGACATAGGACAGCAGCAGGACAACGACATCACAGAGGAAAATTGCCACAAAGGACCTGGCAGGCCCAAATCCCACTTTTCTTCTCCCACAGCCTGTGATTACTATGCCTGGAGAATCACTTATAAAACCCCTACATGTGGAGTCCACGGGTGATTAATGAATCTGGGGCTGCTGCCGAGCACCCAGAGATTTCTCATTCCCGGGTTCATGTTAGGAAGAATGAACTCCAGCCAACGTTCAAAGTCAGAGGGCAGCATCCTCCAAGTGGCCTGAGAATTTTCTGGCCCTCTGGTTGCCACCATGTCTTCACTTTTTATCAGAGACTAATCATACATTCTCCTTTTTCTTCCCTTTACATAGAAAGAAGATGTACTCCGTGGAATAATAAAAAAAAATCTTAGCCTCCAGGTTATACTTTCTCCCCTTTCCTTGCTCATGTTTTCATTCCTCTTCCATTTCCTCTTTATTTTTTACATCTAGAATTCCCTTTCTTTGCAATTACTTCCTCAGTTCTTGTATACCTATGTCCAGAGAGTCTTGTCTCAATTCCCTTAGAATTCTTGATCTTTCCCTGTTTAACAATCTCTCTTAAGTTTTTAGCCTCCAAAATTGTCTTATCTTTCTCTTATTCCCATCAATCTTTCATTCGTTCCTCTTTACAATCTTTCAGTGACTTGCTTTCTCTCTGTCACTCTGTTGTGACACTTCCATAGAAAATTGCAATCTGCAGCAGTTGACCCTGGAGAAGAGTTTGGAAGAAATCCAGAATGTTTTAAAAATAATTCTTCTTCTTTGATAGACACACCAAATGAAATCTACTCAATTCAGTCTTTGGGTCCAGGAAATTGGAATATATGCATTCCTAAATAAATTCACACATTGAATGGAAGAGGTCTCAAAAATTTATGATAAAGTAAATAAATGTTAATTGTATGAATTATGAGAAAGCCATGATGCAAAATCTAAATATTCAGTGAAGATGAGGATAAGCTTGAGTATGCAGAAAATCATACCAGAATTCTAAAAATTCACCTGACTCAGGAAATGGGACAGGTTTTAAGTCAGCACAATAATAAAGAGCCCTAGTCTCTTGCTCCTTTGTTTCACCAATGGAGCAGAAATAAACTCTGTGTGTGTGTGTGTGTGTGTGTGTGTGTGTGTGTGTGTGTGTGTGTGTGTTCAGGGATGGGGAGGGAGTTCAGGAGGTTTTTGGTGTGTGATTCTTCTAAGACTGTATCCTATCACCAAACTTGTTTCTTGAAATTGAACTTTTATCATTTTAGCACATATTTATGCACAAAATCACTGAATAATTAAGAAAAATTATCTTAGTACCTGCTGAGCATTTATTTAACTAAGAAGTTGATGCTTTGTGCAGGATTCAAGGATGCTTCATGCAAGAACACTAGTGGAAATGCTCAACTGCTCCTCTATCCACAGAGATTTAACTCTGGCTTAGCGCTTTCAAAAAGTCAAAAACCTTTATCCTTGGAAGGCAGTTTAACAACCAGGCCTCCTGCAGGGTCACATTCCCTGCACATCCATCCAAACATAAATAAATTTTCTAACTCTTCCTTCCAGCCACATCCCGGACTCTCTCTGAGAGTTTTAATAAATAACCATTTCTCCCTGTGGGCAGAATAACGGCCCTCCAAAGATGTCCACATCCTAATTCCTGGAACCTGTGAATGTGTCATGTTGCATGGCGTACTTGTGTGGACCCAATGGCACCACCAGGATCCTTAAGGTGAAAGACAGAGGCAGGAAAAGAGGTGAGAATAACATGATGTAATGTGAGATGGAATTAGCTGGCCATTGCTGACTGCTATGGGTTAAGTAGTTTCCCACACACACACCAAAATATGGAGACGTCTTAACCCTCAGTACCTCAGAATATAACCTTATTCAGAAATAGGGTTTTTAAAATGTAATCAAGTTAAAATGACATCATTGGTGTGGGCCTTAATCCAATATTACTGATGTCTTTATAAAAGGAGAAAACTGGGACATCGAGAGACATGCAGAGGGAGAGACTATGTGAAGAGACACAAGGATAACCCACATGAGGTGGAAGATTGGAATGATGCGTATACAAGCCAAGAAATGCCAAAAATTGCCAACAAATCAGAAACCAGGAGAGAGGTATGGAACTGATCCCTTCTCATAACCCTCAGAAGGAATTAACCCTGCCAAAATCTTGATTGAAGATGTTTAGTATCCAGAACTTTAAAATAATACATTTCTGTTATTTTAAAGCAACTTGTTTTGTGATACTTTGTTGTGGCAACCTTAGGGAATTAATACACTGACTTTCAAGAAGGTAGGGAGCTGGGGGCTGGGAGCCAGTCAATGTTGGCAGTTTCTAGAAGCTGGAAAAGCCAAGGAAAGCCAAGGAGATGGGTTCTCCTCTAGAATCTGCAGAAAGGAATGTAGTCTTGCTGAAATTTTGACCTCAGCTTTGTGTTATGCACTGACTATGTATGTTGACACTTTAACTTACAATGTGACTATGTTTGGCAATAGGGTCTATGAGGAGACAAATATTAAATGAGATCACAAAGGTGGGGCGATAGAGCTGGTACCCTTGAGAAGAAGAAAAGGTACCAGAGTGCTTTGTCTCTCCACACCATGTGAGGATACAGAGAGAAAATGGCTGCAAGCCAAGAAGAGAGCTCTCACCAGAAATCAAGTTGTCCACAACTTTGATCTTGGGCTTTCTAGCCTCTAGAGCTATGAGAAAACACATTTCTTTTGTTCAGGACCCAGAGTCTGTGATATATTTTTGTGGCAGCCCCAGCTGACTAAGACACCTAGCAAGACACAAGTTGGACTTCTGACTTCCAGAACTGTAAGAAACAAATTTGTCCTGTTGTGAGCACTAGATTTTGGTAATTTGTTACAGCAGCAATGGGACGCTAATACTTCTCTGTGTTGTTAAAATTTCTATGATGTGTTAGCTACCATATAGATTGGCATCATGACAAGATGTTAACATCTTTAAACTTATATGTTAAATAACTCTTCATTTTTATATTTTAACATCATTAAACTTATGTTTATGTAAAAGCTTTATTCATGTTGTTTGGCTTACCTATGTAAATTACTTAGCACTATGCTAACACAGAATGAGCTCTTTATGGCTTAGCTACTATTATTATATCCCCTGAAGGTTGTTTCAGTTAGTTTTTGCTATATAACAAATCACCACAAAATATACTGGCTTGAAATAATTGCCATTTATTCAGCTTAGGATTCTATAGGCCTTCTGGGTAAGTTGTTTTTATATGAGTCAGTTCTGCCAATTCTGCTGGGCTTGTGTCTGTTGTCAGCAGGAGGGTTGACAGGACTGAGTGATCTAGGATTGCTTTATTCTTTCAGCTGACAGGCTATGGGCCAGGGCAATGGGGATGATTGGACAAGTGGTTCATTATCTAGCTGGTTATCTTCATCATATGGCAGTCAATCACAAAGTTCCTAAGAGCAGTGAGAGAGCCAATCTCATTGCACATATGTTTTTCAGACCCCTGCTGGCATCATGCTGGCTAATGTCCCAATGGCCAAATGAATGCCTAAAATCAGTATGAGTGGTTACCATCAAAGGGCATAGATTGGGAGTTATTATTTATGGTGTTGTTACAGTCAACCACAAGTGTACACCCAAATAATACATATTGTATTACAAACATCTCCCTTAAGATGTCTCACATGCACTCTAACTTAATATGTAATGTCTAAAGGTGAAACTGCTCATTCTCTAGGGTTTTAAAACTTAGTCACTGAAACTAGTTTCCAGTAAGTTAGTCATGCCAGACTACTGGAGGTCATCCCTGACTGTTCTTTCCCCTTTATCTGATATCCAGTCAGTTACCAAAGTCTTTGGATTGTGTCTTCTGCAAATTCTTCAAGTTCATCCACTTTCTCCATCCCCACAGTTACAACCCAAATTCATGCCACTAGCATCTCATAAAATTTGCCACTAGCAATAGCTATTTAAATAGATT
This sequence comes from Camelus bactrianus, assembly GCF_048773025.1. Classification (NCBI taxonomy): domain Eukaryota; kingdom Metazoa; phylum Chordata; class Mammalia; order Artiodactyla; family Camelidae; genus Camelus; species Camelus bactrianus. Next base: position 44,950,732 of record NC_133552.1, on the reverse strand, counting down.
TTTCTTCTATTTATTCTGTTCCTCATTGTATAATTATATATTCTATAAAATGCAAGTCTAATTTTGTCACATCACTGCTGAAAAACCTACACTGGGGCTAAGGGGTTTGAAAAACCAGGAGCATGTATAGAGAAAATATAGTCAAGAATAATTCTTCAAGAAGATAGGTAGTGATGAATTTTAGGAACTGGATGTGTATTTGTGTGTGCAGAGGTTATTTTTGGATGAGAAGATATTACTGTAGAGAAGATATTACTTTCTAAGTAGAAACCCTTGGAAATTATGAGAAGTGAGATCCAAGGGAACAAAGTCCAGGAGGAGGAAGAAGAAATGGAATCTGGAGCACAGTCTGGGGTCTGGGATCCGATGACATAGGCTGGTCCATGTGTTTGGATTTTATTCAGTAGACAATTATTATACAGTACCTGGTAAATGGTACATAAATAAACAGTCATTGAATGAATTAATGAATGAATGAAGAAAGGTTTTGATTAGGAAAAGAACATAATGCTTTCTAAAATAGATCTGGTTAAGTAAGACAGGAGGTATATAAAAGTGAGAGATCTGAGTCTGAGAAATTACTTGGGCAATGCATACATTATCTTGTATGAACAATAACAAGCACCTAGTCTAGAACTGGAGAAAGGGAAAGGAGTGGTAGTATCAGGGAGACACTTCATAGGGAGATGGTGACCTGCAAGGTTTGGTGACCGCCCAAATGGGAAGCAAGGTAGACACATGTGAGTTGCATTCAGACAGGCTGCAAAGTTTCTAGACCAAGAGTCTGTGAATATTATTAAAGGAAAAGAGAAAGAAATACATCTGAGGGTTGTTGAGAAGAAGATGATCAACTTAGTTTTGGGCCTACTGGATTTGGAACCAGAGTGCGGCTGCATGCTCTGACACTCAGAGAACAGCTGGGAAAGGTTCCTTGCTTCCATGTCCAACTTCATCCCATTTTCTCATTTGGGATGCCTGTGCTCTACTCTAATTATTTAACTTTCATTCAGCGTTTAGGACATTCCTTATCTTAGATTGTCTTCCTTAATATACCTAGTCAAATTTTACCATTATTTCTAATTCCCTTTGACAGCATTTGATTTATATCCCTTTTTAAACCAGTGACTTCACACTGCTTTACATTATAGTGAGCTTACACATCTCTGTCTCTCATTAGACTGAAAAGTACTTAGGGTGAGGGATGGAAGTTAAGAAGTTCTCTCTTATTTAGCTTACAATTCTTCCACAACTATCGCAAATCCTCAAATATATGGAACATCTAATAAAATCTGCTAAGTGAATAGATGCTGGCATCATTTAAAAATTTTCTCTTCTGTGTGCTTGGCTTATAAATGACAGAATAGATGTGTTTTTTATAGAGCACAAGGGGACCAAAGATGCAGGCAAATTAGATGTGCTGAGAAGAAAAATTGTGGAGTTAGACTAACACATTTGCTATTGAAAAATGCATCAAATCATTATTATCATTTATTTCCACGGTGAAATGAAGAAAAGCACTGAGTGGAAGTCATAAAACTGGGGATCTAACCCTGCTCCCCTGTTGTGTGGCTCTATTACTTGCAGAAAGTCAATAAAACCCTTTGGGCTTCCATTTTTCTTATCTACAAATGATGTCGAACGGTTTCTAAGATCCTCAGGAATTCTTCACTTGCTACCATTTTTGGCTTTGAGTACTTAGATTGGTAAAACTAAAGTATCCTGATATACAGGAATCAGAAAGAGCACAGTACAGTTACAGAGCACTGCGGTGAAATGGCAACATGTTCCCAGGTCCCAGGGCAAACTTCTGGATCCTATAAATCGTCATCCAGAGGGACACAGTTGCAAGTGATAACATCTGAGCATGCAAGGACCATGTCTAATATTTGGAAAGCTCGATTATCCTCTCTAAGGCCAGCCTTACATAACTGTGGAACAGTTCTACACGTAGTCTAGGGCAAGACAGAACGTGTGCCAGGGCCCACCAAACTTGGCCATCAAATTTTAGGTTTAACTGTATACATAGTGGAACTTTCCATCATGATGAGATGGTGAAGACTTATCTCTCCCTGCTCCTCTGCACTAAGTTAACTACAAACTCTGGAAATAAGCCAATAGAAAAATCAAAGGAGAACTCTGAAAGTTGGAAGAAGAAGGTGAACTGGTTACAGACCCCAGAGCTAGAGGAAGAGCACAGCAGAGGGGCATCTTACAAGCCCAAAGCCAACAGAAGAAGGTGACCTAGACCCAGTGTTTCTCAATTTCCAACCCGACAACAAAGGGCATCCCAGATTAGCTCATTCTTACTGCAGATCCAATGGGAGCACCTCTGACAACACCGGCAAACCCAGCAGAACCAGCAAGGGGGATCAGCTGGAAGTCTTGTTGATAATAAGCATCTAGGGAAAGCATTCTCCTCCCCTACTGGTTCTAGGACTCCCCTCTTCCACCCAGAAACACCATGCTCCCAGGGGACCAAGTGGATCCCACCACAAGTACCCAGCCCAGGAAGTGCTCATCTCCTCTGCAAGGCATGAGTCTCCTTTTCCACTTGAAAACACCATGCAGTGGGAGAGCACCAACATAGGAGATCACACCTCTCATGGTGGGGAGGAACCTTACCAGAAGTTCTCAACCTAGGAAGCATTCTGTGCCATGAGGCTGAGAATCTCTTCACTCATCAAGTGAGACAAGGCAGCCTTGCGTTGGTAAGCTCCTTCAAATCCCTTGAGTAGCATCAGCAGGGACCGATAGGAGCCTCAGTGGCATGAGATTAAAGCCAACACACCAACATAGCACCACTCTGAAAATTAGACTATAACTGGAATCACAAAAGTAGACCAGGACCTGCATGCCAAACCTCAACAGGGTGACTTCCTGTTAAAATTAAATGATTTAAATAGGGCCCAGTGTCTACGAATATAATATCAAAAAATATTCAGGATGTGATTTAAAAATTCATCATCTTACCTAGAACCAGAGAAATCATAACCTGAATGAGAAAAGACAGTCAACTGATGCTCACATGCCTGATGATGAAATAAATAAGATGTTGGAATTATCTCACAAAGATTTTAAAGCAGCCATCAAAGAAATATTTTTTAGCAAATAATTATGAATTATCTTGAAATGAGAGAGGAACATAGAAAACCTTAGAAATGAAACAAAATTAGAATTTAAAAAATAAGAGACCATAGAATTGAAAAATACAATAGGCAGGCAAAATTTCAAAAACTCAGTAAATGGGCTCAACAGTAAAGTGGAGATGACAGAAGACAGACTGAATTTGAGGACAGAACAATAAAATTCACCCAATCTGAACAACAGAGAACACAGGCTGAAAAAAAAAAAAAGGAAAAGAAAAGAAAAACCAGATCTTCAGAGGCCTGTTGAAACAATTACAAAAGATCTAACATTCTTTGGAATCCCAGTGAGAAGAGAAAGGGAGGATGAAAGAGTATTTGAAGAAATAAATGCTGATAACTCTCAAATTTGGCAAAAGACATAAAACTACACATTCGCCAAGTTGAGGAAATACACACCAAGACACATCATAATTATAGTTCTAAAACTAAAGGCAAAGAAGAGATTTTAAAATGAGCCAAAGGGATATAACACATTACCCGAGTCCATGGTGAATATAATAAAATCACAGAATATTTTTCAAGTGCTGAAAGGAAAGAACTGCCAAGTGTGAATTCTACTTCCGGTGATGGAAAACTCTCCTTCAGGATGAAGGGGTGATAAAGACATTCTCAGATGAAGGAAAGGATTTGTCAGTAACAGACCTGAAGCTCTTCAAGACTGGCTACAGGAGCTGGTGCTGTGAGGCAAAGTGGTTTGTAACAGGTTCTGTACAGCAACCTGTCCTCGAGAATTGCATGTTCCATGGGTGGAGGCTCTATTTAGATAATTCCAGTAAAACAGAGTGGAGTGAAATGACGGAGCCATTCACAGGGTGTTACGTAGCACATAATGTAGAGGGCCTGGGGCCAAAGAGTTGGTGCCTGGAGGAGACGACATCCAAGCGAAGCTAGAACCAACTGCAGAACGAAGAGAGATAATCTTGACAAAGGAAGAGAACTACACAGTGGGGAGCCAGCAATAAGCAGGTATCTCCTGAACAGAGAGAACAAAGGCTTTAGTGAAGTTAAGCAAGGACAGAGCACAGGGTATCACTGGGCAGGGGGCTTAGGCAAGTAGCGTGGAGTGCTTTAGAGAAGGAATTTTTACAACAGAAGGAAGTAAAGGAAGGGATTCATTACAGATCCTTTGTGAAATAACCAGGCTCTGGACAAATCACTTAATGGAAATGCAAACTGTAGGGGCTAATTGATTTTAATGGAAACAGAAGACACTGGCTTTGTCAAGCTATTGCGCTTAGTAGCAAAAGAGAAAAACATCAAATAGTACCCTTAGGATACATTGTAATTTTCTGCAATAGGAAAGTTCTTAACTTCTTTCCAAAATAGCTCAGTATTCCCTCTTTTCTATTTAACATTCAAATGACTCATTTTGAAACTTAAAAAAAAAAAGTTGCGTGAGTAGTTTATGATAAAGTTGCTCTCCATCAGTATGAATAGATTTGCATTCCCTTTCTTTAAAAAACAAACTAGAAAAAACAAACATTTATGTTTTATAGCGAATTTTTTTTGCAATTTAGCTACCAGAGGAATTTTCTTTTACCCTAAAAATAGAACACGCTTTATAAAATTATTTTTTATGCACAAACATTTGTGTGCCATCAAATTGACTATGCATCTGTCTGTGATATGTACAATAAAATACAATGAAAATATAATGGTTTATGGAGATGCTGGGATATAATTCACGGCACTTAAATAGGTAATGGTGCCCGCCAATCGCTTCCAGAATCACAGTCCAATAAAATGCCCTCCCAAATGAGCCCCCAATAGCTAGATCAGTGGTCAAGTCAACAAAAAGTCAAGTCAGCATAATTTTGCTGAGATCATGTAGGTCTTCCCTGCTACACTGGGAGGAAGAACCCCTTTCATCTCCTTTGGAAATAGTCTCATCCATCCCTTCTCCATTCCTACTGCTAAAATCACAGTCCTTTTTCTCTATCTCTCAGCTGGTCATCGAATTTTTATCACCTCTTACTATCTCCCAAATCTACCCACTTATCCTACTCTATTGCCTTTATCGAATAACCATCATTTTTCATGTTACTATCGCAGTCAATTCCTGTCTGACCCCTGGATCTCTAGTTTCATCCCTTCAAACCATCCTTCGAAGAACTAAAAAAGTAAAAGGTCTTCATAACGCAAGCATCTCATCAGATGTTCCCTCTGTTTAAAAGCCTTCAGTGGTGTGCAATTGCTTTTAGAATAAAATCCAAGCCCCGCAGCACGGCCTCAGTACTTTTACGGGGTGACTCCTGACCACCTCTCTAAGGTTTTCTCCTGCTGAGATTTCCCTCACATCCCACATTCTGCCAAGTTGAACTTCTTGCAGTTTGGCCTTTGAAGTTGGCTTCTTCGTATCACCCTGTCTTTGCACAGACTTCTTCCTCAACCTTGAACACCCTCCTTACACTTGCTTCCTTTGTCAGACTGATGGATTCTTATTCTTTTATTTTTTTAAGACTCTGCATGTCAGTTGGCTTGGGTTGCCATCACGGAGTACCACACACTGAGTGGCTTAAATGAGAGAAATTCATTTCTCACATTTCTGAAGACTGGAAGTTCAAGATCAAGGTGTCAGCAGGGTTGGTTCATTCCGAGGACTCTGAGGACGAATGTGTTCCACGCCTCGGCCTTAGCTTCTGATTATTTTCTGACAATCTTTGGTGGCCCTTGGCTTGTAGAACCCAGATTTCCACCTTTATCTTTACTTGGCTTCTCCCTGTGTGCTTGTCTGTGTCCAAATTTCCCATTGTATAAGAACACCAGTCAGACTGGATTAGGTCCCAGCCTAATGGCCCCATTTTAACTTAATTACCTCTGCAAATAACCCATCTTCAAAGAATGTCACATTCTGAGGTACTGGGGGTTAGACTTCAGCATACGAATTTTGGGAGGCACAGTTCAGCTCATAATGTTAGTTCAAAGAAACCTCTGTGACATCTCTTATAATCTTTCTCTCACACAAAGGATCTTCATTTTGCCTTTGTTTACTCATTGTACTTTTTAAACAGTTTTAAAATAACACCTAGTACTGTGAATCATAATTGCTGGTTTACACATTTTGTGTACTAATGTGCACTAATGTATATTACAATTGCTCATTTCCCCTACTATATTGAGAATTCCTTTTTGTAAAAAAAAAAAAAAAAACAGGACATCTTAATTTTTGTTTTTCATCCCCAGCAATTATCAGAGTGTCCAGGTATATATTAGTTGCTCAATAAATGTTTATTGGATGAGTGAATGAATGAGTGAGTAAGCTGGTATATTGTAATCTGCTCAATTTCTGAGAAAACTTTCAAGTTCTAAAAATACAAATATTTAAAAATAGATTAAAATAAAATTGACTTCAAAATCAAATAAATTATTGAATTCATTACTTCATGAAAGTAATGGATTTGTTTTTAAATTTCAAGTGTGAAACTTAGGACTGAGTGAAGCATGAATTTTATTTAATCATACTTTTCAGTCAACATCCTCAGAACCACCTTACTCTGTTGACATATATCCCTATTGCAAAGATAAGAAAATTCATATTTTGAGGTGTTTTGGACTTTCTCAAGAATAAGAACTAAAATCCATATCTTCTGACATCTTCTCTGCATATAAAAAATTGTAGGATTACAAAAATATATACTCATGCCTTTTCTACCATTACTGAATTGTATCTTCCTATAATGTTTAAAATAAAATTTAGGTCAAATAAAGATGAATGTGTATAATCAACTATACTCACAAATTGTCTAACATACTGCAACCTAAGGAGTAAAAAATTTACTTTTGTTTTCTCCCTGAGATGGAACTCAGAGATGTTTCATGGAACTTCGACCTTTGTATTCATCAGAACACAGACCTAACGGCAGAGCAACAGAATAAATGATAATACAAATGCTGTTTTCATAAAGCACAGGTGACGAAGTGTTCTCAGTAACCACCTGGTCTAGATCAAGAAGACTGTGGCAGATGTTAAGACGGGAACCAGAGACAGTTTAGATGAGAACAAAATGATTTCACCAGGAATATATTCTATTTGTTCGTTTTTTTTTCTTTGAGCGGAAAGTTCCATTACAGGAAGAAAAATAAAGGAGACATTAAAACATTTGAAACTTCTTTTATCTATAAACCTTTAAGGTTGTGTTTACCTAACTGGATTCTAATGAGACACAAACAATGAGGGTCTGGCTGTGACACTGGGCAGATATCGTAATCAGCTGGGGTCCAACTCCTGGGAAAATCTGCACCAGACACTTTCCAAGTTCACTCGCAAGATGATAATTCTCTCCCTGGGGCAATCAACACTTTAAGTAACAAATCAAGAGAAGATGAATTGTATTTCAAGGTTAACTCAACACAGTTCTCACAGATTTAAAACAGAGAAACATGATCTATATTTAGAGCAGAAGATCTGGGTCCACCTCACTGTTTGTGTTCCCTTAATTCTATTTACACTTGAGCACTTCTTTAAATCACACACCAATACATTCATAAATTTCTTCTTGTTTTTCCATGATGCCCAACACAGTGTCAAGTATAAAGGAAGTGCTGAATGAATAAATATTGATGGATGGACAGCTGTTTAGGGTTTTTATGTTTCACTGGCTCATGGGCAGAATAAAATGATCATAGTTTCTAAAGCACATTCAAACAATTTATCCCATTTAAACATTGAAATGAAACAGATATGATATTAAATGAGCTTTAAAAAGCCATGTGATGCATGTCCTGGTGTCTGTTTAGAAAACAAAGGGCACTCATCATCAGGGAGTGATGGCCCAGGCTCTCCGCATCACAAGAGGACCTATGGGGTTTATACTTCATAGAGGGCGGGATGGCTGCCTGTCTAGAGGCTTAGTCATTAAGAGAGGAGGCCTGGAGCAACTTCCTTCCATTCCTGTTACTGTCACTGCCACCCCAATCTCCGTTAACCTGTTTTTGAAATTCTGCACTAGGTGCCTAACTGGTCTACCTTCATTCTCTGCACCCTTCACTCACCCTAATGTGTTTTCCACAGTGCTTCTGAGAGTAACCTTTTCAAAACGCACCTCTGATTTTGTCAGTCCTCTGTTTGGGGGAGTAAAGGCTTTCCACAACTCTCAGAGTAACAATCACAGTCCTGGACTGGCAAAGCCCCGCACGTTTAACTTCACCCACTTCTTTTCCATCACCAGTCTCTCCCCCTGGCTCTCCACACTAAGCCACTGTGGACTTTCTCGAATTTCCTGACCCTGCTAAGCTCTCCTGCTTCGTTCTCTCCATGTCCTGATGTCAGCTTGGACCCTCTGCCCTGGCTCTGCCAAGCTGGCTGTGATGGCTTCATCCTCCAGGTCTCAGCTCAATGTCATGTCCTCTGGAAGTCCTTAATTCATCTCTTTCCAGTCTGCCTTAGGTCTTCCAGATAAGCTTTGAGGTGTCCTTCCTGGTAACACTCAGCACATTTATATTTGTAAGTGTAATGTTTTTTATCTCCACTCCAGTGTTCTTCCTTCTCTAGTTCATCAACAAATTCCCAGTAGCAATCACATGCATAAAACTGAGATGATTTATAAACACTGGTTGAATTAAATAAATCTCTTTTCATTGTAAATTTCAGCTCTACTGAACAATTTTCAATAATTTTTTTCTCTTTTGCCTTTGACATTTGCATACTCTGGACCTCTTTCTGGTGGTTCCCTCTACCCCCATGCTTATTCACTTACTTGAGACTCCATTAGGACCCAGTTTAAATGTCACTTTTTAAGAAGGTGTGGACTTGAAACAAACAGACTGCCAGATATTTCTCCAGCAAGGATGGGTTGACTTGGGATCAGTGGTGAATCACAATTTGGGGTCTGCAATCAAGGCCAGCCACCTGTAAGTCCTCACCCAGCAAAGGAAGGAGAAAGCTTTTATGGAGAGAAAAAGAAAGTTGGGAGGAATACACTAAACAAAGCATCCATGGCTTCTCATTGGTTGAGTTCTTCGTCTAGTGGAAGAGAGGTCTTTCTTCTTCCTGCTGGATTTTTGCCATCATGGAAGGGAGTGAGAGCTCCCCTAAGCTGGTCTCTCAACTCTTATTTCACTAAGGTTTCTGTTTCTTAATTTTTCACAAAGGCTATTCTTGATTTTTTAAATTTTTTAAATTTTTTAGAAAATAACAGAAACATTATTATATCTTGAAATTAGTAACAGTGTGCCAGTATGTGACTAGCACATATGACTGTAATATTTGATAATGGTGACAATTATCTGAAATTAAAATATATTTGGAACATTAAACTTAGATGTTTTTCACAAAAGAGAACATTTTGAAATTAGGTTGATATGGGGCACTCCCACACAGTCGGTTGACAATATTCAGAAAAGACTAATCTGGGTAAATTCTCATCAGATAAGTAATAAACTGCTCTTTATGAGACACAGTGTATGGGCCATTGCACTGGAAGGTTCCTGTGATGCTTTCCAGCAGGGAGCTGTAGTACAGACAGGCCAATAACAAGGTCTCACTAATTTTAGTGACTCCTTGAATACTATTACTAACATCTTATTAAATATGGTTCACATGCATTTAAGATTTTGAATTTCTTTGAATCACAATCTCTAATTTTATTTGTCTGCCCTCAAATTTCAGTCTTGGATCATGCATGAGATTTGAAGATAGGGAGAAAAATGCCTGCAGAAAATGCTCTAAAAATCTTGGACTGAAAATAAGAACAACAAAACAAGGGAATGCATGCCATTTATACATATTTGAAAAGGTTAACTCTGAGGATAATAACTACATCATTTCTTCACATATATAATTTCTTTTTAAAAACATTTCCTAGGAAAATGACTCTGTGCTGAACCAAATAGGAGCCACCCCTGTTTATAGCTGTGATAAACAGACAGACAGACAGACAGACAGACACACACACACACACACTGTGTTCCTAGGAGAATTGTGTGAATTCAAATGTATTAAGAATGTCAGCTAACAAAAAAAAAAAAAAATCAAAACACACTTTTTGCATTCTACTATTCCCATTCTAAGAACTGGCTACTATTTATGTGAGAATGACTTCCTCGTCATTGGAATAAAGCAGAAAATATGAAAGTTTGAGTTAGTATGTGCTTACAAAGGATACAAACCAGGGAAGACATTTATAACCACTCCATTTACTCCTCTGCCTGTTTAATAACAGAATCGATGCTCTTCGATCCTCTTCGACCCAGTCATTGAGGATAAAATTGAAAGCACGGCAATCAGTGTTCTGGTTATTCTAATGATGGCAAATGATGGCACATTAGCATTAGCAAATATTTTTACCTAAACAGAGAGTGACTAAACATAATCCCTTCCTTTAGAGACTTTGTTAGGACACAGAAAAACAAATGTTGGTATTTCAGTATATCTGTGGCCAAACAGTGGGGAAGAATCAAGCATTCCCATGATGGAAAAGCCAAGAAAGTGCTTGTGCAGTCCCTGGCTACAGTTCCTACATGCTGTGCTGGACGGCAGTCAATCTGCTTGACCTACATCAAGATGTACCTCAGCCGTCATCAGGAAATGTGAGGTGCTGCTTTGGTGAGCTCAAGTGAGGAGGAGTAGCATTTCACAGTTGCCTCAAGGAGCAAACAAGGCTTTAACATCAGTCCTGCAACCTAAATTTCCCACGCACCAAAATTTGTGCCTTTGAAAAATACGACCTAATCTACCATAAACACTGAATGGTTTCCTTGAGTTCCCTAAAGAGATTTTTGAGAGGTGTTTTAATATGCAATAACATGACAAGGTAATAAAGGCAAAAATACAGGGCTGGGTGGGTGGAGTCAGTGAGGTGGAATGTAAGAGGTTCTGCATAATGAAACTCAGAAACAGTTGTCAAGCTTGGGCTCCAGCATGATTTGTACCTGTATTGAGTCAGAGACATTATTCCCGCAAGGGGAGCGGTTTAACAATTCATCAGTTCTTTTCTCTGTAATTGGAAGCCTTTCGATTGTACTCCTATAAAGTGCAGAATCTGAGGAAAGGAGTCCTGAGTATGCAAGCTCAGATCAGTATAAAAGAAGCAAGGTACATCTTCAAACCTGTGATAACAAGCAGTTATAGTTGAGATTTTTAAGGAACAAGTGCTTAGCCTTTTGCTTATAGTCTGAAAAATGCCTTCGTTATGTAACTTTTGTACTTAAATTCTAGACCATCTTATGAGGTCTAAATATCCATGAAATCATTATGACCCCTTGTATTATACAGTACAATACTGTACTGATATTATAGAAAACAGAATTGAGAAATAATGAATTAAGTGATTTGACTTCGAGTAAAATCATAGTAAATTTTCTTGAGCATTTACTGTTGTAAAAATAATAAACAGAAACCTCAATTACAATACAGTTGGGAGGCCAGAAGGGGGAGCTTTCATGCTTCATGGCAATAGCAGAGCCCAACAGGAGGAAGAAAGACTTCCTCTTCTTACCTGGCAAGAACTCAGCCAATGGAAAGCCAATATACTTCAAAATCTCATTTCCTCCAATGGATTCTTAGTTTACTACAGCCCTCCCAACTTCCTTTTCCCTTTTATAAAAGAGTTCTCCTCTCCTTGTTCCTGGGGACTTGCATATAGCTCGTCATGGCTGCAGACTCTGAACTGCAATTCTTTGTTGATCTCAAATAAACCCATTTTTGCTGGAGAAATAACTGGCAGTCTATTTGTTTTAGATCAATACTATGTACCATTCACCGTGCTGAATACTTTAAGTATATTACCTCTTGACTACTCAGAACAACGCTCTGAAATCAGTATTATTTTTATTCATAATATAGATGCAGCAAGTGGGGCTTAGATCAGTTACTAGGTTATTGTAGCTCATAAATAGTAAATAGTCATACATTCAATTGAATTAAGGTTTCACCGTGAAACTTTTCTATGGCTATGGTTATTTAATTTTAATTCAACAAAACTTAGCTCAGGCATCGTGAAAGTTAGAGATAATATCTATTCGTCTTTGTAGCTATTTTCTTCTATTTTTTTTTTTTTTTTAGTGTCCTAAAATATACTTTTATTGTTGGCTTACTGCAAGAATTTGTAATGGCTTTCATAGTGGGCCTTTGGAGAATTCCAGTAATTGAACATAAAAAGAACTTTAGGTTTTTCCTGTTTTCAGAAAAAAAAAAAAACTCTTGAAACTTTATTCCTCATCTGTCAAAACATTTACCACATGTCTTTTCTCTTGCTTTAACTGTATTTTATGAGGACTCAGCTAGAAAAATGAACCTATGAAAAAAGACATTGAGTTATCACGTTTTCCTCCAACCAATATCAACACATCTAACTTGATCAATTTACAACTCTTAGTAAGTTATCTTTTAAATGTCCATATTGAGGTTTGAAATTAGGCCCTATTATCATCTACTGTGTTCATCACTATCACCAGCATCTTGCAAAATATGTCCCTTTCCTTGGAAGGCATTTTTGTTTATTAATTAGTCCCACAACTATTTGTTTGTTTATTTGAAGTATAATTGATCTATAGCACTATGTTAGCTCCTGGTGAACAACATAGTCATTCTCTGCATTACAGAATGGTTGCCATGATAAGTCAGTTACTATCTCTCACCATCCAAGATATTACAGCATTACTGACTATATTCCCCATCCTGTACATTTCATCCCTTTATTTTGTAACTGGAAGTTTATACCTCTAATCTCCCTCACTTATTTCACTCATCACCCACCCTGCCCACCTCTGAAAACCACATGTTTGTTTTCTGTGTCTATGACTCTAATGTTGTTTTGTTATGTTTGTTCACTTGTTTTCTTTTTCACATTTCACATCTAAGTGAAACCATACCATATTTGTATATTTCTTTATCCATTCCTCTATCAGTGGACGCTTTGGTTGCTTCCATAATTTGGCTATTATAAATAATGCTGCAATGAACATGGGGGTGCACATATCTCTTCAAATTAATATTTTTGTTTTCTTCAGAAAAATACCCAGGATTGGACTTGCTAGGTTATATAGTAGTTCTATTTTTAATTTTTTGAGGAAACTCCATACTGTTTTCCATAGTGGCTACACCAATATACATTCCTACCAGCAATACATAAGTGTTTCCTTTTCTCCACATCATCACCAACACTTGTTACTTGTTGTTTTTTTGATACTAGCCATTCCAACAGGTGTGAGGTGCTATTTCATTGTGGGTTTGCTTTGCATCTCCCTGCTGATGATTACTAATGTTGAGCATCTTTTCATGTGCCTGTTGGTCATCTGTACACGTTCTTAGGAAAAAATGACTATTCAGGTCCTCCGTGTGTGTATTTTAAAAGTCAGATGTATAATATGTTTGTTTCATGAAAGCTGAATTGTCAGGAAACTATTTTCCAGTTAACTGAGGTTTTTGGTGATTTTTGAATTCTGATCTCTTGAAATTTCCATATGCTACATATACTGGGCCTTTTGTTTTGGACTTTTTAAATATTCCGGTGACTGGTGAATCAGAAGCACCTTATGACTTATGTTTCCCAGGCACTGAGCTATGGAAAGCAGGATCACTTCCTTACCCATAATCAGGAACTAAAGTAGTCTGATTGTATTTAAAAGTGGAACTAAAGTAGTCTGATTGTATTTAAAAGTCTTTTGGAAGGAACTGAATTCAGAAGTAGATGGCCCTAAGCCCTCTGACAGTAGATGACAGGAGACAGTCTGCCAACAAAGGGCAGATAAAAGGACAAGCAGATTATCATTTTGCTTTATACCAGGAAAGACACTTGGCAGTTTCTATTTAAAAGGCTCTTTGTGACTATTAATTAGTTAATCCTAACAGTCTCCTGGTAGAATAAATACATCAGGATTATCATGCAGATGTAAAACATAAAACACTATAAGATACAGAAACTTTAGGAAGAATTGATAGCTAATGAAATTGGCATAGTAATAATTAGTACTGAGTCTCTGTTTGGCAATTCTATTGCGTCCCCAGGCCAGAGTCTCTGTAGTGTAAACAACACACAGCTCCATGATTGCAGAAAGGCACCGTTAGGAATGCCCAGCTCAGATAAAGAAAAGATCAGCGCAAGGCTGCTGTAAAAGCTAAAGGAATGTGTGAATCAATGAGGCATGAAGATGCTATCTTTGCCTCAGACCTCCATGGAAGGAAAAACATGGTTTCATTTTCTCCGGAAGGAGACACATACTAGAGAAAATTAACGACTGACCTTAGTAAGGGACTTTATATTGTATCATATTCCAACAAAGTGTAGTAGAGAGGGACCAAGGGAAAAAAGCCTCTGTGTTTTGAGCTGCAACTTTCCAGTATATGCTTGGAAACAAACAGCTTAGTGGGATTATCACCAGAAAAAAAAAATCACTGCAGTTTTCTTAAACTCAGGTAAAAATCTGAGAAGGAACTTGAAGCATGGTCAGAAATGGTTAACCATTTGTTCTTCTAGCTCACACTAACCAGTTAATTTTCTGTCAATTCACTGAAGAAAGTCAAGTGATATTTCAATTCAGCATTATTCACTCTTATTTTTATGAAATCAACTGGTGGATGGTACAAATGAGAGTAATGAAATCAGGCACCAATTATAACTTCTTTATATCATTATTTAGAAATTCTTCAGATTCAAAATATTTCTATTATTAAACTGTACACTGAATAAGGAGTTCTGATGAAGAGGTAGGGCATAGGTGGGTCCAGCCAGCGAGGAATCTCATACATTACATATATATACATACATACACACTGTAGAATTGTGTAACCAGACACTCAAGGAGGTCACGGAATTTGCACTGGCAGCACAGGTGGAAAGGCAGAAAACGGTGCTCATGGAGATCACTGCATACAGCTCCAGGAGTCTGTCCCTAAGTGGTTGCTATGTCTTTCTTTTCATTTAACTTCTGGAATCAACCTTTCAAAGACTACTGCAAGCAGCCAATTACATATTTAAGCTTAGTGACCTTCCAGAATTTCCAGTGCTAAGTCAGGATCAAGGATAACAGGTCATGATTACTGGCTGGGGTACAGTTAAGTCAGGAAAATCTCCACCTTTTCAAAGATCAGATTTCTGTAATTCTTTCATCTGTTTTGTCAACAAAAACAATGAAAGAGCTCAAACACTCAGGAAAAAATGCTGCATGAGGCAAGGAGTAGCCGAGCAAAGGTTCCTCTGTTCCTGTGGAAATAACCAACATGAATGACACACGACATGTTGTTTAGTAATGGACTGAAGTGCAGAGCAGTGACATTCTCCTGCTCCTGTGGTCAACTCATGTGTGTGTGTGTGTGTGTGTGTGTGTGTGTGTGTGTGTGTGTGTGTGAACTGCTCACAATCAGGCCACAATTTTAATCTTTAAAGCTAAATGATTAACATAATCATTATAGATTTGGGGGGATACAATTAAACCTAAAAAACAGATTAAAAAACAAAGTTCTTCTGTATAGCACAGGGAACTGTATTCAATATCTTGTAATAACTTTTAGTGAAAAAGAATATGAAAATGAATATATGTAAATATATGTATGACTGGGACATTATGCTGTACACTAGAAATTGACACAATGTAATGGATAATATTTCAATAAAAAATAATAAAAATAAAATCTGTGGAGAAAGACTTCATTAAAAAAAAAAAGGAATGGGTTTATTCTGCTTTTCTTCTCCTTTGTGGTCATTGACATTAAAGTTTGTACTTTTCTCTATTTATTCCTAAAAATTCCCACTTCCATAACACAGAAACCTTGCCTCATCATACACTCCCTAACAATGTCCACTTCTCACCCTCCCTTCCTTTACCCACCCAGACATTTAATTGTTTAACATGCTGTAACTGATGCCTTCTTGTTCTATTTCAAGGATCATTTCTCTCGTCATTCACTAGGCCTAGAAGCCTAGTATTAGAGGAAACATTTTTCCTTCCTCCTGATTTCTTATAGAAGGGGTTTTGACAACCTTTTTTGCCTCTCTCTGCCCCTTTATTCAGTCTGTTTCTGCTTAGTTACCTGGAGCAATATTCCTGTTCGGAAACTTTTGGACAAGCTTTGTTCTCTTCCATCCACATTCCTCTAGGAGTCAAGATGCCCACAGTGAGGGTTAGTTTTGTTGAAATGGTTCTTCTCCAGGGAGACTTCCACAATCTTATGTTGCCCTGACTAGGTGGTTAAATCTAAAGAATTCCGGAGCTCAGTATTAGAAAACCCTCTTTCTTAACAGCCCTGAAGCCATGTCTTCTAGTCTCACTTCTATTAGTAATAAAAGAGAAATTTTGCTTCAGAACCTGAGTAGGGAAGGGAGATGCTATCAATTGTGGTTGTCACAGACCCTAATACTGAGCATAAATCTCATTTCAATTTCTAACCCATTGGACTTTCACGGATTTTATATCATTTGTAAATGCCTCTCTGTCTTTCCTGTCCCACACAAGGCTCATGGTTTCTCTTATTTCCCCTCTCCATTCTGTGGGGGTGCACGTGCACATGCCTATATGATATCACGTGGTTGTATCCATATAATCTCTGTCTAGTTCTCTCTGGATATTGCTTTCTTTATTATTTCTCTGGGTTCTTTGCTGCTCTTTTTTCTTCTTTCCGTGGCAACTCCAGACTGTTTTTTCATTAATCTCGCCAAACTATGACACCTCTTTCCTCTACTTAGCTGTGGATTCCTGTACAAAACCAGTGTTTGATATTTAATACAAACAAAAGAGGTAGTAGTAAATAAGAGACAAGAAAGAAAACATCAAAAATTAAGTAGACTGATAAAGGTATTATTTTAAATCATTAATAAAAATATATATTAGTCAATAAATGGATCAGGCCCCTGAGTAAACATTTGGAAAAAAATTGGATTGCTATATCACACTTTACACAAAATAAGTGAAGATAGGTTACATAATTAAAATAATAAATACTATACATAACAAAAATAGAATAACAAAACATAAAAATTCTCAAATGAAGTGAGAGATTTAAAATCTTGAAATAAAAAAGAGCCTACATATGGCACAAAGCTTAGAAACTGTGAAGGAAAAAGATTTTGTAAATTTAATTAAATAAAATCAATTTAATAAGATAATTTTTAAATTGTATGTAGCAAAAGGTCTAGATTGATAGCAAGTTGGCAATATTTTTCAAAATAACAAATGCATACATCCTTTTTCACACCAGCAATTCTAGTCCTAAGGTTCTTTCCATAGATATATACTGGTATATGTAAGAAATGACACATTTTTAAAAACGTGGCACTTATTTAAAAGTGCCATTATCTGTGAACATTCATTTTAGCATGGTATATACATAAACCTGACCCTTGAACAATGTGGGTTTGAACCGTGAAGGTCCATGTATATGTGGATTTTTTTCAATGAATATATACCATTGTACCGTACAATCCAAGCGTGGCTGAATCTGCAGATGCAGAACCACAGTTAAGAAGGAACCAGGGACATGGAGGAACCACGGATATGGAGAGCTGACTGTAAAGTTACCCTCATATTTTGACTGTGCAAGGGGTCAGTTTCCCTCTATGGAGTTCAAAGGTCAACTGTACAAAATATTGGAGAGTATAACTGCCCTTCAGTAAAGGATTGTTTCAACTGTGGTATACAATTGGGGATAAATACAGCAGTACAATAAGCGAGGCAACTTAGTGTTTACTAACAGACTGATTCATGTAAACTGATTTACACTGTAATTTGTGAATAACTTGTTAAAGAGAGAATAGTTAAGTGTAGAACAGGAGATGTAGTAGGCTACCTCTTAAAAAGGAAAACAAAGATGGAAAGAAAGAAGATACACAGTTCTGTGAGAAGAAACAAGAAATCAGGAACTATGGCTCATCTGTGAGAGGAATTAGTGAACCAGGGAACTGGAACGAGAGTGGTATTTCTTATCCTACAATGTCTAGAACATTTAATTCTATCTATAGTACACATATTACTATTAAAAGAAGTATTTTAAATATTAATTAATAATATTTTTAAGGGTGAATCCTTATCCATAAACAGCCTCTGAAAATTAGACACGATCTGAAGCTTGCTTATATTCATTTTCTCCCACTTTCCAGGATTCGTTGAATGTATCTGGAGTCTTTAGATCTAGAATATTTATTAACTTTAAATTAAAAACACTCAACATTGTGCCTCATATTAACAAAGGCTACACATTTAATTACTGTAAAATGCCAGGAGTGTAACTAAGAAGTGTATCTATGGAACATGTTAATGCATGCTCTGCCCCTCACTGCAGTTGCCGCTAAGTGTGAGAGCAGCCCTGTTTGAACCTAAGTACATGGGGAGCATGTGACCTAGAAGCATTCCAGACAGAGGTTTAGGGAGATAAAGTTTAAGGAGACAGAGTTTAAAGAAAGCCTTAGTAAACTTGCAAGAATATTAATCATTACTTCTCCGTCTGTAAAGGCAGGATGTGAGTCAGAGCTACAGGGTAACTGCACCCAATCCTGCTGGTCTATATGACCTCATGTTGTTTTACCCCCTTTCTGGATGGCAAAAGAGATGTGGTCCATGAGCCTTTGCTGCCCCAGCAGATAATCGGTGAAAACTCAGAGGAGCCATCTAGTCGACCAGCAGCTGAACATGGTCTCATGGTAAGTCTAGCCAAACCAGTAGAATTACTCAAGTGCACTTGGTACAAATTCAAGATCCACAAAATCATGGTCTAACTAAATGGCTGCTGTTTTAAACCACTGAGTTTTAGGGTGGTTTTTTTATGCGGCAATAGTGCCATTACTCTCCTGGAATAGATCCCTCACT
Source organism: Camelus bactrianus (assembly GCF_048773025.1). Lineage (NCBI taxonomy): Eukaryota > Metazoa > Chordata > Mammalia > Artiodactyla > Camelidae > Camelus > Camelus bactrianus. The sequence continues at coordinate 44,931,851 of NC_133552.1, read as the reverse complement.
GGTTTCTCACCTTCAATGTCAGTAACTAATATCACCCTGATGAAAAGTTTTTCTCAGTACCTTCCAGAGACACATATATCTTTAAATCTTAAACTTGAGTTTTAACACCAAGAGTAACTTCTTTTTAAAAAAGTTCTTCCTTACACTGTAACTGCCAGACTCTGGACACAGGTTTGTGCTACCTGGCTCTCTGCTCCCTTCTGCCCTCTCCTTTCCTTTCTACCCGCACATGCTTCTTTATTGCTGAGATTCGCCTGCTCTGGAGTGTCTCTTTATTTTCTTTTATTACATATTATTTTTTAATTGAAGCATACTTACTTTACAACATTGTGTCAATTTCTGGTGTACAGCATAATAGTTCAGTCAAATATATACATAGATATATTCATGTTCATATTCATTTTCATTATAGGTAACTGTAAGATATTGAATATAGTTCTCTGTGCTATACAATATAAACTTGTTCTTCATCTATTTTATACATAATAGTATCTGCAGAGTGTCACTAAATGCTTCTGACCATGTCAGCACTCTGTTTACTCAATAGGCTGTATAAATAGTGTCATCTTCTACATGGGTTATCAGAAAGAACTTTCTGGAAACACTAATTTTCAAAATTTAGTGTAGAGAAGACTCACTAGAGAAACTTGTTAAAACAGAATCTGAGGCTCCATTCCAGGAATTGTCTTCTTTTTCTTATTTTTAATTGAAGTATAGCTGATTTACAATGCTGTGTTACTTTCGGGTATACAGCACATAGTGATTCAGTTATACATATATATTCTTTTTAATATTCTTTTTCACTATAGGTCATTATAAGTTATTGAATGTAGCTCCCTGTGCTATACTGTAGGTCCTTGTTCATCTATTCTGTTTATAGTAGTTTGTGTCTGCTAACCCCGAACTCCTAATTTATCCTTCCCCACCTCCCTTTTCTCTTTGGTAACCACAAGTTTGTTTTCTATGTCTGTGAGTCTGTTTCTGTTTTGTAAATAAGTTCACTTGTGTCATTTTTTTTGATTCCACATATAAGTGTTATCATATGGTATTTGTCTTTCTCTGTCCGACTTACTTCAGTTACTATGATAATCTCTAGATCCATCCATGTTGCTGCAAATGGCATTATTTCATCCTCCAAGAATTCCTGATTCAGTCAGTATGCAGTGGGACCAGGATATATATTACTAATAAGCATCTCAGATATTTCTGAGTCATATTGGGAAAGGACCTCCTTTTGAAAAATCACTGGTTGATCAGTACTGCAGTATTCTACAGGAGAAAGGGAAACTTATTTTTGCCTTGGCATCTTCTTTACTCTCCTCATATAAATGTGAGAGCATCCCAGGAGTTCCCTTTGGACTTCTCTCTTACTCCCCAGGTGATTTACTCTAGTGTCATGGTTTTAAACATCACTATATACTGATGAAAGATTCTATCTCCAGTCTGGACCTCTCCAGTTAACTCTGAACTTGGTTGTTTTATTTACTACTTGTCAGCTCCATTTGAATTTATAACAAGCAGCTTAAATTTGACACAGCAAAAGCTGAATTCTTTATCCCCAAATGTTCTCCTTCCCCTGGAGTTCCTGTTTTAATTAATGACATCTCCATACTACATTTTCAGCTGTTCTGGCCAAAAATCTTAAATGTCATTCTTGGTATCATTCTATTCCTCCCTACCCACCTCCAAACCATCAGGATATCACTGCAACTCTACCTTCAAAATATTTCCAGAGTTGTAAGTGTCCCATCTTCCCCACTGCTACCCTCTAATCTAAGCCACCCTGCTTTCTCACCTAGACCATTGCAACCCAACTCCTGGTCCACTTACAGCCTATTCTCTGCACAGCATTCAAAGTAAGTCTCATAGACTGAATGTCTGTATCACTGCACATTCGTATGTTGAAACCTAATCCCCTCATGGATGGGATTAGTGTCCTTAGAAAAGAGACCCCAGAGCACTCCTGTCACCCTTCCACCAGGCGAGGACACAGCAAAGCAGACCCTCACCACTAGACACTGAATCTGTTGGCACCTCGATCTTGGATTCACCAGCCTCCAGAACTGTGAGAAACAAATTTCTGTTTGTTTATAAGCCACCAAGTCTATGGTATTTTTGTTATAGCAACCAGAATAGACTAAGACAGTGAAGTTTTTAAAAGGTACGTCAGATCACGCTAGTGCTCCCCTCAACCCTTCCAAGGGCTACCGTCTCACCCAGAGCATAACCCAAAGATTCATCACAGCCTACGAGGCCCTCGATGCTTTTTTCTTTTTCACCATCCCCTCCATCCTCCCTCTAGGTCACATCTCTCCAGATACGCTTCTTTATTGTCCCTTTCCTTTGCACTTGCTCTTTCCTCTGTGTGACTTAATCCTCATTTCCTTCAGATCGCTGGTCAAACGCTACCTGCCTTCTCAAAAGGAGGCTTCTCTGACCACAACCCCATCCCTCTCCAGGCTCCTTACCCTATTTTTGGTTACAGCAATTTATCACCTGACATATTAATTTTTTTCTTGTCTGTCTCTCTTGTAGGAAGTCCATCTGAACCTGCATTATTCATGGCCATATCCCCAGCATCTAGAACTGTGCTTAGCTCAGAATAGAAACTCAGTGTTTCTACTGATAAGTGCATATATGATAATATAGTATAAAATAAATGTCAGTGAATATTAGAATACATTAATTCACTTACTGAAATATACTATTAGAAAGAAACCCTCTCACATCAAAGGTGACAAATTCGGAATGAACAAATATTAAAGTAAATAAATAGCTGTTAACACTCGATTTCTGGGCAATAATAAGAGCAACTTCTAAATGTTGGCCATGCTTTACACAGAGATTTACACTGTCCCATCGGATCCTCACAACCACACAGACAGGTATGATTAATATCTCTTTTTATTGATGAGCAAGTGTTGCCAGAGGGTTACTGTTACTCACCTTTGCTGAAACAGAAATTATGGTGCATGGTCATAGCAGGTGAGATTTATTGTGCTTTCAACACATGCCTGGCTCTACACAAGTGTTTTTCAGGGGTCGGGTCAGTGAATCCCGTAAGAACACTTTGAGGGCCCTGCTAACGCCTTGTTGTGGCTAGAAACGAAAACTGAGGTTAAATTACAGTTAGCTAAGTTAGGATTCAAAAGTGGGCAGCCCGGCCCTTGAGCTCGTACTTACTACCTGTGATTCTACTGCTTCCCACAGGCATCTGGCATGCTCTGCTCTGCTTTCTGGAGTTTTTTGCTGTCACCACTGCAGTTGGCTTCTGGGATACTAAACTGCCTTGTGTTGGACACGTTCAGATGCACACTTGAGTACAATATGAAGCTATTCCACTCAGCTTGTTAGATAGGCCAAAATGACACTGCATTGTCAGACAGTACTAAGTAAAATATTAAAAGCCCATACGAAGTCATGCAACATATAAGGTTATTGCCCCAAAATAGATTTTTCTAATTGGTATAAAGGTCAAGGCTCCATGAAACACTTACATATCCAAACATTTGATGTGGCAGAATTATTGTTGCTGTGAATGTGTTTAAACAAAAAACTCTTACCTTTCGGACTCTCAATGTTTTTTCCTTAAATTTAGAAACAGCACTGAGCAGCTGAGTCTTATCTAAATGATTTCACCCTATATTGAAGAATTTTCATGCGTCTGTAAACTGAGTTATCTCTCCAAAGCCACGCAGTAGTAAATAGTGCAATATCATAAACAATATCATTTCTTACATCTGGGCCTGCGTTTGTTCCTTCACAGAGTTGAAGAGTTAGGTGGGAGGACTGGACTAGCTGTGCTTTACTGATGAGATTTTTCTGGACTGCAGTTACTCCCTAGTCTGCTTTTATTTTTTTCAAGGTGATAAATTACAAAACATATGCTGTGTGACTCCAGTTACTTGGTGAAGTGGGTGAAACTGATGAGCCCAGATGGGCCTTTGCAATGAAGACAGAAGCCCATGATGGTTCAAATTTTAATTAGGTCTGCTAATAAGATGTATGCAGAGAAGAGGTAGGTATATGAAATACCTAAATTTCTCATAAACCATCATTCATTCACCAGTATGTTTTATGTGCCTGTGTGTGAAGGGCCATGTAATACATTAGAAACTAGGGAGCCAATGGTTACTCAATTCTGGTCCTCAAGGGACTTACATTCTAACTATCCTCAGGGCTTTCTAAATAATGATGCTTGCCTCAGTGACGTTTCAATAAATTCTATAGCACAGAGCATAGCACATGTGATGGCAAGCACAGTGTTGATCCTGGCCCTTTTGTCTTGGGTTGGGCATCCTTAGTTCCCACCCTGGCTGGGAAGGAGTCAGGGATCCAAAAAGAGATTTTCTGTCAGCTCTCAAATCTGTTTAGGCTGTGATACAGATGAAATAGTTAAACGTTCAGCTAAACTACAGGTTAAATCGGCTTTTACAGTCCTTTTAAGGTCATTTTCCAACAATATCACCTTAACCAATTACTGAAACCATTGACAAAGATCACAGTAAATTAGTTTATGGAGATGCCAACTCTATGAAGGAATAGTATTACAGAAGCACAGAAAACTGATGTGGAGAAATATGACTAACTTTGTGTTAAATGGAGGTAGGTGAATCCAGGTGAGTTGGGTTCCAGTGATGAATTCTGTCCTTTTGAAACTTAATTCTTGTATCAACTTAAATTTTTCCAATTTGTAAGATATCTTTAAAACAACCATGCAAGTAATCAATCTGTTTCACTTTCAGTCAATAAAGAATAATTAATTTGGCTGGACAGCAATGGACAGTGTTTCTTCCTAAATCTGCATTATGTGCAATTCCATTCAAAGGCAAGAATGTAGAATTGGCCCTACCCCTGTGGTCAGCTCTCTGATGACCATGTGATCAGGTGAATAGACTGCAAGAAGGGGATATAGGGTTGCAAATCCTAAATAATACTTTTAGTTTTAAAGGGCACAAAAATATTTCTCATTATGTCTGCCTCTGATGAAAAAATGAAATGATAATTTCTCTCTTGGTCTGAAGAAAAGCTTGACTCACTGATATGTTGGATAAACTGCTTGATTTCCCAATGTTTTGAATCTGATAAAAGCAATTATTTGATCTAATCACTCGTTTGTATATACTGTATCTAAAATATTCAAACTGAATAATGCCTTTCCATTAAGTAACAGTCCAGGGCCTTAAAAGTCCTCATTAGTCTTGCATGTGAGACCTGAAAAAGACTATGCATTCAAAAGGAGCCCTTTAGACACTATGAACTCATCTATAAAACAGAAACAGACTTGCAGACATAGTATACAATCTTATGGCTACTGGGGAAAGGGGGTAGGAAGGGATAAATTTGGGAGTTTGAGATTTACAAATGTTAGCCATTATGTGTAAAAATAGATTTTTTTAAAAAAGAGTTTCTTTTGTATAGCACAGGGAACTATGTTCAATATCTTGTAATAATCTTTAATGAAAAAAATGAAGAGGAATATATGTATATATATGCATGACTGGGACATTGTGCTGTACACCAGAAATTGACATATTGTAGTTGACTGTACTTCAATAAAACAAAACAAAACAAAAGAAGTCCCAAAATGTACATACCAGCAAATATTTATTATGTTAATAAACCATGGTTACTAGATACTCATGTGGTTTCAGGTGTAACTCAGTAATTACTACACCTAATGTGTATCAATCTCCAAAGCAGAATCAGATTTTTGATCAGTTTTATCAGTTGCCTTCATCAGACATCCCTATGGGAGGTTTCCAGTAGTAACAGCACAAATGATTTTTCCCAAGTGACAGCTTTTAAAAAAAGAAAGTAAGAGAATATCTTCTTGCTGATAATGGAAACATTTAAAATTTAATATGTTTTGAATGTCATGATTTAGTTAGAAATATCCAGGGGATATAAATAGGTCAGTAGCACAATGGTGATATTTATACTAACTAGAAGGTTTAAAAAATATCACCAGCTCATTTAAAGTGGGGGAGAAGGATAAATAAGCAGAAGTAACTGCATGTTGTTCTGAACAACCAGGCAAACATGACATTGTCTCCTCTGTCTCATTTTGCCTTTCACTTCTCTGGATCTCTTAGCAACCAACATTTTTCATGTCCAAAAACAAAGGTAAAATATTCTGATATGAGGTATTTGGGGAAGTTGTTAGTTTCTTCCTTTAAATAAAGCCAGATTTATTCTGGTTAGAATAACGGGAGGAAAACAAGGTTACACAGTCTCTTTCCTGGAATGATAATAAAAACAATTCTCAAAATATAATCAGAAGCATGGTGCATGGCAGCAAAAAATATAATCGTCTAGATATAGTTGGAAAACAAGACTCCTAGAGACTCCCTAGACCTAATTACTGCTAAATTGGCAAAAGTAGTTGGAATTACTTTAGACAGTGTTTTACCCTGTGATTTGATGTCCTACAGATCAATGTAATTTTATTAGTCCTGAGTGTTTAGAGCTACATATATATCCCAAGTTGTTTCTCAGCATCATAAATAAAATTTCAAAAACTGCATTATCAAAAACAGACAAGCATGGAAAGACACAGTGCCAGGGGAAAAGCAGATTTGCCACTAATCCAAGTGGCTTCTGAAGTCAGACACATGAGGCTCCTAATCCTGGTTTTGCCACCTACCCACTATGTATCCTTGAGCAAATTATTTAGTACATCTGTTTGTTCTTCAAGAAAATCAAGCTAGTAGTGGCGACCCCATGGAACTAAAGTAAAGATTATGTTTTGTTAAATTGCATAGAAGAGTTTAAAATTATTTTGTATTTTCTGCAACCTCTACTGTTTGTACCAAAAGGCTAACTGCTAATCTCACCTACACAGTAGTTGCAATTACAACCCTATCAACCCACTCTGATCATTTCCCGTAGTTCTTCTTTGTTCTCCGTGACTCATGTAGCATCATAAATTATACAAGTTCAAAATCAAACACATTATATTTCCTCCTCAGCTTCTTGCTCCTCCTTTCCTATTCTTCCTAAATTAACAGTATATCTCTGCCATGCCCTCCACCCCTAGAATCTCCCTAATTCCTCACAGTCACCCAATGTGGGTAAGTATATTTCTAAAATATGTTTCCCATTCATTCTTTCTTTACTATTCATCCTTTCTTTACTGTTCATCCTTGCAACAACTCACCACTTTTTGCATTTTGTCACCTACTGGCAGAATTATTGAATAACCACCTGCCTGGCTGCACAGTCAGCAAGCATTTCCCTTAATTTTCCAAGGTTACCAGATGATCCTTCCCAGATGAAAGGTTGGATTGTATCATTCATCTTCTCAAAGTCCATCCACACCCTCCCACTGCCAGTTCACTGAATCTTATACAAAACCCCTAGCCTGGCATGTCACACAGCATTCGCCATATTTTCTTTTCTGGTTTATAACCCATTGCTCCACTACAGAATCCCTAAAACACTCATGTTTTATATCAAACTATTTCCTTAGAAATCAAGTCTGCATGTCTGTCTTTCATCTCCTACCTTCGAGTCTTTGCTTAGGCTATTCCTCTCCCAAGAATGCTCTTCCTTCCCATTCTACTCATTAAACATTAAGCACTGTTCCCAGATCATTTTACTGGTGAGATCTCTTTAATCCTCTGTCTTAAAAGTGACTTTTTTGTTTTCTACTGTCATAAATGTGTGTACCACTGTCAATGATGATGTTATTTCACACATCGGCACCATGCTTTGCTGCCTACAGCTATGTTTGTGTATTTATTTATAAAATGATGTGTATTCTGTTTTGTGTTGTTTATTTGCATATTAATTAACATTCCCAGTGACAATGCTGTTGCCCTGAAAAGCATTTTTTCTCTTCACATTATTGAGGTTTTCTGAGAAGAAAAGCGATCATTCCATTGCTCAGAGAGCCAGTTATAAATTAGAGAAAACTGTAAAAGCAAAAGAAACAGATTCTTAGCATTCATTCAATAAATTTTAAACACACACACATACTCACACACATACTTATTCTAAGCTCTCTTCTGTGCTAGATGATAGTTGTATTAAAAAACAATCATTTATTTTAGTTGAATGAATGCCAGTAATGGAACTGAGTATAATGAAGACACTATGGCAACAACAGTGACAGAAGTAAGATTAGGCCAGAGAGAAATGGCTTTAGAAGAGAGAGGAAAAAAAGTAAAGTTTTGTATGAAAAATGGATATTGCCAAAGAGAGTAATATTTACAGAATAAAATGTTTTAAAATGCCTACAAAAAATATGTAACATGTGAAACAAAAAGAAGAGTCAGGGATAAATCTAAGATTTTATGTCCATAGACAAAAGAATGGATAAACAAAATGTAGTATATATATAAAATAAAATTTCATCCATTCTTAAAATGGAAAGAAATTTTGTTGGATGCTACAACACAGATGAATCTTGAGAATATTATGTTAAGTTAAAGAAGTCAGTCACAAAAAGACAAATATTATATAATTCCATTTAGAGGAGGTATGTAAAGAGGTCAAATTGATAGAAACTAAAAGTAGAATGGTGGTTACCAGGGGCAGAGAGGAGGGTGAAAAGGGAGTTGTTTAATGGGTCCAGAGTTTCAGATTGGCAAGATGAAAACATTCTGAAGATATTTTTCACAACAGTGTAAATATACTTAGTACTACTGAACTGTACATTTAGATGGTGCATCTGTAACATCTTATGGTAAGATAGTAAATTTTATTATGTGCTTTTTACCACAATAAAAGTATAATACCAAAGTCCTCAGTATGGCCCATAAGGCCAAGTGCTACCTATCTGATACCCTTTCTTTCCAGTTTCTCCCTTGCACACTCCAGAACAACCACATTGGCATCTATATTATTCTCCAAGTACAATTAGTCCGCTCCTGCCTTAAGGCCTTTGCACTGGCTGTTCAGCTCTTCCCAGCTTAGTTGTATTAATTATTCCCTACTTTATGTCCTGGTCAAATGTTACCTCCTCAGAGAGTTTTTCCCTGATGATCTAGTATTCATTCCATCCCTGGATGATTTTGTCTGTGTGTGTGTGTGTGTGTGTGTGTGTGTGGCACTTACTATCAACTGAGGTATTTGTTTATTTTCTTTTTTCCCATTGGGAATGTAGCTGTCATTATAATAAGGGCTTTATCTGTTTTACTGATTGTTCATTGATTTAGATCCAAATATCATAGCAACGTCTGGCATATGAGAGACATTTATTTAATGTATGCTAAATACATAGGTAGGTGAAAGATAAGTCATTTGGACACCAAGAATAGGAGATGATAACTGAGCCGTATGATTTGAAATGTTGTTCATAATTGTTATGAATTTCTTGCATTCTACCTACAATTCTGTCATTTTCTACTGGTGTTTATGCACTAGTATGAGACTCACCACCGTATATTGTGGTACCTACCTAGATTTGCCAACAAAAATTACCTTGAAATTAGTTGCCAAAAAGCAGGAATGACCCAACATATCATTATATCATTATGTCCTCTATGAGAAGTGATTTAAAATCATTTTATCCTCCTCTGCCTCCCAATCTCCAATATCCCTTCCAACAAAATACTCTGCAAAGGGAACAATCCTTTAATTCTTGGAAACTGGAAACAAGATTTAACCTTGGAAAAGTCACAGACCTTAATTTACATTCATAAGAAGGAATATAAGAGAAGATCATGGATGAAGATAAGTTTTGATGGAAATATGAGATTGCACTTAAATAACAGAGAGGGGTTACTTTGGAAACAAAAGAAAAGTTAGATTTTTTTATTTGTTTATTTCACAATTTCTAATAATTTATCTTATGTAGAAATCTACCCAAAAATCTAACTTTCTTCTTAACATTCTTTATGATTTAAAAGTTGACATTAATAGATTCATTATAATAATCTTTTAAATGCAAGAGTAGTTGTATTTCTAAACTGAATGATTTGGGGCATATTTTGCAGCAATAAATATTTACTTTTGCTTTTGAGCTCAAGTAGGTTCCATTCACTTTGCAAACCTTTTTCATGTTTCCAGTTCTTAGCTCTAGACATAATACCCTCTACAGATGGTGGATGTCATTTGATACTGGCCTTTTCTAGCAAATTCACATATGTCAGCAAATGAGCCTAAAACAACCCCAGGTTTCAAATGCAAAACATTTGTAAATTGCACTGATTCATAATCAGGACAACATAATAAACTACAATCTAGTCATTCTCAGTGGAGCTTATTCAGCAGAAAAAAGCCATAGAGTGGAAGCCAAGAGAGGATGTTGAGCTTGGCTCTTCCAGGACTAGGCTTTTGGAAATTTAATTACTTGCCTGTGGAAAGAATTGGAATGACAGCCTTGGAGGATAAAATCCCTCACCACTTTAGAACACAAAATAAAAGGCCAGACTTGCCTGTTACCACAAAGACCCACCAAGATACCTCATTCTCGGGAACCTCCATTTTCCAACCAGATTAAACACTCTGACAGTCAACAAGTTATGTGCTTTGCCAGTCCACTGCCCCCGCCCCAGCTTGTTTTAGTTATTAATTTAATATCAATTCCCATTCACATTTTGGTGTCAATTTAAAGTATGGTTTAGGAAGGGTTGTATATAGCAGAACATTTCTATTGCTGCTGTTATTTTTAAGTATAAGATTATTTCTTCTTTTACCCTGAGACAAGTGAGGGATCCCAAAGTCATATAACCCAGAACTAGGACAGCATTTTAAAGAAGTTAATATAACTCAGGTCTCAATGTGGTCTTATTAAAAAAACGTCTGAACAGGAAAAGAGCAGAAATAATGAAGAAGATTGACATAAATGATTCTGAGACACATTTATATAGAAATCATGTATACGTAAGGCATCAATATATTTAGGAAAAGTAAAGTGCCTAGAACTTTGGATATTGCCTGTGGCCTTTTTATATTTTCAAAGAAGAACTCTCTGCTATTTTCCTTCTGGAGAATCAAATGGGTCAATCAGTTCTGCCATTCCCTTTTGAGAATTTAATTAGATAAAAACAAAGATTAAAAAAAAAGCCAACAACCTATCGAACATATCTGACTGATTTGAATCACATAGAGTTAGACAATGTCAGGTTGGTATTTCAGCCTCTGTGGGCATAATAGGTCTGCAAACAAAAGACATAAAACTGAGAGTGACCATCGTGCCACAAAAGGGGCTTTGTCATTTTATAAACCCCAAATTCCCAAGGCTGTTCGATCTCAGGACTTTATCTCTGTGAAAGACTGAGATACCCCTCTATTTTGGTGTCATCTAACACCCTCCAATTCTGGGCTACCCTCTGCATGGTCTCTCAATTGCTGGAGGATTTTTATTTTCTTCAGTAAATGCAAATGTATTGCAGTTGCAAATATTAAAGCCAGAGCATTTCCATCAAGAAATTTCTTTCTGAGTTCTAGAATAAAAGTATCCCTGAAAATGTTATAAACAGGCAGGCTGACATGGAAGGACATAAGAAATGATTATATTCAGTGTGAAAATATAAATCTTTATTTTTTTGTTTTATTCTGTCTGATATACATCATGTTCATATGTTTCTTTTTTACATAAAATAAATTTAAACATTTTTTCCGATTTAAGAATAATATGTTTATTCCTTGAGGTATCAGTTTTCTCATCACTGCCTGAGATAAAGAATGAATAAGCTAAATAATGTCAGTTTAATTTGATGAAATTGGGTGAATTTCGCTTTTTGATATTCCAATCATTTTATATGTTAGATCAGTTATTTACACACAGTCTTATTTTGGAACAACTAGGAGCAGGTAAAAAAAGATATAGGCAATCGAGGAAGACAGATTTTTATTAAAAAGTAAGAGAAACAGAGTTAGGGAAAAATATGAACAGACAAATAAAAGGAATCCCAGAGTGACAGCCCAAATAACACAGGGAGTAAAACCCTGTCCACTCATGGGAGACAGGCCAGGACACTGATCTCTGTCCCATGCTTTCTAGCAGGTAACAGAAACTAGAAAATAGAATCACCATATCCACAAGTTAAAAGCAAACCCACTGTTTAAGACAAGTATAAATATTCTTTATAATGAGATAGGAGAGAAATTACTCTCTGTGTCCTTATAGAGAAAAACTGTCAGATTTATTTAACAAACACCCCTCTCGCCATCCTTCAAATGAACACAGTGATATGTGTAATGGCACTGCCTCTATATAATATAAAGTTATGTAAGCTGATGACATTACAACAAAGCACAGTTCAGTAAAAACCATTTCACCCAGGGATAGTATATTGCAGTCCACATAGTGTTCTCTCTGAGAGTCGGGCTTAATTCAGAGGTGGATTTTATTGCAAAGGGAATGCACAGGTAGTAAATTTACTTCTCATGGCACTTTTTTTCTTCTTAGAACTTAACCCATATTATAACTAAGCCTCTGATCTCATTCTAGGCTATAAACTTCATGAGAACAAGAATAAAACTGTATCCCCAGCGCCTATCCAAGCATCTGACACACAGTAGGCACGTGAACATCAGTTCAATATTGAATGAAAGGCATAATTTTCAGAAGTTTCCACAAATATTATTCCTCTCACTCAAGTATTTCAGGATTTTCTCCCTGACAAGCATCTGGATGGCAGGTAATGCATATGACTGATCCATGTGGAGATACATGATCAAAGCAATCAGGTGTGTTTGAGCTTCTTTCCTGGCCTGCTAGTGACTGTAAGTACACTGCCTGAAAATAGATAATACTAGACTTACATAGCAACAAATAATTATCTCCCATTAAAATTGTATATGTACTACTAAGCCAGCACAAGTATGGTTATTAAGCTTAATAACACTGGGAAATAGAGGAGCAGGTATAAAGATGCATCTCAGAGTTATCCCACTCAATGGGAGCGGGAACTGGGGTATTTACACACCACAACTTCCATCAGTCATTGGTTGAGGGTTATTCCCAGAGGGATGTAAGTTCCTTGGCATCTCTGTCCTATCCTATCTGAGCACAGAGCAGGATCTGGGGACCAGAGAAAGTTTTCTGAATTGGTGACACCTATGGAAATAGAGGTGAGGCACTACAGTATCTGCTACAAAAACATATATTTAAGGACACATAGTATATTTTTGAAAAAGAAAACTTAGGTAAAATTTGACAAATTCCACAAATAATATCTACTGTTAGACTATTTCAAGCATCAGGAATAAGCTTGAAAAGAAGAGAAACAACTATGTGTTTTACATATGCATGCATGTATGTATTATGTATTCATTCATTCATTCATTCTCTTTTGCCCTCCTCCCTATCTTTGTAGGATCATACAGTGCAGATTCACATTTGATGAGCATAAAACCCCCAAGCAGAAGACTTTTCTGTCACCTGATTGACTCTTTGATTTTACCTATTTACCATATGGTTTCCTTATAATTATTTTTAAAACATTTTTTATTGATTTATAATCACTTTACAATGTTGTGTCAAATTCCAGTGTTCAGCAGTTTTTCAGTTATACATGAACATATATATATTCATTGTCACATTTTTTTCTCTGTGAGCTACCATAAAATTTTATATATATTTCCCTGTGCTATACAGTATAATCTTGTTTATCTATTCTATTTAATTGTTTGTATTAAAACATCCTCACTCTCTCCTGTTGGAAATTTTCAGTGATTTACTCTGGCAACTGTTGCTGAGAATAAGTTACACAACTTAAGCTTTGAAGCACACATGTGTTTTCTTGCATCCAAAAGTAACCTTAATCAAATAAACTCAGAATAATGGTTACCAAGCAGTTTGCAGAAGCAAGGACATCCGATTCTCTAGCTTATGGTCAGAGAAGTTACATGTGAAAAACAATATGGTTCATTGTTAAGCAAATACTCCTTATTGAAGGTGAGTCAACAAAAGTGTGGGCAGTTTATCTGTACCTACAATTAGCAAAAAATTTGACCCTCAGAATGTTAAAGCTGAAAGCCAAGTAAATAGCTTGAAACAGAAGTGGAAAATAAGAAAAAATAGTGGACATTAAGGTCTTAAAAAGCTGCTTCTAAGTTAAGCAAGTTTGATACACACAGAAATTCTGGTTACAATGGGTGTGGTGGGATAAAGCTGGTTAGCTCTTAGAGGTTCTAAAATGACACACAGAAAGGCAATTTTATCAGTTAAGATTAGAGTTGGTTGTAACAGAAATAAATATTGAGGCTCTATACTGTCATCAGGAATCCTGATGCCTGTTTTTCTACTTTCTAATTCTAACACGTCTGCTGTCTCCACGGTGTTCTCATGTTTCAAAGTGACTGCCGGAGCTCTAGCCATCACTTTGGCATTGCAGGCTAAATGCAAGAAAAAAAAATCTTCCTCCCAAATAATTTAAATCTATAAACAACCCTCCTAGAATTGCACACACCTCTGTATATTTCCACTGTGGTCAGCACTACTTATCATATGGCCACAACTAGCTACAAGGGAATCTGAAAGTATCCTTTTTTATTTGACTTTTTAATGCCAGTTGGCAATAACCAGAACTGCACTGTAACCAAGATTTACATGTATACCAGATTTGCTTAATTTAGAAACAACTTTTTAGAATGCTGATTTCCATTCATTTTTTCCCCTTATTTTCCACTTTATGTATCAAGCTACTAGCCTGGCTTTTCGCTTGAATATTCTGTTACGATTCAAAGTTCTGTTTTTGTAGTAGAAACGGAAAGTGACTCTTGTTCTAGGCAATCGGAAATTATCGTCTCTGCAGTCACATGGAGGTAACAACCAAAAAGAGAGGATTTGTGTGTGGCCTTTAGCTTGGGAAGAGGCAGAGAAAGAAAATGGGCTGGATGGTATCATTTCTTAATATTTTTACCAACCATCAGGCAGAGTCATTTTCCTTCACCCATCCTCATGATATCAGAAAGTGCTATGTTTTAATAGCCAGCATCTGTGGGGAGTTGACTGATAAATGTACCCCTTGAACCAACATGTGACATACGTACTTCTTTCTCCAATTTACAGACGAGGACGGAAGGAAGCTGCCAAGGACATAGAGTTAGAAAGTGGTAAAACTATGATTTAAGCCCAAACATTTAAACCTTAGAGCCTTATTCTTCACCAAAATGCTATATTATATTTCACTTTTTATACCTTTAACAGAGCCAGGAGTAGGGTGGGGTGGCTGGGACATATGTCCTGGACACAAAATTCAAGGAGGAGTCCAAAAACACAACAGTCAAAATGAACAATATCTTGATGAAATATTTAAAAAATAAATCTACGTGCAAAAATCCATGATGAATAAAATATCAACATTTTAAAGATATAAATGTTTGAGGCAAAAAAACGTCCTGTGACTTTTGACTCTGAGACATCTGACAAGAGAAAGATTAGTTTCATTTTTTAAAAATTTGCTCTTCACCTAGACCAAGGTTTCTCAAAAGTGCCACTACTGAGATTCTGGGCTGGAAATTTTTTCTGGTGGTTTGTTCTGTGCATTGTTGTTTAGCAACATCCCTGGATCCTATTCATTGGATGCTGAATGCAACACGCCCAGAGTTGTGACAACTAATGATGTCTCCAGACAGTAGTGCCAAATGTCCCATAGGAGACAAAATCATCCCAGTTGGCAGCCACAGACCTGAATGCATCTGGTTTATTTGTGAATTATCAAAAATAATTTCAAGCCTCTTTGAAACTGCACAGTGTTTTCATAACACATTTATCCCAGAAATGTGGTACGTGCCTTTACTGGAGATAGGTTTGTTTTGTACAAACACACTAAGCCTTTGTGATGAATCCATTTCAATTTTAAAAGTCCTTTGCCCATTCTAATTTAAAATTCCTCTGTAACTTGATTATTTGCTGTTTGAAGAGGAGAGGAGAGGAGAGCTCAGGTGAGCTGAAGCTAATTTTTTCATAGCACTATTATTCCAATGATGGAAGGTTGGGTGTAGGGAGCTGCCTCAGTATTAGGGTCCACATTAAAAGAAAGCTACCCCTAATTTGGATAATTGCTCCTCAGTTTGTATTCTTTCATTATATAAAAGTTATAATAACTACATATTATTTACAGAAATATTTGTCTGATGTTTTTCACAATGAATGTCTCAATGGTCCATTTTCCCTTTTCTCATACTGAGATACTATTGAGTTAAACCTACTCTGAAGTGTTCCTCAGAGACTATCAATGAGCAAGGGTCTCTTTTGTTTAGAATCCATCCTTTGGCAGTTTTTGTTTCCACATTTTTCATTTCATGTTAAACAGCGTATGTTAAGTTTATTCAAAAATGTCTATCACTATCTTTTCATATCTTGATTTCAGCTCTTCTTGTTGAACTAAAAATAGTGTAATTCAAGGTTTCTATTTAATGATATGCTTTTTAAAGATAAAATATAATGTGCTTAAAATTATGCTATTTCCATGAATAAAGACCCTTCCTAAGGAAAGCCAAAACATTAACCGATCGAAATAATGCCACTTCTCCACAACATTCAACATCCTGTTAAATAACCTGTCAGATTCTTTCCAGTGAGCTCAAATTATTTATAAACATTAAATTTTTAAAAATACATTTATCCAAGGAAACCATAAATAACAAGTTCAATTTCCTTGAATAATCAATGGAGTTAATGAATCTATAAAGTATAGACAAGCTATTTTATTTGGGTTTATGCTGCATAAGAGAAAAAGACCATGAGACCACGAAGTTCAACCTCAGAAAACTACTCTTCCAGAACAATCAGAGAAATTCTATTATTGGAAATCAGAAAAAAAAAAAATGTCCTAGAACCTTAGATCAGTAATGCATGACCCAACAACAAAGGCAAGGAAGGTACTGCATGCTGTCTGCTGCAGGCTGGGCAAGCAGGGAAGCAGACTTTGCGCTGGAGATCATCCTGGAGGAAGATTATTTGGGAGAGCTCTCAGAATTAGCCCCTGCAGAAGGAAAGGGATGTAAAGGAAGCAGCATTTGGCAGAGGAAGATGTTGGGCTGCCATGTAATCACAAGGAAGGCTTCAGCCAACCATACAGGGAGTTTTGAATCAAGGATGGCATTTCAAAGTTTTTAAGAATTTGGGTGAGGAGGCTGAAACTTTCATCCCCATGTCAAGGGGGCATGACTTTGGGAAAAGTGGTTCTTCTCTACTGAGGCAATTCTGTAGAAGGCAGACAACTGTGAGCTGGATGCTAGTAGCAAACGTCTCTCATTTCTGAAGGAGAGCTCACATGGCACATCAGAGCATCGACTACTACTGTACTGTTTTTTCCTTTATATTTTTGTCAAAGCCATTTTTTTAAAATAAAGACTGTTATGTAAGCCCTTAAAAACCATCATTAATAGTGCCATGAGAGAAATAGCAAAATTAGCTGCTTAAAAAGCAAAGCCATAAGCGCAGAACTGTATTTTTGAAGGTATCAATGACTATAGCTGTTGCCTAGCCAAACCATTAACAGATGGAGAGAATGAAGTATTGGGAGGTAAAGAGTTCTGTCCTGAGTCACAGTGTCAGTTAGTGTAAACTCGGGTATCTGTTTCTTTACCCTACACTATCCTGCACATAGGGCTTTCCTTTGCTCTATAATGAATCTATTTCCTAGCAATCCCAAGTTAAAATGATCTCTAAAAGTTGCAGGAGAACAACATACATTTTTCAAAACCTTTTCATGTTTGGCGTATAGAACAGCCATATTTTTATATTTAAATCTTAACAAATTCCCAACCTTTCCAAGATTACATCCATTTCTTCCTTCACTTTCCTTAATGAAGTGAGATGTGTGGTATTAAGGAAGTGGGAAGTTACCTCTTTTGGTTTCCCTGAGGTGTCAGAGTCATAAACACTGCCAGAACCACATTTATCAGTTCTTGTGCATTGCGGCAATCCAGGGAAATCCACAGTGTGGCCATGCTGGAACTGTATTTAACTGGATTTTTGGACATGGAAGAAAACAGTAAGATTGGTCACACCATATTCTTTGTGGGTTTAATCCCCCAATAAGTTCTACCACAGGAGATGTTTTGAGGTGTTGCATAAATGAATTACCCAGGACACCAAAGGATCTCTGTCAAACAATGTAATATAGTGTCCCTTAGCTCTACTTAAGTAGTCAATCTAGTTCTACCTACACATCTGGCTTCAGTCTCTGAAATCAAAACATTCAAGAAAAGAAATGGAGATACAATAGTTATGACAAGTCTAACCTCCTCACCAAAGAGAAACCAAAAATTAAAAACAACCACAGATCCCCTAGAAAGGATGACATTTGATCAATGGTATATTCACCATTGGCTGCCATAAAAGTTTCAGGATGAACCATTGGGGATTTGGTCAAATGTTCATGGACTTGCCTTCTTGCTGCCTGGATTGTGTCCTGTCAGCCATACTGAGCTCACCAGCCCACATCTCCACTGCCGGATCAAGGAACAATGCATGTTGACAGCCAGAAGGTCAGGATACTGCTGCCACTGCCAGACAATGCAGTAGCTCCTGTGAGGACAAGTGCTGTCAGTGATGGTGACACTGGGCCTGATGGTGTCCCCGACAGATGATACTGACTAGCCAAGGTGGGAGCCAGGACCCATTCGCACCAGAGAGCCTGACCAGTTACAACATCCAGAGCAGCTGGGAAAGACATGCTAAGTCTCTAATTTCTGGTTTTCCCTTAGAAACTTGAGTGCCACAGGCCTGTGGCAATGTTTAGCCCTCTAAAAAGGTGTCATGCACAGATTCTAAATCATTTTGCCTAGGAAAATTTAAACACGGTGTGAAAAACATGAGTTAAATGTGCTAGCCCAGTCAGAACTCACTTAGGAAGGAGACTCATGGTTAATTCTAAGGCAGGGGTTGGCCCACCTAGATGGAGAGGTCAATCAGATTTCTTATAGTGAATGATGAGGTCATTTTTAGGTTGCCATCCTAGGTCAAAAACCAACAGGCAAGATGCTCAAGCAGTGTGCTAAGGCTGGCAGACTGCATACACAGAAATTGCTTATGTTTTAGCTCCATGAAGTCGGTCACTTCTACTAATTTAATTACAAGGTCTTCCTGTGTGGATGGTGGTTTTCTATACACTCACCATTATTCAGCACACTGTATGCATTCAATTTCTGTCTAGTGAGGCTTGTTTCTGGAAGTAAGAGAGAAGTTAAAGTAAATGCATCTCTCCCTGACCCTGCTTACCACCAGAGACCCTTTCCACAAGCCAGACTCAAGTGGGTCCCAAACTCTTGAGTTTCATCACATCAATTCAGCAGATATGCTGCTAATTAAATCTGGTGAAGAAAGTGAATCTCAGAACTGATCTCTAATATCCCCCAGCCATCTCTCTGGAGCTATATAAGGAGAAAGTTTAGCCAATTTACACTCTACAGTCTTTAAATTCAACCTGTTGAAGATAACCGAAGCCTGAGTGGAAGGAGACAAGCCTTTTACTACTGACATCTTGATTCCCTGGAAACCTAAGTTCCGTTATAAATCCTAGCACTCCATCTCTGACTTGAGGCAGCCTGTGGCTGAGAAGTTACAGCCAGAATATTAAAATCCTGACTTCACTGCAATAGTGTGTCAGTAAATTCTCATGTCTACTTCAGTGCTTCAGAAGGCTAAAATATAAATATTAGGGTGCTTTTAGAATTATAAAATAAGCACAATCTATATTCCAGACTTTATTCCCAGCTCTGTCCCAAACTCTCATATGACCTGGGAAACTCAGTTTTTACTTGCAAAATGAGGTAGCAGGATCATATGGTAACCAGGACTCCTGACATCTAACGAATTCAACAATTTTACAGAAATGAGGCAATAGTGAAAGTCTGGATAGAGATCTACAAAGGATCATGGCAGATTCACAAAAATAAATTTCTTTACACATATCAAATAATGCAAAGCAAATTGTGTCCCCTTTGCATCTAAAATAAATTTTGAAATTACAATATCTATTTTAAATTTATTTCCTATTCAGATTTATCATAGGATCCATCATTCTGTAGTACAGAGGCTTATTCACAAAACTCATCTGTAGGTTTTAAAAAGATAATTCTATAGCTTGTTACCATCATTTCAGAGTTTGAAGTGGAAACAAGAAGAGGAAGCCAAAAAATTTATTTCTAATCCTCTTCCTCCTTCTACTCCTCTTCCTTCTTATTTATTTTCTTCTACACCTTTTCTCCGATAGAAAAGAGACATAGTGTAAGTTGGGTTGGTGAGATGAGCGGTGGAAAGAGAAAAGAGACAAGGAGGCAGAGAAAGAGAGTTCAAGATAGCTGTGGAAGGTATTTAGAAATCGTGCTCATCTTTTCAGCAAGAATGCAATTAAGTTCAGTACAAACCAAAAATAACTGGAACACTATTCTTCCTTGTCGCTTACAACCTAGACATTCCCATACATGGAAAGCTAAGGCAAGAGCAGTAGATACTGAAATTGTGCCAAAGAGGACTAAACACAGGCTCCTGAAGGCACCTCTTTTATTCTCTCTTCGTGCTGTCCAATATGGTCCTTGTTCTACGTGGCTGACACTGAAACAAGAGACTCATAAGTGATAAGTAAACATGCTTTATGAGGCAGAGTCTCTCTAAAGCAAGACAAAGTATAAAAATACATCTGTGAAACTGAAATGAATGAGAAGATAAAAGAAGGAAGCACTGTGTGAAAACCTTCCATTCGCGCATATCAAGTAAACAATGTTTGCCGGTGAGCAGAACTTTTTCTGGCAGAGTCTCAGGTCACACACCCAATTGTCATGCTTAAAATGAAAGCGTGTTTTTCTGGTTTTAAGTGGTATCTGATGATCAATCATCAACACAGACTCTCCCAGTTTTTATCGAAAATACATACATGTGGACGATGACAACAATAACATCAACACAAACACACACACACAAACACACACACACACACACACGCCACTGTTGGGTAGGATTTTCAGGCAACGTATCACCAGAATGTGGAAGGAATTTCTAGTAACGACAAGATCAATCTGAACCAGTTGACACATTCAAAGAGTGAATTATCCCCTCTACATTGCCAGCAACATAATTCACTACCCACGTAAAACTGAATAGCTTGGCCCTGCATTCTTCATCCACTCAAGACCCACGCTAATCAAAGCACTGGTCAGTTGTGCTACTACTGTTAGTGCTGTTTTTGAGATTCCAGCATTTTGGATCCCTCATCTGTATCTCCCAACAGTATTTCCCATCAGAAATTGCATTCAGATAATGAACCCTGGTAGATATACCTCTGTGAAGTCAAATGAAAGTAGAGTCAAGAAGGCAAGAGAGTTTAAGAGTAAATATTCCATGTGCACCACATACTCACAGCGACTGAGTTGGACCGTGAAGACGGGGGAAGCTCTTCTGTAAATACAGCAGATCTCCACCCAAAGGAGAGTAACACATGTACAAATAAAACCACTTCACAGAGGAAACTTGCTTGAAACCCTGCACATCAGTTTATCTTATGGTTCAATGTGTCTTTTAAGTAAATAGAGAGTGGGGCCAAAAACAATCTATGGCTTCTGTCTATCAACAATGCCAAATCTAGATAGAATTCTACTTATTTAAGGGTGACTGTAGAGATGGAGAGAACAAAATAAGATCTGCAAAACAAATACCTGCAGTGAAAAATGAAAAGAAAACCCATGTTTTAGAATTAGAATCAGTGTAACTACTTATTCAGGAATAAAAGGTTCAAATTAATAACCAGTTATTCAGAAGTTATTTGGAGAAAAAGAACTGTAGAGTTTGACATCTACATTAGAAAGCAAGAAGACACAATGACCTCAACGCAGTATGAATAGAAAGTTATATGGAAATAACACACTGAAATGCAAATATGGGATTCAAAGAGAGAAGAGTTAGATAAAGAAGAGTCAAAAAGAGAAATAATAATACAATATTAAATTTAAATTTTCCATGGCATTAAAGGAAACTAAATACATTAATCAAAGGAATAATTTGAAAAGCTATTACCAGAAACAAGTAAGAAAGGGAAGCAAAGGGTAAAGCTGTAAGAGGTCATGCTTCTGAGGGGGGCTGAGAAGAGTGAGGAATATGGACATTTGGAATGGAAGAAATATGGAAAGAGAGAGTTGAGGAAAAGATCTAAATTGGAAAACATTTAAGGGGATCTCAAACAGGCTTGTAATGTTTCAGGTGAAATCAGTAAAAAGAGGCGATGCCTTACCAGGACAAAAACACATTAAAAAAAAGTCCTATAAGCTCCTGGCAGACAACTTTACAAAACAAAATCTCAGACTTCTCTATCAAAAAGGAGAGAGTGGAGACACAGCCGTAATCCTCTGAGAAAATGAGTTGGGACAGAGGAAATATTTGCACATTCAAATTGTCTTTCATTAGTAAAAGTATCAGAAATGGATTAAGTACATAAAAACCCCAAAAACATCATCACAAACCTTTGCTTAAAATCAAAGATTTAAACCTACTCCAAATGACTTAGAAATAAGACAAATTTAAGAACTCAAAAATACAGAAAGTTTAGAATTATTAAGAATTATTATTATCATTACTATTCACAAACACTTATTGGGCATTCAGTTTGTGTCCAGTAACTTATGTAAATTATCTCATCTTTACAATTACCTTGGACATAAATATTATTATCTCTCTCTATTTACAATGAGTACACTGAGGCTTAGAGTCATTGAACATTTCCCCTAAGATTGCTGCAGGTTAGAAATGTCTTGCTTAAATTTAGGCTCACAATTTTAATCATTACACTAAAGCCTTTCCTTACTATGTTTGAACTGCAACATTAAGTTTAGAATAATTAGTCGTAGCCTAGTGTCAAAACTTGGCTCAGCTGTTTATTTTCTATTTTCACTCCTTTGCTAGTTCCCAACAAAGTGTTTTCCTTTGCATGAGTCATGCATAGCTCATGAGATGTCTATTGTCACGTACAACCCCTGTAAACAGTAAAGAAGATACTGTTCTTTTCTAGAAATTACTAACATGTATATAGCACTTATGAAGTGGCAGGCACTCTTCTAAGCAGTTTACATATATCAACTCATCTACTTCCATTTTTATCAGTGCACACACAGAGCATGGGCAGAGTAAATATCTTGTCCAAGGTCACTTAGCTTCCAGGTGGCAACACCTGGATCTGACCTCAAACTCTACGTACAACTGCTTTCATTAAAATGATTGGGATGCTAAGAGAATTTTTCTTCACAAAATCAGAATTGTGTAGAGACATCATTTTCATTTCCAAGGAACTTGAGAAATCATGTTTCAGACTTTTAAATCTTATGTTGAATAATTGGATTCTTTGTTTTTGTTCACTGAGTAAAACTAATAAATCAACCTAATTGTAGAAATAGTCTCTGTCAACAAATCCCAACGTATACCTTCCTCCATCAAAAATATCCCTCTGATAACTAACGATCCTTCACAAAAAAAAGAAAATTATAAAACATATTAAAAATGTTAAGAGGTTATATCTGTTCATAGAATTCTGGATGTTTTCTTCTTTATCCTATTTGTGTTTTTCAAATTTTATAGCTTTCCCCTTAAATTCCTATAAACCTATGCATATAATATATAAACACAGCTGGGTAAAAAGTGATGCATAGAAATAATGAAGAGAAAGGTAACAAAGTTAAAAGTTTATTCCTGGATGGTAAGGCTACAGGTGAATTTATCTTTAGTTATATTTTTTTCTGAAGTGTTCAAATTATTCATAATTAAATTATCTTATTTTTGTAATAGAAAAATCCTTACTTTTTTTTTTTTTACTTTTTAAATTAAAGTACAGTCAGTTTACAATTTTGTGTCAATTTCTGGTGTACAGCACTATGCTTCAGTTAAACATGCATATATACATACATTCATTTTCATATTCTTTTTCACCATAAGCTACTACAAGATATCGAGTATAGTTCCCTGTGCTATACAGTATGAACTTGTTTATTGAAAAATCCTTATTTTTAATAAACAGCCTATCATTACAAAAATTTATTCACGGTGGGTAACAAAAAATTACGCACACATGTTCACATCAGAAATTGCTAAACTCTGCCCTGTGTCAGGGGAGCCTTTGGGTTGGCTTCCACTTTCCTGTGGTTTACCCAGATGGTAAATGTTATTTACAGTGTCAAACCTCCCAGTACACTAAACCACATCAGAAAATTCTCAAGGGTTTTCAGATCTCAAATGTGCAATATCTTGACTGAATTCTATTTAAATAATCTTCCTCACATATAATCTGAGCTTTATTTTTTTCACAAAGAAAATAATTTATTAAAGCAGACACTGAACATTACATATTAATTTACATATTTTAAAATTTTATTTAAATATTACAACTACCTAGAGTGAAGTAGTTGCTATAAACTCTACATTATTAATTCTGAATACTTTAGTCACTCCACAGTGACAGATAAATACAGCTACACTTGCGTTTGGGGGATTAAAATTATTTAACAACTATTTATTTGTTATTTCTAGGTGGCAAGCACAGAGCTAAGGGAAGAGAAACATATTTGCCAGAATTTCATTAGGTGAAACAAAATAGCCTCATTCTTCTTTAATATTAATGAATGTGAATGAAGGAGTACACATCCATATTCTAAACAATTCTAAATGCTAATATGCTATCTATTTAGAAAATTCCAGAAAGGATATTTAAATATTCGTGTTGAATGAAATAACAAACATACCTTTAATCATGAGCTAGTAAACAATGGTTTCTCCTCCTTTCTCTTATCTCACGATCATTACTTGTTAGCTCAGAAATAATATCCTAGGGGATATCCTTTCATAACCCAGAAATTAATAATCAGTTTGGCATTAAATAGAAGTCTTGGGATGAAGAATCATTTAAATTTAGTTTCAAAGACAGTGCAAATCCGAGTATAATCATAATTAGTACTGAAGCAACTGTCATGAGTTTGCCTTACATATTGTGAGTGATCTCACACATTACATAGAGACTGTGGACAAGGCAATCTGCATCATTTCATTCAAACACAAAACAAGATAAATGTTAATGCACTGAGATTTTGAGACTAGACTATACCTTGAATCTTAATAATGAATTTGGACATTAGGAAGAAAAAGAAAGGCAGAGGAGAGAGAACAGAGTAGAAAGAGGTAGTGGTCTGGTGGCTGGAATAATAATATGTATTTGATATGATTATTTATTTATTTGTCTATTTTTAAATATTTTGGAAGCATCTAGTGCATGTCAGTGACTGGGGATGCAGAGCAGCTAGGCTGCCAGTCCCAAAGCAATTCACAATCTTCTACCTAGCAGATATGAGGAAGACAAGCCCTACTTCCTTACCCCAATTCCTTTTACCTAAAACTGGAAATTGCCAATTAAAGGTAGGGCACCTAGTTCTTTTGAGGTGCCCTAAAAACCGTGGTCCTTCAAAAGAATCCTTGTAAGCAGACTGAGGAAAGTTTTATTTCAGTTACAGCTCTTTTTAAAGAAAATTGTTCAAAAAACAGGAGAGATGATGGGAGGAAGTTTTTGGAGATGATGGATAAGTTTATGACAATGATAGCGATAATGGTTTCACGGGTGTGTAATTTTCTCCAAACACATCAAGTTACATATATGTTAAATATCTACAGCTCTTTGTATGTCAATCATACCTCAATCAAGCAGTTAAAAACAAGGAAGAAGGGAAAAAAAGGTTTTGACACTTGCATGTTGCGCAGTTTAAAGATTTTCAAAATGTATTTAAAATGTTTTTAAAATTCACTCAAAATAGAGGTTTCCTTACCTGGTCCGAGTTCTTCCTCCAATTCATTCTCCCTATTGTCAGCTCCAGGCTTATCTTCCAAACTAGCATGTCTGATAATATAGATGCTTTTTAACACCATACAAAATCACCCACTACATTCAAACCCATTTGGTTTCTATTTACTTTTGGACCTGTAGGGCCACCTATTCTAAGAAATCTCCGAGCCACTAAACAGAATTAACTCCTCCTTTTGTCATAATTCCCTGAGACATGATTTGCCCCTTCCTTCCTTCTTTCCTTCTTCTCTTCTGTAAAATCCCATTTCACTTAATCGAGTATGTTCAAATTCCTTATCATAACTTATATGATTGAACCCTGTGGTTCAAACTGTAACTTGCTTCTAACCAACAGAACCTGGCAAAAATAACAGGACAGTCACTCCATAATTGTATCATATTGTTTAAGACTCCATCATTAGTCTGGAGTGAGAGATACTCTTGCTGGCCTGGAAGCAGTCAGGTGCCATGTAATGAGAGGGCTGGTGTGAATGCTATGTGGCAAGGAGCTTTGGGTGACATCTAGGAGCTGAGAGTGGCCCCTGGCTGTGAGAAAATGGAGACCTCAGTCCTATAAGTGTAAGGAACTGAAATCTGCCAACAGTCATGTGAGCTGAGCTCCAGAAGCAAAATACTGGTCAACACCATGAGGGTAGTCTTGTAAGACTAAGGCCTTGAGCCAAGGATTCAGTTAAGGTGTATACAAACTCCTAATCCATGGAAACTGGAAACTGAATTAGATGATAAATGTATCATGTTTTAAGTCACTAATTTTATGGCAATTTGTTACGCATCAATAAAAAATGAATACAACCTCTTATCTGCATTTCTATCACTTTTCCTAACCCTCTCCCCTTATATCACTTTGATCCAGACACTCAGGCCTTCTTTCTGGTCCTCACTTTAGGAATTCTGCACATTTAGATCCCTCTGTTCAGAACACTTTGTCCCCACTCTTCCTGTGGCTGGCTTCATCTCAAATGCATGTTCCCTCACCATGTTATGGTTTTAGAATTAAACTTGTTACTGTCATGGCATTCATCAAAAAGTATTATAATTAAATTATGTATTTAATGAAATACTTACTTCTCAATCCTCCAATAGAATATAAGTTTGTTGGAAGAAAACGTATGTATCTTACTATCATATATCCAGCATCTTGCCTGGCATACGGGTAGTTCTCAAAAAAAATATGTGTTAATTGGATGAGTAACAGAAGAATCAAGATCACACAGATTCTTACAAGTAATGGTGAAAAGTGTGCATTTAAGCTGGGTTCAGACATGATTCAATACACTTTTTAGGACACCTAATCTGGTGTTCTGTAGAGTTGATCATTGCAATAGTGGTGACACATTTAAATTTATTATTTTGGCTATAGAATCAATGAGATATGTTGATAGGTTAAATATGGAAAATGAAGGAATAAGAAGAATTTATTCAGGTGTGAATGTAAGTAAGTAGGTAGGTAGGTAGGTAGCTAGGTAGGTGGGTAGGTAGAGAGAGGATGCTATAGAAGGGCAGGGATGAATGATGATAAATACAGTTCACTGGATTTGGTGAATGTTTTTGAAGTAGAAAACAGGAGGAAGTAGCTTCCAGGTTTATAACTTGGGTCTCTGAGTGGTTAAGGGTCCATTCACTAAAAGTCAGAGTTTAGGAAGAGGATGAATCACCGTCTTTCTGTTTTGTATGGAGATATTCATGTATATATCTTTTCAACTATTGCATAAGTTGTCTGAGAATTATAACCGTTAGCATCTAGAACAGTGCTCTGTAAACAATAAATGTCATAAATTATAGCAATTTTTTTGGATCCGTCTCCTAAAACAAAGGAAGTAAAAGCAAAAATAAACAAATGGGACTTAATTAAACTTCAAAGCTTTTGCATAGCA
This sequence comes from Camelus bactrianus, assembly GCF_048773025.1. Classification (NCBI taxonomy): domain Eukaryota; kingdom Metazoa; phylum Chordata; class Mammalia; order Artiodactyla; family Camelidae; genus Camelus; species Camelus bactrianus. The sequence goes on along the minus strand of NC_133552.1, from coordinate 44,904,241 downwards.
AAGGAAACCATAAACACAATAAAAAGACAACCTATGGACTGGAGAAAATACTTGCAAATGTTATGACTGACAACAGGGGTTAATATCCAACATATATAAACAGTTCATACAACTCAATATCAAAAAAACAAACAACCCAATTAAAAAATGTACAGAAGAACTGAATAGACATTCTTCCAAAGAGAAAATGCAAATAGCCAACAGGGACATGAAGAGATACTCAGCACTGTTAATCATCAGGGAAATGAAAATCAAAACCACAGTAAGATATTACCACACACCTGCCAGAGTGGCTATCATCAAAAAGAATACAAGTAACAAATACTGGCAAGGATGGAATGTGGAGAAAAGGGAACCCTTGAACACTGTTGTTGGGAACGTAAATCGGTGCAGCCACTGTGGGAAACATTGAAGGTTCCTCAAAAAACTAAAAACAGAACTACCATATGACCCATCAACTCTACTTCTGAGTATATATCCAAAACACCCAGGAAAACACTAATTTGAAAAGACATGTGCACCCCAATGCTTGTAGCAGCACTTCCTGCAACAGTCAAGTCATGGAAGCAAGTAAATGTCCATCAACAGATGAATGGTAAAGAAGATGTGTATATGTATATGTATATGTATATGTATATGTATATGTATATGTATATGTATATGTATATACACACATATACACACACAATGGAATACCACCTAGCCATAAAAAAGGCTGAAATTTTGCCATTTGCAATAACATAGATGGATTTGGAGGGCATTATGCTAAGTGAAATAAGTCAGAGAAAGACAAATACTGTAGGATATCACTTTCATGTGGAATCTAAAAAATACAACTTGTGAATATAACAAAAAAGAAGCAGATTCACAGATACAGAGATCAAACTAGTGGTTACCAGTGGGGAGAGGGAAGGGGGAGAGCAATATAGGGGTAGGAGATTAAGAGTTACTAACTATTATGTATAAAATAAGCTACAAGGATGTACAACATGGAGAATGCAGCCAATATTTTTATAATAACTATAAATGGAGTGCAACCTGTAAAAACTGTGAATCAATATACTGCACACCTGTAACATATAATATTACTATACATCAACTATACTTCAATAAAAAAAATAAATAAAAATCAGTGAAAAAAACCCCAATAAATGTCAAATAAATGTTCTTTACTTTGAATTGTTAAATTAACTTTAGGTCTGCTTTACCTTTAAATTTTTTAAGTATATTGCATTATTAAAAAGAAATATTTTATTAAAATTGAGAAAGTACTTGGCAGGAAAGAGAATTCAGAAAGAAAATAAAAGAATAGGAAGTTTGGTCTAGTACCAGGATGCCTTGGGTCGCAATGATAATATTTCTATAATGTCTCCTGCATCCCTCTATGTCCCAATTTTTACTTTGACTCCACCATTTGGTGTTGATGTCTCCATACTTTTTCCTCATTTTATTGAAATTAGTAAAATATAAAAGCTATCAGGTAAAACGAGGATTTATAAGGACTATGATAGATTGAGATTGAAAGTAAAATGTTTCCTAAATTACCTTGTAGATAGACATCTCCCCACAGTGCAGCTGAAACAAAGCCAAAATGGATGTGGTATAATTTTGACCTCTCTCTCAGGGACATGCTGATTTAATTAAAATGGACAGCAGTCAGTTCCATGCTGACCTCTGATGATTACTAGTTCATAGTTAATAAAACCAACTGCAACACATTGGTACTCTACTATATATACATATACACACACATATATATATATATATCTCCTGCAATGTATATATATGTCTGTGTATATATATGTATACAATGTATACATATATATATTATATATATCATACATATTTATATACCTCACAGAGGATAGACAGATAGATATCCTATAATATGCAAAGAACTGTGTTGGCAAGATTTGTATGACTTGTCAAGACTTTGGACCTTATCCTGCAGGCAATGCAGATCTTGTGAAATGTGTATGAAAGGGACTGACATGATCAAAATCGTTTTCAATAACTGGAAATAGAGTGGAGAATATTTGAGAGTATCTTGTTTCTCAATCATTCTGCTGACACCAAGTGATGTGCCACAAATGCATTCTGAGATGCATTTTTAGTAAACATTTCATTTTAATTAATTACAGCAGAGTTAATGCTGTTCCTGTGCTAATGACCTCTTCCCACTCTTGCATGAGGATGTTCTTTCGTGGCATGACAAATGAAGGTCCAGAAACTGCACACGAAACCTGCAGGTGAATATATCTTTAAAACTGAGGAAAGAATGGAGTTGAGTGATTTGGGAAAGATCACATAGGGGGAGTTGACAGAAATTGGAGAGAATAAAGTTTACGGAAGGAAGAGCTGTCAAGGATGACAACAGGATTTCCAGTTTGAGAGGCCAGGTAATTGGTGAACTCATGAATTGAGACAGGAAGTAAATGATATTCTACTGAGATGGGGGCTGGGAGATGAATTCAATTTTAGTCCTAATGAATTGCCAAGATCTCACTGCTGTAATACCAACGATATCTCACCTGAAATGCTTTCACTACTTGGCTCCTAAAAATAGCAGTGCATAACGGTTCCAGTCTATTTGTGTATTTGAGCAGATAAGAAGTTTGTTTAAAAGAAAAAAAGTACACAAAGAATTGTATTATGTAAAGGTAAAAGAGTCAAAAAACAGTATCACTTGAATAATTTATAATGTATGAATCTTACCCTCAATATAATAACAAGACCCAGTGGAACATTTCAGCTCAATAAGATCAGTGCACTACAGACACAGCCTAACAATCCCTAGCTACTGTCAGGCTGTGTCTAGCCTCAGGCTGAGCCCACAAATGCAAAACAAAGTCGAGAATTGCAAATATAAAAAAAAATCTAAATAAAACAAATCCCAAACATGTTGCCTCAATTACAAAATATTTCAGGCAAAAGTAGAAGTATCGTATTTTTATCCGTGAGTGTCTCCCACAGTCCATAACAAATAGCTGACACTCTTGAACTACCTCCTGAATTTATTTATGAATTATCCAGAAAATGGATTATTCTCATCTTTATGCTGACCATGGGAACTGTAGGTTATGAAAGTATTTTGTGTGTATGTCTAAACTGGAGCATATGTTCATATCCCCTCACCACCATCATAAACACGCCTGTGATTCTGCAGCTATGTATGACAATTAATGCCCACACAGAAAGCTTTCTTTTTCTCAGCACAAAGCTTCAGTAACTCAGTGCAAGGGATCTAACATGTTGAAAGAAACATTTTTTAAAAAGCTTACTCATTGGGTAAAGCCAACCAAAATTCAGTATCTACTGCATAACTTATATAAAATTTTAGAAAATGCAGCTAATCTACAGTGACAGAAATCAGATCAGTTGTTGCCTGGGGCCTGGAGTGGGGACAGGTGTATGGGTGAAATTCCAAAAAGGAAACTTTGGAGAGGATTGGCTATGTTCATTACATTAACTGTGGTGATAGTTTCATAAGTGTAAACATATTTCAAAATGTATGAAACTGTACACTTTTAACAATGCAGCTTTATGCTATGTCACTTATTCCTCAATAAAGCTGATGAAAAAATTTTTTAAAAAGCTTACTCAACCTAATTTGTTACTTTTGGAACAGTCAGACTTAGTTAATCTAAATCTTAGTTTGCCAATTTCATTTTCTTGTGCATTAAAATGTGCCTAAGAATTTGAAATGTAATGGCATACTATTTTCAATGATCTGGTGACTATGTAAATAGAGCAGGCAAGAAAACCATAAAAACACAACAATCAAACATAAATTAACAGAGTGACTACATTCTTCCTTTCTAGTAAAACAAATGCTTCATTATTTTCAAATGGACTTTTTTGCTCTTCAATGATAATATGTGAAATTATTTATGTTTTCAGTGAAAGGATCATTTTATACCTTCAACTATAAGGAGCCTATAATGAATGAAACATTACAGATAAAACAAAGTTTATCTCAAGGTCACTTTCCCACTGATAGACTGCTCACGGCTGACAGCAGATCAGTGACTCATAAAACTGCTGTGCTGGTGTTCACCTGAGACTCTGATGGAGATGCATCTCCCTTGTTTTCATGTACAATGATGATGCTAATATGGAGTGTGAAAATCCACTAACAAGATCCACCTGAAGAAATGATTACCTCCCATAAAAATGTGTGACCATACCAATAATGATATTTGAAAGCTTTAACACATCCCTGGAATCCTACCCTGTAAACAGACCATCTGTCACTCACTTACTGAGGGGAAGTAGGTGAAAGTCAATTTTTGACAAGGATGTACAAAAGACAACTTCTTTTAGATGTTAAATGTATGTGTCCTTGAACCCCAACTACTTCATAAATATTTCCTTTGACAGATTTTTTTTATTCACACATATTTCCCTGTTTGGGGTTAAGGGTGTAAAGCTTTTACTTTTTTAAACGTCAAATTATCATTTCTCATTCACACTGCTTGACAATTGCTCCTCTCCAAATATATTATTTCGAGTTATTTGCAGAGTATAGCAAAACTGTATAGGTACTATTGTATTAGAAGTGTGATACAAAGATATGTTTCCTCAAACCATTTTTTTGTTCTCAGTAAGGGGTACTGCATTATAACATGCTGCTAGAAGGTTATTATGAAATATCAAACACCTATTAGGGTCTATATTGCTTTTCTCAGTAATATATGCTTATTAAACATCTACTATGAGTATTGCACTGTATTGTATTATTACAGCAGTATGTAGTACGGAGAAGACAAGTTCCTGACCTTCAGGAGTCTGTCATCAGTCTCCTGGAGGGATAATAGTAAGAGCATAGTCTTATTTAAAAAAAGAAGAAAAATGATAAATGAGATGTAAATAAATAGAAACAGTGATTGTTACAATGAAAAAATATGATGCACGTGTTTCCTGATACCTGACTACAAGAATGAATCATGTATCTTCAGTTTTCTGAAATTAGTCAGAATTCAGTTTCTATTTTTCTAAATTAGAGTAAACCTAGACTAGCCTTCAGTAGACTAGTCCTTGGGAAATTCAGGCATAAGTATACAAAAATGGATAATTTTAGACAGAAATTCAGTTTACCAAAATTAATCCTCATACTAGGCTAGGAAGACTAAATAGATAAATTTTCATAGAAGAAATAAAGTTGTAAAGGAACTTCTTCAGAAAAAATAATACCAGGGTCAAATGGTTTCACTAAATAATGCTACCAAACATTTAGAGACTGATTAGCATGTAAATGATGGAAAGCATTCAGTCATTTTATTAAGCAAGAATAATACTGGAATATAACCTGATAAAGATGGTGGACAATAAAGAAATTACAGACTAATATTACTTGTAAGTATTGCAAAAATTCTAGATAAAATATTAGTGAGAAGATTCTAGTACCACTGATAATACACCATGCCTGCTATGCGTGGAATGCTGTGTCCACCCAGTATTCACACGTTGAAGCTTTAACCCTCAGTGTGATGGTATTCAGAGACTAGGTCTTCGTGGAAGTAATTAAAGTTAAATGAAAGTATAATGGCCCTGATCCAATGGGATTACTGTCCTTAAAAGAAGAGACACCAAAGAGCTCATTTGTTCTTTCTCTCCAGATTTAGCAAAGTTTCCACCACCTGGAAAGGTTTTGTTTTGTTTTGTTTTGTTTTGTTTTGTTTTGTTTTGTTTTGTTTTGTTTTGTTTTGTTTTCAGGTAGCCACATCAACAAATACTCACGAAATAATTGATAACATGAAATAACAGATGGAGAATGGGTAGTGGACAAGTAAGAATGTTCCTGACAGGAGTCACTAACAAGACTAGACAGAGCCACTAACAAGAGAACTTCTGTATGGAGCCAAAATCTAGAGAAGCAGTGAAGGATGCTTGGGGGACAACTGGCGAGCATGGCCAAAGGAGACATGCTCATTTTTGTCAATGAAATGTTGGGTCACAGACCTCCACTGTTTATAGAGATTTCTGACATATCCAGTAGACTTCTCTATAAAGGGAGAACAACCTGTCTTAGAGCTAGCTCACATAACAATATGAATTAGAGTAGAGCCCCTAAATACAGCCCACAGCTTTCCCTAGCCTTGTTTAACCTTCTGCATGATCAAGGACAACCTCACCTTTTGAATCTAGTACCTTTGAGCCTTGGAGTCATCGTTTTCTCATTCCTCATCTATAATCCGCTGTTAAGTTTGAGAATGCCATCTTTCCAAATTTACTGCAGTAGGCTCTAATTCCTGTTGGGTTGATCTCTGGGGCAAATGAAGAACCGTATGCTCAACAATTCAATTCTCACATGAAATTCTAAGTACTGTGTGTGTTACCAAGCATCGGAGCTTCTGCTGTTACAGTAGATGGTTCAACCATATGTGATAAATCATGCAACTCTTCCCTGGTTTCATTAATTGATTTAATCTAGGGTCTTATTTAGTAAGTCATCCTAATGAAAGGGTGGCTAATTTTTGTTGATGACTGATTCCTTGTAAATATCTGACCCTATGATTCCAAAAAAAATCCTACATAAATTTCATTCATTTATCCATTTGGTTAGTCATTCATTCATTTAACAAATATCTTTTAAAATACCAATCATGTGCCCATCAGTGTTCTAAATCTGTGTTAGAAAAATGAAGTCTGTGTCCTCATGAAGACTACATTCTAGTGAAGGGAAGGAAATGACAAAAAATAAAGGTGGAAATAACTGAACACGTTGATTTCAACTAGTGGAAATTGCAATGAAGAAAACAACACAGGTTAATTCATTGGAGAATCAGTGAAGGAAAAGAGCCACTGTAGATTGAACGATCTAACAAGACCTGTCTGAGAGGGCAGTGCTGAGCTTAGACCTGGTAATTAGGAGTCATATCTGTGGCTGAGAATTGCAAATACAAAGACCCTAAAGTGGGAAATTTTTTTGGTTTAAAATAGAACAGGATGAAGTCTGATGCATGAGCAGGATCAGATTATAATTTTCCATCTGATGTCTATGTTTCATGAATCTTGGTGGCCAAAACAAGGGTGTGGTATACCTGTTTGGTCCAGATAATACTAATGTGTAGAGAAAGCTTTAAGAGCACCTGACAAAGAATCATGGGGAACTCACTTCAGGAAGATGTATGGATATTGTACAAATATGTAAAAAAAATTATAGACAGAAGCAGACTCCCAGTTTTGCCCCAGTGAGCACTCTTGCATCCAATTAAGCCACCTGACTGCTTTTGACATTATGTAATCAGTCTGCACACATTTAAAGCAACAGAAGAAATGTTCCCAAATTACCCCAGACTTTCACTTGAAATTACTGCTTATTTTCAGCTGAAGCTCAGTGCTAGAAAAGGCTCACTTTATCTCTATCATACGAAATTAAGGAAGACAGTGTTTACAAAGGTAAAAGAAAGTGGTTTTATCCAGGGAATTCAGTTAACATAAAGATCCAATCTAGGTAATTTATATGAAAAGCCCAATTTCTCAAATAATATGTTTAATTGTCAGTTCTTGTCTTCACAGAGGCAATAAACAGTTTATAGTTATTCCCACAAGAATTTTCTATAGCTGTTTCTTCACATTTTCAAACAACTCTTGGATTTTTTAAAGTTTGATAAAATATAAAAAGATTTTTCCATATTTTGTCAAATAACAAAATATTTAGGAACATGTAAATGACAAGCTATATTTTTAGATATGATCTTCACATCTGATAGCCTACGCTTATAATTTCAGTCCCTAATGACATAAAACAATGGCAATGACTGAGAAGTTAATATCAAACACTGCAAACTGCTAGTTATTCCTGTAACAAAGAGAAGTTGTTGTCGGTATCATAAAATGACAATGGTACAGTCCCAATGAATACTGAGTTTACACAACGTTTTGAAATGCTGGTAAAAGAAATGCTTTTAAAACTTACTTGAATGAAATATAGTTCATGTTAACTATTGGGTTTTATTTTCTTTCATTGAATCTATAGATCATCAAATCACTTAATAATTTTCCCTTTTTCATTTTTAGGCATATTATTATTATTGAAATTTGAGCACAGAATTTGAAAGTAGAGAGAACAGTAGTATAAACCTCTTCCCCAATTTCCACAATAAAGAGTGCGTGGTAAAATTCACACAAGTCTCTCCCATCCTCCACTGAATTACTTCAGAACAAATCCTAGGAATTACATAAATGCATCTACAAATTTAATATTTCTTTTAAATTTCTGAATGATACAACAGAAGGGCCACTCCACCAAAATGCAGGAATTTCTCCCTGAGTCCTTTTTAGCTTTTTTTCCCTTAGTGAACTAGGCTGGGTAAGACTAATTCATTGTGAAATCCATTCTCCTTTCTCTTAAATACTAGTCTGAAAATGTTCCCAGGTCATCCTGGTTCCTTAGTCCTTTAGGAATAAAAATATTTTTCAATCACAAAGCATAGCCAGCCCCAGTTCTTAGCAGCCCAACAAGATGAGAGAAAAGAGAGAATGTGACTCAGTGTTCTCTTCTAACAAAATTCGCCAGGATATGCCCCTTTCATGTAGTTTAGCTTAGTCATCTCTCTATTTCCCCAACCAAAGCTTCACCATCCTAATCCAATCCTATGAAACTAGAACTATGAGAGGAGCATAGGGTGTCTTCCCCTCTCTGTGAGTGGTTGTTGAGTGTTGGGAAGACTATTGTTTTACTTCTCAATCTCTTCAGTTCTCTGGAATCATTTTTACTTTATCTGCATGCATTACATTTCCTTGATTTCAGCTAAAAGCAACCTTCCTGTAGTTTTGATTGGTAGCAGGGCAACTGGAATGTGGGTGAGAAAAGACAGGGTGAGGAGCCAACACCAGCTTGCTAACCAGTAGTCACAATGTACACATTTAAATTTTTAACCACCACTGAAAATGTAGGCAGGGGAGCTCACATGTGACCCACACAATGCCAGTCAGCAGAGTCTCATTTAATAAGAAGTATTTAAACCAAGAAACTGCTATCTCAAACCAGAGCATAAGAATCCAGATCTGAATCCTTTTCTTCTCAGTGTCCCGCTATCTAAGTACTGGTTCTCATCTGGCCTTCAGATCGGTAGCCTCAGTATCACTGAGTTAGAAATGCACATTCATGGTCCCTCTCCCGGATCTACTGAATCAGAAATCAGAGTAGGGTCCAGAAACACACGGACTTTAGCAAGTCCTCTAGGTGATTCTGATGCACCTCAAAATTTGAGAGCCACTGTTCCAGGGCCAGAGGACAATGTCTTACAAACAAGATAATTTATAATCAATATATGATTACTAAACAATTATCCAGGTGAAGCTGCACTTTTTCTCATGGTCTCTAGGATGCTGAGATAGGGATAAAAACTATAATATGTCTTAAATATCCTTTTCTGAGTTTGGTGAAGTATAGGGAAAAAAACTTAAACAGTTTCACCTTGCAGATTCCTCCAGCATCACACATTGTATTTTAATTAAAAATCCCACCAACAAGTAATCAAATCCTAGTCCAATGTTTCGGTAGAGGGTATGAAGTTTCACTGTTGGTAAATTGCTGTGTAGATAATCCACTGCCAATAATTAAAAGTTAACCATAGTTAAGAAAACAGTGATAAGAATTGTTAATGCTCACATACTAAAGCACTGAATTGGACTTAAATGTTGCTTTAAAAAACTTTCCCTCTTCTCTAGTTAATTGATTTGTGCTCAAATAATTCTTGATGTTACTCTTTTCAAATGCAATTATACAGTAATGTTACACCTGAACATGTAATTTCCCATGAATTTCCTTCTAAAATCTCAAAACCCCAGTTGGCTCAGGGAGATGAAACAATCTCCCAAAGTCACAGAGCTGGAAGGTGAAAGTATGTGCAGTATCAAAGTACGTGCAAATAATTTAGTTTTTCTCTCAAGTTCAATATTATACAGATGGTACAGATTTTTTTTTTTGAAAAAAAAAAGAATCCAACCCTTTCTGAGGTATAACTCTTGTCCAGGGATCTTTTTTTTCTGAACTGGTTATTATGATTGTGTATGGTGCTGTCACTGCTAAAACAATTCACAAAACTTACTCTTCTGCAAGAAATACAGGATTCATTTTCAACTTTTGCAAATGGGCTCCCATTAGAAGCTTCTTTTGTGGGGTTCCAAAGTCAGAGCTGCCTGGGTAGCAGCTAGCTTTTTACTTATCGTTACTTGAACTAAAACCAATTCTAGGAACTAAACATAAACTTAGTGAAAATATGCAGACACAATTATTAACTTTTCCATAATAACCTTGGTTAAGATTGGCCAGTGCAAAATTGCCTCTTAATTAAATTTCTTTTCCACATTGCAGACTCAAAAAAAGTCTCCACATTAAATGTTAATATTTTGCTTTCACTGGTACATTCTCCTATCATCTCCGATTTCAACAATATGAGTGTTTTGAAAAATCATTGCTGTTTTAGTTCTTAAGTGTTTTAAATTTTCTTGGATCATATTTCAGAAAACCAATATCATGATATCCAGTTATGAGTTTGCAACTGAATGTTCCAGACCACAGCTTTAGAAGCCTGTAACCACTGCACAATCATAAAAAAACCCATAGTGATGCATGAGGCCATGAGGTTTTTCTTTATTTCTTGTTTTATTTTGGTTTCAACAGTATCCCTCATTTTAATGAGACTTTTAGCCTGTTAGAAGCCATCAGAAAAAAATGTATGTATATAATTTTTCCCCAATGACATTGGGGTTTTTTGTCTCCAATAAATATCCAAAATGGCTCCGGAGTTTCCAAAAGTACTACTTGAGACTTGAATATAAAAAGTCATATTTTAATTTTACATATTGCATACATTTATTTGACATGACCAGTAGGTAAGCAAAAGATCATCAGCCCTTGATATTGATAAGCCTGACATAAATTTCTTTTTTAATGATAGACTTCTTGGATTATTATTAGAATTAGTTGGCATTCCCTGTCACACACATCAACTGACAGTGCAGAAAATATGTCAAGGAGCATTCAGAACAGCTGGGAGAAGGCAAAAAAAGACTCTAAAAATAGCTACAGGTAATCCACCAAAAGTCATGAAAATACAATACAGAGTAGTAAGAGGCTGAAGGGATTATAAACACCGCTGTCTCAATTTATAGATAGCTGAACTCAGGTCTGTTAAACTAGATAACTTGCCCAAGGTCACAGATGACTCTTTACATTTTCTTGGGTCATATTTCAGAAAACCCATGACTCTGTGACCCTGGACAAGTTATCTAGTTTAATGTCATGATATAGCTTAGTATTAGAGGAAAGACTCAAAATTCAGCAGTCTTGATGCTCAGGAAAAAACAGGACTCAAAATTTATTCATATGCCATGAATTATATCCTACCATTATTTATATGTTCTTAGTTTTGTCCTTTCAATTCATTTTCCTTTATTAATAAAAAATGACAACAACAATAGGAATGGCCTTGTGTTGAGCACTATTATGCACCATGCATTCTATGCACCTTATTTCAATTTCTACTAATATGCTATAAGGGAGACATATCTGTTAATGAAATACAGCCAAGCATGAGATATATCAAATTAAAGTCAGAAAGGAAAATGCCATAGCATGAAAAGATTTTCAGTCTAATTAAATCTATAAAAGGATAGAACTAATGCCAATCACTGAGTGAATTACAGTTATAGGACAGAATGTAAATGCCATAAACCTTGAGAAAGGATTATATAAAGAATGAGAAAGATGAGAAAAGAACATGGACATGGAAGTGAGTTTATTGCTTCATCTTTCATATTTCAGAGAAAACAGAGTGAGTTGGAGACTTCATATTTCATATCTGAGAGGCAATGGATCCCAATTAATACTGACAAATTGAGAAATAGAAATGTATGTGCATTATTTAAACTCATCCATATTATTCAAAACCATGCATACTATTCAAAGCAGAGGAGAATAGCAGGTGATGGATATGATGGATTGGCTTGCTCAACAATTATATTTTTAAATGCCTCTCTATATTGCAGAGAATGGACAGCTAAAATGTACATTTCCCAGACTTCCACATGCTAAGATTCCAGATGGGTTTTAGGATCCACCAGACAGATGTATTCACTGCGATTTGAACATGAAAATAAGAAAGAGGGAGGTGGAGTACAAAACATTCATTTTCTGATAGGGATCACAGTGGAAGCAACGTGCCCCAGGCAAAAGCACCAGCCACAAGGGGAATGGCAGTTTTCCTGATGTGACAAACTCAGGCCATGGTCAAGTCTTCTTGTTTCAAGACATGACCTCAGGCTTCTTAACTACAATCATGGCTGAGCAGTGCAATCCTGGGAGAAGGAAACTCTGCCCAGAGCCGGCTCTTTCAGCCTTTCCAACAATTTCACAAACCACTGAAGCACACACCTGGTAGTAAATCCTCTTCTGCTTAAAATATCTACAGTGGTTTCTGCTGTCTGAAGTTGGATTCTCTCTCTCTCTCTCTGACCTGCTTCATTTCTTTCTCTCTCATTTGCAGACACACACACACACATGCATCCCACAGAACAAGAGAGGTACAAAGAAAGATATAAAATAATAGTATTAAGTTAATCTTTAATGGACAGTAATTATAACAATATAGGCAAGTGATATACATTTACCTTGTATCATATTAAATTTTAAAAATATATAGAAAGAGATGTAATTGTAACAAGGTAGCTCTCAAGGGATAAAGACATAACTTAAGAGAAACAAAGGGATACCAGGAGTCAAACAAGGACGTATCAAGAGTTGATAGTATAGATATCAGACACATTTAACTGCAAAACATAAGTAGATTAGACAAATAGAGGAACTTCAAAATGATAAAAAATTAAATGCCAGAACGAATCATCAAGCATCAGGTAATACAGAACCCAAAATACCAGTACTAAAAATTGCTGTATGTATAAGAAGAAATTCAGGAACAAGATGGTAACAAGAAATTGGATTTTGCCTCTCTCTAGACCAGAGGTTGGCAAACCTTTCCTGGAAAGGATCAGATAGTAAACATTCGAGGGCTTTGAGGGCCAGCTTCTGTCACGAATATGCAACTCTGCCAGAGACATCATATAAATAAATAGGTGTGCCTGTACTTCAATATTACTTTATTTACAGAAACAGGCTGAAGGTGGGTTCGGCCACTGTCTAATTTGCTAACTCCAGCTCTAGACCATAAATGATCAGCTAAGCAAGCAGATAGAAAATCTGAAAAATAGATTTACCTCACTGATACAAATTGACCACAATTCCACATAAACAGAGAATACGCTGTCTTCTGAGTTCTGTGGAATATTTACAAAAATTTACAATGCAGAAGCAGTTGCTACCATTCATCAAGTGCTTTTTATGTGTTTGGCACCAAAAAATTCACAAGCATCAACTCATATACAACTTCTCGGAGTAAGTACAATTATTTTTATGGCCATTTTACAGGTAAGAAACCCTAAGGTAGGTTAAAAAAATGTTTCTTCATTATGTCCCACTACCTCTTTGCTTGCTCCTTATATTTCATCTGAACAAGTTTTCAAAATGCAGGTTTCTGTCCTCATAACTTTACCCTTGCTGTTCACTCTGCCTACAGTGTCCTTTCCTTGAACACCCACCATCAAATTTCACCCCTTATTCAAGATCCAGCTCAATGATACCTTCTCTATGAAACTTTCCTTTTTCCTTTTTAAACAAAAGCAAACTCCTTCCTCCTCCTACACACTCAGAGGGATCTGCTCATCTCCGGTTGCAGTTATGACCCTCCACGTGGCTAGTGAAGCACATGTGTTCTTTCTCCTTTTCACAGAGGACGTCAGATGTGTGAACTTCTTCTAATTATTCTAACTTTTAAATCATTCATGTTGTAACAGAAATACCATGTGCAAAAGTAAACATTCATCTATAAACTGAATTTACCATGTTGCTTTTCCCTTTTAATAATGAGTTAAGTAGAGTTTATCAACCTTTATTTTATCAGGTGGCTATCTGGGAGACTTTTTTTAGAGTTCACTCAAAAGTGGGTAAGATCGATTTATCTATCAATCAATTGAAAATGTACACATACATATGAATATGATGTAATTATTAATACATATATAATATAATAATGGCTAAGGATAATGTTAATAACAAGGATAATTATGGCTAAGGGTAATTTTCCCTCCAGGAATATTTGAATCTTCTAATACGAGTACCATAATGCCTTCTGGAAGCCCAGTGATGGGGTATGTAAATTTTCCACATTGGGAAAAGGAAATATGGTAGGAGAGGGACAGAGGGGCTACCAGTGACCCCACTGAATTAAGTAGTACAAGACAAGAGACATGCTTAGGTTGGCTTCCCTCTTGGGCCAGAACCTCTTCTGGAAAGTTTTCCCATCAGAGAACCAAGTGGATAAGCCCAGAGCCTTGCTGATTACACTAATGAGTTAGTGCCACTGTGGCATTTACAAAGCATAACTAATTCTCCACCTAGGTTCTCTGTGAGGCAACCACTCCAACAGATGTGTGATGCTCTCGGCAAACAATTTTAGCAGCCATGTATGAGCACAATACAATATGTAACAGATGTGCCCATGAAATTCAATTTGAGGAAAGGGCAAGGATTTATTGAATTCAGTAGAATAGCTTGTGACTGAATGAGAGATTTCTACAAAGCTACCCAAAGTTTCTTCAAGAGGAGCTACCTTCACTGTATTTTTTCCAGAATTATGGGTAAATATCGTTCTTCTATGATGAAAAAAATTAATATAAATATTTGTCTATTGTTTTCTTGTCGGTAGTGGCTTACAGGCTGGCCAAGCTGTAGCTCTCAGAGCATTCATTTTCTATCATCCCCCGTGTGTACTAAGCAGTAAGAAATCTTGCAAGAAAGCACACATTTAAAATTTAAAATAAGAACTAGAGAGAAAGCTCACTAGTCCCTATCCTCAAATATGAAGACGAACCTGGTAAACTGCAAAGTGTTCATACAGGCTTTCAAGAATCTCTGTGCTGAAAATGAGCTCTATTGAGTGGGTCAGAAAAAGTTTACTAAAATGAAGGGTTTTGGTGAGTTGCTCCTCTTATCTCCTTTTTCCTCCAGGCAGAGGATAGCACTTTATAAACATTTGCTCATTAATCTTCACAACACCTCCATGACACTGGTGGCAAGAAAGAAACCAGTATCTTCCCTGACTCCATAGTAAAACACAGAACCCAAGCATTCCTTTTCCACAAGGAAAACTGGCCGGACCACACTGTGGCTCCGGCGGGCACTGCTCTGCTTCTGCATCTGTAAAAACAAGGTCAGAGAACCTCATGTTTTCCTCTAGGGAGTAATATCCCCTGGTGCAGACAGATGTGGCCTTTATCCTCAGTCCTACAGCACACAGACTAGAAAACGCTTTATGGGCAGTTTTTAGAGACGATTGTGCTAAAAATATTCTAGGAGAATCTAACGAGAAGTTAAGTAGAAGCCTGTGGATCCAGAGTGGATGAGGATATAATTCTTTTCCACGTTTTTCATTTGTAAAATAGAGAAAAAGGAAACAGGAAAGGACTGGGGGTCATCCCGGCGTGACCAGTGGGTCACACTTGCATGCTGACTCTGAGGGATGGAAACCTGCTGCTCTGCAGGAGTGTGACAAGGACTGTGGGGCCACAGCCAGCCTCGACAGGAGCTGCAGTGCTTCCTGGAAAAGAGGAGTGGGGTGCGGAGAGTATAGCTCAGTGGTAGAGCACATGCTTAGCATGCACGGGGTCCTGAGTTCAATCCCTAGGACCTCCTCTAAGAATAAATAAATCAACCTGATTACTTCCCCCAACCAAAAAAAAAAAAAAAAAAAAAAAAAGGAAAAGGAGAGTGGACTTAACACATTTAAGTTGTCCTTGATTTTCCCAACAATTTAAAGGTAGATGGAGGCACTTGTCCCAGGTGCTGTAGCTGGTAAAGTCTGCGTCTTCTGGTTCCTAGTCTAGCATTCTCCCAAGTCATCCACTTCAAGTGAGAAATCGTTTTGTACAAAAATAATGGCTTAACTATGTTTACAAACAAAATATATCAAATGTGCTTCCACAGAACAGAATTTAATAAAGTACAAGGAAGGGTCTGCTCTCCTTTACCCTTTAGAGTGAGGACAGGAGCTCGGTAATCATAATAAGGATAGTAAATACAAATAACAGTATCACCACTCAGCATAGCAGAGCAACTAATAATGATATTAATAATAACAAAGATGAGCGATATTTACTAGGTGCCATGCAGAATTCTAAGTATTTTACATATACTATGACAGCAAATTAGGCAAATAAATGCAATATATCGTCTGTTAAATTGTGATAGGTGCTGAGCAGAAAAGTCAGGCAAAATACATTGCCTCTGTGTGTGTGTGTGTGTGTGCGCGCGCACGCGTGTGTGTGTACAGGTGTGGGTGTTTTCAATTTAGAAATATTTAGAAAATATTTATTATTTTGAAATGAACAACTTTCGAGAGATTATTGAGAATACGATATTAACACTAAAAAGACAATTAAACCATATGTCTCCCCTCAAGGAGACACACAGTCATACAGGAAACCAGAGCCACAGCATCTTCATGATAATCTGATACAGAAAGTGCTGGATGGAGCATTTATAAAGGGCAGCTGGGAGCAGACAGATCGGAGCATTTAACTGCAGGTGTGAGGATGAGAGAGAAAGTTGGAGGAAGGTTTTGAGGTAAAAGATTTTATCTCAGAGCTGAGATGTGTAGAAGGAAGCAGAAGGTCATTGCAGGCAGAGGGAACAGCATGAGAAAGCTGAGTTTTCTGGCAACAGCAAGAAGGGCAACCTGCTAAAACACCAGGTGACAGGGGAGGGGCGTGTGGGAGAGACGAGGCAGGAAAGGTTGGCTGGCGATGGATCATGATTCATAATAATACCCAGTATTTTCCAAATACTTAATGACATTTACAGCAAAGTCAGGGGTAAACTCACTTAACTTTCTCAACATCCATATGAGTTTAGTGTTACTACTGTCCCCTTTTTTACAGATGAGGGAACTGATTCATGGACAGGTAAGTTACTTGCCCAGGAACCCTCTTTTAGGAAAGGGCAGGGCCTGGATTCAAATTATTCCAGCTGGCTCCAGACCCCCCATTTGTCAGCTCCCATGCCACGCTGAATCCCCAGATGATTCCTACCATCATCCAGCTTCAGAGGAAGCGCGTGTGGAGGAAAGACTGTGAACGAGAAGCTAGGCTGCTCGCTCATGGTGTCAGCTTCTCCATCACGTGTAGGAACCTCTGCAGTCCTCAGTTCCACTATCTAAAAAGCAGAAGGATGCTAAGCCTCTTTCCGTTCCAAGTCATACAGTCCCTATATCCAAAGTCTCATTTGTTTCTGGCTTCAAAATAAAGAAATGCTTTTCTTCCATACATGGATTAATGTGGCATGAACTCCAAGTGGTCAAATAAGGAGAACTTGCCCTCCCTGCGAAGTGCCCCACACCTTGCACCAAGGCTCTCTGAGTTTCTTGCTCTGTGGTGGTGCCTCTGTCTTCAGTCCCCTCAGGGGTCACAGCTCAACTGACCCCCAGTGCTGCTCTGTCCTCTCCCCTGGAGACAGTTTCAAACACTGCTGTCACCTAATGGAAGGAGCCCTACTCCCCCATCCCCTGCAGCAGAGTGAGAATCAGTCTGTGGTCTTTTAAGCCACTGAACTGATGGTTCAGAGATGAGGACAGCCCTCGTGGATGACAGCCCAGACCTAGCCCCTCAGCGGCCTCCAGGCCGCCAATCCAGGCTAGAAACTCCCGACCTGCACCACAGACGTATCAGTTTCCTTTGGAGCCCAAATGCGTATTTTTTATTATTTTACTTAATGTAATGTTTTCGGAGGGATGCTTCAGCTCAGTCTGCCGTGTTTTGACAACCCCTGAATATGGTTTTAATTTCAATACCACACTCCAAACACTGTTTATTGTCATTCAGGGATGAGCAGCGTTAACTTCATTTCAAATTCTACTGCATTAAATGCCAATTCCTTCCACATGGATGAAGTTATTCAAAGTCTACTAAAATACTTTACAAATACATTCAGCCATATTTTTCTTCCTCCTTTACCCCTTCGTTTTGAAAGCATTCCTGGTTTAAGATAATCAGAAGAAAAAAAAAATAACAAGAGAAATTTAACCGGTCTCTCCCAGTCAACCAGTCATGATGACTCCAGCTCTTACCTCATGCCCAGCCCTCTGCAAATCTTTGAGGTTCAGTGACATTTGGACCTTTCTGTAAAATGTCCAGGGGGCTGGGTTGGGACACTCTCTTACTTGACCTTGGCTGAATCCATCTGATCAACACAAATGGATCAGACAATGACTGTGAGCTTGGAGTATGACTTGTGTGTTGCTACTTTGGGCTGGGTTGGAAATAAATAATTCATGAGTTGACAAAAATGAACATTTACGTTAAACAGGGATATTCTTTGACCTTGGTCTGAGAGCAGAAGTTCGTGAGCATTTTAGCAGTTTCAGTAGAGGAAGAGTGAAAGAAAGGGAACAACTCTGGTGCCAGCTTGTTGAAACTTTCTCTGATTCAAAACCAGGAAACCCATCCATTGGGTTGTGTTTTCAGCCAATCATCAGTGCTCAGAAGACTGAAGCATCTGAGCTCTGTGCAATGCTGAGGGCAAGCAAACACTCAAAGCTAAAATTTATTAAATAATTGCATTCAATGAACTCTCAGTGAATGCCTTTTATAGTCTAGACTCTGCCTGAGTTGCTGAGAAAATGGTTAAGAAAGAGCCACTGTTCCTGTCCTTATGAAGTTTGAGTCCACCGTGAAATACAGACACATACAAAATATACAGATGTGTAACTTCCCCAGGATTAACTCCCAGGACAAATATAATCTGGTGCCTATCAGAGAAAGCCATGATCTTACATTCAGTTCCAAAAAAGACTCTACAATTCTCAAGAAAGAATTTAAATTTAACTTCGAAATCTTAAATCCCGAGTTTAAAAATATAAATGGAGAAAAAGAGAAAGCCAGGGTGGCACAAAGATCACTGTATTAAGTGGATTGGTTTTTAAAGCCCATGTACAAAAAAATGAAAAGAGAAATCTGTACCCAAGAACAAGTGTTAGGATATTCTGAGCCCTGTCTGAGGAACGTGAAAACCCAGAATGAATTAAGACTTGAGAAGAATGGCAGATAACTAAAACGGGTGTATTTAACTATATTTGTGGCAAAAAGAACCCCCCCAAAAAAGGTATAGCTGCAGTGTTTGGAACAGATGGCCTAATGCTAGCAGATGGTCGGGAGAAGACAAAACAATTCTGCTTTTCTCAGCCTTAGAGAAAACTCCTTAGACTGGAAGCCATAAGCCAAATAAAATCGAGTTGGGAACAGACGAGTTAAACAGCAAGGCTGTCTAGGTATTTTACATGAATTTGTATCAACAGGCCACTTATCTTTCAAAACTTCAGTGGCAATATTAAAGTAATTGTGTCAAGTGTAAAAATAAGAGCCAGTGTTATCCCAATTTTGAAAGAAATATAAGAAAATTTAAGGAAAAATAACTCATTTCAACAACAGGCAAAAGTCTGGAATAACTAGGTTGTCAGTAATCAACCAGATGGATTATGGGAACTAAACAAAGAATAGATTGGTAATTAAGGGTATTAATATTGGTTCAGAGAAACAGGTTATGTCAAAATAGCCAATTGTTTCCAATAATTATGACACTGGTAAATCAGAGAAAGAGATTAGCAATCTCCATATTAAACACAGGAAGCAAGGAAAAAATGAGGAAAAAACAAAGAGAAGGAAAGGAGTGAGATAGGAAGGAAGGAACAAAATCTATTATTTGTGGATCCAGAAGTCAAAACTAAAACTAACTAGTAGAAGTTACCATGGGGGACACTTTGGATAAGTACAGAGAAGAAAACTAATTTAAGTTTTGCCTCCTTAAGAGGTAATTATATAATTTATTTCAATCAGCCCTAAGAACTTCAGGAGGTTGGCATTTTAACTCTTTTTTCCCTCGAAAAATGATCTGAAGCCCTAAAAATCTGCCATCTTTGCCAAGATTACACCCACAGAAAGGGAACGAACTGAGGTGAGTAATCATGCCCCTCCAACTCCAAAGCCGCAGCACTTAGTTTCATCACTGCGCCTCAGAGGAAGAAAAAGTCTTCTCGTCGTAAGAGGATCTGGTAGCTCATTTGATGAGAGAGAGAGACCAAAATGATGCCCAGGTCTCTGACTTGATGGCAAATCTAGTCATTCTTTACAGTGAAAAAAACAGATAGCACCATAATCATTTCTGCAAGACATACATGTAGCAAATCATCACTTTGTGCACCTCAAACTTACACAATGTTATATGTCAATTATATCTCAATAAAGCTGAAGAAGAAAAGGAGGCAGCCACCAGTGGAGGGGCTGCTCTCTGAGGTGAGGAAGTTACTATGAAAGGTTACATTTTGCCTGGATGACCACCAGTCAGAAGAAACAAAGAGGGACATTAGGAACTGGGTAAGGAACTGGATTAAATGCCTTCTAACTATAGAGTATTATTCTCTGATTCTGTTTTTATTCAAGTCTGTTAGGTTCCTTACTGTCATAACCCTTCTTGAAGACTTACATTTTCTAAGATTAGCTTGTTAGTCAAACTAAGTGATACAATTTCAATAGATGTATTTTGGGGAAGAAAAATCTCACCATGAAATTACACCCTGTAGGCAGCTACTTTCACTGCCTTTGTTGGGAAATGCGTGTTTTGATTCCAGCTCTACTGTGCTTTTCCGTGTGACTAATGGGCAATGTGCTATATGTCTATTTACCTATATTCCTTGCAAAATTTGTTACTGACATAAGAAGGATAAACTCGTAATTTAATTTGCAATTTAAAAAGGAAGTCTTAGTGCACAATAGGTTTTTTTAAACCTTTCTCCATACATCGAGGATATTGTTTAACTTATAAAACTATGTCATCCATTGCATGCTTAATTTATAAGTCAAGACATAAGTTGCTGAGTGCTGGAACACAGAAAAATAAAATAACAGGAGCTTCTTTAAAAGAAATAAAAGAAAAAGTCAATAAAAGTTAAGCTGCCGCTCCTAAGGTGTCTTAAAAACCTGAATTTTTTCCTGTGAATTATACTTGGACCTGGAACTAACAGGGAAGAGAAATGAAAGGAGGTCAGGAAGGGCTGTTATCAGAGCAAGAAGGTATCAGCTCCATGGCAGCACAGGAAGGTACAATGGGAAGTGAGCTCTTGGTGAACGACTTGGGGGTGATTGCTGGCCTGCAGGTGGGTGGTGCTAGGTCCCAGCCTGGCTGGCTGCATGGCCCTATGGGTCCAGGGGCAGATGCCAGCCTGCTTTGGGTGGGACTGGGACCCAGGGTGGCTGGTTCTGGGGACCAGGGGGCCCAGGGCTGGTATATGCCCACTGGTGGTGGGGCTGGGCCCCCACATGGCTAGCTGCTTGGCTTGGAGGGGGCTGCTGCCAACCAGCTGGCGGGTAGGTAAGACCCCGACACTAACAGGCTAGAGGAAGGACTCCAAAAATGGCACTTGCCAGCACCAGTGCTCTCATGGTAAAACCAGCTCCCCAAAATGGCTGCCATCAGACTGATGTCCCCGAAGGGAGTCCCAGTTGCATCCTGCCTCTCAGGAGGTAGGAGGTCCTCAAAGATCAGGAAATGGGTCTGACCCAGGCTTCTTTCAAATTACTGCCTCTGTGCTGATACTTGGAGCATGTGAGATTTTGCGTGCACCCTTTAAGAGTGGAGTCTTTTCCCTAGAACCCTCCAGTTCCCCCAAATGTAAGCCCTGCTGGCCTTCAAAGTCAGATGTTCTGGGTTTTCCTCCCTGGTGCAGGACCCCTGGACTGGGATCAGCGTGAAGCTTGGACCTCTAGCTTTTTGGGGAGAACCTCTGCAACTGTGATTATCCTTCCATTTGGGGTCACTTACTGAGGGTGCGGGGCTACACTGCATCTCTGTCCCTCTTGGCCACCTTGTCACGGTTTCTTTTTTGTATCTTTAGTTGTTGACAAGCTTTTCTGTTAGCCTTTATGTTGTTCTCATAGATAGCTGCTCCGTAAATATCTGTAGTTTTTGTATGTCCATGGCGGGAAGTGAACTCAGGGTCTTCCTACTCCATCCCGTTGGCCACCTGATGTGGTCAACTAACCTTTTCAAGTTTACACAGCTGGTCAGCAGGAACAGGGGTTCTATCTGGAATAAATGCATGCATGATAGAAAATTTCCCTTTCTCCCAATATCACCTTAGGGAGAGACTGACTAATACAATGTGATTACTACAGAAATGTACTTTTGTTTATTTTTTTTTATGAATAATTTCAGCTAAAATGAGCCATATGATAATGAAACTTGCCCAGAGTCTGGATTCTGTCTGAGACGAACAGACGCCTTCAATAGTTAAGCTCTATATTTTCTAATAATATTTTATTTCCAATTTTTAAGTATTTTAAATCAATCTTTTAAGGAATTCAGTCTTTTTCACAGAATGCTGCCCTCAAATATTTAGCTCTTGGTTCATTTCTTCTTTCCTTCTCTCTCTGAGGATTTTCGAGGCTTTTGGCAATTCTGACATTCTGGTTTAACTTTGCTTATGCTGGCCTGGTATTATTTTTCTTTCCAATTTGCAAGTGGCAGCTGTGTGCTGGTGAGCGTGCGTGCTGACATTCTCCATCTCTACTTTATAGCTCTTGTTAGCATGCCAAAAACTCTCCATCATTCATACAGAATGATCCCATTTCTATACTCTGCCCCCTCTACACACACTTAAAATTAATTATGTGAGTTATTTTAAGATAACTGCAATCACGGACTTGGCATTTATCAAAGCCTTCAGATAAATCTTTTAAGATCTAAATGACATAATCCTTATTACTGTTCAGACTTATCAAGGATCAGATAAAAATACATTACAACATGCTGCATTCACTGTTTATACCATTAGTCTCTGTTTCCAATTATTCTTTTTGATATATTTTTATTTGATGATCTAAAACAGATTTGAAATTTAGCATTTAACCATCGCATAATGACACTCCCCACTGTAATACAGAGGCAAAGACTATAGCCTTTTGTCCTTAGAAGATCAGATCTTTGCACTGCTCTATTACCAACTATAGATCAAGCGTCCTCTTTTCCCCCAGGTTTCTCTTTGCATCTAACATAGGAGCATTTTTAAGCTTTGCATGAGATAATGAAGCCAGAGGACCCAGTGCCTGGTGTGCTCCAGGACTATTTGTTCAGCTCTTACTTTTCCATGTCTACACAGCACTCCCACACCCATGGCATGAATATCATTTGACTTCTGTTGATCCTAGAACTTATTTCTCTTTCCTGAGTTCAAGAATCACATATCCACACCCAACTTGAGACCTCTACTCTGGTTTTGAAGAGACATCTCAGATTAAAGATTAAACTTGAACTGATTTCCAAGCTCCACTCACCACTGTGAATCCCCTTCACACCAATCTGTTCTCTAACTTACCTCCTCATCTCTGCAAATAACATTATTCACTGTTGCTCAAGGCCAACTCCCACACGTTACCCATGATTTCTTTTTCCTTCTGCCCCTCATTTAACTCTCCAGTATATCCTTTGGGCACTACCTCTAACATGTCCTTAATTCTGACTACCTCTCATTTTTTCTGTTGCCAGCCTTTATTGCCTTGGACAGCTACACCCACCACTTAACCATTCTCCCCATCCCCCCCAACAGAAGAAAAGAGAAGAAAGCTGCAATGTCATTAAGCCTAAGTGTAGAGAACAACCAGCTCCTTGTTGAGGCTTTGGCCAGTGCATCTAAAAGTGAGAAATGCTGTATTTAAAGGTCCGGACCTACAGTATCACCATCTCCTGGCCACTGATAAGAAAACATAGATTCCTGAGCTAACTCCAAATCTACTGAATGAGGAACTCTGAGAGTGGGGACCAGAAATTTGAGTTTTAATAAACCTTGCAGGTAATTTGAATGCATGTCTGAGCAGCCAGCTTAGACTGAGCTTAGAACAGCAGATAGGTCCCCCTACCATGCAGAACAGAGGAGGTGACCACCCTGAGCCATGGTGGGCTCCCTGTAGTAGAGTATGCAATATAAAGAAGGCCCTGCCACAGAGCATCTGCCCAGCCCTCTGTCCTATGTGGTACAGACTCAGAGCTGGTGCCCAGGCCACAGAGACAGAGGCCACAGAAAGGGGCAGTGCCCCACTTGGGGACAGGGAGCATCATTAGCAGTTCCAAAGGGAAAGCAAACAACAGGGTGGAAGAGAGTCATATGTAGACACAGGAATGGGATGCAACTCTCAGCTCACAGTGATTAAGAAAATAGCTGGCAGGGCTGACAGCTGCTTTAGGAACAGTTCCTGAGTCCCACAAGAACCCCACTGGAGACAAAATGGTCCTGGGGAAGGCAAGAGTTTCACCAATTACTCTAGCTGAGATCAGAAGAGCAAAAAGTTATTCACCTAAGGAAAAAGTTTTCACTGTTTTCCAAGAGCCCTGTGTATTCCAGCTCCAGCATCAGCAACTCTCTTCCTATTCTTACTTTACTGTTTCTCTTTCCTCTCCATTCTCCCCTTTGTTTCATTGCTCTTCATCCTTTTCTCTCTGATCCTTCCCTCCAGATGCTGTGAAGTCGAATGATAAGCAAAGAAAATAAATGTTTAGTATTAAATGATTCTGTTCAGTGTCGCTAGGAGATGGTCCCCAAACCTCCTTTCCTTGAAGGGTCTTAGGTTGTCTTCCAACAGCATGACAAGCAGGTACCAGTGCTATTTATAAACCTGATCTGACAGCTCTGCTTGTAAATCTGGTCTGTTATCAAGATGAGATTCTTTCCTCCAGGCCAACAAAACAATTTGTTGAAGGTTTCTCTTCTAACACGTACTCAGCTATTTTCATGGATGGAGAGGGAACACCAAGAGTTGAAAGGTAATGTTATTCTTGATATTTAAGGGATGGAGTGACCTCATGATAATCCTGAAACTGTAAGGTCATTTCCTATAGGTTTAATGAGAGAATCAATCATTCTTTTCTTTTCTCTTTTCTTTTCTTTTTCCTTCCCTGCCCTTCCCTTCCCTTCCCTGCCCTGCCCTTCCCTTCCATTCCCTTCCCCTTCCCTTCCCTTCCCTGCTCTGCCCTTCCCTTCCTTTCTATTCCCTTCCCCTCCCTTCCCTTCTCTTTCCCTTCCCTTCCCTTTCCCTTTCCCTTCCCCTTCCCTTCCTTCCCTTCTCTTCTCTTTTCCTTTCCTTCCTTCCTCCCTTCCTTCCTTTCTTTCTCTTTCTTTCTCTTTCTCTCTTTATTTCTTTCTCTTTCCTTCCTTCCTTCCTTCTTTCCTTCCTTTTCTGTGATTAAGAATATTTCAAGTCAACTTTTTCAGTACACCTTCTATCCTAAAACTTAGTCACACAGCCTATTGCTATGATACAGAAGAAGCCTCAAGGTTCTCTAAAGGTGCCTCCATTTGACCCCACATGTGGTGTGGTTACCCCCTGACACTATCATACCCCCACCAGACTCTTCTGGACAAAGGACCAAGGCTTGTTTATCTTTGAATCTTTAGCCCAGTTCCTGGCAAATAGTGAATGGTCAATAAAAATCTGAACTTAATTAATTTAGAGGTAGTTGTTCATAAATTCAAAAAGTAACCGATTGCCTGGAGGCACATTATCTGACGTTGTCCT
The DNA here is from genome assembly GCF_048773025.1 of Camelus bactrianus. Classification (NCBI taxonomy): domain Eukaryota; kingdom Metazoa; phylum Chordata; class Mammalia; order Artiodactyla; family Camelidae; genus Camelus; species Camelus bactrianus. Next base: position 44,878,564 of record NC_133552.1, on the reverse strand, counting down.
CTTTTTCTACCTTCTAGTCTAGATAGGCTGACGACCACCCTACTCCACAAACACAATGCTCATTTCCATTTCCTGACTTTCCCACATTTTTATGCCTATAGAAGAGATTGTGCAAGGCATTTTATAATTAATTTGATAGTCAGAATTACTTATAAAGTAATTTTGCAACGAAGAATGACTTTATAATGAACTTAAATTTAAGGTAATCTACACAATTTTTTTTAACCAGTGTAATTTGTTACAACAAAATCAGTAAGAACATAGCAAAAAGGTAAATTATTTTATTAAAATCAAACTCCTGTGGTAAAAATAATATGATGTATTATTTATCTATTGTTGCATTGTGAGTTACTCAAAATGTAGCAGATTAAAACAATAAGCATTTGTTATTTCACACAGTTTCTGAGAGTAAGGAACCTGGGAAGGGTGTGGATGCGTGTTTCTGGCTTAGGGTCTCCCATGAAGTTACAGACAAGATGGTGACCAAGACTGCAGTCCGTCGAAGGCTTGACAGGGGCTGGAGGCTGTACTTCCTCAGAATGCTCCCTCCCTGTGGCTGGAGGCCTCATTTCTTTGCTGGTTATTGGCCTGAGTCAATACTGGCCTGCGGGGACCTGAGCCCCCTATGAGGTAGACCTCTCCACGGGACTGCTTGGGTATCCTCATGACGTGACAACTGACGATCCCCAGAGTAAGTGATTCGAACAAGAGACGGGGAGAAGAGAAAGCATAAAGAAGAAAGCCACAATGCCTTTTATGATCTGGTCTTGAAAACCACACTGTCATTTCTGCCACATTTTATCCAATTGTGAGTTACCACGAACAGCCCACTCAAAGTACGATAATTAGTTTCCACCTATTGAAAGGAGGCATATCTAAGAATTGGGGGACATACTTTAAATTCATGACAATGGGTTTACAACTTAAACTAACAAACAGTTCTCTTAAAAGAAACATTCTAACAAATATAGTTGCCCATAACAATTGTTTACAGTCTCAAGGTCAACAGATGGCAGAAAGAGTAAAACATATTCTGAACAAATAGGATACTCTTTGTTGTTCTTGGTAATTAGTCTTAGCCAGAAACTTAACCGTGATGACAAGATCCAGGATGGTATTGATTTAACTTAAATTTATGGTCATTGGTATGCAAACAAGCGAAACGGCAAGAAAAAGGCTGATGAGTAGCTTACACAGTGTGTTCAAGTGATAAAAAGAGATGAGTATCTGAAGCCGTGAGTTGCGAGAAAGAGTCGAGATAAGTAGAAATGAGGTCGGAGAGTGAGAAGTGAGTCAGATGATACGGATCTCGTGAGTTAGGGAAGGACTTTAGATTTTACTTCGCATGCATTAGATTACAGAGCTGCTGAAAAGTTTTCGGCAGGGGAATACCAAATGTGAAGTATTTTTTAAAAGCTCACTCTTGATGCCATGTGGACAACTGACTGTGGTGGCACACACGGGAAAAACAGGAGACAACTGTAAATGTTGGGCTTCATGCTGAGAGGCAGCGCTGTCCGTGCTGGTGTTGATAGCTTAAATCTGGCTACACTTTGAAAGCAGAGCCAACAGGATTTGTTGATGGACTGGATGTGAGCTGTGGGAGAAAAAGAGGAGGTTTTTGATGTCAGAGCCTGGAAGATTGGTGATATAATTTCCTGATACAGGAAAAACTATGGGAGGCTCAGGTTTGAAGAGGAAAGGTAAGAGTTTGTTTAGAATATGTTAAATTTGAGGTGCACAGCAGAAATATCAGTCAGGAGAGGCTAGGTGAAGATGCAGAACCAACAATCCCAAAATATCATTGGCTTAAAAAATACAGATTTATTTCTTATTCTTGCTTCAAGGCCAGCAAGGGTCCACGGCAGGCACTGCCTACTTCAGTCAAGAGAGAGCCAAGAGAGCCAAGCTAATGGACACAGCTGCAAGACACACACTTTCCCAGACAGACAGCATGACAGCAAACGGAATGTGGCTCTACACTCTGACTCTTTCAGGCTTCTCGCGCAGATGACCTAAAATCCTTGCTACCCTCATTTCACTGGGAAAATCATGCATATGCTTGGCTACATGAGAGGGGAAGTTTCAGAGACATGCAATTCCACCTTGCAGCAAAAGTGATTATTTATGGACCACTGTGACAACCCCCACATCTAAGTGGAACTGCTGAGTAAGCTAATGGATACTTGGGTCTAGAATCAAGGAGAGAGGTCAGGCTGGCAATTCATTTATTTGTGATTGGTCAGCAAGCAGACAGTATTTAAAACGATGGGACTAGGTGATGTCACCAAATCAGTGAAATACCAGGATTGAGACACCTCTATACCTAGAAGTAGGAAGAAGTTGGGTAAAGAGGGAGGTGGGAAAAAAAACAAGAAAGACTGCGTATTCAGTTATACATGCAGATAACTTTCTAGATTTGCTGGAAAGAGAAGATAATTTTTTTTGTCTTGTATTGCTTATATTCTTTCTGCAATAAGAAACAAAGGTACCAGCTAAGAATCAGAATGAGGAGAAGGTGATGAAGATTAGAAGGAGGAGAAAAGGCACTCACTATCGACCTGTAAGAGTGGGAGGGTGAATACCATGGTGAAATACCGGAGAATTTCTAGGTAACACTGGGAGTCTACTTCAGGTTAGTCATCATGGATGTCAAGATCTGTCAGAAAGGTTGTGTGATTTTTTTTCTCACCATGGTCACCTGCTCAGGAGCAGGTGCAGAATAGAAGAAACATCGTATTTAGCTGGGTTGTGTCTGACAGTCCACAGAGGAGAAGTTGGGGATATACATGAGATGTGACTGTTAATAACTCACCATGGGACTTAAACTGGATAAGCAAGGAACTGAAAATATGAGAGGGGTGAGGAAGAGCAAAAAGTCATGTGGGGTCAATATTCTGTGGAAAGGTCCTAAGGGCTTTGAGAAATCATTGGAGTTGGGACGGTAAAGAAAGCAAGCTAAAAGGATGAGAGGTATTTGTTAAAGATTGGTAAGGTTTAGGCTGATTAGGGGAATGGATGTCTCGGAACAAAAGACAAGATCTTTGGAAGAAAGAGTCAAGGCTCTGGAAACCAGCATATTGGAGGAATCATTGGTATGGACGTCAAAATCCTCAGATCAAATTTTGGTAGTGAGGATGTCAATATTGGGAGAGGGGGTCTATTGGTGAAAGCACTTACAGTCCAGTGGGTCTCCACCCTAGTCACACAGATGGTGGTGTCTAGACTGATGGAGGGCTGTTCTCTTTCAAAGGAGAATAGTAATATACTGTGAGAGTGAGTAGAGAGGGAACAATAGTCTGTTATTGTAACACTCGTTCTGATGAGGCACCCACGAGACATCCAGGTGGAGAAGTCTAGTAGGCAGTAGGATAGACAGGACTGGTGCTCAGAAGAGATCATTACAGTGGAGTCACGTATTTGAAAAGTCACGGCACAGAGCTAGCTGCTGCAGTTATGAGGATAACCAAGGTCAATGTGGGAAAATATACAGACGTGGGGGAGAAAAAGAACCAAGGGAAGAAGGCTGAAAGACAAGAACATTTAAACCATAAGCAAAGGAAGAGGAAAAAACTAGGAAATTATGAAGTCGGAGAAGTAACAGATGAGATCGGTTTCAAAATATGACTTATTACCAGAGGACACAAAACTAAAAGTCTAATGCGAGTTTGAGAGGATCATAAGGAGGCCTTTAGAAAAAGTAAGTGAAAAGAAACTTGTTTTAGGTACTCAGGAGTAACTGCATAATACGTAGATGGATAATTGAAAGGAGTCTCACCATCTTCATTTTCTCCTAACCCTTCCTAGGCAAAAGCTAAATTATCATCCTCTGTTAGAGAAGAGAAGATGCAGCAGCCATGCTGCATTTGACCTATGGCTTGTTCCATTCAAGCACCAGGTGGATTTCTGCAATACCTACAAATGCTGAGCTGAATTTTGCCAGACCATGGAGCAAATGGCAACGCCATGCTCTGTATCAAAGGACTGCACTTCAGGGTGTGCCACCTTAAGAATCTTGCTAAAGGATTCTGAAATGTCAGCATGAACGGAAGATAGAATGCCACTGGAATTCACTCCTTGCTGTATTTCTGATTTTACAAAGGAAAGTAATTTCACATGCTGTAATATATCTTGAGGTATGGATTAAAATCTGATAAACTCCAGTTTCAGGTTGTTGGGCATACTGATGTTTAAACACAGATGTCTGATATTCTAAACAACACATGGAGATACTGTTAGAGGTTAAGAAACAAAGCCAGCCTTGGGGTCTGTAAGCACCATCTCTCTTCTCAGGTTTCATATTTTATCCTAAACTCTCACATATTTCAAGTTTACTAAAACTATTCTCTTGAAATTCCTGTTAAAAGGTACTTTTGGGATATATAAACAAATATGGTTTTAATTTGAGGTCCACCCTAAATTATCCGGAATTCTCCAGCAAGTCCCCGGACAACCAAACTAGTTCAAGTTAGGATAATAAACATACTAAATTTATTCTTAAACCTAAAGTAAATCTTAAAAAGTAGCCTGCAAGTTTATGTCATTACAATATGAACCACTGATAATTACCTCCCCGATAACATGTGTACCACAGGATAATGTTCTTAATGAAAGATTAATACCAAACATTAAAGTGTCAATATTAGTTAACAGATACACATGTAAAAGCAATTTAAGGAGTTAGTGGCATCTTTAATCAATAAATATGTTTTAAAGTAGCACAACTCATGGAAAATATTTCTATTTTCAATGCATGGAAAACAATATTTGTAAGTATCAGAAAAAAGAGTCTGACTCACTGCCTTTGACATGTGGAAACTGAACATTTCTCTTTTATTATCACTGTTTAATTTACTCAAGAGAATTAGTTGACCCTGATTTTTGCTCCGTTTTTGAGTAGCTCCTCAACATCTCTCTAAGCATTTTCCTGACAATTGAACTCAGTTTTCAAGACAAAATTTCTTGGGAGTCTGCAGAGTTTCATTTGCGCAGTCATAAGCACACAATTCAGATCCCTTTTTTACTGAATTTCAATGAAAACCACAACATTTTTATGCGGAGACTTGAACTAAGCTGTCTCTACAATAGTTTAACTAAAAGCAGTCTGTATTCTGGAGAACAATTTTTTTTTCTTGATTAACACAGACAGCTGTCTGATTAGGCTGGTTTCTGAAAGTCAGGCTCCTCTGTGGTAAGACAGTCAAGTGAGACATCTTCAGAGTGTACTGCACACTTAAAGGGGTAGAAGAAGGGTAGGCAAAAAGCAGGGAACCCTAAATGTTGGATCCACATAAGACAGGGAAGTGATTTTACACACACGGTTTCTTCAGTAGCTCCAGGGAAGCTCTGCTATTTATAGGATGGAGTTCTAATTACTAGCCATTAACTCGCAGATCCTCACCCTGACCTATCACTGGTTTCATGGTGCTTGTTTGGTCACATCCTCCACTCCATCATAGCTCATCCTCTTTGTCCAGCTGACAGAGCCTAAGAGTGGCATTTCTGACTTTACAATGTATTCATCTGCTTTTACGTCCATCAGCCTGACCAGACTGAGGTCCCCTATAGAGGAGAGCTGGTCCTGCTCACTTAGCAGCCCCAGCGCCTGAGGGGGTTTACACTGAGAAAACCTCCATAAATGCTTGTATAAGAAAATGTATTGATGCAAACACAAATTGTGTCTGTGTGTGTCTATCTGTGCCTGAGTGTGTGTGTGTGTGTGAGGAGACGGGGTGTATACACACACATACACGCATACACTTCCAGATACACAGATGCACCCATAAAACAGCAATCCATAAACATAAGTTTATAACAGGATACTAAAATACCGAACTTTCTGACTCAGTTTTAGCTGAAATTTTAAGAGAACAGTTGGCAACAGTCTTCTGAACAAACTTAACAGGATATTCATAAACAGTAATAAAAAATTCTAATCTTCTGATCACGGACCCTCACAGCTACATTTAGGCTATTTTAAAAATAAAGCAGAAGAGTCGAGAAGGATGGAAATTAAGGAGAGGTTTGCTTTGGAGGCAGTTGTAAGGGTTCTGCATCATAACCCATGTGGACAATGAGGGGGACTTTTCCCTCTAGGAAATCACTTGGAGAAGGGGATATTTGATGCCTGGATTTTGAGGATGCAGTGGAGGGATGTCTGACTCATGGGTGAGATACTGGCCGAAGACATGTGTGGCACCAGAGCAGACAACTCTTGTTTAGGGAACAACTGCATCTCTACACTTGGCGGGTCCTGGGTATGTGTTGACCGGATGTACAACCTGCAGGAGGAATGTCAGCTCAGGGTTGTTTTCAATAATGCTCTCCAGAGGGGATTCCTTGTACAGGACAAGGACATTTCAACAAAAAGAGGCATAAGAGTAAACGTGGTGGGTCTTCTAGTGACAACCAAAGGCACAGATCCCCCCTATTAAGAGTCCTAAAGTCAGAGGCCCCAAGCAGGGACTCTGAAGGATCAAGTTCACTTCACACATCAGCCATGGCCAAAGACATCCAATGCCAGCTTCTTGGTTTCAGTCAAGCTAATTCTGTCCTTGGCTTCAACCAAGAAGGAGCCAGAGTCAGCCAAAGGCTGGGCAGCTAGAGGAGGAAGCAGGACACAGGGATGTGGGGACTTAACGTATTTCTCAAAGAATTAGTTTCATAAAGAAAACATCTACTTTGCATATAGTCTTCACACCGAGGGCTACATCTTCCCTGGGGAAATAATTCTAACACACAATTCACTTTCAGACAGGTTCCTTGTGGCCCATCTTCTAATTCAGTCTTTCCGTTATCTGCCTTCTTGTAACAACGTAAATCAAGCCTCCCCCTGGTTTTTACATCACTTGAATAACCTTACAAATTACTTCATAAGATTTGTTATCTCTGCAAACTTTCTGCAGCCATCTTTATTTATCAAGGCCATTTACTTCCCATGTCCAACCAAAGTGCAAAACAAAAAAGAAACAAAAATTACCTGCAAGCAGATAGAAATATAGTTTAACCGTAGGAGAAATCCCCAACCTAAATAAATAGGTTAAATATTCTTGGAGAATAGCTCATTATGATGCTAAAACTCATGCTAATTTCTTAGGGATTCAGGCTCTGTGCAACGTGGGACTGTACTAATACGTCTGACAGATTTTCACCTCTCAGTGTTTCTTTGTCAAATACCCCTCAGTTGTATTGAACCTCTGAGCTTAAAAAATCGTTTGCTCAATCTTCCCAACTATATATAACTGTATTGTTACTCTCAGTTATTAAAAATGACATGTATTCATCAGGGAAATATTAAGTGCTATCTTCCCTTATTTTATATATTCAGAGCATAGCACAATGCCTCATGTATAGTGGTGCATTTTTTTGAATAAATTTTTGAAAATTAAAGGAAAACAAAACAATGTAATAAAGAAAGTAAAAGCTCTCAAATCCCAACACACAAGATAATCACTGTTATATTTTGGTGAATTACCCTCTAGGCATCTCTTTATGTATTTATATGATAGGTGCATTTTATATAACAGGTAAGAGTGAAATTTTATGAACTATTTCCACAGTTTCATTTCCATGGGATCACGTGATGCATGCAAGCCATTTTTCACTCAACGATGGATGAAGTCTCAGCTTTTTATGTTCCAGACACAGCGTTGGGCCTACGCAAAACTGTAAAGCAGATAAAGTTCTATTCAGATTTTTTAGCTTCTCTCTTTGTTTCCTTTCTTACCTGACCCATCTAGACTTACTATCAGAAAAGGATCTACTCTAGACACCGTTCCGTGGTTGCTACCTTTTAGGAAGAAGAAGTGATGTCAATACTCCTTACACGATAAGCAATAAAGTGCCTCCTCGACCCTTTCATTTTGGGGGGCCTTCCACACTTCTCACAGCCCATCACTTTTTATCTTCAAAAGTACATGTAATTAATGTTCCCTCCCAGTTAATCTTTATGTTACTGAACCAAACTTGGTCCACTCACCAGCACAATAAAGCCAATCTACTGACATTAGCTCGTGGTGAAGAGAACTATGGTGTTTACTGCAGGACGCCAAGCAGGAGGTCCAAGCAGCTAGTGCTCAGAACTCCCTGATGGGATTCAGGAAGGCATTTTTAAAGGCTGGGAGGGAGGAGAGTTGCAGGGTAAGTGCTCAGCTCCTGCACAAAGCTCTGATGGTGAGGTAACCAAGCGGTGTCACAGGGGTTAACGTGATCAGTTCTTAGGCTCCAGCAACCCTGGGGGCTACATGCTCGTGGTCATCAAATAGTTAATTTCTTCCATTTGGTGGGGGTTTTAGCATCTGTAAAACAGCTCAGGAATTGTGCACCACGTACTGTTATCTGGGTACTTCAGAGAGGAACTAAAAAGGAGGACATGGGGATGAGGTCTGTCCCAGGTAGGCCCCCTAGGGTCCTGCTTGGTTACATTTAGAGATGAGAATACCAATTTGTTGAAGCAAATGAAGTTTCTAAGCAGAATGTCATTTTAAAAACGAGGTGTCGGCATGCCTTACAGTCATTAAAAACATATGCACATGTACGACTGAATCATTATGCTGTACACCAGAAATTGCCACAACACTGTAAACTGACTATACTGCAATTAAAATAAATAAATAAATAAATGATTTAATTTTAAAAAATTGAATGTATATAGGTCACCTAGCCCCTAGTCTGAGTCAAGTTATTGTATCCATGTGACCTTGGACATTCATGTTTTCAGCCAGGTTTAATGAGAGTGTTAAAGCTTCCATCCACCTCTGCCCATCCCATGAAAGGAAGGTCAGGAAAGAGCAACCACTCCTCTATTCTGACGACACATGGTACCCACGCTGCTACTACAGAACAGCCACACTGCATGGTGGTTCCTTTCCGGCACCTTTCTCCCTTCGCCACAGCTCTTGACAACAGGACTAGTGCCTTAATCATCTTGCTTCTTAGTACTCAACACAAGCCCAGGGTCAAAATACATACCCAAAATGTTTTTGTTCAATGGGTGACATCACCTCCCATCCGTGTATACATTTCACATGTTAGCCTCACTATTTTCAATGAAATGCTTATGTTCTCTCATTATGTTAAATCTGAATTTCTGCACAAAATGTGCGACTGTGTAGCACCTTCCATTGAGAATACAGATATATTTCTTTTAGCAAACAGATAAAAGAACAAGCTAGGCAGAATTTCTGCAGTCATCCGAGAGATGATAAATATTCACACAAAGAGGGAAAAAGTAATCCAGTAACAGAGGCAAATACTCCATGATTAAAGTGAAAGGCAAAAGCATTTTAAGGTGACCTCCAGGGAAACATGAGCCCTCAAAAAGGGGAAATTGATCTTTTCTACACTGAAGCTGAAAAATCAAAGGGGACTGCAGAAGGTTAGAAGATTCAAAACCATGGCAATCCTGAAATAATCATCAAGATAGAAATTCAGCTACAGGGGGAAAAAAAAGATACAGCATTGATTCTTCTGAACTTTAATGAGTGTCAGTGAGACTGATTCAGGAAAGACATCTGTAGCATTTCTGTAAGAGAAATGTATCTACAACTAAGACATTTTCACCAAAATGAAAAGTTGAGGATCAAATCTGAGAAATTCAAAACAAAAAACTTGGCCATTTGCACCTCCAAATTTGGCTGACTGAAGAACTGGTCCTTATCCACAAGGAGGGCAAAGCTACTCTTCATAGAATATTCTCATACCTAGGACTTGCACTTGGCTCTTCTACAACTAAAGCAATCAGTGGTTCCAGATATTAATCATTTAATTGTCAACGAAAGGAACCAATACTATAGTTGAGAATTTGCCCTCAAAGCACTATCATCTATAAATTAATTATTTATCTTTTGAGTACGTTTGGAAAAGTCTGTGGGTTTTTTTTTTCTTCTCTTTTCTACTTTAGATTTACTATTATCTATGCAAATCTACATAGGTCAACAGGTCCCAAACCTGATGGAAATGAGATGAACCCTACTGATACCAAATCACTGGAAAATCACTTTGTTTTAAATGACACTCAGGACACTGGGAATGTACTTTTTCAACATTCTCTGCTCTCTGCCAAGAAGTGCACAACAATGTAAATAATGAAAATAAATAATTCAAAGTGAAATGCAATCCATAATTTGCACATCAGTAACAGCTTTCCTCCTCAGACTGATTGACTTTGGAAATTAAAAACTAGGCTGTTTAAAACCCAGACCAACAGTAGCATTAAATTGGAATAGACGCCAATGGGGTATGGAACCATAAGCTAATGGTGTGGTGTTTAGTCATCTGAAGAGAAACAGTAACAGACATCCAGAAAATGGTGGCAATGTCCAAAGCCAGTGATTGCTTTGGAGAGTGCCATGACAAACAGCAGGGAAGTTTCTCGGTTCATCCCAGGACACCACATCTTGGAGGTGCGATAAGCCTAACATTCTGAGTTAGCATTTTAAAAGAGTTTGGAACTAAAAAGTTGCAGAGAGTTTCTGATTATGAGCAAGACTTTCCCTGTGATCCCCTTCGTTATAATTTGATCAGCCACTTCTGCAAGGTCATGCTCCTAATGTTCTTTCTGTGCTCAGGTGAGAAAAGGGCTTTGATGGCAGAATTTATTTTCATCTGAGCAAGAGAGCCAAGAAATACTCACAAGAGCACTGCAAGAAGGGAATGGATGTTAAGGCTTTCTCTGAACAAAGAGAAAAATCCAAATCTGTTTTCACAATTAATCATTTCATTGTCCTATGGACTTATGAAATGATGGCTATTCCCAGCTGCTCTTCCCTGCATGTCCTTTCAAACATACACCATATTCCATAAAGAACACTGCACATCTGCTCTTCAAAGAAATGGCTTTAATTGCTGAGCTGCTAATGGGGTGTTTTCTCCCGTAGAATTTCCACCCATCTGCACACTCTGATTATCACATCCTCTTCAGATCTCGTCTACTCCAACCCTGTTTCCTAAATGATCATCATTAATCTATCCATGGTATCTCTAAATGTGGGAAACGAGTCTGGAGTAATAATGATGCCTGATTATGTTGCCATCCTCCCTTGAAAAACGATTGAAGTTTCAAACTTCTCCCCCAAAGATACAAACAAACAGCAATGATAACTACAACGACAGACACGGGAACCTGATGGGAAAAAATCTACCATCAGCTTGAAATTGTGACGAGAAGTTTATACTTGATAGAGAATTTTGAACTCATATGAGAGGATGTTTCCTGGAATACTAGGAAATTCTCTGCAACTTATGGCAGAGAATTACATAAATAACATACTCAAGGGAATCCTCTCTCTTCTTTTGGAACAGAAAGTACACAGGTAAAGATAAACACTATTTTAAATTCACTATATCCTTACTTCCCCTAGCCTTTAAACATTATGGATACATTCTGAATCAACTGGAGTTTGTAAAAGCCACAAACAGAAGAGATTTTAAAACAAGGAAAAAGAGAAAGATAGAAAAATACTTTTATCAGCATCTCTTTGATTGTATAGCTTTGTTTTTATGGCAAGTGTTAAAGAGAGAGTATTTCAGGGAAAAAGAACATTCAGCTCATATGCAATTATCACCTAGACTAACATAATTTTTCTCTGTTGGTAATGAAAACAATACATTTGTAAAATTCAGATTGCACATATGCCAGGATTAGGGAGAGAAAACAGAAGCTGCCCTAATAATTTCAATCAGAAAACATGTTGATGCAAAAATTTGAAACTTAGCCACTTTTGGAAGAGCTGAGGGGGTAAAAGTCAGTGAAGCTGTAATAGGAAAGAACAAATCTGGCTCCATTTTAAGTCTGTTCCTTTAGCTCTAACCCCGTGCTCTGTTTCTGTGCTTAGTCATGCTGGCTCTGAACCTTTTGTAAAAGATTGTTGCCTATAGCCTGAAATATACATGATAGCCCATTCTCAAGGCTCTGACCTTTAAGGGTATAACATTTTCCCACTCATACAGAGATTAAAAGGTTGCAGAATAGAAAATAACGTTTGTCTTGTTGGAGGTTAACAGGAACATCATGACCTGACCTAAGTAGACAGCTGCAAGAACAAAGGATTCCAACACCAAGAAGTTTGCAACAATCAACCATGCCCCATCCCCTTTTTAGTATACAAGGAGCCTGAATTCTGACTTGGGGAAGATGATTCTCCAGGACATTAGTCTGCCATCTTCTCGGTCTGTCAGCTTTCTGAATAAAGTCATTATTCCTTGCCCTAACACCTCATCTCCTGAGTTACTGGCCTGTCATACGGTGAGCAGAATGAGTTTGGACTTGGTAGCAAAGCTACTGCGACCAATGCCAGCTGCCTGCAGCACCGAAGTGGACGAACCTCACCAACTTACCTGGAACTTTCTTGAACTTGACTTCTGTTGTGCACTCTCCAGACTCTTGACAATTGTTGCCAGAGAATAATAACTTCTCCTTCTCTACCACCTTCCAAATCTCATGACAGTCTGTCTCATTGGCAAAGTCAAAACCAACAATCTGGGGCAATATTCTGGTAAATGGAGGTATACGTTCTTTCCCTGAAATCCAGAAAAGAAAACAGAAAGATTTTGCAATAAATATCTGTTGTGTGAATGTGTAGGTGGATGAGTAAACAAATGAAAGGATTCTTGTCTTGACAGTTTAAAGCATTTCCAAGCTATATGGAAAATTTAAGTACAAACAGAATGGGAGAAGAGTTAGTTGTATTATTTGAATGTTTAATAGCTGTAAGCTAATGTAGCCTGAATGATTAACTTCATAAAAGGGCCCCAGCTATCAGGAAATGAAACTGGTTGTGTCTTTAGCTTTTTTATCATCTATATTGGCCACTGCTTTTCTGATCAGATAGTTTTTCTCTGAATTCTGTAGTGATAAGGACTAGTTTTCCTCTTAACAAATTAAATCACAATCCAGTTTTGCTTCCCTAAGACTTCTCCCCTCTTGTTGTCGTGACTGAAATTTTGAGTTCCCAGCCTTTTCACTCATATATGTATACAGAGCTTTTGGTCAATTCTAGAGATGGCAAGTGACATTCCTGAGAATGGATTTTAGCAATTTAACTCTCAAAGAGCAGCCTGATTCTCCTTATTTCTTAAATTATTGCTTCATGGGCATCAGTATCTGTTAATTGGTTCTGCAATATCCCTAATATCTCCATATTTTCATTGGTTTTCTTAAATTAGCAATTATGCTCTTAAGTCATAAGCCAGTGATATAGTCCATAGACTGGGGAGCGGGGGAATGCTATCTGCTAGTTTCTAAATAAAAGGTAATAAAAGTTTTAGAATGATGATTGAAATATCCTGCTACTGTCAGTGACAGTTCTAAAATATTATTGGAGTCAATTTCTTTCTTTTTTAGATTAAGGAAATAGCATTGCTTTAATATTAAAATAATATTTCCATAGAAACGCCACTGTATATTTTATTGCTATATAAATTTCAGCTCATATGGTTCTTTGGACAAAATACAAATGTACCATAATGATTAATTTCAAGTAGCTCTGATAGATAGCAGAAGATTCTTTTAAAAACTTTAACCACTAATTAGATATTCAGACAATACTGGTAGCAGGAAAAGGTGTCGTGGTAAGGACGTCCAAGCACAGCCTGATATTACTTGGTTTGGAGCTCACAGAGGTCATGATGACACTCCACATCACTGGTTCTCCTTCACCTGGCTAAAAGTCATGTCAAAACTCACGAACATATGGCAATTCAACAGGACCTGTGCTGATGTGCTCTGTACACCATCCTGAAACTTCACAAGGTACAACATCATGCAGAATCGACCCTCGTAACTGCATAATTCCTGTAACTAATTCCTTCACTTCTCTTTTCATTCAGCACATGGCAAGTACTGAGATCGAGGAAGGTGTGTAAAATACAGAATTGGACCCTGACTCTACAACCACTAATGAAAATGGTTGTGTCTATTATTTTTGAGCTTATATTTAAGAATATTCTTTAAACAGGAATAGCTATTTTTGTAAGAATGGGAAAGAAGAAAGGCCATCCAAGAAATGCTCCTTTGGAAAATGTAGTCATTTATGGGCATTTATGAGACACATACATTTCTGCTGATATGTATGCTTCTCACCATGTGGGCACTTCTTTAATTGAAACCATGTTCTTTAGGCTTCTGTTAAAGAGGTTCTTAGGCCTCAGAAGCACGGATTACTAGGAACTGGGATCCCTGAGGGAACAGGATTGAGCACAGGTGACTTTTAAAAGGTCAGTGAGTGTCTCAGATACTGGCCTGTGCTGGAGGATGCAAAGTTCGGGTGGATCCCCAGAGTGAAGGCAGCCTGACAACTCAGGTCATCAGGTGAGTGGATTTAAGGTAAGAACGGAGGAAAACAGGGGCTGAAGAAAGGAGCTGAATTTACATCTCTACCTAGGGACAACCCTGAGAAAAGAAAATACCGAAAACTAAAACATGTTGAGCCAAAAATGGAAAGAATAAGGTGAATACGATAAAGGAGAGGATATAAGAACAAGGCTATGCATGAAAAAAACTGTGCCCCATTTTCTAGGCGTCTAATTTGTCCATATCCAAATGTCAACCTGGGATTCAATGCTTGTGCCTGTAGCAAGATTTCACAGTGTACTGCTTGATAAAGTCTTATTATCTATCTGGTACTGTTATCTAACAGAAGTTTTAATAGGATAAATGGCATTATTTATATCTTGAGTACATTTTGAAGTATTTTTTAGGGATGGAAAATATTTGATACTGAGCACATAACTATGACATATAGATAGAAAGATAGATAGATAGATAGATAGATAGATAGACAGATAGATAGATCGATACTTACACACCTATGCATTCTCATCCAGAGCCAGATATATACATCAAGTGGGCATGTCATTGATTAACTAGTTAAAATGCAATTAAGTTTCTATGCTTGCTAATTAATTCTATTGATCACTATCGCATTAGTATTTCCAAGCACAGCAAATAGGCCATGGAGTATGGAGTGTGGGAAGGGAAGAGTGGGCATTAAACTGGTAAACATCAAAACCTTGCCCAGATAGAAAAGATAATCTCTAATCAGGCAGCTGAGAGGAAAGGGCTTTTGTAAAAGGAAGAGTCAGACCCTCCAAGGGTCTCAGACCCTCCCAATGACTCAGTTCTAGCTTCCTGACCAGGGGCATCTATTACACTGTAGTTACCTCTTGATATTATCTGAAATTAGCTGGTGAAAGCTCAAAGTTCTTGGGGATTAGGATGAAAAAATACAACAAATAAGCAAATAAATAAATATTACATTCATATAGACTGTCTTCTTTTAAGTTATTTTAATATATGTATTTATGACATCTAAGGTGAAAAGAACTCCTTATAGATTCAGTTAAATTCATATTAACTGGATGAGCGGGACCTGGGCCTGGAATACTTACCTTGGTGCCCTAACTAGGTAAGCAAAGTTTTTAAAACAGCACCTAAACTACAGCAGTTCCCACCTTAAGTGACACGGGGCTGTGTGTTAAAAAGACAACAACAAGAAAAACTAATGGGAGCGGTAACTGTCCAAATTTACAGCTATATTTTAGACAAATGACTCATAGTTACTATTAAACATGATCCATTGGCCCTCCAAAAAGGCCTAGTCTCTAACCAATAATCTGAGCCTTACCAGTCTGTTAGTATCTCATAAACTCCCCCCAGCTTTCCATGGATTCTCCTTTGCCTGAGACTTCCACACCGCCCCTGCCTCCTCCAGAGTCTGAGCTGGGCCCTGTTCACCCTCACTGCTCAAGGCTTGGGTCCCCTCATAATCTCCTGACAGGCAAGCGTGGTCCATTCCAAGGTCTGGTCAGGTTATTTCCAGTTCAGTGCTAGGAATTCCCTCATCCTAATTCACACTGCTACTAGAAAATAAACTCTATTTTTGATAATCAACTTTCAAGGACCGCATTGTTTTAGTATCTCATCATTCCTTTTTAAAATATTTAATGCCATCACACTGTTGACTTTTCCAAGACTTGGCAAATGCACAGAAATAAATATATAATTATCAAAGCTCACCTGACCTTAATTTAAGTTTATTTACAAGCTTGGGTGATAGAATTATCATGCTTTTGCATGGATAAACCCTACCTGGCAATAGCAAAGTACATATTAATTAGACAAAACATAATATTGATTTAGATATTCTGCTCCTAACAACCCTTATTTTTCTCTGTGACTTTGTCAGCATCTCAATTGTTTTGCTAGTCTAACTCCCAACACAACAGATTACTCTATAGTAAGGGAAAAAAGACTTTACCATGCATTTACTGCCATCTAAATAACCCCTTTGTGATTTTTCAAAATTGGATTCAAACACCAAGAAAATAATGATGCCTCTCTTCTAATTGGCTTCAGGTGCAGCATTTATTTTAAACTTGAACTTCCTTGTCTTGAACACAGTAATCGGTTATAAAAAAAAAAAAAAGTGTGGAATTATTACCCTGTTGGATTCCATTATTTTTACACCCATTTTAAGAATAGTTCATCTTGAATAATGCAGATAACACTCAGCGGAAGTAGTCTGAAGCCAAATGCCTTTATCTCAAGGAAATCACAGACTGAACATTTAATCACAGGACTAGATCCTCAGGTCACCGCCACAAGTCATCTCTTATCCCCTCTCCAAGCAGAAGTGTTTAGTTAAAAGACTCCTCTATGGTTCCAGCCAATTTAATAGGCTGGTATTCAAATGCCTGGAGAATGGCCGACCCAGCCTGTCTTCCCTTGTGCAGACAGGAGCACAGGGTTTTCAGTCATTTTCTTCTCCAGTCCTCTTCCTTCCATCAGGACTGGAGATCACCCATACTCACTCCCTCAGGCTTAGATGCATGTCTCAGGCACAGACTGCGACAGTGATTTTCACTTTCTTATAATAACCTCTTCTTCACTCCTTGCTTTCCAAACACAAAGGAAGTATCAATCCTCTTATTCTTCTTCTAGATAATATGACTAGAAGACAAGTGATATTCTAGTTTATATGACAATTCAGAAAAACCCTATCTATAGGCAAAGGCTATTAAGAAAAATAATATTTGAACTTTCTGTAAATGCTTCAGTGAAAAAAAATTGCATTTATAACAAGATAAAATGCAAGTTCTCATAGCAACGTTAGGGTGAATACACTGTCTCATATTAAAGGCTCTTTTTTAGTAGACTAATTCGTGTTGAAAAACCTCGTACACGGGCAACGTGGGTGAGTTCACATTGCTATGGGAACTTTACCTGCTATATTTTCTGTACTTGCTTGATTTGACATTAAGCAAAATTCACATAGAATTATATGAATTCATTTGGGTATATTTGTTTAAATTGTTTACTCAACCAGTTGATCCCGTTAGCTCTCCTAAGCTTCAGTGAGATTCTCAAGGGAGAGCTTTGTTGTCTCTCTGGATTTCAACACAAGATGTAGGGCAACACTGGAGAAAATGCATGACCTAGGTCTGCACTGAAAGTAATTAGAGCATCCAGTGATGAATGAGACACAGTCCGTGTCCTTAAGGACTTTATATTCAACAAAGAAAACAAGGCATACGTCCCAGTGATTTCAGTATAAGATAGTACAGTCCCCTGTGAAAATATAAAATCTTACAGAAGTATTGTACAAAATAAAAATCTAAATTCCTAAGCAAGGAATACAAGACCCTTTATGATATTTTTAGTTCTAACTTTCTAGCCTTATCTTCATCTACTTTCTGCTTTATCCTATATCAAGCCCTAGGGATAAAAATTCTGAGAGTTCCTTTAGTAATTTGTGTTTATCTCTAATATAATGTGTGTAATATTATTTAATAAATACTATTTGAATAAATAAGTAAATGACTGCTGTTTAGGGAAGTGATCACTTCCACATGGTGTGACCAGAGAAGGGTTAATGGGAGGCATAGAATTTGGGTAATAAAGGTTGGGTAAGATTTTGATGGAGCTGAGGCTGGAGGGTATTTGAGATATGGTCCCACAGGGCTGGAAATTTCAGCTGCAAAAAAGTAGACCAGGTTTGGTTTCTATAGCAAAAGAATAAAATCCAAACTGAAGGGAGATTGGGACCAGAAAGAGATCACCCGTTTTGGAGTGTCGGAAAGCATCATTGTTGGTAGAGCTGCAATATGAGATTACTAAGTGCCAAAATCGTAAGCTCAGCTAGAGATTTTGAAAGATTAGATTTTCTTGTATCCTAAAAGAAATGAATTCATAAAGAGTGCTATTCGGTATACGGAAATGGATTTTACAATTGGAAAAGTTGGCCGGGGGATTGCAGCCGCTAGGCCATGCATGGCTTTATTTGTCTATGAATTTTTCCCTGGATGTTTCGTGCACACATCCTGCTTCCTCTCAAATAGTTCATAATTATTTCAAGGGCAGAGCCTTTAAATTTCCCATGATACCCAGCCCAATAAAATAAATGCTGGCTTATAATAATTATTATATGTATATAATATTACACATAATAAGTCATAAAATAAGTTCTTGCTCAGTACAGCAAAACATCAAAGGATCCAAACATACAACACTGCAATACAGCTTGAACTTGAACAACATGGCTTGGGGGGCCCAGTGGAAAATCTTACATGATAACTTATAGGTTGGCCCTTAGTATATGTGGTTCTCTGAGACCAGAGTTCCTCCATATTCACCACTCCATATCTGCAGATTCAACCAGCTGGGGATTAGGGATGGACTCAAGCCTGGTATGATAATGCTTACTATTGAAAAAAAATCTGCGTATAAGAGGACCAATGCAGTTCAAATCCCTGTTTTTCAAGGGTCAACTGTAATTTCAAAACATATTACTTAAACTTAAGCTAAAATATCCACATTGTGAGTTTATTTTCTTTCTAATTTATATACTTCTAAAATTCTCTTCTATGTTTGTAGCTATTTTTATTTCGTCTTCCTAGCGTTGGGTTTCAACAGTGTTAGCTGGATACCATTGTACAGGGTCAGAGTCTTATCAGACCCTGAGAAAAAGAAAATCTTTCATATTGCCTGAGGTTATAGGTTTATTAAGCAAGTGGTTCTTGGTTGGAGTTTAAGACATGTTGTCTACTCCTTAGGTGAATTTATTGCACTCTAATATCTTCCCCTAAAATTGCAAATAGTTTTAACCTTACTTTGAAAACTTGGTATAACCCACTGACTTATTAAGATTTATTGGCTTTCTCTGTTACCATTTTTATAAGATATGTATTCCTTATTAATACATTATTATAGTGGTAGGACCGTATAGAGCATTTGAAGCCAAATGAGAGATGGGAACTTCTATGCTTAGGACTCTCTTTCAGCTCAGGTAACACGAGCAGCCTTTGGCACTGGTCAGTCCTACCAGGTCTTGGTACATGCATTTTCTGAGATGCTTGGCTTCCAAATAATTATCTTTACCTGTTATTTCCTGCTTATGTACATAAAACTAAGTACAAAAATATGAATTTAAATAATAGATTAAATATAACTACATAAATCATTGTATTATATTAACTATATATTTAGTTAGTAGAAGAAATATGCTGTATATATAATTAGTAGAAGAAAAAATACATATTGTATCAACCAGATCCTACAAAACAAATGATAAATATATCCTATTACATTTACCATGTTTGCATATTATCACTAACAGTTCCTTCAATATCAGGTGATTTTTATAAATTTTGCAGAATTGATAGTGAGAATTTTTGATTAAAAGCTTTCCATGTTTTGTAATTCAGAAAAGTTATTTTTTTCCTAAAATGTATATGAGTATGTCTTCTGTTCTGCTTTCTCTGTTTCTATATGAAAATATTAGTTACATATCTAAATATCACATCTCTTTTGGCTCCACCTTTTTCTTCTATGTTTTGGATGCTTTAAAAATAGGTTTATTCAGGTATTGTACTGGCATACAATAAAATACTTATGTACGATGTATACATTGATAAGCGTTAACACATGTATACACTTAAGAAATCTTAACCATAATCAAAATAAAGAAAATATCCATTATCCCCCCAAATTTTCCTCATGTCCCTTTTTAATTCTTCCCTTTCCTTCCCATCTCCTTGTCTTCCCATCTTTATGCCCAGGCAGGCACTGCTCTCTTCTGTAATGATAGATTAATTTCACATCCTACAGTTGGAATCATACAATATGCACTCTTTTCTGTCTGGCTACTCAAACTCATCATAATCACTTTCAGATTCGTGCACGTTGTTATGTGTATCAATAATTCAACTCTTCCTGTTGCTGAGTAATTTTTATTATATAAAGATACCACCAATAAACCATTGGTTTATCCATTTACCTGTCCTCCAGGACTCCTTATTGGCTCTGTTCTCATTCCACCCACAGTCTTAAGGCACGTATGTCTATCACTCAGATGCCATGGCCCAGGCCACTCTCCCTTGTCCCAGGCCCACAATATCTATTGTCTATTAAGGATGTCTTCCTGAACTTTTATTGGGTAAGCAAACTTAACATGACCAGGAGTAGCATCTCATCTTCCCTCCAAAACTGACTTCCCTCCCTCTGTTCCCTTACATTGGATCAGGAAACTATCCAGCTTACAATCCTCTAGTTTTCTCGCTGTTTTAGGAACAAAACCCAAACTTCTTACTTTTGGCTACAAGACTGTAAAATCTGGACACTGTGTATATCCCTAGATTCATCATGTTCTATCTTCTCTCCTACACTTTAAAATCTTCAATTAAACTCTGTTTCTGGACCGAGGCACATGTCCTACCTCGAGGATTTTGTCCTTAATATTTCCTCTGCCCCACTCCCTTTTCCACTGGCTGCTCACAGAGCTGAGTCCTTCCCATTACTCAATTTTAAGTTCAAACATTCCCTCCCCAAACAGACTCCTGCCCTCTCAACTGAAATAAGAGTCCCTTTTCTTTCTTATCAGCCTGTTTATTTCTTTAACTGCACTTGCCACTGTAACCACTGTTGAGTTATTTATTTACTTCATTACAATGCTGTTTTCCTTCTTCAAGGTGCAAGTTTCTAAAGACAGAGACTATGCCTGGGCTGCTCAGTGTCATAGGCCAATACCTTGGATGGTGTCTGTCACACGACAGCACCTGACAAATAACTGTTGCATAACTGAATGTATGAATGGGTCAACATCACTCCACACACTCAATAATCCTAGTCTGCTGTCTTTCCCCTGGCCCCGCATCTGACTTGTCACTAACAGTCTGTGTCATAAATCCCAATTCTTTAACATAATCTATCAGTCTTCACCTCTTTCTCTCCACTGATTCCTACCTTAATTCAGACCCTCTTCTCTCCAAAGTGCCTTAATTTAGGAATCAGCTAATTTGATTTTTCTGACGCCACTTCAACTCCCTGCCGTTCATCCCTACATGTACTGAAGACACAAAGTGGATTAAGCTCTGCTCTACTTAGATTCATGCAAGGTATCTGCATATATTATAGGTTAAAACTCAATGTTTGTTCCATTATATTCCATTTCCCATCATGGCTGTGCTTTCTTCCTGTGCTTTCCCACCTGGAACTCTCCACTTAATTCATATACAAGTGCATACAGGCTAAAACCTCAAAAAGTTTCTTTAATTTTCTTTTTACCTTCTCCTGCAGCTTTCTCCTCCAGAATTGCACATGTCACCTGTGTTATCTAGAAAAAAGGACTATCTCATCATGAAGACTTCACACACACACACACACACACACACACACACACACACACACACACACACAGCATCAAGCACTAGAGCCCAATAATATAAACTCGGCCCTGGAGCCCAGTAACCTTGCTTTATTCACAGTTCTTATAAGCTGTGTGGCACTCATTAAGATCCATATGCTCTCAGTACCGCAATTTCCTTTTCTGCATGACATGAATAAAAAGAACACTGGCTTCCTGAGATAACAGCAAGCATCCCACCGATGACAGTTATTATTATTAAGTGTGACCACCTCCTCCTCCACAACTCCTTTCTTAGCATCTGCAGCATCTCCTCACATCATCTGCCCAACTGCAAGAAAGCAAATGCTTCAAGGACAGGACTCCTGTCTTTGCATCTCGTCATGAAGACATGCTCGATTAATACTTGTTAAGTAAGTGGATACATTAATTAACAATGAAATTGCTACCTAAATCTCACTGGTTTGATATGGAGGGCAGGATTCCTTCTCCTCATAAGGACTGCCTAAACTTCTTGCTTATTCCAGGTAATCCCAATAACCTTGTCTGCCCAGAATAACACCCACAGAATCCATCTTGCAATATGGCGTTTAGCATGTTCTCACTCTGCAAATAGCCTGCAGATATTTATTCCATGGAACTCAAACATACAGGGCTTCATACATATGCTTGATTCATGAGTAAATGTGACAAACAAAGTGGGGCTAATTGGGAGGGGGGTGTATTTCTTTCTCTATTATCTCCAAGTTTCTGCCTTGATTCCTAAGGGATCTTGCACTTGTCCTACTCAGGGTGTGGGTGTTGGAGATGTACCACAGGGCCCTCCCTAGCTCCTCTCCTCAGGAGGAGGGGTTCCTAAACTGACTGGTCAGACCCAGGCAACCATTGGAGGCATTTAAAGAGAGATCAGAATCACTGCATCTTACTGGCAGAATCTGAGGATGAAGTCTCTCGTCTCCAGTGCCCAGGTACAACAAGAAATTCACCTGGGCAGTAGCTGCTAAAGTCTTATTCTTGCTTCTGGTTTTTGCTGCACATAGGTGGCAGGGTAAAGTGAGGTGAAGGACTGATTTTGAACATTTGCTTCATATGAGATTCTCCCGGGGAGCTTTAAGGATTCCAAAGTCCAGGCCACACCCCAGTCTAACTACCTCACAGTCTCTGCAGATGAAACACAGGCATCAGTAGATTTCAAAAGCCCCCAGGCGACTCTGATGTGAAGACAAGTTTGAGATACACTCCTCTAAGAGAAATTAAGAGATCTGGTTCAAACCGTAAGTACCATTCAAACATGGCAAATGAGTTTGTCATTTAAAGTTCAGGTATTGCTAAACATTGGACGTCTTAGTCATCTACTGACTCAGGGGCAAAATGATCACCTTCAGTTTCCTCTGCATTCACCTGGCTCCTCTAGGGACAAGACAAGCCCTAATAACACTGGCCCTGCTCAGACGGCAAACAATGACGCCCTCCCTCCAACTTCTCCTAATGCAGTGCAGGTGGGAAAGGGTAGGGTGACATCCAGCGGGGCAGTGGGAGGCAGACAGAAAACAGTACGGAGGTTCCTCAAGAAACTGAACGTAGAATCACCATGTGATCCAAACATCCCACTCCTGGGTAGATATCCAAAAGAACTGAAATTGGGATCTCAAAGAAGTATCTGCACCCCCATGTTCATTGTAGCATTATTCACAATAATGGATGAGGAAACAACCCGAGTGTCCATCAGCAGAAGAGTGAATATAGAAAGTGTCTTATATCCATACAACAGAATATCATTCAGCCTTTAAAAAGAAGGAAACACTGCCATTTGCAACAGGATGGATGAACCTCAGGGATATTATGTAAAGTGAGATAAGCCAGACACAGAAGAACAAATATTGCATGATTCCACCTATACAGGGTATCTGAAATAGTCAAGCTCACAGAAACAAAGAGCAGAAGAGTGGAGGGGAAATAGGAGCTTCTGTGCAACAAGTATAAAATTCTAGAGATGTGATGTACAACATAGTACTTATTTTAACATTACCGTGTTATTCACTTAAAATTTTTAAGACAGTAGGTCTCAAGTTAAGTATTCTTACCACAAGAAATAAATAAAATAAATAATTAAAAAATGAATGTTTCCATATGTATGCTGTCTACTTGGATACTGCAATGTTTGAAAGAGGAATGTACGAAATCTGTTTAACAGAAGCTTCTGTGTTTTATTTTTTCCCAAACTACTTAAATAAAATGCTGGCTCATTACTAAGAGAAACAAATTTGGTTGTATCATTTACTCAGAAGGAACAAGCCTGAGAAATAAATGAGGAACAGCTGGAGCAGACATGCTAGGTTATCTGCTTTCTCTTTAAGAAGCATTTAGAACTAGTAGGGAAAAGAAGCGGAGAAAATGTCTGGAGAAAGAGGGATTAAACCGGGAGAAACAGAGAGTCACTGAGGGATTTCTGTGTTCAGAGCAGTAGCTGAAACGTGCTAATGATCAATTTAACACCTGCCATTTTAATTAGCACCTGAGGATAAGCTGACATTGAGAGAGAGGCTTGGAAACAGTAAAATGGCCTCAGAAGCAGCCCAAGGTCAGAGGGGAAAATAAAGAACCCCTGTTTATAGAAGGAGGCAATTATAATTTATTAGTCAGACGGCACACAATTTGTATTTAGGAGCTCTTTTGTTCACTGATATATCTTTATGACGTTAAATTTGGAAAAGATGCTAATTTGTGAATTGTCTCGAGAAAATCAGATTTGATACAGACTTTTTAAAATGTTCCCTTGTAGTCTAGAATTTAAAGAATCAAAATAGCATGGAGTACCTGAGATCCAGCCTAGTTTTTCAAGAATCACATTTCTGTTCATTTGAAACACTTTCCAGTTTGTTAGTAGTAGGAAAATACAAATTCCCGTTGTTTATAAGCCTGGTGGCCAAAGGTAGCAAAAAATCAAACTTAAATAAGAGGGGGAGGTGGGACAATGAATCACAGTAATTAATTCAAAGTCACATCATAAACATTCCTAAAGTTACAGATTTGGGGAAATAGCGTCTCATACTAATCTATCGTAAGTACCTAATTTCTGGCTAATGGGGCTGTTTGATCCAGTCCTCCAGGGTCCATGCAGTGCAAAACTACTCTGAGCTGGTACCAAGTCCATTCAAACTTCTGTTAATCCTTTTCATATGGAACTCTGCCTGTGAGAACAAGTATTTGTCACCAGCTGTAAACCCACACTCAGGGAACATCATCAAAGCAACATTATGGTTCTCAGCCTTTCTAAGATCATGAGAATGGAGTTTAACCCCCAAATGGGGTCTGAAAAGCCTTTGCTAAGCAGTGCACAAAAGGTATGATAAGTTAGGAGGACAGAAGGACATCAGAAATCACCAGAGGGCCACATCCAGGTTGAGCTGTTTTCCAGGTACAGTCAAAGGAAAAACAGGATTAATAGGTTAATAGATGTTCATATATGCAGGGGAGGAATGAGAGACCTGAAGTCCTACAACCACTAAGGGCAGAGCCAAGCCTGAACCCTTGTCTCCGGGCTCCAGTCATTTCCTAATTCAGAGTCTACAGAAACACATCCAGGATGATATGCATGGAGAGGTCCCTAAATATATCACCAATTAAAATACACACTGACCAAAAATATTCCAGAATTTTAGATATCAAAGTAAATCATCACTATAATCATTTTTCAAGAAGAGTATTTGAACAAGATTAGTTAAAAATCAAGGCTACTCTCACTAAACCTAGTTCTGCAGAAAAACATATTCTGAAACATGTGATTAAATGTGACTTAAATATGTAATGACTATTTGTGTTTTTCATATCAATTTTAATCTTGTTCTATAGTTGCATTTGAATTCAGAATTTTAGTCTGGTAATACATTTTCTGATGATGGGATACTGGCACATTTACAAGATAGTCATATTTCAAAAGTTCAGTAAGGCTATGGTAAATTACGTTGTTCTCTCCATGTTCAGCATGTTCTGAGGGTTTTTCATTCATTTGTTTGTTTGGTTGCTTACTTGTTTGTACTATGGCCAAAATAAAGGAGAAGGCCATGAAAGACAAAATGAATATGTACCAAGCAATGAGAAGAAAGAAAAGGCCCCTGCTTTCTGATCCAGGAGAAACCCTAGTGTGAAGTATAGTAAGGTTAAATTCTGGTCCCTCACCTATCACCTCACACCAGTCAGAATGACCATCATTCAGAAGTCCACAAACAATAAATGCTGGAGAGGGTGTGGAGAAAAGGGAACCCTCCTACACTGTTGGTAGAAATGTAGTTTGGTGCAGCTGTTATGGAAAACGGTATGGAGATTCCTCAAAAGACTAAAAATAGACTTACCATATGATCCAGCAATCCCATTCCTGGGCATATATCCAGAAGGAACCTTAATTCACAGAGATACATGCACCCCGAAGTTCACAGAAGCACTATTTATAATAGCCAAGACATGGAAATAACCTAAATGCCCATCAACGGATGACTGGATAAAGAAGATGTGGTATATTTATACAATGGAATACTACTCAGCCATAAAAAATAATAAAATAATGCCATTTGCAGCAACATGGTTGGATCTGGAGATTGTCATTCTAAGTGAAGTAAGCCAGAAAGAGAAAGAAAAATACTAAATGATATCAATTATATGTGGAATCTAAAAAAAAAAAAAAAGACAAACGAACTTACTTACAAAACAGAAACAGACTCACAGACATAGAAAACAAACTTATAGTTACCGGGGGGAAGGGGGTGGGAAGGGATAAATTGGGAGTTTGAGATTCGTAGATACTAATATATATATAGAATAGATAGAAAACATGTTCATACCGTATCACACAGGGAACTATATTCAATATCTTGTAGTAACTTATGATGAAGAAGAATATGAAAATGAATATGTGTGTGTTCATGTATGACTGAATCACTGTGCTGTACACCAGAAATTGACACAACACTGTAAACTGACTATACTTCAATAAAAAAATATATCTATACAAAAAATAAGTAAGTAAAACCCCTTAATCAATTGTAAAGAGTATTAACTATCTAGATAAGTTGCATTATCTCCTTTTCTTGAGCCCTGTTAAACACACAGGACGTGCTTGAGTCATTGTTCCTATGATAGGAGCTAATCACACCCTTAATTGTATTTGAAGATTTGAGAAAGAGTCATCAATCAAGATTTAACACTAAACAAGATTATACTGTATAGCACAGGGAAACATACACAAGATCTTATGGTAGCTCACAGAGAAAAAAAATGTGACAGTGAATATATATATGTTCATGTATAACTGAAAAATTGTGCTCTACACTGGAATTTGACACAACATTGTAAAATGATTACAAATCAAAAAAAAAAAAAAAAGATTCAACACTACCTC
Organism: Camelus bactrianus; assembly: GCF_048773025.1. Lineage (NCBI taxonomy): Eukaryota > Metazoa > Chordata > Mammalia > Artiodactyla > Camelidae > Camelus > Camelus bactrianus. The sequence continues at coordinate 44,851,531 of NC_133552.1, read as the reverse complement.
TTATTCTAGTATCTATGGGACTCTCAATAACTGCCAGAATTTTCCTTGTATGAATAAGAGTAAAAGCACTAGGGCTTTAGAGTTTTCAAAGGCACATCTCAGAAGTCATGCCCATGCTGACTTTGGCTCAGATCCAGACACGTCAGGAATTTAGGTAAACAATAACGGATCAACTAGTAGTTTCTTATTTTTCATTTACTTTGGTTTTGTTCTCTTTTTCAAAGACCCCGCATGAAATAAGTAAAGAAATTAGTATACAGCGACAGAAAAGGTATCTGTACAATTTTATATAAGAAATGTTGGTAAAAAATTGATTGGATATATATATACATACATATATACATGTAATGTTACAATGTAAAAATAATTCTTTAAACCTGTGATCTTGAGAGACTCTTCCTGTCCTTTGATTCATTTTTGGCTTGTAAATTTCTTGCTTATAATAAATGAGTCTGGCAGTCTGATAGAAATGAAAAATTCACTTATTTGAGTGAATTTTCTTCTCTAAAAAATTATCCTAATTGTACATAAATTGTACATAAAAGAGACTTACATAGCACATGTTTTTACTTATGTCAAAATGCAGCTAGTTTTTTACTAAAACTTGAGAAGGAACAAGTTAAAAAAAAAAACAAACAGAGAAATGTCTTGGCCTGGCATTTACTTGCTCTGTAAATATAAATATCACGTCTCATCTTTAAACAATGGAGGTGCCATATGGATTAGTACACCTTATAAAATTTGGAACATGCCAAAAATATTTCAACTCTTTATTGTTTCACGTTATTAGCTAATAGAGAATGACTCATTGAAATAATATTTGATATCCATGAGAATTACTTAACATACACAGGTAAAGATTACTTTTTGTGTAAATTTAGAACGTTTTTACAGCAGTATTTTATGATACTAGACTGTTAGTCATGAAGATCTGGCTTTAGTTTTCTCCAATTAAGTGTTGTTAAAACTGGCCCAAAGTTACTGGGGATTTTGTAAGAAATAGTGAAATTGTTCTTTAAAATTTTTATTACATTCAAGAAACCTGTTTGAATCATGTAATACAAGAAACAAAGATCAATAAAGCATAGTCTCTAAAAGATTTACAATCTATTAATCAATTATATGTAATAAAAGGAACCATGAATATATATATGTGCATGTATCTGTGTGAATATATATTTATATATAATCACTTATATAAAAATATAGTTATATTTTATGTCAAATAATATACATCATACAATAAATGTCGCATTTAATGTGACAGATAAAATATAATAAATATTTAATGATATATATATAATAGAAGGAACCCTAAGAGTGGCATAAACAAAAAGCAATGGAGTTAGGAGAGAGTGACATCTGGTTGTAAGAAATCAAAGCAGGTCTTGCGGGATCTCATAGTCGTCTTCAAGATCTCCAGAATGGCTAAGTTATCAACAATATGAGTCCATATTTAAGGTGCAAAAAAAAGCCCAAGGAAATAAATAAGGCACACATTCAACAGCTAAAATTTGCAAATACAAAAAATGAAAACGCACAATATCCAGTGTGACTATGACAAGAGGGTGAAGGGCGGTCAGACAAGCCTGGACATACAGCCTGGTATCAGCACATGATGGATTATCTGAAAGCCAGGCTGTGAGGTTAGGTTTATCCAACTGACTGAAAGCACTGGAGGTTTTTGATCAGGGAAGTGACAAAAATCAGAGCTACGGTTTGGAAAGTTTCTGTTAAGTATACATGACTGAAGAGATATAGGGGGCAAGACTGCTACTCAGAGGACCTTTGTATAATATAGCACAGGAGAGAAATAACAAGGAGCAAAACTGAACTGAAGGTGGTGGCAGAGGGGGAGGAAACAAGAGTAGGAGATGTTTCATGGGGAGCTGGTAGCTATGCGTGGAGCCAACAGGTGAGAAATGACTGACTTTGTGAGCCAAAGCAGTGGTGTCACGATTCAAAATGCAACAATGTCAGCCCAACAAACAAAGGTCTTCTGAGCATCTGCTGCACTGAAGGCCCCGTGAACCGTGCTGGGCGCTGGGCCCACAAAGACGAGTAAGACAGTACTCTGAGCAGTGTGTACCCAGGGGTTTGGTAAACTCATGAAGGAGGAAAACAAGTCAACAGCTATTCCTACAATTCAAGCTGGATCACTGCTTAACAATCAGGTGAGTGATTTCCGTGATGGAGCCCGTGGTGAGGAGTAGGAGCCAGAGATACCGTTGAGGTGAGGGCATAAGGAACATTCGGGAAGCATGGTACGGAGAAAGCGGATCAGCTCATTAAGGAAAAAAAATGACTGAGCCAGATAGGTATGAAAAATATAGAAGAGAGCAAGAAAGGGTTTTGAACTTTGGATAATATGGAAGGAGGGATGAGGGAAACAGAATGTTGATTAGAAGCAGACTGGGAGCAAAAATTTTCCAAGTAAAAGAGTAATGCCAAGTAGGCAGAATTTTGTTATTGAATGAGTATACAATGCAAACGAGCCAGAACCAGAACCAATTTCATTTGGAATAATTTAAATGTGGGTCTTTACCTGCCTGTTCTCTTGCCTAGATGGTGAAGCTTCTGGGGGGCAGAGAAGAGGCAGAGTATGAGCAGTGGAAGTCTCCAGTTCCTCCCTGATATATGCACAAGTCTAATGAGCTTCTTAGTAACGATGGCTGATATGAAAACATGTTTGTATAAGTCTATCTTGTTGGTATTTGGATTATGATTATTTTGGTGGCATTTAAACATGTAATTATTTTGATGGCATTTAAAAACTGTCTTCCCAAGAATAAAGTAAAATATGATAACCTTGAGTTATATATCCACACCATAAGACATACTGCAGTCTCTAAAAAGAATGGGTGAGAAGTAAACCATTTGACTTGGAGTGATTTCCACACACAAAAAAATAATGAGTGGAAAAACAAGATAGAGAAATATGACTAATATGATGCTGGTTTTTGTACACAACAAACCAGTGCAAAACTCCCATATAACTTCACTTTATATGCAAATTATGATTACATGAGCTTGCAGAAAATATGGAACACCACATACTAGTTACCCATGAGGATAACTAAGAAGACGATTATGGGTGGAAGGAAGACTGGGTGGTAGTAGAGCCATAAAAAGAAAAAAAAAGGATTGCACTTGAAAAAGCACACTGCAATAATTACATTTATAAATGCATATAAAGTTTTACATGTATATGTAAGTGCACTTGGAATATATTTATAGAGAAATTTGTTTAATAAAATAGTAAAAAGCACAGGCAAATTTAGTAAGAGGGTATACTGAATTTCAAACAAGATGAAGGGGGAGCAAAAATATGGATTCACTTTCAATTTATTACCCCATCAGAGACTACTTCTGTTTCTTCTTGTGTTCAAAGTCAAGTCTTTGGAAACTGATCCTCCTGAACATATCAATTTTGTTTCATTTATGAGCTATTTCTGTGAAATCTCCTTTATATACCAGTTCCAATGGAAGAAAACTGACTTTTTTCCAACTATCACAGAGTAATCTTTCAGAGACGCTGTCCTCTCCATCTGACTAGTTCAATAATTATTTGCTTTCTGCCTGCCTCTGAAAGGCAGAACTTTAGTTGTGGTCAACTTCCCTACTTAACTGCAGATTTTCAAAGGTTTCCTCCAGAAGTGAATGCTATGCTGATTAGTATTCTTAGCTATGGTTCTGTGATACTACAGAGCCTTCATTAAACTGCTTTTCCCAGCATTTATCAGCAAAGTAGTTAGAAGCATCTGATTGCATTAATGAAGAATTCCCCTTGGTCTCTGCTGCCATTGCCAAGCCAGGGCCAATCAGTGGGAATAGATGACTTAAGCAGAGTTAGGACAGCAGAAATGGCATATGATTTATGGTGAATAAATGAACATTGTGCTAGAGAGTTCTAGGGATCCTCTGTATTATATCTTTGCTCAGGTGCTAGGGTACACTTTTCGCCACCATTGCCTGCTTATTCAAACTCTCCTCATTTTCAAGGCTCAGCTCAGTGTCCTCTCTCCCATTAAACCACCCTTGGTTCCGCTCCAGCTGGAAATAATCTTCAATCTTTCTGCTCCTTTTCTGTCCTGTAACAGTAATCAATCTGTATTCTTTCCTGGCATGTATCACTTTTTACCTTATATAACAATATGGTAGCTTGTTGTCTGCACTTTCAGAGTTAACAGCTCTTAAAGAGTAGGTATCCTTCCCCATCAACTGTGTTAAGCCACCAGAACACTGCTAACAGTAGGTACACGATCAGTACTTGCTGACCAGGTCACCTCTCAGCTGAGACGAGACTCTGAGCCACCATCTTGGAGAGGCTCTGGGAGATTCCACTGGCAGCTGGATTACACTTACAACTACATTCTCTATTCAGAAATATTCAGATTGGAACTTCAGCAAATTCTATAGAGCAGAGACACGGTCAGAAAGAGCCCATTCCTCCTCGTGGCGCAGAAGATGCTATCCATGCTCCATCTTTCCCACTCTAGCAGCATAATCGGTGTTGTGCTTTTTTTATAATCTGTTGGTATTCTAAACATGAGAACAATGACCTTTGTGCTAATTAGTTGATACAGGAGCCTGCTGGGTCTAGAAGAATAAGACTTAAAGGAAATTGAGATTAGGTATTCTAATCATAAATATGGAGGTAATGACTAACGTTGATGATGAGATCAAATAAACATGCATCCATATTAATGTGCTTTTTAATCACCTTCCTCTGACTCAGATGTCCTCAGGATTGCACAGTAGTATATAACAAACATATTCAAGACCAGAAATACAAGGGAAAGTCTAGAAATATAAGGAAAATACTTCATTGCACTTTTTCAGATGAGCAAATAGATCATTGCTTTAAGCTTACAAACACATCGTCTGAAAAGCTGTTCGCAATTTGAAGGAAAGCATATGGAGTATATTATTTGAAAATATAATTAACATACTTAAAAAAATAAGCATAGCCCATTCTTCTCAGCTTTTGCAGACCCTTTTAATCTGGTAGTATTAAGAGTGTTTGAAGAAGAAATAAATAAAGGACATAGAACCATAGGGAAAGGGAGAGATTCTATTTTAGGTATGATGTCTGGGAAAAGAAAGTAAATATAGAATGTTCATGAGATTTATAACACCTCTAGATTATGCCCACTCTAACACCATACACAGTCCTGTCAGAGATGTCTGATACCTCAAGTACTGCCTGTCCTGATCAGGGATCAGGATGGCTCACTCTATCGGGGTTCTTGATCCTTTAACCTACCTTCAGCCTATCCAAAGACCTCTGGGAATTGTACCTGAGATTTTCCATGGCTGTATATGGGAATTTTTTCTCAGGAATATAAAACAGTGTATTATTTGTTTTGTATCTTGTTGTGTAAACAAGGCAGCACACATATCAAGCCTTCTAGAACATCACTGGGGACAATCATGGAGGCAAGAGGATGTAGGTGTCTTCCACTGCCTATTGCATTGTGGAGCAGCTGAGAGGGGTCTAGAGGGCTTTTGTTGCATGATTAGGGGAGCACCAACCTTCCCAGCGTAATCAAGATTTGCGGTCCAAGCCCTAGGACCAGGCACATGTGCTGGTAAATCCTTGGACTCCAGCACTACTCTGATGCTGCATTCCTCTTTTGTTGTAAGAAGTTGGGAAGACTGATTCTCCCTCTAATTTAGTTAGATGCAGTCAGGGAGCTGGGGTCCATGCTTTATGGTTGCAGATGTAACAGAACCTCCTGACCTGAGCTACACCTACTGAGATGGGTCTGGAAAGAGCCAGGAAGGCTGTAGGATGAAGTGGGAAAACTTCAGTTCCCTGTTCTCTCTCTAAAGTTTGCTACCTGGCTGGGGATAAATTGGCTTTGGGGAGAAAACAGATAGTCCAAGAAATCACTTGAGTTACCCTTCATTTCAGGTAAACATTGGTTTCCCTCCTTGCTCTTATTTTGATGCTATAATGATTCAAGCATTTGTCAGCTTAGAGAGAAGCCACACACTGCTTTTTCCATTCCCCTAGGCACAATTGCTAATGTCATCACCAAGGAGGCTGTTGATTATTTATTCATCTGTTTGGTTGTGTTTGCTTATTTATATCCTGATTTAATTCATGGAGCCGTGGTACCCCAAGGGAGCTATTGTGATAAGACCCAGCTTCCTCCTGTCCATGTGTTCAGATGAAAAGAATGAGAAGAGGCTGAGGAAAGCAGGAGGGGCCTCTGGAGAATCACTGTGGGGAGCAGAATCCCAGGGGACCTGCATGGCGGTGGTGGTAACCATGTAACTCTGCCCCCATCCTCTTGGATTTTGCCCTTCACTTAGTTCACACGCTAGTGCAGGCACCCTTTTTTAAAAATATATAACTGAATATCTGAAGGCAGACAGAAGATTAAATCATTCTTATTTAGGCATTAATGAATTATGTCTCTCCCAGCTTGCAGCTAAGCTCATACGTGTGAGTGGTTGGACTGGGAGTGGAAAGGGAGGAGGCTGGGGCCTATGAAGCCTTCTGGGGTAGAGTAGACCTTGGGAGGTTGGGAAGATTAGAACACCAGCTAGACATCATTCATCCGGACATCTGGAGAGAGGGACATGGGAGTTGGGAGCTAAATGAATGAAGAATGGTGAGAAATATAAAAACAAACAGTACTTACTTCAGAGTTTCACGTGGGGCTGGTACGGCCTTATGACATCTAAAGGAATCTTCCTTTTCCTCCTCCCTCTTCATATCCTTCTCTTCTTCTTCTCCACACCTTCCCCTCCCTTCTCCCCTGCCTCCTCCTCCTCCATCCTGGAGCCACTAGACCTCTACTAAGGGAGAACTGTTGTACTATATAATCCTGCTATGTTATTGAGTAGATAAAATCATTCATGTGTTAGCAATGGAAGGGGGAACTAGAGAGCATCAGCTCCTTCAAGTGGCAAATAAGGAAAACAAAGCACCAAGAAGGGAAGTCATCCAAGCTCAAGGTCATTCTGGGACTAGAATCCTAGCTTCCTGACTCTGAATTAAGTGTTCTTTCTGTTCCACAATAGAATTTCCTGGGGTAAACAAAGAACTAAATACTTATATAGATATAATGCTATTTGACTCATAAAATAAACCATTTAATTGCCTGTTATGTGCCAATATTACACTAAAAGCTGGAAATTAAGGTGAGCATGACCTTATTTTTTAAAAGTGCTTCATAGTGCTTTGTTCATATTCCTTAAAATTATAGAATTGATTGTAATTTTCCCATTTTATGACTGTAGAAAGAAAAAGAGGTCAAATACATTTTAGTTTGATGACCCAAAATACAATTTCAGTTTGGATGACCTGGATTTATTTTTCTATTTGAGTTTTCCTGTTCTTCATTCTATATAAATCTCAAGATAAACCAATCACACCTGGGAAAATGAAAATGCTAAAGGAAGAGACAGGAATACAAAATAGAAAAGCTTACTGTTAATTCCTTGAAATCATACAGTTTGACTTAATTACCCCATCTTTCCATCTCATATGAACTCTACAGCCAATACAATGGCTGTACATAATATGAGGATAGGCTGAGATGTATAACTATGTAACAGGTGTCTCATAGGACACAGTAATCCCAGGTGTATAGAGCATAATAGCTAACATTAATACTGGTGAAAATATAATATTTATTTGGCTCCATCCTCAATTGCATTATATTCTCCCTGCAACTATACTGTCTCCCAAGTATTTCCAGGATGAGGTGCTGGGTTGGTTGAGTAGAGAAGCTAGGGTTTTACATGAGATCCTAACAAGTTCTTCTAGTTACTACACTATGCTGATCCCATTTCCTCTTGTCTGCTCAGCTCAGCAGTAATTCTGCTGGTGGCAAAATTGACAGCTTTGTAGACAGTGCCCACCTATGCAGGGTGGAGCTGAGGCTGCCAGAGCTGTGTTGAGAGTTCTGTGTATCTACAATACCCACCAGAACCTAATGCCCTCCATCACCACGGTCTACAGGTTAGAAATTAGTAGCTCTGTTTTCAAACTAGGCTCACAGAGTTTAAGTAATTTGGCCAAAGTCACACAGCTAGACCCAGGGAAGGACTGTAAACAAAGCCAGTCTAGACTCCTGGCTTGCCTCCCAACGTTACACTAAATGTTCTGGGTTTACGAGGCAACTGGACACCAACATCTGTCTGGAGCCAGTCTTCCTCTGGCAAGCAGGCTCCCTGGAGAAGGGCTGCTGGTGCTAGAAAGTCAGGATAGCTGTGGCTATGTCTAAGCCTGGTCAGCTTAAGCGTAACATTTTTTGACAGAGAGAGGCACTAGTGAAGAGAATTATCCTCTGTAGATGAACAGCTAAGACAGAGAAAATCTCCTTAATACACAAGTTTGGGGCAAAAGGAGATGAATCAGCCCCAGTTATACTGATTTGGAAAGATAATACTGCTTGGTTTCAGTAGACACATCTTCATTCTAAAATAGAAAAAAAAAGGATTTGAAAGAGCTCGAACCACACACCCAGTTCTATTTGGACATGGCGCTTGACCAAATATAGTGCTGGAGAAGTAAGACAGATGACTGTTCTCTCCCCACCCCAAAGCCCTCTAGCTCAAGCAAGCAGAAAAGCCCTACCAGCCTTCCTGTACGTAGGCCCAAATCCAGCTCCCCAGCCAGGAGCCCCAGCAGCCTGGCAGGCTACGCCCAGCCAGTCTCTGGGGCAGGATGTCCTTTTCTGAGCTCTGCAGGCATGCTCTGAGTGCTGGGTCAACAAGAGGATGCAGGAGCTAGAAGTATCTCCTTATTTCCATCCCCCAACACTGGTGAGTATGTGGAATCCTGGAGTCTAACACATAAAGCTTTGAACATTCACTTTAGGAGGTGAGAATGATTCTTTCAGGCACTCCAGATACACATATGTACATAAAATCCATAATCCACATCCAAAATCAATGAAGCACATGTTCAAAATTTCTAAACTTTTTCACAACGTGGCAGATACATGGCATCTCATCTCTTTCTTCTGAAGAAAGACAACTATAAAACTAAATTCTCAGGTTGTAAATTTCACCTTATAGATTACATCTTCCAAGCCTGGCTTCAGATCCTCTTTAGAACGTTAATGAGACTTTCCACGTACATGCTGTTATCCCACTGTGTTTCGGCAATAATTTTAATTTGTCACCATCATCCCTGTGCCCTAACATGCTCCTTTCCCAGGTGTGGCAGGAATCTTATTCTAGCCCAAATGTCACTGGCTTTTGGGCAGCAGCAGCAGATACAGAGGTGGCATCAGCTCACATCCTGACATCAGGTTTCTCTTTAAGTGTGGGTGTTAAGTCTCTACAGATAACAATAAGAAGGAGCTGAAGCAAAGGGCAGGAAGGGGCTGGAGTTACTGGCTTTTGCTGAAAGGAAGAATGTCAATGATTTGCAATAGGAAGGCTGGGTGGGTGGAACCGTGAATCCAGTGATTATCTGATGCTGATGAGAAGGCTTATGACAGAGCTGGCAGGAAGTAGAAGATTCCACGGGTAAGCACGCTTAGCAGCCTGGCAGAATACAGCAGCGTGCAGACAAAGAATTCTAGCCCTCTCTGAAGGATGACTGTTGCTGTTACAAGCTCCTAATGTTTTTTTCAGTTCATTTCATTAATGAGTAGTGATCACATTCAAATTATCTCAATGAAAACATTATTTTGACAAATAAGGTTTGCAACTACAAAAGGACTCAATAAAATCTGGTTCTCTTGAGCAAGAGAAATAGAAGAGGTCTTAGTCATTCATTGTACAGATTAAAATAAAGCTTTGAGAGACACTGTACTATGTCACCCTTTTTAGCGTAGCTGAATAAATTTCGATTTTTAGAGTCAGGCTGACCTGGATTGGCTGTATGACAGACAAGTAATTTAACCTCTCTCAGCCTGATTCCTCATCCATTAAATGGGACCACATTCACTATTACATCTTGGTACAGTTAAGAAGATTAAATTAGATGAGAATAGTGATGCTCTTAGCAATATGCCTGGTACCCTGTAGAAACTCAGCAAATCCCTACTTACCTGTCTGTCCTTTGAAGTCTAAAGTCACCTATCAGTTCACTGTGCATGGCATGTTCCCCAACTTTTCTACAGAGCTTCAGGTGTGATCAAGTACTTTTAAACAGCTGGCAACAGAGAGGGGAAATGAGCAGAAGAACCTGCAGTACCCTGGGAAGAGCCATAGACTAGAGTCCTGGGCTGCAATCCTGGCTTTGCTCCTTACCAGTTACGGGATATGGGGACATTGCTTAATGTCTTAAAAAGTCAGTTTCCACATCTACCTCAAGGAGATAATAACATCTACCTTGCAGACATCTATTCAAGACATCCTTCCTATGCACAGGCATTGGGCTTGAGATCCCACAAAGATGAATAAGACACATCAGTGCCTTCAAAAGCACCTGCAGGCTATTGAGGAATTAGTCGTGTATCCGCATAACAAAAACACACTCACTGAATATGTGATCTTCTTTTGAATTCCTTCGCAGAAACAGCAGAAGATAACAATGATGGGCACAGATTTACACCCAATAACTTTCAATCCAGGCTCTTCTACTTCCGAGCTATGTGAATTCAGGCAAAAAGACTTTACCTAATTTTGAGAATGAGGAAAATAATGGAATTGTAAAGATGAAAGATGGCATACGTAAATGTGAAGAATGTAGTAAGCATTCAGTAAAACATTAGCTCTTTTTAGTCTGCTATCGGTATCCCCTGCATATGGCACTGAAGGTGAAAAGTTTGAGGGGGCTCCCTTGCATATCCTACGTGTCTCCTCACACCAATAATCCATGCAGGAATATCTCCTAGTCTCTGCGCTGAAAGATGGAATTCATTGTTCTGACACTGTTAGGTAGGTATGTCTACAATTTCAAAAGTCCAGATTTTAACATTTGAACTTTTTTTTTTTGAAAGAACATAATGACGGAAGCTATTTCTTTTCCCACTTTTTTCATATAAATGCTATCTTACCACTTTTTATTTTTAAGAGTCTTTCATTTCATTTCTATAAGTTACCAAGAAAAGCATAAACTTTACTTGCTCCAAGGAAACCGTAAGATGGTAATGAGCTCCAGGGAGAATCACCTGTAGCAGAGCAAACATTGCTACCCCAAAAGGTCTCCTTGGCATGTGGGTTAATTTGAGCTGAAAACAGTCAAGGCCTAAAAGAAAGAAGAAACTTTGATCTTCCCTCCAACTGACTAAAAGAATGTAGACAGAAGACCTATTCCAGGAAGGGAGCTATCACCATAGACAAGAGCAACCCAGCCAAGCCTGTTTGTTAAAATTCCTCTCTGTGTCCCATTTTCACTGCGTGGTCCTGCAAACATTTGTTTACTGAATATTTGCTATTTCATCTTCATGTGGCTCGCCTTCCTCCCTTTTGAAGTCCCAAATCATTATCCCCAACATCCTCTTTTTTCTTTAGCCAAAGATGATGCTTAAGGTGAGGGTTTCAGCCATTTTGGCAAATTACTCAGTTGTCCTGGATCTCTCCCATGCATACATGTTATTAAACTTGTTTGATTTTCTTCTGTTAATTTGTCTCATGTCAATTTAATTCTTAGATCAGCCAGAAGAACCTAGAAGACTAGTGAAAAATGTCTCCCTCCCAGACATACCACATGCAGAGAATCAATTAGGAAAGGAAAAATGTTCAGGATCTCATTTTCAAGGTCCTTGAAAAGAAAATCTATTTCAAAGGAAGAGGAATTCTTTTCACAAATGATAGTTTCAGTCCCTGAATCCTATGCTAACCCAAACCCCAGCTGTGTTCATTTTACTTCATTTTCCCTCAAAGTGGAGATAAATAAGGATGAAATACTGCGCATATGTAGCATCTTGTTTCCAAGGAGTCCAATAAATTTAAATATACCATCTCATTAATCTTCCCAGCAGTCTGGGAGAGGGAAGTGACAAATGTAGTGTCACCCTTGCAAATGAGGAAACCAAAGAATGACAAAGGGAACTGAATGGCCAAGAACACAGTAGTGCGAGTGACAAAGCGGGAAAAATAAATTGGGTCTTGGAAATTATGATTATTTCAAGGGCATAAGAATATCCATAAATTATAAATAGTGAGATAAGACCCGACTGCTGATTGCTTAGAGTATACTTAAGTCAAAGCAGGGAACATGTGGGTTTTCAGTTATGCACAATAGATCTCAGGCGCTCCAGGTGCCTGGGATGACGCTAGCAGATGTCCTGTTGGGTTTCTTCCTCCTTCCTTCCCACAATTGTATGTCACTTCTCATACTGTGATGAATTTCTGACATCTAGTAATTGGCTATAGATTTCCAACTCTAACTTTAGGTTTCTTTGTTTTCTTTTTCATTTTCCTCTTCTCTCACAACTCCAAGTCAAGTCATATACCTATTTTCTTTCCAAAGTCTGCCTATATGAAGGACAATTAAATTCCTGTCCCTTTTCTTTAAGTTAAAAAAAAGTAAAGTGGTCTAGAAGATTAAATTTTCTCAGTACATGTATGGGTGAAACTGAATTAAATAAAGTATATAATCATCTAAAGCTATTTTTCATCAAATGAGGGTTAAGTTGTTTTTTCTAACCCACTAGGAATCATGTTTATGGGTGAGAATATTGTTATAGCTTGATTGTTAGGAAAGTGGGAGTCAGAATTTTTATAAATCATCAGCTGACTGAAAACGTCAAGGTACCTCTTAAAACAGTTTAGGAGAGCAGATAAGCAAATTACTTTGGTATCAAAATCAAGTCTCTGAGAGAAGAGTAGGGACACCTTGATCGTGGACATAATAGGCAGCTGCTTACTTAGACCGGATTCAGAGCTGCTGGGCAGGAGAGCCTTTGCACTCACTGCCTGCTGTGCCTCTTCACTCACCAATGACCAAGAGACTCAGACCAAGAAAAATAAATCCTGACTTATACGATTAGCAAAAAGGCATAAATTGTCAACTATCCTACAAGACAGCATTAAGTTCATCCTGAGAGTAAGTGTTAAGAGAAGGCAGTGGCGGGGATAACCACATTACCATAGGTAAGTGCCCAAAGTAAATTTTAGTGGCATTATAGTGTAGTTAAAAGCATGCAGAGTAAAGAATAGGTCAACTTTCAGACACTTTCTAGCCAAGTGACCTTTCAAGGTTGTTAATGGTAGTGAATGTAAGTTCCTGCTGCATAGTAGACCACAGTAAATGTTATTTATTGAAATTATCATAATCTTCTGTATGTTACTTTTGCCTTCTCAAAACACACATAATAATCTCTATTACCTCAAATTGTATCAATCAAATTTTAATGTTTCAGAGAGCATATTAATTAACTGCAATTTTGTTTTCAGTTAATATAAATTTGACATCTACTGCAGTAAAAGCATGGCCCAATTTCTTCTATTTAAATGTCCTGCAGTTTGAGCAAGGTGGGAAGAGTTGTTTTTATTACAGTACAAAATACCTAAGCACTTGATTCACTTATACCCTATATACCTACATGTTTTACTCATATCTAACAATGTCAAATATTGATAATAATTATCATAATCTCCTTTATGCTTTCATCTTGTCATTCTTAATTTATGTTTTTGTTCTGTTTTATCACCCATATTTTGAATCATCCTGCAAATAATGTGACCAGGCAACAAAATGTGACAAAGTATAGACCACTATGCCCATAACCCTGCCTGCCTCTGATGGCCACTGATGTGTCTACTTGGCCTGAGCTGAACACCAGTTCACAGAATTCCTTTTCTAATACGCTGCTGGTTAGAATCAGTGAACTGTGCATAGGTCAGATAATTCTAGTAAAAGTAGTTAAAGCAGCAGGAACAAGAAAAGAGTGGAAGTCACTACTACGAGCTGGCAGTAGCTGTTATTATAGTACATGGGTGTGGACCACAGAGACTAGCAAACCACTGAAAAGATAGCTTGAGAAGGAACTTCAGAAGAAGAAGTCTTATGTTAGACAGCTGTTTGATAGTGGTGCTAAATTAACGTGATCCAGGGAAGGCACCAAGGAGCAAGGTCTTTCCTGCTGCCTTTGGATTTAGACAAACAAGAGAAGGAGCAGCCTACTTTCCCTTCTTTACAGATGGAGTTTCCACAGCTTCCCTCTCTTCATGAAAAACCACCTTTGATGAAATGTCATTGTTTCCCTGCCTACGAAGTGATCAGCATCATAAATACTGACAGTAACTTCGGAAAGTTTCAGACCTAGAGTTTCAGAAAGCCTCCACCAGGCAGAGAACTTGCACTGTTTCAATGCCTGAGATTTGTGAACCAATTTTTCCAGCTGTATGAAACACTGGGAATCACATTTCCTTTAAAAATGAGCTTTATTGATAATGCATCACTATGGGTTGAACTGTGTTCCCTTAAAAAGACATGTGGAAGTCCTAACCCCCACGCCCAGCACCTCAGAAGGTGACCTAATATTTGGAAAAGGGGTCATTACAAAAATAATCAAGTTAAAATGAGGTCACTAGGGCAGGCTCTAATCCAATATGACTATTGTTCTTATCAAGAGGGGAAATCTGGACAAAGGAAAAAACATGTATAAAGGGAAGATGATATGAAGAGACAAAGAGAACACCGTGTGAAGGTAGAGGTGTGAGGCATCTACAAGCCAAAGATTGCCAGCTTATACCTGAAGCTAGGAGAGGGGCATGGAAGATTCTTCCTTACAGCTCTCAGAAAGAACCAAACCTGCTGGTTTTGAACTTCATTTTTGTAACTCTATTACATAGCCCTAGGAAACAAATACACACATTAATATATAATTTGAATTACTAGTTCCTAGTATACAAGAAAAAAGAAATAGACTTGGAGTTAATTTTCCAAATATCACTGGTTTTATTCCAAACAGAAGAAACTGCTTTTAGTCCCTCAGAGAAAATATCTTTATGGTTGAGTTAAATACATTTATGTTTCCATAGATGATATTCATAGTAAGGCTTCTCACTAAAATCTCTAACTTCTATCCCAACTGCAAACCATCATACATTAATCCCCTAATTAGTTAGGTTCTTAGCCTTTATGAATGAGTAATCCTTCTTGCAATAGTTCCCAATGCAGCAAGGATACCTATATTCAACTTAAACTACAGTGACTTCAACATCCTTCTTATTTCTGAATTCTTTGTGGAGATGAAGGACTAACCCAGGAGAAGCCTGTTTCATTTTCATCTGTGACACCTCCTTTTCAATATTAATTATTCCCAGTTAGACCCAAATGGCAAATCATTCAACATGACTTCTGTCAAAACTAGAAGTATTTTTGCCAACCGGTAGCCAAATGGAATTCCTACTAGAAGAAATGTTTTCATTTGTCGCTTAAACATAAACTCTATTCTGAACAAAATGTGCAATTTCTACTATATAAGAGTTTAACCAATTATTTTTTGAGAGTAATAAATGTATTACCAAAAGTATTGCCTGAATGTTTCAGATATGAAGATGAGAAAATTAATTCTTCTTTCTGCATGGCTTAATCTTGACTGTCTCATTACTGTTTCTCTTCCACAGGACTAGGAAGAAGAAATTTATTTGGTCTTAATTCAATCACATGAGCAACTTTGCTGGGCCAACCAGAGCCAATTACTGTTGTGTGAGCAGTGTGTATGACAGCTGAGTAAAACTGAAGACATTTGACAGTGTTAAGAAGAACTTTATTCAATCTCTGGCCAAATGCTAAAGTAACTGCTTGCCAGGGAGAGGTTTCTTCCCCTTGAATTTGAGATTGCAAAGCACTCTTTTTGAAAGAAAACTTGGCTTTAGCAAAGGTGCATGTGAGACCATATTTTCTTTTCATTTTCCACAGATGTTGTTTGTTTCTATGTCTCTACATTTCATGCATATTTGATCACTCTTTCCATCTATTAAAAAAAAGAAAGCTCTATTTCTTTCTGGCAAACACTGGCAATATTCTTTTACTTCACATCATTTTTTAAACATGTTGACTTGGCCGTAGCAAAAGTAAAGTTCTCCAGAGAGAAGAAAATGAATGATAAAATACGGAAAAGGGGGCAATCTAAATTTTAAAAAGTTATTAGATCAAATCTATAATTTAAGCAGAATGAATAACAGTTCATTTGTGAGATGAATGACTACATTTATATCATTTTCAATCCCAAAGTTTCTGTGCTTGTGTCAATAAAAATATATGAAGTAACTGGAAACATAATACACAAATTACTTTTCTACTTTTTCAGGAAAAAAAAAAGTTTCTCCCAGTCTTTTTAAAGTTTCTTAATCCATAATGCATAGCCACAAGCAATATAAATCAATCAACCTGAGAGCTGGAGGAAGCTGCATAAATTAGCAAGTGGTGAGAAGAGGACACAGCCAAAGTCTCATTTCAGGTAGCAACATAGGATTGTGGTGACTGTATACTTTATCAATCTGCTACAATTAATTAGTCAATACTGTACACATTTGCAGCATAAGATATACAAAAGTATGGTCATTATCCTGAAGGCTCTCATGTCAACCTGAAGTTGAAGGGCTGACCTCTCTCTCCCAGGCTATAGGCAAGCTTTCAGGACTGTCAGATATGTGGAAGGGGAAAGGGTGTACTGTTTCACTCCAGAAGAAGAGAAACACTGTGGGGTTCCCCACAGTTCTACCAACAGGAGTTGTAGTGTAAAACTAGAGGTGGCCTTTACACACTAAGTACATTTCCAAGTATTTGAATTCTCACTAGAGAGAACATTCCACATATGCTGGTATCCAACTGTGCTAAGTAATGGAGAAATAAGCAAAAGACACCTAAAAATATTGCTAGAAATTAGTGATTCTGAGGCACTACTAACATTTGAGAACCACTGCATTAAAAAAACAAAATGGCAAGATTCAGAAAGGCATGGGAATATGGTTACAGTATCACTCCACTTCAAAGTCAAGATTCAGGAAAATAAAAGTAGAGGTAGAAAGAGAACAGAGATGGATATTGTTTGCTTTGACAAACACAATTCAGGTTTTTCAGATGCCTTATTACATCACCAACAATGTACTCCTGGTGGGATAATTAGTAGCTTAAGGAAAAGGTATTTAAACTGTAGTTTGAAGGGCAAAATCAAAAACTGACAAGTTTAGAATTTCTTGGTAATTATTAGGTAGAATAATGATTGTTACATGAAAAGAAAAACCATGAAACAGTTTCCAGAACTACCCAAAACCAAAATTCCTTCTAGTACTGTATTTCTGTGATTCCATAGACAGAAAGAGAATTTTAACTCTGGTATTTAACCGTTTAGTATCTAGACCTATATTACTACATCTGAATATTCAAAATCTGAGGCCAAAACTTCTGTCTCAATTTTAACCCAAGGACATACACATGAACAGAGAGAATATTATTGAAACTTGATGGGATGCAACTTGTGATGTAAAACAGTGAAAGGACAAAGCTTATCAAAAAGAAACAGACGTAATAGGAAAATGAAGAAGTTACATACAGCGTAGGAATTTATAGTTGAGAGTAGAAATGTGGTAGAAAAAAACTTGCATGTTAAAGAGAAAATCAAATGTGAAAGTAACAATGAAAGAGTACTGTGAACTTCCATCCCAGAGAGAGAAGACGTGATGCTTTCCTTAAACAGATAAAACACTAGGGCAGGGTCAAGAAAGAGTAGTGATGGAGCTTCTGATCATCCTAATGGCTCCTGGAAGACATTCAACTCAATAACAGAATATAAAATATGTTTTCTTATCTTAACAGCAATTTTGTCCTTCAGACAGGAAAGGCAACCACCCAGGACTTTATTATTCTGGGTCTAATTTTGACTAACAGAGAAATGGTTTATAAGTATGTTTGAAATTTGGGGAAAGGCCATTTTGCTTTGGGGGGATTATAATAAAAAATGAATAGAAATATTCACAAACTGTTCTTTGGAAGAGCATTTACTATTTTTTTTGAAGAGCATTTAATTTTGCGTGTCAATATTTATGCCATGTCATTCATCATTCTTTAAAGGCTCTTTGAATGATGTCATCTAAGTCAACTATTTTATTCTGGCGATGAAGCTATTTCTTCATCCAGATATGATGTACATCTGATCGCTTGATCAGGTACCTTCTATTTAACTGAACTGAACTGGATGACAAATGGGGAGAGCTTTAACTGTTGGTCTCCAAATATTAATGTTAGCTGAGGTTTTACATAAAATGGACGGGTCTCAAACTTTAGGGTGTTTTAGGAACATCTAGAAGACTTATTAAAACATGGAATTCTGGGCTCTGTCCCCAGAGTTTTTGTTTCAGTAGGTCCACTGCGGGACTGAAAGTGTGCATTTCTAACTAGTTCCCAGATGCTGATGCTCACGGTCCCCCAACCATTTGGCGAAACTCAGATCTTATGAAAGAAACAATGTTGCGTTGATGTCCCTCTAACTTAAAACTTTCCAATTCTCTTTCTGCCTGAAAAAGGGAGTCACTCAGTAGTTTCTCAATCCTGTCTATACATTAGGAGACCCCCCAGAAAGTTTTTAAAGATTCTGTTGATTGAATCTGCATTTCCAACCTGACTATCAGTATGAGTTCAAATTCCCATTCTGCAGCCAGTGTTGAGAATCATTGTCCTTTATGCTAACAATCTGGAGAGTTTAGCTCTTCAACCTCATCCTATTGGCATCATCATCTGACAGCTGTCAACTTGGCAACTTAACTTCAAACTTTGAGATAATTAGGTGGCTCAGCACAGTAAATGGCTTCCTTTGTTGTTACAAGGGCTAATTACCTAGATCATAGTTACCATTATCCAAAAACCGTGATTTTGAGTTGACAGATCAAATACTAAGCTTTTTTACTACTACATCATCAACAAACAAGCATGTCTTGAACATTTATTTGCAGCATACTCAGGGGAAAAAAGCCCTTTATATGCATTCTGCAGGTAGAGAGGGAGCCAGGATCTCATACATATGAAATCTAGTTGTTGGTTTCCTGCCAGCATTTTCAGAGATAATAATAATATGTATTGCCCTGGCAAATCCCTTGAAACAGTCAGGGGCTGGGGGACAAAACTGCTGTAATCTATTGTAAAGGACAGTATACAGTGGGTGTTCATAGGACTAATTTAACAAAGTCTGATAATTTTAAGAAAGTGAAATTTAAACAAACGTAAGCTTATAAAAATATTTTCCTTGGTTCTGAAATCGAGACTTTCAGTTCTACATGTTTTATATTCAGTACTTAACATTTGTTTTTAATCTGTGAGACCAATTGGCTGAATTGCTGCAAATGGAAAAAATGGGGAAGTGATTTTTAATTCTACATTGTTCATTTGATTATGAGTTTGTTTCCTTATTTAAACGTCCTAAGAGAAACATTTCTCAAATCAATGGGCTAGCATACTAAGAACACATGTTTATTATACCATTTTTCTAAGGACCATATTCAGGAATAAATTGGTAGATGTTGATAGAATTGATAGATACTACGTAATATATTATCCATCTTCTCAACAATGAAGAAAGATTATCTTCATGATGGCTGCACACATTATCAGTGATTGAGTCACCTACAAGAATGTGATGTATTTAACTATTATATTATTATGAAATTATCATAGAGTTTTATTAAAATAATTGATCATATTAGCATCTAGATTAAGGAAAATATATTAATTTATATTTGTAATGGGAAATAGGCATTTTCATAACGACTATGACAAATATTTAAATATATGTGACTAAATTTTCAACCGTAAGTTCTCATGTTTATTACTTTAATCTTTTCCTTAATTCAATAAAAAAACTTTTATAAAAACATAATTTTACACAAGAAATTTTGTGTGCTTACTAAATATTAAACTTCAGTACTTACAACAGAGAGAATCTAGAAATGCGAAGGAAAGAGTATAGAAAAATCATCTCAGAAGCTCAGGAACTTATTTACAGAGTTCAACTCCAGAGTCCTTGCTAAATGTTGTGTTTCTTTCCAGAAGCAACAGAGAATTCACCATTTAACAAGAGTATGAGCAATAACCAAAAAAAGGCATGTTTTAAGAGTGACTAAAATGTGCACTTTAAATGGGTAAGGGATGGAATTGTAATGAGATCTTGTTCAATCTGTGGCAACAGCAAAATGAAAAATGGTAAGCTAGACGCTTGGGCATTCATCTCGAAAAAGAGAGACGAAACTGCAATTAGCTTAAAGACCTAAACAAACCATTAAGTATGCAAAACTGCGCTCTAATTGTAGGAATTTTATTTGTCAATTTTAAGAATTACATTGGACTGATATTTTCTTTAGACATGTATATTATGTTTTCCAGATATATATGTTAATATAGATGTAGATATATAAAACAGAGAGCAAATATAGATGCTGAATGTTTTTACTTTAAAGAACTATTTTCCAGTTTTCTTCTTGTCAAAATAATGTAATTTGCCAGAAGCCTCACCAAATTTAAATAATCTGGGCCCTAATAATTGAGGCATGAGGTGAAATTTACTTAATTTTAGAATACTAGCTCAAGCCAGCATTAGCAGCAGTATCTAGCACTCTGGAGTTGAATTAAAGAAATATATTATTTAATAAGAGTTAAAAAGAAGTGATATATGTATGTATGTGTGTGTGTATATATATAATTATATAATATTTAATATAATATATTTAATATAATTATATGTATAATATATATAATTTGTGTGTATATACATATATAATTAAAGTATACATATTAAAGTATAGGGAAAAGAAGACAGCATAGTGACCAAGTAGTTATTCTACAGGTTAGTGATCCAAAAAGGCAAAAAGGACAACAGATATGAGAGAGAATAGAGGATGACAGTTGTGAATGTCTTCACCTATGCACAATTCTTATCACATAGCATGTGCTCAATAAAATTGTCCTGAACAACTTGATGAAGGCCATATTTATGGCATTATGATTTTAAACTTTCAGGGAAATTAAAATAATAAATAAGAGATACTAAACATAGAGAAAATTATAAAACATAAACAAAATATAAGTAATCTTAACAATACACAGAACATAATCTTTCATATTTATGATACCTGTTGCTCCTCAAACCAAACTGTATTCATTAAAATAGACAAGATGTACTTCCTGACTTATGTCCTCAATAGGAAATCTTCCCTTCACTCTATGCCTCGCTCTTCAAAGCACTCACCTCCTATAAGCTAGATTGTTTAAAGGAAAAAACAAAATAGATCATGCTACTCTTATACTTACACTTTTCCAATAGTTTCCCACTGTACTTCAAAAACAAACAAACTCTGTATCATGAACTACAAACCCCTGCATCATTTGGTCTCTGTTCACACCAGCCTCCTATCTCCAACTCATCTTCCTCTTTCTCCGTGTCCCACTGCACTAGGATGCTCTTCTCAGTACCAGAAATACACCAAGCTCCTTCCCACCTCAAGACCTCCAGGGATGCAGCTCACTCTGCCTGGAATATCAGACTCCTCCTTCTTTGCCTGGGGTACTCCTCAGGTTCCAGATAACTGCGACTTCTACAGAGAGACTTTATCCCATGATCCTGAGTGTAAGTAGGTTCCCTGGTGTTACCTGCTCCCATTGTTCACTGCTGTCTCCCTTCGTGGTACTTATCACGGGTGGGAATTATTTAATCATTTATTTGGCCATCGCCAGTCTTCCCCTTTAGAGTGGCGACCCCATGAGGGTGGAAACTGCTTCTGTTGGGTTCACCACTTTGTACTCAGCACCTAGCAGAAAGCCTGACATACAGTGAGTGCTCAATATTTCTGAGATGACCATTCCAGATGAATTCCTATAAATCACAGAATAAGTGACAGGCTTAGGTTATCTAGATAATTTACTTAATTTATCTACTTAAATTATCTAGATAAATTTTATTCTTTACTTTGCAAGTGAAATGACAATTTAATGACCAAGAAAAATTCATTTCTACCCAACTGTCCATAAAAAAGCAGAAGTTACTTCAAAAAGCTAACAAAACTATGGAATTGGGACAATGAGAATGAGTCCATATTGTCATCTATTCATGAAACCCTAAAGCCAGAATGGTGGTAAAATATTTTATTCATTTAATTTCTTAATAGTTTATTTCATTGTAGTAAGAACAATTAACATGAAATTTACCCTTAATTTTTTAAGTGTACAATACAGTATTTTGACTGTAGGTACAATGTTGTACAGCAGGTTTCTAGAGTTTATTCATCTTGCTTAACTGAAACCTATGCCCATTGGTTAGCAGCATCCCATTTCCCTCTCCCCTGACAACCACTGACAACCACCATTCCACTCTTTGATCTATATAATTTGACAATTTTAGATACTTCATATAAGTGGAATGATGCAGTGTTCGTCTTTCTGTGACTGGCTTATTTCCTTTAGTATAATGTGCTCAAGTTTCATCCATGCTGTTGCATATTGCAAAATTCCCTTCTTTTTTGAAGTTTGAATGATACTCCATTGTATGTATACACCATCTTTTCTTTACCCACCCATTTGTTGATGAACATTTAGGTTGTTTCCATATCTTGGCTGTTGTGAATAATGCTACAGGGAACATAAGAGTGCTAATATCTCTTTAGGATTCTGATTTCGATTCTTGTAGATAAATACTCAGAAGTGAGACTTCTAGATCATATGGTAGTTCTAGTTTTAATCTTTTGGGGAATCTCCATGCTGTTTTCCATGGTGACTCCACAATTTTACATGCCCACCAACAGTGTGCAAGGGTTCCAATTTCCCTACATCTACATCAACACATTGTCTTTTGTTTTTTAAACTTGTTTGAGTTTTTTTAATCTTCATAAATATTTATTCAATTCAACTGTAAATAACACTAAATCAAGCTCTCCATTTTAAAAAAAAAAACATATTTACTGAGGAAATGAAAACTTACATCCCACCTCCTATTCCAAGGCAACAGGTACAGTGATGATGACTTGAAGAGACAAACGATATTTGACACTTTGAAAAAGCCAGTGTCACATGATGAAGGAAAAGAAATTCAAACAGTTGCTCAGAACATAGTCACAATTTTCATTTTAAATTTTCAATGTAAAAGAAAAAAAAAGATGTTCTGCAGGATTTTCTTTTCATTTACAAAGATTATTGTTTAAGGAAGAAAGGAAAATAGCAATTAAAAACTGTTTAATGAATATGAGCAAATGACCATACAAAAATGTTAATAACCAGAAGCACTCAACCATGTGGATTTGGGCTCCTAAAGTGGTCTTTAAGTGATTGGAAAATTCAAGTGCTCTTGTCTGCTATTCTGAAGTGCATTTGTGTAAGTCAAGAATTGCAACAAGAGGATTGTTCTTGGCTTTATAAATACTTACTATGAACTTTAGAAATCCAATCTGGTATCTTCATGTACACAATTATCACAAAGATAATAACTGCAGATGGTATGTGAACTCTAAATCTCTAGCCTTCTGGGATTTTTCATTCCTGATTTTGTTATCATAAGCTTTTTACCAATATACAATGTAAACAGATTCCATTTTTAGATATTTTGAGAGCAAAGGAAAAGAGTCTATGTAATCTCTACTGCCATAATATTATTGGTTTACTTATCTATAGAGAAATGTAGTGATTTATTTATAGGTATCTAAAACATTATCGTGGTGAGTTGATTAAAAAGAATTTAAAAAAAATATGGTTCTTTTGAAAGTCTCCATTTTCCTGCTTCAAAGCAGTGTCACAATAACCATGATAAATAGAGATTTTGTATTCTTTTCTTAAATTTCATTCATGACATTCTTGATAGAATTTTTCAATGACCCCCAAATCAGGGACTTTCCCAGGAGACAAAAAGTGTCCGATCTGTAAGGCCAACAAATCCAAGTAGTTTTTGAAGAAAAGCGGTTTTAGAGAACGTGAATGCATATTGGAGACTAAACCAGCTCCAAACCTACCCACAGATGGAGATGGAGATGGTGACAGAGACAGAGATGGAAATGGAGATGGAGAGATAAAGATAGAGACAGAGTTAGAGACAGATATTCTCAGGAATATAGGAGAAGCACAGACCAAATATAAATGGTACCTGTCTGAAATTTTAAAGTGTTTAGGCTATTAAGTTACAAAAATATATTTCTTAATTTTCTGACTGAGATGATGAGCGCTTTGTTGGTTACAGACTGAAATAAATGCTTACAAGAGACATGACCAAAATGTGACAAAACTTCAAGAAGCAATAAAACATAATAATCAGCAATTAATAGATTACACAGCACTCTTAAATTTTCTTGTCAGGTAAGAGGATTTGTGAAGCTAAAAGTTACATAGAAGAGAATGTTAAAAATTAAGTTCTCTTAATGTATTGTTATTTATTTGCACATATCTTTGTAGGTCACAGTCTTATGTTTTGGCAAACTAACATTTTACGTATCTTCAATGAGAATGTCATTATTTCCCAGTAAGAGAATTCAATATTGATACTTATGTCAGGAACAAAATGGAAGAACATCATCCTCATTTCTGTAACTACTTCACTTTTTTTCTTTTCTTTTGACTCGGAGAAGTGTCTCCTCTCCATTTAAGATGAATTCTTATGTATGTGATCTTTGTGTGATTCCTCCCCAACTCCATGAGGATAATAACCCAGCATTGATCCGCCTGTGTCCCTCTCCATTGTTGCCTCAATGATCCTCAAATTGCCCCCAATCTTTGAGCAATCATTTTTCTCTCTTCTTTATTTTGCTAAAAAAAAATTCACTTGGTGTATTCCCGCTGCTTCCAGTCCCATCCCAGCCACTCACTTTCCCTGAGAACTGGCTTTTGTCTCAGCCTCACCTGTGGCAACTCTCTATAAAGTCTCCTTCTAATCATAAAATCCAATCATTTTCTAAATTCTCCTCCTGAATATTGTTGAAACAAAATTTTCATGGAAAAAAACAACCTCTCCTTCCTTGACATCAAGAAAAATTGTCTTCCACTGGTTCTTTCTACAGTTTGGTTCTTTTGTTTTCTTTCTCCAACTTTACTTCCCATCCCTTTTCCTGCTCTTGCCCCTTAGTTTCCAGTGGCCCTTATCTTTACCCATTGACCTTTGTTTCAACACTCTCTGTCTGTCCCTATAATCTTCATTTATAAACTCTATGAAAAGTATTTCCAAATATGTATCCCCAGCAACTGCTAAACCCTTCTTGGACGTTGCACTGACACATGAACTCTGTGTTCTTAAGCAAGATATCATCCCCAAACTGTATCTTCTCCGAAGAATCTCAAATTTTTTCAATTATCTTTGACTTTTCCCTTTCCATAAATCCTTTTTTCTTATGTCTAATCAGTACTCAAATATTGTATTTCATTTTTTCATAGTGTTTGTTTTTCATAGTGTTATTCACATCCACCTCTTCCTAGTTCCTGCTGCTACCATTATTCAATTTTAGACCCTTATTAACATAGTCTCTTCAACTCCCTTTCCCTTCAGTGCATTTGCTACTTTGTCTTCAGATTAGACATCCTTAAATATAGCTCAGATTATGTGCTTCCTTTACCAAAAACTTTCAATAGCTCAAATAAATTTCAGATCCTCTCTGTCATTCATAGACCTGCTTGACGTTCATAACAAATACTCCAAATTTTAGTGTTAATGAACAGGAGTTTGGATAGGGCATAACAGGGATGGCTTGTCTTTGCTCCACAATATAGAGAGCCTCACTGGGATGACCCGAAAGCTGGGAGCTGGATTCATCTGAAAATTCTTATTACTCACAGGTCTAGCAGTTGATGTTGGCTATTCCTCTTGGGTTCCTCTGCATGGGCTAGTTTGGGCTTCCTCACAGCTTAGTGGCTGAATTCCAAGGGCCAGAGCCTGTGGCAAAAGAGAGCCAAGCAGATCTCTATCTTCTTTATGACTTAGCCTCAGGAATCACACCGCATCAGCTACACCGACTCCACTGGCTGTTGCCATTTCAAGCCCACTGAAGTTCAAGAGGAAATAGGATCCACCTCTTAGTAGGGAATAACAAAGTTCTGGAACCATGGGCACTGCAAATATGGCTAGAGTCATTTTGGGAAAATATAATCTGCCACAGAACTCCATCAGCTGGCCTTAACCTCCATTCTTGGGAGGACACTGCACTAACTCAGTATATGGCTTTCCTTCCCACTTCCCTCATTTGAGGTGGAGCACACCACCACCTCTTTTTGGAATTCTAGCCCAAACTCAACTTAGACAATCAAAGTCGGGGCAGACAATATTCACAGCAGTACTATATATAATAGCCAAGGCATGGAAATAGCCTAAATGTCCATCGACAGATGACTGGATAAAGAAGCTGTGGTATATTTATAGAATGGAATACTACTCAGTCATAAAAAATAATAAAATAATGCCATTTGCAGCAATATGGATGGATCCGGAGACTGTCATCCTAAGTAAAGTAAGCCAAAAAAGAACAAAAAATAGCACATAATATCACTTACATGTGGAATCTAAAAAAAAAGACAAATGAACTTACTTACAAAACAGAAACAGACTTGCAGACACAGAAAACAAACTTACGGTTACCAATGGGGGAAGCGGGTAGGAAGGGATAAATTGGGAGTTAGAGATTTTAGGGAACTAACTACTATATATAAAATAAACAACAAGTTTATACTATATAGCACAGGGAACTATATTCAACATCTTGTAGTAACCTATAATAAAAAGAATATGAAAATGAATATATGTTTATATATGTATGACTGAACTATTATGCTGTACACCAGAAATTGACACAACATTGTAAACTGACTATACTTCAATTAAAAAAAAGCAGGGGCAGCAAAACAGAGATTTGTTTATCTCAAAATAATGACCTTGTGTTACAGAAATTATACCAAAGAGATTGCCAGTTTTAGTAGCAGAAAGGACTTTGGGCTGCAAGGTCTTCATTCTGAGGCTGGAATTATAGAGTGCCTCTTTTCCTCAATCCAATCTTTTGCTAACCTGAGCTGAAATAACCCTTTTCATCCCCAGTTCCATTTCCTATCCCAAATCCCTCTGCTCCATTAAAGATAAACCTGAGCTGAATAAACACAAGTCTGGCGATCAGTTGAGAGGAAAAAAAAACATCAATCTGGCAGAAAAAATAAGTCAAAGACCAGGAGGATCATTATATGAGACACATAGAATGGAGAAGAAAATTCATTGTCCATCTGAGGTGAGCTCAATTGGCACCTTCAAGGAGAAAGCAAGGGCAGGTTTCAAATCATCCTTGGAACTCACTCTATATGGCTGATAGATTAACAGAAGATACTTGTAATGATGTAATATAACATCCCAACTTTTTATAGCTTAAGAAACATAGCTAAGGGGTTAAATAAATTTCGTTTTCTAATTGCAAACTCAGCAAATATCACATTCCTCACTTTCCTTCCTGTTACAGCTCAGCTCCAAACACTTGTTTCATCTAGAACAAGCATCTTCTACAAATATACGTGTTGATATTTTCAGGTCCCATTCAATTGTCATCCTCCCCATGAATTCAACTCAAAAGCAAGTGATCTTTCCCATTTTTATTTCACTTACTGCATGGATACAACAGGACATTTTTCATACCCTCTGCCAAATTAAAAGCTCCTAGGGAGTATCAGAATCCCTCTTCTTTCTTCCCATGGTACTTTAGACATTGCCTCAAGGATATTTACTTCTCAATACAGAGTTGTTGAATTAATGCATAATGGATTATTTAAATCCATGTATAAAATTTTGCTGCAACCATACTTGGGGTTTTGAGTATCATTCTGGTTCCTGCCCCTTATTTAAAATACGCCAAAGTTGAAGAAGTTACAGTTAAAGGCAACTACAGTGATCAAGTTTTTTGCCTTCAGAAGGAAAATAATTTTTTTTAAAAGAAAGAACAATAAAAAATAAAGATAAGATGAAGGTTGTAAAGACAAAACAATCTATAAACATTCAAGAAACTATTTATTAAGTGAATAAAACATACAACAAATTTTAGTGTACTATTATTTTTGAAAATTTCTCAAAACAAAAAATTAGTTGACCTTTGAACAATGCAGGGATAAATCCAAGTATAACATATAGTTAGCCCTCCACATCTGAGATTCCTACACATCTATGGATTCAACGAACCAGGAACCATGTGATATTGTAATTTTACTATTTACTATTTACTATTGAAAAATATCCATGTATAAGTGGACCTGCACATTTCAAACCCACGTTGTTCAAGGCTCAGTTGTAGTAATATCAAAATGAATAAAATAAAAATTTTAACCTATGGTTAAAGTTTCTCCATTAAGTTATAATTTATACAGTGATTAAGATGGCCTAAATGTTCCACTCAGCTCGACTAAACTTCAGACAACTTTCTTCCTGACAATAACCCCGACCTCCCTTTTCCTAAAGAGCATTTACCTTAAAAACATGCAATTGTAAATTCTTTTTTTTTTTCCCCCTTTAAGGTATAAATATTCTCCCTCTTTCCAGTTTTACAACCTAGGAATGCCTTTCTTGGGGAACTGAAATTATCTCTTTGATATGTAATCAAGAAAGATTAAGTCCCTATTTCCCAGTTTCTGTGAGACCGAAGGAGCCTAACTTCATTAAGGGTCAATTAGCAAACACAGATGATAAGGGTCAATTAGCAAACACAGATGTCCTAATCACACTGACCAGTGCTTTTCCACTAGCTAATCCACGTACTTAACAACTCTCCTGTCTTCCTTTCAAGGGAGTTGAGGGCAATCTCTCTCCCAATTGCAGTAGTCTTGAATAAAGTCTTCCTTCCCTGTTTAATTCCATGAGGTACAATTTTTCTTTGACAACTGTCACCTCAAAAAGTTATTAGGTTAATTTATGCATGTCAGATTCAGAAAAAAAAAAGAGTTAAGAAAAGCAAAAAATTTTACAAGCCATGCTGAACTAGTTAGGTTAAAAACAAATCCATGTCCTGTATTAACTTGTCCCTGAGTGTGATTATCAAAGACAGTTGACATTTATTTAGTCATTTATTTATTTAGCCATTTTTAAAATTTATTTAGTCGTTTTTTTCATCCATTCGATGAGATATTTTTGGCAACTTCTAAATATTAGGCAATGCAAACAGGCATTTACTATTAAAAAAATAATCGTACCCAGTCTCCTCTCACACGGACCTCACAATCTAGGTAAAGGTGACAAAATATAAACAGCCACTGCAGTACAATGTGGCCAGTGCTCCTGAGAGCTTTGATGCTCACAATTATTTCAACCTCATCCCTGTCACATGCCTCAACTCTCCATGGATAGTACTTCCTTCCGAAGAGAGCCTAGTCCCAATGCCAGCCAGCAGGTGGCTTCTTAGTGAAGAGAAAAGGCAGAATTCACAACTCTTCATCGAGTTGCTTTGCTTCTAGATACCAGGAGGTCAAGTTTCTCCATCCAGGTGCCATACTTCTGAGACTTGTTCAATGCTCAAATGTAAAAGGATTTGTAAGATAATGTTCTGATCTCTAATTTTTCTTGTTCGTTCATTTAAGCGTCTCTTTCTTTCTCTTACTGTTATTAGATGAATAGTAATTAACCTTTGCTTATGATTGCTCTGACCTTGAGTAATTTATCTATTAAGGTGAGAAACTGATAGTAAGTGGCACTGTGATTTACAGTGGTAAATAGTGGTTTTTCTCAAAACCAATATTCTGTCACCTAACTGTTTCCATTTTTAGGTCAGAGGGATGAAATGCCAAAAATTATAATACTTGCAACTAACACTACTCACATTTACGCTAGGATTATACATCTGCTTTGAAAGAGTTGAATTTTGTTGACACCTTTCTTGCTTGTGGAACAACTAGAGATAATCTTTTCTCCTGTCCTTGCTTACTGATTTACTGCTCTTGTTGCCATGGTGACAAATCCATAGCTCCCAGGAGATTGCTGTTTTGAACTCTGAATTCTTTGACCCTCTGAAACCAGCAATACAGAAAAGATAGAAAAGCAAGCTCTAAAATCCCTCAAGTGGACCAATTTATGGAAATGCATGTTTCAATTCTATGTTCCAAACTATATCCAATGTAAATTTTCAGCATTTTACAAGAGAAATGTACAAATAGGCTCTGTGCCTTGAATTATCGAACTATTGTGAGACTAGTTTTATGAAAAATTCTGTTAGAACCTGTCCCCAGGCCTCCTTGCATAACAACTTTGACCTTAGAAAAGGCATCATGATTAACTATTTAGATATTTGGTTTTTCAGTTTAAAAGCATGCAGAAGCATGTTCAAAAAAAGGTCTTTTCCTACAAAAATCTTACAGTTAATTTGTATAGTAAAATAAATTTCTAAATAAAAAAAATAGGAAAGTAAATACTACCCATCAATAATGGTTTTCTTTACTTAAATAAAGAGGGAATATCTTTTAAGGTTAAGGCACAATTTAGGGCAAAAATGAACTGGCCAGATCACAGCACATTTCATTCATTTATGCATTTGTTATTAATTCACAGGATATTTACTGAGTGCCTACAATGTGCCCATGTTCTTAGCACTGAAGACATAAAAATTGTAAATTATGTCAGTTTTCTTTGGTCTTATAAAGCTCCCATCCTCTAAGGCAGAGGAAAAGTAAACATATACATTTGATTATATATAATATACACAAATATATATAGATGTCACTATTTATACATATATATATGTATATACATTTGCTATATTTACACTTAAACACACACACACACACACACACACACACACACACACACACACACACACACAAACTTTGGATAGTAACTAATGCCAGTTAAGAAAGAAAACAGTGACATGACAAGAGTTAACAGTAGGCATGTTCACAAACAAACAAAAGCCAAGTGTATCTGGTAAAGAAAGTGAGTTGGGGAGAGTGAGAAAGTGAAAAAATGAGGCCAGAGCAAGAGCCAGTAGCCAGATCTTGTAGAGCCTTTAAGGGTATCTGAATTAATTCAAAGTACAGTGAGAATTCATTGGAGGGCTTTAAGCAGGAGAGTAAACACAATTAGATTTGCATTTCTAAAAGTAGCTGCTGGATAGTCTATTATTTACAACACTAATTTGATTATATATTTAAAATCTATCAAGCAATTTAATTTTGCACAATTTTGTATGAATTGGTCATTAAAATGGACAGATTGCCCATGTGTAATTCTAATGATTGCTGGAAACCAATTATATGTCTAGACAGAACATCAGTGTGAATTACCTTAATTTCTGTCTGTCCTAAGCTTTGACTATTATAATGCTGCTAAAGACAACTGATTTTAGAGATACCACTACCAGTAGAAGATACCACTTGTTAAGGACTTACACGTTTCAGATACCATACTGGATGATTTGTACAATATATTACATTTAATCCTTACAGAAACTCCATCCGAGTCCATTCTGTAGATGAGTAAACAATCTTGGAATGATTAAGTGGTCTTCTCGACTTCAAGGAGATTAGATATTGAATTAGGAGTCGATTCAAGATCCATCTAACTCCGTAAAGCAAACTCTTAGCCACTGTACTTTTCTGCCTTAAAATGGAATCTGGTGATTAATTAAAGTTTCTTTTAGAAAATCAGAACCTAACATTCTTTTAACTTAAAGTTAAATTTTCTCCACTAAGTAGATATGACAGCAACTTTTGAGTAGAATATATATCTAGAAATCCATTAGTTTTCATTATTTCCTCTTTCTCAAAGATGTAAGATTTGGAACAAATTTAACAGTGGCACTGCCATTTAATCTACAAAGTTCTGGTCAAGACAGTACTTGGAAGTTATACTGATTCACTGAAATATGTTAATTTTTTAAAGTGGTCATCAGCAAAACAAATCCATTATTAAATCGATGGTATTTCAACCAATAAGAAAAAAGAAAGACAGAAAGGAACTAAACCTGCTGTAGTGTTTTCTGTCTTGATTTACATTGTGCCAACCTCTCATAAATCAGGGAGTGAGTGATTCACATTTTACCCACATTCTAACAAGTTAAAATTCTTAAATTACTAAATACATCGTTCCTTAACTAATTCATCTGATAACTTTCAGAATAAGTGGAGCCTGGAAACAACCAAAAATAATTCAGTTTTCTCCTTGAAAAAAAAAAAAGAGAGAAGATGATGCTAACTATCGTTGCTTCAATACCAGCCTGAAGCATTCTGCTGGACCTCCAGTCAGGACATCACAGAGACCACTTCATTTTTTGCAGACTGATTTTTGCTTAGAATTTTATATATCTGTTAACTACTTTTGCTTTCTATTTAGCAATACATCTAATATTCACTACCATCTGTTTTTCTCTGTTTTTTAAAAAGAGGCTTTTATTTTAAAAAGTCTCTTTTTAAAAAATAAACCTAATAATCATATATTATTTCCATATTCATTTCTCCCTATCAGCTGACACTTGCGTTATCGCACTTTGACATCACTCATCCACACACATTGCTTTGGTGGGGGGGAGTAACAAAATAAGAAAAAGAAAAAAATATCAAATGACTCTCCAGCTCTCTGATTCTCATTAGCCTTTCTGATGCTTCCTCCAATAGCAGTGTGATTAGTTTAACATTTGGAACAATGACAATGAGCTGTCACCACTCATTTTATGATGATGCAAGGTAGTTGTCAAATAACAGAAGTGGCACTTCACGGGAAATTTTCAAGATTTTAGTTTGAGCTAAAGAAAAAAGACAAACTAGTCCGAGGCCTCTTACCTCCCTCCCCCCGACACACACATAATACAGAAAGAAAGGCTGCCAATCACTCTTGAGTGATTCATTATTCAGTCACTTCTGCACCTTCACTCAAATGTTATTTGAGTAATTCCAATGTGCTGTGGACCAAAAAGATGGTCCTTTTGCAAGCTCCTCCTTGCAAAACACATAGATTTTATGAAGAGGGAGATAATATGACACAAACACCACAGTACAGGTCTGAATATTCAGGAAGAGAGGTGCAGAGTTCCTATCAAATCAGTCAATGAAGAGTTCACTTTAAATAAGATGATTAGGGAAAGCTTTACAGAGAGTAACACAATATTTTCAGGAAGGGAAGGCTTTTGACTGGCAGATCAGGGAGGGAGGAGTTGCTGGGGAAAGCATTAGAGAAAGAAGAAAAGGCAGGAACGAAGTAAATTTACTGTCGTGAAATAGTATGGGCCTGTGAATCTGGGATCCAAGTCCTTTTACTTACTTATAATCATACTGCCCTCAATCTCCACCTTTGTACAAAAGGACTGAGCTATACCATCTTCCAGTTTGCTTTAAGGTCTAAAATTCTATGATTTTTCAAACACAGAGGTAGTAAGTCAGAGACTTAGAGAACGGCAAGGAGTACAGTTTACCTGAAGACTATTTGATATGTACAGGCATTGAGAAATGAGCCTGGAAGAACTGATTAGGGCCATAGTGTATTTGAATCCTGATCTAGGAACTGGGGCTGTACACAGTAATCCAGGGAAATCCAATGAAGATATCCCACACCACCCGAGATTTGTTTCAAAATAGAATATGAAGTCTAGAACTAGGTCCAGGAGGAATTGAAATACTGTAAGAATGGAACCTCAAAACAATGAACAATAGGATATGATGGATAATTTGGTAGCCTGTATTAGGAAAACTTGCTCATTGTATGAAGAAAAACAAGGTTGTGTCCCTAACATACACTTCCTATAAAGGTGGGTTGTAGATGGAAAAAAGACCTAATGTGGAAAGCATAAAAACAAATCTAATTGAAGAAAAATGTAAGATAATACTTTTGTGAATTAAAAATTGGAAAGATTTATTAAAACAAAAATTCCAAAAGCACAATATAGAAGACCAAAAATGATATATATATTGCATAAATCAAAATTAATTTTAATTGTGTTTAATGAAGGATCCCATGGACAGAGTTAACAGAAAAATAGCAGCCAAAGAAGATATGTTAAAGGTCCAAAGTCTACTGTGAATTAATCTCGAAATCATACAATGATTCTAATAAAAGAAGAAAAAAAAAGTAAACTCAATTTTAAAAATGAGCAAAGATGAAAGATAATCAATATATTGAAAGATAAGTCTAAATATCCAACAATGCTCAAATACATTACTAATCCAAGATATGCACAGTAAAAGTATAAAAAAAGTCTCTTTACAATTATAAAATCAGAAAAAATTAGAAAACTGGATAATACCAAATTTTTCGTAAGCATTGGAGGGGAGAACATTTATGCACTGCTGTTAGAAATAAAATCTGGGTATAGTCATTCTGGAGATGAATCTGATGAAAGTAAGTATCAAATGTCCTCAACATGATCACATTCCTGGATACCCATTACAGGACTGTACAAGGATGTTCCTCTGGTCATTGCTGAGGTAGCAGAGAGTGTGAGACAACCCAGGTATACCTCACTACGAGAAAAAGTTAATTGGATGCAATGCTGAAATACTGTGTACACCGTGCATTATAAAATAAAGCAGTTAGAAGCAATGATTTAAAGAAGCATGAATTAATTTGTCTAGATCTTATCAACAGTGTTGAATGAATACAGTAATGGAATAAGCTTTCTAGTACAATCTAATTTATGTTCATTCAAAACACATATATAATATCTACAGTAGTCAAACACAGAAAGTAGAATGACAGTTACCAGGGACTAGGGGGAGGGAGAAAAGGGGAGTTGTTGTTAAGGGATATAGAGTTTCAAATTTGCAAGATGAAAAACTTCTAGACATCTGTGTCATAACAATGTGAACATACTTAACACTACTGAAATGTACATTTAAAAACAGTTAAGATGATAAATTTTGTGTTACGTATTTTTCACCACAATAAAAAAAGAAACTAAATATAAAAAAATAAAAGCATGTATACAATCGAAACTGTTACTAATGCATTTATAAGGTAAAAGCATATTTAAGAGCCTGTATCAAAGATATAAATATGTGTATGCATGTTAGAGATTGTATTGAAATGAGAACTAGAGGTGGAGAAAATTAAAACAAACAGAAAACAATGATAATGTACTCTTATTTAGTACTATCGTAACTGAAGTGTACAAATAACTCAAGGAAAGGAGAGAAAGAAATGAAGTAAAGGAGAGAAAAGGAAGGTGTGTTGGTCAGGGTTCTACAGAGAAACAGAACCAATAAATACTATGTATGTATATCTACATAGACATATAGATACATATATGGATATATATAAAGAGATTTATAATAAGGAACTGGTTCATGTGGTTAGGGAGGCTGAAAAGTCCCAACTCTACAGGCAGTAAGCTGGAGACCCACGAAAGCCAATGGTATAGCTCTGGTCTGAGTCAGAGTCTGAAAGCAGAAGACTGATGTCCCAGCTGGAAGACATGCTCTGCTGCTGGCAGACGGAGCACTCAGCATTGCTTATATCCAAGTTGGCCTTGGTGAGTGGAGGTTCATGTGGCTGAGCTCATGCAAAACCTCCCTCCCTGCCACCATGGCCACTTTGTTCGAAAGCCCTTGGGCAATTACAGGGGCAGCTGGGGAAAGAGGTTGACTGGTGTCTATAGAATGAATCATTCGATCCACTTAATTATTAAAATACTCCTCTACTGAGGTCACCATTTGATATGCACTCACATGGAATATAAATCTCTTCTTTTTTTTTTTTTTGGCCCATTCAGAGAAACCTATCCACATCCCTTGCTCTTCCCCAAATTTCTTTGTCATTAATTTTCCAATCATGTTCCTTCCAAGTCCTTGACCACCAGTCAAATCACTGGCCACAGCTCACGAATCAGTGTATATAATCACACATCTGGCAATTTCTCCTTCCTAGTAAAGTAAACAACCAAGTGCACTGTCTAAAGTTCTGCCCACTGGGAGGATTTCCCCTTATCACTGTCCTTCAGAGATGCCCCATAAAGGGACTGTGGTGCTGCCGCTGTCCACTGTCAGGGAGTGAATGTATCTCCTGCAGAACCACGAATAAACCAGATGCAGTGTCTCTTCCTCTGTCAAGCTTATGGCCATGAAGCTACAGTTTCAGCCTTGGAAAGAGAAAGCCGTGTGGCATTCAAACCACATCTTTATGTAACTTGTTGTGCCCTGGGGACTTCCCTGGGCCTGATCACATATCTGTCACCAAATCCATTTGATAACAGAGTGCTGTTGTGCTTGGTGGGCCTAAAAACTCCCAGTTCACGATGGGCAACTCATGCTGCATGGTAACTTGGTGGCTCATGGTTAAGTATTCCATCTCTACAAAGGGTCAGTAGCAGGCCAAGCAAGACCTGTTTCACAGGAGAGCAGAGTTGACCGTTGAACTACATAGAGGGTTAGGCGTGACCCTCCACGCAGTCAAAAATCCATGTAGAACCTTACAGTCAGCCCTCTGTATCCACGATTCCTCATCCACGGAATCAACCAACCACGGACCATATAGTACTGCTGTACATTTTTAGTGAAAAACAATCCATGTATAAGTTCTAGTGTTATTCTGTACACTCAAGAATTCAGAAAAAAATTCCATGTAAAAGATTACCATATGTGTGCTTCATATATGAGCTATATATTATTAGAATAATTTTCCAGAGCACTCATCTTATGAATTTATAATAGACACATCAAAGATTTTTATTGAGCTTTATTGATACATCACTGATAGATAAAAATTTGTATACATTTAAGCAGTACAAGGTGACAGTTTGACATATGTACACATTGTGAAATGATTACCACAATCAGGCTAATTAACACATCTGTCACTTCACATAGTTACCATTTTCTGTGCGTGGTGAGAACACTTAAGATTCACTTTCTTAGCAGATTTCAAGTATACAATACAGTATGATCAACTATAGGCACCATGCTGCCCGTTGCATCCTCAGAACTTAATCATCTTATAACTGAATGTGTGTCCCCTTTGACCAACATATCATTTCCTCCACCCTCCAATCCCTGGTAACCATCATTCTTCTGTCTGCTTCTCTGAGAAAACATCAAAGATTTTAAATATAATCTATATTCATTTTAGAGGGCTCAAATGAATGTTTTATTGAAAATAATTGTGATTTGTGATAGACCACACACAAGGTGTAAAACTGCTGAATATCACTCAATCTGAGTCAAGTGCAAATAAAGGTATCATTTCTTCTTAATTTTTTGTTGTTATTTAATCTCCACAAAGTCCCATTTCCAAGCGGTAATTACAGGATAACAAAACTTGAACAGATCAAATTTGCATAACTCAGTAAATTCATCATAAATTGTGATGACATTGATTTTAATCTACTTCACTGTTGCTGACTGATACTGATACTGATACTCAAAATACAGCAAAAAAAGGTCTTTGATCATGATGGTCCATTATTTTGTTTAGCTAATTAGATGAAAAATAATTAGAAAACTATGTTTGTAAAATAGTTTCTTGTTAGAATGGCATTGAGCAATAGTCACCATTTGGCCTCTAATTCTGTTTGATGTTTGATGCTGAGACCAACTAACCACTTGGAAAAGTGGGTGGGGAACAGTTCTTCCAAAATTAAAACAATGAGATTGAAACAAATTTCCTTATGAATCAAGTATGCTTAGAGGGATAACGTAAAAGAATACATGTAACTAAAACTTCAGACAATCTGGGACATCCCCTCAGTGCCCAGATGCTGTGCTTAGAACCTGTTCCCTCAGTGTTGCATTATAAAGTATTCTCCAAATATTTTATCTTTCTACAAAACAGATTAGACCACTGCCTTCATGGGATTACTAGAGAGGGCACCAAAGACTCCCCCAAATCTTTATGTATCCACTTGTTTTAATTTCATTTAACTTAAGTTTTCTTTCCAATTAATATCAGAGTACACCAAAGTTGAGAGTTATGTAAAAGCATGTTTTGATACAGCAGAGAGAACTTCAAGGGGCTAGAAGAGGTATGAGGGTATCACTGAAAACTGAAAAACAACAGAGACTGGAAAAACCAGAATGCTTAAGACAATTGGCTCATTTCACAGTCCCACAGCGGATCAGACAGACATACCTATTCAAACACTGAGGATAGGACAGACATTTGGAATTAGACTTTTTCGATGGGTTAATTGACTAGAAATAATTTTATCTAGCATTTATATTTACAAATAACTTCCAAGTCATTTTTATTAGCAGGGATTTACAATAAATGTTGAAAGTACTGAACATTATACCTGCATCTTTACCTCGAAGATGCAAATTCAAGTCGTCCCAATATATTGTAAAATTCAAAACTAATGAACAAGCTTTGAAATCATCAAGGAAATTTTTAAAATTTTTGCTTACTCTTGACTTCCCAGTCTCTCTCTTGTCTTTGAGCCAGTGGTTTGGTAGGTAGAACAGATGGGGAGGAAGACCCTCTTGTTACATTCTCTGCCTTCTCTTTGACTTCTCTTTAAATTTTATCTTGAAATGTTGGACAATATCACAATCATTCTTCTCACATTTTAAAATTACAACTTCTGAATCAGTATCCTGCATAATAAATTTTATTTTTTAAAAAATTAAAAACCAATCATGCATTTTTAGTATGAATTTGAGCCTTTTGTATAATACAAACTCATATGAGCTTTTTGTATAATAAAGAGGACACGGCTATACTGCCTAATGGGAAATAATGTAATTCTTTCACTTTCCTTGTTGTTTAAGTTTAGGAGCTGGAAAGAAGGCCATACTTAAATTTCAACTGCTTTAATGATTCCATACATAAGGAAGGTCTCACTCTGATTATATAGGAACACATGGTTTATAGATCTCAAGTTATTTGATTTTGCAAATTAGAAAGGTGTTATGTATTAAGTTATCATGATGTTCTGTGGTTCCTACATGAATTCATCAGGAAAAATGTCTGCAAAATTCAAACATTGTAAGACCCTCAGTTTCATTTTAAGCAATCTAAAAATCTGCAAGCTGGGGAAAGAAATGCTTTCACCAAAGTCAACAAGCAGCTAATCTTCTTGGTAAACATTATAAAGATAAGCTACTTATCTTTGCATCTGACTCTCCCTATCCCATCATCATATAAGCAGCTAGTTATTATTGACATTTGACATTACATTAATGACAAGAAAGTTGAGCCTATAAACATATATCAAAATAAAATGTTTAAACTTTGTGATTTTTTTAAGAATGAAAAACATAAAGACTGGAGAGTTAGAACATCACATAGGTTATTTTAAACCCAGCATCTTACATATACCCTTAAAAATCATCTAAGAAGTAGTTAATAACTACAGCAAGAT
Source organism: Camelus bactrianus (assembly GCF_048773025.1). Classification (NCBI taxonomy): domain Eukaryota; kingdom Metazoa; phylum Chordata; class Mammalia; order Artiodactyla; family Camelidae; genus Camelus; species Camelus bactrianus. The sequence continues at coordinate 44,812,423 of NC_133552.1, read as the reverse complement.
CAAGCAAAGGCAGTTTTGATGTGTTATTTCTTTTTTATGTAGTAGGACTACATTTTCTTCTTTTAAGAAAATCACTCATTTAATAGTATACAATTCTTTAACTCAATAATAACTCTAAAGGATAGATGTCTTAAGCTTTTTAAAGATTAAAATGTCACTTTTTCTCTAGCACTTAAAACATGAGTTCAAAATTAACAATATTTAATTCCCCATTTCCCATCCTAGATTACTCTGTTTCTATGAGTTTGACTACTCTAGATACTGATCTAAGTGGAATTATACAGTAATTGTCTTTTTGTGACTGGTTTGAGTTAACATGTCATCAAGGTTCATCCATGTTGTAGCATGTGTCAGAATGCTTCTTTTTAAGGCTAAACAATATTCCATTGTATATACATACCACATTTTTTTTCCATCCATCTATGGACATTGAGTTGCTTCTTCTTGGCTATTGTGAATAATGCTGCAGTGAACATGGGTGTGCAAATATCTCTTTGAAATCCTGCTTTGGATTATTTTGGATATGTACCTAGAAGTGAGATGGCTGGGTCTTATGGTAGTTCTATTTTTTGATTTTTTGAACAACTTTCACACTATTTTCCATAATGGCTACACCATTTCATATTCCCAGCAACAGTGCATAAGGGTTCCAATTTTCTGCATCCTCACAAACACTTGTTATTTTCTATTCTTTTGATGGTAACCATGCTAGTGGATATAAAACAAGACAAATTTTTAAGTGGAAAAAGAGACAGGGGAAAGATCTGACTTTCTGGTACTTAAACTAACATTTGTTAACCACAAGTTTAATATGAGCCAACAGTGTAGCAACAACTTGAGTCCTGCTTTAATTTTAGGCTACATGAATTAAATTTTAGAGTTCAAATCATGGTGGGTAGGTAAGAGTCTCACTGCTCTGAACTGCTTAGATCATATTAGAGCATTATTTTCAATTTTTGAACATGATTTTATGCTCAAAGGCACAAAGTAGAATATAGTCTGAGAAATTCTATTGGGATGATGAGGAGTATGGGAATTCTGGATTAGAGAAACAACTAAAGGAATTAGGAACTCTGTTGGGCAGATACGAGACCCATGAGGAGATATAACAGTTATTTCAAATATGTAAGGATATCAAGCAGGAGACTATTTGTTCTTGTTCCTCCCAAAATCAAAATGAAGACTGAAATATGAAAGGACTTTAAGAAATTTCTATAATTTAGAACTGCCCAACAATGGAGTGGGCTCATTTGGCATGCTCATTATCCCCTTTTCAACTGATGGTCCAAGGAGAGATTCAATGACAGTTCTCTGGGATATTGTAAAGAGGAAATTACAATATTATGGACTCTAAACCACTTTCACTCAATATACCATAATTACATTTTAAAATACTGGAATAAAATAAGTCCGAATTTCATAAAACTGTTTTTTTAGTTCTACCAAGGAGCATGTATGTAGCACACACAAAGAGAGATTTTTGAAAATCTCCTAGTAACCAGTGTCAATTCCCCTCCCCTACAAATCTCTTTCTCACTCCTTATGGTAAATAATTATCTAAAAGCATTGCCAAAATGATAAATGGAAAAGATAAAAGTCAACACTCTTGCCCATTAGTATTTCTCACATTCTCAGCTTTTGAAATTTGATTGATCATTTTTGTCACTTTCAAGATGTCTCTGTACAAGCTGTCTTTGACAAACCGCATTTTCCAAATGCTGCTGACACGTAGCATACTGCAATTAAAGTCCACTGCTGGGAATAGCTGATTTTTGTCCATCCAATACATGAAATGTGTGCAGGTCTGGGTTGTGGCAGAACAAAAAGATTATGTTCAATTTCTCTGGAGATAAGGAAGGCAAATGTAATGTTTAATATTTGATTTATAGCACTGAGAATTATTACCATAAAATCTCTTTACCATGTTTAACAACGTTAGGTCAACAGAAACTACTTACGAGAAATTTTGAAGTGGAGCATATTTTATTAAGTGCTTCTCTCTGGGAATGATCAGAATAAATGGGTGTGGAACTAGTGATTCAAACGAAGGGAGGAAAGCATTTATTCTATTCTTGATACAGAAGATGAAATTCAGCATAAATTTTTAGGCTCCTCTCCCTACTTCCTTACTAATCAATTTCACTCTAGACAGATCGCTACTTGAGCAAATCAAACAGTCAAATACCTATTAGGAGATTCACTGATATTTCTGTTGCGTGGTCCAGGGAAGAGGACTGCTATTTCCTTAAAATATAGCAATTTTTTTAATAATCTATTAATATTAATCTGCTCCTTTTATATATATACTAGAAGAATTTAATTTCATAGGTAATTTGTTTGAGTCAAATGATTTTAGTGATTATTCCTGACTGATTTCTATTCCTGAAATATCACTGTAAGTTCATTACAACCTAAAAAACTTTTAATGAGAAATATCTATTTTATATTAGCATTAAAACCTGTAATTCATATTTCTCCCACCAGTCAATTTTATTGGTTTGAGTAAAAGCATTTCTCCACAAAACTCTCCACTGTGAAATTACAATTGTCCAAGAACTTTGGCCTTGTTTGATTTAGATTTCATTACTTTCAAGAAATCTTAACCATGTATTTTTGTGCTGCAGATTTAGTTAATTTTAGAACCCACATACTTATTTTTTGTTTGTGACCATTGCTTTCATAAATCCAGCACGTGAAGTTTCAGACAGAGACCAAAAGTCACACCACTCAAACTCACTGAAGACAGTGAGACCAGAGGATACACTATGGAAAACCTAGAAAGAACCATCTGAGCAGCCAAAGAACAAAACTAAAAATATATATATGTTAAGTGACTAAAAACACCTAATAAGAAAGAAAAATTGATAGCTTCCAGGAGAGTATGCAAAAAAAGTGGAATTTTGTTTTCAATCTTTGAAAATATCATGCTCTAAAGGATTTTCCTACCTTGAGTCTTTAATCTGATGTCTTGGCCTTCTAGGTCATTTTCATTAAATTCAAAATACCTCAGATTTTATTATGGAATCCTCTCTGCTCAAGAGGTCATGATAAATGGAAAGTAATTTTTTGGAAAAAAAAAGTAACTGATTTTCATTATAATATACTGATAGTTAAAAATGCATTTGTTACAATGGAATATTACTCAGCCACAAAAGGAGTAAAGTACTAATAATATGCTACAACATGGATGAACCTCAAAAATATTGTGGTAACTGAAAGAACTCAGACACAAAAGGCAGGGTTTCATTTATATGAAACACCTGGAATAGTTCAGTCCAGAGTGACAGAAAGCAGATTCCTAGTTGACAAGGATTGGAGAGAAGGAGAAATGGGCAGTGACTGTTTAATTAGTACCGGGCTTCACTGTGGGGTATTGAAAATATTTTGCGACTAGATAAAGGTAATGGTTGCACAACACTGTGGGTGTACTAAATCCTCAATTTAACATGATTAATTTTATGTTATGTGAATTTTATCTCAACTGAAAAAAAAAGTAAATTTTTTGGGTAACAAATTCTGAATATGCAGCAATGTTCTACTATTTTTTTAAATATAAAATGACATACATTAGATTTTCCTTATTAATAGATTCCATATATGTGAATTTACCTACTCATGAAAATTTATTTGCAACCCCAAAATCAAAATCATGACACTTTTTTGCTCACTTATGGACATACAAGGAATGGAAAAACATTTGAGTCACCTCATGCAAATATTCCCAGCAGAGGTCAAACAAGGTGACACTCCACCTTTTTGCTTCAGCTCTCATAATGTAAACATTCTATTTAGTGTCATGGTTTTTGTCTGTTTGTTTGTTTGTTGCATTTTGGTGCTTTTTTTCAGTGACTTACCTGCTTCAATGGCTTCCAAATGTAGTGAAGTACCGTCTAGTGAAAGAAGGCTGTGATGTGTCTCATGGAGAAGATATCTGTGTTAGATAAGCTTCATTCAAGCAGTTGTCATGCTGTTGGCCATGAATTCAATGTTAATAAATCAACAATACACTAAATGTGGAAAAAATGGAACCCTTCTACACTGATGGTGGTAAATTGATTTTGTAATCAATTCTATTGTAAATTGATACAACCATTATGGAAAACAGTATGGAATTTTCTTAAAAAAATTTTTTAAGTGTCATGTGATCCAAAAATCCCACTTCTGGGTAAATATCTGAAGGAAGTAAAGTCACTGTATCAAAGAGATTGCTACACCCCCATGTTCACTGCAGCATTATTCACAGTAGCCAAGACATGAAATCAACCTAAGTGCCCAACAACAGACAAATGGATAAAGAAATTTTGGTATGTATGTACAATAGAATATCATTCAGCCATTAAAAAAAACCCTTGCCATTTGCAACAGTATGGATGAACTTTGAGGGCATTATGTTAACTGAAATAAGTCAGATTGAGAAAGACAAATACTGTATGATCTCACTTACATGTGAAATCTAAAAAAAAAAATTTAACTCATAGAAACACAGTAAATTGATGGTTACCAGGGGCTGGGTAGTGGGAGAATGGAGAGATATTGGTTAAAGAATACAAGCATTCAGTCATAAGATGGGTAAGTTCTTGGGATCTAATGCATAGCATGGTAACTATAGTTAATAATGCTGTATTGTATCCTGGAAATTTGCTAAAAGAGTAGATCCTAAGTGTTCTCACCACACACACACAGAGTGATAACTATGTGAGCAGGTGCATATGTTAACTAACCCTATTATGGTAATCATTTCAGTATTACATATATCAAATCACTGCACTGTACATCTTAAATTTACACAATGTTATTTGTCAATTATATCTCAATAAAGCTTGAAAAAAACAATATATATTAAATATGGTTTCCTTATGCATAAATACACATAAAACAAATAGAAAGTTATATACTGATTAATTGATGAAAATGTGACAGAAGGATCTCAGGTATCTAAACCTATGATTCACCTATAAATCATGGTTGAGTATTCAGTCATTCAATATTCCAGGTGACTTCCATAACACCATGAATAATGACATTCTACTGCATATAAAACAAATATACAAATATCAGTAAATATTAGTACATAGTAAAAGCAAAACAGAATTTTCCTATAAATAAAAATTAATAATATACTTAGGTTCCTGTAAAAAATAGGGTACCACATTTTAATGAGAAGCAAGCCACAATCTGAATTAATTTTTATATAGACAGCCATGGAACATGCATGTAAGTCAATGCTTCAGTAAAAATGATATAAAGCATATAGGAAATAATAAATTTGAAGGATTTTTTAATTTATGCTACTTTGTGAACTTAAAGCTAGTATTTCAGATTTCTTTTAATATTAATACATAGCAGGCAAAACAAAGAAAAGAATAAATTCTAATATATACCACTATTTCAATAAAATATCACTATACAGCGAGTAGGAAAAAAAATGTAAAAATGTATCTACCATAAGGTTTTATAGCAATCTTCAACTTCAGAACTTAGAAATCATCATCATCAAAGTCATGTAAATCATTGTTCCCCAAATTTCATATTCCAATGCCTCTGCTTGAATCCCACTGAGTCTCTTCATTGCTAGCATCCACTGTATTAGAAATTGAGGCATCTCTATTCAAACAATAAATCCGGTTCAGTACCAACAAGGGCAATATCCTTTACACATTTTGGAAGTAATGTCTCCCTGTCTCTTGTTTTACAACATCCATTAAAGTTTTAACTTACTCAGATGGAAGTTCCTCTTTCCTCCTATCAATGCCACTGAAAACTTTCAAAGGATATAGCCAACATCAATTCAACTAATCAGAATCCTTTAAATAGCTCAATACAGATGCCTAGAGGTTGCAACAGACTTAATAGTCTCCTAGCATCAGAGCAAAGCAAGTTTTCAGTGGTTCAATGTTCTTCCTAACAAGTTCAGTTCTATGAGCCTCAAAGGGATCCAGGATCCAGGCTGGCAATTTCTTGCTATCCTTGTTCTTTCCAATATACATTTTAGATCATTTTTCTTTGTAATTTAGAGGATCATGGTTTGATAAGAGAAAAAAAGTCAATACTCTGGCATTTTGCTCTCAGTCTTATTTGGTGAATTGAAATTGCCAAGCTCTTAACTCTAACATCCACTTTGAAATTTTTCTTCCATTGTAGCGTTTTTCTTCCTGCAGGGAGATCATGTTTGACATGTGTAGCACCTTTCAGATTTCCGATTTTCCCAAGTCCTTTGTATTTCTCAGTTCTGCAGCCCTATTCCTTTGTTCTTTTATGAAGTCTAATCGCTTGTCCTAACCTAATGCTTTGGCCATGTCTCTGTGGTTTTCAGGCAGTGAGTAACGGTAATACTAAATTTAAATCTATAAAGTGGGGAAATAAAATTCTATCGCTCAAATCATCTTGCAACCTGTCATTTCCAGTTTTTCATAGCTAATTATAGCTAATTATTGCCATTCGGGGGGGGGTTCTCTTTTTTTAATTTGGTTGCTAGGCTCCAACACTAGAGAGTAGCAGTACTGCTATGTATGACTCTTTCTCATCCTCTCAGCTTTTGTAACTGAGCAAGACCCTATGGGGCCTTCCTGGAACAGACCACCCCCTATGTCCTCTGCCTGCTTCTTGTCTGTAGAAAAACTTAGTCTCCTAGTCCTCCTCAAGTTCCAAAGAGTATATTTAATTAGAGAAGTGAGAAAATGCAGAAAGAAAGGAAAACAGTCAAGCAAGACAAAATGATAATAGTTTAGCCATTAAACAAAGTCAAGGACCTTTAGTTCCTCCTCAAGGGGTACACATAGTATTCTGAGCCATAACCCTTGCAAATACAGAAATGCCCACCAAGTGGAAGAAGTTAACTGTATGCTGCCCACAAGCACGCAGACCCCAGACCAGTTCGAACCAGGCCTTCTGGGGCTGATGATGTTGACTCACGATTGCCTTATCACCAACCAGTCAGAAGAATGTTCATGAGCTGATCACACACCCCACAACATCCCTCTCTTGTCCTGTCTTTAAAAATCTTTGTCTGAAAGCCTTCAGGGAGTTTGGGTCTTTTAAGCACTAGCTTCTTGGACTCTTGTTTGGCACCCTGCAATAAACACAGCACTTTCCTTCAACATAACCCAGGGTCAGTAGATTGGCTTTACTGTATAAGGGCAAGTGGATCCACGTTTGGTTTATTAACAAGCTGAGACTTACATTCATAATAACAGTACATGACAATTTTTAAGTAAGTTTGGTGAAGAGGGAGTTACTGGTAGCAACTGCCAATATGTGCCAAATTTGGACATAATTAAACCACCTCTTAAAATTGTGGTAGGAATAAAATGTGATAATGTTGACTGAAATGTTTTCAAATTGGTGTGTATATATACTTCACAAATGAAAGGTATTTCCATGACATTATGACTAAGGTGAGAAAGAAGTTTCACAATGCTTCTCTGTTTGGTTTCCTCTTCACTCCTTACCTGAGGGGCTTACCCATGTCAGTTCTCAAGAGCCATTTAGTCAGGATTTTGGTGTTTGGACCCAAGCACTGGTCTTTATAAAAGCTCCAGAAATGATGAGAGTGCATGAGGACAGTTGAGAGCTGAGTTGAAAATCACTCATCAAGACCTTCTAGGATTTAGTTAACAGGAGCCAGAGCAAAAACCTTGTCTTCTATGTGAGTCTAATTAAAATGATCTCAGTGTTTCATTTTAAGTACAGTAACAGCCTATGATCTTTATAGTGTCAAGTTTTGAAGGCAGCCTCCTATACTTAATAAAGAACACTTCTTTATTCAGGAATTGGTATTATTTGTGTAAAAAAAAAAATCAAGACTTCTGCTTTAATGTCTTATCCTGTGTCCTATTTGATATATTTGTCTTGAATTCTACTTTGGTCTTTATTTTTTCTTTATGTAAATATCTAATATGTCCACCCTACTACTTTTTTAACATGTTACATTATTTTGCCTTAAGTGTTTGCAAATGGCGTGATTTGCTAGACAATGGTATCTTAAAACAGCCCTTGGGCTTGGCATCTACAAACTTAAAGTTGTGTTGTATCTCACAATTCCAATTATAAACTGTTCTCACCTTGGGCAAGTAATTTAACCTTTCTAGAATGAGATCTCTTATCTTTAAAATGGGGGTGAGGGTACCATGGGTCTCACAGAGTTGTCACGAGGGAAAAAAAAAAAACAGTTTACTTGAAGGCAGTTTGTAAACTATGGAGTTTTTGGTAAATGATAAAATGATAGACATTTCATAAGTGGAAGAGCTGGGACTAGAAACCAGGTCACCTAATTCCCAGAGCCATTTACTTCCCACCCAGGCTTATCACTTCAAGACAATATGCTAACATAGTCTTTTGGGAAACCATGGATGTCTCTGTGAATTATAGAACAAGTCCATCCTTCAATAATGGCTAAAAAGGAAGAAGGGAAAAAAATAGGTGAGCAGCAATCATATTTTATTTCTGTATGTATTTGTTTCTCAATGAATTTATCTTTCAATCCCTTCCCAAAGCCCAAACAAGCTAGAGGCAAGTCTCCTGCAGCTCCAACTGATTAGTTGAACAGAGAATATGAAACATACTAGATAATGTCACTATGACAACCAGTGAGGCTATTTGGTACTCATCCACATTTTATACACTGTATAATTGGTAAAAAAAAAAAAAATTAAGAAATGTACACACAGTGAGATTTTGAATTATGAATTCTACCCTCTTCTTAAACCACTTTTCGTTTTATTTTCTGTAAGGTTTCTTTTTCACAATTTAAAATTACACAAGAAATAGAAAAATAATTCTGCTGTAGTACAATTAAGCATGGCAGAACTACAGAACATAAAAAAGGAATATCCCTCTCCTCTTGCCCACGCCAAGACACTGCTTTCCCGGATCAGCCACCATTAATGTACTCATGTATATCCTTCTAGGACTTTTTTTCAGGTGTATGAAACCATACTTATACACACTCACATTTTATAATGCATTCACATTAAATATATATCTGTGTGTATTATTATCTACTTATTTATTTCCATATAATAATTTCCCAAAACTGGAACTGCTGAGGACAAAGACATATATGTATGTGGTTTTTTTTTCATTTAAAAAACTTTGGCAGATTATTTTGTGAAATTGTAAAGAAATCACACTAAATATACGAAAGTAGGGAGAAGAGTCGGAGGAGTAGTAAAGATGAGTAGAGAGGGGCAGAAAAGGAGAAATTGCTTCAGTTCCTGGATTCAGAGGTCCCTTGAGAGTTTTCTTGAAGCCAAACATACCTTCATTCCTGCATTTAAATGAGCCAATAACATCTTTACTTTTCCCCAGGCTAATTTACATAGTTTTTGCACTTGCAGCTGAAATGGTTCTAACTAGTAACAATCCATAAAGAAACGAGGTCAAGCCTGTGCATCTAGGAAACCACAAGTTGCCTACTTGTTTCCTCATTTTTGCTTCAGGTTCATTTTCTTGGTGTTGTCCTTGAGATTAGGCAACGGCACTCTTCACCACTGTACTATTTCCCACAATGATGTCGCTTTCTCTTAACGTGTATGACCGCATTTCATGGCATTAAAGCTGCCTGCTGATTTAATTCCTTCTGGAATTCTCTTCTAATCACAACACCTTAGCGTTCACATTTTGTCACAAAATACCACCTTGAACATTTAATTTCCATTAGTATTACATATACCAACCATTCTTTCAGTGTCTACTCGTAATCCCTCTCTCCCTGAGGTTTAGCCCCATTTTGGGGAATGATGGATCTGACCAGACAACCAATAATCAATATAAAATTTTGTCCTCCAAAATTTCTGCCATTGTTTTCCCAGAAGCCCATCATCAACTAAAGCCTGACTTCCCTGTTTCCAGAGATTCTTCAATCCCAAACCAGTCTAGTTGACACAAAGTTTGCTAATCACTTCAAAGTTTTTGTTGCCACAATAAATGTCACCAAACATTTTTTCTCCAGTGACCTTCAAAATGAATGAAACTCATAGATCTGTTATGTGTCATTCTCAACAGTGAGATAATGACATTTGCCTAACAACATAAATGTTGATGACAGATTTATTCTGTCATCACAAGCAAATATACACAAAATTTATGTACTGATTCCAAATGACAATGACACAGCTGTGAGTAGGAGACACAAAATTAAAAATAACCATAAAGGCTACTCCTATAAAAAAAATTATGACTCTGACAAATATATTTACATAAGTGTAGTTGTCACTCATTTTTGCATATTTGGCATGCTTTTAAAATACTTAATGCATTTACTTCAGTATGTGATGTATAACAGTTAAAAACTACACCATCAATATGTTCATTTCTCCAATTTAATTTTATCTAATATTAATGAAAATTTTAGAGAGTTTTCTGAAATTACAACAGGTCTAATTATATACCATGACCATTGCTTCTTTCTAAAATATAAATGAGATTTTTTTGGCTGTTCGAGGTCTTCTGTGGTTCCATAAAAATTTTAGCATTGTTTTTTCTACTTTGGTGAAAAATGCCTTTGGAATTTTGACAGGGACTGCTGAGAGAATAGATCCTAAGCGTTCTTACCACACAGACACACACCCTCAAAAAATGTAACTATGTGAGATAATGGATGTATTAAGTAACTTGACTGTGGTAATAATTTCACTGTATATACATATATTAAATTATCACATTATATACTCTTAAAAAATCACATTGTGCAACCTAAATACATAAAATTTTCATTTGTCAATCATACCTCAATAAAGCTAGAGAGAAAAATAAAACATAAGTGAAACTCTACTGCCTATCTCTCCTAATGTCAAAATATTTTAGGGAAAAAAATAATTGAATTAAATCCCAAATTTAAAAATATCTGACTAGTGCAATAGTGGTCAGCTATGGGATATCTTCCTGGATAAAATCTGTGCCTGGCTTTGATCTCACATGGATTTTGTGATAGGTTCAACCACAAATAAGATACGCTTGAATAAAACATAATGTCAGAATGTTTGGTGCCTCTATCAGTATGGAGCAAGGCTAAGAAGATCAAAATTGTAGAGATGCAGATGGATGCCCCAGCACGTTTTTTTCAGTCAACGTATTTTGGTTGAGGAAGAAAGATGTAATGATGTGGAAACAAGCTGATGCTAATCACAGATCAATCACCAGAAAGTGATGAGCAAAAGAGATATCTAAGGAGGAGTCAAGATCTGTAAAATTAATAAAGTCATTAAAAGAAATAAATATTGGGTATAGTCACTGGGGCAAATCAAAATAATTTTTATGAGTAATAAATGTATCTCATGTGGACAACCTCAGAACATTAGTTTTTCTACTGTGTCTGGAAGACTTTAGAAGTTCATTCACCTTCCACTAGCCTTTAGTCTTTCATATAATTAATTTAATTGCATTGTAGTTAAACAATTTTGCTTATCTGATACAAATTATTTGAAGTTTGTTGAAATTTGTTCTATAAACCTATAATGTGTTCAATTTTTTGCAAAAGTTTCATGTGTGCTTCAGAAAAAAATGTGTATATGCTCTAATTTGGGAATATAGTGTTCTATACGTGACCATTTGAGAACTATTAGTAATTGTGTCAAATTTCTAAAAACTATGAAAAATTTCTAAATTTATATATTTCTAAATTTATATATATTAATAATTTGTATATTATTCTTTTTCAAATCTGAAGGTCTTCTGCTGGTATTTTTTATTTGTTTCATGTTTTTAAATTAAATCTATGGTCATTTTCATTATTTTCAGCATAATTATTTCATAAGTGATATCAATTATACACATTGTTTAAAGTTCTTGATATTCTAAATAAGTTCTTTTTTGTCTCCAATAACTATAGCTAATTGATGATTATTTCTTTCGTTATTTTTTATTTTAGACTGTAAACTCACATTTGATGAAATTTCATCCATGGGAAACTTGAAGGACCTGAGCTGGAGTGAGTTCTCCAGAGCGATTTTACATTTGCTTCTACTAGCAAATTTTAGGGGGACTTTTTCTGTCCCATGAGGATTGCCAATTAAGAACCAGTTTTAAATATTAATTTGTATTTTAGCTAAGATCACGTGGGTACATAAATTCCAAGTTCAAATCCATATAAGATAGGACTAGAGTGACAAATTATCACAGTAGATTTTTTCAATCCCTTCAAAATGCTAGACAAGACAGACAAACTTGCTTATCATTTTCCTTAGCCAGTAGCAGAGGCATCCCATAGTGATGTAGTCCTTTAAGAATTCTAGAATTTGTTAAGGCTTTAATTTGAATTCCCCTCTTTATGAAAGCCTGAAACCTTATCTTCCTCGCTTTCATATAATCACTACAATTCATGTCCCTTTATTGCAAAAATCCACAATATTCCCCAAAACCCTGCAGAACAGCCTAGATTCAGAGTTTCTTTCTATTCTCCTCTTAGTTTCTCTTCATTGTTGGCCCCTGTAAATCTATTTCTTTTGGATTAAGCTATGAACTTAAAGAATATAGATTGTATATCATCCAACATGTCCGTGTATTTTGTGTCAAGACTATTTTAGGATATTTAATCTACCTGGAATTGCTGGAAACATACCAAATATTATTTTCCAATATTTATTCTTCCTTTTTCACATTTCTTTCTTGACCAGAAGAACCTCTGAGAATAGCTAACCCTTTGCACTTGTGTTGATCACAAGATGCTCTTGCAAAGGAATCCCACATTTCCTTTTGACTACAAAGATACACCTTCATATGGGAGGTTAATTAAACACAACCAAGGACATAAAATAGAACAGAGAGCAAATAATTTTTTTTTCTTGTAAGCCTATTCTATCTCTCTAATGTTATAAGAATAAGACATTATGCCATTTAAAGCCCAAGGCAAATCCAAAAATCCTCTGATCAGCTGGAACTCAAACTCTTTTTGTAATAATATTGTTTCTCATCATAAACATTTTAGAAGAATTCTTTGTCTTTGTCTAGACTGCTATATCACTTTCCTGCTTCTTTTTACTATCTCTAGTAACCCATTTAGAAACTGATAGAAATATATGACTGTCATTTTTAAATGAAGTACCTTTTTTTTGACAGGAAACAATTGTAAACTGATGGCAGGATGTCCCATGGGCATAGCAACAGCATGATGTGATTTGATTACTACTTCCCTCACACCACCTGGGATGTGCTGTGCATATAGTCAATGTCCAATAATAACTCGTTCATTAATTTATGAAATAATTGTTCAACTGGTATAAATTCCCAAACACCTTCCATATGTCTATGTCTTCAGCTAACTAAAATGCTATTTACACTTTAGAAAAATGAAGTCAAGTGTTCCCTAAGACTGCACATTTGTAAGGTGGTGATGAACCAAATTTGTCATTTTAGTTTTCCTCTGGTGAGTTTCGAGATGATGTTATCTCTTGGCTTTGCAATTTTATATACGCTATAAACCTCTCTTTGTCCTTGAATTATTGATGACGCCACTTAGGAGAAATGTTCATGTGTTCTTAGCCTTTTACAAATGTAATAAACAAGCCCTTATTTTTAGGACCTTTCAAATCAAAACAACAATGGAATAGAAAGGGACTCTTCAAAAGTCTTCCATTATGCAAGGATTAATTACTGAGAATGTTTTCTATTTCTACAATGTGTTGAAATATTCTTTTTTTCACTGCTGATCTTAATAAACTTTTCAACATTATCTGAGGCCTCTAATGCCAGTTTTCACCATCTGAGAACAGGTTGCAGTTTCTTCATTATGAAAAGGAAAAGTGAATGACCCCTTCATTTATGCAGGGACTATTATCCATCAGCCTCACATTCCAGAATCAGGAAATCAGCCAAAGAGACTACTGAGTGGCCAAAATAGATGTTACCAAGTTCATGTGAGACCTACAGAATAATGATAAGAGAGAGAGAAAGAGAACAAGAAGTGATTGGGAGGCTGCTGAAGGCTAGCGTATTCATACAAGTAGAAGTGACAGCTGGGATTTCGACAGCGAGGAAGGAGACAGAAGAAACTAAGAAACTAAATACCTCAAAAACACACTAGTCTGAAATCATTTAAAATTGGGACAAATGAACTTACATGCCTAAATAGCAATAGAGAACATCAACTTATTACTGGGTAACTGATAATTACAATGCTATCTGCAGTCAACCAAAAGTGATTTACTGTTTGGAAAGTAAATAGAAGTTCAAACAAGTCAGCATTATAGAATTATTGTATCTAGTTCACTTTGGAAATGTTTCTATCAAATTTGGTTAATTTATAATAATTCCCCCAAACAAGTTTTTGTATAAATAGGATGGCCCTTCTGTGTTGTAAACAAACGAACATATTAAGTCTTGATCTTGACCATAAACGAGTAATTACTGTTTCAGTTTCAGATTAACTCATTTCAGTCAAGATTGCACTTTCAGGTGCCATGGACATAAGAAAGATTTTCTCTGGTGTTAAAACATCCAAACTCAAAAGCTAAAAAAGGATAAACATTAGTAAAATGTATTACAGTAAAATTCCTCTATTTCCAAGTAATAGGGAAAAGTCCAGTATGATGATAAACTTTTCAAATATCTAACATTTCTGAATAAATGCAACTACATTTCTTTTAAATGCTGTATAAGAATTAATATGTAAGAATAAATATATATTTATATTTTGTAAATGTGTATTTGAATTAAATATTATGTAAGAACATATAAGAACAAATCAGTAAATATGTTAATGCTTCAAAAACATATTTAAAATAATCCCTATTATATAATAATTTTCCAAAACATAAGCCTCTTTAGCAGAAAGTAATAATTCATTGTTTGATAAAGAATTATTTTTGATCACCTGAGGTTTTTATCTGCTACACACTTTATTTTGTTGTTTTTGTTGTTCTTTTTTTATTTAAATTTAATTGTGCTGTACACCAGAAATTGACACAGCATTGTAAACTGACTATAACAACAACAACAAAAAAATTCCCTACATGATACAGAATTTTAAAGCATCCTGAAAAGATAATAGACTTCTTGGGCTCCACTTTCATTTTGGATTCTCCTTCTTTAGAGACCATTCCTTCAATACTCAACTGACGCCCTAAACTCTTTCACTGGAGAAGGGTTTGGAAGAGCAGGAGAGGTATCCAAGGCCATGGCCCACATGCAAAAGGTCACCTGCTCCAATTCCCAGCTGTGTTAGGGGACTGAGGTTCACTGTCCAAATGAGACAAGGTTATTGCCAAGAAATATAACTTGAAAAGTATCTGGGATCCTCAGTCTCTCCTTTTTTGTAGTTTTAAGTGGGACACCCAAACTTGGCAAAAACTACCCAAGGCTGTTTCCAATTAAAATGACTGACTTTCACATCTCCCTTAAGGTCCCTGCTCATTCTGCACTGTTAATGGGAAGAAAGGTGATGATAAGTTTTGGGGGAAAGCTCACTCAAGAGTGCTGGGAAATGAAGAATTGGGCAGGGAGAGAATAAACAGGCAAGTTTTAGAAAGGTGTCTTCAGGTGCAAGTTTGTAAACATAGACACAAAGAAGAAATGGAAAGTCACATGGAGAAAACAGCACATAAAGCAAAGGAAGTAAACTCAAGTGGCCTGAAAGAGCTCACCGGCAGGTAGCAGGAACCAGTGAACCCAGGAGTCAGCTTGCATCTGTGCTCCAGTGAACGTGGCAGCTGTGATAACTGGAGCGCAGTCACTTAAAGTCCTTGCACACTGACTTCAGTGTCTGGGTTTCCTGAGGATCCAGGTCTGTTTTCCATTTTTTGTCCCATAGTTTTTAATCGTGTAATTTCATTTCCTCCCATGCCTGGGAAATTGTGATTAAAAGGCAGGAATTTCATAGGAAAGACTGCAGAGCTAATTGTCTCTGGATGAGCTCTCTGGCAGGCAGTTATGGTCAAGGTTTAATCCATCGGGTATTGAGCTGCTTCAAAGCAAAGCTTCAGGCTCTGTGAAGCCTGCTCTTTATTAAAAATTCACTCTTACTCCAAGGGTATAGTCCTCCACCAATACTAAGTGAAAGTCTTTGGATGTATACTAGGACCGTCCTTCTTGATAGTCCTTGGACTCTCATTGCTAATCCTATAGCCAGCCCCCTACTCCCTGAGGCTGAGAGAAGATTTTCTCAGCCTCTAAGCATCTCAGTGACCTCCATCGGAATGGGCAAATGCTTTAGAGGGAAAAGTGGTACCAAATGTCCACTTTGCTTTACTTGTTTCTTCTTCTTGGCTCTTGACGCCCTGTGTCCTTGCTGACGTGGTAGCTCCCTAATGCTTTCTGATAGACATTTGTCTTTAATTCTTGTCTGGATTACCAGGTAGTCTCAGGTAAAGAGAGTTGATCTATAAAAAGCTAGTCCAACCTTTATAATTCTAATATCTTCAAACAGAAGTCTTTGATCTTACAACCCTTCTGATTTTTCATACTCATAAATTTCTATTATAAGTTCATACTCAGTACACTTAGGATAATACTTTTTATCTACCTTTTGAAATGGAAAATTTTTATTTTTGCCAGGTAGATGATAATACCCTTGAAGGTAAGAATCAAATTGTACACTTCTTATAAGTCCCCTGAAGAGCTAAATGATTTGACAGGAACATCATTGGTGTGATATGCAGAAGTAGTGAACTGAGCATTGAAAAGATTAGTTTCAATTTTCAGTACCAATCTGGTAAGTCCCCAATAACCTCTTACCTAGCATATCCGCTCTTAGAACTCTATGCTTCAAACATTTCCACATGTGCACACAAAGATACATGTGCATGTACAATACACTAACCATGCCCACACAACACTTATTTGTTGTAATTTTATCTTTGTAGCATATTACTGATATATAATGTATATAAATATGTGCATATGATATGTCTATATCATAATCCTTTACAGTAAATCATTTATGTGTCAATGAATATGTATTTGCTTTTTTCCCATGCCTTGAGCTGTCAGTGAGAACTGATGAGGCACACTCTACCAAGACTCACAGCCAAAATTATAAATGTCTCAACCAAGACTGCTCTGCTATTTTATCCAGTATTGAGTATATTCTGCAACAAGGGTTGTTTATTCAGCTGTGGCCTCTTTTTCTGCCACTGAATCTGTGTTCTGGCAAACAGTGTCGACGCTATTAGATAACAGAAGTATGGAAGGGATCGTGTTGGGCCTCCTTCAAAGAAAAGAAAGGAAATGCATCAGGCTGGAGGTGAAAGTGCAAAGTTTATCATGACTTGAGTTGCCTTCCAGAAATGATAGAGAACTTCAGAAGGTAAAGAATAAGAAATGGTTTGGAAGAGGGCCATCATAAAATCCCTGCAGCTTGGAACGACTGACTAGATATCTTATGGAATACATTTGGAAGAAAACAGGACAGAAGACAAGTTTTGATTTCAAGCAGATGTGAAGAGAAGGAAATAACGATTACTAAAGTATGAAACAAGAATATATATTCACAGTGACTAGGCTTCAAAGTTTCGTCAATCCTCTGGTGCACTGATTTGGCTGGTGCTTCTTTTTGAATTTATGCTTCTCCATATCCCAATTCCTTACAAGGACTGTGTATACAGAGAAGCCTACTCTAGTAGGGTGAAATTTAAATAACAACAGTGATTCTTAAAAAGAAAAATTAACACTATATATAAATTAGCAAATATCATCAAGACATATTTAAGTAAAAAAACACATATGCAAAAAACAGGTATGTTGTGACCTCATCTTCTTTTAAAATCCTAGAATTATATAGCTATATCTGTATTTTTATCTATACCTATATCTACATGTTGTGAAAAATTTCTAGAAGGATGCATGCAAAATTTCAACAGTGGTTCCATTGAGAGTAGGGAGTGGATGGGGGTGAAGTGGAAAAGTAAAATAAACTAAATAAGTATTTTTAATTTAATATGTAAATATTGTTTGAATTTGTTTAACAAGTTTGTATTTAAATGTAGAATTATATAGAATAAAAAGGTATAATCCTGATTTTGATTGATGTGGACTTTATGGAACTATCTAATGTAAATTCACATTTTACTTTAATAGTCATATTCCTAAACTTGGAATAAAATTCAAGAGTGATATAGTAATGATTACTCTATTTTAGAATTGACAACATATGGCAAATGGTCTGTTTGCACAGAATGCTGTTCTTGGTAGTATGAACCTCAGCTCTCACCATCTGAAACCTGTTCTGAATTTCTGAAGAACAAGAAAATCCTTGTTAAAAAAGAGAAAGAAAGGGAAGAAAACAAAAAGAAGAATGTAGCTCCACAGAGGAGAACTCTTTTTAGTTTGTACAAGAAAAGTGAAAGCCTCATTATCAACATATTGCCAAAACTTTTATAGAATTATATTGCCCTGTGTAATATTAGCCAGTGAAGGAAATCTTTCTCCATCTCCAAGAAATTAAATCACCTTCTCCAAACCTGATCTTAGATAAATATTTTATATTAGTTTCTCCTTTTTTGGGTGGGGGGAGTCACAATGTGGGGACCTGGGCAAGTACAATTTCTCTTAAGTATCAAAAAGAAAAATTAGTTTCTAAGATGCAGTATGGGAATGATGGCAACCAAATGTCAATAGCTGGAAAAATATAAAATATATTGCCTCTTCAATTGAGCATCATTACAAAAGGAAGTCCATTTGTGTCAAGTCATTATGAGACTGACAGCAACATGAGATATTCCCCAACCCCCAAAATAAAAATTAGATATTTTAAAAACACTGAATATCAAAAGTTACTGGTTTCATTCAATGCATTAAAATTTACTTTCCCAGACTTGATGATGGGCTTCCTACTTGCTGAGAGAATGTTCACCTAGAAGTGTTCAGATCTTTGAGCTCTCTCACTAACCATCATCCTCATCTACTCCCTAAATCCCACCCAACTCTTAAAAAATCACTACTCAGTGGTTAGGAACTATAACCAAGAGACTTAAAATTTGCCATCACAGTTCCTTACAAACATCTGCTTCAAAATCAGTTTTCTCAGTATTAACTGTTTCTTCTTTAGATACTCATGTATTGTAATGGAAGTCTTCAGGTTTTTTGTTTTACTAAATTTTATTCAATCTATTAGCTGCATTACCCTAGACAAGTTACTTAAACTCGCTGGGACTCAGTCTCTCATATGTCAAATGGAAATAATAATTATAACTACTTATAGGATAGTGATAAGGATTAATTTAGCTAATATATCTAAAGTGTTTAGAATGGGACCTGCTACATAATAAGCATGCAATGCATCCTTTTGTTGGTGTTGGTGTTGGTGTTGGTATTGGTAGTGGTGTTATTACTGACACAAGGAGCTCAAGAGATCAAATACCTTTGCTTCTACGTTTCCTCTCCTTTCTTGCTGATATGCCCAACAGAAAACATTAGTTGGATAGGAAAGAAATATCAACTAGAAAAAAAAGAAAAACACATCCCAGAACTACATTCTAAGTCAGATGGATTGAATTGATTTAGTCAAGTGTGCACGGCTTAGATGGTACACGTCTCCAAATTCAACATCATATGGGGGAGGAAGTCTCTGTGCTGTTTCTATGTAGCAGTCTCTACAGCTCTTCTTTTTAGACCTTTTAAACTCAATTTTGGAGCAAATAAAAAAATGAGAACATGTAGTTTGGTGTAGCCAAGATGGAAAACAGTGTGGAGATTCCTTTCAAAACTAAAAATAAAGTTACCATATGATTCAGCAATCCTACTCCTGGGTGTATATCCAGAGAAAACTTTAATCCAAAAAATATATGCACCCCAGTGTTCACAGCAGCACTATTTATAATAGCCAAGACATGGAAGCAACCTAAATATCTATCTACAGATGACTGAATAAAGAAGATGTCGTGGGCATTTATATATGTGTTTGTGTGTATGTGTGTGTGTGTGTGTGTGTACACACATACACATTATATATATAATGGAATACTATTCAGCCATAAAAAAGAATGAAACAATGCCATTTGCTGCAATATGGATGGATCTAGAGATTATCGTACTAAGTAAGTCAGACAAAGACAGTATCATATAGATCACTTATATTGGAATCTCAAATTCAACACAAATGAAATTATTTACAAAACAGAAACAGGCTCACAGACATAGAAAACAAACTTATGCTTAACCAAGGGGAAAGAGGGAGGCATAAATTAGGGATTTGGTATCAGTAGATAGAAGCTACTTTATATAAAATAGATTTTAAAAATCTAGGTCCTAATGTATAGCACAGGAAACCCCACATTCACTATCTTGTAATAACCTATCATGAAAAAGAATATATATATATAATATACACATACATATATACATATATATATATGAAACTTAATCATCATGTATACCAGAAGCTAACACAACACTGTAAGTCAACTATACTTCAGTTAAAAAAAAAAGAGAGAGAGAGAACATTTGCATAGTGGTATTTTTGTGTTTCATTTCTAATCACTGAAATCTATTTTATTAGGCACACTGAAAAAAGTGTGTCCCTGTGCCCAGATGCTACCCTGGTCATTCTCAGGCTTTCTTCCCATCTGAGATTTTTCAGTCTTTTTTTTTTTTTAACATTTTTTATTGATTTATAATCATTTTACAATGTTGTGTCAAATTCCAGTGTTCAGCACAATTTTTCAGTTATTCATGGACACATACAAACTCATTGTCACATTTTTTTCTCTGTGAGTTATCATAACATTTTGTGTATATTTCCCTGTGCTATACAGTGTAGTCTATTCTACAATTTTGAAATCCCAGTCTATCCCTTCCCACCCTCCACCCCCCTGGTAACCACAAGTCTGTATTCTCTGTCTGTGAGTCTATTTCTGTCCTGTATTTACTCTTTGTTTTTGTTTGTTTGTTTATTTTTGTTTTTGTTTTTTTAGATTCCACATATGAGCGATCTCATATGGTATTTTTCTTTCTCTTTCTGGCTTACTTCACTTAGAATGACATTCTCTAGGAGCATCCATGTTGCTGCAAATGGCATTATGTTGTCGGTTTTTATGGCTGAGTAGTATTCCATTGTATAAATATACCACCTCTTCTTTATCCAGTCACCTGTTGATGGACATTTACGCTGTTTCCATGTTTTGGCTATTGTAAATAGTGCTGCTATAAACATTGGGGTGCAGGTGTCATCCTGAAGTAGATTTCCTTCTGGATACAAGCCCAGGAGTGGGATTCCTGGGTCATATGGTAAGTCTATTCCTAGTCTTTTGAGGAATCTCCACACTGTTTTCCATAGTGGCTGCACCAAACTGCATTCCCACCAGCAGTGTAGGAGGGTTCCCCTTTCTCCACAGCCTCTCCAGCATTTGTCATTTCTCGATTTTTGAATGACGGCCATTCTGACTGGTGTGAGGTGATACCTCATTGAAGTTTTCATTTGCATTTCTCTGATAATCAGTGATATTGAGCATTTTTTCATGTGCTTTTTGATCATTTGTATGTCTTCCTTGGAGAATTGCTTGTTTAGGTCTTCTGCCCATTTTTGGATTGGGTTGTTTATTTTTTTCTTATTGAGTCATATGAGCTGCTTATATATTCTGGAGATCAAGCCTTTGTCGGTTTCACTTGCAAAAATTTTCTCCCATTCCGTAGGTTTTCTTCTTGTTTTATTTCTGGTTTCCTTTGCTGTGCAGAAGCTTGTAAGTTTCATTAGGTCCCATTTGTTTATTCTTGCTTTTATTTCTTCTAGGAGAAAATTTTTGAAATGTATGTCAGATAATGTTTTGCCTATGTTTTCCTCTAGGAGGTTTATTGTATCTTGTCTTATGTTTAAGTCTTTAATCCATTTTGAGTTGATTTTTGTATATGGTGTAAGGGAGTGTTCTAGCTTCATTGTTTTACATGCTGCTGTCCAGTTTTCCCAACACCATTTGCTGAAGAGACTGTCTTTATTCCAATGTATATTCTTGCCTCCTTTGTCAAAGATGAGTTGACCAAACGTTTGTGGGTTCATTTCTGGGCTCTCTATTCTGTTCCATTGGTCTATATGTCTGTTTTGGTACCAATACCATGCTGTCTTGATGACTGTAGCTCTATAGTATTGTCTGAAGTCTGGGAGAGTTATTCCTCCAGCCTCTTTCTTTCTCTTCAGTAATGCTTTGGCAATTCTAGGTCTTTGATGGTTCCATAGGAATTTTATTATGATTTGTTCCAATTCTGTGAAATATGTCCTGGGTAATTGGATAGGGATTGCATTAAATCTGTAGATTGCCTTCGGCAGTGTGACCATTTTAACAATATTGATTCTTCCAATCCAAGAGCATGGAATATCTTTCTATTTTTCAAAGTCTTCTTTAATTTCCTTCACCAATGGTTTATAGTTTTCCGTGTATAATTTTTTCACCTCCTTAGTTAGATTTATTCCCAGATATTTTATTACCTTGGGTGCTATTTTAAAGGGGATTGTTTCTTTACTTTCTTCTTCTGTTGATTTATCGTTAGTGTAAAGAAATGCAACTGATTTTTGAACGTTAATTTTGTAACCTGCTACCTTGCTGAATTCTTCAATCAGCTCTAGTAGCTTTTCTGTGGACCTTTTAGGGTTTTCTATATATAGTAACATGTCATCAGCATATAATGACACTTTTACCTCTTCTTTTCCAATTTGGATCCCTTTTATTTCTTTCTCTTGCCTGACTGCTGTGGCTAGGACTTCCAGGACTATGTTGAATAGGAGTGGTGATAGTGGGCATCCTTGTCTTGTCCCAGATTTTAGTGGGAAGCTTTTGAGTTTTTCACCGTTCAGTACTATGCTGGCTGTAGGTTTGTCATATATAGCTTTTATGATGTTGAGATATGTTCCCTCTATACCCACTTTGGTGAGAGTTTTTATCATAAATGGGTGTTGAATTTTATCAAATGCTTTTTCTGCATCGATTGAGATGATCATGTGGTTTTTGTCCTTTCTCTTGTTGATGTGATGTATTACACTGATTGATTTGCGTATGTTGAACCATCCTTGTGACCCTGGGATGAACCCCACTTGGTCATGATGTATAATCTTTTTTATGTGTTGTTGGATTCTATTTGCTAAAATTTTGGTGAGGATTTTGGCGTCTATGTTCATCAGTGATATTGGCCTATAATTCTCTTTTTTTGTAGTGTCTTTGCCTGGTTTTGGTATCAGGGTGATGGTGGCTTCACAGAATGAGTTTGGGAGTATTCCCTCCTTTTCAATCGTCTGGAAGTTTGAGAAGTACTGGTATGAGTTCTTCTTTGTATGTTTGGTAGAATTCCCCGGTGAAGCCGTCCGGTCCTGGACTTTTATTTGTAGGGAGGTTTTTAATTGCTATTTCTATTTCCTTTCTAGTGATCGGATTGTTCAAGTGTTCAGATTCTTCTTCATTCAGTTTTGGTGGACAGTATGTTTCCAGAAACTTGTCCATCTCCTCTAGGTTATCCAGTTTGGTTCCATATAGTTTTTCATAATATTCTCGTATGATAGTCTGTATTTCTATTTTGTTTGTTGTAATTTCTCCGTTTTCCTTTCTTATTTTGCTAATTTGTGCTCTCTCTTTTTTCTTCTTTGTGAGTTTGGCCAGAGGTTTGTTGATTTTATTTACTTTTTCAAAAAACCAGCTTTTGGTTTGGTTGATTTTTTCTATGGTCTTGTTAATCTCTATTGTATTTAATTCCTCTCTGATCTTTATTATTTCCTTCCTTCTGCTGCTTTTTGGGGCTTTTTGTCCTTCTTTTTCTAATTCATTCAGGTGGTGGGTTAAATTGTTTATTTGAGATTGTTCTTCTTTTTTGAGGAAGGCCTGTATCGCTATAAACTTCCCTCTTAGCACTGCCTTTGCTGTGTCCCATAGGTTTTGAGTGGTTGTGCTTTCATTATCATTTGTCTCAAGGTATTTTTTAATTTCAGCTTTGATTTCCTCATTGATCCATTGTTTTTTCAATAACATATTGTTTAATCTCCATGCTTTCCTTTTTTTCTCCTTTGTTTCTCTGTTGTTGATTTCCAGTTTCATGGCACTGTGGTCAGTAAAGATGCTTGAGATAATTTCTATCTTCTTAAAATTGTTGAGGTTTCTTTTGTGTCCAAGTACATGATCGATCCTGGAAAATGTTCCATGTGCACTTGAAAAGAATGTATATCCTATTTTTTGGGGGTGTAATGCTCTGAAAATATCCACCAAATCTAGTTTTTCTATTGTAGTATTTAATTTCTCTGTTGCTTTGTTTATTTTCTGTCTGGAAGATCTGTCTAGTGATGTTAATGCAGTGTTAAATTCTCCAACTATGATTGTATTCCCATCAATATCCCCCTTTATCTCTGTTAGTAATTCTTGTATGTACTTAGGTGCTCCTATATTGGGTGCATATATATTAATGAGTGTAATATCCTCATCTTCTATCACTCC
This sequence comes from Camelus bactrianus, assembly GCF_048773025.1. Lineage (NCBI taxonomy): Eukaryota > Metazoa > Chordata > Mammalia > Artiodactyla > Camelidae > Camelus > Camelus bactrianus. Next base: position 44,788,091 of record NC_133552.1, on the reverse strand, counting down.
TTTCATCATTATAAAATGTCCTTCTTTATCTTTCTTTATGGCCTTTGTTTTAAAGTCTATTTTGTCTGAAATCAGTACTGCAACACCTGCTTTTTTGGCTTTTCCATTTGCATGGAATATCCTTTTCCATCCTTTCACTCTCAATCTATATGTGTCCTTCTCCCTAAAGTGGGTCTCTCGTATGCAGCATATTGAAGGTTCTTGCTTTATTATCCAGTCTGCCACTCTGTGTCTTTTGACTGGAGCATTTAGTCCATTAACATTTACAGTAATTAATGATAGATGTGTGTTTATTGCCATTTTGAACTTATCTTTGCAGTTGAATTGGTATATCCTCTTTGTTCCTTTCTTCTTCCTTTTGTGGTTTGGTAATTTTCCTTTGTATTATCATGGATTTTATTTAATTTTTGTGACTCCTTTGTAAATTTTTGGCTTGTGGTTACCCTTTTTTGTAAATCTATCAACCCATTACTATAACTGTTTTTATTAAACTGATAGTAACATGATCTCAAACCCATCCTACTGTTAACAAAATTTAAAAAAGAAAGAAAAAAATATTCTATATTTCCCTGCCTCCCTCTCCCACTCTCAGTGATTTGTATGTCTTCTTTTATAATTTCATGTTTACTTTATTTGTAATTCATGAGTTATCACCTTTCCAGTTGTGTGTTTCTCATTTCTGTAGCATCCTGCTGCTTTTCTATTTAGAATAGCCCTTTCAATATTTCTTTTAGCATGGGTTTAGTGTTGCTAAACTCCTGCAGCTTTTCTTTGTCTGTGAAACTCTTTATTTCTCCTTCTATCCTCAAGGATAGCCTTGCTGGATAAAGGATCCTAGGCTGCATCTTTTTTTCATTCAGGGCTTTGAATATATCTTGCCACTCCCTTCTGGCCTGTAGTGTTTGTGTAGAGAAATCAGCTGAGAGCCTTATGGGGGTTCCCTTGTAACTTACTCTTTGCTTTTCTCTTGCTGCCTTTAGAATCATTTCTTTATCCTTGACTCTGACCATCTTGATTATGATATGTCTTGGTGTGGGTCTATTTGGGTTCTTCCTGTTTGGGACCCTCTGAGCTTCCTGTACTTGGATATCTGATTCCTTCTTTAAGTTTGGGAAGTTTTCAGTCATGATTTCTTCAAAGACCTTTTCAATCCCCTTTGATCTTTCTTCTCCTTCTGGGACCCCTATTATGCGAAGATTGGGACGCTTTATATTATCCCATAGGTCCCTTATGCTATTTTCATTATTTTTTATTTGCTTCTCTTGTAGTTTTTCTGAATGGGTGCTTTCTATTGCCCTGTCTTCTAGATCACTAATTCGTTCCTCTGCATTATCTAGTCGGCTTTGCACAGCTATTGGATCATTCCTCATCTCTGTCAATGAGTTTACCCATTCTACTTGGCTCTTCTTTATAGCTTCAATTTCATTTTTGACATATTTTATATCTCTAAACACTATCTCTTTTAATTCCTTCAGCAATTCGATCACTCCTTTTTTGAAATCTTGATCTAGTAGGCTATCGACGTCTATTTCGTTGATCTTTCTTTCAGGGGATTTCTCTTGTTCTTTTAATTGGGAAAGGTTTTTCTGCTTCTTCATCTTGCTCATACCTCTTTGGCACTGTGGTTTATGGAGTATCAGTTGTTTATTTTGGTCCTTAAGGATTTTATCTATCTGATGCCTATTTAGGAATAGAACTTAGGAAAAAAAGAAAAAACAAATAAGAGAGAGAGAGAAAGAATTTTAAAAGAAGGGAGAAAGAGGGTTTGAAAACAGTGTATAATGAATAATAGAAGAGTGAGTTGAAGCAGAGTATTAATCGGGTTGAGACGTCCTTTTGAAACCTTTACAAAAAAGGGGGGGGAGATGAATAGATGTATTTGAAACCTGTGTCTAATCAATAGCAGGACATCAAAACCCAAGAGAAATAGAAATGAATTAAGAAGTAAAGATTAAGAGAGTAATAGAAAATAGAACAGGTAAAAACAGATTTAAAAAAAAAAAGGGGGGGGGGTTTCGGTGTTCTCCTGTAGTCTGTGTGCTTTTAATGTGAAGTCTTTCTGTCTTCGTCCTGTTTTGGAAACTCAGCTTGCTGTTTTCAGAGGCCCTCCGTTGGCGCCCTCTTCTGTGCTGCTCCCAGCACCTGTCGGCAAGCAGATCGCGCCTCCTACTAACACTGGGTCAGGTGCAGCTCTCTGCTGTGGGCGGGCGGGTCGCTGCCCCTCTGGATGCCGCAGTCAGTTGCTACAGACTGGCCGGGTAGGAGGGCGGGACGTGCCCCCTCCCAGCACCTCGGTCAGGGGCTGTGTTCCTGCCCGAAAGGCGGGGGGCCGCTCTCACTCTACCTGCGCCACCGCTGGTAGCTCCGCTCTCTGTGCGGCTGCGCGCTCCACCGCCCTGGCCGGTGCTCCGCGGGTGGGCTCGGGGAAGACGGAGGGACAGCCCTGTCCCTGCTCCAAGCCAAAACCCAGCTCCTTGTTTGTCTTTGTGGAGCAAGTTCTCTGAGGGACCAGGATGGAAGGATCCTATCTGCCCCGGGCTGCAGGCCAGTCTCAGTCTGGCCTTTGAGGCTGCTAAGCCCTTCGGTGGGGATGCAGGTTTCGCCCCCGCCCCCGCCTGAGTGCTCAGCGCGGAGGATATGGTGGCTGTGCCTGAGCCCCCCACCTCTCTTGCCCCGAAAACTTTCCGCGGGTTTTCAGAGATGGGGGTGTGCACCCTTCCCCCGAGAGCACATCAACCTTGCTGTTTTATGGAGGGCCCAGGTTGTTCTGCCCTATGCACCCACAGCCACGGCGTGCAGCCCCTTGCGTTCCCCCGGGGCTGCCTCCGTGCAGCCACTTCTGTCCTCCGCCCGGCTTGTGCAGCCTGGCCCTGCCTGCGGCTGCCGGCCCGCGTCTCAGGCTGGGTGTCGGGGGGGACGCTCTGTGCCCGTTTAACTTAGTTCTGTCAGTAAAGGGCTGCTCTGTACAGATCCGAGCCTTGGAGGCACCCCCCCGTCCCGCTGGCCTCTCAGTTGGAGAGGGGAGACCCAGAAAGCGAGCGCGAGTCCTCCTTTGCCGCTCCCTCCCCGCGGTACCCGTCCCGCGCTGCTTTGCCTTTTGTTCTTTCTTTTTTCCTTTTCTCCTACCAGATTTTTGGCATCTTTATCTTTTGAAGAGGGCGACGTTCTGTCGGAGTTCCACAGGTGCTCTGGTTGGCTGAGTGGGTCTGTAGATGTGGGTCTTGGTGTATTTGTGGGAGAGGGTGACCTGCGAGCGTCCTTCTACTCCGCCATCTTCTCCGTCTCAGATTTTTCAGTCTTTGATATCACTTGCTTTCTAAAGTACCTACTCTCTCCACCCTAAGTTATTCCAAGTCAACTATTTAATTTGACTATTTTTGCTTATCAAAGTTCTATGCAAAGAAAAACTGTAACTTAATAGGCAAATGCTCCCCTTCTCCATTAAATTTTGGGTTCTGAAAAGATAAAGCAGTTGCACAGAAATGGTCCAGAATTGCTATTAATAAGCAAAAATAGCAAATTCAAATATATTATGACAGTAATGATTCCTACTTAATTTTTTTAAAGGACGATGTTTTACTGGCAACACCATATCTGATATTTATCTAATCACAAAATAATCTGAAATACAAAACATTTTCAAATCCACAGTCATCACTTGAGCAATTCCTCAAATGGCTCATTGGAATAACCACATGCACACACATTTGAAGCCTTTACAAATGATATTGATAAAATATGTCACTTATAAAGACAAAAAAAGAAATGAGTGAAAATAACTATTGGGTGTCTTTATATCTGAGAGATGAGAGAAAACCATTAAAAAATAATTTAGAGTAGGAGCACTTTGTTTTCCGTTGATAAAAGCAACTATACTGAAGTTCCCAAATAAAAAATTAATTATCCAATAATCATATTTGTCAATAAAACAAAAGCAATCTATGAATTATAAATTTAGTTTATAGAGAAGAGAGAGGAGAGTTTAATTTTTAGTATCTAAATTCTTTAACTTTCAGTATTTTCATTTCTTTCTATGTGACATCAGACTTCATCAAAATATCCTGACAACATAATTTGGTATATAATAAAAGCTATTAAAGTTGTTCAAAAACTGTTTAAAAGTTTGAATTAAAAAAAGATGACATGGATTATTCAACATACGGTGTTAGAAAAATTTACTGTTAAGAAAAAAATCATGCTCCATCTATATCATAAAACACATCAGAATAAATTCCGTATCTATTAAAGGGATAACTATAAAATACTAAAACCATGAAAAAGTGATATCTGGATAGCACAGTGCTTTCATGTCGCAAAATCATTCCACCAAAACAAAAAAAATTAAAATTTCTACAGCTCAAAAAAAGTCAACATAAAAATATTACAGGGAAAATCAAATGGGAAAAATAGTTACCATAACTATGACAATGAATTAATATATTTTAAGCTCTTAAAAGTCAAAAAAATTAGATTCTAAAAAATTTAAACAAAATGCATCAACTAATAATTTATTAAAATTAAACACAAAGGTTTATGTATACATATATGCATAATATAAATTTATATACTTATATATGTGTGTACACATCTTGAATATATAAACTTACTAATAAGGAAATGTAAATTAAAACATGGAGTTATCATTTTCAACAAAAATGTTAGCAATAATTTTTTTTAATAACAGAATGTTGGCAGGGAGTGGCATGGCACTGTCACTTTCATTTAGTCTCTGACAATAGTAGAAGTTTCCACAGTCTTTCTAGAAAGTAATTAATCAGTTACATTAACTCTTGAAATTTTCTGAGTTTTTGAGACATAAATTCCCCAATTAGAAATTTATCCTAAAATACACAGAAACAAAGAACAATATAAACATCAATATTTTATTACTTAACTTCTAAAAGTAAAAATAAAGAACCTATGTATTTATTATTAAGAAATGTCTAAATAAAATAAAGAACACTCATACCATGAAATATACAACCTTCAAATAATACTGTCACAAAAAATTTAATGATGTAAGAAAACGTTCATTATATTATGAAGAAAGCAAGATAACATTATATTTACTTACTATATATGCACTATATTTTATATATATATAATTATTTCCCAAATAGGACTTCCTGCATTATATCTTTGCACCACCAAACTGTAAGTCACTTGAGAGCAGCGTGCATGCACACTCACATACACACACACATACACGAGCACATATTACTCAGTCCTTCTCACAGTGTGTAACACATTGTCCATGATCAGCACATGTTTCTTAATCACTTGAATAAACTAGGCAAATAAGCATATATAAACATTTAAAGGATGAAATAAAATTTGTCAAATGGTTAGCAATTGTGTAACATGGACTTTTTCCTTCTTTTGAATTTTTCACAGTAAACATTCATTTTATAAAATATTAAAGAAACAACTCAAAACTAATTGATAAGATGTATTTCCTAGCCAACTCTAAAAATTAGAGGAATTTGAGCAAGCATTGCTTTCTTTAAATGTATATAAACTTGACACTGCTGATGTAGTTAGAATTGATTTTTTTCAAAGTGTTTGGGCAACGAGTGAAAGAAAGGCTGTGTGTTCCCTTTGTGCTTGGGTAGCACCAACAGACAAAGGATGAGCAGCTTCAATCACAGTCCTTTACATTACAGCCCAAAGAAATCTACTGAATAACAACAGATCCACAAAGGGAAGCAAGCTAACAAACACTGGGTGTAACAAATAATCCTCAGATAGAATCTAGGGCTCCCTGGCTAACAAGGCAGCTGCCCATTCACAAAGAGGAACTTGAGTTCTGGTCGAGGTGATTGGGTGTGTTAGAAAAAGAATTAAATCAGGAAGCAAGTTTTCATGCCAATCTGCTACAGCCTGTGTTGACTTTTGCAGAGGGCTCAGTTTGTAGCCCTGGTTTCCCTCCTTGGCAAGCAGGGAAGATAAAACTTCTCTTGCTTAAAGAGAGCCCCAATCTCCTGAAATATCCTCTGGCTACTTCATGAATTTATTACAACACCTGAGTGCCTTAATAAATTTATTAGGCTAGAACATGCACATTCAAAATACAACGATTACTTTATTAAAGCAAATACTCAAAATGTATTGTTATTAAAAGACTTCTAATGAAGGGAAGTGATGTCTTTATAAGCCAATGTATTTTTCATGAATGGTAATGTGTATTGTTTTTTGTACTAATATTAATTTAATGAGCACTTCCGCTTGTTACAGACTGGCTAGTACATTTTTTATTTCCTAGAGTTTGGGTCAGGTCCCTAGGTAACTGGCCTCTAGACAATTTCATGCAATGCACAGTTTTTTAATGGAGGTCTAGATAAAGTGTGCTATTAAACAGTCTGCTTATGAAAGAAAATTCTAATCTGATTTCTGTGTCAGATGATGTACCCTGGAGGGCTGCCATCTGGTTCATGTATTTTTAATAATTTCAAGATTAGGTTGCCATAGTTCAGATCTACAGTGTTCTTTGTTTTATTTAGTTGGGACTTAAAATGAGTCACTGAAACAAGAACCAGCAACTTCATATAATTGAAAGGAATGTGGGGTGAAGACATGCAATTTACTTGTAACGGGAGCATGTCTTTAAAAATAACATTTACATCTCAAATGCAAGTTCAGTTGGAAATCAACACAAAGTGACAAAACTTCTGCTTTTAAGAATTTGACACCTTGTGAAATTTTACCATATTGAGATAGTTTTGATTGAGAAGTATTAATTTAAAACTACTTTCTTAAATTTTATTTAAATCTTTTTAAAAGTAAGGAAAAGCTGACAGGCTTAAAGTAATATCTGTGCTCCTCTTAAGGAACTATGTGAAAGAATATTAAATCTTCTAAGTGAGTCAGGCACACTGGATGCTGCTTTATCCCCTTCAGATTGCTGGACCATTTACTATTTCACTAAAGGACAGTGAAAGGACATCCTAACTGACCTAGACAATTAGTGCTACCAACAAAATTATGCACGCCCAGCGCAGAGGGAAAAATATACAAACAGTATCTTTTTGTGAGCTTTTAATTTGTCTTGTAGGTAGAAATAGCAAATTTTTGTCTACATTTTAAATTTCCTCCTTTCCCCATAGTATCCTTTCTTAACTCATTAAAATTGGTTGTAACAAATTGCATTTTGTGCTAGTGTGGTTTGAGATTAGAAAAACATCTGACAAAATGTGTACTGAAACTGCTAGGCACACAATTTGACATATTACCAATTTAAAACTCAAAACTGTACTTTAAAATCCTAAATATTGTTTTTTAGTATATTTTCATATACTTACTGGAGAAGTACATTTTCATTTCTACATTAGAGTACATAGAATGAAGTTAAAGGAGAAACAAGAAAACATTTCTACATTCACTCCCTGGAGAAAATCACTTAAGTGACTGATGTTGATATAGGGTCTGCCATTAATATATAAAATATGTATGTATATAATTAATATATGCCTACATAATTAAATTCACAACACACTGCTGGACTCTACTACATAATTTTTTGTTTCATTAACATTAACTACTCTTTAATATGTCATTTAAAATGATCATGTCATATGGCATCCCATTGATAGACTAAAATTCATTACTGAATTCTATGTTGTGATGTATTTATGTTGCTTTCAGACATATTTACAGAAATATTTATTCAACTTTCTGAATAGATTCTTGGAATAAATCCTAAAAAGTGGGGGGAAAAACAATGGGCCCAAGAGCCTCTTGGTATATGTTGCTAAATTATTTTCCATAAAGTTTCTAACAGTTTATACTCTAACTAGCAATATAAATTTCACAGTCCTATCTTTTATAACTATATGTTACTCTGATGCTTGAAAAGTGATACTACGAATTGGTGTTACCTTGATCACTACTGAGCTTCAACACAAGTCCCACATGTCTGCTCACGTGTATTTATTCTTCTATACATATTTTGTCCGTGCCCTTTTCTCAGATTTTAGGAAATCTACTTTTTCATGTTTGCCCTTTTTAAATATATGGGTCTCCATAGCTTTCTGCAGTGCTTAAAGGTGGAAAAAATTAAAACAATGCCAGTTATGTTGTAGTGAGTATGAAGGAAGTGCCGGAGAGGCTTCACATCACCCCTCAGTTTCAAGCCTGGGGCAGTTCCGTGCAGCTCAGAGCTTACGGTCCATTTAAAGAGACAGCAGGAGAAACAGGGTGGAAGGAACTCAGAAGTAGAATGTAAAAGCTGATTAATGGCAAGGCCAGGACTGAGACCCAGGTCATCAGACCTCAGATTAACACCGATTCACATTTGGAAAGACAGGACCTTCTAGATCCCTTTGGCACTATGCCTCAGGCCTGTCAGAGCCAGAGCACACCTCTGACTTGAGCTGTGAGGAAAAGGGCACTGGGTCTGTAGAGACAGGAGCACTGCCACGCTGCCATTTTCTTTTTCTTTTTTTCTTATTGAGGCGTAGTCAGTGTACAATGTTGTGTCAATTAATTTCTGGTATATAGCACAATGCTTCAGTCAAACATGGATATACATATGTTCATTTTCATTTACTTTTTCACCATAAGCTACTACAAGATATTGAATATAGTTCCCTGTGCTATACAGTATAAACTTGTTTATCTGTTTTATATATACCAGTCAGTATCTGCAAATCTCGAACTCCCAGTTTATTCCTTCCCACCCCTAGCCCCCTGGCAACCACAAGTCTGTATTCTATGTCTGTGAGTCTGTTTCTGTTTTATACGTAAGTTCATTCATCTTTCCAAATTGCCATTTTCCTTCTTCTCTATTTTAAAATATAAGATTCCATTGATGTGCAAAGTGTAGTTAATGTCCAGATTCTGGCTGATTTTCTCCTGGGGCTTAAGATTTGGACTTATTTAAGGCCACTCACTGCACCTGCACCAGAATGCAGCACAACAAAAACTGATTTGGACAGGACCTTGCCTGAAATGGTGATGCTAGAGAGCTGATTAACAAGATTGGCAAAAACTCAATGAACTTTTGGTTTTAATGTGGGGATATTTAAAGAGGAGGACTTAATAGCAGGAAGACAAATTACAGTAATTGAATCAAAGTTGCAATCAGCAATGTTTTGCACTGGGAACCCACCTGGTTCTTGAACATTCCTGTCATTGATAGATCCAACGGGGGTTTCCAAATCTACTGGTATTCTTACAAGTTTTTGTTTCTTCTTGTACAAAGATAGCTGATAGGTTATAGCATGCATTTTAATTACAACTATTTGGATCACTGTGTATAAAAGAATTTGAGTCGACACTAGGGATCAGAATTACAAGGATCAGTGGGCTATGTTGGCTATGTGTCCAGGAGAAGAAAGCAACAACCAAATACTGGTCACATCTCTGTGTCATCACCAGTATTCAGAAAAGGGCAGGACAGACGGTGCTGACTAGAACAAAAAGAATAGAGCCCGCTCAGTTGTCCTGCACTGCGACTCTAGTAGGCTTAATTAACTATTCACCTCGTCCCTGATCATGTTCTGGAGTACCTTACAGAAAACAAAAAGCCATTTTGAAGCTTCCTTCCCATGAATATATGACTTGATTTTAAATCTCCTTTAAAAGAAATAAAATTTCTAACTTAACTTTTCAGTTATTTTCCTTTGTAGATTTGTATCAAAACTGGCCCCCCACATTTCAGACATACGATACAGAAAGGAATTTACTTGGTCCCCTCCATTTCATAGGGAGTTTAACTGACATGAACAATCGGCATAGATGAAACTACAGCCGTTAATTCATTTGATTTAAACAGAAGTGCTGATAGTTACAGTTATGAAGTGTTAACTACTACAATCTGTTAAGGAAATAAAAATACAACCCCGAATTAAGAGCTACATCTCTCCAGAAAAACAACTTACAAATGAAATACAAATATAACTTTGAAGTAACTTTCACATTTCTCAAGCAAAAGTAATTCATACTTTTTAAAACATGCAATGTTTTACAGTTCCTATAATCACAGCAAATCTCACATTAGCATAGAGCACATGCATGCAACTTTGTAGTCTGACAGTTCACTGAACCAATCTTTTTGTTGTTGATATTTAGACTTTGATTTTAACACTCATACATTCTAAAAGGATATAAATGAAAAAATTGAGTTTTATTCTTTGAAGTATCTTCATATTCAACTCATTTATCCCTTTTGAAGTAAAATCCATCCATACACCACTATTTCTAGCACACATACCACAATTTTCAAGGTAAATGTCAGATCTGTGGAAGAAAATAATTCATGCTGATGTCTGTAAAAACGGATCCTGAACCATTCACCCAGATCTTTTCTGTTTCAGATGCACATTTCAAACCTTCTTGCAGACTTCTGCATCGATACCTAATGTCCTGATTTTTATTAAAGTATCACCACCAACTTTTACAGAAAACTCTTGCTTTCATTTTCATTCTCCCCTTTCCCATTTATCCCACATATTAATAAGTCACCAAGTTCTTTTCCATAATATTATGACACCCTTTTTACTCTCATTTCTGTAAAGAATCACCATACTAAGCACCAAATCGGAAGACTAAATTCAATCATTAGCCCCAATCTATACCCTCTAGAGTATAAAAAGCACACAACAGATACTAATATTTAAAACCCTGGTAGCCTGCACTTAGTACTTCAGTTTAAAGACTTCAAGTCTAACTTATCTCCTGAAGCAGCTTTCATGATCCACTGTCACACGTGGAATCCTGCTAATCTCAGAGGTCCGGGATAGGAGCAGACTGCAGAGATTCCAGGGTTACTGTCCTTCCTTCTTTTTCATTCATAAACAACTATGAGAAATTTTCCAATGGCAAGAGTCATTTCTCAACACTGATAATGCCTTTCAGGAAACTCCTTAAAACTTGTGATTACCTAGCTTTCCTCTATCACCAACCTCTACCCGGAACAAAGGTGCTAAAAAGTCAGTGCTCAACAAAAGGTCTTAAGAAAGAGCCCAAGCATGTTTTAATCCTAGATGAAAAGTGCTGTTTGTCACATCTTGCATCCAGATGTTGTAAAGTGCATCCACATTCTTCAGTAAAAGGAACCAGTGCTCCTTGGAATGGAAAGGAAATGGCTGATTCAAGGACTGGGGCTGTAATAGAAGAGATGAGCCTGGAGCATGTTGTAGTGCCACAGAGAAAGGGAGTGCCCCCAAAACCGCAAGGATGGAGAAATGTCAAAGGGAAACAGGTGGGCATCAGATGGAGAGTCAAGAGATTGATGTGGGATGCTCAGACCTAGGAGATCACATCTGAAGTGCAGATCTAGGAAATGATGTGGAGTACACAGTCTTCAATGAGTTAAGCCAATGACCACTTGTCTGGAATAAAACTGGGCTACATGTAACAGCTGCAGGAACCATCCTGAAAGTTGTCCAGGTATCTCCATAGACAAGTCACCCTTAACTTCAAGAGAAACAGAGGGGAGTCAGAGGCTCTCATCCCAAACTGACCCAAGTTCTTGACTTGGAGTGACAGCTTAGAGTGATGGCCGAGGCAAACTGAGCCTTCTGATTTGTTCTGCTAAAGGTGTTATCTTTTTAGGGCTAATTTTGTGCATGAAAGTCCCAATAACAGCTTATGTGAGAATAGAAGTAGAATATACAGGGAGGTGATGTACAGACCCCATTCTCCCAACCTTAATCCAGCCCCTTTCCAGCCCTTTGTACCAGTATATGCTTCTGACCTGAGCAGTAAACTATGTCTGCATTATGCAGGATTCACTGAGAAACCCAAAGCAAATATGTGCCCATATGTGCATGCTCTGCCTTGAATAAACAGCAGATCCAATAATAACAAGAGTAATTGTATTATGTTCTAAAAAATTCATGAGGAAATGAGTCTCTGGTTCCTAACTAGATGAGTCTGCATCTTACAATGATGCTGCAACTCTTGCATCATTTTATGACAAGATTATAATTTTTAAAAATATTTACAAAGGAAGGGCCTACTATAGAGGATGAGCAGTCCCTGAAGAAGCAGGTAATGTCTGATGTCATTGAATCAAGAAAGAAGCAGGACCTCAGGAAAAAAAAATATTCAACAGATTGTCATCGTTAACCTTTCACATTCATCTGGATGTTAAGGGATGCAGATGCCCAAAGGGAAGCTCTCATGAGATGGAGCTAGTGAGGTAGAGAACTGGTCAAAAGCTTATTTTGCCCATGGCAATGGACTCGATCTGGCCATCTAGAGAAAAAGTTGGCAAACCACAGCCTACAGGCCAAATTTGGATCTGCCTGCTTTTCTAAAACTTTACTGGCACACAGTCTTATTTACACATTGTCAATGTCTGCTTACACTCTATGAGTGCAGAGATGAGCAGCTGCAATAGAGACAGTATGGCCCACAAGTCTAGAATATTTTCCTACATAGCCCTTTACAGAAAGTTTGCCGATCTCCGATGTAGAGAGCAAGGTGCAAGCTGGATTACCTAGAAGATTCATGGTGGTCTTCTATGATTGTTTCCCTTTTCATTCCTGATTTTTTGGTAATCAATATAGAAAAATATTTCACCATGTCTCAGTTAAGCTATAGTAAAACAAGAGCAAGCTCCTTTCTCTAAATTTGGACCAGAAAGTTAAAGGACACCCCTGGCAGCTATAATGAGGATAACAAATCACCCCAAGGGGGTGGTGACAGCCTCAGAGTGCAGCTCTACCACAAGATTCTCCTCCAGTGTCAACCTCAATTGGCAATGTTTCTTTTTCCTTATTTTTTTCAAACAACAGAGATGTATTTATTTATTTGTGTGTTTTATTTTTCCACTTTAAAAACCAATCTTACTGGTATAATAAAAGTCACATAATAAAAGTCACTAATTTTGTGTGTACAGTCTTAAAGGTATAAATACAGTACTGTTACCACCACCACAATCATAATATCAAATATTTCCATCACCCCAGCAAGTTCACTCATATTCCTTTGTGGTCAATCCCTTCTTCAACTTCCTGGCTCTGGTAACCAGTGATCTGCCTTCTATCATCATAGTTTTGCTTTTTCTATTTTTTCATATAAATGGAATCGTAAGATACAAATATCTTTTTTCATAAAAATTATGTATATTTAAGTTGCACAGCATGATGATTTGAGACCACATACATGCATGTGTTATATATATGATTTCTATAGTATGCTAGGTAAAAGAACCCAGACAAAGAAAGAAAAAAACTCCATGATCTCACTTATGTGTGGAATCTTAAAAAGTCGAATTCATAGAAGCAAAGAGTAGAACCCTGGTTACCAGGGATAAAATGGAGGTGGAGGAAATGGAGAGATGTTGACCAAAGGTGCAGTTGTATAGGATGATTAAGTCTAAAGATCTAAAGTACAGCATGCTGTCTGCAGTTAATAACACCACACTGAATACTGGAATTTGCTAAGAGAATAGATTTCAAGTGCACTCATTATGTGGAAAAAAACAAAACAAAACAAAACAAAACATTACCTATGTGAGGAGATGATATGTTAATTACCTTGACTGTTGTAATTATCTCACTATGTGAAAGGCAGTGTTTCTTTACATATTCTGCCTGTGCCTTTATTTTATTATTTACAATATATTTCTAACCCACTGACAAGAAAAATAAAGGAAGCTTACAATAGCAAAAGATAAGATAGAAAAGTTTTTAAAGATTGTAGTAGAGATTCAAAATCACAGAATAACTTTTTACTAAGAATCATATTCCCAGTTGGACCACATGTTTAGAGTAAGCTCTAGCCTCAAACCACTGTTGCTAAGTCTGCATGAATGTAATCAGGATATAGCCTGCCAGGTGATAATAGTATTTACAATCCAGGATTCTGTTATAAAATATGAATGGCCGTCCTGTGGGTTCAGTAGGGTTAGCTCTCCTTCTCTTATTTATTTATTCATTCATTCAACAAACAGTCATTGAACTTTCCTTGTTCTGACTTGCATCAAAGCACAACCATCACAAAAAAAGCACAACCATCACACAAAGCGAGTTCTTTTTGAAATTTTCTTGGTACATCTGGTGGACTCCTACAGAAGGGCAGAAGTTTTTCAAATGTATACAAGATAAGGCTATTGACAAGGTGCCAGCATCTCTATTTTGTTAACACTGAAGAGTTTGGAGAAAAATCACCATGTTCTCTGCCTTTTAAGAATGAGCCCAGTGGGTAGAGCAAAGTGGACATTTCAAACAAAAGGAAAACAGTAGATGCTCGATGCAGGAAATTGCTTCCATTTTTGAGACGGCTATTAGACAGTAAGAAGAGGCCTCAGTGGGGAAAGCAGAGGAAGTACACACTGGTAAAGGGACAAAAAATACTAGACAAGTGAATGAGAAATTAGTGTTGAATCTACTCACTGTGTCTGGAGAAACATTACACAGAGTATGTTTGCAGAACCTCCTCAGAAACAGGGAGAAATGTCAGTAAGGGAAGGCTTCTGCCAGCCAAGGTTTCACCATGCCTTCAACAGCTATTGATAAGAGCATCATAACTGCTGTACCAAAGTAGATTAGCACCCAACTGACCATTTTCACAAGAGCAGTGCTGATTCAGCCTGGGAGTAGCCTTGAGTCAAGCACCCTAACCTGCAGGGAAGCAGACTACATGCTTCTTAGTTGTCCTGGTTGAGTCAAAAGAGCAAAGTAAATAACATTATTCCTCGGAACATTCAATTAAAATTTAATAATTGTAAAAAAAAATTATATCTCCTTTTTAAAATCCTGGTGAAAATTAACATGAAAGCCACTTGCTTGGAAAGCAGAACGCATTCAGACGTGCTATGTTAAGGCTGTCAAACGCATTCAGCTTTGCGGGAAGGAGAAAGAGGAATTAGTTTGTGAGAATAAGAACTCGTGTGTTTCCTTGAGTCTCCAAGGTGATCAAGAGGACGATGGCAGAAAATTCTGGCCAAAGTGAACATTTTTGAAAGGAAAAAAAGAAAGAAGAATGAATGCCACTGAAATCATAAGGCCTGATTATGTGTTAGATAAAAGGAAACCACTCCAAGTAGACTTCATTTTTTTCTTATTGTTATAACTTATACTTAGCTTTCCATTCAAAGCTTCCTAGTCAATACTTGACCTGCAAAACCAAACACATTTAAAGTTAAGTGGTTAGGTTTAATCTAAAATTAGTCGCTGTGTAATTACCGAAAAGACGTGTTCATAACAGTAAACTACGAAACTCTTTAAAGTTTCTTCCATGCTGAGGAAATGTTTATTTCTTCCAGGGTATCATTTTTTCAAATTGCTTTTCAGGCTTTGCTAGATTTTTGTGGAAATTTTCATCAACAAAGCAAGGTTTCAAATGGCTTTGCGAAATTCTATTATTTGCCAGAGGATATATTTCTGATTTATTTCTTTTTCTTTTTCTGCTTCCAAATTACATTTTCACCCGCACTGTGTCACTCTGCAGTTTTCCCCCAAAGCAAGTGATGAGTGAACCATTTGTTTAGTAAATATTTACCGAATAGTTTGTGATCAACAAGGAGTCTGACAAATAGTTGTCACTCAATTAAAAAAAAACATTGAATATTTATTCTGGGGGCATTTCTTAAGGTTTTTGGAGACACAAAGTATATGAAATGCAGATGCTACCTCTAGTAGGGTCTAGAAGAGAGAAAACCTATGAGAAGTGGTACAGAAAATCATCATGGAAATTCAAAGGAAGAACCCTCCCTGATGGGGTTTCAGAGAAGTACTTCTGAAAAAGGAAGGCTTTCAAACTGAACTAGAAAGATATTCAGAATTGAGGTCTGTGGAACAGAGGCCAAGGCCATCATGGGCCGAGCGAACACGTGAAAACTCAAGCCCAGAGTTGTGAAATGTGTACATTGGTACTTCAGTTTCCAGCTATAGGTAAAGAATTACAATATATGCTGCTGATAATGAAAGAAGGAATAACATAAAGGCAAGAGAGAAGACTATCAACCCAACACTTAATTTAATATATTTCATTCCTTGAACTAGATATATTGAGCACCAATTGAGTACTCAAGTGTGGCTTGCATTGAGATCCAAGAACTGTTTAGTCAAGGACAAGTAAAACAAAATTTCTGCCCTTGAGTTGCTCACAGTTTAGTGGTGAGACCAACACATAATTCAATGCTTTCTATACAAGTTTTATGATAAAAAAGCAGGCACAGGAAAAAAAAAAAGCATCAAACTCTGATTGGGGAGGAAAGTCAAGGAAAGCTTCCTGACAAGATAAAAGTGAAACTCAGCCTTGAAGGGTAAGAAGTAGTTAACAGGCAAGTACAGAGTGAGTCAGGGAGGATGTTCAGACACAGGGAAGAAGCTGAGATGCAGGCAGTGAAGTGAGGTTTCCTACAATTAGACTTCAACACACGCCCCCAAACATGGATTATTAACTACAAACCCATTTAAACTTCGCTTTATTAGCACTTGCTTTATAAACAGGACATTAAAATTTCATTCACTCAACAAATATTTATGGAGGCAAGCTTGTCCGCACAGTGTTCTCTGGGGTTTTTTTTGGTTTTTTTTTTTTTATTCCTCCCTGGTTTTTCTCATGAAGTTTTCTCTGCCTGGCATGTCAGTCTTCTCTATGTTCACCCATCAAACTTCTATCCACCCATCAAGGCCCAACTATTCAAAGGTCATCATTTTAAAGACGCCTTTGCTGACATCTCAAAGAAATTCTTCCTACTTCTTTTAAGTACCGAATACACTTTCTTTGTACTATCCTGTTATGCCTACCATGTTTTGCCATATATAATTATATTTATATCAAAATTTGTGTAAGACTAAAAAAAATTGTTTTGTTTTTCTTTTTATCCTATACAAGACTAGAACAATGCTTTGCACCACCAACTTCTGTTGACATAAGCTGACAAGATTGTCTCAAGAATAAATCAAATAAATGTGGTGGTCAGTATCCCCCCTACTTCCAGGTCTATGTATGTGTGCATTTATTTGCATATGCAGATCCTTGCATAAAAGTCTATACATATGTAAAAACAATATCCACCTTCACCAAAATTGTCTCTAGTATTTATATTACTTTTCTCCATAGGTATTCATTTGTACAAAGAATAAAGATACTAAAAAAATAAAACTTTGGAAACTACACTAGAAGGGTGTCAATACTGTATTATTCCAATTATATAATATTATAGAAAAGGTAAAACTATAGCAAAAAAAAAAAAAAGTCAACCAGAGTTTCCAGGATTTGCAAAGGGATACAGAACTATTCTTTGGGGTGATGAATATGTTCTAAACCTGGACTATGGTGGTAGCTAAAGGACTTTGTATATTTGTAAAAACTCATTGACTTTATTTTTAAAGTGTGTGTTTTACAGTATGTGACTTATACCTCAATAAAGTTACTTTTTTTTAAGATATTATACTAAAAAAAAAAAATCCTTGACTTTTAAGCCAGGTCTCTGAAAACCAAATATTTTTGTATGTTCTATAGCTTTGGACAAACTGATGAAGAAATTATCACTTGGACTAGGAAAGATAATATCAAGCAATTTTTCTATTATGTTGAAACAATCCACAGACTCACAAGTAAAATAATACTTGATTGGAAATATTATATAATGTTTGTCAATTTTGCTGAAAACCCATATTCTTAAGACATGACAAAAACTTCAGCATGACTTAAAGAGTAATAATGGAAAGACATGACAATCACCACAGCAGCCACATATGAGGAATCAGGAACAAGATAAAAAGAGTGGGGCTGGGAATATTTATGTATCAAGAAACTTTCAGCTCCTCCAAAAAAAATGGGAAGAGAGGATGCCAGGAAAAAAAAAGCTGATAGCCAGGAAACCGGAAAATTGATCACTGGAATTTAAATTAGCCTGAAACCAGCTTCAATTCTGCGTTCCTAAGTTGATGAAAGAACACACATTTGAGGGAGTGTATGGGCAGAACAGTTACACAGTGTGACAATTATAAAACTGACACACAGGAAATGACTTCAGGATATTCGAAATGGAAATATGCAAGGGAAGGAAGCTCCGGTGCTCCAAGACCCAAAGGTCAGATATCATGCAGGAATATTCTATGATTAGTCTCTAGTTAAAATTCTATTTTCAAATCTCATTACCAAAGAACTCCACAGTACATCCTCTTTCTGTTGTTTAGAATTTCATTATAGTGAATGCTCTATTGCCAGTCAACAGATCTTGGAAAGCAAAGGCCTCTCTGGGAGTTGCTGTGAATTAAGAAGTAGGGGGAAAATAATCTTCAGAATCAGCTACTTACTTTCAAGTAAGGAATTATTTAAGGAACTATTAAGCATTCATCTCACCTTTTCTTAGTCACAAAATCTTGTATGTGTGTGTTGTATGTGTGATGGAAGACTCAATGTGCTTTCCTGACCAGGTGACTAAGATGAGGAATTCTCACATTGGAAATCAGTTGTTTACTAGTATTGCTGCTAGGGAGGACCTGCTCTCTTGTCCCTCCTTGCCTACTCCATTTCATTCTGTAACCTTCTCTAGAAATCTCTGATACCAAAAAGCAACAGTGTAACAACCCAACTCTTGTTTTCATTTTAACTTTAACTTCTCACATCACATTAACTTTTGTTAACCAACTGCCACCAGGTCTAAGAGAGAATCAGAGATAAAGGAGAGAGACAATCTTGCTACGGCAGAATAAGCCTTGGACTTGGACCCACAGACGGGGTTCAAGTTCCACTGACTTCCGGACACTTTATGGAAATACACATCCTGTGTGTTTTCACAGCACCCTGTGCATGCATTAAGTATAATTCCATTCCCTGTAGTGTAATTACCTCTCTGTTTGTCCTCCCCATCCCCAGGACTACAAGCTCTTCAAAGGCAATGTTTGTCTTTGTTATTGAATCCTTCCTACCCAGGAGAATGTCTGGCATGACTGGTGGAATAAATAACAGTAAACAAGTCATATCACCTCTCTGAGTTTCATTTTTCCATGTGCAAATTAAAAAGAAAACAGCTTCTTCTGGGGTTATCATGAGGTTTAAAAGCATACGCAAATATAATGAAAAAGGTCACCATAAGGTAGAAAGTTATATGGCATCTCTTTATTACTTATATTCATCCAACAATTAAAAACAACATACTCCATAGCAGAATAGTTCAATTCATGTTATAGCAAGTACCACTGTAATGAAAATCTATGCACAAGAAAATAATCCCAAGTGCTTGTTGACAATCTATGTATCTAAGCAATAGGTTAAGTACATTAAGTCCAGAAAAAAAAAATGTAGAGTTTGGATGACCGTTTCAAATTTTTAGTAACAGAAATTGCCTAGCAGCCAAATACAAAAGAAGTTGGCATTCATTTATTTGTAGTCCTTTGTTTATAAAGCTGGGGGTTAAAAGAAGTGAAATACAAACTACTTGTCCCCAAAAAACTATCATTTTTTTTTAAAAGACACATACATGGTGAAGTGTCAGATATCTTACAGAGTGTTGCATGTAAATGCAGTCATCAATTCGTTCACCCATTCTTCCTTACAGTCTACCCATTCAATCAACAACATTGAATATCCACTCAATAAATAATGCATTTTACATACATGTTGTGAGCACTGCTAGGGCCAAGTTACTAGTGAAAAAGTGTCAAGTTAAGACATAGTCTGTGCCTCAAGGTACTTACAAGCAGGGGGGGAAAAATTCATGAATTTGTGTCCACAGGACTCATGCTATTTATTTCAGGATTTAATATATGTGCCACATAAGTCACTGTAGAGAATTTTGAATATTTATTATAAAGCCTTATTTGCACATGCAGAATTTTACCCTAAGACCATAAAAATATTTTTAATATAGACCTTTACTGTCACATAAAAAGTTTTCCTCGAGAAATATTTCCATTGAAAAGCATATGCCTGAAAGAGTTGATCTGTTCACTAAGTCAATTATATAAAATAGTGGATAAATACATTTTGTAAATGATTCAAGGATGAAAATAGCTATAGTTTTGTTGCCAGATATAAGATATTTCACAGTTACTGGGATGCTAAATGGGAAGAATAACTGTCTCTAGTAGGTTAGAGTAAATGACCGTGCCCTATTTGACTCTGTAGACCCATGTCCAGCACAGTGCAGACGAACAGTATACTGAAAGGATGAATGAATGCATGAAGAATGTGGGAACATTAGCAGTTGAGATTTATAAGGGAGACCTAAATCAAATGGAAAAAGAACTGCTATCAGTCTAGTTAGTCTTTCTTTCTTGTGGAATCCATTGCTTCTGATCCTCATCTATGAAAGTATAGTAACATGAAATTAACTGGAATTTGGAGTTCAAATCTAGACTACTTCAACTGGGTAAGTAATGTAACCTTTTGAAATTCCATTTGTAAAATGAGGATAAAAAATTTTTAAAGCTAAAGCTCTAAACTGTTCTTAGAGAGAGAAGCAAGATGGCAGAGTAGAAGGTCACTTGTAGCTCACCTTCTTCCACAAATACACCAAACTCACATCTATGGACCTACTCAGCCAACCAGGGCACCTGCCAAACTCCAACAGAACATCGCCCTCTTCGAAAGACAAAGACGCCAAAAATCTGGTAGGAGAAAAGGAAAAAAGAAAGAAGAAAAAGCAAAACAGTGCGGGACCGATCCCACAGAGAGGGAGCGGCAAAGGAGGACTGGTGCTCATTCACTGGGTCTCCCCTCTCCAACGAAGAGGCCAGCAGGATGGAGGGGGAGCCTCCAAGGCTCAGATCTGCACCAAGCACCCTTTTACCGACAGAACTGAGTCAAACGGGCACAAAGGGTCCCCACAACACCCAGCCCGAGACATGAGCCAGCAGCTGGAGCCAGGACAGGCCACCTGAGCTGAGGGAGGACTGAGGCGGCTGCACTGAGGCAGCCCCGGGGGACTGCAGGGGCCCGTGCGCCATGGCTGGGAGGGGATACAGAACAGAACAACCTTGGTCCCCCATAAATTGCAAAAAAAAAAAAAAAGCAACACAGCTGGTGTGCCCTGGGGGGAGGGGCGCTGTAGCCTTTGTCTCCTCAGAGCTGTGCTGCCATCACCTGCGCTTCTCGCAAGAAGAGAGGCGGGGCGCAGCCATAGATGCCATCTCCTTCTGTGTGCAGCTCCCAGGCGGGGGCGGGGCCAAGACCTGAATCCGTACCCTGGGGCTCTGCAACCTCCTAAGCAAGACAGAGACTTGTTTACAGCCTGAGGCACATAGGATATTTCTGCCCTGGCACCTCAGAGAACTCGCGCCACCAAGACAAATAAGGAGCTGAGATTTGACATGGAGCAGGGGCAGGGCCATTCACAGTCTTCCCCAAGCCCGCCTTTGGAGCACCAACCAGAGGCGGAGCGGGCAGCTGCACAGAGCAGCGGAGCGACTGATGCTGGGACAGGGTGGGTGGCAACCCGCCTTCCTGGCAGGAACGCAGCACATGACCATGGTGCTGGGAGGCAGCGCAATCCACCCACCTGCCTTGCCCCAGCGCAGCATCTGACTGCAGCATCGGGAGGGGGAGTGACCCACCCACCCACCAGGTAAGAGCTCAGCATCTGACCCAGTGTTGGGAGGGGGCACGATCTGCTAGCTGACAGGCACTGGGAGCAGCACAGACGAGGGCACCAATGGAGGGCCTCTGGAAACAGCAAACTGAGTTCACGAAACAGGGCAAAGACACAAAGACGTCTCAATAAAATCATGAGGAGCACAGCGTCTCCAGGAGAACTAGATAACTGATACTCCTTAAGTCACAGTGCCAGAGAAATATGAGCAATATGAAGAAGCAGAGGAACCAATCCCAATTAAAAGATCAAGAGAAATCCCCTGAAAGCACGATCAAGGAAATATACATTGATGGCCTACCAGATCAAGGTTTCAAAAAAGGACTGATCAAAGTACTGAAGGAACTAAAGGAAATAGTGTTTAGAGATATAAAATATGTCAAAAATGAAATAGAAGCTACAAAGAAGAACCAAGTAGAATTAGTAAACTCATTTGCTGAGATGAGAGCTGACCTAAAGGCTGTACAAAGCAGGCTAGATAATGCAGAGGAACGAATAAGTGACCTAGAATACAGGACAACAGAAAGCACTCAATCAGAACAGCTGAGAGAAAAACAAATTGAAAACAATGAAAACAATATAAGGGACCTATGGGATAATATAAAGTGTGCCTATGTACACATAATAGGGGTTCCAGAAGGGGAAGAAAGATCAAAGGGGATTGAAAAGGTCTTTGAAGAAATCATGACTGAAAACTTCCCAGACCTAAAGAAGGAATCAGATATCCAAGTACAGGAGGCTCAGAGGGTCCCACACAGGAAGAAACCAAACAGACTCACACCAAGACATTTCATAATCAAGATGGCGAGAGTCAAGGATAAAGAAATGATCCTAAAGGCAGCAAGAGAAAAACACAGAGTGAGTTACAAGGGAACCCCCATAAGGCTCTCAGCTGATTTCTCTACACAAACACTACAGGTCAGAAGGGAGTGGCAAGATATATTCAAAATCCTGAATGAAAAAAAGATGCAGCCTAGGCTACTCTATCCAGGAAGGCTATTCTTTAGAATAGAAGGAGAGATAAAGAACTTCACAGACAAGCAAAAACTAAAAGAGTTTAGCAACACTAAACCCATGCTAAAAGAAATATTCACAGGTCTACTCTAAATAGAAAAGAAGCAGGATGCTACAAAAATGAGAAACTCATAACCGGAAAGGAGATAACTGCCATGAATTACAAAAAGAATAAACACAAAATTGTAAAAGAAGACATCTAAATCACTAAGAGTGGGAGAGGGAAGCAAGGAAAACCACTGTGGAAAACAGGATGGAGATTCCTCAAAAGACTAGGAATAGACTTACCAAATGACCCATGAATCCTGCTCCTGGGCATATATCCAGAAGGAACCCTACTTCAAAATGACACCTGCACCCCAGTGTTCATAGCAGCACTATTTACAATAGCCAAGACATAGAAACAGCCTAAATGTCCATCAACAGATGACTGAATAAAGAAGAGGTGGTATATTTCCACGATGGAATACTATTCAGTCACAAAAACTGACAACATAATGCCATTTGCAGCAACATGGATGTTCCTGGAGAATGTCATTCTAAGTGAAGTAAGCCAGAAAGAGAAAGAAAAATACCATATGAGATCGCTCATATGTGGAATCTTAAAAACAAACAAACAAAACAAAACATAAATACAAAACAGAAACAGACTCATAGACATAGAATACAAACTTGTGGTTGCCAAGGGGGTGGGGAAGTGGGAAGGGACAGACTGGGATTTTAAAATGCAGAATAGATAAACAAGATTATACTGTATAGCACAGGGAAATATATACAAGATCTTGTGGTAGCTCATAGCAAAAAAAAAAAAGTGACAATGAATATATATATGTTCATGTATAACTGAAAAATTGTGCTCTACACTAGAATTTGACACAGCATTGTAAAATAACTATTACATAATAAAAAAATTTAAAAAAACAAAAAAATTGAAAAGCAAAAAAATAAACTGTTCTTAGAAACAATGAACAGTACATATATGTAAATTTTAAAAAATATGTGCAGTATATTGTATATACGTATTTACATGCAATATATTATATATGTGTAGTCAAATTGTGTCAATTTTACCTAATAAAACTGAAAACTGAAAAAAACAATAAAAAAAAAAGAGTATTTTTCAAAGACACATGTGAAGACCGGCAGTTGTAGGAGAAAATGTCCTCTGCTTCCTTCTCTCCAACCAGTCCAGTGCTGCCAAGCTCCTCTCATGCATCAGTAGCTGTCTACATGGTATGACATGGAGAATATGAGAAGTTATTCCTGGCTTAACATGCCTTTCTAACAGTCTACCTTGGGGACTGGAAATAACATCTTTGGAACCACTTGTTTGAATTAAAGCAAAGGTCAATCCCTGACTTCCTACCTAGATAGCTCAGTGTCTGCCATAACCCAATTTTTCTGCTTGAAGAAAAAATGACACGGACAGATAAAATATTAATAGATAAAAGGACTGAGAGAAAATTGGGCTCAGAAAAAAAGTTTGACGTATCAGTGGATCAAATACAAAACAAAAGAGTAGACCTCAGATGTAAGCTTCATGGACTCCTGGACAGGAAGCAGGTGGTAGCAAAGGGGAGTTTCTGGGGGACAATGGTACGAAAAGATCTCCATATAAGACAGGAGACAAGACTCGCACTCACTACTTAAAGCCAGGGCTCAAATAAGACTCTCCTGTTCCCTAAGAAGAGGCTGACCATTTGTCAAACAAGCAATTACTTTATTGGAAGCTCTAAATCTCAGGACACAGGGTGACAATGACACAGCCTCATAACTGAAGCCTGAGACAAGCCAATTGCTGGCTCTGGGACTGGGTTCCCAACGTTCACAGTATCATCGTGGAAACAAGTAAAATATCGTTGTAAAACTGGTCATGCACTAGTCCCCTGTGGGCAGACTGAAGGAACACAAAACTTGTCATAAGCATGAAAGAGGAGACGGAAAAAGTTAGAATCTAATCTTACTATGTAGAAAAATAAACTTCAGAAGGCCCGAAGACCCAAATTAAAATAAAAAATAAAAACTTTAAGAATAATACATAGAACATCTCAACAAATTTCAGGTAGCATTGCGCAACAATAAATAACCTAAATAAGCTGGGGTCAGAATATAATTTGAAAGAGGAGTCAACATGTCTTGAAAATGTATTGGGAGATGAAAGGGGTCAAGATATGTCCAACAAATTTGACCTGAGCAACAGAAAAATAATGTATTAACCACCGAGTTTGGGAAGACTAGAGGAGGAGCAGGCTGGAGAAGGAATATTAGGAGTAATCTTTGGGCAAATTAGAACTGAAGTTCCTATTAAACCTCCAAGTAGAGGTGTGGAACAGCAAGTTGAAAGTATGAGTCTGCACTCGGGGGAGAAATCATATCTGGAAATTAAAATCTGGAAGTCAGAAGCTTATGGTTATTATTTAGAGCCACGGAAGTTGATGAGATTTCCTGCGGAGAAAAAATAGGAAAGAAATGGTGAAAGACTAAACCCTGAGGACTTCCATTAATTAGACACTGGGAAAAGCAGAAAGAATCAGTACAGGAGACTCAGAATGAGTGGCCAGTGACAGACCCAGGAACCCAGCAGATCTTGTCCTGGAAGCCAACTGAATAGTATTTCAAGAAGGAAAAACATGACTATAATAAAAGTGTCTGAGAAATCAAGTAAAGGCTAGAACTGACCACAGGTTTGCCAATATGGAGACTGGTAGTGACCATAACATGAGAAATTTTAGTGGAGTAATGGAGATGCAAGTATGACAGAGGTATAAAGAAGGGTATGATAAGGAAGCCAAAGCAGTGTATCTAGACAGCCTCCTCAAGGAGTTTTCCTAATAAAGATAGCAGAAAAATGAGTCAATGACTGAAAAGGTAGAGCAGGAAGATATTTTTTTTCCCGGAAAGATAGGAAATATAGTATCTTTAGGCTAATAGAAATGTTTCATTAAAGAGGAAGATGTTGATAATGAAAGAAAGAGAAAATGAAATTACAGGAGTCAAGTAAGCAGAGGAACACAAGCAAGTCCACTAGAGGGGCATTTGACCTTAGGTAGAAGCAGAACAGTGCTTCCATCATAGCTCATGTACTTCAGATCAGTCCCCTTTCGTAGAGAGTTATTACCTATTTTATTTTTATTTTTTACTTTTAAGATAATAAGATACCTAGTTGGGTCTTACAATATGTGCATCTCCATCAGATGCCCCAGATGTGTGGAAATTACACACTCACCCATACATCTGAAGTCAGTGTTTGGCCCATTTTTGCAAAACTGCAATCAGGTGATCGATCCTAGGGGAATCACTCAGCCTTTCAAAAAAGGAGTCCTTCAAATTGATGGCTTCAGAAACTATATATAAAAAAAAAGTCACACACAATTCATAGTTTTCTAGGCAGAGTTATCTGAGCTGAATTAAAGAAACATTTGATGCAATGTTTGGAGGCTTGAGATTTCCCATGGGAAAAAAATTTAGAAGGAACTGTCACTAAGCACAGGAAACTGAGTTTAGGGTCAACACTGACTTGAGAAACATTTTAATTCTTTTATTTTGGAAACTCTTGGACTTTTCAGATAGGAATGCAATGTAAGACCCCTATAGTAAGTTGATGTAAAAAGTATTTCTGAGTTTCCAATTTTATATATTTCTTCATTCAGCCCTTGTGTGAGCTATACATATGTAAAATACATTGATATAGTTTAGAATAAATAATAGTTTTGTGTTATTTCTAGAATGGTATGCTCTCGCTTTTACTTTTCAGTTGAAATAGCATAACAGCTTTCTAACAGTCTGTATTGATGTGACTGGAAAATTACCGAATGCTATAGAAACACCTTACACAGAACTCTAAAGAAAAAATTAAATTTGTAAATTAATTTATGCTACATTACTTTGAGGTTTTAGACTATCTGAGATTTTATTCAAAAGTAAAAAATCAACAGTTGCTAGTAATAATGCGCAGTTCAACATCTATCAATTATTTTCCTCAGAATTATTAAGGTTTAATTTAAGCAGCACCAAAAGTTAAAATTTTCCTTCTTTACACACAACACTCTGAGCAATTCAGGAACGAATAAAGGTGTGGTGATTTCAAATGTTCTTATTATGTTTTCATTTCTAAGCTCACTATATAAGTCAGCTCAGGCTGCCATAACAGAATACCGTAGACTGGCTGGTTTGAGCAATAAGAATTTATATCTCACAATTCTGAAAGCTGGGAAATCCAAGATCAAGGTGCCAGCCAATTCAGCTCCTGGGGAGAGCTCTCTTCCTAGCACTCACAGAGAGCTCACACGGCAGAGTGAGAGTGAGAGAGAAAGAGAGAGAGACAGAGAGAGAGATCTGATCTCTTTTCCTCTTCTTATAACCCCATCCCTCATGACTTCATCTAAACCAAATAAACTCCCAAAGGGCAAATACCATCTTATTGGGGGGTAGGAGTTCAACATATAAATTTGGGGGGACACATTCAGTCCATTACATTCATCTTCTCATGCAACTGATCAGAACTAAATACTGCATCATTTCTAAGACCTGTGTGCTGTCAGATACACTTTGTCAAGAACCTTCTCACCGTGCACATGTCTATGCACTACTGGCCAAGTACCAAACTGAGCATCCATGAGCAAGGTATGAAGGCTTGTTCATAAAAGCCATGGTACCCACTGGGTCTCTAACCAGGTCACCTAGCCTAAGGCCAGATACTTCAGAACACATTTGAGGGATACTGTTGTTTGAGTTCTGTAATTTTACAGTGCTTCAAAAAATCGATTACCTAGCAATGAGTTGTAGGGGTTTTTATTTTTTCCCAATTTAGCTTTCGATTGGTAGCAAATGAATCCAGTGACTAAATGTTACTGAGTTGGCAATTCAAGTAGGTTTTGGGGTTTTGTTGTTGTTGTTTGTTTGTTTGAACTGAGCAGGAAGCAAAAGATTTTGCCATATACAAATACAACATTTGGTTTAGGATCTTAAGAAAGAAATTTTGAGCCATCCAGGCTGACTTTTCTTGTCATCCTTTAAAGTAGAGATAGTTCCTGATCCTTGGCCATCTAAACCACAATTTTGTTTTCCACAGGCCCAAAGTCTTCAGATTAAACAGAAGTGAAGTAAAATAGACTTTAAATATTAATGACTGCATGTGGTGTTCGAGCAGAACAAATAACTGACAGGCAATTTCCAGATTTTACACATTGTTCTGGAAAAGGCTTCAAAAGAGCAGTTCAGCAGGGACTGCCTCTCCGTGATCTGCATTGTGTTTATTTTCTTTATGCTTATTTTTAGCTTGCCTAACTACAGAATGTAACGCATGCAAAGAATCAGAGACCTTATGTGCAAAAGCACTCCCACACATACAGGTAGATGCAAGATACTTCTCCCTTTCAAAGAAAAGGATAAAAGACATAGGAAGAAATAGAGTTTTAAAAAAAAAAAAAAAAAGAGAGAACAAGACTAGATTAGATTGTAACCAGCCCATCAACAGAACCTAAAGTTATTTCCACATATCGTCACACCAAATCACATCTCTATTTGTCTCTGTGTCACTCCCTCCACGTTGATGAGTCAGCCTTGACTGACATTATTAACCCTGGAATTGTTAAGCATTATTGAATTCGGTCATGGGAAGGAAAGAGGTTGAAACTATTCAAAGCTATAAGTGGAATTGAAAATGTAAAGAGTTCAGTCTGTCAATGGACTTTTCAATAGTAGGAATGCAGTGTCCCAGGGACATGTTTGCAGGGAAACATGAAATTACAAAAAAAGTGTGCTTTTAGAAAAATTAGAGAAAGGAGACTTCTAATGAAAAGGCAAATTTTCTAGGATGCAGTCTGTATCGGAAAGGATACTGGAAAAGTCTCCATATGTCTTTTCTTTTAAAACTGTTCATATTTTCTAAATTTCTTTAAATTGAGTGCCACATTTATAAAGGCTCCACCTCCAAGACAATTCATCCAACATTTAGGAGCACTTATTGGACCTTTGTCCCACTAGCTGCTGAGGACAGAGTAAGGAAGCATCTCTTGAGGGAATAGGTTGTTGGAGCACAGGTGCGTATAATTTCCAAGAGAAGCCAGATTAGCTTGCCCAGCTTAACACTGAGGAAGACGTGGTGGTGCCAGTGAGGGGGCAGCAAGGGGAGGCTGACCATCAGCATATTCTCCATTTCTCGAAATATTGGTTTTTCAACTATGGCAGGCACTCAGAATTTGGTGAACTGTATTAAATGAAATGTTAGGTAAGAATTCCCTTTACCAATAAAGAAGATTCCATCCTTATCTATGGAATTTTCTGCTCAGTGGAGTGATCCAACATTGGAAGGGGCTGGGGGAAGTTATGAAAACTTCGTCCCTAGAGATTTCTAAGAAGAAAGAACCTTCTGATCTGGAAGGCAGACAATTGGACCAGACTATTTCCCAAGTCTTCCTCCTTCTATCATTTATATGTTTTTTTAAATTCATATAAGGAGGTCTGGTTCTGCACAGGATGGAGTAAGTACACACCATCTTGTCTCCCTCACTGTTTCGTAGCTGTTACATGCAGCTATAATGTAACAAATGGAACAGGAGTTTAGGACTCCAAAAAAGAATACTGGGTGATTGTTGGGAAAATCAGAGGTCAAAGTACCACCAAATCTTGTGATAAGTTGCTACCATTTTTTTCTCCTCTGGTATCCCTCAGCCAGGATTCAGGGCAGGGAGAAACCCTAAAATGAACAAGTAAAGAGTCCCCTGCCTTACAGAAGAAGGGGTGGGGCTGGGGGGCGGGGAGAAGTCCCCTATTCTTTTTTTTTTTTTTTTCCTTTACAGATTTGGGTGTCCATGGCCATTTTCAAATGTTGCCTTTTAGACGCTGGGAACAAGATGTCTGTATTTAGTTGGCTGAGCCCTGTCTTTGGAGATCAGATAGGTTTAGTTTTAAATGACAGCTGTGCCACTCAGAAGTTCTGCAAACTTGATGACTATTTAACCTCTCTGAGAGTCCTTTTCCTCGTTAGCACAATGATAATAGCACATTGTAGGATTGGTATCACATTCCTGGGTTGCTAAAAGTTTTCACTCCAGGAAAATGTAATGTTTCTGAATTCATGTATAAAAAGGAATGCAAGTTCTTTTATAACCTCCTGATTCGAGATGTCAATTATGCCAGTTCTTCAGTCAAATTACACGGACTAAAGCCTTCAGAAAAATGTACAGATATAATTCCCACTACAGCTGCTCTAAGGTTAATTCTCTAGTTTCCTCTCCTGGGTTTGACAAAATAAGGTCAAAGACACAAACTCCTTTGATTAAAATCTTTGCTTGTCCTTGGCATTCAAATTGGCCTAGACATTTTGGTTGCTTCAAATTGCTCAAGTAAAGTAGATTAATATCCTAGATAACTTGTTAATTTCCTTTCCAAAAAACTCCCTAAAATATTCCTTCCTAATGTTTCAAAGGAATGATTGTCCCAATCGGCACTTTAAAGGGACAGACTAGAATGACTCTTAATGTCACTTCCTGCTTCTGACATTCTATAATTCCTTGATTTGTAGGATTTTCAGAACATAGAAATGTGTAAGAAGTTTCTTCTCCCCTGGTGAGCGCTAACCAGATCTTGTTTCAAGGATAGCTCAAGAGCATGTGTATGCCAGGATGAGCAAGTTCTCATAATCAGAGTATGAGCTTTTTAAGAACAAGGGCCTCATCTCTCATTTCTTTTCTGCCTCCTGCAGCATATTCAGCACAGCTGTACTCTCAGATATCACAACCAGTGGCCAAAGCCTGAGCATTCTACCAGTTCAGTGGAATTGTGTTAAAACTCAAATAGTAGGTCTGTGGATTTTAAAGGTTATTTTTTATGATAAAGCAAAATAGTTTACCACAGAAGATACATAAAAGTTTGCTTACTTTCTGTGACTGATTCAGGAAGAATCTAGGTGGACCCATGAGAAAAGTGTTATTCAATAGAACAAAAGCCTTTTTGATTAGATGATAAATAGTAACCCTGTTGAAGAACTTAAGTGATTGTCTTATTCATATGTTTTCCTGTATTTTCCTTCTTACATTATTATTTTCAACTCTTCATTTCAGCCTACTATATTTTTATAATCTCAAAAGATGATTATAGCTTTCAATGAATATCATTTAAAACTGAGCAATGCCCTCACTAAGAGAAGTGTTCCATGAAGAAAAAAATATATAAGGATTGAGCCAATTTTACCAATGTTCGAATGAATCATTTTCAAAAAGGAAATGTCTATCATTTCTGCCTCACTTAGTTTTGATTATCATCCACAATGTGTTTCCTTACGAACGATCATGAGGAAATCTGCATCCCAACTATTCATGACTGTTATACAACACATAAGGATGTCCCTAGATGACTAAGTGAAGACTGCATTAGGGCTCAACCTCTCTGTTGGCTGTACACACATAGCTCAACACCGGCGAAGCCCACTGAAGATTTAGATTCAGATTGTGTCACCATATATATGCAGTATCTTGACAGAATGTCAGTCAATTCAGTAGATATACATATATAAGATACTATATATATCAGTCAACAGATATGTCAGTCAATTCAGTATATAAAATTGGTCTGGTTTTATATATATATAAAATATGAAGAAAAACAAAGCATGGTGAAAAAATACGTGTGTGTGCGTGTGTATCAAAGAACAAAAGTAGGGGTGATGAAAACTCTCTTTAAGGAGTTTTAGAAAGGATCAGTTTGACTTAACCAAAAAAGAAGAATAAGAATATACCTGGGGTAACCTATAATGAAAAAGAATATGAAAAGGAATATACGTATGTATACGTATGACTGAAACATTATGCTGTACCCCAGAAATTGACACATTGTAAATTGACTATATACTACAATAAAAAAAGTTTAAAAAGAGAATGTATCTAAGTTCCTGAAACAGAAAGGGCTGCTATAGGGGAAGTTAGCCCAATTCTGGGTGAGGTGGCAGAAGCAGGGCAGACAAGACCTTGCTGGATTCTGAAAGGCACTGAGGATTCTGACATTTTTCCTGAGATCACTAAGAAAATGACTAAAGGTTTAAGCTGAGGAATGGCAAGATCTTGTTTATGGTGAGATAAGAGCAATGCAAAGTGCACTGTGGCCTCAGTGTGGAGAACAGGCTGCAAAGGGCATGGAAGTGGATGCCCAGAGACCAACTAAGATACTATGGTACACTTCCATCTGAGAGAAGATAACCTCTTAGACTCAGATGGTGACTGTGCAGAATGGAAGGAATAAACAGATCTGAGATATATCATGAAAGTGAATAGATTGGTGATGAGTGATAGGGAGACAAAGAAATCAAGGGAATTTTCCAGTTTCTGAGGTTCTAACTTAATCTTTATAACTACATGATACGGATAATGTTATGTATCATTTGTGCATTTGACAGACATTTCCAGAGGTCCAAGCACAGTGATTTAGAGTGCCGGTGCCCTGACTTTGAATATTGGTTTTGCCTCTTACGAACTGTGACCTTGAGCAAGGTTCTTAACCATAAGCACATGGATTCTCAAACACCAACCTGAACCACTTGTAAGGTTTCTGAGATTCTAGTGTCTATGGGAAATAGATGGAACACATATCTCTGAGGTGAATCCTGCTCTCTAGAGATCTGATCTTGCATCACTGGTGCACAGAGTGGCATCAAACCCTAGTCCTAAAAAGTGACTTTTCTCTTAGTGAAGGTTTCCAGGTAACTGTGTTGCCTGAGGGTGAAACAGCATTTCGAGGGATTTTCTTGAGCTAACAAATGACAGGGACTGCACCAACGGACTATTTCTTTCCAGAGGAAGAAGTGGCCATAGCAGAGTTTGCAGACTTTGGTATCTATAGGGTACCAGGTGAGATGCAGTGGAATGGAGTGCAATGGAGTGGACCTAATACAAGAATTCCAACATTCCAATGTCATTTTATTCATTTTTTAACACTGCGAATGGACACTAAGTCTCAGCACAGACATACAATGGAGAGACAGAGACTACGGCTGATTAGAAAGAACATGTCTGACCAATCAAGGCAGCAGATACTCATTTCCAGCTCTTACTAGCGTGCCTAGATTTTTAAAAAGAATCCAGAAATCAAGGTTTTTATGAGACTTCTCCTAAAATTTAAATGTTGGCTCAATTTTTAGAATAAAGTGATAGATGGGTCAAATAAAGCACACCAAAGACCTCCAGGTTGAAATCTCTGGTTTCTACTCTCTCAAACAGTCCCCCATGGGATCAAGTAACAGTGGCAACGAATGAACAGGATGGAATTTATACTATTACAGGAGAGCAGTGTGATGCTGACACAGAAACCCTGCCTCATCGAATGAGCCATGTTCCAAACAGATGAACTGACACAGAACGTGAATGTCAGAAAAGGAACAGAAGAGCACAATTTAAGTAGGTCAGATTAAAAATCAATTAATTCAGTTTCTTTGATTGGCAAAATGGAACTCTTTGTAAGAAATCAAAACAATTTTCTTACACATTAAAAAAAGCTCTTGACAATGTTTCTTCTATTTAGTTTAAGGACTGAGCAAACTCTGCTGGACTAATTATATAATAAGTATGAACACTCATGAAATATCTAAGGAGTAAAAGCGGCAACTTCTCTCTGTCCTGCTTTCCCCAACAGCTCAAAAAAATGCTGATCTTGACAGTGTGTTGTAAGACTGAAACTCACAGTATTTCTTCTAAAATCGGTATTGAAGGAACAGAAACCACCATGTATATTATCACTGTATGCAACAGGGCTGAAAGGTTTGAGGTCTATGTTGAGACAGAGAGATGGAATATTCAATATACACCTAGAAATGAGATCATACTCCCCCTCACCAGCCCTGGGGGCTTTCTAGCAGAATAAAAGAAGGAGACTCATCAGGAGAGAAGGTATGACCCTTGCAAGAAGAGGGAAGAAGAATGTAAGTGGAAATGGAGAACACACAGAAACATGTAAGGGAGGAGCCCAGAATGAGGCACCTTAGGGATTTCTCACCTAGTGCATCTAGAGGGTTCAGGAGTGAGGTGTTATGCCAGTGACCCAGAAGCCAAGGGAGATAGGGTACATCTCAGTATTCTGGTCTTCAGTGGCCCATGTCATATGTCCTCTGCCCCACGATAGAGAGGCACTAAGACAGGGGAACATTTATCACCAGATGATGCTCACAGCTTATCTTTTTCATTTCAATAAAACACCCTGTGTGGCAGAACAAATCAAACTAACAATTTATGGAGCTTATTTTCAATTTATCTAGTTGCAAAGTGGTTTAAGACAGTCCACCTGAATTCTTCTGTTCTTCACTCTGACTCCTCAAATGGCCAAACCAGATTACGGGCAAAGTCACTCTACCTCTAAATAATTTCATCATAAATTCAAATCTACTCAGCAAATGCTTTTGAGCACTATCTATGTGCAAAACTCTGGGGAACACATCAGTCAAAAAAAAAAACTCAAAAAATATCACCTGTCTCAGCAGCATTTAGTTTCTAACGTACAAAGTTTAGAGAAATGGTTGCAAATTCAACTACACTACAATAAGAGAAATAGGTGAACTCACTCTCAGTCACACAAAATTGAAAATAACAAATTAGAAGGGCAGGTGTATGGACATCTCTGGGTATTTTTAATGGAGGTGAGGTAGCTTTGACAACAGAAAGAATGTTAGTTTTAAAGAGGTCTTCCCTATGTATCAAAAGAAGTTTGAGATTTTTTTAAAATCTTACGCTCTGTGCTTTACAATTTTGCCCAAGGACTGCCCTGCTCACCTTCCACTGTGGTGGTAAATAGATGGTCCTTCCTGGGGCACTTTATGCTGCTTGCCATTGAGCACAGGTGCAGCTGAGAAAGTGTGTTGCTGCTAACTCACTGTTTTCATGTCATTTTTCAGATATAATTTCCATCCAATCTATAAGAAACCCCTCCAATCCATTGCAAAAAAAAAAATTCACTTCTAAAAATAAAGGTAAATGTGTTTTTCCTATTGGTATTTCAAGTTATCCAAAAATGAAACCAATTACACAGTGATTACCTATTGCTCTTAAAAATCCTCATTATACAAATCTTAGGAGGGCACAGACTTTTCTTTTAAAGTTCACTTTCCTTTTGATACTTAAGCCTCCACCCTGACCAATCACTTGAAGTTTACGATACTTTCTTTCCTCAGTTCTCGCAGACACAATGGCTGCTTCTTCACTGAGCTATACTGAAGGAGCAGAGTAGAAATCTGCCAGCCAAGACGGTATGATTATCAAAGGGTAAGATTCCTAGAAGTTGGTGTTTTGATTCATGTGTATTTCTACCAAGGCTAGATACTGATCTTGACTTTTCTCAAATTACTTTTTCTTTTCCAAAGTCGAGGATGTGATCTTTAGCAACCAAAATTTCTCAGTAGATATTCCAGCAGTTTTTAGCAATGCTGGAGTGCCTTTCTTTATCATTTCTGTTTGATGTACTTCAGAGAGGATAAAAGCATGGGAAACTGGCCAAACTCAAACACCATGAAGCTTTGTAACTTCAGCAATAATCCTAAAATAGAGCAAAATATATCATTTCTGTTTGATGTACTTTCTGAGAATTTTCAAGCATCTTCAGATGAAGATTAACCTACCCATTGAGAGTATAAGTGAAGTGTTTAATTCTTAGTAAATAGTTTTCCTTGGAAAACCCAAGTAAAAGTCAATGGTGCTAAAAAATACTTTTGTGTTTTTCTTAAGGAAGGTTTTATCAAGGCTGAATGGTTTGGTTTAGAAATCTTAAGTGGAAATTTATAAAACTAAATAACTACAAAAAACTGATCACTTAGGTTTAGCTCAATGCTATGACCAGGTGTCTTGCTCTCTTCAAACTATTCAGGCAGTGCTGATTTAGGGGTTTTACCCGATCTGCTTTAGGTCCTTCCTTTCAACTCACTGGAATGTCTCACAGTAGGCATAGGATATCTTTCCTCTGAAAAATGTATCTGAGTATTTAAGGTGTTTCCTTAAAGAAACCTGCCTAGCCTTTCTTAAACTTAGAAAAAAACACTACTATTTCACTAACTAAAACCTGTTTTGTAGCTTCCTTCTTCACTAAGTGAATTTGTAAAGATGAATAAATCCTGAATAAGTAGATGTGTGTAGCATGGACCACAGAGCGTAGCACCAAAAGTCAACGTTCCCCATTTCACAGACTGACTGCTAGAATCTTCTACATGAAAACACCCATAGTTCCTAGTACTCCCTGAGGAAGGTGGTGTACCCCCAACTGAGAACCACTGATGTTATCCAAACCTCTCATTTTACAAATAAAGAAATAAAGACCAAAGAATTGAAATGACTGGTTCTATCTTTCAAGAAATGAGTTGAGACCAAAGTCAACTTTTATTGACTTCAAATTCATGCTCTTTCCTAAGCTGGGCAAATCCTTCCTATTGCTATGATGTGCTATATATTCATATTTTTATTATAAAAAAATGAAGAGAGTCTATCAGATTCTCTTAAATTTGTTTAAATATTCTAGCTCTTTCTTACACGTACACTGGCTGGCAGTCACCAGAATATCTGCCCCAGAGGTTCTAGGAAGATGGCTCTGAACACGTCTCTGTATCAAGAATAACACAAGCAGCATCTGACTAATTTTGCTTCATCCGTTTTAAATTTGCATGTTTCTTTGGAATTATTAACTTGATCAATAATTAATGTATGAGAAATAAATTTATAAATTATAAAGCAAGACACAAGCCATTAAGTGTTTTCTTTATATTTATATCAGTATTTATTAATGTCGTATTACTATTTATTACGTATTACTATCATTATCTTGTATTTTCACTGAACTGTTTCATGAAGTTCAGCATTCAAGATGGCACTTTCCCACCTCTTCTCATATCTTTTTCCTTTCTGGAATCTTCTGGAAAGAATTACTGATTTAATTTTTAACTGAGTAGTTTTGTTAATTACAGCTTTATAATATTGACCTTTTTTTTTACCTCATCCTACATTCGCTTCTTTCCCCAAGATCTATTAAAATCCTGACCTAAGTGTATTTTTTGCTTATGCTAATGTTGTTTCACAGGCTTTCTTAGTTGTATTACTGCTCTGTTTTCTATTTGTAAAAAAAATTTAAGGCCACTTATTAGATATATAATCCTGGATAAATTTAGTACCTAATCTGAAAGTCAGTTTCCTCATCTATAAAATGGAAATGAAGATACATACCAAACAATGTTGTTTTGAGAATTAAAAATAGAGGATTTTTTTGCCCCAATCTTCCTTCCTCCAATTTATGTTTAGACTGCAAATAAGTAAAAAGTTAATTGGAAAACATAAAATTAAGAGGAAAGGCCTACAATATACTAATACTATGTTTGTATTTGTATCAATATACCTTAGATTCAGAAAATTAAATTCTTGCTAACTTGTTTAAGATTTTCTACTTACAACAAGCGTTGAAGTCCCTTGAGCTAGTGGACAAAGAACAAAGTAATAATTGCTCATCTCTTCCCATAACTAAGAGGATAATGAACAGGGGTCCCAAAAGCTCATAAAAAGTATGAATCTAGAGGTTAAAGAGGATGACCCCTTATTCTGTATTAATAATAGTGATGAACATTTCCATTCAAAAATTACTTTCCAGTAGAACCAACAATATGTGACTGTACGGGAACAGAGGTTAAAATTAAATGATTATATAAAGAGGAACTTGACTAATAGCCTCAGAAGACAAAGCACAACTTTATAAATAAGTGACAGTTGGGTAGGGGCAGCTTATAGATAAAGCTGAGATACATTTTTTAAATTATTAACACTACATTTACATAGAATGGATTAACGGTGGAGATTGTTCTATTATTATGTAGAGCAGAAGTGTTCCCTCCAACTCTTGGATTCCATCAGTGGATGAGGAAAATTTGGCCAAAAAGTTTAAAGAGACATAAAGGAGAAATAATATTTGACCAAGATTACTTATTAAGCAGAGTCTTGGATACCCAAGAAATAGGTTAACCAGATCACTGTATTTGGAGACAGACTTTTGAAGAGTTTTAGAATTTGCATTCAAATTCAGACAGGGCAAATTGTTTACAAGATACATACAATTACAACTACCATCTGAACAACACATCAGGAACTCTTAATTGCTTAAGAAGGTAAAGAATTAATAACTTTTGCTATTGTTCTAGCAACTAATTACAGCAGCAGCTACGTACCTGCCTAGCAACTGGTGTTTCTTCAAAAACAAAATCACACTCAACCATTTTCCCCACCCTGGATATCATTATTCTGCTCTACTAAGACAGGCTCTGAAATTAGATTCTTTGTGCAGAAAGCATGTCCTGAAAACACACAAAAGGAGGACTTTGGAGTTCAGATTGCGTGCTTGAGTGTGTGTAGCTGAAAATGAGGAGCAAAAAATACAGAAGATTGACAGCAATTGGGTATATTTTCCTCACAGTGGAAAATCTGAGAGACTTTTCCACTGACACAAAACCAGAAAACAGCATGACTGTGAACACCCCAGGAATTTTTTAAATGCTTCGCAGGTCCCTTATCATTATAAAAAGCAAAGCCTTGATTCCTGAGATGTGATTCAAGTCCAACAACTGATAGAAGGTTGAGCTCTTGGTTCCCTCTCCACTGACACAAGTTTTTAATAAGGTGACTAAAATTTATGTTAAGCAAATGAAAGTTGTATCAACATTCTTTCTTTTTCTGTTTTCATTCACTGAATCATTTATTCACACAACTCTACTTGAACTTTAACGTTTTTTTCTGTCTCCTTCAGAGCATTTCTATTCCCTCCTGATTCAACGTCCCCTTTGAGATTCATCTTTTACATTCATAATCAGAACTACAGTGACTGAAGACCTGAAAGAAGTATTGTAAAAATAGGTAATTTTGTTATTTAAGAAAAATGTGTGTTAGTATTAATAATGTCCTCCATTTTTAATTATAAGCTTTTCTTTAAGAAAATTTTTCTAAACATATTTCTTGGGCTTTTTATTTAGTGAACAATTACTGCATAACTATTGCATGCCAAGCATTGTGACTGAAGGATACAAAAGTACTGGGGATAAAAGGTGAATAATATATAGCCCATGCCTTCAGAGACAATGCCTTCAGAGACAATTCTTAAATTAGGGAGACAGGTTTGTATATAATTACTTTAAGAATGCACAAGGTGCTGAGATAATCACAAAAGAGGGCAAGTTAAATTCCAGCATCAATATGTTAGATGCATATAAATACACCATTGAGAAACATTTTCAAATAGCAAATATGCGATATTATTCATCATATAGCATTGTTTCTACAGAAAATCAGAGTCAGAATAATTATTCCTAATGAAATACTTTTCTAGGAATGTTAATTTGCCATGAATAAAACATTTTCATAATACTGGTAAATCTGAAGTGCTCCTATTCTGCACTACTATCCTATTTCTTATGAAAGTAAAATAAAACATACATTCCACTTTCTTCGATTTCTGGAAGTCCCACTAACCTCAATGCTTTGATCAACGTTACCATACTAATCATGTATCTTCTGCTACTATTACCCAAAAATCAATGGGCATGAAGTGAGAAATAAGTAAAAAAAAAAAAAAAAAAATCTGAGTTGTTTTATCCAGGAAAAAAAATTTAATAGTATCACAAATGAACTGTAATGTTGGCCTTGTGTCTGCACAGTTCAAAGTCTGATTCTGATGCAGCATTCTGGCCAGTGAGGTGCTAGGAAGTAGTTCTGACAGCATGACAACCACGGCTTTCACTAGCCTTAGAGGGAAGGGGAGTCTCCAAGGGCTTGCTTTCCCACCTCTCTCAAAAAAGAAAAGTGAGCTGGGGGTTGAATGTAGGGAACTAAGATAAAACAGTGACACGGTTTTCTCCTATTGAGCCAATATTGTCAAAGTGGACAAAAGCAATTACAGGTTGGTGGCCATCTGCAAAGCAGAAGCATATAAAGTTCCAGCAAAAACCTCCTTGAATCAGACCACAGATGGCATGAGTTCATAACTAAAACCAAGGTCCCAATGCAGGCCACTGTGGGTCACTGTTGATAGAAACAACAAAAGATCTTCAAGGTCTGCAGAAGGACTAGTATGCAGTATAAATGAATAAAAGAAACAATCACAAAGATGAGCACACAGAAAGAGATTATTCCAGAATAAAAAGCAGATCAGGAAAAGGGGGTGGGACTTCTAGAAATATTTGTTGAAATCATTTTTATATCCCTTGTCTTAAATTGTCTGGTTCATTTCTTTTTATGGTATGTATGTACAAGTATAGCCAATGTTCTTTGGTTTAAAAGCAAAGACTTTTTAAAAACCACCACCGTTGAGTTACAGGATGCAAGAAAGAAGGAAACTTTTTTAAGATGTAAAGAGACAGCTATGATTTTGCAAAGCATATTGGATACAGCAAAGGGATCCATGGGATTTGGGCTTAAAGGTGGTGTTTTGAGCAAATGCAACCATAAAGGGCATGACTGAGCATGAAAGGGCCAGAAGAAAGAATATAGCCTTCCAGAACAAACAGCTAAAAGGAAGAGCATAAGAGCCACGGGGGACTCACAATGCAGGACCAGATCAAAGACCTTTTCCTCAGCTACGCAGATTAGAGGTAGTCACCAACTATTTAGTGATGCCAAATTAGAAACTAACATAGAAATACACTGCACACCACTTTTAAAAAGTGTATATCACTTTTCCAGCTGTCAGCACAGGGTAAGACAGAGATTCAAAGCATGAGAAGAACTTGACACAAGGGAGGCTTTCCACTGCTGAGATGAAAGAGACCCTTTGAAAATTCTTTGGAGTGACCTGTAAGAGCTGAGAGAGGTCCCCTACTGACAGCCAGCAAGAAAATGGGGACCACAGCTCTACAACAACAAAGAACTGAATTTAGCCAACAATCTGAAGCCTGGAAATAGATTATTCCCTAGGACTTCCAGATAAGAATCCAGCCCTGCCAGCATCTTGATTATGGCCTCATGGGACCCCAAGCAGAGAACTCATCCAGAGGGCCCACTCGGCCTTCTGACCTACAAAACTTTGTGCTAATAAAATAAACTTAAATTTAAGTATAAATTTGAATTTAGATTTGTTTACATCTTTCTAAAATTCAGATCTAATTATATCTTTTTTTTTTCCTTTTTTTTTTGCTTGAAGTTTTCACAGGCTTCCTGTTGAAGGGAATTCTCCTTAACCCTATCATGATTTACCACACCCTTTATAACTAGGGTCCTACCTACTTCTCCAGCTTCATCTACAGGGACCCATTCCCACGGTCCCAGGCTACAGCCACAATGGACCACTGGCTTGTCTTGAAAAGCAATGGTTGAGGTGCAACAGACGGGCTCTCTCAGCAACTCTTCCTACGTGTGTATTGTCGAGCCTAGAAAACTAAAAGGTGCATTCCTCACCATGGTGGATCCTTCCCATTGATCCACTGCACCTCTCTTGTCGGGTGCGGGAACAACCTAAGATTTCCTTCTAACCAACAGAATACGTCAAAGGTGGTGGAACGTCACTTTCATGGTTACCTTAGGTTATGTTAAGACTCTGTCTTAGCAGACTGGAGAGATTCCCTAGCACTTAACATATTAAAGTTGTGGGGGAGGGTAGGTATCTCTTTTTTTCTGCTCTACTAATCCAGCTTAGAAGGGTAAAGTATGTTTTATTTGTCTCCATGGCACCAGATACTACCCATCTAGTAATTCTCATTGACTAGAGCTGCACAATACTATTAATGTCAAATACCAGTTATACATGGCAGTAATGAGAGAAGCATTCCATGTTCTGTCAACTCTGGATTAGCAGGTGCCTGATTCTTTTCCTGTGGCCAACCTAGCCATGGGAATCATTTAATTTTGAAGTTCCTACCACAAAAAGATGGCAAAAGAAAATATCTACTTTCATGCTCTACAGAACTACCCTAGGAAGCCACTCTTTTCACCTCCAAAAATATCCCTAAGCCTGCTTAGATAGTAATTATCTCTCTGGATCAGGCACTTCTCTGACTCCCATTTCCCTTAGCTACTCCTACACTTGAACAACTTGATAGGCATTAGAATGCTTTGCAAAATAAATTTAGAGAATTTTTAAAGGAAAAAAACAATCAGCCAATCTCGGGGGCTTTTTTTTTTAATGAAGTCATAAGATTCAAAGATTGACAATGTGAACTTTCAGTAATGCAAATCTAATTTCCAATCCCTTTTACATCTAAAAAGCTAAAAGGCAGGCATTTTTAATTGGGAAAAAACACCTCTGAAAAAGGTTCAGGCAGGTCCCAAATTAGATACACATAAAATATTAAGTAGAGTTGGTGGTGGCAGGAAGGATTTTAGCTTTCAAGGGACTCTGGAGCCAATATTAAAAGCTTAAATAAACATAAGTCTTATTCAATGTTTTAATTACACATATTTTTCTTCCTAGGTAGACTGTAAACTACTGAGCCACAGGGAGTGTGATATATTTATTTGCATTTATCCCTATTAATAGTTGTGTCTTGAAGAAAAGAGATTTGTCCAAGAACCTGATTTTGCAGATCCTTACCCAACTACTATTACAGCTATAAGACACCTCTGCCATGTTCCAAAAGAAGCTATAAATTGAATTTCATAAAAATAAAAACTTTGTGCATCAAAAGACACCATCAATAAGTGGAAATACAACCAGCATATTAGGAGAAAATATTTGCAAACATATTCTGCCAAGGGACTTATATTCAAAATGCATAAAGAACTCTGATGACTCAATAATAAAGACATTATCCAATTTAAAATGAGGCAAATGATCTGATTAGGCATTGCTCCAGAGAAGATATACAAATGACCACTAAGCACAAGAAAAGATGCTTATCATCAAGCCATTAGAAAAATGCTAAACTGGAAAACAGTTTGGCAGTTCTCAAAAACTTAAATATAGAATTACCATGTGAATTTGCAATTTCTCTCTTAGATATATATCCATGAGAAATGAAAATATAAGTCCACATTAAAAAGTAGTACATGAATGTTCATAACAGCATTAGTTTTAACACTAAAAAATGTAAACAACCCAAATGTCCAGAAACTGATGAATGGACAAATAGAATGTGGTACAACTATGCAACAGAATGTTACTCAGCCATAAAAAGGGATAATGTATGAACAAGGATACAACATGGATGAACCTCGCAGCATTATGCTAAGTGGAAAAGATCAATCTTAAAAAAACATATTGTATTCCATTTATTGCATTTAATTGTCCAGATTAGAGAAATCTACAGAGAACGAAAACAGATTAGTTGTTGAGCACACTGCTGGTGGGGTTTCAGGGAAGTCAGAAGTGACTACTAATGGATATAGGATCCCTTAGGTGGGTCATGAAAATAGCATACAATTGCACAACCCTGTGAATATACTGAAAATCACCATATGCTTTAAAGGGTGAATTGTATGGTATGTGAGTTATATCTCAACATAGTTATCTTTAAATAAATGTTAAAATTTGTACTAAAAATCAGAGATAAAGTAATACCCAAACTAGCATTGATGGATGAGGGGAAAAAAAAAGAATAAGAAAAAAATAAAATTATAATCACTTCAGAAAAAAAATAAGAATGGATAAAGAAAGAAATGCAGAAAAACACACTAAACAATTATTAATAATAATTAATCCAATAAATATAATAACTATAACTAGTAAGTATCCTAATCACTATAAATGGATTAAACACTCAAGTTAAGTATAAAGACAGTGGAATTAAATGTTATATGTATGTTGCCAACCTTAAACATAAAACATTGAAAGATTGAAAGAAAAAGTTGGAAAATATATACCTATCCAATACTAGTCATACAAAAGCTAGTAGAACTATATTAAAATCAGACAAATAGAAGAAAAATACATACATTGCTAGAAATTTTAAAAGTCACTATATATTAGTAAAATTTTATCTTCCCGAAACATAACAATTCTAAACTTGTATGCATGTAAAAACATAGTTTTAAGATACATTAAACAAGCAGGGAGCAAACTACAAAGAAAAGTTAAGTCAATTGTGAAAATGGCAGATTTTTACATACTTTGTTCAATAAACACCAGATTAAGCAAAAAAAAAAAGTAAAACTAACTTTTAACGGTTAATAAGCTTAATTCAAGGGATAGATGTAGAACACTGCACTTAAAAATTGGAGAAATCACAAACTTTTCATCAGATGTTGGACATTAGGAAAACGGTGTGTGTCACAAAACATTCCAAAAATTGCAAACATAAAGACTGTGACTTCTGACCTCAATGTTAAGTTAGAAACTAAAAAGAAAAACACAACCTTAATACCATGAAACCAAACCTAAGAGTCAGAAAAGAACTCATGGACTCATAAAAAATTCAAAATATAGGCCAAAAAATAAACATACTGCATGTATAATCTTGAAGGATGGTGTTTAAAGGGAAATTTATAGCCTTAAATACTTAAAATGAAAAGTCAGAAATGCTGGAAATTAATTAACGAAATATTTAACTTAAAAATTAGAGAAAGAAGACTGAATGAAACCAAATAAAGGAAGGGAAAAAGTGATAAGGGCCAAAACTAATAAAAACAGAAGACAAAGATTTAAAGACAGTGTCAACAACAACATAAATTGATTTAACTGTCATAAAAGATGAATAAAATTTTGAAATAACAATATATAAATAAGAAAGTAAGCAGAACTACAAATTTGGGAAATTAAACATAAGAAAACATTACCAACAATTTTACGACTAAATTTGAAAGCTTAAATAAAATGGACAAATTCCTAGAAAATATTACAAAAATATCTCTGGAAAGGAATACCTACCTGAAAAGTCTATACTTATTAAAACAATTGAAGCAATATAAATATCTCCCACAAATAAAACATACGGTTTTGCAAGTGAAGTCTATCAAACTTCGAGGAAAAAAAATCCAATTTATACAAACAATTCCAGAGAACAGAAAAAGGGGAAGGAAGCACTGTTTGTATCCTTCAAAGAGGCAAATAAAACTGATTTCAAAAACATATAAGAACTGTATAAGAAAGAAAATTTGTGGGTAAATCTAAGCCATTAATATTTTTTTAAGATTCTAAAGAAAATGTGAGTAAATCAAATCCAAAAATGTACATATATCACAAACAGCTGAGTTTAAATTAAAACATAAAAGTTTGAGTCAACATTAGAAAGTCTTTTAATACAATTCACCAAATTAAGAGATTAAAAGAGGATTATCTCAACTATCCCAATGATTTTTTTTTAAAAAATGGCTAGTCACTACATATTTAGTATTATTTTTT
Source organism: Camelus bactrianus (assembly GCF_048773025.1). Lineage (NCBI taxonomy): Eukaryota > Metazoa > Chordata > Mammalia > Artiodactyla > Camelidae > Camelus > Camelus bactrianus. The sequence continues at coordinate 44,743,318 of NC_133552.1, read as the reverse complement.
ACAAAGCTTTAATAAACTTACAAAAGGAAGAAGCATATTGTCATGGGTATATTTTTACGTGATAAAACTATTTTTAGGCAGGCACAACAATCATCAACCCAAAAATAAGACCGAGGCTAACCCGAAGAATAGGAAAGACTGGGGCATGATATACAGGGAACTTCAGATAGATTGTGATTATTTAGTACTTTTTAAGCTCTGTGGTAGCTACACAAGTGTTTGTTTCATGATCATTATTCACACCTTTTGTTGGTAAGAGCTGTACCACAAAGAGTAAACAAACATATAAACAATTTAAAAATCAAGAACAAGCAGAGCTTCAATAATGACTAATATATCTGATCAGTTACAAAGATAGCAGATAAGTCTTCAAAAAAAAATTTTAAGCTACAAACCAAACCATTACAGGATTTTACTCTCAGTAGAAAGATTCCCACGAAATGGGTTTAAAAGTAGCTGATGCCTCCTGCTTGCTGTCTGAAAGCCCGGCCGTGGACGTCCCTCATCGGAGTAGAGAATGATGCCGACTAGAGAACAGCTAATGATGAATTGGCATCCATGACAAAGATGCAGTAGGGAGACCATTCTGTTCCCCAGCTCTGAGGACCCCCAGACATCCAGGACCCCAAACCACTGAAAGATAAAACTTAGAATGGCTACTAATAACTAAGCCCCAACTTTGCCCCAGCCATTTTACATATATTATTTCTAATTTTGACAGTGATCCTGTAAAGTATATATTTTAATCCCCTTTCTACAGAAGTAGAAACTGAAATTCATATAAATTAGACAATATCCCCAAGGTCACACAGATGATAAATTACAGGGTGAGAACATTAATCCAGTTGTAACCGAATCCAGAAGCAATCCACTTCCTACTAACCCTTCCATCAGATTCATATAGTAAACACATAAATTCTTGACAACACTGAATAATTGATATCTATGAACAAACAGTAATAAATAAAGAGAATGGGTCCAGATTAAAACCATGGTTTTTTAGAAGTCACACAACCTGCTTTTACTTTTAATCAAACCTAGATTAAATTTTACATTGGCCTTCAACAAGACTGAATTAAATCACTTTACAGATTTATTTCCTTTTCTATTCTCCTTAAAGAGCCCACCTTGGACCTGAAATCATATTAATCAGCTTCTGAGAATTTACAGAATAAATTTTAAATAGCAGAGGCTTGATAGCTTTTCTCATGAACTTCTGGTAGGAAAGAATCATCTACACTCACAGCCATCAAGGTGAAAGCAAGAGACAATTGTCTGTCCCCTCTCTGGTGGACCATTCTCTTCCCTACAGGTACCCCTACTCTCTCCTCTTTGGTGTAAACTTTTATTTAGTGGGACAGCAAACATCAGTCTGCATGGAACGTCTTCTGAAATTTTCAAAGCAAACCTAAAATTTAGCAGAACTTAGCACAGCTTCTTTCTTTTAAAATTAAATGCTACTGTATAAGCATGACTGGCTGGGTAGAACCAAGAGTCTAGGAAATAGACATGATTTGCCTTCACCAACAGACAGTAACAGTGCACGATTTACGGGAAAATGTCAGAGGTTAACTGGTGTCAGTGATTTGCTATGTTGCTATGTTTCCCAATAGTCAGCCACAAAAAGGGCTGTCAGTACTGCTAAGAGCTAAAAATCTTTCCAATTGATAGGCAGCTTGAAAGGTCAAGTGTAGGCAGAAGCAGTATGTAATCATTTCTGCATTTATTCCAATACGTCTATCTCATAAGTATCATTTGTTATGCAATCTTAATATAATGAGGCTCTATAGGATCAGAAAAGTATGACTCCTTTCTTTAAATTTATATTTTAACTTATATACATATATATACAGAGCTACTGTCAATCAAGAAAAATAAATTCTTCTCTAATGCAAACATTTTAAGTACTACATCTTTTAAATCTTTAGACCATGATGAGTTATTCAAAGATTTTAACAGTTTCTCCTTCATTCAATAAGTAAAAGTGAATTCGACTGTTCAGGCCATTAGTCGTAATAATGGGTGCTTATTAGCAACCAGCATTTTGCAGCTATTCTTGGGATAAATTTAGCTAAATTCAGCATGTCAAATTAGAGCAAAGAATTTGATATGTTTTCTCCCTCTCCTCACATTATAATGACTTCGCCGCCATTTTTTACTTCGTAAAAAGGGTGATTGTGAAAATCAGAAACTTTCTTGGGTGCTATCCTTCCCTTTAAAAAGAGCATCCATGGGTTCAAATGGGTACCCAGCTTTGATGCCTGGGAAAATGCTAGAATTTTATTTCACACAGATCAATTCTATATCTCAAAGGATCTCAAAAGAATAACAGAAAATGTCTATGCATATATAACATTATTGTATTACTGCTCAGTGACTCAGACAGCAATTACAACAGTCATAAATGTCAAATATCTCCCTAGTATGTGCATCCACCTAGTCAAAGCCGTACTTCACACACCAAATACTGCATGGATGTTTTAGCTCAAGTCTTATCTGAAAACCAGACAGGGTCAGTATGCAAGTATATCACTTCATAAATGATGCCAGGGAGCAGGCGTGAAGGACCAGGGAGGGTGTGATGATTAGTGTCATGTATCAACTTGACTGAGTCATGGGATGCTCTGACACCCGGTCAAACATTATCCTGGGTGTCTCTGTCAGGGTGCTTTTGGATGAGGTAAATATTTAAATCAGTAGACTGTGTAAAGCAGATTGCTTTCCTTAATGTGAGTGGGCCTCACCCACTCAGTTGAAGATCCGAATAAACAAGAAGTCTGACCCTCCCTCAAGTGAGAAAGAATTCCTTCTTGACAGCCTTTGAACTGGGATATCAGCTTTTTCCTGCCTTTGGACTCACACTGAAACATTGACTTTTCCTGGGTCGTGAGCCTGCAGACTCATCCTGTAGACTCACGTGAGCCAATTCCTTCTACTAAATTTATATACATACGTGTACACACATGTTCTAGGCACAGATGTATTATATACATACACACACACACACACACACACACACACTCACACACACACACACCCCACTGGAGCACCTGAATGATACAGAGGATAAAAGAGAGAAAGGAGACAAATCTATAAAAGGATGTGTTATTAAGTCTGGACAACTGGTGCTCAATCTACTGTGGAGCTGCAGGATGCATCTCAGAATTGTCCACCAGCAGAGAACAACTGTTACCACCACTGTGAGTGTCAGATGTGCCCCCACAGTCATCCCATTCCCTGAGTCAGAGAAGCTCCAGGGCAGAACACAAAAGACCAGCACACATTCTTCAGTTAGCACACTCTCAGCATAAAGATGCTCAAATCAATGACCCTGAAAACAGGAAATCAGGAGAGAAAATCAACAAAACCAAAAGCTGATCTTTTGAAACGATCAATAAAATCAATAAGCCTCTAGCCAAAAAAAACTAAAATAAAAAATTAGGGGACACAAATTACAAATTTAGTATCAGAAATTTTAAAAGGGGGACACCAGTATCATCCCCACTGATACTGAATAATCAGTGAATCAATCATTGAATGAGTACCATGAACAACTCTATGCAAACAAACTTGATAATCTAGATGAAATGGACTAATTACAAAGAAATATTTGTTGATGCATGAGAGACCCTAATCTGTTTGAAAAATTTAACTGAACTGCATGGTCCATAGCCTTTACTGTTGAGGGGAAATTGTTTGAAGAAATGAACACTGCGGCTGTGTGCTGGTTCCTGTGTGCTACTCTGATTGCTTTTCTCACCACTCAGTCTCAGGGCTCCAGCTGTACCAAGCCTGCGGCAGTTTCTTCAACAAGCTACTTGCTCTCCTGCCTTAGATCTGCAACACGGTACTGCATCCTCTGATGTGCCTCACGTTCTCTGCTCCCCTGTGCCTGACTAATTTCCATGATATTTCAATGTTAAAGTTCAATGAAGAAGTTTGTTTTCTTGGTTCACTTATTCACAGTGACGAGTAGTGGAGCTGATGGAAAGAGAACTGGTTTTAAAGTCAGCCAGTGATGGGAACAGGCCTGGTTCTCCCAATCTTATCGCTAAAAAGTAGAGATAATTTTTAGTGATTTTGTCCAGGTAGAGATGACATACGGTAAACACATTAATGCAGTTTCCAGCACATATTATAGTAATAATAATAAAAGTCTGCATCAAATTTTCTACTGTATGTTAGTTGTTACCACTGTGTATGTGGTTATATATCTGTGTTTATCAACATAACCTCCTCATTTGAAAGTCAGTATCTCTTTCTGCACTAAAAAAAGAATTTTCTCACTTCCACTGAAAGACTAAAATGTCAGTACAGTGGCCTGGGCATTGATGCACTTCATTATTTCTGATATGCTTACAAAATTATTATTGCCCTTTTCCTCAGGCTATGTTCTTACTACTTATCACCTCATAAAAAATAAAAAATGTTCTCTCTACAGACTTATTTGTTGTTCAATCTCCAAAACATTTTTTCTAAACATAATATTTCATCTATATTCATTTACTTGTTCTTTTTTTTTATTTAACAATTATTAGCTGAATAATTACTCTGAGCATTCATTGTGTATGCTGAGAAAAGAATGAACAAGATTTGGTCTCTCTGTTTTTAGGAATTTTATTTCTTAGGGGAACAACAGAAAAGTTAAAGAGCAATTTTGATTATATGCTAAGTGTTATTAAAGGCTTAATACAGAAAGTATAGGAACTTAGGAAACAACCATTTGACTCAGTCTTTGAATGTCAGGATAGATGCCACAAAGGAACTGAAACTTGATGGGAGGTCAAGAATCAGGATGCTGATGGGAATTAGTCAGGCATAGGGGACCAGAGATCTTCAGACACTTCAGGGAATATGGTAATGTGTGACAGACCCAAAGCAGGAGAGCATGTGGCTTACTGAAGACCCTGCAGCAAACTTGGTGCAGCCGGAGCCCATGAGGTTGAAGGTAAGAAAAGAGATCAGAATAGGACACAGGAACTAGACACACAGTAGTAACGTTCATTTCTCCAAACACTTCCCTATACAGTATAGTCTATGGACCAGTCATTTCGGTTAAATTTTCCAAACTGATTGGAGTCATTCATGCATTTGGAAGCAATTCAATTCCCTACACTGCACTAGTCCCCAAGAATACAGTGGAAAATGAGCCAACCCTGCCCTCATCAAGTTTACACTCCAAGGAAGGAGACAGGCAATAAGCAAATAATAAATGAATTTATTAATATGTTTACTACTTCCATAAAGGAAAGGGCACTGTGAAAAAAATGAAAAGGGTAGACGAAAAGGTCTTTTTAGAGAATGTTCAGAGAAGGTTTTTCTCAGGAGAGAATATTTAAGCCAAGTCCTAGATGATGAGGTGCTAGTCCTGTAAAAATCCAGGGAAAGAGCACATAAGCAATGGTAAAGGCTGTGCTGTGCTGAAGACTCAGGTGTGTTTCAAGAACGAAAAGATGGCCAGGGTGATGGAGCACGGGATGTAAGAGGGAGAGTGTGGCAAGAAAGGAGGGTGGCCAGAGAAGTGGAGTCAAACCATTCAGGACCTTAAGAACCAGTTTGGAGTTTTCCTCCAAGGGCAATGAGAAGCATCCAAAAAAGTTTTAAGGAAAGAAATGGCATGATCTGGTTTATATCTTAATAAGATTACTTTTCTTGAGAAATTACTGCATGCCACTGACTGAATGCATATGCCTATTATTGAGTGCTTAACAAATCCTTGTTGAATGAGTGAATGAAAGAGTGAAAAGTTTATCTGCTCATCATTCTATAAACTGAAACTTTCCACTGTCACAGTTTCTTAAGAAGCTACAGGAGGATGTGCTCCAACAAAACAAGGATAAAAATCAAGAAACAAAAAGACATGAAGTCCAGGAAACAGTGAAAGGGAATAACAGGATATTAACTGCTCAGCAGATTAAGAGATTTGCCAACCTTGATTGAGGCAAGAAAATAGCTGACTCCAGAAGGGAAGCTTCCAAGAAAGAAATGCAACTGATAATTATGCTTCACTGTATCAGATTTGTTTAGCATTTAGAACATATACTAATAATAGAAAACACTGAGATACATCCCAACAAAAATGCAAATATGAACTCAAAAGGAAGAAAAGAAAATGGAATATCACAGTAAACCAGTTGGCTCAACAGAAAACTGATCCAAGTGTAACTTAAACACTGGCTGCTAATCCAACCATATACCTATGCTTGGAAGCAAGACCAGGAATGGGAAGTTGGGGTAAAGCTTGGTATCTCTCATTACCATATGACATTTTAGAAAGCATGTTCACGTATTACTTTCACGTCAAGTCCCTGGCCTTCCCATCTTGCTCCTTTCCTTACTTATTGCCTCCACACTCTAGCTCAAGGCCTGTTCCCTTGGCTTCTGTGTCCCTTTGGCCAGGCCCAATCCTAGAAGTGATGCTATAGAAAACCTGATCAAGATTTTTGCCTATTTATACAACTTTGGGTCCCAAGCTATCCAAACTGGTTCTAAGTTCACTTTACTTATTCACAGGAGTGTCTCATGCCTGTGGCATGTCTTAATTATTTATGTATTATATAGACCTCTGAGAATTAATCTTTATTCATTCTTCTCCCTATAGAATAAAAGTTCCATGTAAGGATATTGAAGTACCTCTACAGAATTTTTCCCTTTGACATGAAAGAAATTTATTTAACTCTGAAAGAAGTTTCTGTAAACAGAGAGGAAATATATCCATTATCACAGTTCCATGTTTCCTATTTTGTCCTCTTATCCCCCTAATTGCAATTATTCATACAGTCTCCTTTGTTTCAAATCCATTTTAGCTTTACTAAAGGAAAATTTTGTGTGAAAACTTAATTACCTTGTAATTTGAGGATTTTATAAGTAATATTAATTTGACATTTATAGTTTGACAAAGTCAAAAATTCCTGCTGTCCTATCTAGCTATAGGCCACCTTACAGAGGCCATTCATAAATTGTATCTAGTATCTAATATTTGAACATACAGCCAATAATTTAATTTATAAAATTAAGGTTTTGGCTTTTCAATTATATTTCCAGAATCTTAATTAACACAAGCTAATGAATTGAGCACTGGGGCCAAGGACACCATTAGAGACAGCTAATGAAAGGCCAACAGAACGTAATGATTTTTCAAAATAGAACTAGAAGTAACCACTGATATTTTTAAGCATGTGATTATGTGATATTGTATACATGATGACTCCATCAACTTAGAAACTGAAGAAAGCTTCCTGAGGGTGAGGATTTTTGCTGCATGTGCCAATACTCTAGCCCCTGTGCTTTGAACAGTATCTGGCACTTGGTAGGTGCTTAAGTAATTTTCTGAATTAGTGAATGAGAAATTGATGTATCACATTCTATTAATTAACACTTTATAATAAAACCAACTGCACTTTTGTTCTATAGCACAACAAAAATTAGTTATCAGCATTAGTTCTGGAGCTTCACAGACCCTCGAGCATCTTCTGAGTTATCAAAGGTACCGTGGCACTCACATTATATTATGATTTAGTAATCAACTGCATTTTACTACATTCTGATTCTTTGATCAGTGGCCAGGCCTCAAATCAGACAGAATATTAATGAAGTTTTTTGTAGACGTTTTCTTCCTATTGCTTAAAAGAGGTCACAAACTCGTGTCCCTCAATAAATCCAGTTTGCAGATACGTATTTTTTTGGTCTTCACAGCATTGATATGCGTGTGTGTGTGTCTGTGTGTGTGTGTGTACACATGCACATTATGTCAGGTTATCTCATATCAAATTTTAGATTTGTTCTATCTCTTGAAAAAAAGTATAATATCTGACAATAATGCTCAAATCCCCACCTGGAATCAATAGGCAGGACCAATGCCTTTAAACAGAGTACATGTTTTCTGGGTTGACACACTTCCCACCACTCTCTTTGGTCCTACTAATCAGATACTGTTCATTACGGTGCTCAGACTGTTGATTCTTGGAGTATAATTAAGAAGAATATGAAAGATTTTACTTTGTGCCTCTTCACTCTTTAATATCATGGATAGGAATTCAAGTTTGTAAGACCTGGCCTAAAGGACAGAGTGCTACTGCTTCAGCATAGCAGACCTAGCCCTTCATACTCTGGCCCAAAGGAATATATTCATCCTTGTCTACACCCATGACTCTCCGTGCAGTTTATTCTAAACAAAGCTCATTTCCCCAATGGGCCATAACCATTCATTCCTCCCTCCCTGTCTTTGCAGAATCTATACGTGGTCCATTCTGCTAAATTTTTTCAAATGCCATACCCTCTCCTGCAAGAAGCAACAAATAGTTGTTAAATGCAAAAATGTCAAGCACTTTAACAGGTTCTATGGGATACAGAAGTAAACAAGGGACACTTAGGAAGGAAGTTGCCCTTGTTAATAATTACCAAAAAACAGTTACAATAAAATGTGCTCTTGTCTGCTTTCCTGGTTACTGGCGGTTTGCTCAGGAAGGGGTGGGGAGTGCACAGAACCTAAAAGTTTTTCACTTCAAAAGAAATCTCATATACTGAGTATTCAAAAAGATCCCTTATAAGTGCTTTTCCAAAAATGGTGCACTAAAAACATGGAAACAAATTGAAATTTAGATGAGAAGGTGAATAGCAGGCAAATAAAATAATCTTGAAATAACAGCTTAAAGAGTGACAGAAAAAGATTAAATGGTGTCACTGCAGTCACCTGCCAATGTCTCATCATCTCTAGGTTAGGATGTGAAAGTGATGAGGGAAAAATAAAGAGTAAATATTGCAGAATGCAATAAGAAAGAAAATCTCAGCCAGCAGGTTTGTGTGCATTCTTTCATAGAACAGACATTGCTTTTCATAATTCTGGGCAGTCAGGAAAATGAAGGAGGCAGATGTCAGGAAACAGCCTGGCCTTAGCTAGTCAAGGAACATGGAATCAGACCCTGAACTCTCGCTCCCATTCTGAAATCTCCCCTATTCTGCATTTTGCTGACAGCAATCATATCCTAATACACCCTCCTGTCCAGGCTTCCAGAAACCAGGAGAGGAGCATGGATCTGATTTTAAACTTCTGATGACACCTTCAAATAAATGCCTTATTCTTCCTAAGAGTCTTTTCAATCCTAAAATTTTCAATCTGTCACTTATAAGTAAAAAATTTGCAGGCACAGAAAATTAAAAGTCTGCAATGAAGAAAGGGAGTTGGCATTTCATGCACCTTCCCTTGTGTCTTTCTTCACAACATCTTCACAGATGAAGACGCAGAAGCTCAATCATTTACATTATGTTTAAAAACCCCAATATTTATGGCACTTAGCTTTCTAAAGAGAAAATGATAGAACAACACTTGTTGAGGTGAACTGAACTGTACATATTTAACACAGTTTGAAATGAAAATCATTACAATAGCATTTATCAAGGACTTACCAATAACCACAGTAAGACACTGGAAGTTTCCACTGCTTAAAGGATTAGAATTTGAACATGAAGGTGGAAGTGGGGAGGGAGTGGGGAACAAAGAAATTCAGGATGTGGGAGTTTGTAGATTTGAAGGATTATGAAGAAACCAGTGAATAAAAAATACTTTTAAGTTATGTTGACCATAATGTGCTCTGCTCAGACTGAGATTTATATATGTATGTATATATGAGAAATATGCGATTATGTTTATATTTGAATATATTTAAATATATTTAAGGGTTCATATAGATATATAATTTTAAGAAAGAGGTAGGGTTATAAAACTAATTTCTAGAACACTGTATTAATGAAAAAATTTCCACAAAAACTGTACATTGTAAAGAAGGTCACGGTCAGTGGTTGCCTAAATTAAACATACACCTATCATGAAGACAATCTATTTACAGACCAGCATGCTTTTCCATTGTGATCATCACAGGAAAACGTGCAGAGAACTGAAGGCCAACACTGCTCACTGTAGACCATTTGCTGGGGTGGACTTGAACTGAATTGATCAGACCCAGACTATACTCCGCTGAACTGAATTGAAGTGAAGTGGTCTGAATTGCCACCACCAGCAAGTAAGCAATGCTTTTAAACTCTGAACTCAAGAGAAAATGATGAGAGATTTTTAACAACATGAAAAAGAAAATGAAGTGAGCCATGGTTACAACAACTAGTGAGAGAGAGCACAGTGCATTAGGCTTTTACTGTGGCTTCAGCTCATTGTTCTGGCAGGTAATTCTCACAGTGGAGATGGAGATGGAGATGCCAGAAGTGTCCAGGCAAGGGCAAAAGCTTTCGTAATGCTAGAACATAACTTAGACCTAACTTTTAAATAAAAGACTTTACCTCAATGTATTTACTCTATACATGTCCCTTTTTCTCAAGATAAACTCTAGAAAAATAAAATTGTGTTATAATTATTGGTTCACCTGTCGAAATTACCAGCTACGTGAGAGCTCAGCAATGGGAGAGTCAATGCCTTTTATTCATTTTGTAACTACAATTTCCAAGATAGTGTACATCACAGGTATGTCGGTATGGAATAAAAATTTACTGACTCACCTCATAAAATTATTATGTACAGCACACATCTAACAGAGAGAATCTAAATATTTGAAGTTTTCCATTTAGCTAGCTTCTGATCGATGAAAATTTTACTAGTCACAAATGTCCCCAGAGTTTGTGGGCAAGAACAATAAACTAAATGTGGTTTCTATACCATGAAGCATAAATTGGAAATAAAATGCTGAAGCCTAGTCTATCCTGTAAACATGCATTTATGAAATTTTTGAAAGATTAATTATGCAAATATGTGTTTCAGGAATTTAGACATCATGGGTCGTCAGCCTGTTGGGCCTCAACAACTTCCTCAAGACCATTAGCATCTATTATGTAAATTCATATTTACAGAGCGCATAAAATGCACATTAGTCACCCAAAACAGCAGGATAACTTACCTGAGGTAGTCTCATGTTTATATGGCCAGATTAATTTTGCTTTTAAGAAAAATAGCCAGCCGATGGTAACTGGAGAGCTAAAACTTGAATATAAGCAGGGAGTTTTTGTCTGTTTCATTTATAATACCTTTAGACTTTCCAAGCTGGCTGACAATTCAGAGAAATTGATGGGTTTTCTTACAGTATAAGCAACCAAAGCCAGAATATCTAATACAACTGTACTGCTACTGAAATATTCATGACATTCAGTTGTTTTTAATATACAGAACTTACGACTTCAAGATGGACTGGAAGTTATGTAGCAAAAGAGTTTGTAGAAACAAATGGAAATGAAGTAAAAACAATCCTACTGTTAGAAAACAACTACAGAGTCAATGCCATATTCAATGCATATAAATAATGTCATATCAAAGCAGTCTATTACTGCAAAAGAAACTTAGCAGTGGCAAAGTGTTGTTAAGAAACTGTTTTTATTCTGTTATCATCTTATTAAGCTATTTGATCATAATTTATTTTTTAAAAGCCAAGTAGGTTTCTTTCAATTAAAAAATTAGATTGTATTAAAAATTTATAAACTATAGCAGAACTAGCAAAGATAGGAGAGAGTTTTTTGCAGGGTCTTCAAATTGTAAATTACTGGACTCATAAATACAGTATATGAAAGCCCTATAAGAATTGAAATTAGCTACTTTGCAATATTTTCTTTGGAATATTAGATTTAGCTTATTAACCCCCAAAAAACCACTCTCTGGTTTTCTGATTCAACCATATCACCTTCCTCCTAACATCCATGACACAATTCCTGCCTCCTTTCTGTTCTCAGATAAAATCACTGTATCTTCTCAGGACGGGTATATTCACACCAAGGACTCTCAAATCTTGGTAATTTTCTTGGGCTCTTATGTAACTTCTGAGTACTCTAACTAGCAGTGGCTAGTAAATAATTGGTGCCCAGTAAATATTTGTGAAATTAAACCAATAACACAAAGTAATATGGCTTTAATGGTGAACAATGAGCCCTGGTATGACAGTGACAAAGATATATACAGCTGGAGACATCCACAGAACCCCTTGATTTACAAGCATGAGCAATGGCTAGTCATAGGCTAGATCCACCTGAAAGGACTAATTCACAAAGCTACAGAAATATTTTAGAGCATCAATTATTATTAGAATCTCACTGACACCTGACAAGTTCAGTATGAATTTTAAGCAAGTTTCAGTGACCAAATACTTCTCTAGGGCTCTTTTGATGCCATTTCTGACTTTATCCTCAGTATCTAGCCTTACAATACACTTCGTAGATTCTGGAAAATATTTAATACGTATGCTCCAGGTTGATAGATCATTTTAACCGAAGAGAGTAGTCAAAATATAATTTTTTTTTCATTCAGAGAAACAACTGATCCAAAAGGTTGATGCAGCCTATTTTAGACTGCTTTTCTCTTGGGAGGAGGGCGGTAAATACAGCACTTCACTTTCCAGCTGAAATACAACATTATATATTATATTTGAACTATATCCTGGGCAATACATCCAATAGATAGAGATAGGTTATTTAGGTCTTCTAAAAGCAATGAGTGAAATGAAAAGTTAGCTTTATACAAATCTGTCAGTGATCTAAATTTGACAGTAAACTCACTGAGAGACTGTGTCTTGCTTCCACCCATAGCACCTTGTAGATGGTATGCTTCACAAGAGTTTGTTGGGCTAAGTGAGGGAAAGAAGATTCTATAAAACTTTTTCTCAGAGCCTCATTAATTGTACTAATTTTTCTTAGTACATATAGATTTTTATCTAGTTAGCACCTAAATCAAAGATAAAATTCAGAAAACCATTATCTCTCCATTTATGAAACAGATAACACAATCTCACACACATTACACACATACAAATATGCTATTCTTGATGTTTTATTACGGAGTAAAATGAGATATGTCCATTTTCAAAATTGATTAAATGGCTATGGAAATGCCACTTAGCTATATGATAAAATAGTCTTGTTCCATATAATCTTCTAAAATGCATACCTGTTGAAACATTATCTACATGTTTATGTCAAAATTCTTGTGCATCAGGAGCTGTAAAATGCGAGAACTATTACTATTCCTATGTTCCTTCTTTGGTAACCATCCAGGTTTCAAAATTTGTTAAAATAACAAAATAGCACCTGTGAGCAAAAATGTATAATCTATCCATCTTTACTGTGGTTATTGGTAAAAACAAAGCTCTCAATGCTTAGCCAGAGAAATAATCAAAAATATACATCTGAAATATTACTATTGTAAAAATGGAAGCAAGATCATTCCTATATCCCAGTAGAGAAAATTAGATCAGAATTTTCTTTTCAGTGTGATAACATTTCCAAAAATTTTCAATTTAGTGATTGAAATTAAACATTCTCTCTCTAGTTTTTCTTATCTTCCATGCTCCTTTTCCCCTAAGCCCACAAGAAAAAAAAGAAGAAAGGGAAATATAATTTCCTTCAAAACATTCCTCTTCAATCTCTTAGTCCTCAAGCTAATTACAAAGCTCCTTTAGACCTACTTGGAAAGCCCTTCTGTTCTTGCCTGGTATGCTTCAATCCTGCCCCAACAGAACTTTGTGGTGCAGCTGAAATGGAGAAAAGAAGAGAAAGCTGTGGCAGCTGAAACAGGCCAATAACCTGATGCTCTTTCTGGTTTTATCTTTCCTAATCTTCTCTTACTATAAACTGAGGTAGACTGCAAAAATATGTTAGGTCTTCTAAGAGGAATGTTCTCTTATATTGTTGATGAAAAAAAATACAGATGCAACTGTGTTCAAGGCAGACTCCATAGTGCTTGAAATCTTGTGAAAAGAAAAAGCTACCCAGGGTTTACAAGACCATACTCAAAGCAGTGGGCTTGGCAGAGATGCATAAAGTGAAGTTTTAAGCTACCAACGGAAGAATTAAAAAGAAAAAAGGCTGACTGTTACTTTGACAATAATTGACATACCAACTGTTCAATTACAGCTCAATTTTAGTTCAGCATTTTGTTTTTCAGTCAGACTTGGATATTCTCCAAAATACGTTACACAAAACCGGTTCTAAAATAATTTCTTGCTTAGGTCTGCAAATACCCTGCATAACCCTCCAAACTGATTCACAGTCATGGCTAATTCATTCTTATTTTAAACTTGTCAGGATTCAAATATGTTAAACCCAAAAGTGTTTCTGCATGATTACTGTCAGAGATAAGATGATTTATGGTATTGCAACCAAGACCCAATAATGTCTTGATCTTGGTTCCAAAAAATCCCAACTCCCGCTTCTCAGACTTCCTAAGACATGCAGGAACACAAACACACAGAGACACATACACACTGACCAATGTGAAAAAAGTATCATTTTGTTACAATCTGAGTCATATCTGAATGCCTTCATACTGAGCTAATTGGTAAAAAATGGTTTAGTGTCCACAGCTTAGGCCAGCAGGACCTTTACCTTAAGTCAGAATCCAAATTCTGTGGCCGGCCACATGAGAAATAAACTCAGGATGATGGGCAGCTAACTCGGGCAAGCATCAAGAAAGAGAAAAAAAATTTAAATTTGACACAACATTGTAAAATGATTATTAACTCAATAAAAAATGTTTAAAAAAAAAAAGAAAGAGAAAAAATTTAAACAACTAGCCTATCTCCAAAAGTTCTGCCTGGCTCATTATAGAGTCATCCCTCAGTATCCATGAGGCACTGGTTCCAGGAGCCCACATGGATACCAAAATCTGCGGATGCACAAGTCCCTTATATAAAATGGCACAGTATTTGCATATAACCTATTAACATCCACCCATATGCTTTACATCATCTCTAGATAACTTATAATATCTAACATAACGTCAGTCCTGGGTAAATAGTTGCTGGCAGGAAGCTGATTCAAGTTTTGCTTTCTGGAACTTTCTGGATTTTTTTTAATATATTCAATCCACAGTTGGTTAATTGGTTGAATCCATGGATATGGAACCCATGGATATGGCGGGCCAAATGTGTAACTCTAGCTCGTGGAAGCAATGAGGTTAAAGAGAAGAAAGGGTGTAGGGTCATGCTTCTGACCACACAGTGCTCTCACCCATCGGTAAACACACTCTGATCAACGTCTTAGGCTAGGTTTACTCCTTCATCAGCAGGTGTTGAGCATCTACTACAGACCAGGCACTGTTCTAGATAATAGAGATGTAAATTGTCAATTCCTTTCGTAGAGAAGTGGGGCTCATACAAAGAAATTTGAAGCAATGGCCTTCTATCTGCTACATGGAAGTTATTCTTTCAATGATGAAGAGAACTCACCTGTGAATAAGACCTGTACTTCTCATCAAAGAGCATACAGTCTAATTGGAAAGAAAATAAAACGACCAAATAAATGTAAGGGTGAAATTACGTTGTTTCCTTTGACTCAACGAACCCACCTTTAGATTCTTTCTTAAAGCAATAATCAGAAATACGGAGACGGCTGATGTCAGCATCGTGACGGCATAAGATATCCCTAATTTTGTTCCTCTTTTAACAACTAAAATTCAGCCTCTATCCATGAACAAAAATGCCTCTGTGGGAGTTGTGGGACCCAGCACCATACACTAAGGGACCCAGGAAGAGTCTTGTCCCTTTTGTATTGGGTAAGAGGCAGGCAGACCCCAGTAAGGACTGTGGAGCTGGCAGAAGCCTGTGAACTGGCTCCAACCTCACTTAGCTGTGGTCTTGGAGCACTTGGAAAACACTGATTTGGGAAGATACTCACAAGACGAGAGAGCCTTTGTAGAAGCTCAGGTTTATAGAGGAAAAGTTCCAGCACTCTGTTGGAGCAAACAAACAACAAACAAATAACAAAAACAAATTCGGATTCATTGGAGTGGGTAAGAGAAACTTAGCCTGCATGATTACCCCTCGCCACAAGGTGGCACAGCTTAGAAAAAGAGGAGGCTGGCGATCCTTCCCAAGAGGAAAAAGGAAGAGTGATGGGTCACTACCCAGCTTCCCCAGCTGTGCAGGATGCTACCAGAGAAACCCATTTCCCCCCTGAAGCCCAAGGAGTATTAAAACAAGAACTTCACGACTTGGGAGCAGGAGGAGGCAGGGAGGAGACAGGAAAAGAGGCAGGTAAGAATATTAGAGAGCATTGAAGAGACACAGTTGCTGCTGACATGTTCTAGACTCCAGCAGGAAGCTTGCCCATGAGCTGCTGGAGAAATCTCATTCAAGGATCCCTCCATCTGGCCCACTGAGACCCCCAGTGTCCTGAGTGCCAAACCCACACCTCCTCCAACTCTAAGCCAGCTCTTTACGTAAACTCCTGAGGGTGGTGGTGAGAGACAAACAGACAGACAGGGAAAGCACACGGAAAACAAGCCAGGGTCTGCAGGCAAAGGAAGAAATCACAATTTTGAGCTGTAGAAACACTTTGGGAAAAACAAAAGAGAGGCTATCAACAACCAGCCTGGTGCCTTGTAAGACCAAACAGAAGACATGCAAGCTTAAGTTTTCTGCCACAAGAGGGAGCAAGAAGTGGAGCAGGTGTATCCATACAGGGATAAACCACAATGAGATATCACATTACATCTGTTAGAATGGGTATCATAACAAGTGATAAGTGTTGGCAAATATGTGGAGAAAAGGGACCTCTTTGCATTGTTGGCAAGAATGTAAATTGGTGCAGTCACTGTTGAAAACAATATAGACGTTCATCAAAAAAGTAAAAATAGAACTACCGTATGAACCAGCAATCCCACTTTTGGACATATATAAAGGAAATAACAACAGGATATCAAAAATATATCTGCACCCCCATGTTCATTTCAGCATTATTCACCATGGCGAAATATGGAAACAACCTAAGTGGTCATCAACAGATGAACAGATAAGAAGATGTGGTACATAAATACAATGGGACAGTCCTGAGAAAGAAGGAAATCCTACCATTTGCAACAACATGGATGGACTTTGAAGGCATTATGCTGAGTGAAATGAGTCAGAAAGATGAAGGCAAATATTGTATATATCACTTATATATGGAATCTTTAAAAAGCTGAACTTATATAAACAGAGAATAGAATGCTGGGTACCAGGGGCTAAAGGGGTAGGGGAATTGGAGAGATGCTGGTCAAACGGGACAAACTTATAGTTAGAAGATGAGTAAGTTCTGGAGATCTAATACACAGTATTGTAATTATAGTTTAAAATACTGTATTATAGTCTTCAAAATTGCTAAGACACTAGGTCATAAATGTTCTCAGAAAAGAAATGATAGTTATGTGACATGAAAGAGGTGTTAGCAAGTGAAACCGACAAAGGCTTGATCTCCAGAATATATAAGCAGCTCATACGACTCAATAAGAAAAAATAAACAACCCAATCCAAAAATGGGCAGAAGACCTAAACAAGCAATTCTCCAAGGAAGACATACAAATGATCAAAAAGCACATGAAAAAATGCTCAATATCACTAATTATCAGAGAAATGCAAATCAAAACTACAATGAGGTATCACCTAACACCAGTCAGAATGGCCGTCATTCAAAAATCCACAAATGACAAATGCTGGAGAGGCTGTGGAGAAAGGGGAACCCTCCTACACTGCTGGTGGGAATGCAGTTTGGTGCAGCCACTATGGAAAACAGTGTGGAGATTCCTCAGAAGACTAGGAATAGACTTACCATATGACCCAGGAATCCCACTCCTGGGCTTGTATCCAGAAGGAAATCTACTTCAGGATGACACCTGCACCCCAATGTTCATAGCAGCACTATTTACAATAGCCAAAACATGGAAACAGCCTAAATGTCCATCAACAGGTGACTGGATAAAGAAGAGGTGGTATATTTATACAATGGAATACTACTCAGCCATAAAAACCGACAACATAATGCCATTTGCAGCAACATGGATGCTCCTGGAGAATGTCATTCTAAGTGAAGTAAGCCAGAAAGAGAAAGAAAACTACCATATGAGATCGCTCATATGTGGAATCTAAAAAACAAAAACAAAAACAAACAAACAAACAAAAACAAAGAGTAAATAAAGGACAGAAATAGACTCACAGACAGAGAATACAGACTTGTGGTTACCAGGGGGGTGGAGGGTGGGAAGGGATAGACTGGGATTTCAAAATTGTAGAATAGACTACACTGTATAACACAGGGAAATATACACAAAACGTTATGATAACTCACAGAGAAAAAAATGTGACAATGAGCAATGAGTGTGTATATGTCCATGAATAACTGAAAAATTGTGCTGAACACTGGAATTTGACACAACATTGTAAAATGATTATAAATCAATAAAAAATGTTAAAAAATGAAATAAAATAAAATAAAATTCTCTACCTAGTTTCAAATGAAAAAAAAAAGAAAGGTGTTAGCTAACACTATGATGGTAATCATTTTATAATATATAAATGTATCAAATCAGCATATCATATACCTTAAATTACACAATGTTAGTCCCATTTGAATTTTTTTAATATGGAAAAAAATTTTTGAGTGAAACTATTTATTATAGCTTTACTGTAATAATGTTTTATACCTTAATGTATATCTGTAGAGTTTTTGTATGCATGCATGTATGTGTGTTTATACACATATAATATAAAAGTGGCATTTTACCACACATACAAATATAATATATGTACTATAAATATATATATATAATTCCATGCATCTTTTTTATTTAAGAATGTATTTAAAAGATTGTCTCACATTATCAGAGATTCTGTCAAGCATATTTTTCAGGGCTGTGTATTATATCAATCAGATGAGCAGTACTTTATGTTAGCTATCACCCAATATTCTATGTTTAGGTTGTTTTCCAATTTTTCCCATACTACAAACAGCACAAAAATATCCATGACTGAGTGCAGTGAAACTATTCTGTATGACACTACTGATGGTGAATACATGTCATTATATATTTGTCAAAACCCATAAAATGTACACCAAGCATGAACTCGCATGTAAGTGGGCTTTGAGTGATAATGATGTGTCAATGTAAGTTCACGTACTACTTTGGTGTGTGATACTGAAGGTGAGGGTGGATGTATACATGGAGGTTAGAGGGTATATGAAAATTCTCTGAACTTTTCATTCAATTTTGTTGTAAATCTAAAACTGCTCTAAAAATAAAGTATTTATACACACACACATATAATATAGCCACTGTATATCCATGACTGTATATGAATCTGTGTGTGCCTCTCTGATACTTCTAAATATATATTTACAGATGTGAAAGTAAATGATCATGTTCACATTAAGACCAACTGCCTTTTACAGAAGTTTAACTGATAATGCTGTCACCAACACTGCAGGAAAATATCCTTTCCCTCTTAATCTCTCATACTGGGCATTGTAGGAATTTTATTTTCAACATTTGATTCACAGAACAGCTTCCTGTGCTGCAGCCAGGAAAAAACACTATACTCTGAGTCCAGATCCTTGGATTTATGTCCCAGCTCTTGCCCAAGCTCTGTGACCTTGTGTAAAACACTTGACTACTCTGAAGATCAGTACCTTTGACTACAGATTGAAAAATAAACAATTCGTGCCCTCCCTAAAGTTGCTGTAAGTTTAAAGCAGAACTATATTACGAAGCAGAGCACAAATGAAACCTTTGTTTCATCTTTTGTAGTGACATCTGAAAGAATTAACACCTTCCAACACCTTCCAAAGAGGAGAGTCCCTTCCCCAGCTCCTACCATACCCCAACCCACCAGTGACTTGCTGTGAATAAGCCTGCATCATTACTTCCATGATGCTAAATATCCCTGACATCACTGATCCCTCAGCAATGTAAGCCATCCAGGCACCATTCTCTCTTATCTATCTCATCCCCATACTATCGTCTATTTGCTCTTCCATAATCAGTTCCCCAACATTTCCTCTCTTCTTGGACCACCTAAAGTCTCTATTCCCTAGTAAACAAACTTTCTTCTACCTCCACTCTCTTGCCTCCAGGCCCCTCGACTATGATTTATTTCAAGTGTCTTACATTTTTCAATGTCAGGGAGTACTCTCTCATCAGTGCTACTTCTGAACCTTACTCTTTCACTCTCCTATAAAAATCTTAAAATTTTTTATACTCATGCCATCAATTATAGTGCCTAATATAATGGCCTCCATACTGTCAAATCCAGTAGATATTTTTAGCCCCATCTTACTGGTCTTCTCTGTTGAATGGCATGCTGTTTACCATATCTTCATT
The DNA here is from genome assembly GCF_048773025.1 of Camelus bactrianus. Classification (NCBI taxonomy): domain Eukaryota; kingdom Metazoa; phylum Chordata; class Mammalia; order Artiodactyla; family Camelidae; genus Camelus; species Camelus bactrianus. Next base: position 44,723,205 of record NC_133552.1, on the reverse strand, counting down.
AAAACTATTGATATCCTTGACTTCGATAGCATTACTTCCTCCTAACGCTTCTCACATGGCGCTGTCCATCCTCTACATGTCCATCTGTTTCACAAGGCTCTACCTGCCCTTCCCCCCAGGGCTCCATCTGTATTCCACTATTCTTCTTTTTGCACACATTTATCTTAGATGATCTTACCCACTGTCACTGTTTCATCAATAGCTCTATGAAAATTCCTATATCTCTCAACTTACCTCTGAACATCAGGTTCCTAAACTGCAATGTTTGTAGAGTATGTTCAATGGAAAGACTTGTAAGTATCAAAAAAAAAATCACATTTAAAACCCAAAATCCATTATGTTCCTTGACTAACCATGCTTTTCTTCCTACATTCTTCATTTTAGGAAATGGCACTCATTCATCATTCATCAAGATACTGAGAAACCTTGGAATCATTCAAGATTTTTCCCTCAACCTGCAGAAGTTCTACTAATTTTATCAAAATTAAAAAGTAAATGTTACACTGTGCTTACTATTTTCCAGGCATTGTTTTAAGCATTCTTAAAAACATTAACTTATTTAATCTTTGTAACAGAAATATTATCATTTCCTTCTCACAGATGAGTAAACTGAGGTACACAAATGTTAAAGAACTTGCCCAAGATCCTGGAGATCTGGAATTCAAACTCAGGCAGTCTGGCTGCAGAACCCATGCTCCTCATTACTACAATATGCTCCCTCTTCAATTCAAACATGAAGGCTAGCTACACCAAATTCTCCATGAACTTATTGCTACCAACATGACAAATATAATCCCCCGTACTTCCTGGCCTGCACCCTATGCTTTGTAAATACCAAACATTTGCAATTCATTGCAGCTACAGATCTGTTCCTCTTTATCTTTGCTCGTGCTTTTCCTGCTGCTTAGAAGACCCTTTTCATCCTTTCCATCTCCATGCCCTGCTCACATTTAATAATTCATCAAGTTTTTGCTCTAATATTCTTTCAACCAAAAGTATTCCTTAAATACCCACATCGGGATGCAGGTTTCTCTTCCAAATCCTCATAGTTCCCAGTCTACTGTTTTCTTTTTATCCACCATATTCTATTGATATCACCTAATTACTGACAGACCATAGGTTTTTAAAGAACAAAGAACAAAAGTTTTTAAATTTTTTATCTTCAATTTCCCAGCAGCTATTTAAATGTAGGGCACATAGATTATATAGAGTGAGGTCTTGAACTTTGGCTATGGAGTCTTACAGACACAGTTAAAATTCCATCTCCATCACTTACCTATCATATGATCTTGAGCAAGATATTTATTCTCTATAATTCCACTATCCCAGAAAAGTGTTGTTACATATTTTCCTATGATCACAATGTTGTTGACAAAAAGACAGAAAAATAGTGAACTTCTTCCTATTCAACAAAGTAACTAATGACATATATCTGATTCTAAGAAATCACTTCTTTGACTTCTGAAAAGATATATAGCCTACAATATAACACAGTCAATCTAATCCATTAAAGTACGAATTAACGAGAAAAAAATGCCAATGGACATTGGACAGATATTGAAGATCCCCTAATCAATCTGCATTCCCTGGGGTACTAATTAAATGTCTTTTGGTTTCAGTCAACAGATAACAGATACTGACTCTGGCTAGATTTAGTATAAGAGAGAATTTATTGGAAGAGTTCTGCTATTTCTCAAGATGTTGCAGAAAGAATTGAATTTAAAAAGTTTGGGGGGATGAAGAAATTAAGATAGCTCTAAGGAGTCCCAGCACAGGATTTCAAGGACACACTTATTGCTAGAAAACTACCACTCAAGTGATAATTCTAAAGAGTCATAATCACTAAATTTCACTGTTTTCATATTTCAATTTTTTAAAAGAGAGTTGTAGCTCAGTTTGTATCAGTGGCCCTGGCCAGAGGTCAGTGTCATATTTTATAAAAACCAATCCCAAAGAAAGGAGGAAGTGTCATGAGCTGAAAAGCATCTTATGTAACTAAGTTTTTCAGCAGTAAAACAAATTACTTCTTTTACAATCAACACAGTAAGACCTCACATAACTGTTCTACTTATTGAGTTAGAGAAAACCCAAATAATTAAAAAGAAAAAAGAAAGAAAAACTTCTTCCTTGGTGTCAGTAAAGGGTGAAGACTTTCAAGGATACAAAGAATTATGAAATAAATATTTTTTGATGCTAAAAGCTGAAGTCAAATGGTAGAAAAGTAGCTTGATGTGGCAGATAATTTCTTGCTACTTCCCCAAAAATGTGGCAGAGATGAACAGTTATACACCAGAATTTTTTCTTCCTCTTCCATGTTACAGAGTCCTTAGAAGGAAGACAACGCATAGCACAGACTACATTTCCCAGGTGCACTTGCATCTCTAGACGGGCCTGTGTCTTTAGATCTTACCAATAGAAAGTGCGTGGGATATGTGTGTTACTATCCACACATGAGCCTTCTCCATGGGCTTTTTCATTTCTACTGGTTCTGGAAAAGGGCAGTACCAGTGGAAGGAACCAAGATTTCTAAAATACCTCATGGATGTATTATTACATGAACAAGAAGTAAGCCAGTATGAGTTCGGAAGTCTGTTTATCATTATAGATAGCATTAATCCAGAATCTGACTTCAGAAGAGATTGAAAAGCCAAAAGGAGGTACTGTTTTGGATGACAATTGCTGGATTTAGCAAGATATTACAGGAGAGAGATGAACTCAGGCAAAAGTTAGCTGGTTTGAGAAGCAGGAAAAAAAATGTATAAAATTTGACTGCTTTCATATCTCAAATAGGTGGACGAGTGGGAGATAAAATTTTTTAAAAACTTGGTACAAAAAAAAAAAAACCTGTTAAGATTTCTCAGTTAAAAAGTTTAGCCTTATGAAAATAAATGATTAGGAATGTTGATTTCTTAGTCAAAACTATTATTTCATAAAACTTTAAGATAGCAGTGGTTACATTAAGAAAAAGACACAAGGTCTAAGAGCCAAAGAAACAACGCATATTGGAGAACTATACCTAGGAAATTCCATGTGGTGTCTCGGGGTGTGAGTCCTGACAATGGAACTGACTGGAAACACAAAAAGCAGATGTTTGGTGAATGAAACCACAAGTGTAACCTTAAAGAGGCTTTGACTATTATGATTTTCAAACATCTCTAGGGGTTCCCCCCAAAAAACTTGAGTAAGTAGAAATTGTCTGGAAAACCTGAGCAAATACAAAGCATAATATACTCACCAACACCCACTTCGGGTGCTCCCATGAAAGATCACAGACAAGAAGATGGAGCTGGTGGCCACTGAGCAATGAACAAAATAGTCCTTTCCAGAGGTAGATCAAGTACCTAGATAAGGAACATCCTCTCTCAGCAGAATCGTGCCCATCAGGATTCTGCCATTGCTACAGACCAGTAATTACTGTGTCAGTTCTTCCTTCTCTAGACTGCGTGCCTGTTCTCCAGCATTATACATTATTTCATGTGTGAGCTTTATCGGGGTGTCAGGAAATAAGGTAATTTGTCTTTAGTCTGTAAGTTGCCAGATTTTTCAGGAGCCACATCTGGATCTGACAAAAGTGACTGACATTGTCCAGGGATCTTGGATTTTGAAACGAATAAAGGAATAAAATTGGGAATGTAGGCCATTCCCCTTGAAGAAGAAGGAAATCTGCAGAAAGAAGGGCACAAGTGTACAAATGGGTATTTGGCAGCCAGTGGGAAGAATCTGGCAGAGATGGTTAGCCGGTGAGCAAAATACTGTGTTTCCCCAGCAGCCAATGGTTCCTGCCCTCTCCCTTTTTATGTGGCCATGTGACAATTTCTTATTAATGGGATGAGAGGAGGAACAATGCCTGTGACTTTCAGGCTAAGGTTTTGAAGAAACAACTATGTATTCTTAATGCTTTCTTTTGCTTCAGTCAGCTTCATACAAAGATGAGGAGTTCCCAGGGGACAGAGGAACCATAATAAGAAAGGCATCTGGGTCCCTGTATTATTGCATGGAGGAAAGATATGCAAGGATCAGGAACAGTCACTTGGGCACTTACATGAGAAAAAAATCAGCTTCTATTGGGTACATTACTAAAATATGAGGAGGGTTGGTTGGTTTGTTTATCATCTAGAATTTGCTAACTATAATTTATGCTTCAATATGAAAGAGAAAACATACAGATTTACCCTACTGCCCCCAAAATACACTCACTAAAATGACACAAAAGGGGAAAACAAACTAAACACAGAAAGAGCAACATAAATGACAGAAGTAAAGTGACGTCAATGATATTAGGAAAACTGAAAAATATATGACCTAGCAAAGTTGATGAATTATCAAGAAAATTAATGCCATAGAACATTGGATGGATTTAGGAACTGGAGCCCAAAGACACTTCTGAAGGTGGATATGGAATAGAGATTGAAACAGAAGAGTTTATTGAAAGCCTATAATGAGTAATTAGACTTCCAGAGCCCCACAGTCTGGCTGCCTCCCTCTTACATTAAGGCAGAGACTGTGGATCAACACTAGGGATTCAGGAAAGAGGCACACCAGGAGTACTAGGGTGGGATGCCAATCTTAAATGTAATGGAACAATGAGACCCCCTTCCACCACCACAACCTCCTTCTTCTGACTCAGCTCTGAGGGCCATGTGACAACCAAACTTGCCCCCATGTACTCTGACCCATGCCAGTCAGAAGCTGCAGAGATCCTTCCTGAGGAAACTGGCCGCAAGTCAAGGGAGGGTCCTCATATGTACTAATAATTGTGGATTCCTCAGGGGAATATTCAGGTTTGAAGCAACCACAAAACAACTTTCAATAAATCCTACCAATATTCAAAGTTTCCAATCAGCTTTTAAGACCGCCATCTGAAATATGAATGGACATCTAAGGTTCACTGGACATTTTAGGCAAGGCTCCAATATGAATGAGAAGGACCAAGAAAACTACAGTAGTCCCCCCTTATCTGCGGTTTCACTTTTCCCAGGTTCAGTTACCAGTGGTCAACTGCTGTCTGAAAATATTGAATGGAAAAATCCAGAAACAAACAATTCGTAAGTTTTACATTGCTCTCTATTCTGAGGAGCATGATGAAACCACATGCTGTCCTGCTCTAATCTGCCCAGGATGCCTGACCGTAAAGTTGTCTCCTCCTGACATCTAACCATCGACACCGTCATGGCTGGATGATCCAGGATCACTCGAAGCAGATGACTCTCTCTCTGATGTACCATCAGAAAGTCAACAGTAGCCTAACTCCACGTCACAGTGCCTATGCCATTCACTTCACTTCATCTCATCACATAGGCATTTTATTATGAGAAGGGTGAGTGCAAAACATTAAGATATTTTTGGAGAGAGAGAGAATTAAAAAACACCCAAATAACTTCTATTACAGTACATTACGGCAACTGCTCTATTTTATTATTATTTACTGTTGTTAATCTCTTACTCTGCCATATGTATGTGTGTGTGTGTGTGTGTGCATGTGTGTGTGTGTACACACACACACACACATACATAAGTATATAGCTTTTTTGGGATTTTTTTGGGGGGGAGAAGGTAATTAGGTTTATTTATTTAGTTAATTATTTTAATGGAGGTCCTAGGGATTGAACTAGGGCCTTGTACATGATAAGCATGTACTCTGACCACTGGGCGCTATATCCTCCCCCGATGCCTAACTTACAAATTAAACTTTATCATAGGTATATATGTACAGGCAAAACATGGTATATATAGCATTCAGCACTATCTGAGGCTTCAGGCACCTACTAGGGGTCTTGGAAGGTATCCCCGAGGATAAGGGGAGACTACTGTAAGAGCTATAAGGAACTCAAACATATGGAAAAGTCAAAGAAAAAAAATTCAGCTGCAAAAAATTAAACTGAACCTTTTGGAAAGGTAAAAAGATACAGTACATCCAATAGGGAAAAAAAAAAAGCACAGGACAGTTCAAAAGAGAACTTTCAGGGAACAGAATAGGACTCTTGGATGTGAACAATGTGATGACAGAAATAAAGAACTTAATGGCATGATTAGGAAATAAAGTTGAAGAGAACATCCAGGAAACTAAAACAAAGAAACAGAGAAGGAAAATGGGAGACAAAATATAGGAAAACTAGAAAATCAGTCCAGGAGGTCTAACATCAAATTGGTAAGTGTTCCAAAAAGAGAGATCAGAGAGAACAGTGGGGAGAAAGTTGTAAAGAACATAATAAAAGGACAAATTTCTAAGAATGGACAAGAATGAACATCCAGTTCAACAGGCACAATAAAAATATATAAATAAATGTTTTAAAACACCCCACAGCACATTTTTCAGTACTCCGGGAATAAAGAGGAAAATCTTAAAGCTTTCAGAGAGAACACTGCTCACACGCAAAGACACAAGAATAAGAACAGCACTTGGTGTGTCAGCAGCAACTCGGGCCCTAAAGGACCATAGAGAAATGCTTTCAAAATTCTGAGGCACAAACGCATTTCAACCTAGAATTCTAAAACCAATCAATCCATTAAGAGTGAGGATAAAACAAAGTCTTTTTCAGATATGCAGGAACTCAATTTTCACCTCCCATTTTTTTTTATTAGGACCCCCCTGGAGAATATGTTCCAACAAAATGAGGGATTAGGCCAAGAAAAGAAAACATGGGATAAAGGGCGTGGAGAAGCCAACACAAGAGAAAATAAAGAAGAGAACTAAAATATCGAAAGGTGATACATAGTCCTCGAGAACAATCAACTAAGAAATCTATGACAAAAACACCTGAAGTCAGCCTTTCTGAAACTGGTGTGTAAGGCTGGATGACAACAGAATTAGAAATAAGAGAGTATTATTTTTTAAGAGTTGGGAGAGACTTTATGTCTTACTGTATAATTGATTTACAATGTTGTACACAGTTTCTAGTAATTCAGTTATATATATATCTATCTATAAATAGATATACACACACACACATATATATGTATGTATATATTCTTTTTCATTATAGGTTATTATAAATTATTGAATATGGTTCCCTGTGCTATACAGTAGGACCTTGTTGTTTACCTAGGAAAGCACTTTAGATATCTCCCACTTTGTCATTTCATAGGTGACAGAATTGAGATTCAAAACAGTTAAGTCACCTACTTTCTCGGCAGACATATTCAGTCTGCTCCTACTCAGAAGACCTTGTGGAGAAAGCTGGACACACACAATTAAGAAGGAATAAGGGCTGCAGTCAAGAGTGAAGGAAACCACCTTAAAGCATGACTGTCTCCCCCTTTTTTTAAATATATTTAGTTCAGTTTGGATCTCGGCCAAAACTGATTCCCATTTTCATGAACAAAGATACACTTTGCAGTTTGCTTCTGTCCATTTACTCTGGCATCAGATGATTTCCTTTTAGCTAAACTACTGTATAATCACACTGCTTTTATTGCATAGCTTTTGCAGCAGTAGCTATAAACTTTGGGCAAATTTCTGTTGTTCTTTCAAAAATAATAATTGGCTTCTCTCGATCTACAATGCATTCTGTTTTTATCCTGGTGAATTATATCACCCATGATGGATATGCAGCTTTGGAGAGAATGCAAAGATTTATTGCAGACCAATAAACCCTTTTATTTTGCCCTTTGTCTGTGATTGCTGGACATGTACTACATGAATCTGCTTCTCTTAGGAAAGCCATAATTTCAACATTTAAAATTTAAAAATTTTAACTAGTATTTTCTTCATTCTTCAGTTGCTACCTTGATTACTCTCTTCATGAATCTTCCCCTTCAAGAAAGTGTTGGTACTAAATGAGAAGATTCTATTCTGCACTCTCTGAAATGTTGTACTTGGGACACCTTCATAGATACTGCTGGCCAGATGGATTATTTAATCTTTTCTTAATTAATTAATTTCATATTTTACCTGCTCAGAAGGATCTATTTTTAAAAAGACAAGGTGACTTGCTATCTGTTTTCTTTCCAAGTTAAGAGTATACTTAGAATGTACATAAAATCATACAGTGAATTATGCCTATTGTTTCTCTTCTTTTACTAAACTTTGTGAGACAATCACATGATTTCTTAGCATCCTACAATCTTGTTATTATTTTGAAAAGATATGTTTCTATTATGGCTTAGTTCTTTAAAGATAACTGACTAGCATTCAAAGGGAAGCATCAATTTTGGGATCAGAAGATGAAGATTAAGACCTAAGGATAAAATCTTCAGAAGGAAGCAGAAGTAATCGCAACCTAAATTATCCTGATCCCTCACATTTCTGTAGTGATTTCCCATTTTTAAGGCATTTTCAGATATGTCATCTCATTTGATCTTCACAACTACCCTATCAAGTAGATGGAAGAGAGATTGATATCTCCTCTTCGTAAATGAAAAACCTGACCTGCCTCAACCAAAATCACACAGTGAGTGACAGAGCTGGGCCTTGAAATCAAATCCCTTGATTTTGCATCCATAAGACTGTCAGGATAAAACAGAAACCTTAAGTTAAAAGTCAGGGGGAGTGGGGGGGCTTTATAAACAGCCATTAAAAATGTCTGTAAATCTAGGTAACAGAAAGTTAAACATTTCATCACTTGACAAAAGCACATGCCCTATAGGAAGAATTTTATAGAAGGATAGATCTATTGTCTAAAATAAAGAGACGATACTTAGTTATATTTCTAACATGTTTCCCTTTAATAAATATAAACAATATTTTTAAACATTCAGGAATATTTTCACTTATAAATGAATAACTCCTTTCTCACTGACCCAGCATAATTAATTGGTTTTATTTTTGCAAATTCTGATCTTGACTTAACCACTTTCATAAACATTTTACATTGCCCTAATCATAGTCAACAAATCATTTCATGTTTTCATTTAATGTTAAATGGTATATATTTCCATGTTATTCTTGTATTGTTGTAACAATATTATAAATGGTCATGTTTATAAACAGAGCCTTTTCCTTTTATTAAAAAAAATCAAAATAGGACCAGTGGTTCAAAAAGTATGAATATTTAAAGGCTTGCTACCTTGCTTCTCAAGAAAGACTGTGAAGTTTAAGAGTCACAAGCAATGTAAGATCCTACCTCTTTCACCACAACTCCATGCTTTCAGTTACTCAGGCCAAAAACCTTAAAGGCATCCTTGATCCTCTTTTTATCTCATCAGCAAATCTTACTAGACTTACCTTCAAAATGTATCCAGAATCTGACTCGTTCTCACCACCTCTACTGCTATCTAGCCTCTCTTTAGGTTTCCCTGCTTTCATCCTTGCGATCCAGAGAGTCTACTCCCATTTTGTTCACTCCCCACTGTGCTGACAAAACGTACAGGGGGACTGACTCAGAAAGACCAACTATGAGGCTACTGTAATAATTCAGTGAGAGATAATGGTGGCTACAGACCAGGGCAATGGGACTAGAGGTGGTGATGAGTGATCAGATTCTGAAGATAATGAGTATCTTTTCAAGATAAAGTCAAAATAATATTCTAATGGATGGAAGTGAGATGTGAGAAAGAGGTCTATGTTAGAGAGATACCTTTGGGAGTTGTTGACATATAGAGAGTATTCAGAACCATGAGACTGGACAAGATCCAAGAACATGAATGTCAATAAAGCAGAGAACCATGAATAAGGCTCCCTTATTAGGGTACAGGGAACAGTAAGGGAACCAGCAGAGAGCATGAGAAGGAGCCATATGTAAGGTAAAAAGAAAATCAGGTGAGTTTGGTGCTCTGGAAGCCAGGTGGGGAAAGGAGTGAGTGATCAAATGTCAACAAATACTGATGATAGGTCAAGTAATATGAGGCTAGGAATTGAGCAGGGGAATTAATAAGGTGACCTTAAGAATTTGACAGGAACAATTTGAGTAGTGAGGTCAAGATGAGACCCTGACTGAGGTAAGGTAAGAGAGAATCAATGAGCAAAGGTAGTATTTTTGCAGAATTTTGCTGTAAAGCAGAGCAAAGGAATGGACTGGTGATGAGACAAGTATTGAAGGAAGATGTTTTTGCTGCTGCTGCTGTTGTTGTTTTTAAGGAGGGAAACCACCACATATAAACGAGTGTGTTCCAGAAGCGAAAGAAAGAAATGATTCTTTGAAATGGAAGAAGTGAAGTGCTTGAGTAGATGATAAAAAAAAAATGCATCCAGTGCACATGGTGGAGGGATAGGCTTTAGACAGGAGCATGAATATGTATCTCTGGTTGTAGTCAAGAAAGCACAATATATTGTGGCAGATACTGATGTCAGGTAGATGGATGGAGTCTGTGGAGGGTCTTCTGATTTTCTAATTATTTTAGTAAGACAGGAAGCAAGGAGAGAAAGATGGAGAAAATATGTTGCAGGTTTGAGGCAGGACAACAAGGTGATAAATCATCTAGGATGGCGGGAGCAGGAATGATGACTCATGAGACTATAAGGCCTCATAGGATTGCATGGAGACACAGCATGCATTTGAGGTTCAGAGTCAAGGTAAGACCAGTTTACAAAGAGGTGCTTTATCCTCCTGCCACATTTAGCTGCACCAGTTCAGGTGTGGAGTGTGAGGAGTTGAATTTAACCAGGATTATTATTTTGCCAAGCAATTACAAAGAAAAGAAAGAAGGGCAAAGAACTTTTGGGTGTAGTCAATGGAATGGTGTGACCGACAACAGGACCTCACCAGGCGACGAAGTAGGAAGAGAACATCAAGGAATAAGGGACAAGAGAAAAGGGCTGAGATCAATGGACTTGAGGTCCAGGTCAGACTGAAGAATCACTGAAGTTGGGTATCTGGAGGAAGCAGACTGGAAAGATAAGAGGCAGTAGTCAGAGAGTTGGATACATGGAATTGAGTTTCCATGTATTTAGTTGGCAATAACAAGATCTTGACCACATCTCGCATCTGATCAATAACCACTGGAGGCTTGCGTTTGCGAATAAAATAAAAGCTATAGACTTCATGTAAGCCTCAAGACGCCACCCTCAGCTTGCTTTTCCCTGTTTGCCCTGCACCCTCACCTTCCTACTTTTCCATCCTCATCTCTTAAACTCCCCTAGTTCATTCTGCTTCATCCATTCTGACCTCTATGCTGCTCCTTGAGACATGCTTTGAAGTCTTTATATTGGTTGTCCCCACAGATTCTTCCTTCCCCACCTTCAAAGTCTTTGCCCAATTGTCATGTCTTCAACAATACCTTCCCTGACATCCAAATTAAATTTATAACCCATCTCAGGTCATAATGCTCCTTACCCAACTTCCCTGCTTTCTTCTCTCCATAACATTTACCATTTTCCAATACTATACGACATACCTTTTTGTCTATTGTCCACCTTTTCCCTATTGGAATATGAGTTCCATGAAGGTGGAGACTTTTCTTTGTTTTAATTACAATTGTTTTCTTAGCACCTAGCATATAGTAGGAACTCAGTCAATATGCATTGAAGGAATGAGTTACCTTTATTCACTGTCATTATTTAATGTTTGCTATATTAATAAGTATGAAGCTATGTTCTTATTTTAATTTTCTGACAGAATGATAAGAATTGCCTGGGTATCTTCAAGAGTTGAAAAAATTGCCACTTACTAAGAGCTTGGGAAAGGACTGGTCTTAGAGATTACAAATGGCACAAATAACTTAGAGGCAGGTATCACATAATATAGATAAAGAGATAAAATATAGACATATAGAGATATAATATAGATTAATATCCACTATTTTGAAGTTTTCCCAAGGAGCTGAGTTCTGTTCAAAACTGCAGTTGCAGTGAATGTGTGGGTCATTTTGATTTACTAAGTCTATAATTGAGATCTAAAATGTCTATGATAGAATGGGCTTCCCCTTCCAACTTAATCTGTTGCTCTGAGACTTCATAGAAATATTAATTTTTGAGCTGATAGTAGGAAAAACCGTGAAGTTAAACCAAAGTGTCTACTTCTAATTATGAAACAAGCAAACTTAGGTAATTTTTTTTTCTTTCAGATTACAAGCATCTTTGTTATCAGCAGACAGTTTGCACATCACTGTGTTCCAGTGATAACCTATACCACAAAAAAATCTATTGGAGTGATAATTATCTCACTATAGCTGATGCTAGAGAAGGTCACCTTGAAAACTAAATTTGCGTGGAAATAAAATGTATTATCAAAATAAGCCTAGATCCTAAAGACAAAAAGACCTATATATAAATATTGCAATCTAGTCAGTGTTTCTCACAGAGGCATGAGTTAGCCATTCTGAAACTACCTTATATGTATGCTAGGACCGAACAAATAGATAAATATATTGTCAATGGTTGAAGCCAAGTTTCTTACTGTCTGGGAGAAAGTTACAAATAATAAAAGGGGAGCAGCATCTTATTGTGTTAGATTGAAATGAGAGGTATCAGTATACACTTATGAATTTCAATATTTATATAGGTAGATATGAAATAAATATAGCTCACATGGATACACGAATGAGTATACACATACATATTTCCTAGTTTTGTCCACTGAAAAGGCCTAGAAGTAATGATACCCAAATAGCTGTTAATACACCTAACTCCAAGATTGGCTGGTTTCTAAACATCACTCTCCAGCAAAGGAGATCAGGACCCCTTAAAGAAGGCATAAATTAGAAGAGTTTGGGATTAGCAGATACAAACTACCATATACAATATAGATAAGCAACAAGGTCCTACTGTATAGCACAGGAAACTATACTCAACAGCCTGTAATAACATAATGAAAAATAATACATATGTATAACTGAATTACTATGCTGCACACCAGAAACTAATACAACACTGTAAATGACTATACGTCAATTAAAAAAAAATAAAAAAGAAGAAGTAGTAAGTTCCAGGACCGGGATGGGTAAAACATAAGCCTAGATGCAAGAAGCAACCTGAAGGGGCTTCTAATGACCAAAAAATTTTTTAATGAGCAATAAAATCGATAATGATAAAATTGGATTAAAACCCATGGTATAAAATAATTATAAACTTATAATTAAACTTAATACTAATTAAATAATAAACTTATGATAAAAGTTGAATAAATAAATGGGAGAGAGGCTAGATCTCTTCCTTGCTTCACATACAACCACTGTCACTTTCTTTCTTGAGACAACAAACAATATCTTGAGGTACTCTCACCTCCCAGAATTTCTTAAAATTCTGCAATAGAATTCTGGAGAGCCAACAGAAAAGTCTATTTTATCTCTGCACCCAGAGACCTGCCCTCTCTCCTTTCGATGGGCACTAGCTCTGCTTCCCGGGTTGGATAAGGTTTTCCAGGGAATCACTGGCTGGTTTTATCTGTTTGTCTCTGTCATGCCCAAGCAGCATGAGCAGAACTTAGGGAGTCGATCCAGGACGTGGCATGGATGGAACAAGTCAGAGAAAAGGAGAAGCAAGAACCCTCACTCCTGCTCATGGTTTGCATGTCACCTTTCCCTTTTGTGCTACTGTTTTCCAACAAGCCTGGAAAACTGCTTCAGTCTCCATTTGATTTTCTCTTATGCTTTCCTCTATTCTGGTCTTATCCACTAGCCAGTAAAGAGGCCATTTTTCCATCGTCTCACTGTTCTTACAGCATAATCAAGGATTGCCCTGATCAGACCCTCCCTTTGGCTTCCCAGAAGGCCAAAATCTGCCGTAGCTTGAGATGCTCACAGAGGAAGTCTCCACCCAGATCCCTTCTGAGGAAGCTGTCATTAGAACAGCACAGCAGTAGAATGCCTCAGGATGCACATAATTCACCAGAACAGACACAGAAAACAACAGTATGGTGTCCAATCGAGTGGGTTAATGGTACAAAGACAGATGGTCGTAAACTGACTAACGAGCTTGAGGAAGCACAGAATATGAGCTGCGGACCCAAAACTCCAGCAAGGCCAAGGGGCAGCAGGGGAGTCTTTTTTGCTTATGCTGCAAAGAATGGCAAGCTGATCACTTGGAAGCAGAAAACCACCATTCCATGCAAATACAGATTTTGGTGAGCATCTGAATGGCTGGCATTAACTCACACCCAGAGCAATAGCCAGCAATAACAGATTGTCCCAACAGCCAGCCAAGACTCTGAGCCAAAAATGAGAATCAGAGAGGCTCAGTCCTCATACGCTTTCTAATCAGACAACGTATTAAAATACTTCAGCAAAAGTGAGAGGTTCATCTCAAGCAAGAGGTTCGACTCTGGAAAAAGAATCATTATTGTTAATTTTCATTGTAATCAATGTCCTGTAAAGCATTATAAAACTCTTCTGCCTTGGGAGGAAGTGCTTTGGAACAGCTCCTTTTCCCAATGCAGTTTGAATGTATTGTCCAGGTTTACAGAGTGCTCCCTATCCAAATGCAGGGTTACAACAGTTTACTCTTGAGTTCTTGGTCCACTGCTTATGTTTAACACTAAGTTCATGATTTCCCAAGGAAAGAAGCATTGAGCTTATTCCAAAATTCAAGCACATAACATTTTTAAAGAGCTGGCCACACTTACTGTAATATACCAATCAGCTACATTTTGCCTGTACTACAGTGTCATTGTGTTTCTAGGGTTGCTCATAAAATTACTAATCTAAAATTTTCAGTTTCATGCTGCATTTTAATGATGAAATTCTAAAACGCTATGGTGTTTCAGATTCCTGACAGATGGTTCTTTTGCCTGTTACCAAGTGTCTACCCGCTGGATGGGCACTAGGGTGGATTGCACCCCACCATCAGTCATGTCATAAGGCATCTGGTCTTCAAGAGTATAAAGGGATTTGGGTCTTCATTTTATGCTTCTTCAACTATGTTGTACAGAGGTAGGCAGATGGTCTTTTAAAGCAAAATGACCACATACCTATATGGTGTCTTCTGTTGTCAGGTATTTTATTCCATGTCATACAATGAAAATAATAAAAATTGTTACAGATGGATGTTCTTATACCCCTAATACATGATCAGATCAGAACTGCATTGTTTTGACAAACTTCCAAATCAGAGAACAGATAACAGATAACCTTTCAAATTAGTATGAAGTTAGACTGTATTTCCAAGCATGGAAATGGCATTTCTAAGTCTGGTTTCATTTATGGATTTATCAGACAAATAAATATAGCTCCACAGCAATGCCCTGTTGGGTGCAAAATGACTTCTGTTCTATGTGCTCCCTCAGAGCAGATGCTATGTCTTGTTCTGCATTGAGGGTCTAACTAAATAATGCAAATAGTTGTTGTTAGACACATTTACACTTTTTTTTTTTGCTCAGTTTGTGTAAAACAGAAAACTACTTGCATTTACAAATACAGTTGCATCAAGAAAAAAATATCTTCAAGAATTGTTGCTCCTTAGCTGCTTTGGGGAAATTTTGTCCTTTCATAATGAACTTTCAGACCATCTCTCTTTGCTAGAGGTCACTTCTTACATCCTCCATTTCTGATTTGGAACAGTAGAATAATTTTGCACATCCTTAGGTGCCTCTTGGCAACAGTCTTTCATTTTTTTTTTCTATATCACTGTAATCTTCCTCCCAGGACACTAATTATCTGCAAGAAGTAAAAGTTCACAGATTCTATAGCTTTAACTCAAAATCCTGCCAAAATATTCTGATATACTATTTCTCATAGATTAGCTAGTAAATATTGAAATATTGTTCTCATAATCCAGAATTTCTTCTTTCTCCCTACTCTTCATCTTGAAGTACTTAAAAATGATTGACATTTGACTTTCTCTCTTATAAAGTCAAATTTTAGGAAAGTCTCTATGTTAATAATAGTAATTTTTTACTATTATCATTGTTTTTATTATTATTATATGGATGTTTCATATGTGTAAGACAATAAATCAAGCATTTAGCATATATTATTTAATGTAACACAAAGAAAGTCTTAATATTATTCCAATTTCGCAAATGAAGGAACTAAGGCTCACAGAACTTTAAAATTTTGCAAAGATAAGAGAGCTAATATGGAGCAGCAGCATGCTTACAGCCCAGATATGCCTAAATCCAGAGCCCCGTAAGAACCCACATGACCCTTCTCTAGTCCTTCTCCTGTCGGCTTCTTATCCTACTGTTCTTCGTACCTTGAGTATCATGGCCCCAGAAAGCTGTCAACATCTTAGTGAACTCCTCATTTTGACCTAAACCTGCCATGATTGTATCATTGTCTGATTTCTCTGTCCGTAGGGTTGAGACCCTATATATTCAGGCACACGTTTTACCATTCTAGGTTATCATTAAAAAATAGTTTCTTTCTGAGTGTAAATGAAGAGAAATCACCAATTTTACCTGAAAATTGACTGTAATTGTCTAGTAGTGTCCAATATGAACATTTTTCTCTCCATCGTTGTTAATGAGAGCAAGAAAACCAAATAGTTCTTTTCCTACATCTCAGGAAGACTATTTCTAGGATGGACCCCAGTCCCTTGACTCTGCAGATAAGCCATTCCAGCGGTATTTGGTCACTTACCGTGAACTCAGACTCACTAGGAAAACAGAATGAATACATAAACACCTGTGCAATTTGTTAGCAAAAGGACTAAATCCGTTTCTCAGTTTATAAAATAATATTTACCAATACACATTTTGCTCATAAGAAATAGCATCTAAGTAGTAAAAATATCTACCTATCTTTGAGAAAATCCTCAATGCCAATCAACTCTTCTAATAAACAGTAACTCATGGAAATTAAAGAAGTAAGTTTTAGATGAAAGATCAAAATTTGCAGTGAATTGTCTATATTCAGTGTATTTGCTAGAGCAAAAGCTGAAGTGTTTTTCAACAGGATAAACATGTTTTTAATACTCTCATTAAGCAACAAAGGGCTCAAGCTTCACTGGTCAGAGTTCAGAGGTATTCTGAACCACCACTTACTCGGTTTGCAGGAAGTTCTGATTTTCCTAAGATTATCCTCCCCTGGATCTGAGTGTCCTCAGGGCTACCTACCTGTGTAACACAAATATCCCTCACGTTCTGCCCACTGAAAGATCCTAATTAAAGGCCTCCAATAGTCTTTAAAGCTGTATGAAGAATACTTACATTTTAAGTAAATAAACTGTTTCCCCCCTTTTTTTTTTAATGTCACACAGTAAAACAGCAGAGTGCCTGTCTTCATTTTGGCTGCTGCAACAGAACACCACAGACTAGGTGGCTTATATAAAACAGGAATTTATTTCTCACAATTCTGAAGACTGGAAGTCCAAGATCAGAGTGCAGTGTGGCTGGGTTCTGGTGAGGGCTCTCTTCCAGGCTGCAGACTTCTGACGTCTGATTGTATCCTCACATGGCAGAGAGAGGAAGCAAGCTCTCTCATGGCTTTTATAAGGGCACTAATCCCATTCTTGAGGGCTCCATCTTCACAACCTCATCTAATCCTAATTATTTCACAATGGCCTCACCTCTTAACACCATCACAATGGTGGGTAGGGTTTCAACATTTGAATTTGGAGGGACACAAATATTTACTTCATAACAGTCCCCAACAGGTGAGAAGAGCAGCATCTCACACAGAATGCAAGTCCCTAAACGATGGCTCTACAGTCCTTCTCTTTTGACTAAAATTCTCCCTGTGTTTCTGTTCCATTGTCCAACCACTGCTCTACTTATCTCAAGTCTTGTGCAATGTCTTTCTCTATCAGAGTCTACATTCTACCTAGAACCACTGATGTCCTTCAGGGAGTGAATGATCCTCACTCTCCAGTGCTAATGCCTTGGGCTTTCCACCATCTTGCTGTCACATCTCCAGTTTTTACCTTCTTCAAATGTTCAGCCTTGAAAAGGGAATATTCAACAGCAAAGAAACATGAATGTCTGTCTGCTAGAATCCTCTTTATCATTCCTATCAGCGGGGACAGCAATCTGGGAGTGCTACACCAGTTCGCGGTCAAGTGTAGCCTTGTACCACACTTGGAATCATGTTCATTCTGGCCAACCCTATTATGTTTCTTCGTACACTCATATGGTTTTTCTCTCAGGAACTATGTTGCCTCTCCTTACTATATGGCTTTGGTGGGGGCCAGGGCCCTAGAAAATCAGGGAAATGTTAGAGTCTTTTCTCCAAGAATTTCTTATCTTTTAAATGGTTTGTCTTCCCAAAGTAGACACAGGAGCCCTAGAAAGAGTGCAACGCTAACTTTATGTGCCTATATGAATCTCAGCCAAAGCCCCCTCCTTCACTTCTAGTTACTAACACTGCCTACAGAGAACTTTTTCATTCCCAAGTTTTATTTTGAGAGAGAAATGTCATTAATATATCAGCAAAAACTTTTTTATTATAGTTGGGATTCAAGATATAGTTTTCTCAGGAAAAACATACACATCAAGAGAAAGGACTTAAGAGAGCAGGGAGATATAATAACTCATATTCATGAACACATCCCATCAGATGTAATAATCAAAATTATTGGTACATGTCTATAAATTTTGATAAATAATTTGGTTAGGAGTGGAGCTAGGAATAATTCACAAATGTCTCCTCATGTTCCCTCTTCACCAATAACAAGAGAAATTGTGTTCTTCACTTTTGAAGATACAGTGCAATTTTCCCAGTATATTAAAATTAATTAATCATTCTTCTATGTCTAGTCATGGTAGACCAACCCTTTGACTGAGTATAACCAGAAATTCTGGACAAAAAAAAAAAAATGCTTGAAGGTATCAGAGTACTAAGTCAGTTAAGACTGCCTGGCAGAAGAAATAAACTCAGGTTGTCAAGCCTTGTATTTGAGATGACATTTCCACCAGGGGTATCTACCAGTTCTAGCAGAGGGGCTGAGAGTATGGTTGCTAAATCATCCTTTCAAAAAAAAAAAAGTGAACTATTTCTAGCAGATGATAACATTATCCTAGATTTCAAAATTAAGTTTAAAAATTTAGATACAGCATCCATTATTCACTATAAAATAGTCTGGCCCATGTGCAAACAAAGCAATGTTACTGTAAACCATAGAGACACAAACAGACAATAGGAGCAAACACACAGAATATCCAAATAATGGAGCTATCACATAAAGAGTTTAAATATACAATGAATATATGTATATTCATGTATAACTGAAAAATTGTGCTCTAAACTGGAATTTGACACAACACTGTAAAATGACTATAACTCAATAAAAAATGTTTAAAAAAAGACTTAAATTATAGTTATCACAGTCATGAAGATAAAAAACAAGACTAAGGAATTTTTGTAGTAAAGTGTCAATAATAAATAAAACCCAAATAGAAATGCTAGCATTTAAAGAACAATAATAATAGTTAATAAGTTTCACATCAGATTAGACACAGTTGAAAGGAGAACAGCAAAGTAGAAGATAGCTCAGAAAAATGCATAGTTTGAAACATTGAGAAAAAAGAATAGAAAAATAATGTAAGAGACATAAATGTTACAGTGTGAAAGTATACCATATATGCATTGAAGTCTCATTAAAGGAATGAGAAGAGGAAAAATTGGAAAAGTACAATAAAAAAAAATCAAACCACAATTTCAAGAAAACTTACACACCACAAACTGTATCAATACAGAGAGAAGGACACCTCAGTGCAAACTCTTTTAATAAAAAGATAAAAAGGAAACTTTAAAAACCACCACAGGAAAAACTGACAAATAACCACAAAAGAAGCAGCAATTCACACTTAAGGGCTGACTTGTAAACAAAACCAGTAGAAGCCACAAAGGAGTAAAACTTCCATACACACACAAAAAAAATAAATGAATAA
Source organism: Camelus bactrianus (assembly GCF_048773025.1). Taxonomy (NCBI): domain Eukaryota; kingdom Metazoa; phylum Chordata; class Mammalia; order Artiodactyla; family Camelidae; genus Camelus; species Camelus bactrianus. The sequence continues at coordinate 44,703,568 of NC_133552.1, read as the reverse complement.
AGACAAATTTTTTAATTTTCAGAGAAATATAAACTAAGGATTTATCACCAATGGGCCATACTACAGAATATACAGCAAAGGCAATTTTTCAAGCAGAAGGAAAATGATCCCAAATGGAAGATTGGACACGCTAGGAGAAAGGAAAAGCAGCTTTAGAAAAAGGCAAAAGTTGGATAAACCAAATGAATATTATCTGTATAAGACAATAATCATAACAGAGTTTATTTACTTAATAAACATAATTATACTAAAACATTTGCATTAAAATGCATGTTATGATAAAAAATAAATTTATGCATGGAATATTAAAGCAGAGAGAAGAGAATGGCTAATTCACTCATTTAAAAGACCCTGAAAATTCATCATTAAGAACATAATACTTGGACTGAGTTTGGAGGGATAAGTTTTTTCAGTCGGGTGGATTTAAGAGGACTTTTCAGGCAGAGGCAGTAACCTGAGCAAGGCACATGGACAAGAGACAATCTGGAGTGTAAGTAAACTACATGTGGAAGAACATGAGAACAGCAAAAAGGTATGAGGGTATAAGGCAAGAGGTATAGTGACAAGCCAGGGTGTGGAGGGCCATGTCTTCCACCAAGACATTTTGGCTTATTCTTAACTGGCATAATCTACAGCCTATCTTTCCTACTCAGTCTTCACAATAAAAGACTGCTTTTCACAGGGCATGTAAGTGAATGTCATATCTTTATGAACATGACTGACTTCTTTAGATACATGGCCAGGTCACTTTAGACAATGAAGAACCATTAGCTTTGTGTTCCACAAAGATTTCCCAGCAGTGCAGATGAAGCATGGCAGGGATGGAAGGCAGAAGCTAGAAGCATATCAATTGGGAGACTATTACAAGAGTCTCGGTGAAAGGTAAGGAAGAACTATGAGGAGAGAATCCAAATTGCTTTGAGTCCTCTGTTGGAAGAGTTAAACACACACAGACACACACAGAGACCATTACCACTACACTCCAGGAGCTTTAGGGGACTGCAACATCAATGGAGAAAACACAAGCTCCCAGGAGGTAAGATGTCCACTCACAAAAGCCACCAAGGAGCCTTCAGCCTTGCATTCAGTAGAAACCCACCCCATGGCCCATGAAAATTCCCCAGTTTAATACACAGTAAAACTCTGCAAGGACATCTAGAATTTGCAGTTAGCAGAAATAGTAATAATTAGCTTGGCTCAAATCCCACTTTCAGGATGTTAATTCTGCGTATTTCCAACATCCCATATTAATAAGGGCTTCCACTTGTAGCTCACTGGGGAGCTCATTCCTACCTTGTCATTGCCTGAAGAGGCTGCTGGCCACTCAACACATACAGAATATGATCCAGAATCCAAAAAGCAGAGCCAGGAGGCACTATATGGGAGAAAATCCAAATTAGTGATACCATCTGCCTCTCCATCTAATAATGTCATACCACCCACCCTGCTTTTTTTTTTTTTTTAAATGGAAAAATACCTTTTAAGTTTATTAAAAAATACAGAGCTAATTGGTCCTACTGGATTTCTATTTCTACTTCTCCCATCCAGCAACTCCAGCATCCACCTTCCCCTGGTTCTTTCAGCCTGTAACAGAAAGCCGGGAACTTTGGCTAGAAATTGAAATGATTTCCCAAGACCCACTATCAATTTTCTTCAGCTTTATTTGATTCTGACTCAGTTGGTTATTAATCCAATAAGATCTAAACTTTGGGTCAACTCCAATTTCAATTCCTTTCTCTGCCTTCTCCAATTCTGCCGTTCATGAATTTTACCTCTGCTCATATCCTTGGGTCCTGGTTTCCTAAACTCCATTCTACTGCCCTCCGTGAGGGGAAAAAAAAAAAACATTCAAAATAGCAGAAGCCACAGGGAGCCTAGCCCACTCCTGTCCAGTTATGGCAATCATGAATAAGAAAGTTGAATAATCTGAGGCAAAATACAATAATCCTACAGGATATACGATTTGGGATTTTCCCCTTTTGATAAGGGAAAACAGAAGAGCAAAATATCACTTCTGGCTGCAGCTATCAAGTTTCATGGAGCTGGTGGTATTTGTCTGGATGAATAAAAATATAATAGAAAGACAGCCAAGGAGAAAAGAGTTATGTGAACCAAAGCTTTGGAGCAAGTGAGTGACTTGATCAAGTTCTGTGCAACCATATAAATCTAGGAGGATTTAGGAAGTGACATGAGAAAAGCAGAGAAAAAAACTTGGACTGGAGTAATGCAGAAATCCACTAGAGTTGTTGGGTCACAGTTACAGACTAGCCACCAGTAATTGCAGTACTGAGTGAAAGCTGATTTCAAAATGAAAAACATTTTGCTGTAAAGAATAAGAGTTCAAAAATGTTGCAGATTTCATATCCATAATGAACACTATTGGTATGAATGTATTATATCCTTTTTGTTTATTTGTTTGTTTTTAAAGAATTCTTGAAAAAAAGTGGAGTGTGAGATTTGGCATAAGTGCTTGACTGAATGTCTGAATTTTAATGTGAAATGTCTGAATAGGCAACATTCTGTTTCACAGGCTTTTGTCTGCATAAAGACAATCCAGGGCAAAAAGCAGAATAATTCTCCAGGCGATTTAATGTGGTCTATACATTTGGGTACCTTAAGTGTGAATATAAATATTCCAAATACAAAATTTTGGTATTATAAAAATGACTGCACTAAGAAGAGTACAAATGGCAGGTTACTATTTAGTAAATCACTGAATCAGTATATCGTGTCCAGTGCATTTGTTCTAAGTCTTTCTAGCTGGTCCAACTAAACAAGATGATAATATCAAGCGAGGCTACTCTTCGTGAACACTTACTGCCAGACTATGCATATGAGTCCTCCATAGGCGTTATCTCCTTCATTCCTGTCAGTAAACAGGAGGTCCCCCTTTAACAATGAGGAAACTGAGACACAGAGGGATAAAGCTAGATACAGAGTGAAGAATAAAACAAGGATTGTTTCGAAGCCCGTGCTGCTAAGCCTTCCACTACACTGCTTACATCATATTGTGGTTCAGCCTCCTGGGAGACTGTTAACGAGTAGTGAGAATGGCAAGCATAGGACAGAAGCATAAGGGAGTATATTCATCAGGATTAGACTTGATTTATAAATATAAGAGAGAACCCAAAACAGTGCTTTTTTTAAAAAGACAGAAATGTATTTTTCTCTCATGTGAAAGAAACTCGGAGTTAAACAGTCCGGGGCTAGGAGGGAAGCCTCCCACTGGCAGGCCACCACTCTCCTGTCTTGCTGCTCCACTGTCCTTAGGAGGTTGCCTCATATTTCAAAATGGCTGCTTTGGCTCCAGCCAGGAGCACATAGTAGGAAAGGAGAAAAAAATGTGAAAAAAGGTACTTATATTTTCTTTTAAGAAGCTTCCTAGAAGTTGCTGCATAGCACTTCCACTAATATCTCATTTGTCAGAAATATGACACAGAAACACATGAAGCTGTAAGGAAATCTTGGGAGATGTACTCTTTGTTTTGCACAGCCACACAGCCAGTTAACAAGTGGGTTTCATTACTGAGATAATAGAAGGGAACAGGTGTGGGGGAAGCAACATGGCAAGATATGATTTGACCAATGACCAGACTTGGAGTTAAAAGAAGGGGAGGAGCCAAAGGGGCCCCCAGTGTTCAGATTGTCCCTGATTAGAGGGAAAGTATTTAATCCCTTGAGCAGAGATGCAGTAGGAAGCAGGAGAAGAAATAGTCTTGGGTAACAGCAGAGAGAAGATGATGAAAATGACTTTAGAATTACAGCATGGATGAATTATGGACAGAAATTAAACAAACCTTTGTAACAATTCGTTTTTTCATTACTGTAACTGTAGAAATATGATAGCAACTGAATCCCCTGAAATATGTAAATATTAAGCATTCAAATGAATTTAAGTATTTTTTCCATTGGAGTACTTTTTAAAAATGTAAGTCATTCAAAGCATCGATAAATATTCCAACCATTATTCTTCAGGCTTAATGATTACTGCATTTTTTTTAAAAAATCTCCTTCTTTAGTGGATATTGGGAGGATTCGGTTTCATAAAGAAGAAAAATGAGCATTCTTAGAAACTAGGTATCAAGTCCAGAGTCACTAAAGTCAGCAAAATAAAAGCCTGAATGCCATTTGCCCAAGTTCAAGAAGACCTTTCAAGGAGACCCAGAGGAGTAACACGAGCATGGAGTGATTAACCAGCTTGAATGATTGGTTAACTGAGATTCAGTATTTTGCTCCAGTTCCACCTGGATAGAGAAAACAGCCTGCTAGAGACTGATCTTTGGCCAGATGCACAGGATACTGTCTTCCAATAGATACAGGAAACATAAAGATGCTAAATCAGATCTTTCTCCATCTTCAGTGAAGAAGACTTTTCCAGGGCAGGTGTCATATCTTTCACATCTCTGTTGCCCTTCTGCTTGGCTCAGCAGTTGTCACGGAGCAGTTTTTTAGTATATGTTTGTTGACAGATATTATTGAAGTATTTTGCTGCAATCAGAATTTTGCTTTGTTTCGAGGACCTGAATAGCATCACACCAGCATGTGTATTCCCAGACCTGAATGGAAAGAGGATGTAAAGTTCCTCAGCTCCTGCCTATTCAGACACACCCACCCTTCAGTGCCACTTCTGCATTGAAAGCTTCGCTGTATCAATCTTTCTGTCTTTGGATGCCTTCAGATTAATGCACCTTTGGACCATGCAAGACATTCTCTCGTTCAGCAGTTCCAGCCCAGGGTCAGTTTCACACTGGCTGAGCAATCCGTTGTGAAAACCAAATGTAGACTGAAGACTATGTGATTTCTTCAGTCCTGTGAAAAAAGCCCGTCCTCTGACAGCTTCACTTTGAATTACCTGGTTTTCATTTGTTGGTCTCGTTTCGTTGTCTAACCTGCAAGCTCCATGAGGACATAGACTGAGTCTTAGGTCTCCTGGCTTTTCTCACCCAGCACCTAGCCCAGTGCTGTGTGCAAGGAAATCTCTCTATAAACACAGTAACTGTGGGGAGCAGTCACTACAGTGGAAGCTGGAAACTGTCACCACAGTGGTTTTTTATTAAAGGGCTTAAGATCTGGTGGTTTCCAGACAGGAAAATGACCCAACATACAGGCAATCTTCAATTTCTCTTCCAAGGTACATTCATCTTTAGGGGGATAAAAAGCATCCTGGCCAGATTGCTCAGCAACAAAGTTTATGAGACAACACAAACGATTTCAAGGAACCATGGGATTCCTGGAGCAGTGAAGGAGCTGGTCATTCACTTAGTCTTTGGTACCTTTGTCTGTAGTCTTTTGCTTCCTTTATTTAAAAAGGGAAGAACAGTCCTGATCAAAGTTGCACAACAACGAATTTCTATTAAATTAACTTTAAACCTGCCCCAAACTATTAGGTAAATTGTTTCATACACTTTACAATTACAGTGTATTTGTACTCTACATTTTCTCTAAAAGGAAAATAAGACAAAATAAAAGTTTAAAAAGGCTAAAAAGGATCTAAATGTTTTAGGAGGGGCGTCTCACTAATTAATTAATGTTTAATTCAATAGTGCTTCCAAGACTTCTGGTATTTCAAAAAGCCACTGTTGCCTCAGTAGTCGGCAGGCAGCTCATAAAAGAGAAACCTGGCAGAAGGGCGACAGACAAAAGCCATGACAGGGAAGGATGGTGAGAAATACTGGGGGAGTAGCCAAGCCATCCTATGAGGAGGCTGGAATACATGTACAGCTTCTGCAGAGGTAGTGTCTGATCTCTCCTTGACATTCCACGGTCACTACCCTTGTCCTGGATCACATCATGCCTGGTAGGAACACTCACAATAACAGCCTAAGGAGTTTGCAGTCTCCTCCTTCTCCGAATTATTCTTCATCCTGCCACCAAAGTTGTCTTCCCAGAATATATGCTTGCTCTTACTTCATCACTCTTCAAAGCCCTTGACTAGCTCTTCACTGCTTAGTGGATACAGTCTGAACTCATGAGGAGCAACATAATGCTCTGTGTAATCTCATCCCAAGCTCTCTTTCAACACCTTGCTAATGTCCTTTCTCCTCTCCATCCTCTCTGCCTCCCAGCCTTTCACACAAATCCTAAGCACCAGGCACCCAATTACACTTAACCCAAGCAAACCATAGTGTTCACACACTCTGTCTTGCAAATTTTGTTACACCAATTTACAATGCCCTCCTTTTTTTCTTGAACACTCTACATGTCAGGCATTGAACTGAGTGCTTCCGCAAATCCTCCAGTGCCTTGGTTCTTTGATATGAAAAGGGAGAATAGACAAAATCCTATTCTTTGTTTCAAGACCAACTCAGATATCCTCTGTGACCCCTTCCCCTCTCCTGTCTCCCTCAAGTTAGAATTAATAGAGCCTCTTTGCGGACTTTCATAGTATTTAGTCTATCTACTGTCTAATACTCACTTCAGTCTGACCAGAGTAAATTATTTTCTGAAAATTTTTACACTCTCTTTCCCATGCTAGCCAGAATATTTTCTTTGCATCTAATAACTCTATTCTCTTAGTTTATTACATGAGTATTTTTATTTTTAAAACAGCATGTTATAAACAGTTTGGTTTTAAGTCTTCCAGATTTGTTTCTGAACATATAAAAAATTTACATGTTTGGGACAGACAGTGTGTGAGAGTGTGTGTGTGTAAACAATCATATACTTTAACAAAATTCGCCTAATACTCTATAATATTCATTATTTTATTCACAATTTGTAACTAAACTATTTATAGTATAAATTTGTAAAATGTATAATATTTATTTATATGTAATACTCTTTCATCTAAGTACATAGAGGGCATTTCTACATACAGGAACATACAGAGCTACCTCGTTCTATTCATGGCTGTGTAGTATTTTTGTTGTATAGGTACATATGTAAGTATATATACATACATACCTGTATGTATGTGTATATACATATACATAAAACTTAATTTAACCAATCCCCTAGTAATAGACATTTATAGTTCTCATTTGGAGTGAATTATAAATAGTCTTGTGATTAATATTTTACATCCGAGTACAACTTTGTGTGAAGGTAAATTTCTGGGTCAACAAGTTGGCCTATTTTAAATTTTTATACATTTGCCACATTTCTTGCCAAACATCTAATGCCCATCTCTGTTCCATTCAACAGTGTGAAGAAAGCCTTGTGTCTACTCTTTCATAAACTTTGACAGTACAACAGGTAGAAAATCATATCTCAATGATGTTTTTGATTTGCATTTTTTACTAGAGAAATTAAGAAATTGACCATCTAGTCACATTTTGAGTGGTCATAGCATTCTTTCTTCTTTGAATTGACTTTTAATGTACTTTACTCATTTTTATATTAAATTTTGTTTTTTAAAAATTAATCTCCAAGAGTTCTTTAAAAAGTCCTTCATTATCAATTGGGTTTCAAAATTTTCCCAGTTGTCACCTATTATTTATTTTTTATATAAAAGTTTTCTTTTTTACTATAAACTTGTTTTATTTTTCTTTATGCTTCAGAATATTTTGTTATTCTTTAAGATTTGTTTTCAATTATGAACTTTTTAAACATTCTCTTGTTCTTCTAATACTAATTTTTTTATCTGCATCTTCATGACATTAAACTATTAGTAATTTATGCTTATACTGTGAAGTGGTGAAATCATTTGAATTTTTTTCCAAAACTATCAATAATTGCCCCCAATTATTTTTTAAAGTCCATTTTTATCCATTTATTTGATTTTCCACGTTTATCCTATATTGGATTGTCATTTATCCGTTTTACAGTTGTACTGTCTAACAGAATATTTCTGATGATGGAGATGTCCTACATCTAAGCTGTTAATGGAGTAGCCACATGTAGTATTGAGCACCTGAAATGTGCTATGACTAAAAACTGAATTTTTCATCTTATTCAGTTTTAATTAATTTAAATGTAAATGGCCACATGTGGCTACTGGCTACCATACTGGATAGTGCAGATATAAACTACCTAGTCCTGTACCAGCACTAGACTGCTTCCATTACTAGAGCTTTGTTGTTTGATTTGATTTATAATACAGCAAACAACATCATTATTCTTCCTGTATTTTTAATTTTTGATGTTTGTTTTCCTGGTGCATTTAGTCTTCCAATCAAAAATTAAAATCAGCTTGCTAAGTTAGCAAAAAAGGGCAGGGAGCATTTATCACACTGGAATTAAATGTATGAATTAGTTTGGGAAGAACTGACATCTCTGATATTGAATCTTCTCATCTGGCATGTAGCACATCTCACCATTAGGAAGGTTTCATAGTTTTATAAAACCATCAAGGAGGTTTTATAGTTTTCTTCCCAGAAGTTTGTGAGGTAGGAAGATGAACTGCACATCTAGGAGAAAATGCCTAAATCTCTTGAACCTTAGAGTCTGACCCATCTTTGCTGTGCAGCCATCTATCTTCCCCCTGTTAACATTTTGGAAGCAAATGGTGATGAGATTAACCTCATTATAATTGCTGAGGGAGTGCCTTAAGTGGGACTAAGTTCTGTAGGAACACACAGTAGATGATGTCAAGCAGGATATGCAGAATACACTAACGGGAGCTCGTATTTTTGTGGCAATCATGATGTGGCACACAGTTTTAAGGGCTTTATGTGCATTAACTTATTTAATACTCCACAACAATCTTATTAGATAAAGGTAGTTACTAACCACATTTAACTGATGAGACCATGAGGAGCAGAGCTTGCCAGCAATATGCCTATTACATCAAATCTAGGCAGCCTCCCTCCAGAACATGTTCTCACCACTCAGCTTGCTGTCTCTCTGAGCATGCCCACTGAGGTGGGATTTTGAGAGCTACCCAGCCTTGGTACCACCGAGCTGCATGCAGCAAGGGGCCTCTCTGGTTTAAAACTAAAGGAGAAAGCTGACATCAAATTGAAAGGCTCCTGGATTTTATCCTTTATTATTACTTCCATATTACAAGCATTCTTCTATTGAGGTTAGAATTTTTTATTATATTTTCTAACAAGTATAATGTAAGGTTATAAGGCAATGCTGCTGGCTTTTATTTATTAATCTTATATTTACTAGAATCTTTTTATTTATAATGGGTTTTCATGCCATCTGTAATAAAATATTTTATTAACTTATTAAAAATAGTTAATTTTCACGTCATATGTAATAAAAAAAAAAGTCATCTCTTCCTTTCTAATATATATAGCTTATTGCTTTTTCCTCCCTTTTTATGTTGACTCGAAGCACCAGAAAGATACTAAATACTAATCATCCTATGTGTATACTGAGTGGAAGGAAGGGTCATTTTTAATTATCCATATAAATAATTTGTTCCTTACGTCTATTTGCTCTGTGAGAGTACATATACTTTTCTTCCAGGAGCCTCAAAGCCTCAAACTGGACCTAGGTCAGCCCCATCAGCATGCAAGCTCCACAAATATGGGGTTTCCAAGCCAGCTCCAACTACTCTTTGGACCAGAGGCTATGATGGAACATTTCTGCAAGGACTGAGCACAAAACAGAGCTCCAGCCCAGCGAGCTTTAGTCTACCAGAGGAAACCAGGAAGGAGCATGTTCACACTTTTCTGGGAATTCCCTATGGCCATCAATCATGTCGTTGTAATTGCATGCTGCCTTCTGGATGCAGCAAACACATAGTGAGTACTAATACATACCCAGCCTTGCAAGCTGCTTGGCACGTGCAAGACCCAGGGTTGAATCAGGTATGAGTCTTGACTTCAAGTTATTCACCATCTACTAATAATAACCAATGTAATGCCAGGTATGCTAACATTTTACATGTTTTCTCATTTCATTCTCAAAACACCACCATTTTATGCCCATTTTTACAACAAAGAACTTTGTCTTCATCGCCTTCTACTTGCCAGTGATATTATTCAGAAATCCAGTGATTTTCAGTTACACCCTTTGAACATATTCCTTTTTAATTTAGAAACATTTATGATCTTTTCTTTAGTCAACGTGTTCTGAAACTTCATGGTAATGTGCATATATTTTTCCCCTGTTTTTGAAAGGGGGCATTCATTGGGCATTCAAATGACTTTCTCAGCCTTAGAAACTCATGTCTTTTGGTTCTGGGAAAAGTTTTGAGAATATTTCTTTGATGATTTTCTCCCTTATTTCCTCCTCTTTCTTTCTGAAATTCTTGTTTGGATACTTGGTCCCTTAATCCTTTAATCCTTTATTTCTTATTTTCCACCTCTGTTTTCTTAGTCTACCTTTCTGGGAAATTTTATCAGCTATGTCTTTCGAACTTTTCTTGAACTTTTAATCGCTATGTATTTTGTTTCCAAGAGCCATTTATTTCTGTTCCTTTTTTACTGCACCCAGTTCTTATTCTACGGAGATACCTTTTGTCTTTATGAAGATATTAAGAATATTTTTCTGAGGTTTTCTTTAGCTTTGTGCATTGTTTCTTTTATCTCTGAATTCCTTATTTTGCTTGTTTTGCCTTATCCTTTGTGTAGTCAGGGCTTGTCAACTGGCATCCTTCATTTCAGCATTACTGGGCTGTACCATTTCCTGAAAATATTTAATGTTCAGAACCTCTAAGTCTTTCTTCTTGAGCTGGTCACCTTCCCCAGTAGAAAATCCTAATGCCCTGCCTGAACGGCATTAACTTGGCTGCCTGATTTCTCAGAGGCAAGTGGAGTAAGTTGGATGATGCTATTACGATTCAGCGTGCAGACTTGCAGCACTCCCCTTGCTGTCAGTGTGACTACCCAAAGCCCAGCTCTGCATGGAGTCCCTGAGCCCTGAGTTTCTCTGACTCAGCCCCTTTACAGAGCAAACAACCAGTCTCCTGCTTGCGGAAGGGGGAAGCAGTAAGCCAGCACTGTGGAGTGAAACAGGGCTTCTGGGGCTCTAAAGTGCTTCCTGTGCAGACCTGTAACCAATCTTTCTATACTCAGTCCCTTCCTATCCATGCCCCCAAGACTCCCACTTTCAGGGATACTCTGGGGTTCTGCTGCATGAATCTACATGAACTTAAGTTTCCCTCACTGGTAGCTTTCTCTAGTCTGCTGAGTCTGTTACCACTCCACCATATGCTTTCTAACCTCCAGATCCTAATACTGTGCTTTCTTCCCCCTTCTCATTTTTGTATCATTGTCTCTTTTTATTCATTTTGTCATTTTAATTGGATTTGGTGTTCCAAGGACATTCTGAAGGACAGCCATGACACACATTTACCTCTGCTGTCTTCTAAAATCCCAATATATATTCAGAGGATGGAGATTTCTTACCTTTTCCTTTTTATTTTCTCTCTTGGGTAGAGCATGACAGGATAGCCACGGAATAAACTTTTTTGAATTTAATATGTGTGTTTTAACTTTTTGTTTTAACATAATTTCAAATTTACCCAAAAGTCACAAAACTAGTAAAAAGAACTCTTGTTTAACTTTTATCCTGATTCACCAAATTTAACATTTTGACACATTTTATCATTCTAGATAGGCAGATATATGATAGACAGATAGATGTATAAACATAGATACGTGCATAATTTACTTTTTCTAAACCACTTGAAAGCAATGCATAGATTATGACTCTTTTCACCTTTCATATCTAAACATGTATTTCTTAAAAATAAAACAAATTAACCTACATGTTCATAGTGTGATTATCAAATTCAGGAAATTTCACATTGATACAGGACTGTTATCTAATACACACCCCCTACTCCAGTTTTATCCATTGACCCAATAGTGTACTTTATAGCATTTTTTCTTTCCTGCAGTACAGGATCTAGTCCAGGTTCATGTATCTAATCAGTTATAGTGACTGTTTAGCTTCTTTCAATCCATAAAATTTCCTTAGCCTTTCTTTGTCTTACATGACATGGACATCTTTGAAGAATACAAGTACGACATAGGGTCACTCAACTGGGGTTTCCTTGCTAATATTTCCATCTGAGTTAACTGAGCATCTTTGGCTTGAACACCATTTAGGTGATGTTTGTCGTTCTCAGGGTAAATGATCTGGAGGCACAAGACATGCAATTACCACCAATCAGCTTTGTTACTTTTGATCACTAGGTCACGGTGCTGTCCAGTTTCTGCACAGCACAGCCGCAGCTAAGCAATGTGTGAGGAGACAACAGAGATGATGCAAATATCTTGCTCCTTCTTGAACCTTCCTGCCTAGCCTTAACATTCATTGATAATTTTTGTTTGACTCAATCTTTTAATATAATGGTTTCAAAATAATTTTTTCAAATTTACCACTTCCTCCACATTTTTATTTTAATTCTGTATAGTGTACAAGAAATAGATCTAAATTTATACTTTTTCAAAAAGTTATTCATTTGTCTTAACACCATTTATTTTTTAAAGTTCATCTTTGCACCAGTGATTTAATACATCACTTTTGCAGACAGCTAATTTCCACACAAAGTTGGTTCTATTTCTGGAATTTACATTCCGATGGTCTATTTACGCACCAATACCACACACATTTAATTATATATCTTGATTTTCAATGTCTTCCTAGCTATTCTTGCAAGTTACTTTTTAAGTGAACTTTAGTATCAACATGATCAGCTCCAGAAAAAAATCTTGTTGGCATTTTTATTGAGATTACATAAAATTTATATAATCTTAGAAAGAACTGACATCTTTAATAATACGGAGACATGCTAACCAAGGACAAAGGGTATCTTTCCATTTATTCAAGCATATTTTTGAATTTTTCAGGAGTATTTCCTAGAGGCTGTGAACACTTAAGTTTTTTCTTATATATGTTACCTTTTTGTCACTACTGTAAATGAGATTTTTCTCTTCCATTTTAACTTCTAACTAGTTATTATTGGTGCACACGTCTGCTACTGGTTTTGCATATTAATTTTATATCTTGCTACTATGCTGAATTCTTTTTTTAAATATTTAAAATACTGTTTATTTTTAAAATCATTTCATTAAAAAAACAAGTATCCCAAAGAAGATTTCACAATTAAAGAGAATAGTATCTGAGCTGACCATATTGTCTTTTAACTTTTAATAAAGGCAAAAATACCTGTTCTCTTGCAGCATATGCCGGATTCTTTTATTGTTTGAGTTAGATTTACCTTGATTCTCTAGAATTTTTCAAGTATACTATTACATCATCTGCAAATAAACCTGCATTTCTGTGGAAAAATTCAGATTCATCTGGTCACCAATTTCTTTCAGATTCAGAAGACACAAACATGTGGTTTGGATAATTTACTAAAAGCAACAGAATAGTAATTCTGGGTGTTACTTAAACACACACACACACACACACACACACACACACACACAAATTTATTTCCTTGAGAAAAAGTAGTTCTGAAAAGAAAGGCAAATGATAGTGCTGTTAATAGAATTTTATTAAGAAAATGATGTCTCATAATTTCAGTCTAGCTCATTACAGAATATAGAATTCTGAAATAAATTAGAGAATGACTAGTTCAGCAGTACTCACGGCTATAAAGTGAATAAATCCATGATACATCTGTAGAGAAATGGGCAGAAAGCAATTCATGATGTTTTGGCTACTGTTCCAACCAGTGGGAAAATTACCTATCAAGTAAGAGATAAAACTACAAATTGAGTAGCTTCACCAATGCATTTACCACCAAGTGCCTCACAGAAATGCTTGTATAGCTTTGTCACTTACTTACCAAACTGCATATCTATCAAACTGCTCATCCTCACATCATTAGTCAACCAACTTTCCACTTTTGGAGAGCCTGGCATTAGTTAATAACGTAAGGACTCATTAAGAGTCTAAAGAAGTAGAGGGAGGGTATAGCTCAAAGTGGTGGAGCACGTGCTTAGTGTGCACAAGGTCCTAGTGTCAATCCTCAGTACCTCTTCTAAAAAAAGTAAATAAGTAAATAAATCTAATTATTTCCCCCCAAAAAAACTTAAAAAAAAAAGAATTTTCAAAAATAAAAAAGTCTAAAGAAAATGCCCATATACTTAAGTACTTTTCTTGCATTTTATGTGAGAAACTTATACTTCATTGAAATGTATAATATGAGAGACTCTTGAAAAATCTCAGGATAGATCCCTTAAATGTCAATCATCTGGGGTTTTTTCATCTCATATCTACTATTTTTAAGCTTCACAGAAAAACCTTATTCCTGGTGTATTAGAACTTGAGGATGACCTGTTTTATCTTTACCCTCTTCATATATTTCATGGGCTTTGATTATAATCTCCTTAAGCCTTTTTTCCCTAAAGTGGAAATTTCTCCTTCATAGAACTTTCTCAGACAGTAATAAGATGAAATTAGAAGGGGCCAGAGCTAAGGCATTTAAAAAATTAAAGGATACTCTATCAGAGAGAAAAATATAAAGAGATTATAAAGGGAAAATGAGGAAGAGAACTGAAGTGAAAGGATTAGAAAAGAAGGATTTTTAAATTGAAGGAGAGGGATTTCCCTGCTAGTTTCTTAGTTGTATGGATGATTTCCTTTACTTCTTTCTCATTTCTAGAAATGCAGAGCTATCCCCATGTTAGTACTTCACTAACTACTTTCCTAATATATTGACTGAGACAGAGAACAATTACTCACACATGGCAGAAGAAAACTCTGGAGACTTAACCTCTGATGAGAAGGGATTCTTGCCAACATGCTTTATACCATCTGTTCTGCATGTGGTCACGTTACTTACATACCTAACCAGCATGCAAAAGGCCAGTTTTGATTATTTGACTGACGTATACGTTGCACTCCCATCACTCCCACCAGAAGTGCATCTGATAGTGTAACCCTCTCAGTTCACTACAACCTGTCACTGAAAATGGATTGCCTCCTTCCTGCAAAACTCATATTCAATTCATTACCATAAGAGTAACAGCAACAGCTGATACAAAACCATTCTGGGAAGTGACAGACAACATGGGAGTGGGGTGGATAGCTGAGGAATAAGGTAGGTAAACCAGGCAGGTTCTTACACAAATAAGATCCTTTTACAAAATCTGAGTCACATTCTGGATGGTTTCAGACTTTTCTGAAACAGAAATGATGTCCTACTCAGGTTAAGCACTCAGCCATGATCAGTCTTTGTACCTTATCATCATCCACTCTGATTTGTTCTGAAACCCAGAATGCAGGTGGCCAGTCTCTTATTACAGCTATGGACCACAACATCTTTCTGCTTTCCCATTTCCTACTATCAGGACACCAATTCCTTGACGTCATGAAGTGTTCCAGTCTCCTTAAACTTCTCTCCCAAGCTATTATCTTTCTGGCATTTAACTTGCTTCTAACAGTATCTAGCTAAAATATAATAAAATTGGTTTATGTCACTGAATTTATTTTGCAACTGCCTTTTGTTTATGATACTGAAAGTAATACTGAATTTATGTTTAGAATAATGACAAACAATTTCTAAACAAATTTACTTGGGTGAAAAAGAGTAAATATAAAGAAAAATGGTAAGAAAAATAATAGGTAGGTGTTATGTGGCTTTGGGAAAAGTTGTGAAGATTGCGCTCAACGACAGAAACTTTGAGAACACCTGTCTAGGGGAAAGAACTATGTACTGATGTTAGCAAACCTGATTTCTAGTCCAAGTTCTGTCACTTGCTACCTGGAAGATATCAGAAAAGGCATGTAACTTCCATGTACTTCTGTTGCTTCGTCACAAAAAAAGAGGAAGTTGACCTTCAACAGTCTTGCAGTAAATAATAATAGCCACTGTTATGTGAGTACCTTTACGGCTTGGGCTGTGTCAAGCGCACTACATTGGCACTCCCACTTGATTTAACCCTCATGACCACCTTGCAAAGGATACATTGTCACTCTTACTTTACAAGTCAGAAAACAGACTCAGAGAGATGAAGTAACATTCCCAAGACCGCACAGCTTGGACTCAAGGCCAGGTTTGTCTCATTCCTATGCTGTTTCTAACCTCCTGAGGGTAGCTCATATCTCGAACCCTATTGCAGTACTAATGGCAACTATCATCCTGCAAAATCTCTCTAAGGGACTCAATTCAAAGGTCACTGGAGCTGTGGAGCAGAAGGAAGAAATTACAATGGGCAACATAGTTTTAAATTGCTTTTTAAGAACAAATTCTAGGATTGAAAAAGTAACATATTTATGATATAAAATGCAGGAAATACAAAAAAGTATAAAGGAGAAACAAAACATGACTTCTAATTCTACCACCCATAAATTACTATATTTGGCTATATTTCCTCTCTGCCCTTGTCTATGAATGTATGTTCAACTGTCCTCAGTAAAGGATGAATATAATTTTAGCTGGTATCTTCCGTCGTCCTACTATCCTCTCTGCCCCTTTAGCTAATAGAAGAATAACAAAGGTACATTTGCTTGAGCACCAACTTTATTAAGGTATATTGCTAGATCATTTCATTCTCATGACATCTTTATGAAACAAATACAGTGTTTTTATTACTACTGTTGTTTATACTTTATTAAAAAGGAAACTGAGGCTTAAAAGGAAAAGCAGTCACCTTGCCCAAGGTCATACAACTAACACACAAACTCAAATCAATATCACGATGAAGCCTAGAATCTCTAGTGAGTACCACCTGCATGGCAGTAACTCGTTTTAGGGTGAGCACTTAAAGTCCCTAAAAAGCATCCCTAGTATTGCATAGAAGTGTCCAAACCTAGGTAATCTAGAGCGTTGGCAAAAGTTCCAAATTATTTTTCTCCTAATTCTTAACTGGAGAATACTAAGGTCCCTGCATATCATTTGAATCTTAGGAATAATCCTGGAAAACCAAACCAAAGATTCCCATGTTAGATAAGGAAACTAAACTCTAAATGGTGACAGCTAAACAGCTAAATTGGATTAGCTGTACATAAAAATTGACCTAAAAAATTATAGAACAGAAAGAAAAACTAGGAAAATTACACACCAAAAAAGGGGTCCCAAGGAAATGTCAGAATATGGGTCCAGTTTTGTTGTCACGAACAAAATGACATCTTTTTTTGTTTTTCTTCAACTGTGGACTATCACTGATAAAATACAAAGGTATGTCTCTTCATTTAAACTGGCCTTCTATCCACAAATAGACTGAATCAAAACACAGACACAGAAAATCCATCACTATGCAGTGATGGTTAATAAGCTCTTCAGTATGAGCAGGTGCCGTAACACTGCAACTGATTATACTGAAGATGACTGTCAGAAACAAAGCACTAAAGCATCACAAGCAAAAACTAAAAGAATACAGCAATACTAAACCTATCATAAAAGAAATATTGAAAGGTCTTCTCTAAATAGAAAAGAAGGGAGAACCTATAAAGAATGTCCAATCAGTCCAGTATATGTCGAGGGCAGGTTCCTGGGACAACCCAATATAAATCACCAAACATTCTAAACGTTAAGTCATTAAAATTTTAAAGAATAAATTATATATATAAAAGTTTATATATCTCATTGTCAACATTAGGCTTCTTAACTACACATAGTACAAATTAGTCTAATCACTTATTCCAATGTTGAATCCAGTTTGGGTTTTAATATATGTCAAAATTGAGGAGAAGAAAACAGATTTTTATCAATATCCTTGGAAGTAGTTTAACGCTTGCCTGATTCTATAAATGAATAAATTACTTAAGATTAGTTGTCTCTGAAAAATGAAAACTCACTCTGAATATTTCATTAGATCGTACAAGTGAAAGTCAACATAATTCAGATACACTGATATTTGGACACAAACAGTTCTCGGTGAATTGTTTGTCTTTCTTCATTCCAAATAAAGGACCTCAGTATTGCTGAGAATTAAATTTACTTTAAAGTCATGCAATGAATGATTTACAGGAAATCTTCCAATATCCTCCAATCTAAGTTTTATAACGAGAGTTCAATAAATCAACGGTTGAATGTGCAAAGATTTTCTGTCAAGCATCTCTCTTAAATAAGAGGCTTCTATTTATTTTAATGAGTTCAAAGAAATATGCTCAATATAAAACACCCAGATAAAGTTCCTAACCCAGCCTTGCTTTCTGAAAAGGAATAATGTTTATCTTTAAGATTTAACTGTAGAAAGAAATGTGGTCAGACATGTAACAATAAAGTGCAAGGGAAAAAATGCACAGACTATTTTTTTTCAAACTTCCACATCAGATCTCATTGTGATTTGAAGGCAGTTTTAACTTCTCAACAGTCTGATCACTGTTAGACCAACTGGATTGTCTGTCAGATTCTGAAAGCTGTCACCTAACAGCACAGAGCCGTCATCACTCACGGATTTCAACTTTTCAAGTCTAATGCTAAAAGGGGAAGAAAGCCTATGAGTGCACGTTTTCAAAGTCAAGTAAATTCTTTAAATGCTATGTCAGAATAGAGATTTTTAAATGATTATGAGTTAGGAAGCAAGAGAATTTGGACCCAACTGAAGTTTCAATGTCAATGAAATATAGGCCTTTTAATTTGAATTACACTACCCATTCAGTTGCCTAACTGAAATCCCAGTTTTGATTCCAGGCTGAAATTGATTGTCCCAGCATATCATCATGTAGTAGCTAGCTAGCACTCATGGTCTTACCTCCTCATCAACAAATGCTTGCTTTGGGGAAGATGTGCAATAAAACCCATTTTTGTAAGAATGGGTGTTCTGTGATAGGTTCAAGTCCTTTGTACCATTACACCCCATAGGACCTTGGGCAATTTCCTAAGCCCTCTTAAGCTTCTTTTTTTAAGTCTCTGGCCAAGGGTTTGTGAAATAGCAATTTTAGAAATCTACTTTATAATGTGGTTGTGAGGATTATGAGATCAAATACATAATATAAATGTTAATTTTTATTATTAAATTTTACTGATTTATGAAAGTTTAGTTGAATGTTAGAAAACATAATACTACGGTCTAATACCACTTCCATTTACTGCCTATATGACCTTAAGCAAAACATGTCATCTCTACAAGTGTATTTTCTCATCTCTAAAATCAGAATAAATCAGAATAATAGTATCTGTCTTGCCTGTATCTCAAGAGCGTTGTTGAGAATCAAATGAAAAAAACATATATATACATACGAAAGTGCTGTATAGATAATAAGACAAGTTTTAAGATTTTTTATATGAAACTTTATATATAAAGTCTTTAAATGTAAATCACGTAACCAAATGAAAGGGACAATAGTTTCTGGGGCCCCTCCTCTCCAGACTTTTCTCTCAACCATGCCAAAAGTAACTTTAGAAGATTTTCGAAACACTGTCTTAGAGCATAAAGCCAAGGAATCTTTGACTACTGCTCCTTGGTACAGCCAAGGATAATTTTTAACTGATTTATAATCTAAAAAAAAGGCAGACACAGCATACTTATTTCCTAATAGCTAGATACACATTTCCTTGAATAACTAACTTCAGACAAGTTGTTTTGATCTGTACTCTTCCTTAGAGACATAAACAAATAATAAGGTTTCTTATGATCTGATTCTGTAACATTACTAGTGACCAAAATCTATCTAAAGAAGGGAATTGAGTGGTAATGATGAGAGCAGAAGATGCCAGACGTGCTGAAAATGTAATGGAGAACAGAGAAAGGAAAACAATGATTTCATCTTGTTAAAAAATGAAGTCAGAATACTACACAGGGAGTATAATCTTCAAAATGTTAAATCAGTGAAGGGAGAGAAACAAAGAAAAATAGTCACACTGCTTCAGTGGAGGGCAGAATAGCATAGTGGTACTGGTTTTGGAGACAAATCCATTTGAATTCCTATCAAGGTCCACCTCCCACTGGAATAGATTCAACCTCACCAGTTCTCAGTCTTTCAGTGTATGCACATCAGGAAAAATACTGCTAAAATCTCAGAGTGGCTGTGAGGATCGAATCAGGTATAACATTATGCTTACCCTTAACCCACTGTCAGGAACACACTGGGTGCCGGTATATTGACAAGATTACAACTGAAGTGACAACGGTGATAAATCAGGAAATGGTTGAGTCCCTCTATTTGTTTCCTTGGCTGCCGTAACAAATTGCCACAAATTGCGTGGCTTAAAATTACAGAAACTTATTATCTGACAGGTCCAGGGATTAGAATTCTGACATCAATAGGCCTCTAGGGGGCTGAGTCTGTCCTTTGTCTTCCTCTTCGCTTCTGGGGTCCCCAGCTATCCTTGCTGTTTCTTGGCTTGTGGATATATCACTACATCTATCTGTCATCACAGGCCATTCTCCCTCTGAGTTTTCCTCTGGGTATCCTCCTTCATACTATGACACCAGTCACTCTGGATTAAGAACCCATCCTACTCCAGTATGACATCATCTGAACTCGATTACATCTGCAAAGACCCTATTACCAAATAAGATACCAGGGGTTAGGACATCAACACAGCTTTTCACCCACAACAGTCCCTAAAGAAGAAGACAGAAATGAAGGGTGCACTCTTAGGCTTTTTCTCCAACCCCATTCTGTACAATCCTGGAGAATACTGCATTTGATTCTGGGAAGTTCCTAAGCATAATTAAGCTAAACATTGGAAATCACTCATTATAAATTTCAGGATGTGAAATTTAGAACTGATTAATAAGGAAATCTAGCAAAAGTGAAAAAAAAGGTATGAAGGATGAGCAAAATCCACAGGGAAAGACTGAGAAGTCTGTATCACTCCAGAAATCCAGAAAGAGTGTGATATTATTCAGAAAGGATTAAGAGTAACAAAGGGGATGAAATTAAATGAGAAGATGATTTAGGATAAGTACCAGGTGACTTGTCAGGCTAAGGATAGTTGTAATGAATGATGGTCAGACAGAGGAAGCAGTTAAGAGTATGATTTTTTAGCCATTAAAAATGGGGAACATGGCATAGGAATTAATTATGACTCAGCCAGCAAAAGACATCAATTCTCTTTTACATACACTTCTCTATGAAGGGAAATCCCAGTGATGTGTAAATGCGCTGAGTCTTCCACCATTGCTCTGGGAATGGGGGCCCTCATCTTCAGGATGAAGAGAGCTGGAGTGAGGTAACAAGGAGGAGGGTGAGAATGCTTTACCTCTTTTTCAGTCCACTGTCTTCCAGACCTCACCAGAGCACTAGCTGCATATCCTGGCTCCATCACTGACACCTCATACTGAAAAAGGAGATAATAATAATATCCACCTTCACAGGTTCTTCTGAGAGTAGTGAATCATCCCATGTAAAACCCTTAGCATGGTGGCAGTCCCACGGGGAGGTCTCCATAAATGACAGCTACTAGCTTAGTCTGTGATCTTCATTTTCAAAGCCTATGGTTGTTTTCTTTATTGTGAGAAAGTAAGACAGCTCTTCTGTGCATCAGTCAAGCAACATGTGCTTGCTGAGTACATGCTATGTCAACCAAGAGACCTACTACGTGCCCAGCACAGGGCTGAGCTGAATAAAGATTTAAAAACCAGCACAATGAACGTGCTCTATCTCAGGAAAGTTCATGTCCCCACCCTACCCCTGGCTGCAGTGCTAGCCATTAGAGGCTAATTTTATTGCTTCTGCTGCTGTTTCAACATGGCCTTAAAGTATGTTTTCTGTTTTTGGCAAATTGCCCCATCTTGGCAAACAAAGCAGTGCCAGAAACTTTTTATAATCCATCTCCCTCACGATAAGCTCAGCTAAGGACATCCAAAGGTTCTGAAGTCATTAGGCAAGGCCAGCTGTCTCTCACCCAGAATACCTCTAGAGGCTGGTCCCTCCGCAGTGGCACTGGATATATTCATAAGTGTATGGTGTATGAGAAAGGATCAGGAATTAGGTTTGAGGAGGGAATGCTCTCCATCTATGGTTTGAAATCTTAGGAACTTCATGGGTAAAATCTGAAACTGGTCCCCATACAACCCGAACAAGAAGAGACAGAAGAAAGAGACAGATCACTCCAGATTGGTAGGTGGCAATTTTAACAAGCAAAAGAACTTATGAGACTTGTCTCAGGCAGCTGCAAGACAAGTAGAAATCCCCATGCACCCCTCAGAATCTTAAGGATTTTTATAGAGGCCCTAACTGGGTTCAGCGGGGTAGACCATCCAGATGGTCTCAACAACACATTGCATCTTTGAAGTGACTTCTGGCACAGGAACAGTGGGTGGAGCATACATCCCAAGGACAGAGGATGGGATGAGGACCCTCCAGTTGCCCTGGTCCAACTTGCAGATAAACCAGCAGTCACAGCCTCTACATGCTGTCCTCCAACACACTCTCAGAAAAAATAATTGTCTGGGATCATTAATCCTATCTTTATATGTAGCCCTTCACTGCAGTACAGGGCAGGAAAAAGAGCACAGTTTTTTATTCAATTCTTAATTTGACATGATTACTGCTTTGACCTTAGGCAAACTACTAACCATTTCTTTGCGACAACTTTCTCATAAAAAGGGAGATAATAATACACCACACAGGAAGCATCTAAAAAATGTAGGTACTAGATAAATGTTGTTTTCAAGCAATTCTGACTTAATCATGAAAAAAATCACATGGTAGAGATATTGGTACTGAGAAAATTTCTAGGAGAAAAAGCTCATTTTCTAATTCTACTTTCTGTAAAAAAGAGAATAAAGACAGGAGCATATCTCTAACTCTTCACATTTCCCAACAAGTAAAATTCCTTTTAAGAACTCATTCAGATAGTATGAATACATTGGCTTTACTTTTTTTCCTCAAACCTCTGAATAATAATAACATGAATTTGGTTGCATAAAATAACTGTGATCAGTTTGAATGAAATCAGAAATAGAACAATACAGTTAATCTTTATTCTCTGTATAGAATAATGGAAGTCTGCTAACTTCTGAAATGTGCACAAAAAGATTGGTGCATAATGCCAATTAGAGGAAACTAAATGTATTCCAGCAAAGTACATACAAAAAGGTTACAATTTCTCTAAATCGTTTTAGATTTTTCTAAGAAATTACAGTGGGTTTACCATTTTTTGAAGTTCTGTAATTTAAAAGGATAGAATTTATTAAACAAATATTGTTTTCTCCTTTTTTATTCCTTCTCTTCACATGGTTTACTTCTCATCCCTAGCATAATTCATATTAAGAACCTAGTATATATTTTTCCATATTTTCATCAAAGACCATAAAATCATATGCACACATATGTACATACCCACAAGTATATTTATATGCCCCAATTATATCATATAATTTTATACAATGATGAAACTCTCCTACATAGAAATTATGTCTGTCCCTAGTGGTTTTTCAAAATAATTCTATCAACCATACTCATGCACACAGGAGAAAGAGATTACATAGTACTGAATTTAAAATGAAAAACAATTATTTACAGTCTCATCTTCCCTAATTGCCAAGTGTGCTGGCCAAAAGCAATTTTTTCTGTAAGTTACTTTCACATTTTAAAATAATAGGCTTATATTACTATTTTCTTGATTTATCAGTTTTAGATATCATCAGACATCGACTCTGGTTACGACCGATAGGGATTAGTTCTCTTACATCCACCTCTTACCTTGTGTTCCCAACCTATAAAATTGCTATGTCATATTACTTCAGTTAATTCAGTAAGTGGCCATTATAACTGTGCAAATACTTCTCACTAACTATCAAGCAATGTAGTGTGAATATTTTGCACATCTTATAGAGTTTTCTGGGTTTTGTTTTTTCTGGAGTTTCTAATTGCCTTTCTTTTTTCTGAGCTTTCTTTTCTCCCTCCCCTACCCTTTTTGAACACATGTTTTTCATTCTATCCAACCATGGGAGCACATCTGCTGTTCTACTAACTATCCTTTTTCCTCAGAAATTCACTTCCTAAAATTCTCTATCCTTTTGTTCCAATCAAGACTTTGGGTCCCTAGGGTTGATGCACAGTTGCTTTCCAAGGGCTTTCTTTTGTCACCTTCCTGGGTTTGTTTTCTGAATCCTTTCTCTTCCTCTTTCTTGCTTTATTCTCTTATTTTTCTCAAGCACACCCCCAAATTGTTTCCTAAGAAAGAGTAGCTGGACTTTAAATTTGAGTATTTTCCTCCCTGAAAATATCTACAGTCTCTCTTACACATTATATATTAATTGCTTGGTTAGTGGGATAATTCTAAGTGGAAAATTATTTCCTTTCTAACTGTGAATGTTTTGTTCCACTATACTATAGCATGTAGTTGTAACTGCTGAAATATCTCATGTATTCTAATTCTGTCTTTTTTGTATTCAACTGCTTTATCTTCACAAAAGATTTCATGTTTTATCTTCATCACCAGCGCTTTAAAATTCCAATAAGCTCCATAATATACTTTTAAATTATTATTAGAGATTCTTGTTTGGCCCCTTTTGGTCCCCTTGAGGGCTCAAAATTTTTCTTCTGTCATTTGTCTAAAATGTCCATCCCTTTATTTTCTCTTCTTTCTCTTTCTGGAGCTCCTTTGCCTAGAATGTTTAGACCTCTTAGATTCATTCTCATAGCTATTTTATCTTTCTCTTCTTCCTTTGTGCTCTAGTTTCTAAGAAATTGGGTTGACTTACTTTATAACCCTTCTGAAACTTCTATTTTTGATTTCTAATATTTCCTTTTAATTGTATTAATCATTTTCTATTCAGTCTGTTCATATAGGGTAGGTATATTTCTCATATCTCTCTATTTTGAGTTTTGTGATTATTGCTGTGGTTCCCTTTCTCGTCTGTTCCTTGCATTATCTGTGATTGATGTGCATTTGTTTTTCTCCATTTGCTTACTTATACCTCTCTTTTGCATCTGAAGTATTCTACAAATATGTCATGATCATCGAGTGTTCACGTATAACACTTGGAAGGGTTTGGAAGCTCTATGCATTTGAGCAGAGCTTCATTTTAGGATAATAAGGTAAGGGGTACCTATTTTATAGGGGAATACCTAATGACATTTTGTAAAGATTTTGTTTACTTTCCACCTTGGGACCATGCATTCGTAGAGAAGAACTTTCCAATTTCCTATCTGCCTAATACAGTGGAGGTAGGGGGATTTCAGAGGCAACTGGTGACTGATAATGGTCACCAGCCCATTGAGTGCATTTTGTGATTTAGAAAAAGGCCCACCTTCCTCAAAAAAATGTATACCCATTATTGGAAAATTCTCATAGTAACCTGATTTAGTAAAAGAAGTCACTTTTATATCATCTACTGAAAACCATCATGATAAGCATACAGTGCTGTAATGTGAACGCGGCTCCTAGCATTGAACAGTGCACATACAGGTCAACATGCATGGTGGCCTCACTGCTGGTATTTTAAATGTGGGTCCTCCAGGAAGAAAGGAAGGCAGCAGACACAGACTTCCAGTTAATTTCTCCTGTTTTAGTCCCATGCCCTATGTTCTTCTCTGCTGAATCTCCATGACCCCTACTTCTGCAATCCAAATTTCCTAGGGAAGTAACTTCTGCTCTCCTTAACCAAGTAGAAAACTGGTGCTGTTCTGATTGCCTAGGTAGAGGGAGAGGAGTGAGAGAGGATGACTCTTCTGATTTTCAGCCAGATCCCCTGTTTTTAGCCATGTAATCTCTTCTTTCCCAGTTTCCAAATCCCAAACCTCTCTAAATTTGGGAGAGCAAAATTTCATTTCTTTTGAAAATGTATTTTCCTGTATACATTTAAGGGTGTGGCTTTTTCTACCCTTCTCCATCAATTATTCTCCTCTACCTTATTTCTGTCTAAAAAATAATGTTAAAATATCTGTTCCTACTGTCCTTGTATTTTTTTCCACCCACTTGTGGTACTCTTATTTGTATTTTAAGATGAAACAAACTGAAGCCACTTAGGAACAGTAACTAAACTTCCCCAGACTTACACAAATGGTAAATGGTGAGCAAAAATTTATATTTAGTTCTTTCAGACCCCAAATTTGATACATGTCCCACTAAATCACACTGACTCTTTTTTCCTCAGGTATATCCGGAAGTCTCTGTTATATTCAATCCATAATTTGTCTCAATTTTCAGTGCTCTAATTTGATACCTGAAATGTTTAAGTATGGCCATGAGACACTAAGTTAGCCACAATGTTCAAAATATAACAAGATAATACAAAATAAAATATAAAATAAAATAACCCCCCAAAACCAATTTCAACCACTTATATTAGGGAAGAAAAATAAGACAGTGATTTTCAGCAGAAAGTTCGAGACTAGCATTATCAACTTAATCTTTCATTATAACAAGAGAACTCAATTAACCAGAACATTTAACTAACCAAGAGTTCTGACAATAAAGATTTAGCTGTAATTCTGTAGTTTGTAATTCTTCAGAAATATGATAGAACTATCTGGAGGCATTCAAGTGAAAAAAATGATTATAACTGACATAAAACAGGAATGAGAATATAATTTAGGTTTAGTAAGTCATCTCAGAAGGCTTTTTTTTTAATCTTTCCCTCAACTCCAATGCTAACATGAAAAGTACCAAAATCATCAAAATCAGGTGTGATGAATCCTATTATGACTAGAATTATCATAGAATAATACAATAATGTGATTCAATGCTGATAGCTTTCTCTATGTGCCAGTGAACTCTGTAGTCTTCTGGAATCTGTTCTCCCTTTTGAGTAATTCATAAAGCAAAAGTTTTAGACCCCTATGATAATATCTGGCTAGAACAATTCCTGACACATAGTAGGTGCTCAATAAATGTTTATGGACAAATGACTGGCTCTTACAACTGATACTAGCCAGAGAACTAACTTGTTTTTCAAAACTCCATAGATACATAGGACCTTAAGTCAATCATCGTTTAATCTTAACAGACTCTTTTACTGGCACTAGCAAGATTACAAGCTAAGGAAGATAATGAGAGAAGAGAAGAATTGGGAGTGATGGAACACGTCTTCGAACTCATCAAACTGGGAGTCTTCACCTTCCGCCCTAGGGCAGAGCCCATTTCTTACAGGCTCACAAAAACTAACCTTAGGGATGGCAAAGGGAAAATGTGATACTAATTCAAACCTGAGCTGAACATTAGTGTTTCATATCGTCTACTTTTGCAGATGAGCTTCTCAGAGGACTAGGAATAGTCCAGACCTGGCTGGGGACCTCATAACAAACCTAAGATGTAAGTAGGAGTTACTATTTTCTCTATTTTATCAATAAAGAAGCTGAGCCATGGAGCGGTTAAGCAGCTAGCCCCAAGTCACAGAGCTAAAAAGTGGTCTACTCTGGATTCCAACCAAGGAAGACCAACTCCACTCAGAGGTCTGTCAACCCACGTGGCTGGAGCACAAAGTACAGCTAAGCCTGGTGGGAAATGTTGAGAAAAGCACTTGGGGACCAAAGTGAAGTGGCCTTGGCAGTAAAACAGAAGGATTGTGATTAACCCCACATGAAAGGCTTAGCTAAGGAGAAATTTTTCAACACATGGGAGCTCATGGGACATACTGGGTCGCCAGCTCTCTGCATCGTCAATGAGATGCTATCCGTCTCCTTGTGGTTCATCTCAAAGGAGCAGGCTCCTCTGGCTAGGTCAAACACAGCTCATCCCCCTGAATCTCAGGGACTTTTCCCTTCCCCCCTCCTCTGTCTAGGCTATAGAAGCATAGAAGATTACAGGGTGATGAAGGCTCAAATATTAACTCAGCTTCTGTTTAAAAATGCATAAAGCTATGAGAAAACCTCTTTCCACTCTAATCACTAGAAAAAGTCTGATGGTCTGCAAAATCACAAATTATCTTAAGGCCATCAGAGAGCTGGGGTTACAAGGCACCAAGTGAAATACAAAAGGTGAGCAGCTCCTCCAGGGAGGAAGAGACGCATGACTCTTTCACCGTTAGCAGAGCCTGGGAGGAAGAGTTAGCCACCATGAAATCGGGTAAGGAAAATGCAGTTAAAATTTTAATGAATTCTCAAAAGCCAAATGTGTACTACCAGGAATCGGTTTAGAACAAAAGCTTGAAAGGGCATGGGGAGGGTCAGGAAAACCTCCCATCCCCAGGGCCCAGGTAAAATCTGCTGTTTTTAGGGACAGGAAGAGGGAGAGGCAAAAGTCACTCCACTCATCCCTGGGCGGGATGTCCTTCCTGTCCCCACCCTGAACCTTGCACTGACTAACAAGCACTAGGAGTCTGCTGCTAGGGGAGGGGGAGGGGCGAGGGAGGCATAAAAGAAGCAAAAGCCTTTTGACCTGGGGGGATGGGAGGATGCTGGACTCCAGGATGCCACACAAATAGAAGGCAGAGATGTGATACCAGTGAGACGTGAAGGGGGAATAATCTCCCACTCAGCCAGGACCCCCTCAGAAACAAGGCAGGGCTGGCAGGTCAACCATTATTGAACTGTAATTTAGCCTACCCAGACTTAATCCTCCTCCTAACCTGAATCAACGTATGAGGGAAAAAAAAGAGAACATGAAGCCAATCTTGGGAAGAAACATCAGATCTGCATTTGCTTATGAAATATAGATCAGGCCAACTGTTTCTATAACGGACTCGGGGCTGAGCATCCATGGTGCGACTTCAGTTCCTGACCTCATTCCTATGATCCTACTAGTGTTCTGATCTTTTGATTCCCGAGCAAAAATGTTCTATAATGCAATCTTAATAGCCTGGGTGTTTTGTTTTATTTTGTGGACAAAACTCACCCTTCTGAAAGTTTGTTGTGTAACATTAAAATAATTTTTACCTAATGAAATTGGTTCCATTGGAGAATTTTTGGAACATTCCTGGAACAAATCACTCCCCTGTTCAAATTTTCTTCTTCTGGATTCTGGCTTGCTTTATGACCTTTCCTTAACCTGGAAAGCACTGAGATAGGGTGTGAATAAAGCTGAAGTAAAGTAAGCTTTGCCAAGACCTCCCCAGCTCCCTGCCTCAAACTCACCAATCAACAATCTCGGTGAGAAACTACAGCTAAACCAGGTTTTCAGTTTCTTGCTGTCTCACCCACAGCATTCAGAGCTACCATCAAATATCCTTTGCCCCACCCTCACATCCCTGGCATTTGCAAAGAGAGCAGTTGTTTGTAGTGCAAATTTAGCCAACTTTTTTGTTCCTTAAAGTATACCAGCAACAAAGTATAATTTTTTTTTTTTTTTTTGCTAAGTGAAGAAATCTAAACCCATTTTTTGCAAACTATTTTCAAATGTGAATTTGAAAAAGGCTTAGCGAACATTAACACAGTATCTTCTATATTCGACTCGGCAAGTATTTTGAAATGTGAAATTTTTAACAGATTTAACAGATACTTAACGTAATACAGACAGTCTCTGAATTATGACGGTTCACCTTAATGATTTTTCAACTTTGGTGTGAAAAGAATATGCATTCAGTAGATGCCGTACTTCAAATTTTGAATCTTGATCTTTTCCCAATCAAAAAGATGATGCAGAGAGATGCAGTATGATGTTCTACTGTGATGCTGGGCAGTGGCGAAGAGCCGTGGCTCCTAGTCAGCCATGTGATCACAAGAGTAAACAACCAATATGCTTACAAACACCCTGTACCCGGACAGCATTCTGGTCTTCACTCTCAATAAAATATTCAATAAATTACACAAGATATTCAACACCTTATTATAAAATAGGCTCTATGTTAGATAATTTTGCCCAACTGCAGGCTAATGTACATATTCTGAGCACAATTAAGGCAGATGAGGCTAAACTCTGATGTTCAGTAAGTTAGGTGTGTAGACGAATTTCTAACATACGGCATTTTCAACTTACCTTGAGTGTATTTGGATATAACCCCATCTTAAGTCAAAGAAAATCTGTGTTATAAATGCACCAGACACTGTATAAATATTTAATCCTCCTACCCACTGAGGGCAGGAGACAGATTATTCCTTATTTTACAGATGAGTAAACTGAGTGTCAGAGGGGCAGAGAAACTTACCCAAGGTCCCACAGCTAGTGAGTAGGAGAATCAGGATTCAAACCCAGGCCACCTGGCTGCAGAGGCTGCACAGAAACATATGGAGGAGGGATATGTGGAGGCTCTGCTGGGAGAAACAGCCACAGTTTCATAACCTTTGTAAGAAAATCAGTGAGAATCACAGTGATATGAATAAATTCGAGCATCAAAGCCAAAAGAGTCTCCATTAAATCCTCAAAAACTCAAGTCCAAAATCTCTGGCTTCCCTCAGACCTTGATTATTTGTGATTATTGGTAGAAGAAGAGGTATGAAGAAATACTAGTGGGAAATAAGCATTTCTTGATATTTAGACATAAATGTGGCAAGTAAACTTCAGTCTTATATGAGTATGTATAATTTACGTTCAGGTTAGATCAAAGATAAACTAGTTATGACTTATAGAAATAGCCAATTAGATAAGTCATCCACTTACATGGAAAATTGTTATTTATTCCTGATTTCCTTACAATCACTTGGTGCATCCAAGATGGCAATGTTCAATCTGGAGAAGGAAAGAGACTCTGTTGTGCGTTTTTACTGACCACTCGATGCCAGCATGTCCCCCTGTGCCGGGGAGGGCATTCAGAGATGACTTCCATTGTGACAGCTCTAACAACCTGGGGTTTCGCTACATAGTTTTATCTCCATACATGTTATAAACATCAAACTAATAAACTGTAAATGAGTAGCCTAAATAAATGTGAATTCATACAATAACAAATACACATCGGTATCCATAATCGGAACACACACACAGTAACTCTCAGTGAACCCAAGAAAGTCAAAATTTTTGAGAAATATAAAATGAATCATGTTTGTTCCTAGTCCCCCAAATTATGCACAGCTTTCAGTCTAAATCAACAGCTAATTCACTGAATGACCTGAAGCTAATATCTGATTAACGACTCTTAATTACCAGGAAGCACTTTAAAAACATGAAGAGCTCTATAAATGTTAAGGATATTATCTTCACAAGTCTCTTAAGTGCTTCCTTACAGGCAGGGCGAATAGCTCTTCATTCCCAGCTGCCTCTGCCTTTCTTTTCACTCACCAAGAACAATTCATTCTGTCCTGTGATTTCATTTTTGCAACTCAGAACTAATTCTATGCAGAACTAATTCTCTAGGAATGGTGTCTCCACACTATAGGGGACTGTTTTGATAGCTTGCCAAGTCATGGATTGTGCTTTGAAAAATTTCACAAAACATCCAACTCAGTAGAGTGAGCAAGAGATTATCCACAAATGGTATTATCTGCCAACAGGTAATCAACCAGCTTAGCCTTCCTGGAGGGAACCACCCAAGATACCACACAAACAGGAACAGGCGGAATCGTAAGCGAGGCAAGATGAAGTTAAAGACTCTAAATACAAAGTGCAGTATTCTAAATTACAAAAATATGAAGGGCACTGTTTCATGTAAGTTATTCTTCTCACGCAGTAACGCAGATGTCAGCTACCCCAGTATATCCCCACCTTCGACTCAACTTTGATCCAAACACAGAAAGGAATCTCCTCAAATATCCTCAAAAAGAATCCACTTACACTCCTGTAAAAAGAGAAGTGAGTAAAGTCTATTTCACTGAAGATTATTGTTGGGAGTCCAAGGGCAGAAGCTGAGAAGAGAGAGTTAACTAGAGCACAGATGAAAGTCAACTTAAAAATTCACGGAGTGCATTTTACTTTCCCCCAAACCTCCCCTGGAACTCCCAGCTCTGAGTCTTCCCTCTGCCCTACCCCTGTTTTGCAGGCAACTTTCCTTTCTCATCTGATAATCATGTGGTTATGAGACTACCTTTTCCTTCCTGGGCCTGCACTTTGGGAATCACTCTCCAGACAATTTATTGAATTTCTCCACCCACACAACAAAGTGCTCTCCCCAAATGAAATTCTGGCTAATAAACTTCTCCTTATCTTGTTAACTTTTTTTTTTTAACCCAGACTATCTTGGGTATACACTGATTTGCTTCTATGAGGCTGAAAAGAAATTGAGCCACTATAATATTATTTGTAAAACAGGGATTATTTCTGCTTTGTATATCTCTCACTATTCTCCCATCTTCCACTTCCCAGTGGAATTAAAGAAGATGTATAAAAAAAAAACCACCACTATGGGATAAACCCTAGGCAGCTTGGCTAAAGTGCAAGTGAAGCCAGTAGCCACTTCAACCCCTAGTCCTTGACTTCAGAAGAGTCTTATTTTAAGAACATGCTTTCCCCATGCAGAATTAAAGGAAGACTGCTATACTGTTGGTTTCAGGGAATCATTTTGGAAGAGAGCTACTTTGCAAAGCAAATGCCATATATTATTATCAGATTGTTAGTAGAGTGTTAGTCTGGCATTCCAGTGGGCAGCATGGATCACTTTTGTCTCATAGTTGTCACACTAGATGGGAAACTACCCACGAGTCCTTTATTTCCACTTGTGCATCACTCCATTTGGCCTTCACAACGAATCCTCAACTGACTCAAATCTGCTTAAAACAACCACCAGGTATTACACACACACACATGCGCACACACACACACACAGTGCCAGGAAAGACCAACCTGTAGCTCACAGTCCATGGCAGGCTCAGAGCCGCTGAGGTCTACAGAGTCTGTCTCTGGTTCCTCTGCCTCCTGGGCTGGGGTCCCTGCACCCCTCCCAGCCACACCTCCACAGCAGAGCCTCTCTCTGACTAGCTATGGGCAAGTTTATTAATCTCTCTATTCCTCAGTTTTCCCAAGCATCTAACAAACATTGTACTATTAAACTCACAGGGTTGTACTAAAGATTTAAAATGTGGCAATATACATAAACTACTTAATAGTGCCCCCAAACATAGTGGGTACTCAATAAATGCCAAGTGCCATTATTGTTGTTGGTATCAACTGACTCCTTCCAGATCAAATTACAGAGTAAAAGAGGCCATGGGGGAATGGTTCCACCAACTCCCCTTCAAAATCATACCCCCAGTGAAGGAGCAATGGCCTACCTACCCCAACCTATCAGGACAAAATTCTATATGGAGAAGACCAGCTGACCTAGTTTAGCACACTCAGAACCTTGTGGGCTCCCATGAGACTCAGATGTCTGCATCTGTAACAAAATCTAGAGGGTTTCTTTAACTCTCAGGAGTTCTCAAGTTGACTTGAGAATAACTGAGTTTACATCTTTGATACGTATATTTTACTACTCATAGTTATAAAATGTGAATTACACAAGGCAAGGAAAAAATTGGTATTAGTCAATAATTTCTCTTTATTATGAAATTAAAGATTTTTTTTAAGAAAATTTTAATCTGCTTTAGGCTGAATTCTCATCTAGGTCCCAGATGGTTCTCATCCTATGCGTCCATGTTGAGAATTCTGCTTCTTAATCCCAACCCCTTATCACTAAGTCAACATCTTTGTATAAGCCTTGACTCAGAGTACTGAGTTCATGGGCTGATTTCAACATATGAATATTGTGAGCTGCTGCAGAGAAGGGTATAAATATGGGAGGGTCTCTGCTATTAATAGCTCATACCAAAGCTGGCTCAAGCCTCTTCTCATCAGCAAAGCTGGTGTCTTCTTAGGGTTCTCCCCTCTTCTGGAGTAGACTAAGAACTCTGGGTAGTCTAAGGGTAAGAGGTCAGTCCAACTTCTATATACACATGTGGAGAGTCAGAAAATTCGTGGGCTACTGCCATTGCTTCTCCCCAACACAAAGAGCACTGACCCCCTTCTGACTCAGAAATCCATCAGGGTCCTGTGGATCTTTGAGGGACGATAATCCACTGCTATTCATCTTCAGCAGAGGGCAATTCTGCTGATGGGTTCTTTCAACAGATACCCACTGAGCGCCTCGAGATAAGGAGGAAACAATGGTGAAAAGGACAGCACTGTCCGTACCTCTCTTGCACCAACACAGGACAAGCAGAGTGTCCCCATGGAGCCCTGCCATCTGGGCCTCAGCCACCAAAAAGCAGCAGGGCCAACACTTTCAGGAAAAAAAAAAGTCGTCTTTGATCTCATGTCCTCTCTCTTAATGTTCCTCTGGCACTTTTCCTAGATGGATTAATTTTATTTTATTTTGTTTTGTTATGTTCTATTCTATTTTATTGTGGTAAGAACACATGAAATTCGCCCTCTTAAATTTTTAAGTGTGCATTACAGTATGGTTAACTATAGGCACAGTGTTGTACAGCAGATTTCTAGAGTTTATGCATCTTACTGGATTGAAACTTTATGCCCTTTGATTAGCAACTCCGTTTCTCCTTCCCCCACCAGCTTCTGGCACCACCACTCTACTCTTTGAATCTATGAATCTGACTATTTTAGACACATCATATAAGTGGAATCATGCAGTATATACCACCCTGACCACACCCAGTCTCATCCGACTGATTTTTTAAATTAGCTTAATTTAATTTTCTTCATTTCTATTTTTTTGTATCACAACCATTACAAAACAGGACACATCTGTGTCATCCAAGCATACAATACATTCACTGTCACTTGAAAACGAAATACTGCCCACTGCTGAGAAACATTTGGAACCATTCAAGCTCGACCGATACCCACTGGCATCATCTTATGAAGTTTTACCCACATGGCCTTATCCCTCACAGCTTGTTCTAACTCAGACTCCAGCAAGAACACAGGATGATCAACAGCATCTTCCTATGGAGGCCTGATGTGCAGAGGTAGCAGGGACTATCTGCAATCCCATGGCCCAGTTAAAACATAATTTCATGCCCACGTGCCTTTAAATTCAGAATCTAATTTCATCCAAAGAACCAATCGGCCCTGCTAAATAGTGCAGTGGTGTGAAGGGTAATTACAAAGAAAGGCAGCAGCTCCCCACAGGCTCTGGAAATGAGGACAGTTTTGAACAACTCATCTCATACATATTGTCCTGGGAAGAACAGAGGCACAGGGGCCATGGAGGTGGGGCTAAGCCTGCCCTCCTTAGCGCTCAGTAGTGGCTCTACACACCATCCGCCTGCACCATCTGGGGAGCCAGCTGGAGAAGGGACCCTGAGGTTTTCCTTTGGCTCCTCAGGCCTTGCACACCTGCCAGGTTAGACTCCATGGGAGGCAAAGAGCAAAGAGCCTCGTCAACAGAAAGCAGGCATTATGAATGCATCTGTTTCCCCAGTTCAGCATGGCAGCTGGACTGGGGATTAAATATATTGGCAAACAGTACGACAACTGATGTTACCACGTAGGGACACGGTAGTGCTTGAGCAACATGAATAAATTACTGAGACTTTGAAAATGTAGAGTCATAACTGCAATGAGGCTGGTCATGTGACGGTGGATGGCAGCAGTGACTGAGGCGAGCTCAGGAGCTCACATTTTCCAGTACTGAAGAAGGTTCTTTTCCTCCTGGGAAGCTTGGAAGAAACGGAGCCGCAGGAAGGCCATGGTCTCTGCTCTCTGCCCACAGCCAGACAGGCTGTGCTGCCAGCCGGAGCCTGGGCTCTGAACTCCAGCAAAAGGCGGGGATGAAAGGCCTCCATCTCCAAATCCCAAAATAGGCCTTTCCATGTGCTTAGGCAACTTTGTTTCTTCTGAACATTTGCTTTCCATCTCAAGTCAGCTCCCATGATACATGCAGAATTTTGCAATCTTTCTTTGAAAGGCAGAGTTCACACAGAGAGAACAAAGATTCAACATGGATAGATCAATAGGGTTTACACCTCACTGAAGCCCATTGACTAGATTGATGGAGTTTGGGGCCCACAACCTAAAAAAGTTGTGGTGTGTGTGTGTGTAGCCATGTGTGTGCACATGAGCGTGAGCCTGTGTGTTTACCCCCACTCTTCTTATTGAAGCAAAAGAAACCCAACTACTCAGATCACTGATAAAGTAGTGAAATCCTCTTATTGAGAGCAATGGCTGCTAGATTCATCATAGGTGAAACTATGCATCTTTTGCGTTTCAGAAGGGAAAGTTATAGAAGCCCTTCACTCTGTTCAGTGCCCCACAAAAGGGCTTCAAAGTTATTCCCCAGGACATCACAGGCTCCCTTGCTGGAAGCTTTTTTCCGCCTAGATTCACTAGTTTTCTTTGGGAATGATACTGCAGTTGCCAGGGACACCTGTTTCAAACCATCTACTCCTTGTTTCTGTTTGCAAAGGTGAAGGACTACTTATCTGGAATGTCCATCACCTCTTGTTTCTTCATTCTTCCTGAAATTTCACCTCAACAGTGTACCTGACCTCTCCACGCCTTGACTTGAAACACCAGTGAGCCCAGTTCGTCTCAGGAAGTTTTATTCTCTGACACCTACCAGTTACTGTTAAGACATGTGACATCTTTTATCTCTAATTATCTGAATTTAAACAAACAATAGAGTAAAGCGGTTAAGAACACAGGCCTTAGAATCAGTTTTCCTGGCTTCATAATCCCAGTTGTCCGATTAGCTAGTTGTGTGGATTTGCATAAGTAACCTCATTTTCCCTGTGCCTCAGTTTCTTTATCTGTAAAATGGGGATAATAACAGCACCTACCTCATCAATTTTTGTGAACATTCAATGAGTTAACACAATGTAAGATGATTAGAAAGAAACGGGCACAGAGTAAGTGCTCAATAAAAGTTACCTTTTATTATCCGCACAATTTTGCCAGGTGTGCATGATTCCAGTATTCTAAGTGAGGAAGCTAGCCTGGAGATGTGTCAAAGCCACAGAGTAAATGGCAAAACTCCATCTTAAATCCAGAAATACCATTCTCCAGAGCCTATGCACTTGCCACACCACATGCTGACTCTCAGCTCAGTGGCATTTACAGTCAGGCATTTGTTCTAAGCCTTGATCAACTTCCAGGAATAATTAAAAGTAGGCAACCTAATAGTCAATTGACAATGGTTTGGTAACAGTTATGGTTATAACAGCCTTTGTTTCTCTGCTCTAGTTCCAGCACAACCCTCATCCCCCACCCCCACCACAAGCCGTTCCAAGAGAGAAATGCATATTTTTCATGGCTTCTGCATAGAAGACATGCAGGGAAAAAAAGAGCAAAATAAGAAAAATGGGTAAGGAGGCTATGTGGAGAAGACTTCTCATTTTCTTAAGAGAAAAAGTGTCTTATATTTATTTTTTTTTAATCTTTCCTTATGAGGCTTTTTTTTTCCATTTTGTTTCTTATCCGATTTCTCTCTGAAAATTTGGAAGAGTTACACAATACATTTAATCCTTTGTTTCTTTGGAAAAATAGAAGCTTTTCGAATTATCGTAGGTTATAAATCATTCCTTTATGGTTTGTGCTGTGGGGTCCTCAACAAATCCTTGCCTACACAAAGTCACAGGGGCATATTTTTTGCAGTATCCATTAACTCCACTTTGACCAAAGAGAAATTAGCACATGTATTTTGCTTTCTCTTCTCCTCCCTCTATTCTGCTGCCCCATTTAGCTGATGATATTATCTTTTTAGTGTTTGTTTACCAAGTCCATAGGAGCAGTCCACGCCAGGTGCTAGCAATAAAGACATGCATTGTTCTTGAGAAAATTTTAAAACAATAATAAAACCAACTGGAAGTCAGTCTGGTCATTATTACCACAATGCTCCAATAATACAAGATCAGTGATAACATATTCTTTCTTATATGAAGAGATCACCCCACTGCCACCTACCCCTTTGTATGCCTCTACCAGTTATTTTATCAGGTTTACATAGTATCTTTAAACATTTCAATGTAAAAGGTGAGAAAACCAGCCAAATAATATAATAAACCATTCTTCTCTCTCATTATCTCTTTCCAGTATTTGTCAGGGTTTACAACATTCGTGTGGTGTTCTATAGCCATATTCTTCATATTTATTTTTTTGTGCAATTATACAGATTCCATATATACCACATTTTTCCATATTTACCACTTATCTCCTGATTGGCTGAAGTTTAGCCTTAAGTAATTTTTGAAATGATACATGGAATCAGAATCCCCTGCATTCTAACATGCTCAAAAATGTCTGTTGTCTTAATACAGGAATAATATTTTAGCTGGGTATGAAATTTTTAAATGCTAACCACTATTTTCTGTAAAAAAAAACTCTGAACTTGGACTGTTTTTTTTTTTTTTTTCAACTGAAATTTTTCTTTTACTTGGCACTTGTATTTATCATTCTAGGTTAAATGTTTCTGGAACATAGCATGACCTTTTAAACTGTAGATTCTTCTTTTATCCACAAAATATTCTTGGTATTTTTCTGAATTATCTCCATTTTTCCTCCTTAGAACATCAGTGATGCATATCACTTCTGTCTATTATTTTTTCACTAACCTTTTAAACTCTTTGCTTCCATTTCAATGTGCTCATTTTTATCAGGCCTCTTACTGCACTTTCATCATTGTCCAGGCTCCGTTGGGCTGCTAATAGATTTGCCTTTAGTTCTAGAGTAGTTTCATTTATATTCTATTTCTTTTTTGCTTTGACTCTTTCTTGAAATCTGCCATCTCACAGTTCATCTTCTCATACTCTCTAACCACCTCTCCTTGACCTCTTACATTTCTGCTTTGTCTCTTTTCTATATTAGAACAATTGCCTTGTGACATTTTTCATGAATGGCGAAATACGTGGTTACAATTTTCCCCTGTAATTTATTTCTAGTGAGTATTCTTTTATCAACAATTTGTTTCTCATTTCCTTTTCTTCTCTTTTCTAGTAATGACTTCATATATATATATGTATATAGGCTGGTTTTTTAATTTTTTAGCATTTGAATGAGGTAAATTTTTCAAGAACTGATTATATGAATGAGGATCAGGTGGGGCAGGAGCCAGGCCATGTCTCCTAGTGTTCCATAGTAGAATCCATAGGATCTTTGAGAATTTACTTTTCCCTAGCTGTAGAGACAGCTGTAGGCATGTTGATAATGTAAAGACCCCTACAGTGCCACCCATCACCACAAGGAGAGACTTCCTGCAAACTGTATTCCCTATGTAATTTCTTGTTTTGCCCCCTTCTTCATTTCTGAGAACAAAACTAAGCAGGGGGAATATTTCCACACCAACCAGTGAAGCTTGTTCCCAATTTCCTGGCAAGGGTCTTAGTCTCACACCTCTAAGTGAGGTCCCACCTTAGAAAAGCACACTGATTTCTGGGATCTATCCAGAGGGACATCAAATTCCTCCCATCCCTCTGTTTGAGCACCACCATTGTTACATTCCTTCACCTACTCTGTTGTTCCAAATGTATGCTAGCTTTCACTTTTATTTAAGATATATGTAAGAGAGATATCATGTTTCCATTTCTCATTCTTTTCTTGTTGCTTTCGGATAAGCCAAAAGGAGGAGAGGGAAATGCCAACATTAAATGGAAGGCACTGGATATTCTTATGAAAGAACCAATTTTGCAACTCAAAATGACATTTAGAGAGCAATCAAAAGAAAGAGAGAAAAAGGAAATTCAACATCCCAGCAGAAAATCTGTTGTTCATCAAGAAAACCATAGTAGTCACTACACACTCTTGGGTTCTGGTTTGCTTTACAGACTGTTTGCTATTTCTATCAAGATGACTATATTATCTTCTTTGGCATAACTTGTTAACAAGGAAGTTATGTGACTTCAGTCCCCCATATATGTCATTATAACAAATACTGCAGACCCAATAGCAATTGCCATACATTTTAACTCATAGAAGTAGAGAATAGAATGACGGTTGCTGAGGAAATGGGAAATCATTGATTAACGTGTATGAAGTTTCAGTTATGCAAAGTGAGTATGTTCTAGAGGTCTTCTGTACAACAACAGTATCTATAGTTAACAATCACGATTTATGCACCATTAAATATGAAGATAGTTTTCATGTTAACTGTTCTTATCACAACACACACACACACATACATACACACACAAACACAGGACATTTTTGGAAGTGAAGGTTATGTTTAGTACCTTGGCTTTGGTGATGATATTGCACATGTATGCATCTATCCAAATTCATCAAGATGTATACATTAAATGTGTGGATTTTCTGGTATATCAATCATACCTCAATAAAGCTAAAACACAAAAATAAAGCTTTCTTTTTTAATAGCAATGAGACTATGACATATGTCATGATAGTATTAAATATACTGATTTTTATTTAAAAATAAAATTATAAAGTGAGGACAGAATCATTCAACAGGGCAGAAGAATTAGCTGACACCGACTGACAGTCAGCCTTTTTTCATTTGTGAGTGGCAGGAATGCTAGTGAGATGAGAATTTTCACTGCTGAAAGCATCACAAAAATAGCTGTCACACTTGACATTAATGTTAATTGTGGGCACGCTGAATCTTCTGACAGATTTTCTGCAGCCAATAATTTAGTAAAAGGTGCTCTGCTTTGGAAAGCCAAGAATGTCAGCTAAAGGTGGGTCCCCAGGGCACTGCAATGCCCCCTTTCTGTAACAAGATGTTAAAATTGGACTATTTCTGCCTCAATCTAAAATTGAAGAAAGCAGACAACAGGTACTATGAACCCTTATATTACAAAGTGCAGGGCAAGACCACCTCTGCAGAACTTGCAAAGCAAATGATAAGACATCAGAATTGGCATGGTTCACTTACCAACCCTCCTGAGGGTAAAAAGGATTAAAGTTTAAAGGGATTACAAAGCAAAATTACTGCAGCCAGTTCTGAAAGACTGTAATATTTTTCTCTTTCCACGCTAGAGGGGTAGAAGAGCACAAGTAAGGGAAGCATCTAGTGAACAGCTAAGAGCGTTTGATCTTGACTGCCTGGCTTATCTGGGGTCCAAGACTGGTGTCAGAATCATGCCTGAAAAAGTCTGAGGCAAGAAGCTGACATCCATGACTACAAAGTAAAACCCTACACTGGAAACAAATGGCAATTCTTGATGGGAAAAGAATTTGTGAGCATTTTCGGTGATGAGATGTAGACTATATGGGGAAGAAAGCTGACCTGGAGCTGCCTTAAAGTTAACTCAGCTCAGGAGATCCCCTGATGGAACCCTAAAAGAGAGAATTAGCATGGGATGAGCCACTGGATATGCAGGGGCTGAGACTCAAATGATGACAATTACAACTAGAGAGCCCCAGCAGAAATATTTCTGGGGAAGCCACAAAAGCAGCTGAAAGAAAACTAATCAGTGTTGGGGATCCTGCCATAAACAGAGGGAACCAGTGACAGAATTTCATCTGCACAGAGGCAACGACTGTTCAGTATTACCATAGATTAGTTTTGCTGGTTCTAGAACCTCATATAAATGTGTTCATATAACATATACTCTTCCATGTCTGGCTTATTTTGCTCAGAAAAATGTTTTTGAGATACATCCATGATGTTGCATGTATCAGTAGGTTATTTTTCTTCCTTATTGCTGAGACTATCCCATTATGTAAATACAGTCTGATGTGTTTTATCTAGAAGACCTATATACTTTGTTTTTACATTTGAGTCTATCCTCCAATTTGAGCTACTGCTTTATATACAGTGCAAAGTATGGACTGAAGTCCCTTTTTTTTCCATCCAGATATCCAGTTGTCCTTACACCATTTCTTGAATAGACTCTCATTTGCCCATTAAAGTACCCAGCTACTTTTGCTGCATAACAAATTACCACAGAAACTACTGGCTTAGAACAAGGCTTTTACTTTGCTAATTTATGGGTCATGGATCCAAGACAGGCTCTGCTGGACAGTTTATTCCTGGAGTTTCTCATGTGGATACATTTAGACACTACATGGGACTGCAGGAATCTGAAGGCTCAATTAGGCTCAGTATCAAATATGGTTCATTCACATGACTGGTGTGCTGGCTGTCTGCCGGGAGCTCAGCTGACAGTGTCAACCAAAATATCTACACACGATCTCTCCAGAATGGAAGCAACAGGATAGTCAAACTTCTTACATAATGACTGGTTTCCCACAGAAGGAGTGTCCCAGGAGAACCCGGCAGAAGGTGTGCTGTCTTTTACGACCTTCTCTCAGAAATTATACAGTGCCATTTCCATCATATTCTTTTGGTCAAGACAGACGCAGTACCATACAGATTCAAGTGAACCCCACATTCTGGTGGGAGATGTATCTAAGATTTCATAGTCATCTTTAAAACAATAACATCATGTATGTGTGAGTCTATTTATGGACTCTTTTCTTCCATTTTATTGATTTGTCTATCCTTACATCAATAATAATATCTGATTATAATAATTTAAGGTAAGTCTTGAAATTAAGTACTGTAAGTTCTTTATTTTTAAAATAAAATGGCTATTTTTATTAAAATAAAATTGGCTATTCTAAGTCCTTTGCACTTTCATATAAATCAGTTTGTCAGTTTCTATTTTAAAAAACTGCTTGGATTTCAACTGGTATGAATCTATAGAACAATTTGGGAAGAGCTGATTTTTTTAACAACATGAAATCTTGCAATCCACAAATGGTATATTTTTCAATGTATTTAGGTCTTTTATTCCCTTTTGCAATTTTTTTTTGTATTTTGTGTAGAGGTCTTACACTTCTTTCATTAAATTTATTCTTCTGTATTTTATATTTTTGATATTATTGACAATGTAATTGACCTTTAATTTTCCAATTGTTTCTTCCTTGTGTATAGAGATGCAACTATTTTTGTATATTGACCTCGAATGCTGCAACCTCTCTAAATTCACTTATTAATTCTAATACATCCAATACAATGTTGAAAAGAAGTTTAAGAGTGAACATCCTTGCCCTTTTCCAAAATTTAAAGATCAAATTTTAAACTTTGCTTATTATTTAATCCTTGTTTTTCTGCCTCAATGTCACTCTTCCTTCTTCTGGGAACTCCAATTACACATAAGTTAGACTAATTAATATTGCTCCACAGATTTCTGACACTTCGTTTTTTCAGGCTCTTTTCCTCTAATTCAATTTGGATAGTTTACTCATATTTTCTCCTAAAGTATTCAATCTTCTCTTAAGCTCATCCAATGACTTTCTCATTTCATATTTTTTTCAGTTCTAATTTGTCCATTTGACTCTTGTTTTATAATTCTAATTTCTCTATTGAGATCACCCATCTGTTCATTAAGTATAACACTATTTTTCTTTAAATCATTGAATAT
Source organism: Camelus bactrianus (assembly GCF_048773025.1). NCBI lineage: Eukaryota > Metazoa > Chordata > Mammalia > Artiodactyla > Camelidae > Camelus > Camelus bactrianus. The sequence continues at coordinate 44,660,806 of NC_133552.1, read as the reverse complement.
ACTTATAATAACTGTTTAAGTTCTTTCTGCTAATTCCAACATCTCTGTCATTTCTGGGTATGTTTCCACTGATGTTTTTATATTGGTATAAGGCACATTTTCCTACTTCTTTCTTTAAAGCCAGAGCAGCCCAGCATCTGAGTTGTGGCCCTTCTGGGGTTTCAACTAAATACCTGGAGTTTCAGCAAGTTCTATTTTGGTTGGTCAGAATACTAATGCCACCCTGAACTCTGTGATCCCCAAAATCTCAGCTCAGCCCATAGTTTGCTAAGCAGCTGCTGGCTGTCAGGCTTTGCAAATTCTCTCTATATACATACAGCTTAGTATTTACCTAAAGATTCAAGGGGACACCTATGCAGATGTCTGAAGCTTCTTTTCTGAGCAGCTGTCTCCTTTTAGATAACCATTTCTACAAGTTCCAGCCTCAGCAGTCCCAAACTCGGGCTCCTCAGTTCAGTATGACTGTCATACTTTGCTAGGGTTCCAAATTCCTATGCCAGGGTCTGAAAGTGCCTTCAGTCAGAAACCGAGGGTAACCATGAGGATTATGTGTTTTCCTTCTCTTGTGGATTACAGCCATTGTTCCCTGTTGTCCATCACTTGAAAACAGTCGCTGTATATATATTTATACATTTATAGTTGTGTATGATGGAAGAGCTAGTCAAGTACCAGTTACCATCATGGCTGGAAGGGCCACTGACATTTTATAATCTAAAATTGCCTGGAGACATCAGCGGCTGGCTGAGATTTTAACCTAGTTACAGAGGTGAAATATCCACAATGTTGGAGATAATGAAATAAACTGGTTTTCTACTTGCACCCTATAGCGTTCGACTAATTCAACATACCAGTTACATTACCATTTAAAAAATTTATATATGTGGGATAAGAAATAGAGTCTGTTTGTGGAGCACCAATACTGTACTTTAATTAGGGAACAGAGGAAATGCTGACCCGTAAAGCATTGATTGTAAAGGAATAAATCTGGAGTGGTTCAGGGCAGGGGTAGCCCTGAGGTTGGACTCAGTCCCAACTCTATTCCTTATTAGCATTATTGAGCAAGTCATTTAACCTCTCAAAGTCAATGTCCCCTACCATTACAGCTGGATTATAATACTGACCCCTCCATTTACTCATGAGTAGCAGATGTGAAAGTATTTGTAAAATCTCCAAAAATGCTAGTTTTCGTTGATAGAATCTTGACTTATGAACTATACAAGGTAGAGAAACAAAAGCTGTATCCTAGAATGAGGATACAGATTCTATTCCCAAATCTGCCTTCTCTCAGCATATATAATACTAGCAGGTCCCATTTGTTCAGTGCCTACTACATGCCTGACATTATTTTGGAGATTTTAGCATATTTATTTTCCCCAATAGACTTGAATGACAGGGATTAACATCTTGATTTTGCAAATCAGGGAACTAAGACTATGCAGTTAAGAAACTTGCTCAAGGTCAAATGGCAAGTCAAGAAATCAAACTCAGACCCTTGCGTCTACAAAAGCTAAATTTCTGCCGTTATATCACACTGACCCGCGACAATCACTATTTCTGTAGGCCTCAGTGCTCTCCCCCGTGAAATGAGGATTTTGAGCTACCTGGTAAGTATTACTATCCCTTCTCATCTAAATATGCAAAACTGCAACATCATTTTCTAATCTTACTAAACCTAGAGAGTAAAGAAGTCTAATCTAATTCTAAGTGCATATATTCAGAAATGCTGAATTCTAGGAGTATGTTTGACTGATTTTAATATGCAGCTTCTGATCTGTTATTAACAAAGACTTCAACTTGAACAATAATTTTCTTATCTTATTCTAATCAATCACACAGGATTTGGGGCTCAACTTCTTTTCTCCTCTATGCCGGTCACATACACAGTGCATTTCTAGCTGTATCATCTGTCATTGCTTGTCATGGAGGAAATATAACCTAGGTGGGTATATTTGAAGAAGAGCCCCCAGATTTATTCTGATATGCCCTCTGTCCGCTGAGATAATCTGAATAGTATTATTGTGCTTTTGTGCACAGCTCAGGTCATACAGCAGACATATATTATTTTATACTATGATCATTAGTACTAATTACCATTTTATCTCTTTGTTTTTTTCATGTATACAATCCATGGCAATAATATTACTAATCTGCAGAGTTGGTCTGAGAAGGGAGAAAAGGGAAAATATTCATCTCAACGTCTGCTTTGACAAGATTTGAAATGGGGACATGGTGGGAGGAAGAACACACTTCTGCCTCCCATGTGAAAATAAAGGGGCCAGCCTTTGAGACAGCAAGAGGTCACTCTACAAGCATCAGTGGACAGAGGGCATATTTGAATAGCACATCAAAACACCCACCAAAGAGACATTTGCTCCCTTCCTTGACAATCACCATACTCAGTGACAGATGACACTGCTGGATCTGCACTGTGTATGTGAGAGCCATTAAAGAAAAGAAAGCATTGAGCAATGTGGCCAGTGAAACTGATTGTATGACAGGTTCAGGAAGAAGACAGAGTTGTTTCCAAATGTTTCTGCTATGTGTAGGGAGGTAAAGAAGTGCTGACAGCTCCTCATTGCAGACATTCTCCCAGTAGAACCTGGAGATCCAATGGGGACCTAAACTCCCAGGTTTTTCTGGTCTGAAGAGTCCTTAATATTCTCTAACTTTATTCTCCAAAGATGATGAGAAACTGACCAGCAGTGATGCACTAACTTGGCTGTCACCTCCAAAGCAATCATTTCTTTCTGAATATCAGCCACAAGGGTCACTCACAAATCATCTGGCTGAAATGCAGGCTTTTAAGGTGCTCTGCCTCCTACAGAAATTCAGTCAATCTCTACCTCCAAGCTGACCTCTTTTTCAATCTCTTGAATTTAAAATTAATGCAGCATCACTGTTTACTGCATGATTGAAGATTCCAAACTCTGAAATGTAATCATATGCAAAATGTTAGCAGGGCAAAAGATCAAGGACATGTATAAGACAATTTGACACATGCAGAGGCCAAGTCAAAAAGGCCAAGTCGCAAAATAAATTGCAACTGGCAAGAGCATGAAAGAGCACCATGGCCATGCTTTATAAATATATTATAAGTGTGAGCAAAGTAAAGACTCCTTAATTATTGTGGTGGGAAAGAGAACAGAACAAGAGACAGCAGCAAATTGTTGAAGGTATTAAGCACTGTCACCATCATAAGATACATATCAAATGCTTGTGGAAAGTATTACTTTAACTTCAGTTTTGCCAAAAAAAAAAAAAAAGGATTCCAATAATCAGAATTTCTTTCAATTACTATACTTGAAAGAAAAAGAAAAGTCAGCTTGATTAGAAAGTACTTTATCAACTGCTTACTGGACATTTCCGGATGTCTCAAAGTCATTGAAACTCTACCTATACAAAACAATAATCATCACTTTTCCAACAAAAATTCTTCTCCTGGGATCTGGAACAGGATGGTGGAGTAGAAGATTCAGAGCTCACCTCTTCCCACAGACACACCAAAATTACAACTGCTTACAGAACAACTATCTATCTCTCACAGTGACCTGAAGACTAGTGGAAAAGATGTTCCACAACTAAAGATATGAAGAAAGAGCAACAACAAAATGGGCAGGAGAGGCAGAAACGTGGTCTAGCCAGGATCCACACCCCCAGCAGGGTGACCCACAAGTGGGAGAAAAATCACAATTGTGGAGTTCTCCCAAAAAAGCCAAGAGTCTGATTCCCACAAAGGGCTCCCTGGCCTGGGGATCCTGCACAGGGAAAATGAGGCCACAAAATGTCTGGCTTTAAAAACCAGCAGGCCATTGATTTAGAAAAGCTTAAGAACTGTAGGAAATCAATACACTGCTCTTAAAAGTGTGCACACAAAATCTCACATGTTCTGAGACCCAGCTCAGAGGCCGCAGTTTGAAAGGCACCTGGGTCAGGCCCATTTGCTGAACCTAGAGAGCCTCCCAGAGAGGCAGGAGGCAACTGGACTCCCCCCGAGGATTGAGATGCTGGCAGCAGCCATTTGGGGGATCTTGTTCTACCTTTCTGACAGCAGCACTAGTGGGCACCATTTTGGAATCCTCCATCTAACCTATTAGCATCAGGGGCCAGCCCCACCCACCAGAATGTCCAGTTCACTCACAGAAGTCATACACTGCCAGGATGTCCGTGCAGCCCACACCAGGGGCCTACCCCACTCACCAGAATGCTCAGAGCAGTCATGCACTACAGAGCATCACAATCAGCTGCACTCAGTGCCTGCCCCACCCACCAGTACACCCACGACAATAATGAACCACCAAGCTTCCAAGCCAGCAATGCCAGGGTCCTGCAATACCCACCAGCAAGCCCACAAAAGTCACATGTCACCAGTCCACACAGTCAGCCAGGTAGAGGGCCAGCCCCACCTGGCATCGAACCTGCAGTAGAAATAAGGAAATTATGAAAGGAAAACTCTCATTGTAAAGGCAAACAGACAATAAACGCAGTGGATCAACCACTTATTAACCTAGTAGGAAGATTAAAAGAAATATAAGTTAAATATACAAAATAAAAAGATATATAATATGATGTCAAAAACATAAAATGGGGGGAGTAAAAAAATACAGGGTTTTTAAAATGCATTTGAATTTATGAGATCAACTTAAAATACATGACTATATACTTAGGTCATTATATATGAATCTCATGGTAGCCAGAAACCAAAAACTCTTAATAGATTCAAAAAAAATAAAAAAATAAACCAAAAGGAATCCAAACATAACACTAAAGACAGTCATCAAGTCAAAACGAAGGAGGACAACAGAAAAAGAAACAGAGAAGAACTTCAAAATCAACCAGAAAACAATTAACAAAATGGCAATAAATACATACCTATCAAGAATTACTTTAAATGTAAATGGACTAAATGTTCAAGCAAAAGACATAGGATGGCAGAATGGAGTAAAAAAAATTTTTTAATTAAAAAAAAAAAACAAGACCCATATACATATGCTGCCTACAAAAGACTCACTTCAGAGCTAAAGACACACAGACTGAAAGTGAAAGGATGGAAAAAGATATTCTATGCAAATGGAAACAGAAAGAAAACTGAAGTAGCAACATTTATATCAGATGAAACACTTTAAAACAAAGACTGCAACAAGAAATAAAGAATGGCATTACACAATGATAAACAGATCAATCCAACAAGAGACTATAACACTAGTAAATATCTATGTGCCATTACTTTTATTCAACATAGCACTGGCAGTCCTAGCCACAGCAATCAGACAAGAAAAAGAAATAAAAGGAATTCAGATTGGAAACGAAGAAATAAAGCTGTCACTGTTTGCAGATGACATGATACTATACATAGAAAATCCTAAAGATGCCACCAGAAAACTACTAGATCTCATCAATGAATTTGTAAGGTTTCAGGATACAAAATTAATATACAGAAATCTGTTGCATTTCTATACACTAACAACAAATAATGAGAAAGAGAAATCAAGGAAACAATCCCTTTTATCATAGCACCAAAAAGAAGAAAATACCTAGAAATAAACCTACCTAAGGAGCTAAAAGACCTGTATTCAGAAAATTATAAGGCACTGATGAAAGAAATTGAAGATGACACAAACAGATGGAAAGATATACTGTGTTCTTGGATTGGAAGACTCAATATTGCTAAAATGACCATACTACCCAAGGCAATCTACATATTCAATGCAATCCCTATCAAACTACCAATGGCATTTTAACAGAACTAGAACAAAAAATTGTTAAATTTGTATGGAAATCCAAAAGATCTTAAATAGGGAAACAAGCTGGAGAAAGAAGAACAAGCTGAAGCAATCAGGCTCCCTGACTTCAGACTATACTACAAAGATATAGCAATCAAAACAGTATGAAATGTCCATTGATAAATGAATGGATAAAGAAGATGTGGTATGTATACAATGGAACATTACTCAGCCATAAAAAAGAATGAAATAATGTCATCTGCAGCAACATGGATGGACCTAGAGATTATCATACTAAGTGAAGTAAGTCAGATAGAGAAAGACAAATATCATATGATTTCACTTACATGTTGAATCTAAAAAAAAAAATGGTACAAATGAACTTATTTACAAACAGAAATAGACTCAGATATAGAAAACTAACTATAGTTACCAAAGGGGAAAGAGGTGGTGGGAGGGAAAAATTAGGAGTTTGGGATTAACATATACACACTACTATATATAAAATAGACTTAGACATATATAAATATGTAACAAGGATCTACTGTATAGCACCAGGAACTATATTTAACATCTTGTAATAACCTATAATGGAAAAGAATCTGAAAAAGAATATATACATGTATATGTATTATGTATAACTGAATCACTTTGCTGTACATCTGAAACTAACACACTGTAAAGCAATTATACTTCAATAAAAATAAAAATTAAAAAAAACAATATGGTACTAGCAGAAAAAAATACTCATAGGTCAATGGAATAGAACAGAGAGCTCAGAAATAAACCCATGCTTATATAGTCAAATAATCTATGACAAAGAGGCAAGAATATACAACAGGGAAAAGATCTCATTAAATAAATGATGTTGGGAAACCTGGACAGCTACATGCAAAAGAATGAAACACTACCATTTTCTCATACTATGTAAAAAAAAAATAAACTCAAACTGGATTAAAGATTTAAATGTAACGCCTGAAACCAAAAAACTTCTAGAAGAAAATATAGGAAGTACACTCTTTGACATTAGTCTTAGCAGTAGCTTTTTATATCTGTCTCCTTAGGCAAGGGAAATTAAAGCAAAATAAACAAATTAGACTATATCAAACTAAAAGCCTTTTGCACAGCAAGGGAAGCCACCAACAAAATGAAAAGGCAACCTACTGAATGGGAGAAAATATGTGTAAACCATATTTTCTGTAAGGGGTTAATATCCAAAATATATAAAGAATTCACAAAACTCAACATCCAAAAAACAAACAATACTATTCAAAAATGGGCAGAGGACCTGAATATACATTTTACAATGAAGAATATACATGATCAACAGACACATGAAAAGATGCTCCAACCTCACTAATCATGAGGGAAATGCTCCAACATCACAATGAGATATCACTGCACACAGGTCAGAACTGCCATCATCAAAAGACAACAAAAATGTTGGTGAGGTTGTAAAGAAAGGGGAGCCCTCATGCACTGTTGGTGGGATTATAAATTAATCTAGCCATGAAGGAAGACAGTATGGTGGTTCCTCAAAAAATTAAAAGTAGAACTACCATACAATCCAGCAATTCTACTCCTGGGTGTTTCCTTGAAGGAAACAAAAATTCTAATTTGTAAAGATATACGCACTCATATGTTCACTGCAACATTATTCACAATAACCAAGATATGGGAGTAACCTAAGTTTCCAATGATACATTAATGGATAAGGGAGATATGATAAATATATGCAACGGAATATTACTGAGTCAGTAAAAATAATGAGATCTTGCCATTTGCAACAACATAGATGGATCTAGAAATTATTATGCTAAGTGAAATAAATCAGAGAGAAAGACAAATACCATATGATTTCACTTATATGTGGAATCTAAAAAACAAATAAAACAGACACAGGGTCATAGATATAGAGAACAAACTGGTGGTTACCAGAGGAAAAGGGATTGAAGGGATGGACAAAGGAGATGAAAGGTATTTAGAAGTACACGCTTTCATTTCATACAATAAAGAAGTCATGGAGATGTAATGAATCACTATGTTGTACACCTGAAACCAATAATGTATGTCAACTAAACGTCAATAAAAAACAATTATGCCTCCCCCAAATACTTGCTGTCACTGCCTAATGGCACTACCATTTATTTTCTCAAATCGTCAAGCCTTGAAATTTTTAAGTTACCTTTAACTCATCTCCCTCCCATCTTTAAAGTGTATCACCAACTTTTGTTTTATTGCCTTCAAAGCATGTCTTCGTCTATCCCTTTCTCTGCATTCACTGCTTTTGATCTTTCACCTCACAAGTTAACTCTCACATTGTCTGTGCTCGCCTCTCAGGGTCCCCTCATTTTATCCACATTTATTGTGGCATTTCTTTTCCAAAAGTACAAAAATTCTCTCCTTTCCCACCAGTTTTTCACCCACCAGCATAGTTCAATACGAGATATGAAATCTTACCTGATGTGATTTGCCATCTCAGTTCTCCCATCTTTTTTCCGGTCAATACCAAACCTCTCTGAATTTACAAACCTCTCTCCCACCAAAGGCATGCTATTTTTTTTAAGGACCCAAATAGACACAAATGCCGACTACAAGCTGTTCTTGACCTAGACTCAGGGAGCTGGTGCTTTGGCTCTTGGTTCTGGCGTCCAAGGTCTGATTATCACTAGGCACATGGACACCTTTGAGTTCTGGTACAGAAAGTAAAAGGAGAGAACAGGCAGAAAACCCAGTAGCAGCACTGATGCTTCCAGGAGAATTTAGCTTGAGCCCCTGTGTGCGCTTTTCTTATACAATAAGTAACACTGGCTTATATAACCAAAAGCCCCACATTCTCAGTGACTTAACAAAGTTTATGTCTCTCTCATGCCACAGGTCCAACCTAAGTCAGCGAGGCAGGGTGAGGATGGACAGGCTTGCAGACTCCTTTATTCTTAAAATGCAATGACTTTTTTTTGTTTTATTTTAAAGAGTGGCGCTGGGCCCCACTATGGGGCCGGTGCACTCCTAAAGCGAAAACGAGAGGTTCTGCCCATGCGCCGTGACAGTGGCACCGGCAGCTACTGCGCCCTTTATGGGGGCGGCGGCTAGGGTTCCGGTACCCCAAGCCTCCTTCTCCGATCACTAGGAAAGGCTTTCTCTCTGAGGGTGCGTCGTCGCCCATCCATCGTCTCCCTATCAGGCCCACAGATGTACTCCGAGCGGTGCTGGTTCTCGGCTGCGCGGGGCTGGGTCTGCGGCACCGGGACCCGTGTGGCCAACGTGCGCGTGCGCGGTCAAGGCCGGGAAGGCCTCACGTTCCTCATGAGGAGGTTTGTTGAAAACGCCGCACAGACTCTCATCACACCGCCCAGCTAGCCACGCTCCTCACACGCCCGTCTGCAACCCCGGCTAAGGGGGGAAGCCCACGGCGTGCGCCCAACAACTCAGCTCCCCGCGGCTCGCAGTGAGGACGGCCACGACGAGGCGGCACCTGGCCTACCAGGGGGTCGGCCGTGCCTCACTTACCGTCTGGACCCCCAAGAGAGCTGCCCTCTGCACACGCCACCGCAGTGGGCACCCGAGGGGCTCGCTGGGGACAGATTACCATGCCACCGCTCGCCTCAGGTACTTGAGGGACGACCTGGAGCGCTCCTGGGGCACCAACGCCGAGGGCCGGGCGAGACACGCTCACGCACGCACGGGGGCGCGTGGCTCTGCGGCGGGACGCACTCCCCGCCCCCGCCAGGGGGAGGGCTGCTCCTGGGAGGCAGACGCTCGGGAGGCGAGCGGTGAGTGTGTCCGCTGCGTTCCAGGACCCTGAACCCCGCCAATGCGTGAGCAGGGGGTGGGAAACCGACGGGGCCGGGTTCAGCACCCCACCTTGCACACCACCTACAGACAGGGAGGGGAAGCGAGGGGCCATGGGCAGAAGGAGAAAAGCAGGCCCCGTGGACCATGAACGTTCATCCAGGTGGCTCAGGCTGGTCTGGGAGCGCGCGATATCGCCGCATGGTTTTAAGTGCAATTACAGGCTAAAATGTAAAACTCCACAAATAATAAATGCTGGAGACGGTGTGGAGAAAAAGGAACCCTCCTAGACTTATGGGAATGTAAATTGGTGCACCCACTATGGAAGACAGTATGGAGGTTCCTTAAAAAACTAAAACTAGACTTACCATAGGATCTAGCAATCCCACTCCTGGACATATATTCTGAGAAAACTCTTAATTCTAAAAGATTCTTGCACCCCAATGTTCATAGCAGCATTATTTGTAATAGCCAAGACATGGAAGCTACTTAAGTGTCCATGACAGATGATTGGATAAAGAAATTGTGGTGTATGTATATATATGTGATAGAATACTACTCAGCCATAAAAAATGGTAAAATAATGCTATCTGCAGCAACATGGATGATTTTTTGCAGCAACCTGGTGATTGTCATAGTAAGTGAAGTAAGTCAGACAAAAGACAAATACCATATGATATCACTTATATGTGGCATCTAAAGTATGATACAAATGAACTTATTTACGAAACAGAAATAAACTCACAGACATAGAAAATGAACTTATGATTACCAGAGGAGAAGGAGGGGAAGGATAAATTGGGAGTTTGGGATTTGCAGATATTACTATATATAAAATAGACGTTTATACTGCATAGCACGGGGAATTATGTTCAGTATCTTGTAATAACCTATACTGAAAAAGAATATGAAAAATAATGTACATATAACCAAATCACTATGCTGTACGCCAGAAACTAACACAATACTGTAAACTGACTATACTTCAAAGAAAGAAGGGATATTGAAAAGGGACAACAAAAGTAAATAAAGTGCAATTACTTTTAACATGACTTAACACAAAACTGTCACATTAGTCAGTTGAATCAGGAGGCCATTCTTGCATTGTCTAGTTAGTGACAAATTCTTAATAACAATCAGTAGTAGTATTTTAGGCAACAGCAACAGGCTGACGGAGGAGATGTTTGGAAATTAGGTAACAACCTAGGAAGATTTTGTTATAATCTGTTATAAACCACATATCTGAAACTGCTCTGTTGAGAACAAAAACAAAAAAATCTGCTTTCATGGAACAAATAAATGTATAGCACAATATTAGTTACTATAGATACCATGATGGCTTTGTAATGTATTGATTTGGCAGGACTTAACTACATTTTCTGGAATTCCATTTCTTGTAGCTTTCCAGTTAGACCACAGAAAGATTGATGCGAGGAAAGCGGCAGCCTTTGTGTAGTCATTGACTCCTGGGCCAGGTGTGTGTGTTTATCTCCCTGATAAGGTGCCTTGTCTTCTGCAGGATGCCCTTGTCAGCAAGGCCAGAGGCAGAAAAAATGGACACTGGTTTTTAGTCCATCTTCATGGGGTTCCAGCTCATGTTTGTGGGTTCCAGCCAACCCTTGATCTCCCCACTCTACATCCATCTTCTCCTCCCTGCAGACACTAAATTCCAGCAACAGATGCAGGTGCCATCTATATATGTATATATTTATACGTGTATGATTTCTCTGCTTAAACCCTGACTGATACAGGTACTACGATTTTTAAAAAATCAGATCAGAACATGGGAAGAGGTTGTTTCCAATAGAGTAGTCAGGCAAGTCTCTCTGAGGAGGTAACATTTGAGCAAAAACCTGAATGATACAGTAATTGAGGACTGAGAATATCTGAAGGGAAATTATTCAGGCAGAGAGAACAGCAAGTGCAAAGGCCCTGGGTCAGGAGTAAGAGTCCGCATGTCAGAGAAACAAGAAGGCTGATATGACTGGGTCAGAGAAGGAAACGCTCTGGCTGCTGGCTGGAGAATATACTGGAGAGAGTTGAGATGGAAACAGGGAGTCTGGACAGGGGTTTGGACTATGTGGTCTTAGTAGAAGTTATAAGAAGTATGCAGATTCAACACATATTTTGAAAATGAAGCTGATGGGAATTGTTGATGAAGTGGATAGGAGTGTGAGGAAAAAGAAAAATCAAGACTGATTCTTGATGTTTTGTATTGAGAAAACATATGCTAAGCCTAGGAGGATCTAAAAATAAGGTATTTTCACTATCCTCAAGGAAACAGTCTGCTGTGCTCCATCGCTCCTGCACAGAACCTGTACTCTACATCTCCTGCTCCTCCGAACACTCTTCCCAACCCCTCATTTGAATAATTGTCTGTTTTCCATCTTCACTCAACTTTGCACCCATAGGAGTGGGGATTCTTCATCGTCGTCTTTGCCCCAGTCCACACAGTGCAGTGATTTGTGGAGAATAGGTTTTATTTAAATTTCTTTGTTTGTATGGATTCTGCTTGAAAAAGATTTGAAACACACAATTAGTCATAAGCTTCCTTAATTCCTTCAAATCACATCACAAAGTGGCTTTAAGGATTTCTTTTTTAGAAAGCCAGTATGTGGATTTGTTTACATGTGCTGATTTCTTTTATTTTTTGGCAAATTTCAAGGATTCAAGGATGTACCAGGGATCAAGGATTACAAAAGAAGAAATCCCTTTCTTCCTGCCATTACTTCACAAAAGAATTAGAATTTCCTTTAACAAAGAACATTTATATATTAGACAGATTTTAGGCAACTAAATTCTAATCGAGCCAACCAAAGCCAATTCAATATCTTACATGTGTTGGATATTAATTAACACAGTTAATTAAAGCGATTTAAAATCACCCCTTTCCCGATTCCATTAGCACTGGCTTTTTGAACTAATAAAGAACTGTTCTTAAGTATTATAAATTGTTATGGAAATCACAAATTGCAGAGGCATTTATGAAGGAGAAATAATTTATTCATTAATTACCAAAATTCACTGACCATAAATTTGTCACTGAAATAAAACTGTGGCATTTATGCCCAGATGCACTCATAAATAACTAAATAATTAAACTCACAGCCTCAGAACAAAAGCCACACAATGGGTGCAATGAAATTCAAATAAGTATCTCACAGGATAAAAATAGAGCATGTAATAAAAATTATGCTAATCTGCATCTGACCCCTTCAGAGCTGTTATGCCAGCAGTTTCCAGAAATTTGACTTCACTTTCCATAACTTACTTCCTATTCACTGTCCCTTAAGAGTGACAAAGTATTTGGAACATCCCAAGGCAGATAATCCCTGTCAGCACTGTATGGTTTGTGACAATGAGGATTATGGTCTTCCAGCTCCCAAAGCACATCCTCTCCCAATTTCTCATTTTATCAGCATGGCCACAAGCCTCCTCCACTGAGCATGAAGCCTGGGGAAAGAAAGAGGGAGAGAGGAGAACCAGCATTTACTGCACACCTACTATTCAGTCCCAACTGCCCAACTCCTGTTCTAAACACATTCACTTATGCATCCCTGGCGATAATTGTTTCCTCTACTTTCAAACAACAGAATTGATATTGAAGACTTAATTCGATTGCCCTGGTCACCTAGAACAAGACAAGATGTCAACTCTTTCTGACTCTGAATGCCATATTTTGCCTTCTGAATTTGGCCTAAGGATAGATAGCACTCCAAGTTTCTGATTTGTACCCGTGCTCTGAGGCATCTTACATGGACAGCTATAATAAGGCCTGCAGCTCTGTGTGAGGTCCACCCTGGAGTGACCAGTCTGCTCAGAAGACAGCAGCATCCTTTTGCATCAGGCTGTTTTCCTCAGCAACTTCTTCTTGTCTTTGGAGAGCAGATCAATGTATTGAAGGCAGCCCAGAGACTTCTGACATACCAGAAGCATGTCAACTATAGGCTATTACACACACGTACTGTGTTCTGTAATATTGTATAAAAATACAGGGAGAGGGCCACCCAAATCAGTGGAGGAGTCCTTGGATGATGAGTTAGATATGAGAAGAGTGAGTAAATCCCAAAATAATTAGCTATCTCTGCCCCTTCTTGCTCGGCTGTTTTTTTATTAAAAATAACTGCACTTAGGTCTATAGAACTTCAGTTTCTTATCCTTAACTTTCCCTGTTTCTAAGTTACTTTGTCCAAGACTTTTACCTTACTGAGCCTCTGTCCCCTCATTTGCCAAATGATGTCAATAAAGTCAACTTTGAACAGTTGCTAACGCTCAAATGAGATTGTGTGTCTCTGAAAAGAAGTCAACAGAGTAAATGCAGCCCATGTAGATGTTTCATTTGAATAGCACAGCAGTTTTTTTAAATGTGAATTTGAACTTAAGAGGGTAGTGCGTATCCTCGTTGGCCACAGTCCCCACCACCCCCTAATGTCTTATAACAGGTAGCACCTCACATTAACACTATCTGCCTGGCCTCTGAGGCATTTAAGTTCGCATCTTATTATGTTTGTATGTTTTCTGTGAACTCTAAGGAATTATATGAATGTTATAATTACGGTGTGTTTCTTTGAAGACAAGAAATCATATCTCAGTCTCCTCACAACAATATACAGCAGAATGCTAGGCAAATGTTGAACTCTAGATAGAAGCTTCTGGAAATGAAATCATATTGGTGGTGTCTTGATAGAAGTTGTGGCACTCTCTGTAGAGGATTCATCCCCACAAAGCCACTTACACTGCGAAACACTGGTTTCCAGGGTCCAACACACTAACCAGCCTTCCTTTCTCCATCCAGAGAACACTCAGATTCTCTTAAAGAAAAAATCTTCATGTGCAGCTTGGATTGAAAACCTGTGTTTATATTCTGCAGCCGTGGTTCAGGTCATGGACGTTTTACAAGGAAATCAAATAAGTAAATCAATAGTACTAAACCCGTTTACCCCAGAGCCCAGCTGCTACCCTGTGGTTCATTACAGTACTTAATATTGCCATGATTAGTGTTGCTCCCTTGTGAATCCAGGGGAAAAAACAGTATTTTGAATATATTAAAAGTTATTATGTATTCATCTAAACAGCTTCCAAAGAACCTGTACACTCCACTGACTGTTAGGTGCTGCATGGCCCTGGGGGTCACCCGGTCCCCAGGGCATGAACTGAAGGGCAGGCTGGTTACAGGGAAGGGGAAACAAGAAGAATAGCCATTTCAGCCCACTGCTCCCAATGTTCTCTTGCAGGCTGGTTGTCTTTATTTCTATCTACTAGTGAAAGAATAAAATACATGTAGGAAAATTGTATGTTCTAGACCTCTTACCAGTAATTTACATAAGTAGAAAAAAACCCACCAGTTCACATCAGTGCTATTTCCTTGTCCGTAATTGGACAGTTTTCTCCAGTGGCTTAAATAATACCTTCCAGCCAAAGCTTTCAGATTGTTCCTTCTTATTAACTTTATTCCTCTCCGTCCCCTGTGAGCTGGGTTAATAACAGGAGTACTGGAGTCTTTATGTCGCACATAAAAAGGGAGTCAAAATGATTAACCCCAAGTCCCAACCCAGCACTAGAAACTGGCCACTCTCCCCTGGATCTCTTTTCCTAGTCCCCCATCACATTGTTGAGATGCAGGCTAAAATTGCCAAGGATGGTAGTCAGCAAGATGGGCTCCACCAGATGTAAACACTGGTCGACACAGACATAAGTAGGAAAGAATATGTTTCAGGCAAGAGGCTTTTGAGACAGTGCATCTCAGGGAGAGTTTAATAAACCATCCACTATTCCTGCGTTCACTCTGTGAAGTAGTGATCCCAAATGTGTGGGCCATGGAGCACCTGGAGATTTGGAGAGTTAATACAAAGAGGGTGGAAGAATCTATGTTTTCGAAGTGTGTACCCTCAAACATCGTCGGTAGATTGCATAAATCTCTTACACACATAGCTGCTACTATTTCTAATCTTATATAGAGTATGTGTGCTGCTTTGATTTATGAAATACCACTTATCTGAAGTTCTGTTAGATTAATAGGTCTTGAAATTATGCATTGCCAGAATTACTCTATGATAAATGTGCGAATACTATTGTGTTGAGTGTACTGGGGAAACAAAATGAAGTTTGAAGCATTTAAAAAATTGGGATCCACCATCCTAAATGATAGACTCATATTTATGTTATAAAATACAATTGGATACAAGGAACCCAATTTCTTTTTGAATAATGAACACCTTGAAGGAAACTCTTCACCATTTTTATTCTTTCTACATTTTACTATTTCCATCTTACCTTCATGTGCCCATTCTTTAAAAGATTTGTTTCCCAATGAACATCTATTAAATAATTTATTATTTCATGTTTTTATAGTAGACCTATGCTTTTTATTAGAATTAATATTTTTTTAGAATTTTATTAGTAGACCTATGCTTTAGAATTTTATTAGTGGACCTATGCTTTTTATTAGAATTAATATTTTATTAGAATTAATTTTTTTTCATTACAAGTCTGTTTTCTCCATTCATTAGTTTAGAGACACCTGATTGGGAATTGCAGCTCTGAAATTTTTTAATTTATTTTGTGTTTATTTATATAGTGATTACAGACGCTCCATCACTGGTTTCTCTCTGTTTTGGAGTCTCTGATAAACACAATGAGTATTTAATCCTCTATTTTTATCACTTTCTGACAATAAAGAATATTCTGCATCACTTAGTTTAGAAACAGTACTGTAACCAATGAGATAGTCCTTTGTTTCAGACTGGCTTCAAGCCAGAGAAGTATGATTGATTGTTCTGCAGAAAGAGTTTTATTTCCCAGAGTTTATTGAAGTAATCCCTAAGCAAACTTACAGGCACGATGCTGAGTTCGGCATAGACTTCCCACTGGCCAATCTATTGATTCAAAAACTGCTGGCCTACATTAGAAAACCTGGGAAAAGGGCAATTGTCATTAAGAGAATTGTACTGGTCTTTTTCTATCGTTCAGAAGCCTATAACAGACTAAAAGTTAAGGAAGAGAATAAATCGCAACTCTCTTAACCCAGAAGAAAAAAAAAAATCCTAAGGCTGCTCATGGGATTAGGCGGAAGTCTACCCGCAACAGCCATGAACTTGGCAGCAACGCACCATTGACACTATTGAAATGGTTTATATGGATCATCATTTTTAGTATATATAAATATTATATGTAAATATTATATATATATTATACATAAATATTATATATAAATATATTCTATAATGATGTATTACATACATCATTTTTATTATAATCGTTATCATTTTACACAGAATGAAACCAAGGCTTAAAATTTCACATCTTTGTTGGGCTTACTTATAAAGTCGTACTTCAGGTGCATTATATACACACACAGACACACATACACACAAGGGTGGCATAAATCCTTCTGAATGCCCTCTCTGTATGTCACTTTGCTCAGATAATTGACCTTTATAACCAGAGAAAGAGTCCTGGGTCTCAACCAGGAAATTAGGGAGAAGTCTCACAGAAAAGTAAGACAATAATGGAATATTCACTCCAATAAGTTATTTATCAAACTGATTATTAAAGTCACCCGGAGAGTTTTATTTTAAGAGTGTAGCTTCTTGTGCCCTGTGACTAAAAAGCCAATATGCCTTAGGCAAAGCTTAGGATCTTTAATTTTTTTAACCCACAAGGTAATTCCAGTAACCAGCCAGCTGACCTTCTGTCTTGGGATGCCACATATAACGTCATTACCCCCTCGTATTTTCCTGAGCGCCCACCAGACTTGCCAACGGTGACAGCCATTCCCAGTCTTCTCTGCTACCTCAAGTCCAGGCTAGAGTTAATTTTGCCACCTCGTCCTTGTTTGCTAGCAGTCAGAGAAACAGGAAAGCAAGTGCTTGGACCAATCATATCCAACATTTAATTGACACTTCCTGTCTACATGAGTTGTTTATAATTATCATCTGTTCTGAGGGTCACTGCCTGGGCCAGTCCAGTTGTTCAGTATCTTCCATGTTCATACCCATACTAACCAGTGAGTAAGGGACCTGGGGCCACATTGCGTGGTGGGCTTGCTGTTCTGCAGCGGCTATAACAGGCAGAGAAGCAAAAGAAAGGGTAAAGGGGCCTTTGCTTTTCCCCCTTGGCTGCACTCCCAAGGCTGTCCCCACAGGGACCCTGCAGCAGTGAGGAAATCGAGAGAGGGCTTGGTGAGATCATGGCAGCCTGGTGATCCTCAGCTGGGAACTCACTTTTACTTGGCAGAAACACATCCTCTGGTTGAGTCATTTTAGTTCAAGGCGATACATATTTTTTGTTGTTTGGTTTGGTTTGGTTTTTGAGACTAAAGGCCAAAAGAGTAACATCCGTTCAGACTTTAGCTGAGGTGCCCACTTCTTCTAGAGATCTAGATAAAATCAGCATTCTCACCATGATTTCCGATTCTTCTCAAGCTAGTATGCCTCTCCCCAGAGTTTCTGCAAAAACTCTGGTCTCAAACATTTCATGTATTTTAGCAAAATTTCTTCACGATGTTCAGGGTTGCAGGGAGAGTCACACCATGGAAGAAGACTTCTACCAGTTTCCCCGTTTCACCTTCATCATTCTCACCATCATTGTTCCCGTCCTCCCTCCCACACCCCAACTCTGAAGCCTCAAGGCCAAACAGTACCAGGGTCTGGATATAAGGCAGATAGAACAGAATAAGGCAGGAGCTCTGGAGTCAGACTGCCTGGATGCAAATCCCACCCTGCTCAGCCCTCTGCCTCTGGGCAAGACTCCTGACCATTAGAGATGTCATTTGTTAGCCAAGAATGATCATGGTATCTACTCACTGGGCTTTTGAGTAATGATACCAGACCACACCTTCAGGCACAAAACACAGAATTGGGACCATTGTCGGTGCTAAATATCCCCCAGCAGGCATACTGATCAGCCCCTGTGCCACTGAAATGACGCACCCGATCTGATCCCTGCGTTGAAAATGAGGATCAGAAATGGAATCCAGCTCAGTGGGCACTTATTCAATTCTGGGAGAAATCAAATTCCGGTGGTTTCAAGGAATTTATAGTCCAGTTAGGAATATTCTACAAACACATGAACGGGGAGATCCGAGCAGCAATATACAGGGTGACAAACTTAATAAGACAGAAACTGAAAGCTAAGCAAAGGCATATTCAGAGTTGAGTAGTGATATTCAAGGAAAGTATTTCAAAGGAGACATTTTCAACTTGATGTTAGAAATAAAAAAAAAAAATCCTGATATGTGGCAAATAAGAGAGACGATATTTCAAATACTGGGTATTGTTAGGAACCATCCAGTGATTTATGTGGTTGGAAGGAGCAGGCCCTAAGCTAAGGTGAGCTCAGGGAGGGGTAGGCGGAGAACAGTGGTGGCTGATGGGAGATTCCGTAATGAATCCTGCAGCATTTGCAGCTGTAGGCTCCCAACAGAGAAAGCACAGAGCAACAGGCTGTCCCCTCCCCTTTGGCACCATGTGGAGAGAGGACAGGACAGGAGAGCCTCCAGGAAGCAGCAGGCCATGTGGGAATGTGGGGTGAGGGCCTCCGGGCTCTGCGGGACCTTCTGAGGCAGAACAGGTGAATCCAGCGATGCTCCAGAAATAATGTCACGACTAAATCTTTTACATGCTAACCATCTCTATGGTTTTATGAAATCAGACTCACACAAAGAGGGAAATGTTTCCACACCATCACCGTGCCTCTGGGTGACTGCGGGGGTGGACACAGGGGCATGTGCACCGCTCAAGCAGCTGTGGGAGGAGGGAACTGTGGGAATAGAAGCAGGGTTGGCCTGAGGGGCAGTGAGACCTCCGTTTGAATCCTAGCTTTGCCAGTGGCCAGCTGGGCGATCTTGGGCAAGCTACCTAAACTTGCTGAGTTCCAGGGTCCTTCCGGGTAAATCATGAATAATGCCCACCTTGCAAAGCTCCTTGTGCGGATCACAGGCAACCATGCCTGACACAGTGCCCTGCACACAGAAAGCACTCTATGAATACCAGCCATTATTGTGACGTGCAACACAGGCAGCTGAACCCAAACAGCATGAAAAGTGTCACCTATAGCTGAGAGTCATCAGAGACCGTACCAGAAACCCCGTTTAGTATTTTATTTTATTTTATTTTATTTTATTTTATTTTATTTTATTTTATTTTATTTTATTTTATTTTAAAAACTTTAAACTTTTACATTAGGACTTCTCATTGTTTACTCCTGTGTGTAGGCACCTCAGGGGTTGTATTTGCCTGCCCCCTAGTGGTAAGACAAGCCCACTTTCAGTGTGAGGCAAAACAGCTCATTTTATTGACTAGAACCCAGAGTTTGGAGAGGTAAAGTGACCACCCGAAGGTCAAAAGGTATTAAAAGGTAGAATTGGAATCCAGGTCTCATCACTGCTCTCCATGTTTTGTTTTGTTTTGTTTTTTTCTCTTAGCTACCACTGGGCTGGAGAGGGCTGAGGGAAGTATAGGCTGGACGTTTAATGAATACAAGATACTGGTCTCCCTTTGCCTCACTTCTCTTAAACAACAAGGCAAGTTTCCTTTGGTCATGAAGGAGTTTGGGGAGGCCCTCCGCCCACCTGGCTAACCTTCAATGGGCTCAGGCACGGTGGCTGTTGGAAAACAAAAGGAAGCCTACCATGCTTCAAATGGGGCTGGGCTCTCAGGGGCAGAAGCAGCCAAGTGTACACATGCTATGAAAACCCTGATTTAGGAGTCACCAAGAACACTTTCCACCTGCAAACTGGCCAGAGGAGGACAGAAAGGATAGAAGCCTCCTGCCTGGGTGATCGGGGGTCAAGGATGGCGCACTGGGCTTGTAGCCAGATGAACTGGTTGGAATCCTGACTGAGTCTCTTCTTGCTCTGCGGTCTTAAACAAATCTAAGCCTCATTTGAGACAAATAATTCGTAGGGAAGGAACTATATTTGAGCCCCACATGCCAACATTTTCAAGAGTCAGAGTATTTCGCACATAATAGAGATTCTCATAAATACAAGTTGTTAGCATTTTCCCATCACACTAGAAGGTGAGTATAAAATCTACAACCTTTTAAGAAATGTCACTAAGTCATTATGTTTCTGAGGTGAGGGAGGCTCTGAACCCCTCCAAGTCTCACTTTATTCATCTGAAAATATTCTCACTGGTTACAGGTTAATAATGAGAGTTTATGGCATGTCTGGGTGTTCAGCAAACGTTCATTGGATCTAAAATGAAAACCGACAGCCCTCAGTTTTCTTCCTGTCATTGTCCACCCCCACCCCCCAAACCATAAAATACCCAGAGCAGGAACCAGAGAAGAAACTCAAGTCAGTCCACTTGACAGTTTGGTTAGAAGTGTGGTTGGCACACAAGATAATGATTCTGTGGATTGATGAGTGAATAAACAGCCCTCGGTAAGCCTGGCCCCATTAACATGACAAAGAGTCATGGCTGTATTTAGAAAAATATCTGCCTCTTCTTTTGAAATTTAGGAAAGAGAATTTGCTGATTTCTAGGGTTTCCAAATGGTGTTCTATGAAACAATACAGTTTGGGAGGGTGTCAGGACTCTGGAAAAGAAGGATAGTAATAATATAGGGCAAATAATGGGCTTCTGTGCCCCATCCCTGGTTCAACCTGAACAGGTGAATTTATATGATTGTATATGGAGGGGAAAGTTTCTGCTGTAGGACACTTGTAACATCAGGTAGACTGTGGCCCTGATGAGGCCTGGTGGCAGGTCCCGTCCTGATGAGTCGGGCCTTCTGGCATGTTCCAGAAGGGGCACTCTGAATGCCAATAACTGGTCTATCAGTGAGGACTGATGAGGCAAAGGGTAGGGCCTGAGTGGGCGAACCTGGAGAAGTCAGTCAAATGGCTGACGTGCGCTACACACTTGCTTTGTGCCAAGCAATGACTAAAGCCCAAAATTAACTCAGTTAGTTCGCGACAACTACATGACTTCTGGCACTGAAAATCTGCACACCTACCCCCTGTGCTGTATTGCTTACCCATACGAATGCATAATCGTGTGAATAAATAAAACTATAAAGAAAGGCCGTCAGCTCCAGTGTTGTCAGGAGTGTCACACTGCTAGACAAAGGGTCGTAGGCCATTACAGGATGGAACCTTTAGTCTGAATACATTGCCTTCAATTTCCTGCATTGAGGAAACCCTCACTGTGAAAATATGGTTGCTGTCCCTACAGCAGATCACTGCAAGGGAGAAATTCTTCTGGAAGCTTATTTTAGCCTAAAATTTCACATGCAATCAGCATACTGTATAGATGGGATTTACATATTTTAAAATAGTGCAAAATTAAAATGACTGGTAACAGGGAAACTACATAACCCCACCTCCCGTTCACCCTCCACCACCGTACATCCAATAGTCACCATCCCAGAAGCTGCCATGTTCATCCCATGGTCTCATGTCACTCCTGTTGGTGAAACATCTGTACAAAATGCAAAATCTGTCTGCCGTGGCCTGTTGGTTATGTCTGGGAACTTAGTTGTATTAAGTTATTCTCACAAACAAATCCGACACTCCTGGACCTCTTTTCCCTTCAATGATCTAACACTAGGGCAGCGCTGTCTTCCCATTCTTTCAGGCATGGCTTTTCCATGGAGTTTATCAAGGGTAAGGATCAGGCCCTTTACTTGAACAGTAATGTGTCAGTGTAGTTATAAGGTTTGTAAAGCCTGCAAAAGAAAAATAGTTTAACCACAATCAGTTAAGACCTCTGTCCTGTTTTCCCTCTGATACATTGCCCCTCTTGTCAGAAGGCAGTGGCGTGGCCGTGGGCATTTTGGGGTCTGGATAAGGGGAAGTAAATTCAAGGATGTGTCATCTGTGTGAGGTGTGTCCATGTGCCTTGCAATCACTTCTGTGTGTTGCAGCTGTCTTGATTCAGGAAGGGCTTCTAGGAAATGCCTGCCCTCCTCCAGGCTGACCTGCACTACAGTGTCCCGATGTGAAGATGAGGGCAGAAGTCAAATGAGACAGGAATGTGGTTCCACAGCACCTAGTTTTGAAAGTTTTCAGTAGTAGGAAAAAAACAAGTTTGGAAGTGAAGGTCAGAATATTCTCTGTGGAAAATTCCTCCAGATCTTACAGATCATATTTGAAAGAAACTTTTGAGATGTTTTCCAATTTTAAGAATCTTGGAAATTTACATGCATAACCAAAATGAAATATGAAGCTAAAAGAAGTTTATAAACTGTCAGTAATATTTTGCTCAACCATGCTAGAGGAAAGATTAAATTACCTATTATCGCCATAAAAATTTATTACACCATCAGAATCCTATGAAGAAGCAATCAAAAGTGTGTAGCCAAAACTATAGGAAAAAATTATTTCATCGGTGTATTGAGCAGTTAAGGAATATAAATGCCTTTATTGGGCTTTGATGCTTGCACAGTTTGTCAGCTTTTACAATTTCATAATTTCTCTGGATTTTTTATTTTACATATTCACTTCTATATGTAATTCTGTATTCTCTCTTAAAGAGGGTGACTATTTTTCATCAGCTTCAGGACCCATTTATATGCCCTCGCCTCTGAAATATCCTTACCCTAGAAAGTTGCCTGTTTCACTCCCTCACTTCATCCGTGCCTTAGTCTGCCTGGGGCTGCTGTAACAGAATACATGGGCTGGTGTCTTATAAACAACAGAAACTTATTGCTCATCGTTCTGGAAGCTGGGAGGTCCAACATCAAGATAGCAGTAGATTTGGTGTCTGGTGAGGACCTTCCTGGCTCTTTGATGAACGTCTTTTCACTGTGTCCTCACATGGTGGAAGGGACAAGGAGTCTCTGCGGAGTTTCTTCTATAGGGCACTAATCCCATTCCTGGGAGGCTCCACTCTCATGACCTAATTTTCCCCCAAAGGCTCCATCTCCAAATACCGTCACGCTGGGCACTACGATTTAACATATGAATTTGGGGGAGACACGGGCAATCTGTAGTCATTCAGATGTCTGCTCAGACATCACCACACTCAAGAATCCTTTCCTCGCCACCCTATCTAAAACAGAATCCCCTTCATATCCCATCTCTCTATCCCTTTTCACCACCATTACAGCACTTACTACCTGCCACATTTGTGTGTCATCACCATAAGTTCCATAGGAAGGGCAGCCTGTGTGTTTCCTTCACTGCTTTATCTGCATTGTTGAGATCAGTGCCTAGCTCACTGTGGGCACTCAAGACATATTTGTGGGTTGAATGAACAAAAATTGTGTGTGTGTTTGTGTGGATTTAAAGAAAGAGACAGAGATAAACAGAAATATGCCCAAATCCACTGAAGAGTTTATCTCCCTAATGGAAATTCTTTGGGCTCAATTAACACTGAAAACCCAATTCAGGGGAGGAGCAGGAGGATTCGTCATCTTTCTGCCTTTGCCCAGGCGTGTCAGTTTCATTTTTCATTTTAACAGATGATAATCTACCCTCATCTTTATCAGAGAAGCTCTCCTGGTTTAAAAAAATAAAATAAAACCTTAAAACAATTTTTAAAATGTATTTTAAAAACTAGTAGTTTTTAAAGTCAAGACCCCAAAGTCCTGGCAATCACTGGCCTCTCCCACAGAGTCGGTAAGGGCTGCAGCAGAATCTCCACCGCAGAGTGTAGGTGGCTCATTAGCTGAGGAAGCGGATTCCTGGGACAGGACCGCCTCTCCAAGCTGGCAGCGCCCTCTAGGACGGGCACGGACTTTCTAGACCACTGCTTAGTGAGTTAAAGCGTTCCTAAGTCTATTCCTGGCTGGGTGGGGGGGGGGGGGGGGTAGTTTAAAACAGGGTGTAAAGACCCGATAGAGAAATAAGGACTTCTCTTCTCCAGGTTGCAACAGCCGGGATTTGCTCCTTACTTGCATTGATCATTGACATTTCCTGTTAACCCTTCAGCCGCTGTCCTGTAGGAGTCAGCGCTGGGGTGTGCCCAGACTACTAATACTGGACTGATCGGTGATTCAAAACCTACCAAGAAAGTTATCAAACCGGAAGGGGAAAGGGAAAAAAAAAAAAAAAAAAAAAAAAACCTGGTGGAACCTGGTGGATTTTTTCCCCCCATCTTGTGCCAACACTGCCACCTAGTGTTAGAAATACATAAAGGGCACCCACAAGTACATAGTTGGAAAGAAACGCAGAATTAGGAACGTAGTTGCACTCTCTGTTATTATTTATTGTTGATTATCATCTCAAAAGATGAAATAAAGTTTTTAGAAGATTGCTTACTTATTTTTTCTTCCAACACTCAGCATCTGCCATTCAGCTAAGAGTTAACGTGCATTGTTTATTTCTATTTTATCAACCACTTTTCTAAGAGCTTTACATAAATTGATTAATGACTGTTCTTGGTCCCAAGGAGCTCATGAGATATGGGCTATTAGTAATCCTCACATTATTTATTTTCATTTTACACTTCAGAAAAGTGAGGCACAGAGCGGGAAAGTTACTCAAGGTTATAAATCCAGTAAGCCGCAGAGCCACGGACCCTGTGACTCAACACTGTTGTCTTAACCATCCTGCCCCTCATTCTAAATGCTAATTGCCATGAAGGTGATGCAAAATACTTAGAAAATTTGGATCCAACCATCAAAACATTGAGGAACAAACAAATACAGCTCTTAATGGAAAAATAGAAAATTCAGGGTGAGACCAAGTACTTTATCTGATCACCTCGGCTTTTTACACGGAGGTTTGTGTCTCTGAAAGTTCAAGTTTCTACCCCAGGTGTATTATAACCAAACAACAGAGTGAGTCCCACTGCTAATGCTCCAATCCTCCAACAGATGTTAATGTGTTTTAGTGCAATCCCCTTCACCTAGAGAAATTTTAAAAGATTTAAGGTGGGAAAACCCCAAACAGAACAAGACTCAAGTTCCAGTTCTGGTCTGAAACACGTCCATCAATGTAAACATTTTTAATCCCAACTTTTAAAATAATACACAACCTCAGCTTAGAAAATAATTAAAAGAGAATCACATAGGTCCCAATATTAATATTTACATATAAATCATATATGAGCACGATAATAGAATGTGTACATTAAAATATGCTAAAATGGAAGGTAAAAATAAATATGAAAGCAGTATTTTAAACTACTTAATTGGTATTAAAAAACTTTCCTCCCTCAAAATGTTTACTTTTCTAGATATTTTTGTGAACACAATATTGATTAAATATTCTGATTTTACAAAATATCATGGTGATAAAAGATTGGAAGACTTGGTTGTGGACTAGTGTACAGGCATCCTTGGTTTGCAGGGCTGGCACAAAGGGGCAGGTGGCAGGAGTCTGTCCTTGCCTAGTTTACTGACTCGGTTAGTAACTGACTAAGCCACTTCTCACTGCTCAATGCCACCTACCATTTTAGGCAGAAGTTTCGTTAAAGATGAACTAGTTAAGTTCCATCCTATGACCGTCACTGACTCTTCCTTTTATGTATATTTAAACACACTGGTTCAAATTCTGCTAAAATATATCATTTGAAAATATTGTTAAACATATTAGTTTCTGATGAAAACATATTAGTTTCTAATGAGAATTGTTATATGTGAAATATTTACAGGGCTTTTTGCAACAAAACCATATAACAATGGAAACATTTTACGCATTGATTTTCAAACTATTCTCTTATGGCATATGTCTCTTTTAAAAGGAGTTATATATTTTCTTACTAACTTTAAAATTATCACCTTTATTGTACAAGATTATTAAGGGCAGGGAGAGAATAGCTGAGTGGTAGACTGCATGCTTAGCATGCACAAGGTCCTAGGTTCAATCCCCAGTATCTCCATTAAAATAAATAAACAAAACCTAATTAACTACACCCTCCAAAATAAATAAATAAAATAAAAAATAAAATTAATTTTTAAAAAAGATTATTAAGTTTGTTTTTGTATTTTAAATACCTACTAGGAAAATTACAGGCAGCCACTTACCAGGGAAAAGGTCAACAAATTTGGAAGACTTTTTTTTCTTTTTGCAAATGAAAAAATGCTGAATATCTTCAACTACTGCCAAACAACATAATGAAAACAAAGCCATCAAACATTGTTGCCATCAAGTGTAGCAAAGAAAATACTTGCGTGGTCATTCCCTATCTCATTATAAAATGTTATTTTATTCTGGTAAAGATCCTGTTTTTAGAGAGTAGAAAAGTGGCTGTCAGGGGCTTTGGATGTGGAAGTAGGGAGAGTCTGGAAAAGGGTATAAACTTCCAGTTATCAGATGAATAAGGTCTGAGGATCTAATGTATAATATGGTGACTGTGTTGATAACACCGTATTGTATGGCTGAAATTTGCTGAGGGAGTAGAACTCAAATGTTCTTATACACATACAAAAAGGACAAATATGTGGGGTGATGGATATGTTCACTGACTCCATGAGGGAAATCCTTTCATAATGCATATGTGTATCAAATCATCCCCCTGTATACTTTAAATATTTGGCCATTTTATTTGTCAATTATACCTCAGTAAAGCTGAAAAAAAAAAGATCCTTTTTCTATAAAATAATCCACATTTGCTAATTTCTGACTACAGTTTCTTTGAGACTACAACTTGCAATAAATGATGCAGTAGAAATAGTATGGTAATAATGAGAATATATGAGACTTTATTCTGCAATCTTTTTTTCTATTCCAAAATAGCCATTCCATCAATGGGTAAATGTACCCAGTTTTACCATAAATTATTGTTTTTAATAAAGAAGTAATTTACTGTTGAGTATCTGTCTTCTAAAATATTCTTGATGGCTCATAGTCCTTTTTGTATGTCATCACTGAAACAGAATTTAGGAAATACCATAGGCTGAGATTTGGTGGAGACACCTGTATTGGGTAGCAGACCTCCCGCGAGCGCTCTACCACTGAGCCACACCGATCCCACCCCATCGTCCTTGTTCCTTCTTGACTTCAGTGATGCTCTCTGTGCTTTTTCAGCACCGAAATTTGCTGATGAAAGAATACGCTTATGGCAGTTTGCATGTTATTTTCAGTATATTATTTCAGCCATTTCAGCCTCAGTAGGAAGAGCAGGGGGACTTGCCTTTATATGCATCTGCTATTATGTTGTGTAAGCTCAAAAGATGCTTCTAAACATTTATTATTGTATATGGTACATAAAGGAGAGATTAAATCTTATTGAGTTTAAAACATCACTGAACAAACTGTAGAGGTTCTTCTCATGCATACTTTTTAAAAATCTCACTTGCAAACTGATGACACGAGGAAACTGTAACACATCACAGTGTGCCAAATGGAGGCGCCGTCATCAACCCCGCCATAGTGTGGGATGGCCCTTCACTCAGCCCTCAAGACGCCCCGTGCTACACTGCGTGTTCTCTGTGCTACGTGCCCCTAACAGCCACAAAGACAGGCATGTGTGTCCCTTCTAGAAAATACTAGAAATGCTTGCTTAAAATTTTCCTTTTCAAACACGAAAACACATATAAGTAAATGCTCTAATATATTATTTCTACAACACAAGGGATTCTCCTGCCCCTCATTTTGGAGACGGTGCCCAAAGAAATGAGGCAAACCAGGCAATGCAGAGGTTGTTGGAACCACCACTGTCTCGCTGAAAATTAAGTGCACTGAGATGACAGATGCCATTTTATTACATCTTTTAATAAACTTGAGGGAAAAAACCCAGTATTTTTAGTTAGCATCTTCCTAATGAACTCTCTTTAAATAAACAGAGACATGAGGGGGAATATTAATTTCTGGTTTTAGTTGGTAGGTGAGTATCAACGTGACTGCGGTATGCCGGGTAGCGCCCCCATCCTAATTCCTGGAAGCTGTGGGTTTGTGACCTTTTATGAGAAAGAGACTCTGCAGATGTGATTCAGGACCTAGGGGTAGAGAGGACCTTCAGCTGATGGTGCAGGCCTACTGACCCAAAGGCGTTGCCTGTTTCAGATGAAGGGATGGGTGCTGATGCTGAATGCGGGTGGGCTGGGCTGCACAGGCCTTCCAGCCATCGATCAGATGGGGAAGTGGACGCCCCGGGGGATCAGGTGCCCATCATGAAGGGCAAGCCAACCAGGAAGAGCAGACAGGACAGAGGTGCTGCAGTGGCCATGGGCATGGAGGCCAGTGAGAACAGGTGCTTCCCCAGGCCCACCACGGGGTCACGACTCTGTCACTGTGTCAACAAGGCCAAGGTCAGAGACCAGCCATGGGGAGACTGGACTGATATCTGAAAAAGCAGGGAGAAGAAATGGACAAGACTAGAGTTTTCTGCCTTTAGATGGAACGGAAGGGGTCTAAGTAGATATTAATTTCAATTATAAAATTGTAAGTAATTCTAATTATAAAAACGTTCCTTCTCACAGCTGAATTCAGTTATTTTATAGAAAGAAAATGCCACACTTGCTGTCGTGTCCCTAGTAAACCGGCCACACAGTGAATACTCGGTAAACACCTATCAAGGTGAACTCAGGTCGTGGGAGAGGCGCGCTCTCTCCACTTGCGTCTGGCCTCTGGCTGTGAGCCATGCTCATGACGCTGGAACTTAAATGTGTTCAGAATGAAGGCAATATGGACAGCCTAGACCTCACCATACATCCGGACATCCACTGACACACACTCAGCGGTTACAGGGTGAGAGGGCAAGTGAGCTTCTGACAAATGTAAGAGGAACTCTCTGTTTAGCCTGAAACGGCAACAGGAGATCGATGCCTGCCATGCAGGTCTGTGACACTAAATTCACTATGGATCCAATAAAGCTCTAGCCCCACCACAAATAAACAGATTTTTAAAGGCAAGCAGCATACAAAAATATGTAAGTTGAAAGCCTGAGTGTAACCTCAAAAGCACTGCTGCCTCCTTTTCCTGAGTCTGATCCGTCTCGCCCATGGAATTTCAAATGAATCTTATTTTTTTCCAATCTAATTTTAACAGCAAGGAGTTTTGATCATCTTTCACAGGACTGTGTTATAAAATTGGTGTTGAGAAATACTGTCTATGAAGCGCTTGGAGGCTCTTTATAGTAAGCTTTAAAGAGCTTCACACCAAATCATCAAACAGAATCATCAAGGGAGTTACTGGGTCAACTACACATGTTAAACAAATATCATGGGATTACAGTACTTAAAATCCACAACCTTAAGTTTAAAATTTAATCATAAAATGAGCATTTAACCCATGATTTCTTTTCATAAACTTTTATATAAGAAACCTGAAAAAGTATGAGACTATTTTTCACACCTTATATTTACAAAGTATTCAGAAGTATTCAAAAATTATCCAGGTTACCAGAGGGAGGGTGTAGCTCAGTGGTAAAGTGCATGCTTAACGAGGCCCTGGGTTCAAGCTCCTGTACCTCTGTTAACAAAGAAACAAGTAGAATAAATAAATAAACCTAATGACCTCCCTCCCCTCAAAAAATCACTGTAAAAAAATTATGCAGGTTACCAGTTTTTTCACCTCATCACCACCATGAGCTGATCTTTTATATTTGCTTGAATGGATCAGACTTTCACATGTGAGCACTCCCTCACATCATCCTTGGTAGGTTGGAAATATTCGAAGGAATATTCAAAGGAAATATTCTTGTCCCTCCCCTGTTCTCCCTATATTGTTCCTTAAGAAACTCGCTGACTTACAAGGTTTTAATTTTGAAAGGCAGGGTCTTACATAATGCAAATACTCAATTTTTAAGAGAATTCATGAAGACTGATAACTGTGGTAAATGTTGGGGTGTCAACCCAACATTTTGTGCTTGATACTCCAACGTTTACTCCACCAAACCCCCATTAGTTAGCAAGAGCATGATTGGGAAGTTGAGCTTCACTTAAGGAGGCCCCTTGTTCAAAGATGGGCAAAAAAAAAAAAAACGCAGGCAGGACCAATGATAAGACAAGGCTTCTGTAAAGTTCCCCCTACGTACTGAAGGGCAGTGAAGGATCAGTCTGTCTTCCCAGGGAACATGAACAAAAAGCCTGAAGCCCGTCAGCCCTCTTGCAACCATGGCCGTAACCAGGCCTTAGGATCAGCCAGCGCTGTGAGGGCCAGACAGCCGGAGATGAACAGTGTGGGTCTTGGGTAACACTACTAAACTGCAAGATGAACTGACCCTCTTGACTTTCTCTCAGGTGAGGAAACAGGCTTACGTTTAAGTCAATTTGATCATGCAAACGAACAAACTTTAAAGGACATTTCTTTCTCCTATAAAGTAAGGGAGGCATTTTGGTGGGTAGTGGGTTGATCCCAACTCAGAAGTGGTATTTTGTTCCTTCTGCACACTCCATCTGCTAAGATTGCATCTGCCCTTCAAGATGCGGTTCAAATACCAACTCTGCTGTGAAGTTGCTTCAGTTCCCTTCGTGTAAATGTCTTGTGGATTCCCACATGCTGCACTTCTCTCATAGCCCTGGTCTTTTCTGCCAGGCACATGTGCCTTTCCCTCCGTGAGTGCATTCATCAGATATACTCCCTACATGTTTCATGACAAGAATCTGAAAGCTTTCTACCTGTCCTATACACGTGAATTTTAAACACACATTAGGTTTCTTTTAAATGCCATTTTTACTGGCATAAACCGGAACTTGCCTTGGCATAGTCCTTTTAATGCCTCTTCCGGATTGCAAGGATTGAGGTTCAACTGCTAAAAGAGACAAATAAAACCCCGACCCTGACATACCCTATTAGATATGTCTCTCAGCTCTGTCGGGCAGAACTTATGACTCCATGCCTGTTCATTGGCATCCAGCTAGTTTCTTTCTTTCCTCTTTTTTTTTTTTTTTTTTTTTTTTTTTTTGGCTAGTTCGCACTCCATGATCTAAATGAAAATTAAGTAGAATACCAAGATTACATTCTTGAACAGGACAAATTTAATTTTCATGCTGAATTCAGCACTGCAGAGGCCCCGGGTTTTCATGGCTATAGAGGGTAAAACCATCCTCTCCCCTTCTCTTCTGTCATGCCTACCCAGAAAATAAAAATACTTTATTTCTCAAAAATATTGAAGAAATCATCCCTTCTCTACTCTGCTCACTCACTCCTCCCCATTGGGGGGAAGAGTGAGAAATACTACATCTTTGGAACAGACTGAATGTTAGAATTTGCCTTCTTTGACCTTGGCTTTTGACTGCTTGCCCACAGGCCATGCATAGTCCTCTCCCCTCTGTATGGTTCTCCCACAAACATAGAGGACAAAGATCTCTTCTCTTGGCTACTCAGTGGTTAAGCTCAATTTGAGTAGGAGGAAGTAGGGTGTTTGCCAGCAGAAATGAAGCTGCTATTTTTTATCCCTGCCTCTTGTAAAGGTTCCCAGTGGACCCAGCACTCTGAGGAAAATGGGGATTATTCCTCACCATACACACACATACGCATACACACACACTTCTCAATGTGCAGACCAAAGAAATCAGTGGCTAGAGAATATATCTGTACTGACTGCCTCTTTAAGTCAAGGACATAAAGAGGTAGTTTTCAAGAATATTTATGAAATTTTTAAATGTAGAACTTTCTTATGTCTTAATCTGGCATCTAGACAGCAATTTCTGACTTGGCCTCTCCCTGCTTCCCACAAAGGATACATGAAGACACTGAAAGTGATGAAAATCCTTAAGACAGAGATCGAACGCTGGCAACACTAGACTCTGGTGGTGTGGGGAGTGTGTGGAATTTCAATCAGCTACTCTGACATTGAACTATGGATCATATTTAAGAAACAAAGCTTGTCTGTAGCGTGAAATAAGGCAGCATGACAATGGCTTGGACCTCAGCTGAGAGACCCAAAGTCTGTGTACCAGAACTCGGCAGAACCGAACTGCCACCCAGTTGGCTGGCTCTGCCCCTGGAAGTAGCCCGTGTACTCCAACCCCAGCACCTTTCTGTCCATGACCTTCTGAGGGTCCCCTAGAAACTACAGGGCAGGTGGTGAATGGGAAGCACCACGTGGATCAAGGGAACTCACAACATACTGGGCAGCACAGTTCTGGCTCCTAACGTATCATGGGGAATTTATACCCCTAATACAGAACATGCCCTGGGGATGGCTTTCCAAGCCCTCCTTCAGTCCATCCCTCTGGGTAAACAGACAGAAACATCAGGACAGTGAGAGGCTGCTAGGCACCGAAAACTGGGTTAGGAACTGTATGCATGAAAGCCCCAACTGAGTATCTGAGGTGGTCAATCCACCAACACCATAATGTGGTGAGAATGAGGCACTGGCAGATTATATAGCGTGTCTATGTATCTCAAAGGTGAAGCAACAGAATTTGGTGATGGATTGGATGTAGCATGAGAGAAAGGGAAGAGTCAAAGTTTAGTGTTGTCCTGAGGAGCTGAACGTGGTAAGGTGGCGGGCAGACAGCCACGGGGACAGATCTGAAGCTTGTCTAAGCTGGTAGCATCTTTCTGGAAACCAATTTGGCAATATGTATCATGACAGCCTTAAAATGATTAATCCTGAGCCAATCATCGCATGCCTATGAAAATAAATATAAAGAAATAGATATGATCATGGGGAGTCCATCATAATTCACATTAGAAATATATATATATAACTATATTCTATATATTAAAATGCTAAGTATTAGAAACAATTGAGATATACACAGTAGAGGAATTATCAACTAAGTATTAATAGAACCAAACAATGGAGCAGTATGCAACCAGTAATAAAAATAAATAGAAATGATTTTAAGAACATGGAAAAATTTACAATCCAGTGTTAAGTAGGAACACAGGAACTATGTATGGAATGAGTTCAAACAGAGCTCTTGTCTTTGAAGTCTGGAATTGAGAATTCTACTCCTTATGCTGTAGGTACTTGATAAATTTTCATCAAAAAACACACATTACCTTAATCATCAGAAATAAAGAATACTGAACAAAAATAAAAACAAGATGGGGGAGGGATATATTGGGAGTTTGGGATTAGCAGATACAAACTACCGTATACAGAATAGATAACAAGGACCTACTGTACAGCACAGGGGACTATGTTCAATAGCTTATAATAAACTATAATGAAAAAGAATATAAATATATGTGTATAACTGAATCACTGTGCTGTACACCAGAAACTAACACAACATTGTAAATCAACTAAACTTCAATAAAATAAATAAATAAAAATGGGAACTAAATTTTTAATTGGAGCTTCATATATTTCTAACCTATTCCAGTATGGTTTTCATATCCTGAAATTCTCTACTCCAGTTTCATTATTATAAAGGATCCAAGCAATTTATGTTTTTGCTCAAAACACAGAAAGTTTTATATTCTTGCACACTCACTCCAGATTTCTAAAACATTCGAGTATATATTTTTTTGCCCTATAGATTTTCTAAACTTACTGTTATAGTCTCCTTTTATCACTGAAGAAACAAAAGAATATGTAAAGATTCTATGCACATCATCCAACAATTTACCATTCACTTTACCTCTTACCATAAAAATTCATTGCATTCAAAAACAACTTTCCAGCAAAAATAAAAATAAAGTTCCTTGTTAAAATTTTCCCAGAAAAACAGTATCACGATTACAGTGATACTTTCCTGGATTTCATATATATATATGTATATGTGTGTGTGTGTGTATATATATTATATGTCACATCTTGTCATTGTATAATTCAAATATGTGCAGTTTACTGTATGTCAACTTGTACCTCAGGAAAGATGCTAAATAAAATATAATATCCAGAAAAGTCACACACTGAAACATGATTAAAAAGGTTGGAAGGATAGTCAGACAGACACACAGAAGAAAAGGAACCACTCCTTGAATGCATCAGCAAGTTTATTTACAAATGCAGTTGAACAGAAAGGCTCACTAGTTTCTGGAGAAAGCCTCTGGCATACAAACCATGAAGATCTTCCATGAATGAAAAGAAGCAACTTTCTACTGGGAACTGCTTAGCGACAATTCTGGTGAAGAAAACAGAGCTCCCCTCATCAAGCAAGTAAAATGTTAGGTAAGTTAAAAAAAAATTGTAATTGCAATATTACATAGATGAAAAGAAGGATACAGAAAGCAAATTTGGGGGTGGATCTCAGTGAAATTTTCCACATGGTCCTGCATTAATTTAGCATACATGACAATAAACAGAGCAAATGCAGTGACATATTTATATTAACTATTTCAAATAATGTTTCAGAACCAATAAAAAAAAAAACAATAAAATAACCCTCTTCAGAACACCACTAGAAAGTCAAATTAGATCATTATCGGCCTCAAAAATATTTCGATATTCTTATTTTTTTCCCTGGTGCTTTGAGGATGCTGAATTCAGAAAGGAAATACTGTACTTCCCCCAACACACACACACACACACACACACATAATTACCTTCTTATAAATAAACAACAAAAATACAGGTTCTACCAAGAAAGAGTATAATGCTCTGAGGTACTCTAAAGAGGCCAGGAAAAGTGTTATTTCTTAAGGAAAAAAAAAAGCAAAAGGACATACAATAGACATTTATAGATCTAAATCAGCAGCAACCACCTCTTCTTCTATCTGCAACAGTGCTTTCGTGTGGAGGCTTACATCACATGGCGGTTGGCCGTCCAGCTGATCAGGCAAGGAGAGAAGAAAGAAAAGTGCTTAGATTCAGAAACACTGCAATATCGCCACCTGCGATAGGTAGCAGTCACCACGCAGAGAACAACCCCACGAGGTAGAGAATAACCCTGTTACTCACTTAGGCTAAAGTGAGGCAAAAATCACAGCCTCCCGGTTTCTGGAAGTCCTCATTTGCAAAAAAAAAATGGAGAGAAAAATGAACTGCTGATATAGAAACAGGTTACACTCAACTCTCTGTTATTTGTACTGGAGGAGAGAAAAGGCATGGGCAGATTTCTCCATGATGATTCCAAAAATCAATTCTATTTGGCTTTGGAATGTTGACTCGAGAGAAAAGCCCACACACATACACACGCTCCCCGCACCCCTGCTCCACGCCCAGCCTTGGCACCCTCCAACCTCCGTGGTGGCATCCAGGAAGGCACTGGATCACTGGGGTAAGAAGGCTCAAAACACGCCAACAGATAAAAGAGAGTTGACTGGGCTTAAGCCACTTCCAAAGCACTCTTCACATAAAGGCCATACAAATACCTCAGAGCTCAAAAGCATATGGTTTTGCTGATACCACTTGTAACAAACACCCTTTCACAATAAGGAAGAAACACATGTTACCAGCATCAAGGATCAAAATATAAAGAGTAATGGTTTTCTTTATGTAGCTATGAACAATATGCAGCCTATGTTTTACAACATACTTAGATGAAAACATGCTTAGACACAAAGTAGCATGTGAAGTCTTCAAAAAACTAAATTTTTCCAAAAATGACACTGAAACACTGAATCAGAATTAATGCTCTCCTTTTTAGAATATTATATATATTGGTGGTCTGTTTTATATAGCAAAAAAGCATAAACTTACTATTATCTTTTTAAACCACTGTTTTCAAAGTTGGTCATATTCTAAATCATATAATCAAAGCCCACTGGTAAATAACAGAAATCAGCTAATGATGAGGGGCCAATCCTTAGCCAAGAAACAGATTAGAGTCTATACAGAAGATTCATTTGAATGGTCTGTCTCAGTTTATTGGTCTCTTTGAGTCATTAGAATTTTCTCCAGACCCTGAGCAGACAGCACCGTGCACTGTCCTGACTCTCCAGTTCCTTGTCCCCACAACCCCTCTCTCATGTGGCTGGAACCCTGAGCACTGACCCACTCACGGGACCCTCTGTGAAGAGGACACACTGAGGTTCCTAAAACCTGGACTTCTAGGGCAGGGAGCTTGAAGGGGAGAGGGTCGCAGGCTCAATGAAATGCATGGGAGCCCGCGGTCTCCGTAAAAGGCAAGAAATTTTCTCCCTGATTTGCTCTCTTACATTTGAATCTGAGATAGCAGTCATTGCAGTACAGCTGGCTGTTTCGGATTCTGACTTCGGCTCCTGAGGAAGAGCCTCCGAGGTCCCGCTCACAGGCCGTGCACTGGGAGACAAAAGAACAGAAACAAGAAAAGGAAACATCCATACTTAGCTCAAGAAATCTTGGGGCACTCCCAGAAAGGGGGAAAAAAAAAAACTGAGCAAAATGCAGCCTCTAAACTCTTAGATATATTTCAGCAAAGAAATTAAAAAAAAAAAAAAAGGCCAAAGGATAATTAGATTAAAATGAAGCCTGCTAGATGAGACATTAAAGAATTCACAAAGCCGATTCTCAGAGCCAAGATTTCATTCTAAATATACCAGGAAAGTAGAAATGATTCGTTGATTGGCTTAAAGAAATTGAGTCTTCCTTTCTCCCAAGAAACTGGCAGAGGACAAAGCGCCCCAGGAAGTAAGCAGCAGAGGGAGGGCGGGCGGGAGGGATGGCAGGAAGACTGGGTTTCTGGCTCTCCGTCTGGGCTGGGCATCCCCACAGCGCTGATGTGACAAGTGTTCACATGTGCGCTTTCCCTTCGAGGCTGGGGAGTTTGATTCCACGTGCTCAAACAGTAATTTGCTCTGCCTGGGAACAACCCAAGCCAGAGACACACAAGCTTAAACAAGCTGAGGTCCGCAAGACTCTGGGATCAACAACTGGACCAGCCCAACACAAGTTCAATAAACAGATGTGTTTCTAAAGACAGATACTGCAAAATAAGGTCATTAGATAGCCTTAATTCTTTCTTATGTGCAAGATCACCTCAGGTGCAAGCAGGCTGTGCAACTGAAAAAGCATTTGCAAAATTTTCCCTTCCCTGCTCTCCCTATTCATAGCTAGACTTTTGGACACTTTTAATTGCCCATCCCCATGCTGTTAATCACCTTGGTGAGCTACTTGTTAAATATGCCTATGATGGCATCTTAGAGAAAGCATTTATGCACCATAAATTTTACTTATAGAATCTTAGCAAATGAGATAGGAAGTGCACAGTGCTTCCAGGCTTAATTTTTGAAACCAGGTTCAAGGTTGGAGGACACAGCAGCAGTAACAGGCAGTGTGTGATTCCAGGTGCAGCACAGACCAACACAGCCAGCGCCTAGCTTGTTAGTGGCATGTCCACACCCAGCGCTCGCCAAGAAGCCATGCGCTCTCCCAGCCAAGCGGTGCGGGGCCTGCAGGCTGTGCGGCTTGGTCTCACCTTAAAACAATGTAAATGATAACAAAGACCCAGGGACTCGATGATCATGGCGGCTCCTCTGCCCAGAATGTTATCGCAGTAGGAACACACGCGCTTCCCACTGACCGACCTAGACGTGGGACAAGGACAGGAGGCTTTCATCGGCGCAGCTCAAGGTTCTTATTTAAAAGTCACCGTCTGGTGTTAACATGGATCATGGTTCTCCAGGAAGTCTTTATGTATCTGTGGGAGGGAAACGTCCACCAGCCAACCGAAGCATGCCCTGGTTATACTGGGCCTCGAAGGATCTCTGTGAAGGCTCTGGAACCCTCGACACCTGTTCATACATGTGAACAGTTCCAGCGGCATCAGTCCCCCCTGCACTTCATGCCACTATCCCGTTCGGACCACATCTGTACTCAGCAAACCTCCCTCTCCTCTCATCCAGCCGATGCCTTCTTGCCAGGTAAATCCACCAAAGCTCAACCCGAATCGTGTCGTTCTGCCCATCAGAACAGCAGCCCCAACCTCTTCCAAGAGGCACTGCAAGTCTGTTCAACCTACCATCTCAACCTTATTTTCTCATTTACCAGATATTCTAGTTAAGCGGAAGTTATCAGTGCTTCCCGGACTGTGCCTCTGGCTTGCAGGACTGCCTCTGTGTAGAACAAAATGAAAACTGCCTGCTCGACAGCTACCATTGAGACAGGGAAGGTGAGTTTCTCCTTTCCTTTGTTTACAAGTCTTATCTCCTCTCCCAGGTGGAAAGGTGAAGGCTACTTCTTATCTTTGCAACCACAGGACTGGCACAGCACTTCAGTGACACTGGAAAGGGCATAGGTGTCTCATGGGCACCATGTGCTCTAGACAGAGACCTTTTCAGGGCAGAAAAGCCCCCAGCCCCTTCTTTCTGCTTTCTGAGGGTGGGGTTCTCAGTAAGGAAATGGGTTCTCTCTCCTCCCTCCCCTCCCCCATCTCTATGGCCCTCATCTTCCCTCCAAATTTACCCTAAGTCCCCATCCCTTCTCCTAATTCAAACCCCCTGATACATGTTCTATATATCTTGACACAGTAACATTTTAGCTGGATATAAAATATCTTCATGTAACAAAATCCTTTAATTGATAGCTAAAAAAAAAAAAATCCCAATATTAATCATTGTGTTTCCACTTTGCAATATTTCATTGGTGACCAAAGGCAGGATATGCCAACAGAACTCCCTTCAGGTCTCAGCAGAAACACTGCTGTATGTGGCTTCGGGAGGCATCACCGATCTGTGGAGAAGCCACAGAGATCTAAAGCTCTGCACACATTGATCATCTGAGCTTTAGTCCAAACCAAAAGGCAAGTGTCACGATCATTCACTGTAACGCTTAGCGTTCCCGCAGCATATGACCTGCAGAATTCAGGTGAGGTTGTCTGACCAAGGTGTCAGCAAATCAGATAAGAGACAAACAATGGTTTTGGAATTCAAAAACCCCCCAAAGCATTATCTGGCTTAAGACTTTTTTTTGT
The DNA here is from genome assembly GCF_048773025.1 of Camelus bactrianus. Classification (NCBI taxonomy): domain Eukaryota; kingdom Metazoa; phylum Chordata; class Mammalia; order Artiodactyla; family Camelidae; genus Camelus; species Camelus bactrianus. Next base: position 44,621,726 of record NC_133552.1, on the reverse strand, counting down.
TTGTTTTTTAATCTGCCTCCTTAAAAGTTCCACAGATGATGGAGCTTGGTGATAAGGTTTTCCTTCTATGCTCAGTTCCTATAAAATGAGTTATAACATAGTCTCATTAAAGCTGCCAGACCTTTTCTAATATGGCTTTTACTCATAAATTTGTTATACATTCATGAGCCACTGTGTATTTTTATGATTCCCCAGTGAGAACTATTCAGGTACGTCTGCATCTAAGACACTGACCCCAGGCACAAGCAAACAAGACAGTGGCAATGATCTAAACATTTCTAAGGCCTCCAGTGGCTTCAGGCGACATCTATAAATGCTCTTGGGTTGGCATGGGGTGATATTAAAGAAGCCTTCTTCATTGATTTGATAAAGGAACACTGAACTTGACACATTCAAAAAGGCTTGTTTTTCTTTTTCATTGGAAAGCTGGGACAAGATTTTGGGAAATTTTGAATGAAAAAGTACCCCGAGACTAAGGAAAGAAGTGCAAAAACCCAAAGGGCCTCACCTGCTGCGTGGCTGTGGAGCCACAGGGGAATGGCTGCGCGGTGTCGGGGTAGGTGGGGCGGTCTTCACGGAGCCAGCTGCAGGAGGAGGTACGCCGGAGGATGGGTTTCGCATGTAGGCACGGTTGGATGTGGACACCAGCTGTGGTGGGGGACGACTGAAGTCTTGGACAGAGGAAGAGGCGTAGACCCCTGAAGGCTGATTGAGCCAAGAGGACTGTCTCCAAGAACTAGTTTTTGGGGAATCCAGGTTATCCAGAGATTCACCTCTGAAACATAGAAAGGATTCATCAACATTATAAAACACATTCAATTAGACATCTATTTAACACCACGACAGTCATTAAAATATCCATGTTATGTATTTTATGAGCAGGTATGAATCTAACAAGTCCAGTTACATATAAAATTACCTTTAACCACTAACGTTGCCTTTCATGAGAGGCATCATGTTTCATACTCAGTTAACCTTCCTTTATTTTTATTTTCATGTACTTGCTGCTCAGAAAAAAAAAAAAAGATGCCAAAGTAGAAAGAAAAATACTAAGAAAAATATTTTAAGACAAAATATTAGGATAGAGAAGACATACACACATCCGTTAAATCTTCAATTGTTTAGACTTATCAATCTTAATTTTTTAAAACCCAACCAAAAAAACACCTTTTTAGGCATTTACATATGTCAGGTATTAAAACACTGTCACAAAAATATTAAGTTTATTTAATCTTTACAACAGTACATGATTTTTTTTTTTCAGATCTCATAGAAGGTCCCTTGCCCAGTTTTACTAGCTAGTGAAAAGAGCTGATCAGTGGTGGTATTGGCTCTCAAACCAAAGTCTCCCTGATCCCAAGGTAACCCTGGTCATTCCTACTGCGCAGCCCTCATCCACTCTCTGCCCTAAACTGGGAAATGAAACAACCATTTAATGTCCACAATAGAGAAGCATTCTCCAGCCACTTCTCTTAAATTGAATATGCAGGTAAAATAGCATTTAGCTCACTAATTGATTTAAATACAACTCTGGAAAACCTCTCTTAAATGAAGTTATGTGCTTAACATCAATTCTGATCTACAAAGTTTGACTCCAAATTACGTTTTTTTTTCCCTACCTGGTCAATTTTGTTACTACTTTTTAAACCTTCTCTCTTATCCCAAGTTTGAAATACATGTTTCTTTTCAAATTATAAAAGTACTATATCATCATGATGAGAAAGAGCCAAGCAATACAGCAGGGTATCTGAAGGAGGAGTAAGGTTCCCCCACCTCTTATTTACAATTTACCTGCCCCAGCCCCCCGAGTAGCCACCGTTAACTGTGTATCCTTCTAGACTTTTTTCATATATGCAAGCACATATTTGCATATACATACAAATTTAAATAAGTATAGCCATGTCGTAATATACATACATAACATGTTCGTGTGTTTTTCTTGAACAAAGGGGATTATTCCACAACACAGATTCTTCATAAACTTGCTTTATTCCACATAATATGTGCTTTCTTAGAACTGTCTTCATGTCAGTGCAGGTGACAGATGGTACTTTGGTGGCCCCCAGTGGATCATCTTCCTGGTATCCATACCTGTGTGTGGTCCACTGATTGTGGGCTTGGCCAGGCGACATGTTGGTTAATGGGACATTAGCAAATGTGACACAAGTGGAGGTTTAATAAACACTTGCACGTTAGGGCTGATCCTCTTGCAAGGTTTCCTCCGAGTCCAGGTGCCATGTTACGAGGGAGCCTGAGCAGCTGTGTGGAGGGGCCTATGTTCCCAACCAGCAGCCCTAACTGAGCTCCCAGTGGAGCATCTACACCAGCCCTCTGCCAGGATACACACAACACATGAGCTAAGGGCATTTTATACTTTAAGTCATAAAAAAATAACAACAGAAAAATACATGACAGAGACATATGTGGCCTTCAAAACCTAAACTACTTACAGTCTGGTCCTGCACACACAAAAAATTTGCCAACCTCAGCTCTAAATATGCCCTAACCAATACCAGGCAAAGAACTGCCCAGCCATCACTCAAAATTGTAGGAGTAATGAATTGTTATTTTAACCTACTCATGTTGAGGGGGTATACTATGCAGCAATGTCTCTTCCATTCCTTAACATCTGCGTAGCGTTCCACTCTTCAGTGTGCTGCTGCTTACTTAATGAGCACTAAGTACACTCTTATCAGTAGATATTCTGATTGTTCTTTTTTGCTATCGTGTATATCCTTTGAGATATCTGTGCATACTTATCCAAATATACCCAGAAGATAAAGTGCCAGAAACTAAATTGCTCACATGGTATAGACAAAAATTTCTGCTTAATAAATACTACAAAAACCAAAATCAAAACAAAAAATGTGTTCCCACCCAGATGGGAAAAAGAACCCCTATTTCCTTATACAATTGTCAACGCTAGATTTAATCAACCATTTAATTCTCTACACATCCCGTAAACCAGGTATATCATTGTTTTAGGAGTAGTGTTGATCTGATACATGCTTATTGACTTTGTTCCTTTTTCTATGAACTATCTGTTCCTCAGTTTGTCAGCTGTGGAAACACTAAACAAAAGTACCTCCAGTATTCATTCACCCAGATGCATCTGTCTAGTTCAAACCCTCACCTCTGTTTAATTTATATCCATATATTTTCCTTATAGTTACAGAGATTAGGTGTCCACACTCTGTCATGATTCCAATCTGTTATCTCGTTATAAACAGAGGTTTAATTTTTTAAGTTCAGCATCCAAGAAAGCACCGAGAGCTGCACAAATTATTAAAGTGCCTGAACCCCACCCCCTCCCTTCAGAGTTCCACATCCAGCTTTGCAACCTCTTAGCCATGTGGTTTTGTCAATGCATTCCTTGCTCGAGCCCCAGTTTCTTCATATGGAAAAACAGAATTACTGTCCCTGCCTCAAATCATTTTTCCCGGATTAAGTGAGATGATGTGGGCAGAGCGACTGGCGTGTGTCTGGCAGCTAATCAGTGCTCCAGGACACGCCCAGTGACACCTGCTCTCCTCTTTCTCCACTAAATCTTACACAAGAGAAGAAATGGTGACAGCTCTTCTGTCCAAAGGAGCCAGCACATTAAATATCTGCCCCACAGCAGAGAACAGGAAATAATTCCGAGGACGTCACACACCTTCTCATAATTCCAGGCAGACAGATAGGCTCCTTATTGACGCTGGAACTGCGCTGTCGGATCCAGCTGTTGTCATCGTAAAGGGATGTTCTCTTCCTCATTTCTTGAAGGATCTGTTGTCTCTCCAACTCTGCTCCTGATGGAACTTGTTCCTTCTTGGAGCTCTTCTGTGATGAGATACTGCTCCCAATTCGGTCCACATATCTATTACTTCCTAGATTAAAAACATAAAAAAACTGCAGGATTAGCATATAAAAAAGGAATAGTGGGTAAATCTCCAAATACAGTGGAGCAAAAAGTTTGACATTGTGCATGTCATCAGTTCTCAATGAGACTGCTGCCGAGGACCATAAAGTAATGGGCTCCCAGCCCTGGAAATTCCAATTCCACACCCAGAGGCGTACTAGGGGGCCCACTCCGGGATACCAAGGAGGTCGCCTGAAAAAGAAATAGCCAGCCTCGACTTCAGCAGTATTAAATTACAAAATGCTCATCTAGAATTAGTTTCTCTTCCACTATGTCCTTATTTCCTAAATTAAAATCAACCAAGCACATGCTCACTGAAATGCCTGCTGTGACAACTCTGCAAGGGAACAGGGAGCTCTGTTCTTTCAAAACACATACCTTCCCCCTGGGGAGAGACAGAAGACATAAGCGCATGCATCTCCAGCTGGCATGACTTGAGTCTTCATGATTTTAAGTCACAGAATAAGTCATGACCAAATCATAGGAATGAGAGCATGTTCCATCACCAAAATGGCTTTTGTGAAATTGAAAAATAGCTAAGTAATCCGAATGATAACCAAGGAGTAGTATCAGACTTATGTCTCCTCTAAGAAACTGACATATCTGTAATTTGAATGTTGAATTTATGAATAACAGTTAAGTCAGGTTTTATCCTGAAGGCTTTGTCTCCTTAGATTTTTTTAATGATTAATTTCTGATTTTGGTAAAACATCCATAACTGCGAAATATCCTCCCCATCTTAATTAGGGTTAGATTAATTTTATCTAAGGATTTATTTTCTTTCACTCTCAGGGTTCACTGCTATTGTTACTCTTTCAAAATTTATTCTGCCTTAGTGTATCTTCTAGTAAGCAATGAACAAGGCCACCAAAGGTTTATTATACACACCTATGTTTACACTCCTGTATTACACATAGCTTATCAATTTGGTCAGATTCTCAATGTCTTCTATTTTAAAGATGCCTTATTAGCATACTCAGGTTTTTTTCAAGAAAACGTTTGATAAAGTCTAGTGTCTGCTATTCAGGAGCTTACAGTTAGTAAAGGGGAGGAAACAGACATGCAAAAATAAGCAGATTAATAATGCAAGCCACAAATATTAACAAGACTATTTCAGAAAGTTACATTTGCTATTACAAACAGGTCACGTGTTTAAGTTCAAGAGAAAATATGATCACTGCAGGTTAAAAAGGTTTCATGGCAGGTTGAAGTACTTAAACCTTCATTTTAATAATAGCTTAGGGACAAGTTCAGGAGAGGAAAAACTGGAACTCCAAACAGGTGAGACCAGAGGAACCAGATCAGAGAGCATCTGGTAAGTTGGGAACTGAGAGAACAATTTGGCTACAGTTAAGGGTTCCTAATGGGGAAAACAGCAAAATAGGCTGAAAAGTTAAACTAGGGCCAGATAATGGAAGGTCCTATGAGTTAAGGGAAAGGGGTGGTCAGAAAACCTATCAGGAACTATAAATTCTACAGGTTTCAGCCGGAGGTTATAAACTAGCTGCCCTCAGAACGCTGGGGCCTGTGGATATTGTTTGGCTCACAGAGGGTTATAAAAATTTTTTAATTCCTTGTCAAACACTCAAAAGATAATATAAAAATCCAGACTTTTTTTTTTAAACTTCTATGTTACAACAGAAAGAGCTGGCAATCACAGGTCTGCATCTTCCCACACGGAAGTGACAGGCCGGAGCAGGGGAGCAGCCATCCACTTAAATGGGCACGTCCACCAAGTTCACCTCTATCCTCACCTGCATCACTGACCAGCACCCTACTTCCTCAAACCTGGTATGCAAACCCTGCTGGAAATGGTGTTTTTGATTACTTCTCCTCTCTCAGTTACACATCCCTGTAAATACAAGTTATACTAAAAATACCAGGTTCCAAATTGTTTTTCCCAAGTTTAATAAAACCATTATCATTCTGAGTTCTTTGACAACTCATTTAAACATACAGTTTCAGGTTTATATGCCATTTCAGATTTATATACAATTTCCCTAATACTCTGCAGAAAACTTTTCTGTCCCAATTCTTTGGCAGCAAGACGAACTCCAGCAGTAAACTCTAAACGGTATCAGCATCACTTTGCAAAATTTCCACATATTTTCTTAGCTTCTTAAAACCATTTTAATCTCTCAGCACTTCCTTCACCATAAAGTAAAGCCAAAACAAGCACAAGATAATTTTGTTCTTGTGCAAATGCTAAAAATCCGTAGTATTTTAATTATGTGATCTTAATGAACCTGAAATATCTTGACCTTAAAAATACTAATCATAGTGTGCGATAGCATAATTAAGCAACCGTGCAGAGGAGTTTTGAAAAAAAAATCACATTTACCATTTTTATTTGTGGGGTAATCATCCAGCTCAGTAGTGGATCTGGATTTATTCCTAAAACACAGAACATATTGCATACGTCACATTAAGAATACCCTTTTCATATTTATTAAGTAAGAACACCAAAAAGATTACTTTTTAAAGCAGTTGATTTATTTCACATGCCTGTTGAAAGCTGAATTTCTTTTCATACCAAGGAATTTTTCATGTTGTACAAACTAGCAGAAAACAGTGATATATCTAAAGAGAAAAGAGCTTGATGGTAGAAACAGAAACATGTGAAAATCCTCTCCAGTCTGATCCTGGTTAAAGTCTACGATTTTTAAACAACTTGAATGCTTTCACTCTCTTCTATTTCAGATCTCAATCTCACCAGGCTGTATGAAGCCTCTGTCATCTGATCACCTCACATCAGACTGTCAACACTTCCTTCGTGCTGCTGCTCAAGGGTCAAGAAGTCAACCTGTGGGGCTTTTGATCTGAAACAGCCACTCCCCAAATGCTATCCTAGCATTCCAAAGAAGTACCGGAGCACGCAGACACAGGCAGCTTCTGAAAAGGGCTGACTTTGTAATGATAGACCTTAGGTCTATCTGTCAACACTTGCTGATCTCACTCTCACCCTCCTAGGCACAATAACTACAAATAGTAGTAATAATGAATAATAATACATAATACACATTACCACACATGTGCATATATGCAGACAACAGACATAATGTATCAATATAACATATAATTATATGCAATATACAATGTATCACAATAGTCATGAAGGTTTCATGTGTATTAATGTAGAAGGGAATACTTTTAACACATGATGTCCAACTGCACTCCTTAATGCCTCTAGTGCATGCTTAATCACAATTGCCTGGAAGTGTTTCATATTTTCCAGGATTCCTTAAGTTTCCCTTCTCCTAATCTAATAGTTTTCTCAAAGTAATGAGCTAAAAAGCTTATTTGAATATATAAATAAACCCATAGCTTTAAAAAAAAAAAAACCTATACACATTTTAATGATCTACAGTTACCCAGAAACATTCATTATAAATAAGGTCATCCATCACTAGAATTTTTTTCTAGCTTAATGTCAGCCCATTACTAGCTGTATGTACATTCCTGTTCTTTTCCCTGTCTACTCTGAGCCCTAGTCAGACACCTTGATGGCCTATATAAATGAATCTTTCCTTATCTGTAAGGCAAACTTCCTAAAGAAGAAATTTTAGCTGTGAAAACACAAATTAATGGTCATACACTGGATGTATATATAGACACACTGTTTAGAAGGCCCAAAGTCCCTAGTGATTTTGAACCTGCAGAGCATTTTAAAAATTACTTTAAAGCATTAAATTGAATGTTTTAGGACATTTTAATACATGTGTAACTTTTCAGGTATCTGAAATTCTATCTTCATTCTCTGAAACTGACCAGTAGTCCTAATCAAACTAAGAGAAAGGCTATTCTCATTTCGGATGTCCACATGTAACTTTTGGTAAGTTTACGCCACTGCTTATAACTTCTTTAAAATAAACCTTAAGGTAGATGACAGAAATGAACACAACCCTTCTGTGTCCATTGCCCTTGCTCTGTGACTTTTCCCATAAAGAGGTAGAGGTTTTCCTCCTCTCTGTGAACTTGGGCTGATCTTGTGACTTGAGATAACAGAATGTGGCAGAAGCAGTGGTGTCTGTGCCAGTTCAGACCTCAGACTGCAAGGTGCCTTGCACACTTCTTCTGTTTAATTCTCTCTCTTTTCTCTGTCCAGCCACCATGCAGAGAAGACTGCACTGGCTTGCTGGATGTTGAAAGACACATGGCCTGTTGCTCTCATTGGCCCAGCTGACAGCCAGTCAACTACCCAAAGCAGAACTGCCTAGGACACTGGTGGTAGATGTACTGGGAACCCAATCAACTGAAAGAACCACCAATTGAGTTTAGTCGAAAGTGCTGACCCACAAAATCATAAGTAAAGTCACAAAGTTTAGGGGTAGTTGGTCACACAGAAAAAGCCAATTGATAACAAAGTTCAACCAGCAGGAACTCTTTGTATCCCACAAAAGAGCTAAAGTAGTCCCACAGAACACCCAGGCAATCCCTTAAATATTCATCTGAAGCCAACTACTCCAGGCAAATTACAATTAAATGCTCCACACACCTGTCACTGGGAAGCAGCCCTGAAGATTCTTCCTCTCTGTTTGGTATATCATAGGAATCAATAGGCCTAAAAGATGAAAAAAGAGTTTATGGTCAAAATATTAGACTTTAATGCCCTGAGTTTAAGAAATCGATATCAGAATAATTTATTCTACTCTCTTTATGAGAATAGTCTGAGTTAAAAACTAAACATAGAGAAGTATTTCAATCAACCCCTGCAGAAAACAGACCTACTACCACCAACAGACATTTGCAGTTCATTCAGTCACAAATACACACTGAGTGCTGTACTGTTCCAGTACTGTCCTTGGGCTGGGCTTCCGAAGTAAACAAACTTATTGTCCTCATAATACATTTTAGTGCAACAGGCAGGTTAACAGATAAGAAAATAAATGCATAATGGGGAGGATACAGCTCAAGTGGCAGAGCACATGCTTAGCATGCACGAGGTCCTGCATTCAATACCCAGTACCTCCTCTAAAAAAATAAATGAATGAACCTAATTACCTCCCCCTTCAAAAAAGAAAAAAGAAAAAGAAAAGAAATGCAAATGCAAAGCAGGGAAATATATACTGAGAGAAGGAGTGGGGAAGAGGCAAGTATTTCGGATAAGGTATTCTGGAAAGTCTGAGCAAGTGATATAAGAAGCCTGAGCAGAGACTTAAAGAAAATGAGTAAGACATACAAATACGTGAGGGAAGACTTCTCTGGGCACAGGGAGTAGAAAATGCAAAAGTCCTGGGGCAGAGTAGTTGGACATTTTCATGGAAGGAAAAGGAGGCCAGTGGGACTGTAAGTGACCAAGGGAGAAGAGTGGTCGGAAGCCGGGTAGACCAGAAGGCCGAGACCCAGCTCATACAAGCCTTCCAGCTGTGGTGGGGGCTTTGGATGGTGTTCTAACACGACAGGGAGCCATATGGAAACTGAGCAGAGGAGTAAGGTGACAGGATCAGACTGACAGCGGGATGGCTTCACTCAGCTCGTGTTCCTCTGTGTAAAGTGAGGGTAGTGGGAAGCGGCAGGACAAATCCGGTACCTCGGACGTGGGGAACGGATACAGCGAAGCCACGCCAACTGAAAAACCCCACCCGCCCTTCGGCCGTGGGGATAGACCTTCTGTACTGGTATATTTTGATGGAAGTTTCCCTCTCTCTCTCTGCCTGGCGCTTCTGCTCGTCGGCCTCGGCCTCTGCCTGATGCCGCTTCTGCTCCTGCTCTTCCTGGTACCGCTGCTCCTTCAGCTTCCTCTCTTTCTCAAGAGTGAGCTGTTCCAGCAGCTTTCTGCTCTGGTCCTCATTCAGGCCTTCCTCGTGCTGCTGCTGCCTGGTCTCCTCCTCTGCCCGCGTTCCCTCCGTGTCGGGAGCCTTGGACTCTTCACCCCGGCTGGCGAGGGCAGGGTCCCGGGTGGAGAGAGACAGGCTGTTGGAGTTCAGGACCATCAGTTCCTATGGGACCAGGGAGAAATGAAACCCATCTAAATCCGTGCACTTCTCTAATTTCATAGAGCAATGTCTAGGTTCGGTTTTAAATGATACTTATTGTTGTTGGCCCAGGATTGCACTTGAAATAATGGTAACGGTATTATCGCTAACAAAGCCACCCGTGGCTGGTGGAGCCGTAACACAGAACAGGAAGATGCACTTAGGGCCCACTGACAGAATCATTTAGTGATACTGCAGAGAAACTAGGAGGAAACATCAAAGCAAAATTCTGACAAACCAGAGCCTGGTATTTTCAAAGCGCTACATAGGTGATTGTGTGACAAAAGCCAAGTGAAACGGTGTAGCTCCCATTGTACAGCCAATTTCACCAACGAGGCAGAGAAGGGAGAACAGGGTGTGGTCCAGTACTACCTCATTCAAGTACTTGAAATTCTCTCTCTCAGCCTCCTGCTTAGCCCTCTGCCACTCTTCCCTTAGTTTCTCCTGTTCACGTTGATATTTTTCCTATAAGACGAGACGGCAAGTTAATTAATTAATTAATAAGTTAATGATGTTAATCTCCCATTCACATTTCTGCTAGCTCTACCCTTTACCCCTATCTTTAAAGAGAGGGATATTGGTTTACCCAATCAGATTGGCATCCCGGAAGAAGAAAATAGCTTATTCTGAGCTAAAATGCAGGCTTAGAAAGGGCAGGCACTCAGGATTGAACCCACATCCAACCCTGTAATTCACCGACACCCCTAGCTAACTGTAAGGGGCACTGAATTCCTCTACAACGGACCTAGTGTACAGTTTACACAGGTGGAAGTGCTTACAAATCCGCACACCTCTCCTGCATAAGAAAATCCACAAAACTAGAGAGCCACACACTCAACCAATCTGCACGGGCTAATAAATAATTTTAAATGGAGGACTCTGGAAATCTTCAAGACGGCAAAGTCATCGTTTCATATAAGATGCGCTCCATATCAAAAGATTTGTTAATCATGAGGTTATTGGCTTTTTAATTTTTTAAGTTGCTTTCTCAACGCAGGCTGACACAGCAGGAGACACAGTCAAAGCCAACCCAGTTCCTGCCGAACCATCCTGTCCTGCTCTACCTGCAGCAGGCGGTCCTGCTCCTTCTGCCACCTCTCCTGCCTCCTCCGCTCCTCCTCTTGATCCCACGCCCGGCGACTCGGGGCGCTGATGGTTGGGACTGGAAGCTGCCGGGTTATAAGAGAAAAGATGCAAACAGAGAACATGTTACTTCATACTGGCTGGAGCACCTTTGCACACATACATTATTCATGTCACCCTTGACCTACGCTGTACCAAGAGTTGGCTTCATATTTCAAAATAGGTCTCTGCATCTCGGAAAGCTTACTCCTGGAGAAACTCTTATGTAGCTTAAAACAATGGTAAGCAATGCTACTCTGTGCTAATTCAGCCCCACCGAGGCCTCCTGCTTTATTCCAACACCAAATGAGTAGGACTTACATCAGGCACCACGGAATCGGAGCTTCCTGTAGCACATGGGCAAAGAGAGAGAAAAAAAATACAGCGTAAGTCTTTGTTTCTATGAAATCATCCTTTTCAGAAAGTTGTATCACTACCTATTTCCATGCCAGTATACTAAGTGAAAATACTTTTTTCAAACAACAGTCAGTTTCTCTCCTTAGTTCCACCTGTTTGCTATGTATCTTCCAAATTCAAAGTCAGTAAAAAAGAGTAAAAAGAGATACTGAAGTTACACCCCAGCTCTACATGCTCAGCTAGATCACTGGTGTATTTCTAAGGGGTCTCAGGGTTCTTTTATTAATAAAGTGCATAGTATTCTCAAAGCTTGGCCTAATAGAAGGAAAAAACAGAATTATAAATGTCACAGTATCAACCAAACCCAGTTTTTTCCTTGCTGCTACTCAGTTACCTTGTGACCCCTGCAAATAACATTTTTTTTCAGGTCTTAGGGCCAATGAGCTACTTTTCTGAAATAAGCCACCCACCATCATGTTCAAGGAGCATTTTCCTCTCCTCTATTATTTAAAACACAAATATTCAGACTACGTGTGTAAACTTATGGGCAGAGTGTTATTTTTTTATTCTTAGCGGGTCTACATAATTGTGTGTGTTTGCATGTAGGACAATGATTATAAACATGTAAAATAAATGTCATAAAATACACTAACATTCAGTATTTTTTAATTTTCCTGAAACCTCAGCTATCAGACAAATTTTTCACTTACACATATTTTTAAGAAAACTGCTTTGAGATTTAGGAAAATATTCTTCCCTAAAATAGCCTGTTGAAGAGAAGTAAGTGAAAATTAAGATGGAGAAAGAAAAGGAATTGCTTTATTTTAGCCAATTTGAGCTAAGAATATTGTACTGTTTCAGTTAAATGACCACAAAAGAACAGTTGTTTAACCAAAAAATATCACAAACACTAAGGCACAAATAGATCCTTGCACATGCTCTTTCCATGTATGGTCAAAAAGAGATCTTAACTCACCACAGGAAGAATATCAGGAGATTAACACAAAATACATGAATCCAGTAAGTATCATGTTATAAAGCAAGTTTGTAAATATTTCTGATAATCTTAAAAGTAAGGAAGAGTAACATTTCAGACACCAGCAGCACACTCCCCACTGCCCGTGCCACTGCATCTCAAATGTTGGCTATTACTTTTAAGTTCTTGATTGCGAAACACAGAGGGTGAACTGCATTCACGAGACAGAGCATTAGACAAACGTGAGCGAGGAGAAAATGCCACGTGCACACAGCACACCGAAAAGCAGCGCTGCCCAACTACACCAACACAGAGGCTCGCAAAACGCGCTTGTTCGCAGGTGCGGCCACAATTTACTTTTAATTGACTTCAAAGTCAGCAGAGCAGTCCTGTTAACACTCCAAAGCCATCATCCCAGTAGCAATAAACAACTCTGCTCTTTACTAAGAGCATTTTCCATAACCGGAAATTTGACTCTTTAAAAGCCGGCCAATTGTATGTTGGTGTAATCTAATCTTATGCAATTTGTAGGAAGCAGTAAGGTATAAATGAAATTCCTCATTTCTTACTGTCACCCAGTGGCAAAAAGTGTGTGTTTAAACAGCATCTCAATTTTGTTTAATTAAAAAAAAAAAAAAAAACTTCAGAGGTATACAAAGGCACGCAAAGACCCATTACCACAGAGGTAGACCCATGAACTGTAAGAAAAGCTTGACGACCCTAAGGAAAGAAGGGAGATGGGTTACGTTGCCCAGTCGTAACGACAGCCCAGCTGAAGAGGCTCAGCGCCCAGCACCACAGAGTATGAGGAAAGACTGGAGAGTGGGAGCAAATCCATGAAAGACCATGAATTCTTAGCTCAGTAGTTTACCTTGTTCAAAAAATTGTGATCGCCTTTTTAAGTTTTTCAAAGAAATAGGTTCAGATGCTAGTTGAAAAATACAAAAAAAAAAAATTATCAATACTATGTCATTCATTTTAATCTCTCACCACTGGAAAACTAAATGATACTCAATACATCTTTCCAATCTGTAGCAATATTATTTTTAAAATGACAAAACGAATAGCCATAGAAGATAGGGATTATTTCAATGCATAAAGACACACATAGTTTTAGTAATCTATACTACGTTCCAATTAGTAAAAGGAACTAATATTTTGATTAATGAATTTTAGAAAATAGCATCATAGTTTCATAGAAGCTGAAATACCTAGATCACGCAGCTTTGGGGAAACAGAAATTAAATTTTTTTTGCTCAGGTTAATCAATTCAAATTCTCTTTTAGTCCAAGAAGAATTGTTTGTAACTAAGAGCCTGTAACTAAGAAATGTTTGTAACTAAGAGTTCATAAGTGAAAAAGGAACTAAAAAATAATGGGGAAGACGATAAGAAAATAAATAATACCCAGAAAATGATTTAAAAATGCTAAAATTAAAACTTTCTTCTAACTAGACTATTTTGCCCTAGTTTCCAAGATCTTTCAGCCACTAATTTTAAATAAAGCAAACAGAGTTCAATCAGATAAAAAAGAAAAAGAAAATATTCTGACTTCTACAGATCTGTCTCAGGATTATGGCAAATGATTATTATACTTCCGTTTATTCATAAAATGTAAATGCAATTATTATTTGATACTAATTGGTATTTATTTATCTAAACAAAACCCTCAAATGACAGGGCCTGTGTCCTGCCCTATAGTTACTAACGGGGGCTCTGCCTGAGTCACTGGCAGAACGGGACCTGCATGTCTTAGATTAAAACATCATGAGATAAACAACAAGTTCATACTGAATAGCACAGGGAACTATATTCAATATCTGGTAGCAACTTATGATGAGAAAGAATATGAAAACGAATATGTATGTTTATGTATGACTGAAGCATTGTGCTGTGCACCAGAAATTGATATAACATTGTAAATTGACTATACTTCAATTAAAAAAAATACATATATAAAAAAAAGACCTTGGAAATAATTTAATATCATTCTTGCTGATAAAAGTCAGTGTTAGACCATGTTAACCTCGACAAAACTGTTCACTCTCATGGCTATTAATGAGTTGAAATAATGCAATGTTATACCTAGGTATATGATGAGCCTTAATCATTAAAAAAAAAAAACTCATGAGGGAAAAATAAGTCATGTTCACTTTTAAAAACCCTTTTGATAAAGAATGCTATGTCCAACAGTTAAAACATAGTCCCCTCTATCAGAAATTAAATACAAAGTTAAGTAATCCATAAAGGAGGGGAAATGTATACACTCGGTTTGACTTTGATGTAAGGTATTGCTGAGAACTGGCAAATGCAGATTCAAAGCCATCAGTCTGCCGTGAAAACCCAGCCCTGTGCCTGGCAGCCTAGTTTCACGCTGAGAGATGTTTCTTCTTCTCTGGGTCTCTTTCCCTGCCTGTGTGGACCAGATCTTTCTTATTTATTTTGTATGCCTAAGGAAAAGCATGTAGTGTGTGGTAACTAAATCATTTAGAGAGGGCCAGGAGGAGAAAGAGAGGGATAACTCCATAACACAAAGCTTCCCTAGATGTTATGTCTGCTTTTTTATTACAAATGGGTACTTTTACAACAACTGTTATTGTCATTGACAGTTCCCTCTTACAAGCTGCTTCCAAGCTTGTCCCTTTCAAAACAATAAAGGGGAAAAGGAAACCTCATTCGTTGTTTTGTATTGAACTAAGATTCCCTTTGTCAGCACACCATAGCAAGAAGGCTCATGGCCTCAGGAAAACCAGTCTTAATTATTTGGCTTAGACACACAAGCACTCAGAGCTCTTGGACACACTGCCAAAGCTTTGTTTGCAGTTCCTGGACTATGCAACACTGGAACTGAACGCCCTTCCACCTGGCTGCAATTGGATCTGTGTGCTAACCTTTTAGTTTCCACTTGCAGTGGATCAGTTTTGCTTTCACTCATAGCTATTAATTTTTACAACAGCAGAACCTGAGTACTGTGACTTCTATATTATAAATGCAAGTTCTAGTGGTACTGTTTACCTTTTGATTCAAAAGTATTGCTTTCCTCAGGAATGCCATTGATTTCCTTGGATTCAGTTTTCTGGAGAGGATAAAAATGACAGTTAACAGCATTCTCTCCCTTTGGACTTTGGGCTTAATAATGCATCTTCCCTTGGTGAAAATATCTTTTAACAAGATGAGGTTTTCAGGATACTAATATATTCCTGACAGCCTTTTACAAATAATAGAAACTATTTTTTTCATTGTTCTTTAATACTGGAGGAAGGATTAATGACCAGCTGCAAGCATGGATGGCTGTAAGTTAAATCAGTCAGTAATTTTCCAAGAAACATGATGGGCCAAATAATCATTAGTCCATTTGGCTTATATTTATGAGTAAGCAAAACAGTCACATAGGACCCTCTAACATTTAAACTTTTCTTACATTGTAGCAGCATCTCCTTTTTGGATAAAAGAGAGGATCTCAAGATAACAATTGTATGTAGAGAATCAATATAAACACTTATTTAAACATATAAGTTTAACGATTGCTTTGATACTTAATGTCTACATAATTATTTTTATCAATTAATGTAAACTATTTCAACCACATATGTAAGTCTACCCATCAAACTCACCTTCACAAGAACTAAAACCCCTTCATGAGGCTTTAAATTGCACACAATTACTATACTTATTTCACCAGCGAAGAGTAAAGAAAGCATAGAAAAGTTATAGTGTTTAATTTTACATAATTACTACTTCTCATCCACAAAGATCTGAGAGATGGGTATAATGATGAAAGACTGGTAAGGAACACCTGCAAAAAAACACTATCAGATCTTTTGATTTTACCATTATATAACTCACCATCACTCTAAAGTATTAATGAGTAATGCCTTATGATTTTTCAAAAATATATTTCACTCTCATTACTATAAATTACCTTATTCAATTATCTGTTTTTAAAGTAGCATCAAAATTGTTCAAACAAACTAAATCCCCCCTACACACACACTACCTGAAGTTGCTTTGCTATACCCAAATACTCTCACTTCTCAAAATACTTACAGAATGCCAAAGGCTTTCTGAGAAATCAGTTGTCATTGATAGATCTGAAGATTTGTCTGAGCTGTAAATTCCGGAAGTTGCATCAATCCACTTTGTTTCAGGTGAACCTACAATTTTGGTAGCCATACTGGTGAGATTGAGGGTTTTATGCCGTGTAAATGGCAGGGAAGGTTGGTCTGTGCCCCAGTCTGATTGTCACATGAAGATCAAGAAATGAGTACACAGAAAAGTTGAAGTGGAAAGAACAAAGTTACTGAATGTACATATACAAAATACACATACACAAGACAAATAAATCAGACAGCATGTGAAAGAAATGAAGAGTTTAGGGCTTTTATCAACAGACCACCTTCCAAAAACGCAGGATTAGAGTATGTTAATAATGAAAAGATGGGCAAATTTGCTGAATCCTTCTGTAAGCCAGGACTGGATATTATATTTTGATATCGTAAGTTGGTAGGTCTGGGGAGGCTTAACGCCCCACCCCATGTAACCTCAACAATTAAGAAGCACAATGGTGAAATGCATATCGGAAGTTCCTTCGGAAGGAACAGCCAGGATACTGACCTACTGTGTCCTCTCTTACACCAGTTACAGCCAAGGTGCTGCAGAGAAAGTGAAACCATAGTGCAATTCTTAATATTCAACATTATTATATGACTCCCAAATGCAGATACAATGACAAGAGCCTTTGGTTGATATCTGCATTCAAAGCCAGCTCAGCATATAAATCAGTCAATAAATAATGCAGAATTCAGTAAATTTGCTAGCCAAACGTTTTCAGACAGAATATCCAAGGAAGCATCATTCAAGATTTGTCTCAACATAACCACAAAACATCTTTAAGCCAAAAAAATAAAAAAAGTAAAATGAAAAGAAAAAAAAATTATTGAAGCAAGCTGTTATGACTACTTGCCAAAGACCAGTTCCCAATTTAGAAAGCCAAACACAGTGGTATAAACTAGCTCACCAGACTTTCCATGGCGCCTGATATCCATTACTAGGTTTCCAGCTTCCTGAGCTTTAGCCATGGTTTCCTCCCACTCTTTTGTGTCCTTATATGAACACTTGGTGTTGTTGACAGCAATAATTTCATCATCTACCTGTAGCTGAGAAAATTCTGCTGGGCTACCTAAATAAAGTAAAATAAATTAAATCACTGATTTTAAAAATCCATGTTCTACTAGGCATTGTTATTTAAATTAAGGCAAAAATGACTTCTTAATCATTTCTCCTATTTTTTCAGGTGGAGAAGAGTCACAAACTTTCTTAAAGTTATCAAATATTTGAGTAGCTACAACATTACAAAGCAACCAAAGGAGGCTTTTTTTTTTTTAATTCTATAGTATGTAACTTCTGGGGGTGGGGGTATAGCTCAGTGGTAGTGTGTGTGCCTAGTATGCACAGGGTCCTGGGTTCAATCCCCAGTACCTCCATTAAAAATAAATAAGTAAATAAACCTAATTACCTCCCCCCCACAAAAAAATTCCATGTGTAGCATGTATCTTCCTTAACATTTAAAGGAGAAATGATAAACCCATGTGTTCACTAAAATTTCTTTATTAACCTCCTAAGAAGACAATTTAAAATTATTTTTAAGTTAAAGATGTGAAATATATATTGTACTTTAATTGAGCTTCCTAATCCAAATGCATTCTGGAATGGAGAAGAAAACAGGGCCACTTAAAACAGCTTAAAACCACTACGTACCATTATCTAATTAAAGCAGTTCTGAAATTTCAAAGGAATAACCAGAATTAGAACGCATTTTTATAAAGTTAAAGTATGTAAATGAGGAACTCCTCATGAATACATTTTAATTTTAGGCCTTGTAATATTTTGCTAGGAGTTCCTGGGTTTGATTTGGTATAACCCTTGGTGAGGGAGAGGCGATAATTTTGTAAAAGTCCCAAAGCATCCTGAGGAGTCCACGGGCAATAGATATATTGGGATGCTCAGAAAACACTGATTATATATAGCACCTCTCTACCTACTACAGACACAGATGGTCAGGGAAAGTTCTTTCTGAATCTTCAATTAAGTATTGTTTGTTAGTATTTCCAAATATTAAGACTAAACTGTTGATAAATGAATTCTGCAAAAGTCACAAAATTAAGACTCTTCAAAACTGAAATTAATTAGGCAAGGAGAACAAACAGTATGTACTCTGTAACCCCAACTACTAGTCTCTGGGAAGAGGATGCACTGCCCTGCTTTACTGCTGCATTTTTCACGTGTTTTCTCCTCTATCAAACAGACGAATTCCTGGGGTTGTGGGGGTGGGGTGGGGTTGAACAGCACAGGACAACAAAGGAAAAGAAACTTCAGCAGAGCTGAATCTATGATTTACCTGCTTCGACTGATGCTACGAAGATCCCGGAATAAGCCCATTTTACTGTAAACCCAAAGTCAAGACTGTTCCCGGGCGTCTGGTTTATGCTGATTCTCATATCACTGAACTGATCCTGAAAACAAACATGAAACGGTGGGATCAAGTGTCCCTGGCACCCACGTGGAGGAAAGTCTATCTGTGAAAGGAGGGAGGCTGCATGCAAGGGGCACTTGAATTATTGCACGATAAACCAGAAGCCTTTCTTTTCCCTTTGGGTTTGGTAAAACCTTCATTTATGTAAATATCACTGACTTTATTATTCTGCTGTTAAAATATGGGAAACCTTCATATCCATAGATATATTTCTTCATATTAATACTATAAATCAGTTGGTTAATATTGATAAAGCTTAGACCTTTGCCCACCATACCAATGGGTCTAATTTACAGACCATTAGTTATTACCCAGGAATGAAGCTGAGTGAGATCTGTTGTATATATACACATGATGGAATATTATTCAGCCATGAGAAAAATGACATCCCGCCATTTGTGACAACATGGATAGACCTTGAGCACACTGTGCTAAGTGAGGTAAGTCAGACAGAGAAAAGACGAGTACTGTATGATACCATTTATATGTGATATCTTAAAGCCAGACTCATAAAACAGGGAGTACAGTGGTGGTTACCAGGGGATGGGGGTGAAGGGATAGGACAAACATTGTTTAAGGGTACAAACTTGCAGTGAATAGTAAATAAGCCCTAGGGATCCAATGCACAGTCTTGTGAATATCAGCAATATCCTATTGTAATCAAACTTGCTGAGACTAGGAATTATTCCAACCACTAAAAAGAACAGATAATTACATAATATGAGAGACATTATCACTACAGTAGCAATATTACAATATATAAATGTATCAAATTAACATTGTATATTTTAAATTTACACATTGTATCTCAAATACATTTCAATTAAATGGCATTTTTGAAAATGCAAAAATTAGTTAAATCATGTATTTTTAAAATGCCACCGTACTTTTAAAAATTACCTCTAATGTTGAACTTATTTAGGTAAATAATTTTTGAGGGGTTCATGGACACAAAAGAGCTGGTACCGCCCCTTTACAGGCATCTGAAATTCTGTCAAGGCATTTCTGCTTGCCCTGCTGCTGCATGAAGATTTAGGGGTCAGGGCAGAGCTGTTATATCTGCTGCAAAATGTTCAACTAGCTCATCCCTGAGGAACCACCAGTAAGATGCCAAGAACGCTCCAATCAAGACGCCACAAGCTCCTTGAAGTAACATCAGCCCACAAGCTCAAGAACAACAGCCTCTTGGACAGATGACAGCTACAACTCTATTTCCATCTCCATCACTGTATACAGCACACAGCAACAAATCCTCAGTTTCACGGACTACCTTAAGCTGTTTTCCCAAACAAGTGTCTCATGTTTTACAGTGCATGATGTGAAAAATTTAATTATCTGTCATTATTTACATTTTTTGTTTTGGGTAAACAGCAGACATAAATTTTAGCATGTGTTTCCTATATTAGTGTTTCCAGTTCTTTGATTCATAATTATCAAGAACTTAGACATAACTGTTGAAAAAGAAAAGTTCTTCCCAAAGCCACTTGATTTTCTGGAAAAAAAAAAAAAAAGACCTACAATTTCTCCATTTTAATTTGGCAGTTAAACCCAAACCTAGGACTGACTGGGCAATTCATAAAGACTTATACTTAAAGTTTTCCATCTCTAAAATAAATTTAAAATCCAAGTGACTATATGCTGAGAAAAACTGTGATATGACATAAGAGTTAGAAGGAAGACAAGGAAGGCACTGAGGACAGGATCAAGAACTGACTGTGTTACGTGGACACAGGCGGTAAGCGCTGTAATAACACTCACTCACTTATTCAACATACACTTACTGTGCATCTATTCTGAATAAAACACTTGGGAAAGAAGGATGAAAGAGGCCTGGTCCTTGCTCTCAAGAAATAATTATTGACTCTTCAAGAGTGGGTATGGAATTCTTTTAGGGAAGAAACATTTATAGCTAATAATATAGAAATGTTTTCATCAAAAAGCATGTAAAACTGTTTAAATATGGGAACCCAGAGACAAACAGTGAGAACACTCATCAATAATCAGCCTGATGCACACCAGTCTCTAGAACACAGTAAAATGCTATGAATAGAAAAAATTACTGGTTAGTTCTACTCCTTAACCAAAACCACCACACACTTAAATTAGAGATGACTCAATGAAAATAAGCGGTCATCTTCACCACTCTTACCCCACCCCACCCCCCAAAGAATTCTGACCTAAAGCCAACAAGAGTGCAGAATCAATTGCTATATAAGGGCACAGAGACAAATGATGGGGTAGATGCTCCCAGACATTAATTGAGGTTTTTTTATCTTGAAGAATAAGAGACAGGATGGAGTTGTAATAAACAGTTCCAAACTACAATAAAGAATACTTTGTGGGAGACAGCCAGCGAACATTATCCTTTTCCACCAAACATAGGATAAAAGCCAACGAGCCGAAGCCACGGATGCAGGAGTCTCACAATTGTATTAGACCAGAAGACCTGTCCTCCCAAGGGCCGCTCTCACCTTGGAGATAAATCTCTGCTGGGGCATAATAAAAGGGCAGAGAAGCACCTCTCAGAAATAGTTAATAGAGGAGGTCAGCCTCTCAGTGGCTACAGCCTGGAAGCCTATGTGGGTCCTGGTGATGCACACAGGAAAGGAGAGGAACCGCGTGAGCAATTCTGCCAACAGCCAGGCAGCCTCAGGCAGGTCACTGAGTCTGGCAGAATCTTCCCTCACAATGACACTGACTTGAAAGCTTTCTGTTTTTCAAAAGCCTGTTTTCAAATGAAAACCTTATGGTGACCATCTCCCTCCTACACCAACATACAGAAAGGATTCAGGTGGGTGCTGTAGCCTTAGGGAAAGCGCCCCAGAGGCCCCTTTTAGATGGCTTCCCCCATGACAGCCCCTCAGGCGTCTCTGGAATCCACAGTTCTTGGGCTAGTTTGTCCCTAAGACCATCTGCAGGTGAATGTGTCTATAATTACAGTCAAGCATAAACTATTCAACGATGACTTCACTTAGGATTTCTACTTCCTTATTTCCCTCTGCAAGACATATGCCATGTGAATATTCCACAAAGGATCCATGCTTCAGAAGACAATATTGTGGGAACTTCCCTTTGAACTAGATGGAACCAAGAACATAAATTATCGGGGGAAATCTAGAATCTTGATGACCGATAAAGAACTGTCTCAAGTGGCTTCAGTTGTCCGCACCGGGAGAGATTAAACTATAGTTACCAGCACATCAGCATCAAAAGTGAAAGTAACTTCCCTCCAACTGGACACAATTTTGAACAGAAGTATACACTTCAAGCTGAGGTTTTTAAACAAAAACGTGGTAACCGGGTACAGCAATGAGAAGATCTATTTTTGTGAGATCTGGTGAATTAAGATTCTCACGTCCCCACAGATGGGAAGGAAGAACAGGCTCAGCGTGGTGTGCTAACCAGCCAGACGTCGATTCTCCTCCAATGTTTTCGCCTACTTAAAGCCTACTTATCTTGATCAAATCAAGTAACAAAAAATCCATGAAGGCTGTAAAGTCATAAATAACAGAGGAACTATACCACCTTTGATTTTTGCACACTGGTTCTTAGTGTCGTTTTTTTAAGGGTCTTAGTGGGATGAGAAGAGAGCGAGCAGCCCTCAGATCACTCCTTCACCAAAGAGATGTCTACACCCGCCCTCCCCGCTTCACCATCCCCCATCCCAAGGAAGCAGGTGGTGTTTTCAGCTCTGTCACTTGATTCAACCCATTCCCAAGCTTCTCTCTTACCTTCCAAATCCACTGTTGGTCTTCATCCCATCAGGCACTACCAACTGTTCTTGCTTCTTACGCAGTCTTCTAAGTCACCCTTCATTCCATTTTCTCTTGCCTTTTCCCCCCATCTCGCGGGCCACCTCTCAGTTTCAGTAGTGTGTTTTTTTTTTCTTCTATTTCCTTTTTGTTGTCATTCCTCCTTCTGGACTACACCCCACCTTCTGGACTACATGCTTTCCTAAGTAAACCCCATGCACTGTCTTCAACTACTATCTAAGCCCAACATATTCAAAACTGAATCTGTTATTTACCTCCCCAAACCTGCTCTTCCACCTCTTGCTTTTCATATATTGGTTCATCATATCACTACCTAACCAGATGCCCAAGTTAGAAACATCAGGTTCTTTCTGGGTCTCTTCCTCCTTCCCTCCACTAACTGCTCCCCACCCCACCTCCACACAATGGTCCCCCACGCACCACACACATGCACTTAATAAAGTGCTGGCAAGTCCACAATCCATGAATCCGTCTTGAACCATTCCACCCTTCCATCCTCCTTCAGGTTCTCACCTTCATTCTGGTCCTGGTTTCCCCTGTAAATTGCTGCAGGGCACCTCCTAATTGGCCCTTCCACCTCCAGCCCTTCCTTCCCTCCAGCTTCTTTCTACACAGCTGCCAGAACTTTGGTTACAGAAAATGCCGAATCTAATAATTACACCCAGTTTTTAAATTGATGGTAGTGCCTTATTGCCTACTGGGTAGATTTCAAAGTCTACATTTCACAATTAGATTCAGTTCTGGTACGTTTCAATAAATAGCTACCTTTCCTCAAATTAATTTTAAGAGTGATTTTCCCTTTATGAACCAGAAGATACTTCAGTCCAAATTGGCTCCAAAATTCTAGAGACATGGCAAAGTTAAAATAAGTCAACATTTGGTGTTTTAACTTGATATAAGGCAGTTCTCAAATTTAAGCATGTTATATTTAAAAAAAAAATTGGGTCAGAGAAATTTCAACTGTGACCTAAGCATTTAACTAGCCAGTGGCATACTGCATAACTTTCAAATCTCCAGTATTTCCCTGGTAAATGGGAGGAAAATACCACCCACCTTGCTAGGGTATTGAGAGGATTAAATGAAACATTTAAAAGATGCCAAAGCACATGGTTGATGCCCAGTAATCATCTTCTTTTTCCCATGGAAACAACATTATAAATGGTAATATATGCTGGGTTAGCAATTTCCACATCAGCTACAGAAAAGCCTGTTTAACTTTCACACACTTAGCTCTAAAGCCAGCAGAACCCGGTCAGCGTTCAACAAACACTTCAGATCCAGGCACCGCACTAAAAGTGAGCACGACAGTCTTGCTCGCGACCTTTAGAGAGAGGAGGTCTAGTGATGGTGACACGCAGGTGAAGTGCACAGGAGGAAGCTGTGACAAGGCAGACCCTGGGCACTACTGAAAGGGGCACCGTCAGAGGCTTGGGCACTAGGATGTGGACCTGTAACAAGCTTCCTTCCTTCCACCTGTCATCCTACTTCTGGTACGGCTTTAAAAATCTGGGTCAAAGGTCCTGAAATGTGGACTGGGATGAGATTTGAGAGCAGAGGGTTCTGACAAGGCAGAAAACAAAAATCTGTAGGCAAGATCAATTTGGGGGAATAAAACACATCTGTGAGGCAGCTGGAGAAGGATGGAGGACTCTGGGAGCCACACTGTCCCCTCCTGTTCAGGGTCAGCCCCAGGACTGCCCTGGATTGGCAATGCAGGCAGGGAAAGAAGCAATACCATGACAGAAGTATGGGAGAAAAGGGACTGGAGAGAAAACTCCAGATCAACAATGCGGATGGGAAAGAAATTCCTGGGCAGATTTTATATGAGGTCATTTAAGTTCTTCCTTCATTCAGTCTTCGCTCCTTTATGTCATGAACTCCCTTATTACCAGGACTGTGTGGTAGGCTCCCAGCCTTCTCTGCCCCCAGGTTTTACTTCTTAAAAATAATTCTATATAACATCAGAGTGCTTACATTCCCAAAACACCCCTTAATCTTAAAATTCCCACACTCAAGATCCTATAAGGACCTAAATTACCTGATGAATAAAGTTCATACTTGAGTCTAGTCATCAGAGCCCTGAATGTAATTCAAGCCAGGGAACACCTGAGTGCTAACTATGGTAAAGGCTATGGAGGGTATAAATACCAGAGAATGAGAAATGAATCTATGGAACAAGGAAGAATTCAGTGAATGAAACTCTTGTTCAGGGTGAAAAGTTCAGTTCCAACAAGGGGGAGGAGATATCCTGACTCACAAAGGAAGTGACTCTCCTGGGCTTTGAAGGAACAGGAAGAGTTCAAAATACAGAGATGGGTGAAATGAACATTTTTAAATACGGTAACAAATGAGAACAAATATGTATCTGATGTGCTCGTGAAAGTATATGGTATGTTCCAGAAGAAGCAAGCGGTCCCCTGTGGCTAGATGTCACCTGCTTCCTTCTCTTTCTCACAACACAGAGCTGTGTGGGGAACCTTGAGTCAGACTGCCTGAGTTCAAATCCTGACTCTACCACTCAGTACACCCTGTGTGGCCTTGGACAAGTAACATGACCACGCCATGTCTCAGTTTTCACGGCCACCAAACAGCGATTAGAGGGTCACTGTGAGGATTAACTAAGGTAATGCCCTGCATAGCCGGGCTCAGTAAACATTAGCTGTTACGGCACTACAAAGGGAGTCTGGGACCAGTCAGCAGGGGCCTCAGTGTCCCCCCGAGTGCTTTGAACTTCAGTGAACAGACCATAGCGTGCCCAGAGGGCTTTGAAGCAGAGAAATTACCAAGTACAGCCTGGCATCATGCAAATTAATCTGGTGCCAGCCTTGTGTAGAAGGCATAGAGACATATGACTATTTACAAAGTGTTTGCATGGATGGAGAAAGGGCCGGAATTAGGGTAGCAGAAGTGGGGACAGAAAAGTGTAACATTAAGGGAGGCTGCAGGAAGGAACGAAGAGACATTCCAGCGAACATCGAGAGGTAAGAAAGACGACCTGAAGGACAGTCTTTCACAGTTTCCGGGACATCCACCTGCAGCTAGTGTAACACTGTAAACCAACTGTGCTTCATCTAGACTTCCAGCCCCACACTATTTTATTTTTCTGTTCTCTGAACTCCTAGAATCAGATAGTTTGGAGGAATGTTGCATATGCCTTTGACATATTGGTTCACAGCCCTTTTCCCAAGTCAGCAAGCTCCTTCCAGGGACCAGAGCAGGGCGACGTCACATAAGCTACCTTCCTCAGAGGACAGAAGTGGACACGCCAAGCATCTCAGGGGCAGGCAAGTCACCAGAGGATAAATACATTTGTTCAAGAATTCTGGTTGCTCCACTTACTAGATCACGGCTCATTTTGCTTGGTAGCATTCCATTTCAAGTTGGGTGACTAAAGAGCTAAATCTACTAAGGATGAAACCTGAAACCAGGCCGCGTTAACGCAGGTACCCCTGAACTGCTCTCACCTGGAACAAACCCACACCCACACTTACCTTCTTCCTCTTAATCCCACGGATGCAGCTAGTCAACTGCCACCCTGAGGGAGTTTCCACCACCTCGCACAATACATTAATTGGCTGTTTTGTGGGATTTGCTATTTGAAAAGGTGAAGGCAAAAAGGCACGTCCATAAAACAAAAGACACCTTGCTTCCCTTTTTATTATTCATCCACTGTTACCTTATGTTCCCCAAGTATAAAATAGGCTATTGTTCTCATCCACTGAGACTTACGATGCTAATTACATGTTTTCCAATTCTTTAAAATTGAAGTTAGAAAAATAACTTACAAAAAAATGATTTTAGCAATCTGATGAAATTGGTTTTAGATGTTTGTAAATATGCATGGGAAAACTGGAAGAAATATACCTAAATGTGAAAGGATATCTCTAAATGATGGGGTTACCAAGTCATTTTTGTTATTTATATGTTCCTGCATTTCCAGATTTTCCCAAGCACAGAGTACTTTATAGCCATGAAGGAAAAAAGCTTACTCTAACTTGTTAAGCTCTCCTGCACTAATAAAAACTAATGATACTAAAATCTGCTATATCATATTTCACAGAAAGGTATTTCATTAATATAACTGAGGCCAGGTTACATGCTTGATGTTGTGCCCTGGGGGGAAAAACACCCTAGTAAGGCAGCAGAGAACGCAAGACTACGCCACAGAACCACAGAAGCATCTCCATGCTCAAGGGTCCCAATAACTATCAAATTGTTTAATGAAGGTTTTTTTTTTCTGAAAGAGAAAAGCTTTCTTTCTGTTCTGTAGACAACCAACGACGTTTTAGCCTACATGTAAAATATACCATAAAAACATTCATTGCCTAATGATTCTCTTAAAGTCAGCTATGGGATTCTTAAGTAGGAAAAGTACAAATACCCTGAGTCATTTTTCATCTGATGGTATACTTTGTTTGGACTCCAAATGTTAAGTAATGCAACTGTCATACTGTCACTAAGCCTCAATATCCCCCCTACACAATTCTGGGCTTTCCAAAGTATAAACTCGTATTAAAAGTCACGAGGAGGTTCATATGGTAACCTAGAAATGCCATGTGCCTAGAGGCCAGTACCTCACATGTGCACCACGTTCTCCTTGGGGTCAGTTCACTTCCCTGAGAAGGAGCTTTTATTACCCATCTGTCTACTAGATCTGCACCGAAAACCTCCCAAGTGAGCCCTGCACCTGCACCCGGACCGCTAAGCACAGTGCAAGGCAACAGCTAGAGGGAAAACCCATCTAAGCCCCAAGGAGATGGGTCCAAAAGTCTCCATCCGCCCATATCACAAATATAATCTGGACCCATAGACTCAGAGTTGCAAGAGACCTACTTCCTCCAAGATCGGTTAAAAAATAAACTACAGTATCATTTTCTACATTATCAGCCCAGACTGTAATACCTGGAGGTGAGAAACGTGGCTTCCAGATTTAAATATTTATGTTTCTGAGCAGAGAGTGATAAAAAGCCTTCCCAAACTCACCTGTGGTCTTGAGACCTCTGACTGTGGGGAGCTTCTCCCTTCTCCAAGCTCAGACATTAAATCAGGACTGGATGTTGAAGATAATGTGTCTTTAGAAGCGGCAGCATGGTCCTGGGAAGGAGATGAGACGGGGGGTGTAGGAGAGGGCAACCTCATCACACCTTCTTGGGAGGCTGCTGCCTGTCCTTCGCTGGATGAGCTGGGCGCCAGCTGGCTTTTGTCCGGTTTTTGCAGAGAGGTGCTAACCAAATCGCTTTGGGTTCTCTTAACGCCTCCTACGTCTCCATTATACTTCCAACCATCATCCATCTAAACAGGAAACATCACTTTAAACTTGGTATTCTGTTAGATCTCTGTTTTAAAAGTGTGTGCATTCAATTAATATTTTAAAGTTATGAAAGGAACATATACCTCACATAGCAAAGTGACCATGACTAAAAGCCTGGAGCACGTTCTTACTAACAGATGTGCACGTAGGTAGTGGAAGGGTTCATCGTTTTTACAAAAGTGTTTATGTTATAAAAGGACCTACTTATTGACCTTTGCTTGTTTACATCACTCCTGGCCAACAGGCAGAAATCTAAACTAGTTCAATTGTTGAATACTTCACAGTATGTATAGCTATAATTTATTCATTTGATATGCATTCAGTGTTGCTTAAAATTTTCCGAAAATAATTCACATATCTTTATAACCAGAATGTTTCTTTTTAGAGCACAGATTCCCAAAAGTAGACTTGCTGGACCAAGGAATATTTTATATATGCAATATAAAATATGTTTATATATACATTTATATATCTTTTTCTAAATGTAGTAATGCACTCCCAAAGTAACGTATAAGAATGTCTGTTTCTCTGCATCCTTGCCAATACTAGACGTTTTGAAGGTTTTAAATCTTTGTCAATCAGATGGAGGAAAAGCTGTCCACCTCCTTCTTGCTCTAATAAGACTGAATATGCTTCTGTGGTGCTTTATGTTACCAACCATTTAAACTTCCTCTCCCTTGAACTGGCTATTCATTTCTATATCCATTTTTCTACTATATATTTTTTCCTTACCCATTGTAGGAGCATTTTAAGTCTTAGGGATATTAACCCTATATACAAAATACATTTTACTGATATTTTTCTGAGCCCATATAAATTGTCTTTTGACTAGTTAATGGTGTCTACTGTATAAATTTGATTTTTATGTTGTCAAATATGTCTATATTTACTTAATATAATGGTCAGAGTTTTTCCTGGCTACTTTAGGTGGGCTTCCTTCACCTTGAATGTTTTGTAATAGAATTTTTCTTGTTTTAGAGTTTCAGGATTCCACCCTGGCAGAAGTAGAAGGAATTTGAACACTGATGTTCTCAGACTGTACTGCTTCCTTTCACATAGTTCAAATTAATCCACTCAGTTTCAGGTGTGTGGTACTGCTTCATTCTCAGGGCAAGTGATTCCATATTCTATATTCTTTAAAATATGTATTTTTGAGCCATAAGATACATTTTAATAACTACATTCAAAGATATCAAGTTCTAATGAAGTGGGAAATCAGGAAAAATAGAAATTTGTACATAATCACCTGAAAATATTTAGGTTAAGCCACATGAAGTTGCTGTTTAGCAGGTCAAAAAGAACTTACTGGCAACTTCATACTGTACAACCTAATAATTTACAGAAGATATATCTGAGAAAATATGACACTAAAGAATAAATGCTCTGCCTTAGAATGGGGTTTATTTTTTTAAATGTATTGGCTCTACTTCCATTGAATTAAAGTTTAATCAATTCTGCATCATTGCTATATTTTAAGCATTAAATATCTACTGAATCTACACTGGCTAAAATAAAACTGCTTTATATATAAATTATGTACATTTTACATATCAAGCATCGGCACTCAAACCTCTGCACAAGTTCACCAGTATTCTGCTCTGCAGAACAGGCTAAGTGAACTGGGAGCACATTTACCGTGTAGGATCTTGGGAGTGATGAGATTCCCCTTGACTGAGAGCCAAAAGGTCTCGGTGTGACCACAGATGTTAACCTGGCCGTATCAGATCTCTGGTAACTTCTGGGGAGAGAAGCTGAAACTCGATTCGACTCCACTTGTATATTCAGTGAATGCTGAGAAGACAAAGAGGCTGGGTGGTGTTCCTCCCAGAGGCTTTTAGAAGGAAGCTGAATTTCAGCTGTTACAGCATCCTCCCTTTTGGCAAAAGTTGTAGAATCTTGTTTAGAAATTTCTGCAGGATAAGTTGTCCCCTTCTCTTCTACCCTCTCACTCTGGTAACTTGCTTCTGACATAGTCAGTGTAGGGGGAAGCTTTTCTTCAGTGAATACGTCATCAGAAGAATACAATCTCCTCCTTGATGTAGCTGTAGGCATCTGACTTTGGGACTCCCTTAGCAGAAAGAAACACCACAACCACAAAGTTATGCATTTGACACACAGAGATGGAGAGACAGATGTTACTTTGGTCATTAACATAAAAAAAAGTGGATGGGAATGAAAAGACTGCTGACTTCATATAATAATACAATATTAACAGAAAGTGAAAATAAGTACATGCAAATTTTTAATGCTACAGAAAAAAGATTAAGAGCTTAAATTTTTTTTCTTAAAGAGGCTAAAAAAATACCCCTGAAGTAGTTGACATTGTAAAGAGATTTTTGAGATTTGCAGATACTAACTAACTAATATAGATAAAATAGGTAAACAAGTTCATGCCGTGTAGTGTGGGGAACTATATTCAATATCTTGTAGTAACTTATGGTGAAAAAGAATGTGAAAATGAATATATGTATGTTCATGTATGACTGAGGCATTATGCTGTACACCAGAAACTGATGCAGTATTGTAAACTGACTATACTTCAACACAAAATATATATACAGAAAAAAAAAGAAAATTTTAAGAAAGGATTATTTAAAGTTTCATCCACAAGTTTATAATTCCTCCAAAATTAATGTTCTATAAAGATAACTGACAACCAATTTGAACCCTCCAAATATATGGATTTCTTAACAGCATTGAGAGTTTTCCTGGATACAATTTATAATAAAAGTTTAGTAAAAACAGAAGACCACACAAGACTCAGACTTCCATTAAGATCAAGTTAGTGTATGATTTCATATAGCTTGGTAGAATTTGCATGGGCAATTATTGCAGATTAAAAGTCATCATTTCTATAAATTATAGAGAGGTTGACGAAACAGTCTCAGGGCTACCATTTAGTAAGGAGTACCTCTCAAGCCAACTCTGCTGCACTTAAGTGAATGAAACTGTGTTTACCATTGGCATCTAGGGCACAAAGGAGCTTTGTTTAATTTCACCTACCAGCACATTTCCTTTTTGACAGTATTCTTAAAGCATATTTGCCTTCTCCCTGACCTGTAAACATCTCAAGGTTTCACACAGTAACTGCTCTACAGGCAAGTTTAAATTGGACCTTTATCTTGTTATGTTGCAATGCAAAAAATAAACCCTCATACTGATGTTTATATAGTCTTCCTTTAAAAATACAATGTTAATTGCACCACTAAAACACAAAAAAGAACTTTGCTATATTTTTCACAATTTATTTAGGAGTGGGAGCTGGTTTTATTTGGCCATTCTATTTCTCAATTTACTTTAAAAGGAGAAAAAGTTGTTTATTTTCTGCAAATATAGCCAACACCACCCAATTCTGCACATGAATATACAATGTAAAATGAAGAAATAATGTACACCAATTTTAAGCACTCATTCCTCCTGTTAACTTAAGTCACTATTTATTACAGCAATACTTAGCCTTTTCACTGCAGAGTAAAATGCTCGAAGTTTCATGCATTTCTGATGACAGTTTAAAATCGGTGCACATGTATATCTCACTACACTTACACAAAATATCTATTTCTAACACTCATATCTCTGATCCTGAGATGCATTCAGCCTCATTACCTGTCCTGCAGCATTTCGTTAAATGTCTTAGATTTTCTCTCAGACTTCTCAAGCGCCAGCTTCTCAATCTCTTCCCTCTCTTCTTTTTTCTTCTGCAGATCTGAAGTGTAGCTTTTTCGACGATCTTTCCATTTTGCAAGGTCCTAACAGAAGCAAATCACATCAACACAGGCACACCTGAATTTCTACACACCCTTCCCGGCAGTGAGAGCCCGCCAGAGGATCCCATTACGTCGCTGAAACTATGCACTCCAACTTGATGCCAAGGTGCCCTAATTTTGCTTTTTATAGCCAGCGTCTCTGTACCAAGCCTTTATCTCCTGCGTCTGTCTAGAAACCCTGACCTAATAAGATAGATCCCATTTTTGTTTTCCCAGAAAGTGCCTGCCTCCTTGCCCATTTCACAAAGGGTGCTAAACGCTTGTAATTAGATGCCAGCTCAGAAAGATCAGGAACTGTTTCAAATTCATTTCCATCTCACTCTAATCATCTGGCTCTTATGTGACATGACGTTTCACTAGTCAAACTGGAACAGAAACATGACTGTAAAATGGCTAAGCATAGAAGCACACCCGGTCTTTTGTTTAACAAATACTGAGTTCAAGCCCTGCTTTGAGGCAAGGGGCCCATAAACACACAGATGAATAAGAGGTGCTTCCCCTCAAGGAACTCTCAGTACAGAGCGGAAAGACAGACACGTAGTTAAAAGTGCAAAAATGAGTGTTGTAGGATTGCATGAGAGAGTGGGGGTCCGAGAGAGAAAGTAGTCAATTTCATGTTAGGCAGGGGAGGGCCAGGTTGGGAAAGGCTCAAATGGGGGAGCCAGACTCAATGTGTGATTTCAAAGTGGGTCACCTCCACATAAGGACAGGGCAATGAGGAAGATCACACAGGAATCAAGTGGACATCTGCTTCCCATGCCCCCAGGCACTTGAGTCTCACCAAGCTGGGTGACCCCAGGACAACGAACCTAACTCACCTTTAAAATTAGCCCTAAGAGCTTAAGCTCGTTCTGACACCCAAGGGGTTAAGACAGTCTGGATGGTACCAACTGTTCTGTCACCAAAACAGAGAAATAGCATGCCAAGAACTGCTAGGGGTACTCCAGCCCAAACAGAAGCCTAAGCAAGATCTCAAACTAAAGGGGCACCTCACCCCTGGGGCACATAAATTAGGCTTGATTTCTACTTTGGGGGAACAGACAGGGCCATTCCTGCTTTAAAGAACAGCCTGAAACCCACATGAACTATTTCCAGAAAGAACAAATCAGTGCACATTTTAGTCCTATAGGATAACCACTGTGAGTTTTAACCTAATGGATAATCCCCTAATACCTCTTCTTTTCATACCTAGTCACCATGTATTTTGGCAAACTGACTTTGAATTTTTGTTTTTTGACAATCAAATTGAGTTTCCAAGTAAAAGAGACACTCGAATTTAGAAACACAGCCAAGGCAGAGGGTTCATCTTCATTTCTTAACCTTTAATTCCTCTGAAAATTAAGATTTACTTTTTTTGTTCAAGATTCCACTCAACTCTCTTACCATCAAGTTGTCCTCAGAATTCTTTGGGTCTGCGCTGTATAGCTTACCTATTGTATTTCCTTACACTCCCTTGTAAACAACTGCACTTATAAAAACTAACCCTTTTTTTAAAAAAAGATAGCGCTTCCTTCCACCAGGGACAAAACTAAAGATTAAGTCTTTATCCAAATAGACATCTGGATACATGTCAGCTCTGTGAAAACACCTAATTTTGATTCACATGAGATAACTGCTTTTTCAACCAAAATGTTACTGAGTTATAGTTCATATTTCTCCCCAAGCCTCCTCTATTAACTCTAAAAACCCTTTCATCTCTCCCCGCTGTTGCCTAGAGTCTGTGCTGGACCCCGTTTGCCCTAAACCTTGAGCAAAGTCTCCCATTTCACAAGCATCAGGAACTGTCATGCCCCAAATTCAACCACCAAAGCAAGTAAACAAGTTACCTATGCTGTCAGGAAGCAGCTTCTCATTTTTGATAACTCACAAAATATATTAGAAGATAAACACTCTCTATTTTTCACAGTGGCCTTTAAGATATGCAACAGTGATAGACCAAAATGGGTTAAAAATCATTTTCCAAGAAAGTTGATCACCTTTCCTACAGAACTGAAATCTGGAATAGCAGGGAAAACCATCTCTGAGAAAACCGACTTTGTTTTTAGAGAAGTAAGAAGAGTCAAACAAACACATCCTCCCTGCCTCCCCATCTCCCAGGAGGAAATATACTCACATCCTGCCATTTCTGATCTTGCTCTTTTAATTGTGACTTTATTTTCTGCATCTCCTCGTAACGCAGCTGACGCAAGTTCTGAATGTCCTCCGCGCTGACATCACTCATGGACTTACTCCTACGACAAAAATACCCATGGTAACCAAGGTTCACATGACTGGATTTAAGGTTAAAACTGGAAGGTTGGGCTTATATTTGGAAATTCCATCTAAATTTCTGTGGTACTACCTAGATGCTTTAGTGATAATATCACAGAAATAGCACTACAGAGATAAATGGTGTTTTTCCAAAACACAGAAACAAGAGCCCAACACTCAAGCGTGAATTCTTTCACAAAATGGCTAAAATGAATGCTGAACAAGTCAGGAAATATAATCCAGTCCTCATGTTTACAGTGGTCCATGCAGTAAAAGATTACTTTAGAAAAAAAATAACTATTTGGCCTTAGAATCACTTGTCTTTATTTTTCTATCTCCTCCAGAGATAATCTTTTAAGGCTTGGCGGCCTTTTCTGAGCGCTTATTAAATAATTTAATGATTACTTGATATTTTCTCCTCAAGTTCGATACCGTGAATAAATGTGCTGCTGCTGCTCAGAGATTCTGTTAAGACCTGCCTCACCACTGCAGTGGGCTTGTTCTCAAAGCACCATGGGTAGTTTCTAACAGCGGGTTACAATATAACCTCCGTTATAGTCCCTTTTTTTATTAAGGTACTTTTCATGTCTTCCATGGGTGACCCCTACCATGAGGATGTACTGAGCTTAAACTAGAGTAGTTTGAGTGGAGTCGGGTGCTGGACACCATGCACACGTGCTGTGTACATGCACTTAGAAGGGCACGGGAAGTACACTGGAGAAGGGGAGGCTGAGGGAACCCTGCAGGAAAGAGAGGGGTCAGATCTGAACACTGAACAGCAGGTGGGATTGAGAGAAGAGACATAGAGCTTTCGAATGCGAGCTGCCCAAAATGTTCTCTCCCACCCATCTTTCAGAATAGACTTCTGATTTTGTTCATTGCTACTGACTCCACGTGCAGTTATTTAAGTGACTCCACATCTCCTTCGTGGGCCGTTAAACTTTGCCTTCCCCCAAGATTTTGCCATCACCACATTTTTCAAGTAACACACTTGCTTTTAGCTAGCTCAGGAGTTCAATTACAATCTCCGTGCAAACCTCTCCCATATCTACAGCCTGGGACCAGTCTCTCTGACTCAATTCCAACTGCTTGTTGAATAAACATCTCTGCATGGATATCCCTTAGGCACCTCAACTGTAAAAGGGCCAATTAAATAATATCTAGAAAGGATTTTGTAAGTGGTAACTCAGTAAACACATGGTTATCGTTGACATAGCCAAACTCAATTTTTCTCCAAAGTTGCCTTTCCTCTTGTTAACTGTGTTAACCTGCCCTCCAATCATCCAGATTTGACACCAAAGAACCATTTTTCGCCTCTGTGTCTTCCCCTTCTCCCTGTTTTCAATTAGTTATCAAGTCCTCTTATTCAGTGTCTTTTTCTTCCCATCTCTATTGCCAACACCCTAGATCAGAGCACAGTCAACTCTTACCTGGACTTTTAAAAAGCTTCTTATCACCCAGCCTCCAGATCCAGTGAAGGTCTTTCCTGAACTGTCCCCTCCAATTTGAAAGCCCTTCACCAATACAGACGCCTTTTTAAATGCCACTCATTTCTCAAGATCCCTGCTAGACTCAAGTGTGGTTGGATGTATACAACTTCCTGTTCATTCTCTGCTTGGAAGTCTAATGGGGCAACTCAGACTTAACTTGTCAGAGCAAAGACTTGACTGTTCACCCTGTAATCCACTCATCTCCCACATTCCTCATCTCAGTAAAAATCAACTCCATCCTTCTGGATTACAGGCTAGAAATCTTTGAGTCACCCCAGAGTCCTCATTCTCTCATACATCAAAACTGATCCCACCAGGAATCCTGTCCTCTACCATCTAAATATACCTAGGATGCAATCACTTCTCACCACCTCCCCCAGTGCCACCCGGAACCAAGCCATCCTATCTTCTGCCTGGGCTATTAAAATAACTGGTATCCCTGCTTCCATCTCTTCCTGCCCAACAATGTGTACTGTATACTCAACGTATACACAATGTATACTCAACACATACTCCGTGTATACTCGACACAGCAGCCAGAAGGGTCTTTCCAAAACTGCACTCAGATCATGGCATGCCTCCACCCAGCACCCATCAGTTTGTTCCCATCTCACCTGAGTTAAACACAGGTTCTTCCAAGACCTACAAGGTCCAACATTACCTGGCCCCTCGCCTACCTCTCTGCACATGTCCCCCACCCTGCTCCCCTTCACACATTCCGTTCCAGCCACCTGGTTTCCTTGCTCAGGCCCAGCTTCTTGCTTCTCCCCTTGCTCTTCAATCTGCCTGGAATGCTCTTCACCCGAACATCCACATGACCTCTCTCTTCCAGTCAGCTGCTTAAAGGTTACCCCCGGGTTCCCGTCCCTGACCACCGTACAAGAGTAAGTAATGCCCCTCTCCTGATTCACAGTATCCCTCTTTTTCTCCATAGCATTTATCACCATCTGAAATGGATGTTTATTTACACATCACCTGTCTTGCGCTGTAAGATTATAAAGCAGGACTTTTGTCTGATTTGTTTGCTGCTGTATCACCTGTGCCTAAAAGAGTGCCCAGCCCCTGGCAGGTGCTCATAAATGACCTCAAAAATATCCTCCTGCTTTGATAAAGTCTTCCTGCAAAAAATGATGCTTTAGCTGTACCTTTCTATTGCTTCTTAATGCTCAGCATTATGTCATATGTAGTGGGCACGCATGTGTGTGTGTTTAGCTTACCTCCCTCACAAGTTCACACACTGCTTGGGAGGAAAACACATTAACATAGCACAAGGCATACAGGACACATTCATTTAACACCTGTGCTAAGAATCAAGTATGTCTCATCATATTTATTCAAGCAAAATAAACTAACCATAAAATGTTTCTAATTTTGCAAGAAATTGTGGCTCCTGCTCCAAAGCTTTATAAAGAAAGCTTTGTAAGATTTATTAAAGAATATTAAGGAATTACGTATATGAGTATATACGAAATTATATACTGAGCTATTAACATCATATATATACTTAACCACGTAAGACTATATAAAAAACTGATTTGAGAATATAAATTTACTTAGGTCATAACTGCAAAGAATAAGGCAATATCAGTTAATATTATAACAGACTCACCAAAAAGAAAATTTTTTCAGGATCAAAGTATGAGGGGAATCTGGGCACCCAACACATGAGGTTACATAAATTCCAGAACAAAATTGGGAACGTTAAGGTTTTTAAATAATCTTATGGTTGGGGAAAGGCTGGACAGTCTCAACTGGCCCAGACCCTTTTTGCCCTCACCCTCTTGCACTATGAAACCTTGGCTTGTGTCTTTTCAGAAAACATGGTCCCCATGGGCAAAGGCTGCATCAGCCTCTGGGGAGCTCACAGCACAGAGCCTGACACACAGCAGGTCCCTCAAGATGAACAAAGTGAGCCGAACACCAGCTGGGGTAGACAAGCGCCTGCATAAGGCAGGAACGTGAGCCCTCTGTGTTCCCTGGGACATACAAAGTTATCTACAGAAAGTCTGGGCACATTCTGTACAGGCTGAGCCAGGCACCAGCATGAGACAGGAGGTGAGACCCGGCAGCAGCACCGATCTTCACCCCCACCGAACATCACTGAACTTTTCTCAGCCTCGGTTCCTTGTCGGCTAAGCAAGGGAGGGATGGTTAGAACTGGGTCAGCTTATGTTGACTGCTTTTCAGTAACAATCTGGTGGATACACCAACTACTCTTATTAATGCAAATATGACTGTGTGGGATCTCCTGGAAAATGACTCCCAAAGCAGTTTCAAATTAAGAGAGGTCACCCCAGGCCAACTGATAAAATCTAGACCCTTCTAAGTGGAGGAGTCTTCCAGCCAGATCATGAAGAATTCTCTCCTTCCTCATCACAGTTGACAGAACAATTATTTAACTTCTGAGGGCTTACTGTGTGCTGACGACACTGCAAGCAGTCTATGTATGAAGGCCCTAGGCCGATTCCACCATCCCACCAGCTGCACGTCCCAGGGAAAACTTCAACGTCTGTTTCTAAAATGCACGTGATACCTACCTGCCTACCTCACCAAACTGAGATAAGCACCAGAGACAGTCCCCAGAAGACTGTTTGGGAAAACCATACAGGGCTCCACACCTCAGGTGTTTTGTGGAATGAATGACTCTTCCCTGGCAAATCACAATTCTCTCACAATTCATTTGTTTACCACCTTTGTGTTTCCTTATTTGGAAAGGCTCCAATTCTAGAACTGCACTTGGATTTTTTCCAAAAAATACAGGTCTAACACGTTGTATTTTCAGTTGAATAGAACCTTATTTTTAATGGCAGTGAGGGTGAAGAGAGAAAGAAAGGGAAGCTTAAGAAAAAAGGTACAGATTTGTAAAACAAGATGACTAAAATCTTATTCTCTTTTCCCACAACTCTGGGACTAGTGTTATGATGGTGTTATTTTAGAACTCAATCTCAGGAAACTTATAAATGAATATCTAAGCAGTAAGGGATCAAAAAAGGACCAGCATGCAGCAAAATTTCCTAACTATAAAATCACTGATAACCTTATCTGGCAAATAGAAATTCCATGATACTAAGTTTGGGGTCCCCAACTTTCAAGGGAAGATATGAACAGACCTGTTTATGTACCTACCTCTAAACATATTTTCATTAGTGTTGTAGGAATTCTCTGAAGAGCAATCAATAATAAAACCTGGGTAAGGAGGCTTTAGAATTACCGTAAGTTAGAATGATAAGACAACATAAGAGACTTTTTGTTTATAGGTTTATGGTCTAAATCAGAGTTTCTCTGCAGCAGCACAATTGACATTTTTGGGCCAGCAAATTATTTGTTTTAGGGGGCTGTCCTGTGTATTGTAGGACATTTAGCACTATCTTTGGCTACAAATGCACTAAATGACAGAAGCAATCCTCACCTCAATCCACCTACAGTGACAATCAAAAATGTCTGGGACACTGCTAAATGCGCCCTGGAGGTGAAACCCTCAGAGAGTTAACTCACATCAACTTTGTTTTTCCTTCCTTTTTCTTGTCTTACATGTCCTTATAGTTCTACAGAATTTGTTTTAGCCAAAATAGGTAAAATATATGTGTCTTGATTATTTTCAATTACAACTTCAACTTGAATCAGTGTTCATTTCCTGTTGATACTGGCAGTAGACTCAATGGCTTAATCATATTACAAAATTGTAGCTAGGTACTGTTACAAACTTCTTTGTCATTAACAGACTCTGCAAAGAGGCATCATAACCAGATTTTCAAATGTCATGGGACTATAAGACAATCATGCAACACGAAAGCACACGTGAGAAAATGACTGCAAAGTGTCATATGCATGACTGCATACACAAAGCGTCTTACTGAAAATAAAGTGACAGGTGTTAAATGCCAAGTAAAAAGCCAGCAAGAAATTAACAATCTAACTAAGCTTTCAAAAGGTAGTGCACATTTCTCTTTAACCTGGATCTTACCAAAAAGAAAGCATTCATGTTACAGGCAATTATTTTTCGATCACAGGATGTTGAGCAATAATGATTTTTCCAGGTAAGTATTCCAAGCTTGACAAAGTACATGTCTGGAGAAATATCACCCAGAAATGCCACTTGTTTCATGTTTGTAAACATTTACAAACATGTTTATAGATACGAAAAAAGTTCTAGATTAAAAGTCCATACTCAATCCAATTTAATTTTTTGTTTTCATTGCAGATCATTGGTAACTGATAGAATATTTTTTTTAATCCTATATAATAGATTTTAATTGCAAGTAGTCTAAAATGCACTTGAGTTTTGGAAGGCCTATCTGCATTACTTTCTATCATTTGTCAAGTCAGGTATTATTCATCAGCCTCAGTTTACAAACAACCTTGCTCTATTTGTGTTACCTTAGCAATAAACTGCATAGGGAATAGCCTTTAAAATAAATAGTATACTATACAAGCAGCAATCCTGAAATAGTCTCCAGAAGGCATTTGCTGCTCCCGGCAATAGCCCAGAAAAATCCTTAGCTTGCTGAGCTTTGGCATTTCATTTCTCTCTTCCTTCCTTAACCCAGTGATACAATGTGTCCCTAAGGGGGAACATGGACAGTCACTGAAATAGCTGTACGTGTTTACATTCCCACCAAGTATTTGTGCTCAGTGTACTTGTACACCCGTTAAGAAAAACAACCTGTTTATGTCACAAAGCCTTATTTACCAAGGAAAGTTCCCCTGAAAGTTATCATTCAAAATACTTGAAGCTGCAAAGATTTTTCATCAAGTGAAAACGGTTTTCCCACGATGAACTGAAATTAGCAGATGCTTAAGTGTCATGCTAAAAATTGCCTTGTTCGCCCTCCCTGACAGAAATGCTGTAAGCACACATGAGGAACCAGATTGGAGATAATGTGCCTTTGCGTATGCAGCACACTGAAAGCCTGCTGGGAGTCTGATTTTTTTAATCAGTGGCTGAGAAGTACTTGCAATTAGTTGCCCATCTCTCAATTACATCTTTGACATTGACAGTGGCTACATTGCTTTAAATAGTAATTTTAGTAACTTCCAAGATCTCCAAACTATCAAAATTATCCAAAGCTTTCAAAATTAGAGAATCTGAGAGATGAAATAAATCCCAGGAGGGGAAGATACTTAGCTACTAAGGCTTAGGCGGATTAGAACACTCGACATACTTAAATTGTCTTCTTGCTAAAAAGCTATTAGCAGTTAGATTCACAAAGTTACAGGAAGTTTGATATGAAATATTAAGATGTAGCCACCTGGTTAGTCTCCACTAAGAATGAATGAGTCTACATACAGTGAGTGTGTGATATAAGTAAAAGAAGTTTTTACTTTCACCCTGTTAATCTAGAAATGTAAAATATTTTCAGAAAGTTACTTTTATAATATTTTCTGTCTACCAGGTGACTAGAGTTAAACGACAGCACAGTCGTCCCTTGGTTCCAGGACGTCTATCTATGACACGAAGGGCCAACTGTAGACAGAAACTGGAAATGAGATATAAATACAGTCCTTGCAGAAAGATTGGGAACTACCAAGACTTTAACTTTCGCAGTTTTGGAAGGCCAATTCCGCTCTTCAGTGCAGCCAAATCACAGATTTTTACCCTAACCAGGAATCTTGAAAATGTTTCCAAATTCTAAGGAAAGACTAACACTACTCACTATCCCAACTAACAAAGCACCCCTTGAGCTAAGAGTATACAGATAATGTCAACTGCATGCATCCCAGCCTCAAAGTAAATGCTAATACTCTTTTTCATAGATTTTCTAAAACATAGTTATTTGGGCTCTGACATCCAGAAATGAGAGTTTGGGTCTATGCAGCCATCAGATACCAAAATAAATACACCTAATCTTAGGCAAGTGCTTTTCTTTCTTTTAATCAACTCCTTAAAAAAAAAGTAAAAGGACATGAATTTTCAACTTCTAATAAAACAAACTACTGCTGTCATATAGCACTTCATGCAATAGGCACTCAGACACAGAAACATAACCATTAGGCTGAAGAATTAAGAAAAGTTTCCCATTTTTTAAGTCTCATGCACAGCACAGAGCATCCCCATTTAGTAACATGCCAGGACAGAAGTGCAATGACATATTACACCAAGGACAAACAATAGGCAGAGATTTTTTGTTTTTTACTGTGAACCAGAAAACTTACCCATTCTCACCATAAATCTTTTGAAAGAGTCTAAGAAATCAGAAAACCAAAAATTAAAAGCCATTTTTTTTCTAGTTGCGTTAGTTTCTAAATGTTCAACATCATTAAGTCGAACTAGAGATGGACAAATCTCAAAGAAGGTTGCTTCTTCAGTCACATTCTTGATCATCTCAAATTCTCACTGATCTCACATCTCAAGGAGTTCAAATTAAGGATTTCCTGATTTCCCCTGAACCAACAAGTCCATTTTTTAAAAGCTTCCTGTTGCCAGGAACTAATAAGAAGTTAGATTTAAATCTACTAATTTTATTTAACCTAGTATTTGTCCATCCCCAAGTTCAACAAACTGAACACCCATTAAAAGGCAAACTGCATTACACATAAATGCAGGCTCATTATCAAAATGGCCATAATTACACACATGTAAAGTGCAACAGACAGCAAATAACATCCATGCATTTTAATAAAGTTTGCACTGAACTTTAAACCATAAATTTTAAAAGCTACACATTGATAGTCAAGAAACCTAGGTCAAAATAAAAAATCAAAACCAAGTTAAATGAAACTTGCAATGCCATATTTTAAGGGAAATTTTTACCCAAAAATCATATACTTTGAAATATGAGAAACACATGAAACCAAACTACAACCAGACTGTTTCAGAAATGCCTGGACAGGAGAATAAAAGTCTGTAAATGTAAGTGAAAATCATTTCCATGAAACATCATACGGCAGAATAGTATCATAGTCTTCCTCAAGGCCAAAGGCAAAGTTTGTGTAGATACCTTCTTAAACGGATCTCAGACAGATGATTTTGAGATGTGCAAATATGGAATTGCACTTTTTCCATGAAATGATGGAAGGTTTCTCAAAGCAAAATCAATTTTTTTACAGGAAGCTTCAAAACGGCTCATGACATGCAGGGTTGGGCAAGACGAAGCCACTTACTTACACAAGGAAAGTCACACAAGACCATCCATTACAAGCCACATCCTTGCAGAAACACACTCTGACCTCTCAACCATCAGCCGCTTCTTGTGCCTAAGCCTGCTGGCCTCCCGGATGGCCTCCCACTTCTGTAAGTCCGCCGCACTGCAGGGACCAGGCATGAAACTGATGGGAGGCACAGTCGTTCCCAGCTTCCAAGACTGGATCTTCCGAGCCAACATGTCATCTTTCTTCTGCCTACATGAAGGAACTAACAGTCTACAGCTACTACTTTTTTCTTTGGGTGGGCACGTCCTTTCAAGGACACAGAGAAATTTTGCTTGAATTTCCGGAGGCAGAGTCCAGGGGTCAGGGAACGGGACTGGCTGGTATTTATCCGGGGCCCCCGACAGAGGAACCTCTTTCTTCTGTGCTGGAATGCGGCGAACAATCATATCATCTTTTTCTAGGTCTGGAAGTACAAGTTCACCTTCCCGACACTGCAGAATTATATCTCGCTCGACAGGATCATCTTGCTCAGAGAGTCTTCTCAAGTCGTCAAACGCCCGGACCACACACGGATTTGCATGGAAAGCCCCAGTCTTTCTGACAAAGAAATCATCATTCTCTAAGTCAGGATCCAGGGCTGCCATCTCGAGGTCTTCTGGTCTATACCCTGGTGCGTAAGAGAGGTTCTTTCTGCGTGTTATGAGCCTTGGGCCAGCAGTGGGATCAGTTTTGACATTTGTTTCAGAAGACAGGAAGTCATCAGAGTATGTCTGGAGGGCCTGAAGCAATAGAAACTGACTGAAGCATAGAAAAGAGAAAGGAAGGGAGAATCTTATTAAGTTTGGGGAGAAAAGGTAATTAGGCAGCCAGTCACTGTGGGTGAACTCTTTTAGGGTGCCATGGGAGGGACTCTTGCTGGGAGGAAAAGACTAGCATTTAACACCATCACCCATGACTCTCCTTTTACCATTTACAGAAATAAGAGTGGAGTGTACTTCTCAGGAAAGGTGGGCACCACTGAGGCCAAGTGATGGAGCCAGAATGTGAAGAGAGTCCAACTCCCTGATACACAGTGTTCTCTTCACCCCTTCCTCATTCCACTGGCAACAACGACCAAACCCCCTGCCCTGAGAAGCAGCAATGTTCTTGGAAAGTTTCAAGAGCTGAGCAAGGAGCGCTTTATGCAGCAGGCACAGGTAGTCCACAGAAATTAAATCAATGCTCTGAAGCTCTCTAAAAGCCTCTGATTAATCTTTCCTTTGCATTT
Organism: Camelus bactrianus; assembly: GCF_048773025.1. Taxonomy (NCBI): domain Eukaryota; kingdom Metazoa; phylum Chordata; class Mammalia; order Artiodactyla; family Camelidae; genus Camelus; species Camelus bactrianus. The sequence goes on along the minus strand of NC_133552.1, from coordinate 44,577,918 downwards.
CCCACCCATCTTGCCTGTCCCGGTGTCTGTCTCCAAGTTATTTCCTTTCTCCACAGCTCCACACATAGCACAACTGCAAAATTAGGCCAACTTTCTAAAAAGCCTTTTAAAAATGGTTTTCCAAAAGGACTAACTATGCCACCCATAATTATACACTCTCTGGTACACACTTGTGCTGAAGAATATTTCGTCCCCTAGCTTTGCGAGCTCATACTCCTGCGCAGAAAGCATTATGTTATACATTATGCTTTTATAATATTAAGTGAGTGAGGGCTCATGATTCAGCGCATCATCGTCAGAGGTTAATGTGGTAGCAGAAGTTGGCACAGGTGTCACAGGCCAGACCCACGGCAGGCGGGCTCATGCAGACAGGTGCACCTGGGCTCATCCGCAGCACCACTGGTTCTCCCGGCTGCATGGGTGTCCTGGGAGTTTCTGGCCCGTTTGATAGCCAGTTCCAGCAAGAGTGAACGTCTTTGACAGTTGCTGTCTAGCCTGGGATCTGCGTTTTGTATTCTACTAAAAACGACGGGGCTTCTGTCAGAGCCTGAATCCTCATCCTCAGAGCCTGAACTCCTTCTACCGTGGAGTGACGCAGAGAAAGGAAAGAGGAAAGAAGACAAAGGATTGGAGAACAATGTAACTAAAAACAAGGTCAAGCTATGACTGTGCAGAGAAAAGGACTTTTTAGGATCCAGATCCCAAAGTTTAAATTTAAACAACATTTTTTTTTTTCAGTTAGCAGGTCTATAGATGTTGGAAGGAAATTAACCTCGCTCATAAAAAGCACACAGAGAATGCACCCTGCCGGGGTACTGAGTGGACACTGGGATAAAAGAAACATGCACAGAGACAAACCTGAATCCCTGAAATTCTTTATACCAGGGTTTATAAGTTTCCCTTTTTATTCGTTTCCAGTTCACATCTTCTGGGATCCAGCATTTGGGAAGAAACTGATCAAAAGCGTTCCCTGGGCTTGGCAGGATTGGACTTAGCTTTCGCACATAAAGATCATCCTTTACAGTGTTGGGTATGCTTGTCTTTTCTTCTTCCTCTTCCAAGTAACAAGAGGAGTTTGAAGTTTCTTGTGCTGTTGACCAGTTCTCCACGTTTTTTCCCCAAGCTCTCCTCTTGTTACTGTTCAAAATATCCAACCAGTTAAGATACTGCGTGAGCAATTTGTGACACAGAACACAAGAGGCATGCTTTCTGTCTCACAAAGTTTACACCACTGTGGATGCAGCCAATTAGTTCCCATTCTCATCACTCCAGCTCCTACAACAAAGTTAAGGCATTATAACAGCATCTCATTTTAATTAGAGAACAGCTCGATACAGAAGGGCCAAAGACAATTATAAAACGTGTTAAAAGAGAGAGAGACAAATTGCAAACAATCTGGGGTGTTACTTTATGTATCAAACATCAATAGCATAATCGACATTCCGATCCAGGAGAAATTTTTCTGACCTCGTCAATCTGTATAGCCCAGTGGCTAATGCGTCAGCAGGAGAAAAGATTTGAGAACAAGACTTAGGAGATGTGGTTTTCGAGATGAAACCCTCAGGCCGCTTTCTCACTTGGAATCTACGGTTGGCTAAGTCATCCAAAACTACATCAGGCAACCTTCGTTCCTCCTCGGAGTCCGATCCACTTTCAGAACCGTACACCTCCTTCTGATAGGAAGCTGGATTTGAAAAATCACGCTCTGCTCTGCTGATTTGATGGGAAATTAAAGGATTCTTTTTTTGCCCGCTGAGCTCAATCAACACAGGAAAAAAAAAAAAAAATGGAAGAAAGCGACACAGCAGAGCTCACAATGAACAATGTAAGTCATCCAGGAAGCTGAAAGATAACCAGCGAGCTAAGGCATGCATCTAAAAAAAGAACCGGCAAATCATATGCTGACATTCTAAAATGAAGAAATCTCTTCAAGAGATGGATGACTAAAAATATAGGTAAGAGAAAGAAACGTTTTCATTAACGAAGTTTTACGTTATCTATGAAATACATTCTAAGGGCCATTCCTTTCACCAAATTTAAATACCCCAGCAAATTCACAAAGCATACTGGATTTTAAAACTCAATCGTCAGCTCGCATCCCAGTACCTTGGAAACGTTCCGTCTGCTTCTGTGTAGGCTGGGCTTGCCCAGCTTCTTCTGTTATCCTCGTTTTTGTCCAGCTTTTTCTTCCTCAAGGGCGCCGGCACATAGGACGGCTGTCTGCTCTTATTGGGTAAAAAGCGATTGAATGGTAAAGCAGACTTTGGTTCAATAGCTGAAATCCTTCGATAGGACATGTCATCTTTATTGTGATCCTGCATTTTGAATGTAGATTCAGAATCTGTGTCACTTTCACAACCTATTTAAAAAATAAAAAGGCACAAGCATTTGCTCTACTCTCCAGATTATTCGTCTAACCGAAACCCACACAGCCCGCCTGCTTTGTCTTCCCCTTGGAAACCCAGTGCTCTGCTGCTAACTGCATGGAATATTTTTAGAAATTTGTCATGAAGTTGTGATAAGATCCATTAGGAGGAACTTGCTTTGCATACTGGAGGCTCAGGCAGGACTTTCTTTCACTGTTGCACGTTCTAAGCAGAGAAAGTCCCATTTATGGCTGGACCCCTTTTCTTCTCCAATCTTCCTTGCCCTTGTGATTTTTTAAATAACATTTCTTGATGGAATATATGTGAATAAAATCCAGCCATTGAGTCAAAGACGCCTAAAATGAGATCTAAAAGTAATCTGAGGGAAACTCAGTCATTTAAAAGAAAGCATGTAGTCCTGTAAAATTTCTGTGAGGTGACAGATAAGGGAAGATGAAGAAAGAGATGCAAAAAGCACAACAGCACAAAGAAGTTTGATACATCCTTGTGACACCCCTGTGAGGAAGGATCACACATTAGATATGCGGTTGGATTGCATGATTTCTAAAGTCCCCAAGGGATGTAAAGTCTTACGCCTAAATGAGAGCACAGAACTCAAGGCATTTTCCGACAGTGGTCATGGAAACACTGGGAACCCTGTACTTTGATTCAACATCATTTACAAAAAATTTTAAAAGAATACACTTTGATACACCTCAAGGTCAGATAGATACAAACACTAATCTGTTCTCAAAAAAAAAAAAAAAAAAAGAGTCAGTCTGTTCTTTTAAAGACACAGGAAGAAAAGAGGGAATAAAACACTAGCACAGATACCAGCTGAGTCGTCTCCTTTCTTGCCCTTTTCTTCTTGCCCTTGTGTATTTGTAAAGGAAGTTTGCACATGTTTCCACCAGAACTCTCAGAGGCCAGCTGTGCCCAGCACCTGAGTACCCGAGAGCTGGGGGCTCTCAGCAGAACACTCGCAGGGTAAATCAGAGCAAAAGTCCATCTTGTCTCCTCCCCTCTGCGTGGCAGGAATCCACAGTCAGTACCACTGACAGTAGCCTACCAGAAGTAGTTTAACACGCAGCCCTGAGCTCTGGAGACCAGAATAGGGAAGGAAAAGTCACGGCAAAAAGGGAGGGAGTATAAGGAGCCATGACTGGGAGGATTAATAGTCAATCCGCTTTATTTTTACTGCCTCCTAAATAAGTACACTTTTTGGATATAAGAGAGAAACGTCAAGGATTCTTGCCAAAATTTTGTACGTGTGAAATTTTAAATACAAAGATTTTTGGATGTTGAAATTTTTTTAAGTTAATGTTTTTTTAATTTGTGAGTGCACTCCAGTATCCTGCAGAGTAGGCAAATATTCTTGATATGGTAACAGGTGTGGATGAAAAATGTCACCTGCTGTATCAGTAAAAGGATGTTGCGGCCATCGAGCCATCAGCCACCACAACCTCTCCAACTGTGCAGCCTGAGGGGACTCAGGATGGAGAAGAGCAGGATATGGCCCCAGATAGTTAAGGTGCAGATCAAAGAAATGATTTCAATGAGCCCAGACTCTTGCATCTTCCCACACATAGAGAAGCACTAAATTCATTAACTTGAGATAGCTGGTTTTTCTTTAACAGCAATCTTTTGATGTTCCAACTACCTGGTTTTTGTTTTTTGTTTTTCAAAACTCCTATATATCCTGGTTCCTTCCTCACCTCTTTGGAGCAGTCCCTCAGAGCTATCTGAGAAGCTGTCTTCCGGGCTAAGTTCTCACCAAGTCTGTCAAATAAAACATAATTCTCAACTTTTAGGTTATGCTTTTTTTTTTTTTTCAGTTGACAGAGGCTTCCTATAAAACTAAGGAATTTGATTTGCAATTCTGTTAACCTAAACAGAATATCTTATCCTCAATATTATACTGATCATCAGTTCAGGACTACAACCTGGTAGGCAGCAGACCTTTAACATACTGATCACAAAAAAAGTTTTCTCATCCTGGTGGCCCCCAGGGTTTTCTTTGGGTTTTTTTTCCTTCTAGGTCTTCACTTACACACTCTTCAAACAAGAACTACAACTCCTTTCCCAAGATCAGGAAGCAGCATGACCCTATGCTTTTCATCACAAGGACCAGACACCCAGCTCAACAAGTATCTGTGGAGAGGATTTCAATTCACACCACTGGACCACTGCATTTGAACTGACTGGAGTCTGTATATTCCCACATGCCTTCAGTGTGTGTCCCTTTTATTCGTTGTTGGCCAGATATAAATTTAAACATTGCACATGTTAGGTTCTTCAGTCAGGACAAAGTAATATAGTGGGTTGAGAATTTCAGCCTCTGTTTTTACAGCTTTTAATCATCCAGATGAATTATAAACTCAGACTCATTTCCTTAAAACTATCATAATAGTCATCTAGGCTATGAAAATGTTACACCTAGATAGCAAACAACCAACAAATCCAGCAGTAATTACAAAGGGTCACTCTTAAATAGCCATTCACTTTTTAAATTTTTAAATGCCTCTACTACTCTGAAAGCTAAAGGATTTGGCTTTAGTTTTATTTTTGAAAAAGAAACTCATTGTAACATTGCTTTCGTTTGTAAATTTACATTAAAAGACCAACAGCAAATAAAGGTTGAATTCTAGCTAATGATTGCAAGCTGAAGCATTTAGGACAAGTGTAAAGTACTCTGAAGTGACTCAAAAAATAAGATGGATAATTAACGCATAGAGAAAGAGTTAGGTATGTGATAAAGCAAGCATGGCAAGATGTCATGGTGGAACTAGGTGGCAGGTACACGAGTATTCACTAAAATTCTTCCAACTTTGCTGATGTTTGAAAGTTTTCCACACTAAAAACTTTAGATAAAACATTTAAAAATTTAAAAAAATCAAAATAAGCAACGTAAAATCTCTAATAATCCAGCACAAACTCACAAACAGAACTCTCAGTTTTTTCGCATTGATGGTGAAAGGACAGAAATATTTCAAGAAACTTCACTTGTGGTTTCAATCTCATCAAATCTGAACTGCGAGGTATACAGTCAGAAATCTCTGACCCCATTCAGTAGTCACAGGAAGAAGACTTGCATTTCAATAACAGACTTGACCATGATATTGGGATTTTGAAAGAATGCTCCTTCTCACAACAGAATGACTCACTCACATGTTGCTTTCACACAACATCCTGGGTTTACTCTGAGCCTACCGAAGCAAAAGATGTTTTCTGACACAACGGTAGTCTTGTTACTTATCTAGCAAAGTTTAGCATAACACTCTATCACGACAGATATCAATCATTTCTTCTTTTGGACAGAGGTAATTATAAAAATATTTTTCCTACTAAGTGAGGTCAGTCAGACAAAGACAAATATCGTATGATATCACTTATATGCAGAATGTAAAAAAAAAGATTCAAATGAATTTATTTACAAAACAAAGAAATTGACAGACATGGAAAACAAGCCAATGGTTACCAAAGGGGAAAGGAGAAGCGGGAAGGGATAAATTAGGAGTTTGGAATTAGCAGATATAAACTACTATATACAAAACAGATAAACAACAAGGTCCTAATGTATAGCTCAGGGAACTATATTCAATACCCTGCAATAAACTGTAATGAAAAAGAATATATAAATGTATGACTGAATCACTATACTGTACATCAGAAACTAACACAAGAGTGTAAATCAACCATACTTCAATAAAAAATTTAAAAATAAAAATATTTTTCCTGGTTTTTCTTAGCAGCTTTTTATCTTTTACAGAAAAGCAAGGGAAAGAAGAAAATCATTCAGGAACTGGAATAGACTTTTATAAAATCCCATTTACTTTCTTTTTTATGGTTAGATATACTGCATATTAGGCCTCAGATGCACAGATTATTAAACCTAAATCTAGAGAGACAAGAATTAGGATAGATTATCACTGATAAAACAGGTCACAGTTAATTGTTTCCTCCCCAGACTTCTCTAAGAACAGAGAAGATTTTTTTTTTTAAGTGAAACTAAATGAAACTATCACCCCTCTAGTGGCAATATAGTGAGGAGGAAATAAGAGAGAAAGACAGGGAAGGAAGGAAGGAAAGAAGGAAGGAAAGAAAAGATACCCCTAATTATATTTCAGTATCTATGAAAATCTTCTTCTTGGTGAAATTTTTGCCTCCATAGTTTTCACTCCATTTTTCTCCTCTCTCCCATTCCCAAATTTCTCTCAATGTGCAAAAATAAAAATAAACTGACAGTCCAAAATGCAACCCACCTTCACGTGGCCCCCTCAACGTGGTATCAGAGGAGCAGCTTGTGAGTGACCTGGACCCCAGAGAGTCCAAGCTTTCAAATGAATCTTCTCTCTTATGGTTGCCTGGAGGAGCAGGGAATTCTCCACGCTCAGCACACCAGATATCACTGTAACCACTATCCCTGCCACTCCTTTTCAGGCAGCTGGAGTCTTCAAGGGCCTAAAAAAATTGTGTAAAGAATAGTAAGATGGCATAAACTTCCAAAATGCAATCAGTTATTACTTGCTTGCATAGCTCAAGTTGCACCATATTTGACAAGTGAGGCAATGAGATTTCCTTGTTAAACTTCAGAACAAAATCTGATAAAAAGCAGAATATAAATCCGTAAAGTTTTGCCACGACTAATACTTGCCACTCATGTAACAATAGGGAGGTTTTCAATATTATTTGATAAAGGAATATAGTCTATTTAAAAATAAGGGGGAATATTTTAATAAAAGAAAAGCTATGAATAAGAATAATATTCAAATGCGAAAATCAGTAATATTTACTGGTTTTGGCAATAAACATGAAAGGAGTCAAAGAGAAAACCAACTTTAATTCTGATATCCAAAAGGAAATAAGTTAATAAGGTTATATTCAGCCTACGTCCAGGAAATATTAGGGGTCATTTCTACTAAACAAACAAAAAATAAGAAGTTCCTTTAACAAAAGAAAAGTTTTAAAAGAGAGAGTGGGAAGAAAGCAGGTACACACTTTACAGATTCATTCATTTTCACTGATTTTGAAACCTAGATCTGAACCATGGAAAGCAGACTTGTTTGTTGATATATAAAACATCTCCTCTGGATCTAAATAAAGCATTTGTTTGACTCATGTAAGAGTAACATAGAAATATAGTCAATGTTATTAACCATAGGTTTGTAAATCATACAGAACTTACCAAAAGAAGCATTTTAACTAACATTTCTCTAGGAAAGTTAGTAGCAAAATACAACTAGACTTCTTAAAATTAGCATTTAAGTAAAATTTATAAATCCCTTAGCATAGTCCTAATACATAGTAATCAATGAATAGCTAGAAACTCTGTATTTTTTTATGATGAAGGTAATTTTGTCACTATAGTAAAAATCAGAAATGTTACTTCCAGATGAACATACCTACAGAGACAGGAATTCCTGGTTCTTTAACAACCTAATGTAATACATGAACCTTCAACAAATCATTATTCAGATGAAAAGCTTCAAAAAAGTTGGGAGACAATTTGGATGTTCCGACTATGACCTGGATATTAAATAATGGGGAATACTCATCAATGTTCTTAAGTACAGCAGATATTGTAGAGACATGGAAGAATATTCTTAACTGTTAAGAGACGTCTGCTGAGTATTTAGGGGTGAGTTATGTGCAATTTACCTTAAAATGATTAAAATCACGGATAGATACACAAATAGTCAATATGGGACATGCTTAATAATTAAATCCAATGGTACATAGCTGGCTGTTTGCTGGACTAGTCTTTCAATTTTTAATTATGAACATTCTCAACATATGAAAAAGTAGAGAAACGAATGTTTACAATAAATAATTAGCAGCTGTCTCAGGCATACTTTTGGTTAAGACTCGATGCCAATTTGTGGTTGAACTGTTTGACAAGTGTTTAAGTGCCAATAAAGTCTAGTAGATTTATGTGCGATTTCATATATTTCAGATGCTGAATACCCTGGAACAGAGTTGACATCCTGTCAAGAAAAAGCAAGTGTCTACCTTATACCCTATTTGCAAGCAGATGGGGAAGCTGGGGCCGGTGCTAGGACCACCAAAATACTTCTCAAAATATATAAAGATTTTAAAATTTTAAGTAAATCTTTAGATTCATCAAGTTTCTTGGACACATCCTGTTGAAGCCTTTTAACTCACAGGAGATGATTTTTGACCTCATAAATGTTAAAGTTGCGGATGACGTGCCACCACAGTTATAGAAGAACTTGAGTTTGGCCCTGTTTCCTGGTCCCCACACCCACCCTCACCAAGGGTCACTGCTTGTCATTTAGCTGACAAGTCACCTAAAATGAGTCATCTACAACTTATTGGATGACTCAGGTTCAACAGCTTCCTGCAATATTTTTTCTTAATTTGTATTTTGGATTGGCCAATAAGCATTACCTAGTTAAGGGAGCAATGTACACTGCACATGACGATTTTGATTTTAAAAGAACAGGTGCCCAACAGCTCATATATTCACACACTTCTCAGGGCCCTCCACCCTCTGCAATAACGGAATGGTACCACAGCTATGGTTTTACCTATCAAAAATTATTTTTTACCTGGTTTCGACACTGGTGACAGGAAACAGCTTTCACTAAGGCATTCCCAGCACAAACACTGTACTAGGATTATTGGACCTGAGTCACAGTGCCATAAAAAGAACCAAAGGCTGCAAAGAGAACACTAATGTCGGAGCCCAAGTCCCACGTTATTTTTACATGGGTGTGTTCTTAGCTGACGTACCAGGAAGGCAAGGCTCTGCTCCTGCTCGAAGCCCCTCCACACCAGTCCGTCAGGGCCACGCCTGCCTCAGCTGCACTGACCCTCATCTGTCCACATCGGACAACCCTGCTGTGAGGTTGGGCCACTTGCCTTGCGCGAGTTTTTCCCCAACACTTAGTACAATGCTTGTGCACGATATTATCTCAACTATTACCTGAATGAACTCTTTTAAGGAATTTAAACAGGGCACTATCGACTCTTTCCAATTCAAAAATAAAATCCTGGAGGGAATTCCTTAACCTTCTAGACTCTATAATCTCATCTTTATCTCACGTACGTGGCTGGGCTCAGGCAAGATTATTTAAGGATGGGGTAGTTAAAAGGCAAGGTGATCATTTTTATCCTGGCCTAAAACTTCTATCTTCCAGTCATAATAACTAATATTTGTTACATCCTTAAAATGTGCCAGAGACAAATGGTAAATGCCTTCCTGGTACAGCATCATTTAACCATCATAAAAACCCATGAAGCAACTACTATTAATTAGATAGTAACATATTATTTTGACAACACATTTTCTTCTGAGCACTGCAAATTTCCCTTGCATAAATACCCCCATAGCGAAGTTAATTTTCCCATCTGAATCTTACAAATGAAGATTTGGCTGGCTACGGTCAGCCCTGGCACTCAACCCTTTTCAGTCTCTAAGCATTCGAACGTTGTGACACTGATTCCAAGATATGGAGTGTGTTCAAAACAGAATATTCAAACTTTAAAACTCTATCACATTTCACATCACAGCATTTACTACTCTTTAGGAAACAGAAATAGTATGGTAGGATTGTGGGGATATTAGTGAGAGCATTAGAGATATAATGGCCCATGACAAGATATTATTAAGAAATTGAGTAACTTCCACACATTTGAATAGCCCTGAAGCAGCTCTCTATGACAGGTTGAGTTCATAATGAATATAGAAACAGTCAGGTTATATAAAGTGTCTAAGAAAGAAAGTAAATAAGGATTTCATCGAGTTACCTAAAATTAAGAAATAAATTCCTATACGCACATCATATACTCTGGAAACTGCTTTGAAATAGACTCACTTACTCCTTCGTGGTGGCACACGAAGCCAGCCAACGAGTAAATCCTCCCCATCCAACCCAGTGGGAGCCACCACATTTGTGACAGAGAGAAGTGGAAGGCAGAGGGCACGTGGAAGGGGACGCTGGGAGGAAATATTAGTTATAGTAGTCATCTCATACAGACAATCATTTCCTTACCTTAGTCAGAGCTTGTCCTAAAAGATTCTCAAATGCTTTCAAATTAAGACAGGGACCATTATAGTAGGGGTTACTTTGTGCTTTTCTTCCCAGCCAGTACAAAGTTATTAAAACCTGTTAAAAAAAAAATCCATAAAACAACAAGATCAGTCTATTCAGTGCCTAATGGCAAACTACAACGCAAGTGAGCATATCTATCTGTGGTTGAAAAGATTTTCTTTTAAATTATGAGGAGAAGCGTCATTAAAATTGTTAAGTCTTCTTACATTTCCATCTCTGAGCACATCCTCAGACCAAAAGCCTAGAGTCCGACGGGTATTTGTACTTTCTACTAGCATATACGAAGAAGAAAAACATTTATAAGGGGAAAACATAAATTAAACTTTTAAAGCAATATTTTTTTCAACAAACCTACAGACTACACACTTAAAATCTAAGTCTCAGCTTCCTTAATAAGGATATCAACCTCATGTTTTTCAATAAAGCTGTCACATTTTAAGAAATTCTTCTAATATGCAGAATATTAAGGTAAAAGTCTGTGTTAAGCAATTATCCAGAGTTCTTAAATATTTAGTGTTTTTCCTTAAATTCCCACTTGGTAGTTTCTGACTTACTCTCCTAAAAATCCCGCAGTGTGTTCATCTGCCTTTACCACGTTACTGACATATAAGGATCCAGTCCCTAGATTTAACCTACCTTCTTATGAGGTCAGAAAATACATGTTTCAATCATATTTAAACATATTTAGAGTCTGTTCCTAGCAAAAGTTCCATTAATAAAAGGATAGAGAATATATCAGGTAATTTTAGATCCCACTACCTTATTACAAAACATGTAAGTAAAAACCCATTTATAATGTTCCATTAAATACATCTTACATTTTTCACTCTCCTGTCAGTCTCTTCTTGCCTGTAAAGAAAAAAGAAAATACCTATTAAGTAATATCTATGAACCTCACATTGTTAATTATTAACTAGAAAAAACTCATTTTTACTCTAAAGTCCTATGAATATTAATACCACCTGGAAGTTCAAAAACCTTAGGCAGTGTATTATCCATCAAAAGGACTTTTCCATATTCACTGGTTTCATGAAATATAATGGTCTGCTTTCTATAAAAAAACAAAGTTGTCTTTCTTCATTATTTTATTCATTACAGTCTGATTTTTAAAATGCATTATTTACATTTTTGTATTTTCATTTTAAACAATGTTTAAACCCAATCAAAAGGGGGAAAAAACCCAATATGTGCTCATGGCAGGAAAAAAAAAAAACAACAGGAAACAGGAGTGAAAAATCTTAAAGAGAGGGAAGAAAGTAATCTTGCACCAAGTTTTCTTTTCCATTATGCACAGGGGTTTTTCACTTAAGTTTCCCAGACAAAACTGCTCAGAGACCCACCCCCTGCTGATGTTGAAAAGTGGGGTTTAAAAAATAGCCAGGAATCTCTGCCTAGGAGATTTCGCTCTATCACAAGAATCAAGTGTTTTTCCCCTCACCTGAAAAAGGGTCATGGGTTTTGTAGGAAAATTTAGAGACAGACGTCACCACAATGTTGAAGATGAAAAAATATGAGTTAATTAACAAACAGATGGGTCACCCTAAACCAACGGTACTTTCCATCAGAGACGTAAGCCAGATCCGCGGTGCTTCAGAGAGATGGAGGAGCCTGAGCTAGGTGAACTCTTAACATCGCTTTCCAGTCTGAGAGTCATAGGCAGTACGTGTATAAGGCAAAAGAGACGCTCACGTATTGTACGTGTGTCAGACATACAGAACACACACACACACAACATACCTACACAGGGAGACAAAGGAAAGGGGGAGAGAACGAGCACACAGAGACACATATTTAACTTAGTTTTCAAAGAATCCACAAAGACCACTATGACCATTCCTCCCCCTAAAACAAACATGAACTGAAATGAACAGTACGCGCCTCCCACCTACTCCTGAAATAGCATAACAAAAACAAAGCTCCCACACGACTGTGGAAAGGTAAATCGGCACAGCTACTTGAACACATTTGGTAGTGTCTGTTCAAGCTGAACACACGCTTAGTCTATGACCTAGAATTCCATTCCTAGATACGCACCCAGCAGAAAAGCTTACAGATATTCTCCAAGTCGTACAGGAGCACCTTTATAGAAGCACCATTTGTAATAAAATAAACAGGATCTACACCTCTGTCTTTCACAGCAGAATGGGTAAATTACAGAATATCCACACAATGAAATATTCCATAGCAATCAGAACAAACAATCTGCAACCACACGGTTCAATCTCACAAACAAGGGGAAGCAAAAGAAGGCAGACAGTACAGACTGTTATTCATCCATGTCAATTAAAAAACAGGCTTCCCAAATGTGTGATGTCAGAAGTCAGGACAGCGGTTACCCTTGTCGGGGAGGATGGACGTGACTGGAAAAAGGTGAGGGGCTTCTAGGGCGCCGGTGATTTCTTATATGTTGATCTGGAAGTTGGCTACACAAGTGTGTTCCAAATCTAAACTCTGTGAATTATATATTTCTAGTATGTTTCATTTTCTATATGTATATTACACGTCAAAAAAAGCAAATAAATTTCACAGCCCTAGTGCTTATATCATAGCTTATCTCTTGAGTAAAAAGAGATTTTTAAAAAAAAAAAAATCTTTTAAAAAAAATTTTTTTTAAAAAAATCAGCATTTAATTTTAGAAGTAAGGAGGATATCTAGAAGCTGACAATATAAATAATGGAGTTATAAAAATATATAGCCTCTGTTTATATTAATGACCAACATACACACCTCAGCTACTAACCAAAGCACAAAAAGCCATCAGTCCTCAATGCAAAAGACATACTAGGCTGACAATCACAGTATTATGAACATTCAGTGCAAAGCACCCTGCTTTTATCATAAGCACACTGACAGCAGAAGGAACAACAGAGCTCACTTGAACCCCCTGACCTCCTTTCCACAGCCCTCTCTAAAAGGTTTCTAATCCAACACATTCATTCACTTTTTATTTTGATATAGCAATAACTATAAATACAAGACATGCCTTATTTTGCAATTAACACTCATAAAGCAGTGACCTTGGCACTATAACCTTTCTCTCACTTTACATTCCCTTCCGAATATGAGCATTTATAACATGCTCTTGAATACAGTGACATACAGGCCAGCCAAATTGCAGTTCTATCACTGAAATGTAATGCCAGGAATTCAAGTAGTCAATGATTTGCTGGAGTCAACAGAGGCCAACTTCTGACACACAACAAACACATGCCACCGCAGGGAAGTCAGTAACCGGCAGCTTCTTCGCCTGCTGTGGCTGCAGGCACAACCCTATGGCCTTTCAAACAGAACAAGTGTGAGGGCGGAGGGGGAGTTCACTTGACTCTCCATGAGCCACCAAAGATACTGCCCAACCCATCACACCCAAAAATAAGACAGTCCTATCCACAAAGCTGTCTAATTCCCTTATAACAAATATTTTAAGAGTTGATATGGTAATTCCATGTATAAGAGCAGGGTCTTTGGGTCAAACGTGGGTCCCGTTGGTTCATCTCATCAATTTATTTAACTCTCAGAGTTTCAGTTTCCTTCTGGAGGGACCAGAATGCTGTCCCCTAGTTTAGTACATTATGAGAGAAGTACACAGGACTTGGTAGAGTCCCTGGCCTCATGGTAAGTGCGCATCAAGCAGCAGTTACCACTAGACTGAAAGTTACATGAGGGAAAGCCCATCTTACTTACTGAGGTACCCACAAAGGCTTCCTGGTGAAGCTGGGTATCACTATTTAAAATTGCGGCCAGCCTGTCTGACATTTCCCATCTCTCATCCCTGCTTTATTTTTGTATTTATAACCAACTACTGCATGCATTCATTTACTATCTGCCTCTTCTCCATAATCCAAAAGAAATGTTTGTGGTTTTGTTTCCTAAATGTCCTAAGACAGAGTTTACCACTTGGCAGGCATAAAAAATATTTTATTAAAAATGCCTAGCACAGTGCATGGTACACAGAGGCTCTCCAATATTGATCTGAATACATTTATTTAGCTTACAGAAATGTAAGTTAGCAAGAGAAAAGCAGAAATGACAAAAAGCTCAGGAGATACCTGATAAATATTCACATGATGTCAAAGAACAGTTAAACTCCATGAGCTTAACTTAAAACACCCAATTTTGACTCGAATTGTATTGATACTCATAGCTGGACCGCTTTTTAAAGCTATTTTCTTTAAAATTGCAATAAAGGGTAATTCTTTTTTTAAGGGAATTCTTTGTAATTATAGATCAATAACCCAAAAGAAGGCACAGATTCAAAAACAAAGGCCAGCTTCACAGTGCTGAGTACAAAGATTAAGCGCTAGTCTCTGTGATGAAAAAGCTTCCCAGTAGAGCCCTGAAAGACAAAGGCCAAGGAATCGAAATCTTTGTTGAAACCCAAATTTATCATAAAAAGGGACACAGATGAAACATTAACAGTCTGAAAAAATGACCATGTTGAAGATGTTGCTAGCCTTCTCGGTGTATTATACACTAATTTAAATATTGTGTGTAATATTCAAGAAATAGCAAGTATGACACAGTTATCATCTTCCTCCCTGTTAATGGAATAGCTCAGGTAATTTCTTCACTACCTGACAAAGGTCCAGAAGATATGTACTCATCACAGAGCTCTAAACTTTCCGCCAGAAGTCAGGTAAAAAAAAAAAAAAAAAAAGAGCCACAAACCCTCAAGTAAGTCCACCAATAAACAAGATCTACCTGTAACCACCTCATCCTAACAGCTTTAAGGTATACGAAGAACCAGGAAGCTCTAGGTCTGATTCCCCCTTTCTTTATTCAAAGCTATTTTAAAATACTAGTACTAATCATCCATCAAGAAGCACCATCTCCAATCAAAGAATCAAGGAAAGAAAATCCATACAGATGTTCTGGCCTCTTCAGGAGATCCATGCCAGATTCTTCATTGAGGTGGCAGCTCAGCTAAGAGGCCAGGCTCTGGGGTCAGACCTGCTGGGTGTGAATCCTGGCTCCACTTTACTAGCTGTGAGATCTCGGTTGTGTTGTTTAATTCTGTCTCCATAGTCTCACCTGGAAACAACATACCAGTCTCACTGGGCTTAAAACCGACATTTGAAAAGTACTTAACCAAAGCAGATCAAGTAAAGGAGACATTTCAAGACTACCCTCTGATTATCCATCCCAACCACCCCATATGGTGGAAGGGGAGTGGCCGGAGGACAGTCAAGTTTCCCCACACAGAACATTTTCCCCCTAGAAGAGGCATTTCTCTGAAGCAAGGTAAAAAACATTCTTTCATGTTATGCTTTCCTTTTCCTCTTTCTATGGGAGGCTTTGAAAGAGAAATTATTTCTAGAATAAGGTCAAACAAAGGGCAAAGCAAATGAGTGTGGTATTACTGTTGTTGGCCAACCACCCATGTTGGGGCCGAGCCAGCCCTCCTCACCCATTCTTTATCTACTAGGGACTGCCTTGGTCAACACCCTTCAATTTTCTAAAAGCTCCAAATCTGAGGGGAAAAAAATGTGGTCAAAAATCTAGCTCCCTCATGTCTGATAGCACAGTTTGGGAACAGAGTGTTAAAGGATGAGATTCTAGTTTTACCATAGTTTGGTGCAGCCAGCTTGTTCTAGGGCTTGAGAAATATTTCCAAATATCTTCTGTTTAGTTTATCCAAAGAGTGAGCCCTGGGCCCACCCGTGTGCACCCAAGTCAGCCTTCCTCAGAGTCTCCTGTGGTGGACTGCGGAGACCTGGAACCCCACACCTGACTCACAACCGTCTCCCATAGTCAACCAGAGGCCTGGCTCAGAGCCACCAAGCTTTCAAATGTTCATATGGAAGTTACCTAAAGCCACTCCCAGAGCCAGTCCAGCAGACCCAGAACAAAGAGACAAAGGAAAATTTCCCCCCAAATAAAATAAAGCTTCATAGACTCTGAAACCAAATCCCACTTCTCTGTTTATGTTCTTCTTCCCAATCCTGATACACCTTCTCCTCAAGGTACCAACTTCCTCACTGGCAGCACTGTGAGGCTCAATCTTCTCATGTTCTGTCCCAAAATCATAATCCCCAAGCACTGAATTCTCCATGCTCCAAAATCATCTTTCCTCCCCAAATCCCAGCCCTCATCCTGCCCAAACCAACCTCAGTGACGATCAAAAATACACTTGTCTTACTGAACCATCATACAAGGAAACGTGATTAAAAACTCATGCTGGAATTTCTGACAAAGTGGGAGCATCTTTGCCCCAGGTACCACGGGGGAAGACTTCCCACATCCCAACAGGAAATGTTGTTTCCTATCCACTACCCCATTCTTCTCTGGCTACACGGAATCTGGAATTCAATACGAGAGGCAAGTATAACTTCCCACCTAACCCAGTCTCCTCCCTGGCCCACACATGCATCCTTCTTTCTACCCCTCATCCTACAGTCCCCATCATCTCCTTTTCTTGGTGCAGAGTAAGTTTCCTCAGAGCGACTGCGGCTCACTGGGTGATTATGTCCCCAGGCATCCACTTCCTGAGGCCACTTCCCAGAGTAAGTCGTGGACCCAACCCTTGGGAGCCAGTTCTCACCCTGCCCTGCCCTGCCCTGCCCTGGGCGGCACCAGCTGACCTGGATGTCGCCACTTGGGAGAAACTGGGCTCACTGGATACTTGATACTTCTCCAAGCCACTAAGTAATTTCTGCCCTCCAGTTGTTGCTTATGAAGTCTGGCCACCTGTTCACAACTTAAAAAAAAGTCAAGAAATGAGGTCTTGAATCATGATTTCATAAGCAGTCCCAAGAAGAAAAAAGTGTGTGGACTGTATCTGCTTTCAATCTGTTGGATGTGCATGGGTTTAGGGAGGAGGCCTGTGTGCAGCCGGGGCAGGCGGCTGAGACGGTTCAAAGCAGATGTCCTTCTCACGACACAGCGGCATCATTTTATGTAAGGAATGAGACAGTCTGCCTCCAAGTGGGAGAGAGGAGGAATTCTTAGGGTTGCTCAGAATACTGAGTGAAATTTTAAGCAGCATAGTGAGAAAATAAATTCTAACGCTACTGTCTCTGAGGGAAGGGCCTGTTTTTATTCCAAAAAAGGAATTTATGACTCTATCAGGTAATGGCTTCTTTTTCTGTTAACAGATATTTTTATAATGGAAGCTCATCCATTGCATTATTTTTGAAGGAAAAAAATGCAAATCTTTCTCAAATGACTGTCAAAAAGAAGGAAGAAGAGATGTGGGGATAAAAGTTAAAGATGAATTTTTGAAATACTGCGCTTATTTTTTCCTTCTCTCAAAAAGTAAGCTGCAGTTGAAAAGATGAAGTTGAAATTCTTCCTTTCCTCCCACCTTCATCCCTAAAAAATGAAACTGTATTCCTATTTGACAATCTGCCAGTAATGTTAGACACTTGTGACTCATAGCTTTTAATCTGCCATCGCTACAAAACGCAGCTCTACCTGATTGGGGAAACTAAAAATGGCACTTGAGAAAATAACACTGTATCTGGAGATAATTAGTGAGCACAAAGAGATAAACTTAATGGTTTCTGTACTTACCTATGTGAGAAAAAACTCTTGGAAATTCAACAGTTTTTGCCCTAGCAACATAGTGCTTATTCCAAACAAGACAAATGAGTAAGTACCCTCTCGTTAAAAATAATTTGTTATTAAATTTCACACCCCTCCCACATAGTACTAAGAATAGCCAAGTTTCACATAAAGAGAAAGGAAAAAAAAATGCATTCGAAGACACTGGCACACAGTTTCACTTAAATAACGAAACTGAAGAATGCTGTTGCTGGAGATGAAAGGTGGGTTTTGTTTCTAACTCTCTCAACCACACGCTCTTTCTGTAACATACTTTTTTGTATGTTTGCTATTACATAAAACTGACTTCACAGCTGAGACTCACACATGCCTATCCCCTGTTAGACTGTAACCCAGAAACAGCCAGTTCCTGAATACAGAATTTAGTAGCCATGATGTACGCTCTATGTACTAAATGGAGTTATGACATTCAGTTATATCAAATGCACTGGGGAGAGGCTGGAGGGGGACCAGTGACAGGCTTCCCCATCATTTCACTGCTATAGGCATCAATCTGGGCAGCAGCAGCAATGGGGACAGTAGGTTTTGGTTTTAGACATGAGAAGTTTGGGGCACTTCATAGACAAAGTAGAAATGTGAAGTAACTGGTAATTAGACATAAGAGTAGGGTGTTCAAGCTAGAAATCTGGGTTGGAGATATAATCTGGGGAGTTGTCTGTATAGAGATGAAGTGTGAAGTCGGAAAGCAGCAATGAGGTCACCTAGAAAATGAGTAGCTAGAGAAGAGATCTAGGGATGGAGGCCTGGGAAACCCAACACAGAAGGACTAAGGAGCAGAGGAGAAACCAGCAAAGCAGACAGAAGGAGCATGCAGTGTGCATGCAATTACTGTTGTATTATTTTCTTAACCCTTATATTGTCTTACACAAGTACTACCCCCAAGTACTAAATGACTACTTCTTTTCAAAGGAGGAAAAAGAATGAAGTATTAGCATCAACAAAAATCTTGTCAAAACCACTGATGCTTCTAAAATCAGCAGTTTAGGAAAATATTGGGCGTGACATCTCAGGTGCCCTTCCAGACTTTGGAGCCCATGCTCAGCAAGGTCAGTAAGAAATTCGACTGTCAGTATAACTCTTCTAGTCTTTAGCATCATGATATTGGAACAATAACGTGCCAGGTGAGAAACTTTCCAAGTCAGTGTTTCTCTAACTGTGTATCATGAAATATGAGAAATCGGTCGTTTGAAAGGGAAGTAAGGTCAAAACTTTTTGCAAAGTACTCCATATTTTCTTCTTAAACACACATAATAGCAAATGAAGTTCTGATAAGTAAGTCCTCTAATAAGAGATCCATTTTACTTTTACTTTAAAAAATACACTTTTTCTTATTTTTTGGAGTTATTAAATATTATTAAAATGTTAAGGGACATTGGTATTAATGAAGTATTTTCCAATTGTGTTCTGTTTAAGTCCACTTTATGCTTAATTATATCATCTATATTAACAATAATTGCCTTATATTAAGCACTTTATATTAATCACTATGTTGACCATGTTGCATTATCTCCTTTAATCCGCTCAACAATCTAATGATTTATAGATCAGGAAACTTGGACTCCAAAAGCTTAAAAACTTTCCCAAGGTCACAAAACTATTAAGACTTGATGTGATCCATACTTTCCACAGACTAACACCCTGTTTTAGTATTAGTGTAGCAACCCTTTCTACCTTAACTTATTTTTAATAGTTTCCTTCTTTCTTAATCCTGAAAAATAATTCTCTTTATAATATCCTGAAATATGTCTCAATTGTCTCTCAAAGTGTTGGCTCAAAATCTATCTAGGGCAACAATAATTTCCCACCTAAGTCTGTCTCCCAGAGAAAAAGGTAGAAGCTCCCCATTATCACATTTTCTGGCAAAATTAGATATATATTCCACTGTCTTGCACATACAACTCATTATGGGATTCCGCAGATGGAAAATTGCCAAAGAATTTTTAAAAAGACTTCCTTCCAAGTAAATGAAATACATCACAATAATTCTCATAGTGAGAGAACTGTGAAGCTGAGATTCCTCGTACTTACCACTAGTAAGCTTTTGTGAGTATGGTTTCTATGAGATAAGTACCCATCAAATATAAATAATAAGACTATAAATTAAACACAAACAAGATGAAATGGGAAAATCTTTTGGTTAGTTTCCCAAAGGTACATTTCCTCAAAAAAAAAAAAAAAAAAAAAAGGAGAAAACTGTAACTACTTCAAGGTTTGTGAAAATAAACAAAATGTATTTAAAGTGACTTGCATGTAAATACTTATTCCCTTTCTGATGAACATGAAAGTTCTCTGCAAAGCATAAGGTGTAAATTGTTATTAGTAAGTTATTGTATCATTACCCCAAATCCTTAGCTGTTATTAAATGTGCTATGTGTGTACAGTACAAACTTCACATTGTCAAAGTCATGCACACCAAATTATTTATTCATGCTACATATTCAGAAGTCTCCAAATTGCTTATAAGTCCATTATTCTCCCTGGTCTATAAGCAAGACTTGTTTCAAAATTTTAGTATCCACCATGGGAAAAGTCAGTACCATGCTCCCCCCACCAAAAAAAAATCCCTAGTCCAAGTATATCATAAATCATTTTAGTCCCACATTTTCCCTGTTCTAGGTAAGCCTCTCTTATAGTGTTTATTGGAGCATTTCTGACATTTTAAGAAACAATTTTTCATAATTTTATCTGATTCAAAAGTTCATAGAGGCAATGCAAATTTAGAACAGGGCTTCTTGACTTTGGCAATGTTATTATTTTGAACCTTCTAATTCCTTGTTGTGGGGGATTATCCTGTGCACTGTAGAATGTCAAGCAGCATTCCTGCCTTATTCACTGGATACCACTCTCCTCTCCTTAAGCAGTACAATCAGAAATGTCTCCAGTCATTACCAAATATGCCCTGGGGGGCAAAACTGCCCACAATTGAGAACCACTGTTTTAGAGGATCTAAGGATTTAACTGATTCCTCTTAATAGAGTATACTCAAGGTTCCATGGACCTAAAATTAGCTGAAACTAAAACCAATCTATCTCATGAATAGAAGTGAATGAAGTCTGAGGAACTAATTGTCCAAGAAAGATAAAATATTAAATTAAGAACATTATGATTTATCTTCCTTGCAGTTTGTATAAAGCTACCTGTCTTTCATTAGAAAATTAACACCATGCATTATTTTAAATTTTCCACTTATATATACCATTGCCATTTCCTATTTAGCCTTGCATAGAACACTTCAAATTTCAGAACATTATCGAAGTATCACCAATCACCCTATATAATTCATTGAGAAAGATTGGTCATGCTTCAAAGGAACAACATAATTGCCTTTCAAATTCAGATTAATATAACCCTACCTTCCCAATTAACTTTCAAGTTCAATACACATCCCATCCAGATGTCCTTCAGAGTGGTTTACATTTATTGCAATCAATTTCAATTTTTCCATTTTATTTGTGAATACCTTTTTGAAACTTCCAAGACAAATGAATCTAATGAGTTTTTTCTTCTTCTCTCTCCTCTTCACCATATTTAGTCCAAACCAAACTCAACTAATACGTCTCAGGCAATTTTTCTCAAATTTTCCCTTTATATTCCCATGATCGTTATCCCAGCTCAGAATTCAAATTTATTAAGTCTTCTTTAGTGCATGCCTACTCTCATCCCCAAGCCTGTTCCTCCTTCCACATGCTCTGCCCTGGTGAAGGGGCCCCAGTTTCAGAGCCAGAAAGCTAAGCCTAAACCAAATAACTTCCTCTCCCTCAAACTCTCACTTCCCCACCACCCAAACCGCAGCAATTCTATACCTCTCTGGAATTCACCTCTTCCTTCTCAGATGTATTTCCTGTCTTCAGACTTTCCCCACTGCTCTTCTTCTCCACAGAGACTTCCTAATAAACTGGAATCCCCTCCATGTCTTATTCTTGAAAATCTATTTATTATGGTTTATATCCCTCAAGTAAAGTTCAAAACATGGCATTCACAGTGATGATCTGCCCACACGTGGTTACCTCACTTTTTGACCTGTCCCAACACAAACTCAACCTTCTTCCTGTAAAACAGCCCCCAGAACTCTCTCAGCACCCTGATCTCTCCCACCTCCATATGAGAGATAATAGGAGGTTTTCTCTTCCTAAAAGCTCTTGACTGTTCTCCCCCTCTTTTGAATTGTTTGTCCTTTCAGATTCAATTCAGATATCACCAGCCTCCAAAGCCTTTCTGTCTTCCAGGAGCCTCTCTCATGCAAGTCCATGGACGCCCAGCACAGAGTGCTTTTAAAGCATTCCATTATGTTATGATGTATCGTGGATGTCTGACCAGTCCCTCTCACTGAACTGTGTTCCATGAATTCAGAGACAGAATGCTGTTCATCTCCAGCTAAGTACTTAAAATATAGGCACTAAAATAGTACTAGAAAGAAGAGATTAATCTTCAGCCTCTTCTAAAAATCTGTGCTACCAATTATCTAGAGTCATTTTTAAGGGGCCATTTGGACCTTTCCATTTGCTCCCTCTCATCCCCACTAAATTAGAGCTTCCCAGGCTTGAATTTTAAATTTAATTTTAGTTACATCCCCATTTCCATCTTTCAGCCATTTCCTGTTGCATTCCATTCTATTCTGACTTTAATCAAACAAGTCTAACACAACAAGACCTGTTTACTCTCACGCCAGAGCCAAATATTCCATTCCTTCAGCCTAAAACGCCCAGAATCTGTCACACCTTTAACTCTTAAAAGTCAACTTCCAGGAAACTCCCAAAGCATAATGCCATGTCCCTGAAACACCATCACTTTGAGACCCAATAGCTCATACAAATATAGAGCTATTCATCCACTTCTACCCGTTACTGATGTTAATACACTTTGTGTATCTGTCTCACTGCTTCCAAAGGAACTTCGAGGACTAATCTCCTTTCCTTCTCACAAACATTTTATACACAGTTGACACTTGAACAACACTGCACATGTAGTACTGTAGTACATATTTACTTACTGAAAAAAGTCCACACGTAAGTGGACCCTCACAGTTTAAACTCATGGTGTTCAAAAGTCAACTGTACTGAGAGTTTTGTTGAATATCTTTATAAGATGAAGTAAAAATATCCTTAGGATAATAATGTCATATACCCGCTCTCTGAGTAGTTCCCATTGATTTATCCCCTAGAAGAGGTTCTCAAACCATGGTCTCCAGATCATCAGTAGCTACAGTACCATGGAACTTGTTGGAAGCAGAAATCCTCAGACCCTGCTCCATTCCTACTGAATCAGCAACTCTGGGGTTAGGAGTCCAGTCATCCGTGTCTTAGGTGAGTCCTCTGGGTGATTCTGATGCATGCAAATGACCGAGAGCCACTGCCCTAGAAATAACCAATATTAAAATGACAGCTTAACTGAAACTACAGCTTCAACTAGTTTAGCTACTTCTCTTAAAAAGGAAGTTAGACTGAAACATAATTCCTCTAGACTTACCCAACCAGAACTTAAAACAAACAATAAGAAGCACAAAGAAACCCAGAGTTAAAGTGAAAAGCCTAGAACTGCCGCCAACGATTTCCAAGTGTTGACCGGAAAACTTCAGCGTGCTTCACCGGGCTTGGGTGTGTGTAAGAGAGCACCACAAGAATGTACTCGATTTGTTGCTGTTGCTGCACACTCAACTGGCTCTTAGGATGTCCTGGTTTAGGGATCTAAAGAACAGGGAAAGTCACTGAGTTCATTGCTTAACACTCCATAAGAACCAACATTCCATGAGATCCAGAAGAGAATACCTAAGCACAAAAAACATGCGCCGAGTCCACAGAACAAGATGTTTCAAGAAGCACAAAAGTGATTTCTCTGGAAGTTTTCTGAAAACTTAACCACTGTCAGCTTTAAAGGAATGAATGCTACTCAGAAGGTTAAAATAAGTCAATTTGGTTGCAATCATTTTATGATTTCCCCATAAAATCACACATTCCTGTTCTATGTCTCTGATGAAGGATAATAGGTGAGAAACCGGTCTGGTCATATTTTTGTATTATCTAATCTCCAATTTGTTTTCCCTTGTTAAGAAGAAAGTCTGGATTAAATGACATTGGACTAACTCATCTGAATGTGGCGAAAAACTAAAACAGCATGAATCTAAGGCCACCTTATTAGAAACTCCTCCCCATAAAACTATAATACCAAAATAGCTTCCATAAAAATGGTTGTGTTGAAACAGAGTTGCAAGGTACCATGCACAAACACTGGCACAGACCAGCTTGTTGAGAAAAGGTACAAAACATGGATAACAAAAAGTGGACAGTGACTGCACAGACATATTAAACTGCCATTGGTAAACTTCCTTCTTTAGGTTCTAAGATTTAAAATAATGTGAACATATTCTGGTCTGTGGATTAAAGCAGGTCAAGGTCGTTACCTCTGAAAATAAGATCTAGCCCTTTGGTAACTTGAACATTCAAGCTACTAAATCTGCAATAGAATAAAAAACTAAAATGTGGATAAAGTACCAATACTATATAGACAGTCACTCACTGAAATAAGAAAAGATCAAAGCTAAGTAAAATTAAGTATTCCTCTTGTTCAAGTCTTTCGCTGCTCTGGTTAAGCTGGGAGTGAGACAGAGGGGAAATAACTATACCCCAACCAGGAGATTGGACTGAAGTCAGGACTCCTGCCTTCGCTCACTGAGTGGCCTTGTAATAGCCCCCTGATCTCTTCTGGATCACATTTGTCCTCTTCTGTGCAAGGACTGCATTGGATGAAATTGTGCTTTTAGTACCTTCCAGCACTGACTGTCTGATTTTTACCTCTTATAAAGGAATACTCCCTAACAGTATGTTTCTCAAATTAAATATTCTCACTACAGTTTTTAAGTTGATAGGAAAGGCAACATAGAACCTCCCTAGAGTCTTCTGGTAAGTGCAAATAAACAGTGAACACTCACATCAACTGGATGACATGACTAAGCATTTTGAACTAATATAAATAAATGTTCCCGTGTACTCCCTTGATTATAACTGTGGGATAATGTGCTCCAGAGTTGAAGGCTGAGAACTTTTTGAATATAGTATTTACCTCCTCATAATTTTATGTCAACTTTTAAAAGGCTTGTGAAATTAAAAATTCTTTTATAATCACAAATGAGGTAATTGATAGCAGAAAATAATAAGTTTTCAAAGTCATTCCCTTAAAAGCAATTCTCAGACATAAAAAAAAGCTTTCAAACGATGTAACCCCAAATTTCTTCTTAAACTTTCAATAGAACAACATAAAAGGGGTCAAACATCAGATTGCCAAATTATTTATTCAGGAGGGAGAGAGGAGGAAGAAAATCATGAACAACGTATTTGAGAGAGAAATGAGTATTTAGAAGTGCAAAAGTTTACCTAAGGTTATTCCTTCCCAACCCCATCAGTCTGTTTTATGAATGAACAAATAAGACTTGACACCTTTAGACAAGATGATTTACTACTAACTTCTTGGTAAGATAATGCCTTTCCTACTTCCATAGTTTTCTTTAATACAACTGTTACTAAAATTAAGAGGACAAATTATCCACTTATAAGTCTTTAAGGAAATAGCAAAAACAATCACTCCTAATAGAAGATTAAAGCAAGAATAAACTGTTAGTGGGCTATTCAATTATTTTTGCTTTCGTCTTAGAACACTGTTGAATATTATGTTTATATAAAATAGATCCAAATGCTCATCGTTGTTATCATAGTAAACAAAATATCCAAAGATTATGGAGGGGGAAGGGTATAGCTCAAGAGGTAGAGCACATTCTCAACATCCAAGAGGTTCAATCCCCAGTACCTCCTCCAAGTGGAAATCAGTGAATAAACCTAACTGCCTCCCCCTCATAAAACAAACAATACAAGCAAAGATTATGGAGAGATCATTAGTTTTCCTTAAATCTTTAATTTCTTAAGATTTAAATTGGTAGATACTTTTCCATTGACTCCAAATATCAAAGAACAAAAAAGAAAAAAAAAACCTATCCTCTTCACACATAAGGGTAAGAGTATTTAAAGGTCCTTCCTTTCCTATTATCTTATGTTGCACAGATTGAGTCTATAGGAGTGTCACATGGGTCACCCCATTCTCTCCCAGCAAAGGAGTCACTCCAGTCCCTCTGCCACACTTTTCCTTTCTCCATATACACTGCTCTTTCCCCCCCACACCAGCTCCTCGTATGGCCAGATCCTGTATTTTCTCTTCTGCCTTATTATCCCAAGGATAAAATCACATTGCTTAGTTCATTCAAGAAACACATCCTTACGATCTTTTCTTAAGACCCACCCACAATTTTTAACCAGAAAGTCATTTATGCATCTTATTAAGGTGTTACTGGGAATTGGAGGCTAAGGTTTCCAACTGAGGAAAACATACAGAACTGAATGATACTGTACACTGTATGTATGTATCACATTTTCTTTATTCATCCATCGAGGGACATTTAGGTTGTCTTGTCTATCGTGAATAATGCTGTAATGAACATGGGAGTGCAGAGAGCTCATCAAGATTCTGATTTCAATCCTCCTGGATGTACACTCCAAAGTGGAAATACTGCCATATGCAACAACACGGATGAACCTGGAGGACATGATGCTAAGCGAGCCAAGCCAGTCACAAAAGAACAAATACTGCATGAGTCCTCTTAAATGAGGTGTCCAAAATAGTCCAACTCTTAGAAACAGACAATAGAATGGTAGTTGTCAGGGACTAGGGCAAGGGGAAATGGGGAATTGCTGTTCAGTGGGTATGTGGTATCAGCTGTAAGAGACGGGTAAGCTCTAGAGATCGGCTGTACAACATTGTGCCTACGGCTAACACTGTATTGTGTCCTTAATCATTTGTCAAGAGGGTAGATCTCATGTTAAGTGTTCTTACCACAATAAAAAGGAGATTAGTATGAGAAAATCCATAAATTAACTCATACTTAAGAGAATGAAAAAAAGAAAGAAAAAAAGGCAGCAATTCAGCAGTACTTTCTCTCAGCACCTTGGGTCCAGCCCCTCCTCTCACACACGTCCTGGAAGTAGACAAGAACCATCACTAAGTGTTCTCTGCTCCTTCCACAGTGTTCCTGCTCTCATCTGACAATCAGTCACCCAATATTTTATCAATCACCCAATATTTTATAATTCCATCTAGTTCCGGATAGACTAAGAGTTACGAGTTAAAAATCTACCATAAAGGTGAAAAAAATAAAGTAGGAAATAAGCTATCATGTCGATTATACCCACCATGATGTGCAGAGAACAAATAGCCTAAAATTTTATCATGAAGTATCAATAGCAGTTAATAGCTAACACATAAGGAATATGCGTTATGGGTCAGGCATCTAAGCTCTTTACTGTAATAACTCACGTAACACTCACAGTGATACTTGGGCCACAGGTACTAGTGTTGTCCTCTATGATATAGGTAAAGAAATGGAAGGACAGAGAGGGTAAGGGAACTGGCCAGAGATCACAGTCAGCACTGACCGACCTGACATAACCAGGCATTCAGCTCCCTCTCCTAATGAGGGAGGACTTCCTGGATGAGGCATTACAGAGCCTGGCCTGCGAGAACGGCTGTCCAGGGGAGGAAGCTGACCTAACTGGTTGACAAAGCTTGTGTGGAAAGGCCATAAAAATGCAAAGGAATAAGCAACAAGCGATTAGAAAGCAGAACTCCATAAAAGTCTCCAGTGTACTTCGACTTGACCTTTGTGTACGTGGCAGCCATGCTGGGCTCCTGAGTGGAAATACATGGTCCAGGATACAGACGAGATTTGAGGACAGTATAGACAAAATCTGTAATTTCTTTACAAAAATCAAGTCAAAATACCGTAAGCATTTAATTATCTGGCCAAAGCAAGCTTCCCTGAATTCAAACCATATAAAAAACTTAAAACAAAAAGTCGATTCATTTGTGAGGGTGAACTCTAAATGCAAAGCTACAAGCCCTGCCAGCCAGCAGCCTGCCAGGTGGGGGACAGGTGCAGAAGAGGGGAGGCCTCGTGCACACACACGCAGATGCACCCCAGCCTTCAGAGGTTAACGTGCCTCCTTTCAGACTCGGCACTTTAAAACACATCGAAGCTCCACGTCAGTGAGCTTGTTTCAGATCAGTTTACCAAAACGCCTTATGATACTAACAGAATGTAACACTAATCCCAAAAGCTAGTTTTAGTACTACCTTCAAAATCTATTGAATGCATAATTTTATCTAAAAATATGCTTAAAATACCATATCAAAAAGAACCTTCTGACATCTCTCTCCACACCTTGATTTATTTTGTTTCATAGTCCTATCACCACCTCCCATTATCTTCTATGTTTAATCATTACTGTCCTCCCTATTAGAATGTATGCCTAAGAATGGCAAGACTTTGCCCTTTTCACCATGAAACTGAATCCCAATTCCTGGAACGGTACTGCCATGCACATAGTAGGAACTCAATAAATATGTTAAACTCATTCATTCATCCAACCAGTTATTGAATCAAATTTCCTGGTGTTACACATGCCGTAAAATGCTGCTATTTTTCCAACTTTGATGGATAGACGTGGAAGCAGTTTGGGGTTATAAAATTCCATCAGGCTGAATCAGATGTTTTGCAGACTCTGTGGGCTTGTTTTTCAGTGCTGTTATCTGGGAGTGGGGTTTGCAAGGGCGGGAGGAAAACACAGGGCGAGTAAGTACATTTTGTTGTATGAATTCAGATGCAATGTGCCTGAAATGGTCTGTTCTTTGGGGGATTGCACGTATTCTTGTCTGGAATAGTTGTTTACAAGAGATGCAGAATTTAGATTTAAAAGATGTTGGCAAGAGAAAAAAGTAAGCGACAACTTTTGCTCATGCTGTAGGGGAATACACAAAGCAAATGAGGGAGGTTAGGTATGGCAAGCACTGGCCTGGATTGTGGCTACCACACAGAGGTATTTAAGGCTGGACCCCAAGGCTAGGACATGTTGGATTCTCTAAACTGATTTAAATATCCAACTGGGTCCAGAGGGCAAGCCCATGGTGTTTCCCTTGAGGCCATGACATTCGCCCTGGAGTTACTCCAAAGCAAAGCAGTTCCTCGGACAAGAAATCCAGCCAAACATTTCCAGAAGGCACTACAGAAAACAGATTTTGGACTTAAATAAATATTCCCTCTTTTTGTTGGAATTTAAAAGGAGTGAAAAAGACCATAATTTGATTATATGCATTGACAATTCCAACATTTCCATTTGGATGCTCTACTGTCAAGTCCAAAGCAATGTGTTAAAATCTCATTTCCATCTTGCCCCCAAGCTAGTTCCCATTTCTGTTTCTGCTAATAGATGCACAAACTCGAAAGCTGGTCCTTCTTGCTCCTTCACTCTAATCAACTCCCATCAGGTCTGCTTCAAATATCTTCTCATTTACATTTTCACAACGACTGCGTTCAGTAGTTGGCATCCTTATCAAAACACCCATGAACTGCAACACTTTCCTAACATCTCCTCCAGCCTCCAAGCTATTTCTCAGTCAATCCATTTCATACTTCATTACCCCATCTTTCTAAATCTCTGCTTTTAACATTATAACCTTCTGCACCAAGCTTTTGGTAATAATCCCACCACCTAAGAGATAGCTCAAACTTCCCCAGCCAGGATACTCGAGGTACCACTCAAGCTGGTCCCCACCTACCATCATCCCACCTCCAATCTGCCAGGCTAGACTAGAAACTCATGCCTTACACTCCCACCTCTCCCCCAGATAAGTGTAGGCCTCAAGAGTGACGATCTTATTTAACTTTGGTCATTGCTTTGCATCTAAAGGGCTCTGTAAAATGATTAAAACTTCTCCCCTCTACGCCTTTGGATGTGCCATCCTTCCTGCAATGGTCACCCACCTCACTCAAATCCTACCCAGCTTCCAGATCCACACTCAAGCCTTACATCTCCCTCAATATCTTTGTTAAATCCTCACTCCAGGGTGTGATCACTATCATTTACTGCCTAAATCCCTGTTACTCAGAGTGTGGGCCTCATTGGCATGGCTGGGGAGCTTGCTAGAAATACAGACCTAATGAAAATCAGCCCTACCCAGACCTAATGAAAATCAGAACCTGCATTTGAACCAGATCCCAAGCTGTTTTATATGCACATTCAAGTTTGAGAAGCTCTTGTTTTAAACACGCTAACTCTCAATAAAGTCTGGGTAATTTCTCACCTGTAACTTCAAAATATTACAAATTTCTATCTCCAGAACTTCCTTCCTACCCAACCAACTTCATGGAGCTCCTGTCTGACAGATAATACACATTAACACGTTAAAATTTCCTTTGTATGATCTTCCTATCTTTTTGCAGAACACTCTTAGAGGCAGAATTGTTACAATGGAAAGAAATCGGGTTTGGAGCCATAACGAGGGTTCCCACTTGCACTAAGCATATGACCCTGAGTGAGTCACCAAACCTCTCAGTTTCCCTATCTGTAAACTCAGGCATCCACCCTTTCTTATAAAGAGGTCATAAGAGTACAGAAGGCATTAAGCAAAGCATTCAAACAATAGTTTCTTTCCACTCTCCTCCACTCCCTCTCTCAAAAGGGGTATTTTTCCTCCTTTTATGTAGTCAATAGCCTTAAAACAAGTGTTTTCTATTATTGTAGCTACCCCAACCTATTACTTTTTTAAAAGGAAAACTTCCCTTGTTTGTATTCTTCTATGTCTGTATCTAGGGCTACTATTAGTTTCATGTATCTTTAGCCTTCTAAAGCATCACATTCACAAAATAAAAGTTTAGTAAATACTTCTTCTTGTAATGAAACGTTTACATTTAACAACTAGCAAGAAATCACTTCTAATGACTTGGCAGAAGAAGTGATCAGTCCATTTGCTGTTAAGTCTTAGTAAAGGAATTCTCCAAGTGTCGCTGTGCTTAAGTCATTTCTTGGACTTTGCTTCTCTGAGTCACTATCTGATCCGCCAGGAGTTTCATCTGACTGGAATTAGGCTGAGCTATTTATTGTTACACTTGGTGCTCTATGTTTACCACCTGTTTCAAACTCTCCAGTGGCTACACTGATAGCTGGACTTCGGGCAGTGTACTGAAGTAATTCTTCCTCTTCAATACGCTTGGTAATATGACTATAATTTATCTTTTTGCTTATAGCTTGAGCTTTCAAGCAGGACTTCAAATTATTAATCATTAGGGTTTTGTATAAGATTTAATATACAGTGACCTAAACTGTAATGAAAATATTATTTATATACATTTATAATATTATATATATATAATTTATGAGCACTTATTCCCAGCCAAGGATGTTCAGAGGAGGTAGTCATGGTTTAGCTTGGTTTTAACAAGTAAAATAAAGTATCAAAAACTGGTAAATAAATAATTTATTTAGAATAATTTCTTACCAGTTCTATTTTTAAAGACAGGTCCCATGCCAGTGCTATAAAGGTCAAAGTGTTGTAGTATGATCTTGAGCAATTTAGATTAGTAAGGTTTTACAATCCACAGCCTTTAACAAGAATGTTCCATTATCGTGGCAAACACGATCGAACATTCATAAATATTTGTGTGAAATCATAAAACCTATAAAGGCATTTATGTGTGCATACCAACAAAATCCAAACCCTCTGTTATTTCTGTACTACCCCAGGTGAAAAGACCACACACGTAGCATATTTCTTCTATTTTAAGCACACATGTGTCCATTTAACATTCCTAAAATTGAGAGCTCTTATAATCACTGATCTAGATTAGATGGCATGTTGTACTATTTTATCTACATGAAGTTACTTAGCTCACAAACTAGAAAAAAATTTAAATTATAACATAAAGATATTTGCTATGTATCAAATGAGATAATATCAGTCATACACACAAATCCACGTGTTATACAGCTGGCCTGGTTGAAAAGCAGCTCAGACAATTTCAGTCCCATAGCACTAGAAAGAATACCAGCAAGTTTTTAAAGACTGTTCAGGGCTATTTAGACAACACAGTGGAAGCAGCCCAAGCTCTGCAGACTAAGACACCACCTGAATCTAAATCCTAGCTCTCTTATTTGCCCAAGGTCAGAGAGCTAAGCAAGTTTCTTTTCTCTCTGACTCCCTTCTTTTCATTCATTGAAAGCAAAATGGAAACAGCTGGCTGGGCTGTTACTAGGTTAGAAATAACTAAGGTAAAACACCTGACAGATGGCTTGTATCACCCAGTTTGTCGAAACCTAACCGAATATTTCTGAAATACTCTGGACACTCTAGTACAATGGTGCCCTCACCTTGTTGCCATTCATCACTCCAAATCCATCATTCCCTTAGAGTTGTCAACTACAAATCATTGCAGTGCTCCTCAAGAGACGAAAGCATTAAGACTGAAGAATGCTTTTTCATCTTCTCCACTTAGGGTTTTAAGATCAAGGTAGAAGAGGAGTAGGTCATGTGTCTCTTCTACCCACACAGGATTCAGGGTCTGTATGCAGCGCATACCAAATATCCAATGGATGCGGTTGACAAGCTACAAGATAAAAAGCTCTACAGGTGAGAGAACTCTGCCCCTAGGCTAAGCCTCACATACCTGCCATCCACCCTCTGCAGCCCACGGGACTGTGCTGCCTCTGGCTACCCTTGCGGCAGTCATCGCCAACTCCAGCATCAATGGATATCAGTCTGTAAGGGATTTCTTTTTCCCCTGCCTCTTTCATGTTAGCAGAATGAAAAAGAGAATGGGAAATACAAGAAATGACATAGAGCTCTATTCTTTAACCTGGGATTGGCATGCTCTGGACACCTACATTCAATCAGCATACTAGTCCTACTTCTCCTCCAAGACAGGGACCAAGCCCTTCTGGTGAAATGAATTCTTCATCAAAATAAACAAGGATCTAAGGACCCTCAAGATCTGGTGCCTAACTCTTTGAAGCCTTACACAAATTTTCATATATTCTTGGTGTGTGTGCTCTACTGCACAACATTTTTGACATGAGTACACACTATACACAAAATAGAGCAGCAGCTACCTACCTAGTAAAGATTCTTCCTTCTCAATATTAAGTCAAAAGAAGTCTGGTAACATGTCAGCCAAATCGTCCACCCAGAGACTGACTCTTTTGAAGATTATTTCTGTATCTCAGTAATGGAAAAAGAAAAAAGTATACGGAACAAACGCATTTCAACAAAGTCTAGAAGCCATCAATGTTATTACAATGTAATGAAATGGTGAAATGTAATAACAGTGATACTTGATATTTAGGGATTTCTCCCCAAATTGCTGAAACTACACAGAGCAAGCTCTTATTAAACTGATAGTGGTTAATGCAAACAGAGCTTAACTCAAAGCAGCTGCTTCTCCCAGGTCACTCAGATCTCCCACTTTTTCCTTTTTTAAGAAAAACTGGCTTACCTGAGGTGTGTTCATTCAAAGTATGTTTTTAATCTATTTCTTTTTTAATGGAATTTTATTACATTAACATATACATTTAATGTCACAAGTGTACTTAAATTTATACGGCAAGTGTACTACCCTTGAAACTAAAGGTTTCTCAGTAACACTTTTGGAACATGATTTCTTAAGCTTACTGTGTACATTTGATCAGTAGTGTCTGAAGCAATGGTAAGCTCGTAAGAAAAAGTGATGGCCCCTCACCTTGCCTCCCAACTTCAGGAGGGATGATAGAAATAAACCAATAAACAAAGAAAAGCTGGGATTTGGATCTGTGTTGTAGGATTGCTTGTGCTTTGATTTTTTTTTTCTTTTTTACATATGGAAATAAAAACTTTTTAAGGAAATAAATCCAAATCAAACTAAAATATTTATGATATTTCAGAAAATATACTGAAAACTGAAGTCTCAATGATGTAATAAAATTGTATTGGTCTCACATACACAGGGGCAAGAGCAGCTAACTTAGCTGTCTGTTCTCTGGTTTCTAGCCTTGCTATTCCAACAAAATAGAAAAACTGATAAAAGTTGACTAAACATAAACGTCATAAAAACATCTATTTTAATACCTGCTTCCTAATTGGAAGAAGACATAAATCCAAAAAGGCCTAAATTCTTATTAAAAATAAATAAAGAGTTTACAGTTAATCATCACAATTTAAGTAGCCAGGGGCCAGGTTTTTCCCTCCACATTCTCTACAGGGTATACATATCTCCATAGGGTCAAGAATTCAAATTATAAAAATGATCACAATCTATAATTTAATACCATTTACTGAGCACTACTATATGTCAAGTACTATGCACTACATACATGACTTTATGTAAATCCTTACAACATCCTTGTGGGTAGGACTCTCCCCTAAATGATATTTTTGCTAAGCTCTAAGACAGCAGCAATTCCATCTCTCTTGTTCACTGAGAAGCAGTGTAATCACAGGAAGGAAAAATAACCTGGCTAAGGTCATTCAGCCACCAGGCAAGTGAATGGGCTGGGATTACACCCACATCTGGGGACACCTAAATCCCTGCTCTCTCTAAGAGGATTATCTGTTCATGACAGTTAATGCACATCGACTGAATTTCTGTTGCATCCTGGGTAAAGGTGTCTAAGAAACTCAGCCTCGTGTACACTTGGAACAGTTCAAATGAACTGTTAAGAAATCTTCCCGTTTCTGTGTGCTCCTGTTCTTCAAATGGCTTTTATCATGCCATAGTCAAAGGTAACTTGTGAATTTTTTTAAATTGACTTTGGCACTAAGCTAGGCAAAAGTTAAGAGGTACCAAGGCAGATTGCCTGACTGTGGAGGAAACAAGGCTTACTGTCAACGTGTTGGCAAAACTACTTCCACTATTGGTCCCTGCTTTTAAAAATTGCTATTCCTTCTCCTTGAGCTTCTACAAGAAATTCCAACTACCTATATAACTACTATATTTTTCTACCCAAGTCTTAAGCATACATTTAGATTGGTGATGACATGAAAACATTAAAATGTGTCTAAAAACTTCATATGAATGTAAGCACGGAACACCTCTCAAACGTCAGGTAAAAACAGTATCAGTATTTACCATCTGCACATCAGCATAAGAATTAAAACTTCCACCAACTACTTTGGAAGGCACATGGTCCAAAAGTCCAATTCTAGGTTCACTCATGCAACTGAGCAGAAACACACATTCTTCTTTTAAACTGTACAAATTTTAGATTATGCTGTCATACTCTGGAATGATATGTGAAAGGCAATACAGAACTAAAGTTCAGTGACCGCTTTACCAGATCTGCTTGGCATTCTGAAAGATAAGAAAGAAAGAGAGGAAGACCTGGCAAAGAGAAATCAGTTTCCATCTTCAAAGCCTGGTTTTACGATTTCCAGGAGGTCTTCGTAATTAAAATCTGACTTTCAAATAAACATTTAAAACAAGGTATCAGGAATTAAGGAGACAAAGGGAGTAAGTAACACATTATCTCTGCCCTCAAAAAGTTTCAAGTCTAGATAAAAATTAGATACAGGTGGAAACAAGAAATGCTTTGAAACCCCAGATGAGAAATCAGTGTCACCTCTGGTTAGAAGTGTTTCCCGAATAAAAAGCTGAAATGACTGTTCATCTCTGTATTCCCAGAGAACCCTGGGTGTTTAACACAATGTCTTCTAACTGAACTCGTGAGGACATTTCCTCCATTATAATGTGAACCCCGTTAAGGGCAGGACTCCATCTATGTCTGTAAAGTATCGGCCACAGAGAAGATGCTGAATCAACTGGCAAGAGACTGACTTTTCTGAAACCAGAATTTCCCCTTACTGGATTAAATGCCACTTTCTAGGGGGAGAGTATTGCTCAAGCAGTAGAGCACAAGCTTAGCATGCATGAGGTCCTGGATTTAATCCTCTAAAAAGAAAATAATAATAATAATAATAATAATAATAATAATAATAATAATAATAATAATAATAATAATAATAATTTAAAAACCTAATTACCTCCCCCAGAAAAGAAAAGAAAAAAAAAATGCCACTTTCTACCCTGTAGCTCCAGAAATAGATGTGAGCTCACACACCTCACACCTATACCCTTCACTCAAATAATCAGTTTTTTTTTCAAATAATCAGTTAAATCAGACCAGAATATAGCAGATAAAAAAGCAATGCCTAATACCTCTAGTCACTAGTGAATCTCTCATTTTCAAAAATGACTGATAGGACTACGGGTATTATATGTATGTAATTGTAAAAGTTTGATTAATTCCACACAGGCAGCCCAAAAGCTAATTATGTGAAAAAAGAATCTCTTCCACAAAAATAGCTCTTTCTTTGGTTTAACTCTTTGAAGGACCCTGTTATAAAACAAATGCTATCTGATCAGGGAAGCAAGTGCTACCACCCTCCCATGACTCAGGACAGTCGCTAACCAGGTGCGCCACTAAGTGAGATTCTTTGGAGCAATGAATTTAGAACAGGTCACTTTTGAAGATAAAGATCTTGGCCATAAAAGTCTACCATATGAAGTCTCACCTAGCAAGCCGAGACAGAATCAGGCCCCATGGCTTTTTGGATTTGAGGGAGTTAGGGAGCTGAGGGAGGAGAGCTGGCATCCAGAAACTTGTTGATTTGTCCAACAAATCAATTAAGAACTAGAAACACGTACCAGACAAAACTTCAGTTATTCTAGAGTTTGTCCCAGCAGACTCGTATCTCACAACCTTTCTCTGCAGCTAAACAGACTCTTAGATGTTCAAACTTTGCAATTAGAGACCGTTTGAAAACGTGGCCACAGATTTTTGCTGCTGGCCTTAAACAGGGCCTTGGCAACCCCGAACAATTAATGTTCCCCTTTCAGTAACTACTTAACACCAGAGAATGACTGAATGGGAAAAAGATGGATGCAGGGCAGTTAACTTCCTCTCTGTTTTATTCTCTTCTAATTACTTGGTAGGAAGGGAGGGAACATTTTTAAATAGTAACATGAATTGACAGGTGGAAGTCACCGTGCTCAAGTTACAGATCCAAGTTTGGTTATCATTAAGTTTGTTTTTCCATTTTTTAAAACTGATTACGATATTAAGAAATACATTTGAAAGACACATCTAAAAAAAAAACCAGGTTTAAATCAGAAAAAGTTGAAAATTATACAGTTCAAAGCAGGTATATTTTTACTTACATGAATAAAAACCTAAAATAAATACACATACATACTCATCTCTCACGTCCAATTTGGCACACTGTAAAAACGCCAGCTGGGGACCCGCTTCCTAAGACATGACTTTACAGCATTGCTGCAAAACCAAGCACCCTTTTGAACCTCTAGAGAACAGTTAAATCCTTAAAATATCATTTTGAGCCTCCTTTATTTTTCACAAGGGAAATATGTTAACGCTAATTTTGCTTCCCACTGCTGTTCCTTTGGCAACTAGCACGTGTATCTGTAAAAATAACAGATTCTTGATTTCTCTACCCTCCATTTGATAAATAGAACTTTAAAAAAAAAAATTCAGTCAATAGCATTTCAAGTCACGTTGTATACCAAATATCCTAAATAATGAAAAAGTAAGTGTGTACTAAAACACACTTTTGTTTTGCATGACTGAAATACTGTGTTCAAAAGCAATGCCATCCTGGAACTGTATTGTGAACAGAATGTATCTAAGGAAGTGCGAAAAACTGGATTGGAGTGGTAAGGGGGTGGAGAGAAAAAAACATGTTTATAATCTGTTCAAATTCTCGGCTTAAAAATTTCAATATATAATTTGCTTAGAGCAATGGTTTAAGGACATGACTTAGTTTGAGTCAAACTGCTAGAAATAAAATTAAAACCTTTACTGTTCAACCCTACCTTTCTGCCAACTTCAATCCCCCCAAGACAGGACGTCTGGGCTACTCTGTTGACTTGCTGTCCACAGCGAGTGACCACGCCTCTTAACACCCAGATGCCTCCACAAAGACCATGGTGCTTGCTACGGGAGCCCTCCCAAGGGCATGGCCTGGTGTGCAGGCCTTTCATAGAAAGAAAGTAGGTGTGCAGAGGGAGTCACGCTCCCCTCGTCTCTGTGGACTATGTGTGTTTCTAAGTTCAGTATGGATATTTGGTAAATGGTTAATAATAGGATGCAATTAATCATCAGTGCAGAAACTAAATTTCGTGACCTCAGTAAACGTCTCATCTAGGATAGGTTCAGCCTCAATCTACCATTCATGGAGGCTAAGTCACCAATTTGCTTCCTTCCCTTTGGGGAAGAAAAGTAATAAAGATAGACTCTTAATTTCGACATTGCTAACTTGAATGGATAAGAGTCTCAATTGACTTTTGTGTATATATAGCCCCGAAATAAATGGAATAATTCAAACGTATTTGGAAAAATTCAAACTGTTACTTCCTGCAAGAAGTAAAATAATTCAGTTAGAAAATTAATATGTGTAATTACAGAAATATAAACAGTATCCTAGCTGTGTTTGACTAGTGAAAATTATTACAAATTAAAATAGTAAATCTCAAATTGTTGGAAAATAAGCTTTGAAGTTAGGGTCCACATTATTGAAGCGAGTCAACAGCAACGGGTCTTTAAATTAATGGCTCTTCATTCTCACATACACACAACTCTCTGAGGCTGTGTGTCTTCTATGCTTTTGATCCCTGTTGTCCACTGACAAAGAAATACTTCCCATTTGCCAACATGTAGGTATGAACTGTCCTTTCCTGTTGGCTCTCAGTATGTCCTGCAAACATATATCTTAGATTACACTTTCAGCAAGACCAACAACAGGTCTGTGAACAGTTACTGCAGTCTAACTGGTTGAATTTTGATAGAGCATTTAAAGTTATAAATAGTTTGCCACATTTTTGCTAATTTTAATGCATACAGACGGGCAGGATAATGCCAAAGTACTCACACGTTACTGCACACTCCAATTACAATGAGCCTCTCCTTTAAATGAACAAATATACTAACAAAGAAATACCTAAGTTATTATATATTTGGTTTGTTTTAATAGAGGCACTGGGGATTGAACTCAGGACTTCGTACATGCTAAGCACACGATCTATCACTGAGCTATACTGCCCCATAAGTTATTATACTAGCAGGTAAAAGGTTATATTTCAGCTGAGTGTAAAAGTTTGGGGGTCAGTATCCTACCTTCCCCATGGTTACCTTGCTGGCAGAGTGGAAACTTAAAAGACTATGTCAGGGCCTCTCAACCTGAGCACTGTTGGTATTTGCGGTCAGCCATTCTTTGCTACGGGGGCTGTCCTGTTAAGTGAAGGGTATTTAGCAGCAACTCTGACTCTCTGGATGGCAGTAGCACCCCCATCCCAGCTAACAACCAAAACCATGTCCAGACATTGCCAGATGACCCCTGGGGGGCATAAAAATGCTCCCAGTTGAGAACCACAGGTCTAATCAACACCAAGTCCTTTAATCTACAATAAGGATAAGACAAGATCTTTGACCTACAGGAGTCTCCACATTACATAAGAACAGAAACTAAAAAGAAACGCATTACGATTTCATAAGCAATTATTTGCTCTCCTTCACACCCGCCTCCTTTTATAAAAATGCTATCTCTGGGCATAAGAGCTCAGGCCAACATGTTTAAATGAGCCATTTGCTAGCTTCATCGTGTCTCAGCCCTGCCCTTCCTTCCCACGGTCGACCCCTGTGCTCCTTGGTCCAACAGGATGGAATTGTCACGGGCAATCGACGCTCTTAAGAAAGCTGAGGTCCTCACTGAGGCATTCTCACTAGTACTATGTGGACACACCTCGCTTTTATGCACTTGTGGTTTCCACTGAAACAAGTTGTTCTGCATACTTCCTACTACCGCCGTAACTACGTGACCTCCTGGTTTCAGTTTGTCAGTAATTTAATTTCATTGAAGGCTGAGCCCAGATACTGATTTTTCCTTAGCACTTTAGATGCAATGTCTCATGAAACAGGCTCCAGGCAAGTTTTGCTCAGAGTGCTCTTGGAATTAGACGCCAACAAATATGTTTTACTTAGTCCACAGCCTACTCAAACATCGGCTTTAGAGTTTCAAAACAGTATGATTCCAGGGGCAAAAGACATTTATTCTGAATGGACAGCAACAACTTAAGAAAAACACTTTCAAAGTCAAAAATTTCTTTGCCCATCAGATAGATCTTATGAGAGAATGCTGATTAGGAAAAATAAAATAAATTCGTCCATATAGATATTTTTCATGGAAATTAAACATGACCTCAAACACTGCAGAAGTAAACATGCCATTTTGGTGATGAAACCTAGGATCTCTCAATTGTCTTCCAATTAATCAGAAATGCTGATTGACTAGTCCCTGCTAGGAACATATCTCTGCTGTGTAGTTCAGAAACCCCTTATTCAAAAGAACCAGATGCATATAGGTTCAAAATGTTCATATAAAAACATATAGTTGCTTTTAAAAGATAAACCCTACCCAGGTTTTTAGGTTATACTCCCAAGAGACAATGTATACTATAAAAGAAGTTTATAGACAGGGTTACTCTTCTTTAGAAAAAAAATTGGCCATATTTAAGATTTTATAGTCAACTTTTTAACAACTATTAAAGCAATTACAACAGGGATATTAACCATTCAAATTAAGTCTTTGAATTGGCAAAAGCTAATTTTTCCATTTCTATTATTTCTATAGCTAGAGTAAGATGTTTATTTTTCCTCTTGAAAAATGCTAATTAGGTTTAAGAGCCATGATAAGGGGAAAGCCATTATTACAAAATTAAATCATTTTCCTGTCACGTTTATCTGGCAGCATGGGTTTATTATGATTCACTGACAGCGAATTCAATTTGTAAGAAAAAAAAATCTCACAAGAGTTTAAAATGAGATTTTCTGAAACCATATATACTAACACACAAACACCATTTTCCATCTAAAACACACACAAACACCTGTTTGCATGTTTTCAAGCCCTCCTCACTTTCACTTTCTCATCCATATCATTAAAATAGTGAAAAACAGTTCATTTTTCAAAATCAGTGACGACAGACCAAGGTCATTAGTGTTAATGCTGGTCCCAGGCACGGCTGCCTTCCAAATATTAAGTCTCTTTTATCACTGTCCCACTCTCATTTTTATGCAAGCAAATTATGCCTTAATCTCAAACAATTCTTTTTACTCTGTAAGCTATCATATAACCTCACCATTAGCAACCAAACACTACCATGTTGGACTAGCATTAAAATATAAACTACTATTTCAGTTAGTACAGAGATTTAAAATAATAACATCATGGTCTCGATTATAGACAGCTTCATACTCAGTCCCTAAGCTCTTTTCTTAAATGCTGTTCTGGAATGTGAACACAGGAAGACAGAGGAACGATCCTTCAGTAATCATGAACTCTCAGGAATTCTTTACACTTAAGCTACAAGCCCTAAGTTTAAAATATATATAGAAACCAGTGAAACTTACTTGACAGTGACTCGATTTGATAAATCCTGTAGATCCCCAGGATGGAAAAGCTGGGCTTCTTTCAATCCAATCTGTTCACAAGCTTTCAAAAAAACGTTTATATTATCCTGTGAAGAGAAGTGGAAAGTGATTGCTTAGCCTCTCTCAGACAAAGGTTACAAATTTTTATGATATAACTTCCCAGCTTCAAAGTCCAATTACAGCCAGCAAAAAAAAAAAAAAAAAAGAAAGAAAGGAAAAGAAAGGAGGCAGCAAGACCAATGCATTCATGTATTCAAAAAAAATAAGAATACGTGGGCATGTGTAGCCTTTCCGTCTCCCAGAGCATAAACAGAAGTGCTCTCTTATGCTGGGCATATGCCGTTTCTGTGATCTTTGTGACTGGCACGTTAAACATTACCTGTTATAGGACAAGTGCCTGGCCACTGAGCAGTCATCTACACTTTGATGTCAGCTCTGCTCTGCAAACAAACGCCCTCTTCCCAGCTTCGCACGACAAGCCTCACCTCTCCTCTTTAAAAATAACTCCAGCTACTGACATTCACCCACCCAGAAACTGTTGGCAGAGAAGAAATAAGAGGAGGAACATTCTGTTTCTATGATTACAAATTACAGAACGACTGTGGAATACCACACCTGGAATCCGGGGTTGGTTGCTGGGCCGGCTCTTGACAGACAGGGAAAGCACACTATGGGACCCGGGGGAAGCCCAGTGCTCATTGGCTGAATGGCAGGGTTTAGTTGCGGTCCATTACTCATGCCCGGCCTGCACCTGCCTCGGGAGCTGCCTCCACAACCTGAAATCTACGGTGCCCTCCTATCTAGTTTCAAAAACCAAATCCTCCATTCACAAACCCATGCTTTTCATTCACGTAAACTGCTACACAAACACTGACTACAATAGGGACATCGGGTGAACAAAATGAGCTGGAGCTTCGCTCTTTACTTCCCTTAAAAAAGAAAACCCTTTATGGGGCTGAGCTTGTGCAGATGCCTGTGATTCTCCGCCTTTTCTTTGTGAGAGTTCTCTGGTAAGAGAATGGCCTCCAGGCATGCCAGCATGGGAGGGTCCACTCACACCTGGCAACGCCACATCTGGGATGTGAGCCTTAGGGCCCCTGAAACCTCACCTCCCTCCCTACCAGCTGGCTGTGAGGGACCAGAAGATGACCTCTCACTTGGAGAAAGGCAGTTACTCTTTCCCATGTTGGAAAGCTCATCCCCACAGGAAGAAAAGGCAGGGTGGGATAGCAGAGTTGTGGGGGAGTGACAGGAAGGGAAACAAAGGGAAATGAAGAGGCAAAATTCAACAGCTTAG
This sequence comes from Camelus bactrianus, assembly GCF_048773025.1. Taxonomy (NCBI): domain Eukaryota; kingdom Metazoa; phylum Chordata; class Mammalia; order Artiodactyla; family Camelidae; genus Camelus; species Camelus bactrianus. The sequence continues at coordinate 44,535,278 of NC_133552.1, read as the reverse complement.
ATTCTTGGAGAGGAAGGGTGCTTAGGGAAAGGGGAAGCAAACATATGGCAGAGAAAAGCAATACTGCTAAGGAACTCAGGGACTTTTTTTTAAGTCTATCTGAAGAGGTAGGAAGTTACTCTGGTGTACTGGCAGTAAAAGGCAGTGTGAACCACCTAGCTGAAAGCTGCAGTCCATGATTCATTTTAAATGAGGGGTCAAAGATTAAAGGAACTTAAGTCAAAAGTTGAACAGCTCAATGGAAGGCATTCAATCTGACTTTGTGGAAAAACGGGAAGCAGTAATGTATCGGCAAGATTCCAGGAGGGGCAAAAGTGATGATTTTCTTAAGCTCACATAATTTCTAAAACCTATGTTATCTAATTACCAAATTATTCAAATGAATGGTTCTAAAACTGACCCAACAAGAAGAAATGATTTGGCATACAAGTACCCCAAATCCTACAGGAAGCAAATCCCACTCCAAAAAAGGAAAAATAATCCATCAGGAGCCTTCCCACAAAATCAATTTGGTTCTGAACGTTTAAAATGTTATAAAACATAAATTAAATTAAAAGTAAACCTATTGAGCAGACAACCCAAATAATTCTTCACACATTTTACAAAAATATAATAGCATTCATCCAGTTGACAAATACGTACAGATAGATAAGGAGAGATAAAGTCACACACACCTCAAACCCATCCAAGTATTTAGACAGAAACCACTTAAAATCTAAAGTGACTACATTTCACTGAACACAAAGGACAAAAGACAATGAATATGATTAAATTCTAGTTTTAAATAAAACCTCATACTAAAAAGAATCTTCTAAACAGTTCAATGATGCTCAGGTTTAAAAACAGACAAACGTTATGAACAAAGTCACACATGGCCTATGTCGCAGGAACAGGTTGCACCAAGAACAGAATTGTAACCTAAATCATGCTTGCTGGACTTGAGCCCGCTGGTAATTTTTTTTTTTTTTTTTTCGTAATTTCAAAGGGCCTAGGCAGAGACTTGCCTAAGGAGAGATAGGAAATTATTTTTTTTTCAACAGTGAGAATTTTTAATGCTACAAACATGTTGGAAAAATTAATTTAACCCTACAAATTCTGCACCAACAAGATATCCTACGCCCAGGATTTTACTGAAGGGAAACGAAGGTTCACAAAAAATAGGTCCATAGCAATTTTTACAGTTCACTTCTATAACTGATTTATAATAGTTTCCAATACTGTCTTGAGAAATGGGGCCTAATGAATATTCAAACTAAGTAAAAGATTCCCCTCACTTACTACATTCCTTTCACCACTAAGAAGACATAACCCAGGCATTTGCAGAATACAGAGAAAGGTCATCATTTCGTGGTGTGATTTAAGAATTCCAGTATATTTTAGATGAGAGAAGTTGACCATGGAGGAGTTCACTCTTGTGCACAGAATGAGAAGTTGGAGGAACTCTGATTAAAGGAGAGGCTTACCCTGCTTCTACTGGCTTCAATGCAGCTCAGGTGTTGATCCTTTGAAATGGATGCCTGAGTGGAGGGGAGGGAAAAGCAAGTCCTTGATACCTAGGCCCAACCCTGAGAAAAGGATTAACAGGTCTTGGTGCTTGGTCCCCTGAATGGTTTGAAAATGCCCCTTGGGATGTGTGGATTCTGATGACCTCTTCCAGGAACTTGAGCACTTTTAGCATCTCTGCCATCTCTTCTTCTTTAGACTGTAGGAATCTTGGACCAGTTCTTGGACCAGAGAATGGAGTTCCTTCCTCAAAAGCTCGTTGACCCTCATCATTTTTCTGCCAGTATCAGTGAGGCTAAGTATATTTCATGAATCTCTGTCAAGCCTGGCATTCTCTACAGATGTCTCCATGCCAACATTCTACTTTTTAGCAGCACAAATCTCATCAATGAGTTGGCATTCCTCCTCAATCAGTGCAGCCAGCGTTTTTGCCATCTTCTATTTGTGTCTCCCATAAAGTTGACTTCTACAAGACTGAGCAAGTCTGAAAGTACCTGAGACTTCCACCAATATGCTGATGACAGGCAGACATGCCACTGTCTGCCCTTCTAGGTTCTGGAAAGTGAATCGTGAACTCAGGCCTTTGAGCAGCAGCAACACCACGGCCTCACTCAGCTTCCCAAAGAAGAGCCCTAAGCCAAGCTACACAGAGGATGGCAGCCCCTCCATGGCACTGATCCACCACAGGGCTCTGCCCTGTTACCGTGGATTCACCAGCCACAAGAAGCTCCGGGGAACACACCAACATTCCACCTGGAACCTAGACAGCAACTGACATCCTGGATAGGGCAGGTATCTTGTCAGTGTTGGAGGAGGGGTTGCATCAGAGGAGAGGTTTGTAACAAAAATGTGATTCTCTCCATTAGGGTCTAATGGTCATTTTTTCCTTCCCTCTTTCCTTTTGTGTTGATCTCAATACACAACACAAACGCAGGGAAGTGTATTCATGTTAAGTTTATGGTTTCACACGTCTTTAACCTTCCTATTTCTTTTAATTTTATTTTATGAGTTATAGTCAGTTTACAATGTTGTGTCAATTTCCAGTGTAGAACTAAATTTTTCAGTTATACATGAACATACATATATTCATTGTCATATTCTTTTTCACTGCTAGCTACCACAAGACCTGCTGGGGGGAGGGGGGTGGGAAGGGACAGACTGGGAGTTCAAAATTTGTAGATACTGACAGTTATATATACAATAGATAAACAAGATTATACTGTATAGCACAGGGAAATATATACAAGTGTTTCCATGTCTGGGCTATTGTAAATAATGCTACTATGAACATTGGGGTGCAGATGTCATCCTGAAGTAGGGTTCCTTCTGGATATATGCCCAGGAGTGGGATGACTGGGTCATATGGTAAGTCTATTCCTAGTCTTTTGAGGAATCTCCATACTGTTTTCCATAGTGGCTGCACCAAACTGCATTCCCACCAGCAGTTTGGGAGGGTTCCCTTTTCTCCATAGCCTCTCCAGCATTTGTCATTTGTGGACTTTTGAATGATGGCCATTCTGACTGGTGTGAGGTGATACCTCATTGTTGTTTTGATTTGCATTTCTCTGATAATTAGTGCTATGGAGCATTTTTTCATGTGCCTATTGATCATTTGTATTTCTTCCTTGGAGAATTGCTTGTTTAGGTCTTCTGCCCATCTTTGGATAGGGTTGTTTGTTTTTTTCTTATTAAGTAGTATAAGCTGCTTATATATTCTGGAGATCAAGCCTTTGTCAGTTTCATCATTTACAAAAATTTTCTCCTATTCCATAGGTGGTCATTTTGTATTGCTTATGGTTTCCTTTCCTGTGCAAAAGCTTGTAAGTTTAATTAGTTTCCATTTATTTATTCTTGCTTTTATTTCTATTGCTTGAGTAGACTGCCCTAAGAGAACATTTTTGAGATGTATATGAGATAATGTTTTGCCTGTTTTCTTCTAGGAGGTTTATTTATCTTATGTTTAAGTCTTTGATCCATTTTGAGTTTGTGTATGGTATAAGGGAGTGTTCTAGCTTCATTGATTTACATGCAGCTGTCCAAGAAAATTATTAAATAAAATTTTCATCTGTTGAAATGCCAAGAAGCCATAACCAGCTCAACACATTAAAAGTGAACAATTTAGTCCTCATTTAATGGAATCATTTTCACCTGAAACTAGTAAAGATAAATAAAAGTGAAAACAAAGAACAAACTTAAAATGAATTTTATCTCATTCACCTGGTAGCCAGGACTCCAAGTTACCTCTGCCACTGACCAACTGTGTGGCTTTGGAAACATTAGTCAACCTTTCTGGCCCCATTTGCCTCACCTGTGAAATGGGTGGTTTGTGGATCTGTAACCCATTACCAGGGACAAACACCTCTCTATCAGAGGAGGGAAGCCCGGCCCTGCACACAAATATTTCACAGCCCAATTTACATAAAAATCTTCAAATCAAAAGCTGGCACTAAACATCTGCAATTCCTACACTTCGAGGACCAAAATAAGCTTCACAAAAAAACAAACAAAAAATGATGATCCCTGAAGATCTGGAACAACTCCTTTTAGTTTTAAATTTGTCTAAGACCTGAATAAAACCAGACACTATATAAACAGAAAATGATGTTTTCTGAAGATTCATATTCTCACCAATCCCTCCTCCACCCCTTAGGCCTGAATCAATTATAATGGCAGTCAACAAGTGTCGGGTGGAGGGAGCCAGGGTAAATGAGAGATTAATGAATCAGGAATGGTACTTGCTAACAACTGAGGCAAGATGAGGAAGCTATGAACATTTACCAAGATTCCCAGATTGATTTTATCCCATTGTGGTATCTCTATTGATAATCTACTGCTTCACAGCAAGTTATCCAAAACTTTGCAGCTTAAAACCATAGACACAATTTTCACAGTTTCTAAAGGTCAGGAATTCGGGAATGACCCAAGTAGGATGGCTTAGAGGTCTTTCATCAGGTTGGAGACAAGATGTCAGATGGAACTACAGTCAAGAACTTCCTGGGGCTTGAAGGAGCCACTTCCAAGATGGCTTATTCACAGCTGTCAAATCAAGGCTGATTGTTGACAAGAAGCCTCAGTTCTTCACCAAATGGACATCTCATAGAGTTGGTTGACAAGTGATTCAAGAGAAAGCAAGATGGAAGCTAAAGTGTCTCATGACCTAGATTTTCAAATCACATTTCATTATTTCCTCAGCATCCTGGTTACAAAGGTCAGCCGCATTCAATGTAGGAAGGACTACACAAGGGCATAAACAGCAGGTGGTGAGATTCATTGGAGACCATTTTGCAGACTTGGTAACACAGTTTACTTTCTGGGCCCCAAGATTCATGTCCCTCCCACATGCAAATACATCAAACCCCTCTCGAGGCACTAAAAATTCTCATCCCTTAACAAGGTGAGCTCCAAGTTCAGAATCTCATCATTGAAATCAAATCAGATCTATGTGGGCAGGAGGCACCTCAGGTGTCATTCCTTAAGGACAGCCCCTGAATACAGTTCCTCTCAACTCAAATGCCAGTGAACTAAAGCAACAAGTTACCTGCCCCACACACACCCAATACACAATGGTGGGACAGGTGTCGGGTAATGGCTTGACATACTCCAGCTCTATGTGTGGAGAAATCAAACTCACACTCATCCACAAAAATTCTGAAATTCTGCAAAGCATAGATTAGTAGGTCCTTCATTAGGATTCAAGGTCAGAGAACACTTCCTTTACAGCTTTTTGCTTCACCCTCTGGACTCTTGGTTCCACTTTAAAAATGATCTTTCCATTTCCTTGAAAGGTAGCTTGTGTTTACAGAAGTGTAGCCTTCTCAGTCTGCTTCCTGCCTGTGGAAGTTTGGAGGACTAAAAGTCTTTTTATTTTGTAATCCTTTGTCCCTTTCAGTCTAAGTTTACAAAGTTTCTGCAAATACCACTCCCTCAAAAATACTATACGTCTTCTGTGAATCTTATCGGACTTCATTAGACAAAAGCCACAACCACAAATCCCTTCAAGACAAGCCCTTCTCTACTTAGGTCTGCTGAGGTGACAGAGCGATAACACCCTTAAGCTTCTTAGAAGCCCTACTGCTAGACTGGACAGATTTCCAAGGCACTGCTTTGGATCTAAGATCTTAAGGATTTTACAGCCACCCCCTCAGCTTCATCTTCAGACCACCTTATTTTCCTGCCAGTGCTTTGAATTTGATCTTTGCCTGAAACCATTTCTCAATTTTCTCCATTTTTTCTGGAAAAACTCAACATTTATTAACTTAAAGAGGCTGGTAACTCTCAAAACCTGCAATTCCCGTGCCCCCTTGTGTTTCTCAGCCTGCCCTTGACTTTATCTCTCACATTTCACTGTAGTCACCAAGAGGCCAGGCAGCGCCTTAACACTCCACCTGGAAATCATTTCAGCTACACCACCTAGTTAATTAGGTACTATATATATATATATATAACATATATATATATGTATAACAATCACTATGTTGCACATCAGAAAGTAACATTGTAAATCAACTATACTTCAATAAAAATAAAATTTCCTAAGTGTACGGGGTCAGTAGCTGTCATAAACAAAAATGGGTTCTTTAAGTAAAGACAAGATTAATAAGAGATTTCAGAAGCCCTGATAAGATCAAAATCCTAACTAGTTCTAAAGAAGAGTGAAGCTGCGCTCAGGGCTGTGACCTGAGGCGCATACAAGCAACACCTTAAACCGAAGCTCCCGGAATGGTATCACTTGGAAGTGTTTCCCATCAATGAACCAAGAGCTCCTCCCGTGCTCAGTCTGACCTATTATTCCCAGTAAAGTTCTAGGCCTACTTTAAGCAAGATTTTTCAATTAAAAAAATTTTTTTTTAAAAGAGCGTGTTATACAGTTCCTCCAAACCTGAGCACATGGTGGTGCTGATCAATTCATCCTGAGGCCAAGAGACTTGGCAACCTTGATTTCTTTTTTTTTTTTTTTTTTAACAACATGGTACCAAAGCCTCTCTACTTCTGGAACTGACAGTGCCAAAAAGTTGGCAGTTACGTGCCAGTAATCAAGAGTTTGTAATCATTGCTGGAGGCAGAGAAACTGAACTGACGTCCACACTTTAGAATAACGGTCTCCAGTTAGCCATGTCAGACTCACCAAAGGGGCACGCAGAGTCACCGCCTGGGTAATGCTGATGCACAAATTAAAGAATTGCTGGCTTAGCCTCTTGCTACTCAATGTGTGGTCCACACACCATCTGACAGGCCTGTCAGAAATGCAGATACCATAGCTCCACCCCAGGGCTACTGAATCAGAATCCACATTCTAAGATACTCTTCCAGGTGATTAGAGTCTTTGTAGACAAGTTTTCTAGCAAATAACAAAATGAGGAAACTATTTCCAAGTATGATTTAAAGCCGTGTTTCTCCCGGGTGAATGTGAGTCGCCTAAGGATGACAGAGCTCCCCATCAGATCATCACCAAAAGTACCTGAATTCCGTCCTTATGATACACTAATTATGATCAATCAAAATTTTTCGAAAGCAACTCCCAAACAGCAGAGTGACAACAATATCTCCAAATCTGCATTTTAAGTATACAGTTTCCGTTAAGAAAGCAGTTTAGTCACAATTTTGATCAGCTGGCACTAATTTTTTTAAAAAATTATTTGGGAGAATTCATCCTCTATTTTATGGCTTAGCTAATAAAACATAAGCTCTGAAGCAGCACGCCAACAATTCATGACTATAACATGCAGGTAAACACATAGATCCAGCTCCCACAGTTATTTGTGAAGAAAATGAACAGCTGGTCTTTAAGTTTTCCTTGGGTCCCTATTCTCCCCAGAAGAAAAAAGGCTCCATCATTTGCTGCTAAGAAAAGAACTGAGGACAAGGAGAGCAGCCACGTTTGGACACATGTGGAAATAGGAACAGGAACCCACCAGGAACACTTAGAAGGAAGTGCCCAGTGACACTGAGGGTCCGGGGGATTATACGTGACAACTACGCCAGCATCCTGGCGATGTGATTTTTCTCCAGCACTGCTCTGCAGAGCAGGAGCAGAGACCAGACCGAGAGAGACAAAACGGAGAGCTGGCAAGTTAGGGCAGCAACAGATCAAAGAAATGCGGGGACAGGGGAGGAGTGAGTGCTCTGGTAAATGGCAGAAGAAGTTATTGAAATGCCTGGTCAACTCGGTTACAATTAACTACACAGGAGCAGTAACCAGCTTTGTCAAACTGAGGCATGAATTAAGGTACAGTCTTGCATATCGTTCAAACTAAACTTTACATCAAAAATGAAGTAATTCTAACACTTACCTCCTCTGTTAAAGAAAAAAAAATGCTGACATAGATGCTTAAGAAGTCATGTCAGAGAACAGATTTTGGCGGTTGCCAGATGTGGAGGGTCGGGGGACAAGATGGGAGTAAAATCAAAGTTCTGTCCTCGAATTATCCATGTTGTATGTTCCAAAGTAGAACAAGGAATTGCTTAAAGAAACATGTCGTAATGATGCTAAAACGCATATTTTATGAATCAGTAAAACGTCTAATGAAGGAGAACTACTCAGTAAAATTTTAGAGGCTGCTGGGAATTCATGCTCATCAGCGCAGCGGCCCCCACCCCCCTTGAGAGAATCTTTCACAGGTGATGTGTCTGCCCTCATTTAAGCCTTTCCAGCCCCAGGGACTCCCTGCTTTATGAGGCTGACTCACTTTTAGTCATTTCCATAACAAAAAAAAAAGTCCAAAGACTCCCTCACTGTAATTGTAAAACACATCCTAACTCTGTTTGCTAATGCAAAATACATCTTGTCTTTCTCCCACAGGAGAGCCTCTGAGCTACTTAAGAGAGCTCTCCTGCCTCACACAATCCATGTGTTCCCCCACCTCACATCTCTTTAAAGATCCCTGGTTTCCTCCACATCCCTGGTCCCTCATGTGACACATTTTTTTCAGTTCTCATATTATCCCAACTGGCCCTCCAATTTTAATAACAGCTGATTTTCCCAAAATCCTCAACTTCTCATGAAAAGAAGCTTATAAAGTCTTGTTATTCATTTTGCACATGGGGAAACTGAAGTGTAAGAAGGATATGACTTGCCTAAGGTCATACAGTAAGTGGGGGAGCTGGGATTCAAACCAAGCAGTTCAGGTCCAAGCACTGTATTAATTTCCCATTGCTGCTGTAACAAATTACCACAACTTAATGGCTTAAAACAAGATAAGTTTACTGTTCTACAGTTCTGGAGGTTAGAAGTTCAAAATCAGTCTTGCTGGGCTAACGTCAAGGTGTTGGCACTGCTGCATTCCTTCTGGAGGCTCCGGGAGAAAACCCATTTCCTTTTCCTTTCTGAGGTCCCGTTCCTCCATCTTCAAAACCAGCAGCCTTGGGCTGAGTGTTCTTCCCACCACCATCTCTCTGGTTCTCACTCCCTCTTCCACTTGTCAGGACCTTTGTGATTCTACTGGGTCCAGCTGACTATCCAGGCTCCTCCCCCTCCTCAAGATCAACTGATTAGCAATCCTAATTCCACCTGAAACCTAATGTGTCCTCGTCTTGCAACATACTCACAGGTTCAATGGATTTGAGTGCAAACACCTTTGAGAGCTGTTCTGCCTACAACTACCATACCTCCTGAAAGACAGGTTCCTGTGTGTTACATCCTCCCTTCTCAGAGAGAAGCATCTGTGACTCAAAACAGGACTCCAGGTGTGGTTAATCAGAACAAAGTGCCAGCACAGAAAAGGTCAATAATAACGGTCATCCTGTAAAATGAGGATAACGGACTGACTGTGGGGATGGAGTAAGGAAATAGCACACTTCCTAGCATATAGTAAAGGTCAGCAAATGGAGAGAATTTACCCAACTTCTTGTGTTACAGACCATGAGTACTTTGCATTGTGCCACCTATATTACACTGTTGGCTGACTAAGATCACGTGCGATGGCAGTAGCCAAGGCTGACAATGACATCACAGTTCACAAGATGACCTATAAGTTTTAACAGACCAGGAGGCTAGATTCCAGATTTCAAATCTGGAATAAAAATAAGGCGGATAGAAAGAATATGAATTGGAAACCATGTGATCCTATTAGGTGTCATGGATAAAGGCATAAATGCATGATTTACTTTGTAGACAACAATCACTGGATTCATGTGATTTTTTTTCCAGCTAAAATGCAGTTGAAATGTATTCCTGATAAATATCCTTTTGAAGACTGAGGCCTATCAGATAATTTTTAATTCCAGGTTTTGATACCCAATACATGAGCTATGCCTCATTGTTCTAATATCTATGAACTAGACTAAGTACATTTCCCATGTTTTCACCCCATCTTTTTTCTTAAAATAAAAATAGGGCAAGCATAAGCCCTAAGGCAAACTGCCAGAAACCTCTCTCAAGTTTACATGGATTTACATTCTGGTCCTTAAAACTGAGCATTTTAACTCAACTATTTGATTTTACCTCCAGACTTTATTATCTGGTCCACTTTTCCATCTCAGCGATACCAAGGCCACAACAAGAGACACTTTGCAGGAATTAAGGCGGATGCCTAAAAGGAGAAGGCTGATAATATGAATAAATAAAATATACATGAATAAAACGGGCACAGTGTTGAGGAGATGACAAAAGAGAACAAGGAAATCAGAGACCCCCGTCCTGTACGGGACACACCATACAGTGGTGGCCTTCAGGGAATGCAGGCCTGTTACCAGATTCACTGAGAAGCCAGCGATGAGGATTTTATTTAAAATCTGACAGTATGCAAGTATTGGCTCAAATTTTAAAAACAAGCAAAAACAGTTTAAGTCAAACAAAATCCATCATGGGCCATTTCATGACCTCTAGCAGGTCTCCTGAACCCCCCGTGGGACCAGCCCAGTGATCTGCTGCTTTAGAGACAATTGCCTGTCATGGGCAAGGCTGGCTTCTAATGATTATTTTCCTTCTTATTAATTAATCACAAACCATCCCTTTAAACATCTTTTCCATGATGCTGCCAGGGAACAACATCTGAATCATCATTGGTCACTTTTTTTTTTGACATTTACAAATCTGCCAACCCTGGCAAATTGCCTCATCCTCCACAGATTCTCTCTTGATTCTGTATTTGTATCTTCTCAAGAAACTACAGATACAAAAATCCTGGCTTCTCTGTCAACCCATAAGTAAGTCCTACACACTCTGTCCATCAAAACATTTGAAAACTCTGATCACTTCTCACCATTCCCAGTATTACCACCATCCTCTCTTGCCCAGACTGCTGTATTAGTCAGAGTTCTCCAGAGAAGCAGAACCAACAGAATACAGAAAGAGAGAGAGAGATTTGTTGTAAGGAATTGGCTCATACGATTATGGAGGCTGAGAAGTCCCACAACCTGCCCATCTCCAGGCTGGACGCCCAGGAGAGCTGACGGGGTAGTGCTAGTCCGTGGACAGAGGCCTGAGAACCAGGAGAGTCAGTGAGGTGGTGCGAGTTCCAGTTCAAAAGCCAGCAGGCTTGAAAACCAAGAAAAGCCAATGTTCCAGTTCAAGTCCGTCCAGAGGTAGGAAAAGACCAACATCCTAGCTCGTGCACTCAGGCAAGAGTAACTTCCTCTGACTCACAGAAGGGCTGGACTTTTGCTTCTAGGCAGGCCCTCCATGAATCAGATGAGGCCCACTCTTGTTAGGAAGGGCAACTGGCTTTACTCAGTCTACCAATTCAAGTGGTGCTCTCATCCAGAGCATGTCACAGACACACCCAGAATGATGGAACAACATCTGACCAAATATCTGGACATCCTGTGGCCCAGTCGAGTTGACATGTAAAATTAATCACAGTTACTGAACAGCTCCTTAACTGGCTTTTTCTGCTTCTCGTCTTAATTTCCTTCAATCTATACTTCACACACCAACTCATGATCTTTTTCATTTTTAGGTTTTATTCAGATATAATTCTCATACTTTACAAATCACCCAAAGAGCATAATTCAGTGGGTTTTAGTGTATTCATGGTAGCTGCACCCTTTACCACAGACAACCAATGATTTCTAACAACAAATTAAATTGCCCTCAAAAGCACCCCAGGGCTTCTCATCACACTTAAGAGTGAAATGCAGCCTACTCACCAAAGCCCACAAGGCCTTAACAACCCTGCTGGCCGACCTCTCTGCCTCAGACCCAGAGTCCTCTATAATAGGCCAGCTTGATCCTACCTTGATTCCCCACTCTTTCCCTTCTGTCTGGAAAACTCCCACCCATCCCCATATCTTCCCACTCCCCGACTTCATTCAGGTCCCTCATCAAAGTTCAGCTCCTGAAATAAGATGTCCCTGAGCACCTTCTCTGAAATTTTTCTCACACATGCACTCAATCATTCTCTACCTATTCATCCTTTATTTTCAGTATAATCATGGTAATTGACAAGGTATTACATAGTCATCATGGTAATTATTGGCACCTGACAGGTTATTATGGGCTTATTGACTATGTCCCATTAGGGAAGAACTATCTCTGCCTTGTTTGTGGCTGTATCTCAAGTTCCCAGAACAGTACCTGGCACAGAGTAGGTGTTCAATAAGAATTTTTAGGAAAGGAGGGATAGTCATGGGCCTAAAACCCAGCAAAGTGACCAATGCCCTGATACCAGTCTTACACCTGGGTTCTCTTTCTTATTAAACTTACCTGCTCTTCCCTTTCCAATTTCTACATTAAAAAGGTGCCAAAAGAGATGTTCTAGGTGTTTTTGTACCTGAATAAAACTGTCATATATGACATAATTTTACTCTGAATCAATTTTTTTTAACTCTGCAAGTTAATTATAGTGTTGCTTTAGGAATTCTAAGTCATTAATGTTTTGAAAAAAGTTGCCCCTGAGGCTGACAGTTGGCATATAAATGTTCATCTTAGATTTAAAAATGAGTAAGTTTTGGATCTCTAGGGAAGTGTTCCTAAACTTGTGCCAACGTCATGACTAAGAGATTATGGCTAAGAAAACAGGAGTTTCCTGATTTACGGTGCTGCATCGTTACAAGAGCATGGGAACCAACTTCAACGTTGACGCTAAGTTTCTAAGTTTCTACTCGGTGATGCTTATCTTTAATTTGGAGTTGCAGAGAAGTAGTGTGACAAGGAGACTCTTGAGGAAATCTGAAAATACCTTACAAATAACTCAATCGTCATTGGCTTATTCATGTGCCATTCACATGGAGGTGTTAAGGCATTTAGATATTAAATATCTAGTATTGGCTACCTTGAAGACAACCAGTGTATATCCCCTACAGTCTATTTCCTCAGACTTGATTACTCGATAACCCCAAAACATTTCAAAGTACAGATAGTGAGCCACAGAAATTCCAGTAAAATATACATTAGAAAAAAATTATTTAAACTACAACCAGGGAAAATGTCATTTTCAATGCATAAAGTGATCTTATTTTTAGTAAATGGCTAACTTTTATGCTATGATTTCTCATACAAGTGTAATAATACCTTTAAAAAATGGCAACACTATAGTACTCTCCTACATCTTTATTAAATCAGGAAAAGTACTCCTTGATTTTGTTATTGCTGTTTTGTTTTCAAAGAAAATAAAGAGGTTGGGAGACTAGAAAAATAAGAATAGCTTAAATTTTAGTGTTTGAGGCATAATTACATAGCTTGTAACAGTGACTCGCCCTCTCTTTGAAATAAAAACATTTCTTTAATGTAGTTTAAATCATGAGACCATAATTGTGCAATTTTAATCAAGTTTATTGCTACAGTTTAAATTCACTATCCCTACTAGGAAATGAAAGAAAAGAAAAAAATCTTTTAACTCAGTGAAGCTCCAAGGTCTGATCCAACGTATATGAAATTGTTTCAATACAGTAGTAGGTGAGAAATGGTAATTTATAGACATATCTAGCCTTCGCAATTTACCAACTGTGAGGAAATGAAGAATGTGGAAACTAAATAAGAGCTGAGACAAAAGTTGGGTTATAGGAAAGGACCTCAGTGTTGACCCCCATCCATTTAAGGATGGGGATCATGGCAGCCAGACTCAGCCCAGTGTAAATGCTGCTCTTTTTGGCTAAACAAACAAATCGGCAAGGATGAGTGAACCAAGAAGAATTTGCTTAGTGGAAGACTCTCCCAGTGTTGCTAGATGGAAGATCGCCTTCAACAAATCTACAGAATCAGCAATAAAATCCAAGACCAGAACAGACACTTCTGATCTTACCACTAAGTGGTTATTTTAAACTAGCTCTGCAACACCATCTTCCCCTCTCTTCCCATGCGGTCGCCTGTTATTAGTGTTCTGTATATGCCAATATCCAAATATTTTCACAAATGAATCTTGCTTGTTACCAACTAGAGAGATATTCCCTCTGAGACACACATTGGGTTTGACCCAGCACAGAGCAACCCTCAGTCACCACTCTTTTAAGCAAGGCATATATTTATATTGGCTACTCATCCAAGTCACAGTCTAATATTCCTTAAGTATTTTCTCTTCAACCATATAAAATTTATTCCTGCTTCTTACCCAGAAAAGTGCCACTCTTGAATAAAATAGTAATTATATTTGTATTTCTTATATTATTTCAACTTGGATGAGAAAGGAGTGGAAACAGAGTAGGCTTCCCCCCCCCCCCGAAAACACTCTGCCTTGAGGTCTCACATTTTGGTTTTATTTGGACAAAGAGCTCACAAGCTCAGTGACTCACAAACCTCCCCTCTCTCAACCCCTTTGTTCTCCTATCCACGCATTTATTATATTAAAATTATTTTAAAGGGATAAATATAGTTACTGCTTAAGAGTGATTTTTTTTAAAAGCATATGATAACCTGGATAAGAATATTCAGATTTTATAGTTGATTCCTTAGGTGAATTTTCTATTACAGCTAGAAGGGAACAACTAGATGTTTCAACAGTGACCTTGGCACGGACTAGGTTGCACTACTTCGCTGACACCCAAGTGTATACGTGAGTGAAGAATGAATCAGAAATAATTTTACAGAGATACAAGAACACTGACCACTAGTGACCTTCTGAAAAAGGGCAGTAAAAACAGACCCACAGATTTGCCTTATTTCTTGAATTAACCATTATGAAGGCAGAGGAAAATGACACAGCCTAAACTAGCTGGCATCTTTGCCTGTTCCCTGCATTCCTGAACGAAGACACAACCTTCCCAGCCACTATCGGCACACTTTGCACATTCCACTCTTGAAGGAATCTCAAAGAGTAACTCTTTAGAGCAAAGATGTTCAAATTCAGACCATATCTTATGCGAGTGTGGATATACTGAGGATTTTTCTACTGAGCCGACTGATAGACACAAACATTTAAACAGACAAATGGTTCAAAGTAGATTTTTCTGAAATACCATTGCTTTTCAAAGGGAAATTGCAATTGACATGGCAAGTATGAGCAGGGCAATCAAATCTCTACTTGGTCAGCAAACCAGACTATGTAAAAAGGGTAGTGTTTACTTTCTTGATCCTTTAGTTCAGTGGTTCTCAGCCAGGCCTGATTTTACTCATTGGCAATGTCAGGAGACATCTTCAGTTGTCACAAGTAGGAGATGGAGGGCGTGGTGCAACTGGCATCTAGTGAGTAGAGGCAGGGGGGCTGCTAAACATTCTACAAAGCACAGGACAGACCCCACCCACCCAATGACAATGAATTATCCGGCCCCAAATGCCAATAGTTAATAGTGCCAAGGTTGAGAAACCTGGCTTTAGAAAATCAATTAAATCATTAGGGGTCCAAGATGACTGTCAGCCTTACAGTTATTAACTTCCTTAATGTTTTCTACGCATACTGTATTACATGCACACTAACGCATCAGATGGTAAATATTATTCTGGTTCAACGGCTCTTTTCACCATCAGAATATCTTGCCTGTTTCTCAGGGTTTTGTTCTGAGGTAGTTTTTTTAATTCCCAAATAGAGTTTTGGTTTTGAGTTTCAATGATTTGAACATACCCACATTTAACACCAGCTAAGTTTTTAAAAGACTCAAACTCTTGGGTTAGAATTTTTTTGCACGGCGTTGTAAAGAACAAAGAGAATTTAAAAGATAAGGGAAAACGTATTTCTTTACGAAACTCAGCCAAATGAAAAAAGCGGTATCTCTAGAAGATCTATAAGAATGTGGTTACTGCCTTCCTAAAGAAAAAATAATCATATAATCATGTGAATGTTTCAAGCAAAGCATTCAATATATTTCTAAATCATCTTAACATCCCCCTCTGAGTGTTGTCATTGCTCAGAGGATATTCCATGTGTTTCACACAGCTCCATCTGCCATGGGTAAATCCACTGCTTTGGCTTCAAGGCTAAATACACATGGTAGCTGACATGGAATGGATGAAAGTCATAGCTGAAGGAAAGAGAGTTAGAAAGGAGTAATGGAAGAGGGGGCTTGGAGCACTAAACTCACATAGCTTACCAAACCCTTACACAGAAATCGTGTAATCGTCACTGTGTTTGACTGATTTTGGTTTGTCTGCCCCACACAAACCTCATTCATGGAAACCACTTCAAACCAGACACCTGGACAGAACAAGCCAAAGGAAATCAATACTCCTGACCACAGCCCACTTAGCCAGGACCATTTTCTCCCTCAAGGAACTCATCTCCCAGCTGGCTGCTGACCTGTGGTATCTGTTGCCTGGAAAGAAAAGGTAATCTGATCCATTCGGATTCCTCTGTTAGGAAACTCAACTAAGGGATGCCATTTCTTGCTAGAAATGAGGCAGGAAAAAGTAATTGTGAGGAATTCATCTGCCACGTTTATGCCTGAGCACTAGGTTAATGAGAGTCCTCAGGAAAATCCTTACAATAAAACACTCTTCATCTCATTAGCTCGAAAGCATCTTTGCTCTTTGCTACTAAAAAAGTATTAACTACACGCAAAATGGGTAAATCTGATTAAAATCTTTGAATGTACCAGTGTGAATTCCTGGTTTTAATATTGAACAGGGTTATGCAAGATGTTACCATGGGGGAACCTGAGTGAAATGCACAGAGGACCTCCTTTACTGTTTTCTTGCAACTTCCTGTCAATCTATATTTCAAAATTAAAAGTCTTTTAAAAAGCGAGTATTAACTAAAACATTTATCTATCTGTATATGTTTCCCAGGATTGCCATAACAAAGTACCACAAACCAAGTGGCTTATTGTCCCACAGTTCTGGAGACTAGAAGCCAAAAATCAAGGTGTCCACAAGGCCATGCTCCCATGAAACCTGTAGAAGAATCCCGCCCTGCCTCTTCCGGCCCCTGGTGTTTTGCTGGCAATCTGTGGTGTTCCTTGGCTTGTATGTGCCCGACTCCAACCCTCGGTCATCACATGGCTTTCGTCCTGTGTGTATCTGCCTTCATATGGCCATCTTCATACAAGGACACCAATTAGATTAGATTAGGGTGCCTACTCTACTCCATTATGACTTCTGTTCCCGTACTCCATATGACAGCCCTACTCCCAAAAGGTCACATTCTGCGGCACTGCAGTTTAGGACTTCAATATACAGGCAGACCTCAGAGATACTGTGAGTTGATCTCCAGACCCCCACAATAAAGCAAGTATCACAATAAAGCAAGTCACACAAACTTTTTTGTTTCCTAGTGCATATGAAAGTTATGTTTACACTATACTAGAGTCTATTAAGTGTGCAATAACATTATGTCTAATAAAAACAACATGCATGCCTTAATTAACAAATACCTTATTGCTGAAACATGCTAACTAGCCATCATCCGAGCCTTAGGAGAGTCATAGCAGTAACATCAAAGATCTCTGATCACAGATCACCAGAACAAATAATAATGAAAAGGTATGAAATACTAACAGAACTACCCAAATATGATCCAGACACATGGAGTGAGCAAAGACTGTTAGAAAAAATGGCGCTGATAAAACTTGCTTGATGCAGGGTTGCCACAAACCATCAATTTGTTAAAAAGTGCAATATTTGCAAAGTGCAGTAAAGCTAAGCACAATAAAACAAGGTCTGCTTGTATATTTTTTCGGGGGGGACACAACTTAACCTATAACCCATCAAAGGCCTAATTCTAAGCCTAATATTTTCACAATGGAAATCCTGTTCATTCATTCAAAAAAAATTGTTGATCTCCTATATGTTCCAGTCACTATGTTAGGTGCTGTCAACACAGAAATTACTAGTATGCAGAGCCTGGCTCAAATTTTATATCTTTTTTCTATAAATGTTAAAAACTAAAGCTTCTGACATATGGCTTTTGAGGACTTCTTAGAGGTCAATCTTCATAGTCCGACGACAGCTGCTCATGGGTACTCAACAAACGTCAGTCTACTGTAATTCTCTGCAGCATGTTTATTATCTGGTACTTTCTTGCTCATTTGTTAATTTATCTGCCCAATCCCCACTCCCCTACTAGAACATAAAGTCATTGACAATAAGGTCCTTATCTATATCTGTCTTTTCTCCTCCAATAGACCCCTATAAATCAGAAAAATTATTTGTTAAAAGAATCATTTGTTTAAAGAATACATGTGATACAAAAGAACATTCACTGAACATCTGTATGTCAGACTATCTACATATCATTCCTTTCCATCCTCATAACAACCCTACTAGGTAGACGCAGAAACTCTAATTCATACTTGAAATTGAGGCTTTAAGAAGTTTTGATATAAAAACCATCCTGATACATAAACATGAGAAGAAGAATTCAGATGAAGTTACCATGAGGCATGATAACGACTTCTGACCTGACTGCTCAGCCCAGGTCCAGGTCTGTGGCTCTGGTCACCCTCCTGATCCTACGTCCAATTGAAAATGCTCAATGTCCCGTATTTGGGAAATTATCCTATTTAATATACCAGAAATATATTTCATTTTAGTTTCTAGGGATAAAGTCCAAACTAGATAGAATTTCTGATGCTTGAAATAGAAATACTTGGAGAGACCTTTGGACTTAAATATAAAATACATTTGTGCTTTCATCTAATCATAGAATCAGAAGATTAAATAAAACCTCTCGTGGCCAACAACAATAAACCAGCACAATTTAAGTGTTCCAAATATGCAGAGTGTTTGGAATCAAAGGCTAGTTTTATTTTAAATGCATGTAATTGATCCAAGAAACGACAATTTAAAATCTAAGCATTAAACTATCTGAGAATAACTCAAGCCATTTGAAAAGACAGAAAGTACTTTCAATACAATTCAAACTTTTAATCCTCACAGAAATTACTTCATAAAAGTTATTTTCATATAAAGCTTATTTACTTCATTAAACTGAATATTTCTTCCTAGAGAGACTTCAGAAACCAAATTTCTTCAATTTTACTGCTTAAATAACACCTCTGACTTGTTATATATCACTAGAAGTAAATCACATATATATGTATATTGCAATATATGCATATATATGAAAGATTTTTAATCAAACCAAATTTGAGACCAATAAAAATATCACGTCAGCTGCTTACTCATAATAGAAATAGAAGCAACAGGATAAGAAGGGAAGGAATTAACATTGAGTCCAAGTGCTCTGTTGACCCTTGAACAACATAGGTTTAAACTGCACAGGCCCACTTATACATGGATTTTTTTTCAAGAAATATATTGGAAAAAATTTTGGAGATTTTTGACAATTTGAAAAAACTCACAAACTATGTAGCCTAGAAATTTCAAAAAAATTAAGAACAAGTTAGGTATATCAGGAATGCATAAAATATATGTAGATACTATCCTAAGATAGGTATAAGGTAAGTGATATTTAATATAAATTAATAACGTATTAGTTTTCTTCCTGTGTTTTATAACTTTGTTTTCAAGTACACTGTGCCCCATTCGCTGAAGAAACTGCATATCAGCCTATCAACACAGGTAAGTGTATTTTTAATGTAACAACATTTCTAATACTGTATTACGATTACAGCTGTAACACTGTATGCCATAAAAATCGTATAATGATTCATTCGTTAGCATACACGCTCAGCTACCGTGAAGCAATCATATTGCTGTTTCTTTGTTATCAAAGAATGAATCGTATAAATAAAATTAATTACACCAAAAAAAATTAATTAAATTAAATTAAATTTTAAAACTTTAAAAAAAAGAATGAATCGTTATACCTCTAAACCAATATGAATTTCTTCTTCACATTATTTTGTTCATTTCGATGTCCAGTGTTAGTAATATGTATAACATTTATACTATTTTGTATCATATAAGACAATATCGGCATAGGTACTGACAGATGATTCATCTTGTAAACAGATGATGTAAACTCATGGTATTGATAAATACAGTACCATACTGTAAGTGTAACTTTTCATCCTTATGATTTTCTTAACATTTTCTTCTAACTTACTTTATTTTAAGAATATAGTATATAATACATATAACATACAAAACGTGTTAATCGACTATTTATGTTATCAGTAAGGTTTCTGGTCAACAGTATGCTGTTAGCAGCTAAGTTTTAGGGGACTCAAAAGTTATATAGAGATTTTCAGCTGCACGGGGGGGTCAGCAATCCTAACCCTCGTACTGTTTAAGAGTCAACTGCATTCTATATTTCAAAAGAAAATTGTAATTTTCTGAGCTTTTAAAGAAAAATAAAAGGAAAAAACTGTAAAAATTCTCTTCTTCTCTCCTACACAGTTATTTCTAATAATAAACACTCTGCAACCAACTTATTCCTGTCAAAATTTTGATAAGATCTTCATGTCAGCTGCAAACCCAGAAATTTTAGTACTGCTACTTTTAATCAGGTTCCCGAATGTATTATAAGCAGCTTGACTATCTCAAGGATAACATACATTTTATTTACATCCCAGTTAATAACTGTCTCAAACTTGAGTGTTTTGGAAAATTAATTTTTTAACTGACCCCCTATCATCAACCTTGATCCTTAGGGATTGCTAACATTTGGAAAAATATCTATCATTTGTACTTAATTATAAATTACTTATTTCCAGACACATAGTCCCACCTTATCATTGGTCTCTCAACGGTCTTGACCCACCAGAGTATCTATATAATGAAAGTGCAGGGTATTTTTCATACACACAATTTTGAATTTAAAGTCAGAAGGAGTCTGGAGAATCCCCCACAACCATCGTATGGATAATATTACTGAGGTAAAGAGGAAGACAGTGACTTGCCCAACTTCACACAGGATGTTGGTAGGAAACCAGAAGAGCTGACAGGTCTTAAGTATGTTGTAAATACACTCCAAGGTCTGCATGCTGAGTGAGGGGAACGTAGAAGCATGAAGCAACTGAAACGTAACATCTCATGAACATCGGACAGTTTCCCTGAACTGTGGTCAACTAGCAAGCAGTGTGCGTAGGGCCGAACTTCAGAGAGAATAGGATCCTAAATAAACACAATTTGTGGAAGAAATAGGCCAAGAAAGCAGATATATGAAGTCTGAGGGCACAAAAAGCAAAACAAAAAAAAATAAACAGAATAAAGCCTCCAGGAACTACAGGTATAAGGAGGGGATCACCAAACACACTTTGCTTGAACAAAAGACCCCAAACCTAATTTCTATGATAATTCCAGATGAAAGAAGCTTTTGACACTTCAGAAACAGAGAAATCTAGTTTTGAAGGTAATTTATTACTTACCAAGCCTGCTATCGGTGTGGACAGTCTATTGATCTTCTTAATGACACCAGGTTTAAGCTTATTAATCAAACTGAAAGTAAATAAATAACACATGCGGTTATAAGAAGGCCAATCTTAGTGTTCTTTTTAACATCCTCAAAAATCACAAATGTCACTAATCCATCCCCAATATTTGTTTCAGGTCCAAGAGCCCAACAAAAAGCAAGCCACCAAGAAAATAAGTCAAGAAACAGAGAACAGCACTGGGAACAATGGTGAATGGACCTCTTGGAACATATAGATGCAATTTTACATTCAAAGCTATGTCTTTAAAAATAGTTCCACATTTGTTAAGGAAAGGTAATATTTGATTCTGTTTCAACAGTCAGTTTTAGAATCTCTTTCATTAAAATTTAGATCCCTAGGACCAAAGAATATTTTTTTCTATTAATCATTTTCATTGATTTTTGTTTTCCTCAAATTGATCTATGTTTTAAAGGTAGCTTCAAACCCTATTTTTTGCCAGATTTAAGGCATGCAGTGGAACTCATCCAAATAAGCAACTAGTTCCCATTGGTAACTCATTCAAGTCTATGACTGATTGCTTTGTTACCACCGCAGAATGCATCAGTAAAAATTAAATGTACCAGAACTCCCCAAAATAGGCTAACAGTTACCTCAAAATCCAACATTGAACAAATTTATGCTGCTATTACAGAATCTACAAAGATATCTGTAAATCTTTAGACTCTTAAACACTTTTAGAACCCAGCTTTGACACTTGCAATTCAGAGTACAATTTTTGGTTCTAGATCCTAGATTATTGTGAATTCTATTTTTTTTTTTTTTTTTTGCTGTTATTGCTGTGCGCTGATAACAGGGCCAAGCCACGCAGAAATTTAATGCTATCAATTCTAGTCTGGCTAATTAATCATTAATCACTGCCAGAAAACAACAATTTGAAACATGAATTTTCCTATTCAATAATGTTTCCACAAAAAACAATTCTTTACTCTGTAACAGAGCTCCAAAAGGAAAGCAAATATTGGAGAAAGAGTCAAACATTCTTAATTCACTGGTCTCTTCACAATGGGCAACAGAAAAAAAAAATCTGACACTTGTGGAATGTCACTCCTTCAACATTCCAGAGATTTATATATATACTTGAGTGTGCTAAAAATAAAAAAAGACAAAAGTCTCAATTTAATATCCTTCAGAATGTTGTTCAACAGGATTCAAAATTACAAAACAGTGGCTTATGAAGATTTAGCCTGGTGAACAAAAGATGTTTTTCTGTTTTCATAGTTTCTTCACACAAAGATCTCTAGACAGCTTGATGTAGATGATAAAACTGCTCCTTGACTGCATGCATTTCCTAGAACTACTCCTCTTCTGACTCCTAATTTCTTTTTTGTGCCACTGGAAACCATGTAGGAAGGCAGGCTTTCTCCCTTCACGGCCACAATATTTTTCTTTCACCACTATCTGAGGAGCTAGAAGAGAAGATTTTTAAGAAATGACAGTTTTAATTTCATTCTTCTAGTTGTTCTCTATTAAGCAAGTGTTCCTTGAATTCCACTATCAGCGGCACTCTTGCAACGCATGGAACTAATAACCAAAACATTACTTAGCAGAAACGTAATTCGTAGCAGCTGTTGACCACTAGCTTGGCTGCGACTTCCCTATAGGAACTTGGATCTTAAAATGTCATCTTTCTGTGACAGAAAAAGTCAGACACCAAGCTGGGCTGGAGCAACTTAATAAAATGTCACGGAAGTCTGACATCAGTTGTTCCTTATTAAAGGAACAATGTCATAAATTCCTCCTCCACCCATTTGAGTCACTGGTGACTTTGGCGAGATCATTCAGTTCACCTGTTTACTTCACTTGTCATTTCTGTATTACAGCATTCGTAATTTCAGGATAATTTTTTTTTAATACAGTTTCTGGCGTGGATAATAGCATAGCCTACTCTCAATTAAGTCAGCCAAAGGAAGCAAGGGATTGAGGCAAAGGAAACAGCACAGATAAATGATGTCCCCAATAATTATGAGGTTAATGGACACCTCCCTCAGAACATTCTAGACCTACTATTTAGAAGCAGCATACACAGTGAGTTGGTGTCCTCCGAACCCAAGCCTCCTCATACGTGTACAAACACAGAAATAACCACAAGGTTAAAACAATACTCTGGATAACATGCAAACTGCCCTCCAAAAAGCCAAGTCACATGAGAGGAAAATGCTATTTTAGGTTGTCAATTGTTAAAATGGTATCCATTCTAAGCTCTAGAATATGGAGAAAACGTACCTACAGTTTTGGCAAACAGTGAACATCCAATACAACTATGAATCATGAGTAATTATTTTCATAACCAATTAAAGAACAAACTCTTAGGATATTTCAACTAAGGAGAAAAATAGGTTTTATAAAATCTGAACTTCTGTGAAATTTAAGTCTACCTAAAGGAACAGGACATTAATCTAATGTTACATAAAATAAAACAATAGAGCCATACAAGAGAGACACTTCTCTCTTTGACAAACAGAACTTCTTTGCGGAGCAAGTGCTCTTCAATTACACATGTGGAGTTCCTAAAGGCAGCACTGACTTCGGGTCACTGGCTTTATTCAACAACCATTCCAGATAACCTTCCAGATACCTCTATACACAAGGACCCAGAGGCAGCCAAGGGACCACTTTAACTGCCTTCGCCCCATGGCCCACCCCCCTAACCCTAGGTAGAATCATACCTCAAACCCCCATCCCTCGGGCCATGGCATAAACCTGGCTATGTGCTCTGCCAGCACGTCAGACGTGTGTTCTCTTGGTAAGATGAAAACCAGAAGAGGGAACACCCGCCGTTTGCATTCCTGCCACTAGGCCCATGACCTCTTCCCTTCAGCTCATTCCTCCAATTATTATCTACTTCCTTTTCTTCTCCTCCCCAAAATGTATCGCTCCCTCCCTCCAAGGGAGTTGAGTTACACAACAGACACTAGGAAGTTGCCTCTGTTCAGAAACCTCATCCCCAGTGAATGTGACCTGACTTTAAACATGACTGAGAGGCGACAAGCCAAGAAGACCACACAGAGAGCTCAGTATGGCATCCAGCTCGCTTATAAAAAGTTTCAGTGAGAACCAGAACGTGATGCCTGTCTCTTGGTCTCCAGGAACTAGTCCCAAATGCCAACCATCATTTCCCCTTAATCAGAAAGCTCTTCAGCAGAGAGAGAAAATTCAGACATCTTTCATTCAACTTCCCATTTCCAAAGATTTTTCCAAATGGACCAGAAAGACTGAGATCTGAGAACATTATCAATACACTGAGGGTGAACTTGTTAACCTACGAAGTATTTAACTAGTCATTCACACGTACATATTTCTAATATCTCTCTGTCGACTACATTTTCTAAATATATACCCCCACATTATTCAAGCTTTTCCTATCAGTAACTAAATATTTATTTAAGAGATACAATAAAGATATTGTGCAGTTCCTTGCAAATTAATGCAAAATGCCTTGTTTTATCTATTATTCGGCACTTAATCATTTGCCTGGGTTTCTTCTCGATGCAGACTCAGCTCAACAAACACATGAACACTTACTAAAGAGAGAGCACTGTGTGCTGGGATCAGCCACAGAGCAATCAGGCAGTGAAGATGCTAAGTGCAAGGATGTTCTTTCATTTCAAACACATCTCTTCACAGTACCGAGGGACGTGGCATGTCAAATATTTTATAAAATCCACTGTCAAACTTTTAATGTAGGAATTCTTCTGTGAAAGATTCAAAATCTCTATTTTCTTTGTAGAAATAAATTTAGAAGAAACTTTGGTTTCATGCAAATGCTGGCAGTGATGTTTTGCTCTTCCTAAAGAGGATGTCTCCCCTTTGTTGTTTTTTTCCTGTTGCCAGACAAGTTAAACATTAGTGTTCTCTCCTAATTGTCAAATGTAGATCAAGAGAGTAAACTCTCTATCAGAGATATTAATTTGGAATGATTATCTTAAGTAAATCCCTTACTGAGATTTTTAATTAATTATCTCCAGCTAAATTCATAAGTTGTAATATTTTAAAAATAAAAACCACACTGAATAGTGATCAATATGGTACCCATCACACGTCCATGGGTAAAGCAGTAAGCATATGTAACTTACAGTTTTAAAGTTTAAAATCATTCAATACAAAATTTTACTATCACTTTAGTATTTTCAGACTGGTAGCAAAATTAATACATATTTAATTTCTAAAATTCCTGTGGTAGTAATTTTGAATACTGCTGAATTAGAATACAACACAGATAAATGGTTAACAAGACATGTTAAGATGGGAGAGTGTGGAGCAGCAACAGTCAGTTCCAAGGCAACTGATCATCATCACTTTGTGAAGACAGGACTTTCTTTTCAGCCTCATTGTTATGCCTGAAGCATCCTGAAGTGAGTCTAGCAAAGCTCTAGAGCAGTCTGACAGCGGATTCCCCTTTTCTAGGCAACCTCAATAGTCAGAGCACTACCAGATCTTGCTGAGTAACAGGACATTCCCCAATACCACATCAACAGCAAAAGGCGTTGAGCAGGAGGACTTCAGCTTCCTGTCCCAGCTCCGCTCTTACTATGAAGTCACATTGCTAAATTCTGCTCCATCCCTTCATATAAATGAGAGGATTCTTGCAGTTGAACTTAGGTTCTTTCCAATTCTTGCCACTGTACAAATGCTTTGCTGCATGTCTGTATGTCTATCTTTGTCCATACTCCTTACCATTTCTTATATACTACTTCTAGAAATAAAACCATCAGTGTCAAGCTCTTGGTACTTGTCTGGAGATACGAACCAATTTACTTTTGCCCCAGCAGGCAGTATTCCTGTGCCCACCTCCTGGCATGATACAGCAGCACCACCGTTTCGCTCTGCCTGTCAGCTACCCATTGCATGATCTCCCCCAGTGCTGCAGCCTTTATAAGGATGGCTTTTAAGGGATGGAAAAAATTTTACCGATCTTTATGTATCACACTTTAGATACTTAAGCTGTTTTTGATATTTTCCACTACGAGGAGGTTTGATATATATCTTTCCCCCCCATTTTGTGGTTTTTTCCTTAGATTCTGCCCCCCAAAAAAGGATTATTGGGAAAAGTCATAATTTTATGAATAAATATGTTTATATTAATAAATAAACTAGTATATAATTACTCAATAGATATTGCCAAATTGCTTTTCAGAACTGTACCATTTTATATTCAATTGGTCATTTTAAGAATGTTAAAAACCAATCTGACACAATATGGCCATCATTTTTTAAGATTTTAAATTATTTACTAGTTTCAATTAAAAAAAATAGTATCTGACTTTAGCATAATCATTTCTTACTAATGAAGCTGGAGATTTTACTATTTATTTCCAGTAGAATTTATTCATCTGTGAAGTATTTGGTCACATCCTTTGTTCATTTCTCTACTGAGGTTTTCAAATGTGCATCTTACCAGTTTATTTGAATTCTAGACAATATTTAAGTCATTTTTGCTTAAAATACTTTTATCAGAATGTTATTTGCCAGAGTATCAATTTTATATAGATTCTAATCTATTGTTTCCGGGTTTTTTTCCCTATTCCTTAAAAGCTTACAATTTTAAACTGCCTCCAAAGCTTTTTTTTATTTCTTCCATTTTATTTTTTCAGCTTATTATTTTAATCTAGGTGATATTCTGGTATATGGTAAGGTTTTGCTTCTTGAATTTTTTAACTGAAGTATAACTGACTTAGTAATTTATATTTAGGATGAGAAAGCCCTGTAGCTGGAACATGCAAGTTCATGAAACAAGATTGAAGCTTTCTACATTCAAGTTTGAGAACACAATTAAAAAAAAAACCTTCTGCCAAATTTTCAGTGAATCTATACTATACGATTACCATTATAGAAGTGAATTTTTAAACTGGTGTTTGCCAAGCTGACCTTTAACTTGATACGCTACTTTTTTTAAAAAAAAAATGGTGTTTTGCTATATGCGGAAATAAAATTATTTTTAAAAATTGACTGTGAAGCTTAAAAAAAGAGCATACAGATGGCAACCATAAACCACTGCCATGAAGAGACAGCAGTTCAAAAAATTTTAATTATCTTTATGAACTTGAACACTTGCATCTTTGCCTGCAGTTACTGGGTTATCAAATAATATGGAGAGTTCAAAGTTTATATTACTTCAAGTGAAGAAAAATAGTTCTTATTACTCAATTTTTAAATTGCTATCATATGGATCAGGATCAGTGGATGGTGTTGATGTGCTGGAGAGCTGTGTGAGTGCACCTGTCCTCCTCGGGAAATTCAAAACCAGGAAGAGCTCTAAGAGAAAAACTTCCACATCACAGAAGGGCTCTGAGCTTCACACGGAGCCCTGCACAGAAGCCCCAAGAACCCACTGATGTCACTGTCACTCAATGTGTGAAGGTCTCCAACTCTAACAAAGGACAGAGCTCTCTGGCATGAATGAGAAGCAACAAGGGCCTCTATCTTATCTGATCTCTTAAAACAGTCACCTGAGTATCCCATTGTAAACTAACAGGAGTATTTTTTAATAATTTTTTCTTCTTCTATTGAGTGCATTTTTAAGAAAAATGTGATGGTACTCTTAGGGTAGACAGCATAGTATTCACATAGCTGATATAAATAGACACAGGATTTCTCAAACCAATAGGTGAACATTTGCTCCACTTTTTCCAAGCTGCAAACCATGGAAAGGAAAGCCTGGTGACAATGTGAGAAGGTTTTCCTCAGTAATGTGAGCCATGAGTTCAACAAGGCATAAACTTCTGCTGCATGGCTGACTTGCATGGGACAGAGCAAAGACTTAGGCACTATTCCAGGATGGGAAGTACAGACTGGCTAACCAGAGACACACCCAATAAGATTACCTTCAAATACATCTTCTTACTTCATAAAAATAATAAAGAATGTTTTCATTTGCATAGTTTCAAGATTGCTATCGTTAAGATGAGTAACTGTGAAATTACTAACTCATATCACTAGCTGGATATGCCCCAACTAAATGTGTTTAGAGAAGAGAAACAATTCTGCAGAACCACAGAGCAAGAGAGGATTGGGGATATTTATGTAGTGGGAAACCTCATATTCTTAAAAATACCTATAAAGGTGGGCCTCACGAGCACTTGTAAACACTGAAGACAGGCAACAGATGAGTGAGTTGTAACAAGGAGCTGACACCACCTTATAGACTCTTGTCAATCCTTTTACAAATTAGAAAAACCTCCAAATTAGATTTTGCTCCCATTTCCCTGCTTAATAAAACCAAGAGAGATTATGTGTGTAAGGTATACAATAAAATAATTACTAGAACAGACTTTAACCAGGCAAGTATTCTTTTGCTCTCAACTCATTGGATCCCACAGTCAGTCAAACTAAATGATACTAAAATGATTTACAGAAGATACTAATTTCAATAGTCAATCAGATTAAAAGGCAGTAACTACCCTCATTACTCTGATGTGTATCTTATTGGAAACCTCAGTGCAGAGTGTATGCCCAATTTAAACTCTCTGAAATGTCACTACTCGCCCAGTTTGGGGAAAGCTATAATGAGCTCATTTCCTCCACCTCTTGACTTTGATATGCCAGAATGCCAGTTCAAAGAGGATAAACTACTACTAAAGCACAAAAGACTGCTGAAATTACTAGATAAAATAAGAAATTTCTTTAATGGTGATAATGAAGTAGGATGACTAGAGATTTTTAAAAGGCAACAAGCAGATCCTATATTTCACAAGAATCAGTAATTTTTTGGGCAGTGAACCCAACAGAAGTCAGCCTTTTCCTGTAAGAAAATGAATTCAGATTTTTTTAAAATATCCTAATTATATTTCAGCTAAAACTTGAGCTCCCTGATAGGTAAAATGTTCTCAAAGACAGACCGCTCACTATATTCACCATTAATTTAAAAGCTAGGGCTTACAATACTAGGCTTCCGAACAGCAGATTTTGCTTTCCTCTTAGACATTTTAATGACTCAGGCAGACGTGACCCAACAATGATGTTTAATCATTTTGTAACCAACCAGCTTGGCTTTTCCTCAGTTATAAATTTATACAGGATATAGTCACCTGGACTTTTCTTCCAACAGTACATCTTTTAGATTAAAATGACTTAATTAACCAGTGACTATAAATAATATGACTCACCATTAAGCGAAAGATTTTTTTAATACAAACATCATGCAGTATTTTGGGGTTCCATCGTAAACTACAATTAGTGATCACCATGGCTTAATATTCACTTGCACTACTTTTGGGAAACACTCATTTACAGAATACTGGGTACTAAATAGATTGATTAGACTTACCTGGTAATTCACAAAACCCCAAATTGGCGCTATTTAGTTAGGAAACATCTAAGAATGAGCTTTTGGAAGCTGTGAATTAAAATGACATTTTTTTAAACCAATGTATCTCTAAACGTGCATCCAAATGTCTGCTGTGACCATTAAGGTAGCAATTAGATGTTTAATCTAACAGTACTGCCTTTTTTTTTAATCATCTCTGAATATCCTCACCAGTAACAATATGCTCGCCATTATTCAGGTTGGATATAGTTCTTGGAAATCACCTCAAATCAGCCACACCCCAGGCTGGTGCAAAAACTGCATTTTGAATAAAACACTAAGTATCACTATCAACTATGTTTAATGACCTACTTATGGAGGCGAGGCCCCCAAAAGGGGATCCCTAACAATGTTTTGAGTAATAGTTCATCACTGAAGTATATAACCACAAAGTGATTTCTTTGAAAAGATCACCTGTTTGGGTTGGATGCTCTCATATGTCTAAAAACAACTCTGTGCTTCATAGGCACACTTCCTACATAAACTCACATAAACTCCAACCTTGACTTTTGGAGCTTACAATTGACATCAAAGTTATTTTGCTGAAAACTTCTAGTCTGTACTCACAGCTAAGGTTGATTTCAGATCACAAGCATCTAACAGTCATTTTTTTCCCTCCATCTTCTGAACACGTTAGAACACATAAATCATAGTTTGCAAAACAAGATAAAGTAATTTCCTATAGTGACCAACTGAGCTGACCACATGGCCTACTAATATTAAACACTATTTGGCTACAAATTCTGAATGTGGCATTAGAAAAGGAAAAAAAAATCCCTTAAACTTCACTTGTGGCCCTTATGCATATGCCTGCCCTACTACATACTAGGCAGAATCACATGAAATTGACATTTCTGTAGGTCACGGATGGTTGAGTATCAACACTTCATATGATTCAACTTAATAATACTGCTCTAAGACAAAGAAGTTTGAACACCTACCAACAGAGCTGAAGAGATTCAGGCTATTATCTTCATGGTCATCTTCCTAGCAACAATTTGTATTTATGCAAAGTTTGATAGTTGAAAAAACCTTAATAGATATATTATGGAAATTTGCAACCTGGTGAATTAGGCAGAGCATATACACTGATCTCCACCTTATAGATTAGAAAATAAGGCTCAGATGTTAAGTCACTTGCTCAACTGCCCAAAAGTAATGGAGCAAGGAATCAAACCTAAACCCTCTGACTCCCAATCTTTGCTGCAAACAACCTTCATATCAAAGGATAATCAAAATCATCAAAGTTTGAGTACACACACTCCCAGTTCTTGCTTATGGACAGATTCCATAAATACTAACATGATAAGTGTCTAGATTGGAATACTTAAGAGCTTTCAAAAATGTGGGTGCATATTCAAGTACATTCTCGTAATTTATTTGCTCAAGTCTGCAGTCTGCAATCTCACCCAGGACTTCATCCTTACATTCCACAGGCCCTCCTGCCCCTCGCCCCCAAAGGTCACCACCTGGCTACCCGTACTCTGCAACCCCTAGGCAACAAAGCATTACACTAAACATACACTGTAGGCTTCACACCATCAGTCATGGCACCAGCCTATTTCATTTATGATAACCAAAGCCTGTGATGTGATTCTCAATAATATATTAATTGAATAAATGGCTGGCCCATGACTCAAATTGATTGTGGTAATGGAATGATCCCACTGAAAGTTTAAAAGAAAAATTTGCAACAGCCTAAATTTGTTCTACAGTCATCATTATTTAT
The DNA here is from genome assembly GCF_048773025.1 of Camelus bactrianus. Taxonomy (NCBI): domain Eukaryota; kingdom Metazoa; phylum Chordata; class Mammalia; order Artiodactyla; family Camelidae; genus Camelus; species Camelus bactrianus. The sequence goes on along the minus strand of NC_133552.1, from coordinate 44,504,103 downwards.
TGATGAAGGAAAAAATTTGATATTAACTTCTAAACCAGACAATTCTATACATTAGAATATTCACAGTAAGTGATAGCTCGTGCAGTGTAATAAGGCTTTCCCCTCAAACACCTGCCCCTACTGGCCCTTCAAGCAATAATAGTATCTTTCTTATTCACTAATTTAAAATAATATATATTTCACCAATGCTATCTTTAGATACAGACACTGATAACCCCCTCCTACTGTCTGGTGCTGTGGGGGTGTCAGTTTGCAGGGATCAAATCTCACTTGTCACCAAGAAGACATATCTGTGACTGTGGTGTCCATGGAGGCAGAAATGAAGACGCCGCATAACGTGCACGTGTGCACACATGCACACACCCCCACACGCTTCCCTTCTGAATTATTTTAAAATGTTTTAAATACTTACTCACACAACAGAACACCATTCTCTAGAGAGGCTCGAAAATCCTTCGTTTCAAAATTCTTCTGTGTTACTGCCTGAAAGACAGATTTGGGTATTAATTTTCTCCTAATGAGGGATAATACACAAGTCAAATTCAGCATGAGATTAATTAATATGCACCTAATGTCACACTTCAAGAATGTGCATATTATCACCAAAAGTTGCTCCATATAGGAAATTCTATGCGTGGTTCTATGTTACAAAGAGAAAGGTTAACCATTTTGGTATGAACAAATATAAACAAAAAAACCCCCAAACGAGTGTTTTCTATAATGTAACCATTTTATGGTTGATAAAAGTTAGAAGCTTAATTTCTAGCAAATTTTCTATTAAAAAAAAAACCCACTATGGGCAATCTACTCTACCAAGAGTAAATAAAACCAGATTAAGATATAAACTTGAAATACCAACTATATACCACATCATTAATTTCAACTCCATCCTTAAATTCCTCAAGTTTCATTACAAAGCTAAATAGCAAAGGACATGACTCTCCTTAAAGGTATTCATGAAATGGCCCTGATCTGTGTAAACAGCTATTTACTGAGACATTCTAGGGAGAAAACTATTAAATCCTGACACAGACAAAAGACAGAGAGGGAAGATGGGACATATTTTAACCAGACAATTCCCCACTTAAGGCTCTCACATATGAACAGACCACCTTCAGGTACCACCACCAAGGTTCTTACTGAAATGCTAGAAAAGTGTCTACGGATTCTGTCTTTCTCTGTCTTTCGAGGTGGAGTGGTTGGGAGGAAAGGGGATTCCATAGGGAAAATAGGAGCAGAGAAAATGGAGGCCCTAGTGGGGAAAAGCTGCTCCAAGAACACCCTGGGACTGGGTCCCCAGCCAAGGGTACGACAGGTGCTTCGTGACAACACCCGCCCTAAGGATGGACCCACCACCTGTGAGCAGAGTCCTTGCTCCACCTGCCACTACAGGAAGACATACGATCTTGGAAACACAATTGGGAAATCACCAATCTTAAATCCTCGGTGAGCTTCAGAGCTCCTGTTGTCCCTGCTCACTGCCGCAAGCTTTGTGGTCCACCAAGAGTCCCTATACGTGCTCGGCTTCTTTCCCCAGTTCCCAGCAGTGCCACACCTACACATAATAATGGTTAACTGGCAAAACAATGGGTATTTTTCAAGTTAGTTTCTCATAAGCTGGTTCTATAAATATGGACAGGAGCTGGGTCAGGAGGGGATACACTCAAATACACAAAGAAGTAACATTCTTTCCTACACAGGGCATTAATCTACAAAAGGACTACATCACTGCATGAATTAAACATTTGCTAAGTGTCTCCATTACATACACTTACCTGGATACTGGATGGAAATCTAAAAAAAAAAAAAAAAAAAAAAAAAAAAAAGCAAGGAGCTCACAGCCACATAAGCAAAACATACACAAATGAAATGGCACATTCCTTTGAGGATAACCTTGAGTGGCCCGTGGATTATCCCAGGGAACAAGAGCTGCACAAACTCTTCAATTTTCCCCAAATAGATGCAAGACAAACTCAAGGTAAGCGCTGATTCCCAACTAGTGAAAATAGAGTAACATCTCATTTATCTGAGAATGCCTATCCAAAGCTAAAAAAGCATGAAAAAGTCCCAGGGCCATTCAAAGCAGCTGTCGAGTCCATTCTCTCTAGTCATGGGAAAGCCCCTCAGAGCTGCCAACACTTAATTATCCACCACAGAAACAGTCTGGAGATTACGTTCCCAAATCAAGGTAGAGTAGAAGCAGCGAGTTAGATGAAGGATTGAGCCTTACAGACATACAGGGACCAGTGAAGAGTGACAGTCAACAGCACGGGATGGGCCATCCAGAGGGCAGTGTAGTAAGCAATGAAATGGAAAGAGAAAGGGCTCAAGTCAGACCAAAGCATATTCAAATCCCACTTTCCTTATCCAATAGCTGTGTTATCTTAAGCAAGTTAAATAACCTCCATGAACCTCAGACTACTCATCTGAAACAGAGTAAATATCACCTACTTATTAGCCTATAATGTGCAATCCAGCGTCTCAGGGTGGCTCACAGCAGTATATGCTTGACCTCTTTACATGCATTGACCTCCCAGTAACATTCTGACAACACACTGCAATAATTAATTCTCAAAGGAAATCCTCTGTACCATATAGACAAAGCTGAGTTAGACTCAGAATACTAATTAAAAGTAGAAATAATGGAATATACAGAGACATTCAGAAAACCCAACTAACCGGAATGGTTCATTTCTCCAAAAAGACTACAAAAAGGCAAAAATCCCAGTATGCAGCAGATTTCAGACCACCTCCCTCCACATGTCAAAATATTAACATACTCTTACTTTAATAAAGTATATATGTACAAAATATTAATGTTCATATACACTTACCAAAATCTAAATAATGATAAGACCAGAGTCCATTTATACTGTACTTACAAAGACAGAATGTAGAAACTAAGCTGATTCTTAAATAATAGTCTACATTTGAGGACATGGGAATCTGGCATCTCTGTACACTATTGAAGATAATATAAAATGGCATCAGCATTTGAGAAGGCAATTACTGTGATATGCGTCTGAAGTCTTCAACACGCATACTCTTGGGCACACAATGTGCAGATCTAAGAATTTATACCAAGACAACAGGACAAGAACACAGAGACATCAATAGAAGAACTGCTCCACAGCATTATGTATAATGGCCACAACTATAAACATCCCAAATGCCCAACAATAAGAAATTGGATACATTATGATATAACTATAAAACAGAAAACTACATGAAATTTAAGTTCATGTCATAAAATAGATTTATCACTTGTAAAGAATACTTAATATACTAATTATAAAGCAATTTACCAAACAGTACATGGAATATGATCCCAATTCCTATAACTCTATAAGGATGCGTTATATAAATAAATATAGAATATATTAACAGTAATTATTTCTAAATGGTAGAATTAAAGCTCATTTAAATTTTTTTTTGCTTAGGTATATTCTGTAACAACGATAGGTGTTTCTTGTACAACAGATACAAATTAATTTATATTTTCAAAGAAACATTCAAAACAGGTCAGAATCCATCAGATTTGGGTCAATTTCCTGTATCGCCTACATTTAAAGGATAAAGGAAGAAAAAGACACCAGTTTTCATGTAGGTGTTTTTTTTTTCATTATCTATGACATACACACAGTCCTTAAGTTTAATAATCCTTACTGTTCCCCTTTCACTAGTAAGAAAGTTGAGGCTCAGGGAGTTTAACTTTGTAGAAAGTTCCAGAACCATCCACATGCAACAGATACCAAAAACTTACAGCATTTCACAAGTACTCAATAAGAGTACTCTCAATTGCATCAGATAGTTTTTCTAAACTTAAAAAAAAATGAAGCTGTCTTCCATCTGTATTTAGATTTTTTTTAAATCTTAATTAGTGTATTTTACCATGGACTATGCCATGGATTCAAAAATAATCCTCCACTGTTAAGGGTATAAAAGGTTAACTCAGTAAATTTAAAAAATGTTCAATTAACTTTTTCTCAATTTTCCTGATTAAAAGAGATTTGTGTCTTAACACATAATGAATGTGTGTGTGTGTGTGTGTGTGTGAGAGAGAGAGAGAGAGAGAGAGAGAGAGAGAGAATGGCACTCTAAATATTAATAAAATGAAAACTCTGTAAATGATTTAAGTGTTTCTCTTGACATTTTCATGAGCATTACAAAATGCTCATCCTGTATATACCAGCTACCTCAACTTCAATAACGAAAAACATCTGATCATTGTAAACTAAAATTTTTAATTAGCAGTTTATATATCCATATAAATACAAACTCACCTAAGAACCCACCTAAGAAATTTAAACACACAAAAAGTTTTTCCACGAGTTTTAAACAAAGAAGAAAGCATAAATTCATAGCAGGGGTTTTCGGTCTACAGCAGCTACCTGGGGCATGTTCCTTAAGAAACACACAGCATGGCACCTCCCACGGTCAGGTGAGGTCAGGGCTGTGAATCCCCACTCTGCCATTTCCTACCTGTAACCTTGGACAGGGTGCTGAACGTCTTCCTTTTCTCACAGGTTCGATGGAGATACAAAGTACATATCTCACGGGGCTGCACAGAGAATTAAATGGGATTCTGAATATGAAGCCCTCAGCACTAGCCTGATTGAGGAAAAGCCTTCACAAATGTTAGCTCCTGCAATTAGCTGTTACTATCCATCTGTAGAATGAATATTATAAGTTTCATCCTAGCAAAGAGAAAGTCCCTGTTGCCAGAAGTAACACCCTTTACTTAAAAGGAAGAAACTGAGTTACCACACTATACAACTCCACTCGACTACCTTCTATATCCTGGAAACGATTTAAAAAAAAAAATCATAATAGAGATCTATAAAGGACCTCAAAATACAGTGAAGGCAGTTTGTTTCAAAAAATGAAATCATGCTTTAAAATGTGAGCCCATCTGTATTTTAAGAATCTAGTATGCTAAAAGAAATTCCAGAATTTCTAAAGAGCTATTGTTTGTCTAATGGTTCTAATCTAACAATTACTCACTGCATTTTTCAATTATTCTGAGCCACACTCATTAGCAAGCTATTTGAGGTGTGATACATTTTACGTAATGAGGCTGTGAGTCACAGGAACTAAACAGAGACCACGTGTTTCCCACCAAGTTATCAACAGTCAACACAAACAGGAGTAATCACTATGGAGTCAAACAGCCACACCTTGCCTTTTATAAAACTTGTTCTCTTCCCTCTTCCTTGTCCCTTTCCATAGTTTCCTAAGGCAGTTAAATTAAATCATTTCCACCTGAAATATCCTAAGACCTACATCAAATTTCATCTGGGGTTTAATCCTGGACCCATCTCACTCTACATGCTTCTGATAAGTACTGCTTCATCCCCTCATTTTTTTTTTAATGCCTGGGGTGGGGTGTAATTTAGGTTTATTTATATATATATATATATATATATATATATATATATTTTTTTTTTTTTTTTTAAACAGAGGTCTTGGGAATTGAATCCAGGCATGCACTCTATCACTGAGCTGTACCCTTCCCCGTCTATCCCCTAATTTTTAATAGAAAAGAAGTATTTGCTATATCTACTTCACAGCACACAAATGATATGTGAAAATATTTACCCCTCCTTTAAAAAAAAAAAAAGACTACATACTATTTTCTGTTGGAAAGACACTAAGAAGCGAAACGGCCAAGTGCGAGGCTCTTGGACGAGATGCTCCCTGTGAAGTTATAATTACTCTCCCCAAGCACGTTAAGGGCGGAGCATCGTGCCAAAAGCACTCTCTGCACAAACACTGCTGCCAAACCTGTCTTACCACCTGTAGCCTCCAGAGAAGTCCTTGATACCAAGTTTTGAAAAGGCGTATGTTATGGAACAAAGTATCTACCAGCCAAATATACCTACAATAAGTGCCAAGTTCCCAAATTTCAAAAAAGCAATTTCTTTTCAGACAAAATATATTAATTTAATAAACCAATGAGAATTGTCTTCAAACCCTTTACTGTTTCGTTTATAGTTTTATTTTAATCCTCTTGCTGGATGAGATTTCCCACCAATATTAGCAACAAGTTTCTCTGAAACTTCACCTCTCAGTTCCAATTCTGACCACGTAACCCACATGTCTTAAATCCCAAACATTTGGGGAGCTTCTCAAAGAACTTCATACCAGACTGGTTATCAGCAAAACATTCAATAATGCCAAATAGCAGGCACTCACCTCGTTTAAAATTTTCAATTCCTTTAAAGTAGCCACTTAAAAGACGTTCAGAATCCCTAAAGCAGTCTTGACCATATTTTTGTGTGAATAGCAGAGCAAAAACACAGTGCCCATTTAAGCATGTTTTAAAAAAGGGGAAGGGATGTTTGCTGACAGAAAATGAGGCTATGAGATTCAACTGGGCTCACAGTTGATTCCAAATTAGGTTACTAAATTGATTGGTTGGTCACCAGATCATGAGATTTAAGATACACACATATGATCATCATCATGCCAATCATTTCAACATAAGCAAAGCAAAAAAAAGAAAAAAGAAAAACCAAAAGCCTAAGAAATCTTTACCATCAGAAGCCACTGTGCAACACAAGAACCACACCATGAAACAACTCATAAAAGATAGAGCTGCCTTAATTTTTCTATTGGGGGACATAACCTAGTGTTCACCTTCCAATGAGAGAGCCCTTATAGGGTATGGCTTCCACAGACAGAAGCCCCAGGCCAGCACACACTAAGGAGCTGCCGTGTTTTCAGTCTCTAAAAAGCTGTCAAAGAATTTAAAAACACCCTCCTCTCCTTTTCTTCTATTAAACTTCATTTTTGAAGCAATTATTATATGACGCCCATGGCTCCACCCAACAGGTCCAATTTTTATAATGAATTCCATGAGACATATATATCATTATTTATCATTCAGGAACTTGGCCAACCTCATTGATCCCATGCTAAAAATCTACAAATGCAAGGATTATGGCACATAGTCAATAATATTAGGTAAAAACTAAACATTTAAATAGAAAAAAAGAATGTCTACCTCCTAGCTTTTTCCTGGCCCAGAGTAAAATTATTGAAAAGGTAATTCACCATTTTAGAGAAGTCAGTTCTTCCCCAAAGAAAAGGCTCTGTGCTTTTTAAGCTACCCTGATAAAAATTTGAAGTCAGAGAGCTGAGATGGGAGTCTTGGACTTCTTTGTATAACAAAGATTTAAGTCTCCTAATTTCTCCGGGCTTCAGTCCCCTCAGTTATAAAAGCGGCAGCCAACACTTATTCTGTTTACTTTGTGCACAATCTTCCACAGTCTTCCCAGCAACTCTATATAGTAGATGCTTTTACTCCATCTTGATATGAGGAAACTAAGTTACAATATGGTTGCTTGAGTTGAGATCTAGGTTAGTCCCTACATAACAGGCAGTGAACATCTAATGAGAGTGCCTATGAAGGAGCCGAGTGAAATGCACAATGTAATTAGGAAGCTCCAGCTCCAGCCCCAGCCACCCCAGCCTACTCTGCAATCTCTCAAGGGCAGGACTGCCTTACTCGCCTTCTCATTGGTTGAGATATGGCTTACACATACTAGTCACTCATGCTAAATCTAATTACTCTTCCTATGAATATTTGCACTACAAAGAGTTTAAGCAAGGCAAGAACAAGACCGAAAAAAAAAAAAGAAAAGCAAAACTGATGGTTAAATTTCAGGTGTACTGGTGGCAGATGGGGATTGGTTGTGTTTTAGAAGAACTTGCCTCAGTCCCCAAAATCATTCATCCTAGCTTTGTCGATAGCTCAGAAACACACACACAAGAGAGTCCGTGGCAACATGTCACTCTAGTGGCACACATTTTTAAAAGGAAATATTCTTACATGAAAATATCAAAGTCAAGAGCTTTGCAACACTGATTTGGTACATAAGTTTTTCTCCAGACTATAAAGAATTTATTAAAATTCAACTTTCCGTTTAAATTATCTTTCTTAATCTTAACTGAGATATTAGGAAAGTATTTAGTTATTCATTCATCCAAAAATCATGTAATGACAACTGCTATGCACATAACTGGCATGGTGCTTGGCCCTAGGAACACAAAAAGATGAAGCAATTCTTGGAAATAACTTCTTTAAAAGTCTAACCCTGTTTTGAAATATGTGGTCAAAACGGCATTTTAAGCCTAGGCAGTTCTCTAAAATGTGGTTAACCCTCTGAATTACAACATGTGCTTGGTTAACTTGTATATTCAGCAAATAATATTGCTTTAAGTGACATAATTCTCAAGTCACTGGCCTCTCTTGTTAAGATTTGGCATTGCACTACATAATATTCCAGGGTGTATACCAGGGCTGTTTTTGCCAACGCTAACATCACTTGATAGCAAAACCAAAGCCAACTCACAAGTCTTCCAAGATAGTGGTATCAGAGTTGCACCGATCACGAATTCTAAATGAAATCCAGAAGGCTCTAAGTGGTCAAAAATCTAAACATCTTCTGCCCCACTGCCCACTGTAAGCCCTTGGTCTCAGTGGCTAGTGTAAATTACACCTCCTGTTCCTCCTTCTCTTGGGAAGGCCCACAGTCTACACAAAGCCAGGAAGGGACAACAGACAGCAAAGTGCACAGCTCCTCGTGTGTTCCTGGATAATTAAACGCCAGCTGTATTTATAAATACTCAAAATTCTCACTCAATCATCATTAGGTCAAATGCCAGCTACACTCAATTTGGGGGGCAAAAAAAAATGAGTTTAAACACAATTTCTGGTCCAGGAGAATGGCCACTTCCCCATACCATTACCAACTTTGAGCTCACAGTCTCAAATTATTTTTGCTAAACCACAACTATTAATAAGCCACAAATGGAAAACAGATGGAAAGAACTAAATTAAACCAAAAGAAGAAAGGAAGATTTGCTCCAGGGCTGACGATTTCTGTGCCAGGTTTCATCTAGATATGAAATCCAAGACAACCTGAGCCCTATTAGCAGCTAGTTAAATTCACAAAAAATCACACAGAAAAACGTGCTCAAGTTTTACAGCTCTACTTTGTTCTGTTAACAATCACAAAAACTACTCCTAAAGAACAAAGTGCATTTTGTCTATGAATACCGGCTCATATTCCAACTTACGCTGTTTCAGACAATAGGGGAAACACTGCAAGGGAAAAAAAGCCTACCAAAAGCCTAGTCTAGTGCATAAGTGATTTTTTTCCTCCTAGATCAAGGAGTCTTTAAATAAACAGCATACAAGGCACATGGAGATGGGTATATCCATTATCAGGATATTTTAAATAGAGTCCAAATGCTTAATATAATCATGGGTTCTCAAGAGTCAAGAGACATCATTGTTTTGTGCAGAAATGTCTCACACACACATTAGCAAGTCTCAACAATTACCTGCTTATCTCCCAGTGAATTACCATGAGAGAGATCACTGTGGGAAACATTCATTTTGGGAAACAGTGTGTCTCTATTCCAGGTGAGAGTCACTACTTATTTTATATGAACTTCAAATTGATAGTTACACCCCTGGGACCTAGCATACACTCTACTCCCCAGTGTAAGTTTGGCATTGAGGGATGGAGTTAAGGTGACCTGTGACACAGGAGTTGCCTAAACGATTCCCTTTTTTTTTTTTTCATTTTTTTAATTGACGTATATTCAGTCTACAATGTTGTGTCAATTTCTGCTGTACAGCATAATGTTTCAGTCACACATACATATACATATATTCCTTTTCATATTCTTTTTCATTATAGGTTACTAAAGATATTGAATAGTTTCCTGTACTATACAGTATAACTTTGTATATATATATATATATATACAGATATATAGATATATTTTATATATAGTAGTTAGTGTCTGCAAATCTCTAACTCCCTATTTACCTCTTCCTACCCCCATTACCCATAAGTAAACCATAAGTTTGTTTTCTATGACTATGAGTCTGTTTTGTAGATAAGTTCACTTGTATCCTTTTTTTTTTTTTTTTTAGAGTCCACATATGAGTGATACCATATGGCACTTTTCTTTCTCTTTCTGGCTTACTTCATTTAGAATGATGATCTCCAGGTACATCTATGTTGCTACAAATGGCATTACTTTATTTTTTATGGCTGAGTAGTATTCCAGTGTATAAATATACCACAACTTCTTTATCCAGTCATCTGTCAATGGACATTTTGGTTGTTTTCATGTCTTGGCTCTTGTAAATAGTGCTGCTAATAATGAATGCATAGCAGTATTATTTTCATATTAGCCAAAAAATGAAAACAGCCCATCAATCCATCAACTGCTGAATGAATAAACAGAATATGGTATAATCATACAATGGAATATCATTCAGCCATAAAATGGAATTAAGTACTGATACATCTACATCATGGACAAACCTTGAAAACATGAGGCTATGTGAAAGGAGCCAGACACAAAAGATCACATATTGTATGATTCCATTTATGGCACATGCCCAGAGTAGGCAAATTCATAGAAATAGAGAGTATGTTAGTGGTTGTCAGGAGTTAGGGGAAAGGAAGAATGGGGAGTGAGTGCTAATGGGTACAGAGTTTCTTTTGGGGTGATAAAAATGTTCTGAAATTGGGCAGTGGTGATGGTTGCACAACTCTGCAAATATACTGAAACCCAATGAACTGTCCACTTCAAAAGAGTGAATTGTGTGGTATGTGAATTATAACTCAATAAATATGTCCTTAAAAAGCCAATAAATTGTATACTTAAAGTTTTGTGCATTTTATTTAAGTTCAATAAAGATGACTTTTTAAAAGGCCTTCCATAACATCTCATACCCCATACACAAAAGTAGTTCAATATAAGTTAAACCATTAAAGTAATTTGGTTTACTATCTCCCTAAATGCCTATCTTCCAAAAAAAAGTTATATATAATTTCATAGGAAGAGGTCTAAATTTGCAAGTTGAAATTTCCAGCCCACTACCTCACATACAAAAATGTTTTAATTATGGTATTTCCTTTTATATATTTGCATCTATCTTTCTATTTTTAAATGCTTCATCTTTGCATTATATCTAAATAATTCCACAACCCTAAGTTTTCCTAAATGCATTTATGGCCTTTTATATATGGTTTCAAAGAAGAAAACACATGAAGGTGTGACATAAAGGGCCACAGCAAACAGGCTTGCAGCATCTCCACATTAACTCCCATTGTGAATTAATTACTGTCCCCATACAGAATTGTTAAGAAATCAGTTTTCCTTAGCCAACTTGTAGGAACAAAGCTTCTCCTAGATTATTTCAAGGGCCTTGATAAAGTTTCCAGCTTATCTCAAAAGCAGATATTGCTGATGGCTCCCTAACATGTCTGATGATTAGTTCCAAATATCCTTGACTGAGTAATAATTTTACTTCTTTGTTTTGGAATCATCTGTTTCAAGACTGTAAAAGTTGAAGCGTTGAGAATAAAAATTTTAACACTATAGTTTGCCATCTGCACCTGAGGGTTGGGAATCTGTAACCCACGGTATATGGGGGACTAGAGCAGTCCTGGATTCAGGGATCCCAAGGGGTCCTGGAACTAATCCCCTGCAGGTACCAAGAGACAACTACATTCTGGTATAAGACAAAAAAGTTGATATGAATGTTCCCTGCTAAGATACAGAGGGAAGACTCAAACACATACAAATGAATGAGGTTGTTCCCCACCCCCCAAAAAAATCACTGACCTTGAGAACTCAACATCAGGAGGTCTGCCTGACCTCCCGGACGCAGTGTTGAGGGCTCCCTCGGCCCCCACCGCATCTTCGACTCCTCGGGGACCGTGATGCTCACATCACTGCCTAGCAAATGTGTATTTGCCTTCAGGGCCCCCCTACTGGCCCCAGGGCCTAAAGGAGATATCACGGCCGACAGGTTGACTCCAACCTGTGCACATGTTTGGTTTGGCCCACACAGAATGTTGAAGTTGGGAAAATAGGAAGCAAAGTTCTGGATTAGCAGCTTCTCTTTAAAAAAAGAAACAGTCTGCCAACGCTGGGCATGTATTATCTCATAGCCACAACTGGGTGCCCTGAGTTAATGGTGGGCGGCCGCAGAGAACACACTCTCCAGACAGCAGCAGGGCGCGCTACACTTCCATCTGTTGCACCCACCCTTCCCTCCACTCAGTCACCACCTGGCTCACCCCGCAGGTATGTCATTTTTGAAAACATGGGATTTTTTCATTGTATCCTCAGGGCCCAGCGTAAGGAAATCCTGCCCTGTAGGAAGGAGTCCCACTTGTTGACTCAGAATTTTGCATGTAAAAGAATCACTTGTGATGCTTGTAAAACAATACAGGGGCCATTCTCTAAGCAATCCTGATTCAAACAGCCTGGATGGATACCTAGAAGTCCATTTTTTTTCTAGAAGCAGCCTTACTGAGTCTTGGTAAGAACAGTCTCTGATAAACACGGCTTTAGTGTTGGGTATCCAAAGCTCTTGTGAGTCTTGATTTCCTTATAAGAAAAAGAATTTGGACTAAATCGTCACTACGACCCACAACTCTAAATGTTTTCTTTGGTTCTTTATTGGAAAGCTAAGGAAACCAAGGAGGAAATCAGTTCCTGTTCTCTGCTACCACCTGCTGGCGAATTCTTGGTACTGCCAAGGTATAAACTGCAGTCCAAAGATTACTGTCCTCCATTTTTAATGGCTAGATCCAAGCACATTTTTTTAATCAACAAAATAACTTAAGAACTTAATATCAAGCTACACTTGGTGAAAACTAAAAAGGGAAATATTTTATAATCTGTCGATGATACTTCAATAAAGCTGAAACAAAATTAAGTAATATAACATCAATAATCTGTCTCCTTTATTAATTCTACAAGCTTCTGGTGTGTTTTACAAAACTGATTTTGGAACACATAATAGATTTTGAGACTTTCTGTAGAAAAATCTGCACAGTATAAAATCTGTTTCATTGTAGACGCAGGACCCACTAAATAGATCAACTCTTTACCATAAAAAAAAGTTCCAAAATGGAACGAATGATCGGCATTTTTGCAGAAAGTAAAGTGCTGATATAGAAAATGCTCAGAGACTAAACACATGAGTGAGATTTCTCAGATTCCTCTCAGTACTCTGGATGATTGCTCTCCCATCCACTAGAGCAGCAGGGAGCTCACATATCTGGGCTCTGTGAAGCCTAGCTTGTACATGGATTCTGCTCTCCGAGCCTAGAACCACACTTCAAAAGGGAGACAACATGGGCAGACCACCAAGCATAACGAGTTGACAATTTGCCTGAATGTTCAGGCAAAACCCGAGGAGGGTCCAGGGCAGAGGGCAGCTGGGCGTGACAGAGCGTGTGGGAGGCAGGAGAGCACGGGGTCATCTGGAAAGCCTCCCCAGAGGATGACTTCACCCTCCTCGAAACTGAGAAGCTTGACTTGCCAACCACTCCCTCCAAATTCTTCGGTTCACCAGGCCGGTGCTCCTCCTCCACCTTCTAAACTTTGCTCTTTCAAGTACAAACCCCAAGCAGGTACCCCTAGGTGTACAGCCCTAGTCCTTCCCTCGAAGCGCCCCTCCGGCCTCACACTGACACGACCGGGTTGAGCGTTCCCCCTTGGGCGCCTCTTCCATCACCACGAAGCCGCATGTGAGACAAGACCTCACCCTCTCACCCAAGGCTGAACTGCCACACCTCACTTCTCTGCTGAAATCATGATACCAGATTTCTCCCAGCCACCCAGACTCAAAACATGAGCATGAACCTTCCTGCCCTTCCAAATCCATGTCATTCTCTCCACCCCAGTTCGAAGCTTCTCCTCTGGGAGACGCCACGATGCAGAAACAAGAATCCCAGGTCAGACGGATGGAACCGACACTGGGGGAGACACTCCGAGGGCTTCTGGCAGCAATGTGAGCCCCAACTGATGTCTTGAGGGGAAACAGAAAAGCTGAAAACCAGAGTTAACTAATTCTTGCTTCCCCTAACTGAGAATAATGACAATGACCCCACATCCTGGAACAGAATGGAGTCAGAAGATGGAAAAGCTGGAGGAGAAGGAAAACAGACTTGCTAACAGCAGGGAGCGGGGCCGGCAGTGCCGCATGAAATAATTATCACCCCGGACCAAAGCCCAGCCAGATGGCAGCCAGGACAATGGAGACCCACGCAGGCGATATGAAATTTTGATGAATTCCTTAATGGCCACACAATGAAAGCCCATGTTCCAGAAACAGGCCAATAATAGAACAAATGTCAGTGCAGAACAAAAAGCCTTAAAATCACCTGCATTATTTACTCCTTTATATTTGTAATATTTTTTCAAAATGTGGTTTTTTAATAGGTGTTTTCACTGATGAGAATGATCATTGTTTATGTCACAAACACTGTCACTTTTTTGAACCCTAAGCTGATGCTCCAGGCTACTGTGTCCATTGCATTATGTCAAAAGGTGGGGTCACACAGCTCCCCACACACTGGACTCAAAATGACAGCAATTGTGGATCAGGGAGAACCATACACTTCCACACACATCTCAACATGAGACCTCAAGCAAAGTTACAGCTCCTACAACATGCTCCTAGCCCTCAGAATGAGGAGACTCACTTACACAAGAGCGTACACAGTGCCTTATGAACTCTAGCATGTCTCAGCAAGCCAAGATGCTTCTGAACTGCATCCAGTCAAAAGCTAAAGTCAAAATGAGCCTGAAGGTCACGGGTCTTATCTGCCTTCTACAAAAGCCTTGATGAAATCACTTAAACCTCCTGGAGAGGTTATTCTCCAGGAAAACACTGTTTGAGAAGGCACGACCACGAGATAAATGGTATGAAGTAAAACTCCAGGTTGAAAGAGCTAAAACTTGACTCGATAACCCTGAAGGAAACTGGGGAGCTGTATGCACCTGTGCGGGATCCCAAGGTAACTTGAGAAGAATTCAGGGAATTCCAAAACTCCTTGAGGGATTTCCTGGAGCACTCCTGCAGGTCATGGGCAAACAACCTCTCAATCAAGAGATACTGAGTGGACTAATGATTCTGAAACTAGTTGGGATCTGTTGTGACCCACTCTACAGAACTAGAGTCTGGGCAATCTGGAGTTCGTGCAGATGGAGACTGCCTGAGCAGACTGTCAATGGTTGGGTTCTCCCCGGTAGCTGGGAGAGGTCAATAGAGCCCGTCAGAACACACTGTCAAGAAAGTGGCTCACTAAGCAGGGGAGAGAAGTAAAGACGGGCAGTTGGTAAGAAGGAAGAAAGTAAAGAGGTTTTGACTAAGCAGGTTTAGCTGATGCCGCAAGGTAAGATGCCAGGCAAGCTGTAGAGTCAGGTGTTGGGATTTAATAATGCAGAAGTGAAGGCCTCCCAGGAAATAGCTAAATTCAGGATTAGGATCTCAAAGAAAGTGGCTGGAGTAGAAAGGGAAGTCCTGGATCGGGAGGTGAGAGAACTGGACGGGACCTCCCAGTCTACCCTGTATTACTCAGGATGATGGTAGGGTTAGGGACGGAGGGAAGCAGTGAGCCAAGAGCTCAAGTCTTCGCTGAGTTAAGAAGCGCAAGTGAGAGGTCCGAGGTCAGCAAATAATGCAGAGGAGGGACACTGGACAGTCTAACCAACTGGTGTAAGCCATAGATATTCCTGTGTGAACATGTCCTGCTATCTGGAAGTGGCCACTTCTTCGAGCCCTGAGGTAACGCAGGAGGTGGTAGATGGCAAACTCCACTGCGGAAGGTGACAGGAGAAAAAGAGGACTGGGTCTCCCTTATGGCAAAGAGGTAAAGGGAACGTTTAGAGAAGGGGTAAAAGTTGGGGTTCTCACTGTAGAATTGTTCCAGGGGACAGAATGGAAAGGTCTGGGAGGAAGCAGGGCACTGGGCCAAGAAGCTAAGCGTTGGGCACCATGACGGAAACTCCTCCATCTTGGGTGGTACAAAGGCTGACAGGAAGGACACATGAGGTTCACTGGCTGCAGGGATGACCTCGATGTGATACTGAACATTCCCGTTTCACATTTAACAGAAAGTAATTTGTGACACTAAGTCAGGCCAAGACCAGACAAATCCTGCAATTTTTTCTTATGATAAACCATCCTGCATTTTGAAACTACACTGAACAAACACCCTCTATTCAACACACACCCAGAAGATTGATGGGATAAATAATACTTCAAACATTAGGTCACTGGTCTATAAACAGAGAGAGATTCTGTCTATATTCATATTACCTGAAGCAAAACCAATTTTTTAAAGCTTTTTAAAAATATTCTTCTCAGTCACAGTTTGGCTTAGAAAAACTTTCCAGTTTTGCTTAAAGAGTACATGCCAGACTTATCAAAACTTTTCATTTACTAAAATCAAATCTCCAGTTGTTAAGTGTAATTTAAATTAAATATTTACAAACACAACATATAGACGATCCCTTACATATCCTCTGAAAACTTCGTTGAAGCATTATAATTATTATTCGCCCATTGGAAACAACTGTTCCTCATTCAAAAAAGTACGTTCAAAGTACATCAAAGGTCATCCAACAAAATCAATGTACTTTACGCATCTGCTTAACACTATGTTAAAACAGTATGGTAGACTAAATAACTTATAAACCTCACTTATTGAAAACCACATCTTAAACCAGGTATGGGTAAACTAGGACCTGTGGGCCAAACCCAGGCCTACCACCTGTTTTTATAAATAAAGTTTTATTGGAACATAGACTTCTATCAGCTGCAACAAGATTTCTCACTACAACAGGCAGAAAGTTGAGTAGTCCTAACAGAGACCTATGGCCCACAAACCTAAAATATTTACTATCTGACCCCTCATAGAAAAAGTTTGCCAACTGTTTTCACTGACAAGTTATTAAGTGCTTTCATTTATTCATTCAAATACATTAGGGCCAAAATGCTGGAATAGACAGAAACATTCACAAAACAGTGTGCCCTGGAAAGACTTCAAATATAGGACAGAATACAAAATTAAGTATCAAATTAAATATGGGCTCGGGCTCCTGGTGACACTTCCATAGGGCCTGCCAGGAGGCCCAGCGTGGGTGGACTGGGCCAAAGAAGACCCCGGACAGGCCCACACTTTCCTTGGAAGGGACAGGTCAGCGCCTTCCCAGTTGTTTGGTGAGAAAGGGTTTCTCTGTCCCACCCCAACCTAAGTGAGGAGGTCAGAATGCTCCCCATTGAGAAGATGGACCATTTAAAATCGCTGTATCCTGGAAACACCTATAGTTCATGGAAAAGCCAACAGGCTGGAAATGCCACCTGGGACTTGACCACTGAGACCTGTGCCAAGGAGGGAATTCTTCCCACACTGAAAGGGGAGTGAGGTCCCCCTGCAGAGCCCGCAGACTTCCAGGTGTGCAGCCAGGCCGGAGAAGGCATAGCTTTCTAGAGCTACTCGCATGAAGACTTGGACTTTAAGAAGAGAGGGGGAGTGGGCTGCTTCCTGCAGGCCTCAGTTAAGTGACACTGTGCTGAACTCTGAAGATGAAGCCTGAACTCACAGGAAGAGAAAGATCAGATAATTAGAAAAACAAATCTCCGATTTCCCTTCAGATGGACCAAAAACTGAAACAGAGTCACATGTAAATGCATGTGAAGTGTGCCCTTCTGGAATTTCCTTAATTATGGGGGATCAGTTTCAAGAATTGCACAAAAATCATTCCAAACATAAAACCCCAACCTCAAGATTGGGAAGGGAAAGAGGTGTGGAGAGAAACTCTCCAGAAAAGATAAGTTGAAGAATGAAGGGGCATCTTGTAGGGGACAATCTTTAAAGAAGGCCTAGTGGAAAGAACATATTCAATATTTTGGAGTCTGTGATAGATTTGAGAAAAAGAAAAGAAAAAAAAAAAGATAAATTAGGCCTTTAGGAGTACAGACCAGGCTATGGACGAGTGGAATATGGAAAAGCCTGGGGTACTTGGAAATCGACTGGCTACCCCAGAGCTTGGTATAAAAATGGTCAGAGCTGTTGCCAGCACCAACTTTGTAAAAGCCAAAAAGGATGCTGAAAATTCACAGGCTGTTTGAGAAAAGAATAAACTTGTCTGGGTGGGTTGAAACAAAGAACAGACAGAAAACCAAAACAGTATGAGATACATGTCACTTGGCCAGTGTCCTTCACTGCATGTGTGAGCTCCAAGGGCTCAACTTACTGGGAGGATGTCCCTGCTTGTGCTAAAAGTGTCAGGAAATGGACAGAAGCAGAAAAAATAAGCATTAAATTGGAGAGTTAATTTATGGAATCTTTTCAATGTTTTTCAAAGGAGTTTACATTAATAAAATGAATGAAATGAAGTTTTCTTTTTCTAATTGAAGGACAGTTGATTTACAATGCTGTGTTAGTTTCTGATGTACAGCATAGTGTTTCAGTTATACATGTATATTCTTTTTCACTATAGGTTACACAAGATATTAAATACAGTCCTCTGTGCTATACAGTAGGACCTTGTTGTTGAAGCTTTCTGTTATTTGTATAAAAAAAGCAAACATGCATGTGAAGAGAATGATAGGATTTTAACATATACATCCCTACAATGTAAAATCCATTTCAGTTTTCATCCGTCTGGTATAGCACAGCCAATGAGCTTCCTCTATTTTAACTCCGTCAAACAGTACTTATTCTAAAATTTCATTTTTAAGATTGTTATTTGTTTATAATGGATTAGTCATAATTGAATGAGTCTCAATTGATAGTCTTTGTAAATGACTTTAATTACTTTAATGTTATAAAAGTATTGATTAAATCGCTTTTGGGGAGGGGGAGTTAATACTTCAAAGCCACACAGTAAAAGCAATTAATTTTTATGTTTCTTCAAATAAAGGATTTAAATAAAACAAGAAAAATATAAGTGCTACATAGAGATATTATGTACTGAATGCTGCGGAATAACTCTGCTTGGGGAGAAAGGAAAAGATGGAGAGACAAAAAAATGACTATTTATCGGTATTATCCAGGTAGAGAAAACGGGGATGAGTCAGGAACAAAATCAGTACAAAGTTGTCTTCAACCCAGGGGCTGCATCCTTTTCCCACAGTCCACAGTAGCTTCTGAAATAGGGACTTCAGTAAATAGTTGTTGAATGAATACCGCCCTCTGGTGGCCTCGAGGCGCTATCCCCTATCTTTCTTCCTAATCATCCCAACTGTACTGTTTTCTAGAACTTTCCAAAGCCTTTTCCTTCTAAACTTACCCAAATCTTATTACACACTTAAGGCTTTGATATAACATGAGAGCCAAACATTTCTGACAAAACAAATCCTCATATAGTCCAGGTTTAGCCCTCCCACGCAACCGGTAATCACTTTACAGAAACATCCTGGAAAGTCACTGACGGTAAGTCCAGAACAGAGGGAACAGCAGAACCTGGAGGGGGTCCCCCAGCCCCCACAGGATGACCAAGTGCACAGGTGCCTGCTTTCTCCTACATGTCCCTCCAGTTCTTACACTATAAGGATTCATTTTCAGGTATTTCTACAAACTTCACCTAGACCCTAAGCACACATTCCATCAGTCTGTCATGTCTAAGACCCCCTCCCACAAAGCCAGGTTCCATGGATTTTATCCCCCACTGTGGGTAAAAGGAGGTGAGAGGGAAATCTTGAATTGACGGAGCCTCCTTTCTCCCTGTTTCTCACCCCTTATTTCATACATGTGATTATGGCTGATAAAGTTAATTCCTGTATCAGGACCCACAAGACGGAGGCCACCCCAGTGGCCGGGCCCCCACCACAAATCTAACCCCAAGTCAGTCTGCATTTGCAGGAAACAATGCCAGGGACACCTAAGATACCACAATCACAATCCTCCAACTCGGCTGCAGCGAGCTCAGCTTACCCAAGAAGACAGGACCTGTCAGCCTTCCCAGGAAATCCCTGACCTGCTGGCCAATCATGCCGTTTTCCGCATTGCTGCTTGCAGCTCTCTCTAAACTGGCTCTTGCCCCAAGTCCCTCAGGAACAGAGCCCCACTCCTTGTAAGGCACTGTGCTCCCCCACACCATGGGTACACTGCCCTTGAATAAAGGACATCAAACTTGTTACTAAATTGTATTATTTGTTGTTATTTGACACAAACCACAGATATTCCCTCTATATCCAGGCTCCTAAGAGCTCCCTCCAACTTCTCTCATTCTTGAATGTTTGGATATGTCAGCCAACACCATGGGCCTCACACAGCTATGTGTTCAAAGGTGACCCGGGAAGCATGGTTTTTCCTTTGACTTGTTCTTCACAAGCTGTTTTGGTACAGGCCATGAAGAGCTGAGGACTGAGCTCATTTCCACAGGACAGATCTAAGTAAATATCCCATGGGCCCTGCTGCTTCCTCTCCCTGAAGGGCCTGGAGGCCCCCAAGACAGGCAGGGGAGAAGATTAAAACCCACTGCCAGGCTACCATCTTTTAACTGATCTCTTTCTCGGGCATTCTTTCGGAAGACAACAGTGTGGGATGAGGCTTTAGTTTCCCTCCACTTGACACAAACTGAAGTCAACTCTCTCCAGAAAGGGAAAAGAACACTAAAAGATGTGGTGTGACCAGCAGGGTTCACAGAAACTGCCAGTCCGGGTTCCTCCAAGTTCAAGTCTGCCTTGTACAGGATGTTTACTGAGCCTGTGCAGAAGGAAATAGAGGCAAATTCCATGCAAGAGCTAAACGAAAGGAAACTCAGAGGTAAAACTTTTTCTTATAATTTAACAAGGTCTGGGGAAATTGTCTGTGGGATGAAAGACTGGAAAGTTACAGAAAACAGGCTTAAAATTTCCGATATCACTGCTTCTACACAATGATTTACAAATAGCTAAAGATAGGTGGAATTTACCAGAATTTATCCAATAAATCACAATATCATAAATGATCAAACCTTGAAGGGGCCTTAATCTTAGGATTACCTAATAGTTGACAACCCAAGCTCTTTGTAAACTGTAAATCACTACATACAAGATGAAAAAACTAGGTTGTTCGCTGAAAGAGACAAAAGCAAAATGGTTAGTGAAGAATGGACAGTATATAGTAAGTAACAAGCACAAGTTCTGGGTCAGACAGCTGCTGTCCAGTTCGGGCTCTGCCATTCTCTAACCAAGTCACAGAATTGCTAAGCCTTTACTTCTTTCTCTTACTAAACTACATTTTCATAAAAAGATTGGCCGATTCCTATGCCTTCCCCAGAAGACTTTCTGCCTTCCATAGTAAAAATTTTAAAAAAAGACTATGAAATTTCAAAATGACAAAATTTGGATACATAACAAATATCCTTTTCCACTACTCCACACTGCCAATGGATATACCTGATACTGTTTGTGGGTTTAACGATACTGAAGAAGAATAGCACAGCTGGACAGCATCCTTAAGAGAAAAAGAAGTATGTGATCACATTATATAAGGATGACAGATTTCAGGAAGATGGCGGAGTAGAAGGATGCTCGCAGGTCACCCTCTCCCACAGATACACCAAGACCCACAACTACAGACCCACTCAGCCAACCAGAGCACCTGTGGAACTCCGACAGAACATCACCCTCTTCAAAAGATAAAGACGCCAAAAATCTGGTAGGAGAAAAGGAAAAAAGAAAGAACAAAAGGCAAAGCAGCGCGAGACGGGTCCCGCGGGGAGGGAGCGGCAAAGGAGGACTGCCGCTCGCTCGCTGGGTCTCCCCTCTCCAACTGAGAGGCCAGCGGGACGGAGGGGGAGCCTCCGAGGCTCAGATCTGTACAGAGCAGCCCTTGACTAACAGAACTAAGTTAAACGGGCACAGAGCGTCCCCCCGACACCCAGCCTGAGACGCGGGCCAGCAGCCGCGGGCAGGGCCAGGCTGCACAAGCCGGGCGGAAGACGGAAGTGGCTGCACGGAGGCAGCCCCCGGGGATCGCAAGGGGCTGCGCGCAGTGGCTGTGGGTGCACAGGGCAGAACAACCTGGGCCCTCCATAAAACAGCAAGGTTGATGTGCTCTCCGGGGAAGGGTGCATACCCACATCTCTGAAAACCCGCGGAAAGTTTTCGGGGGAAGAGAGGCTGGGCTCAGGCACAGCCGCCATATCCTCCGTGCTGAGCACTCAGGCGGGGGCGGGGGCGAAACCTGCATCCCCACCGAAGGGCTTAGCAGCCTCAAAGGCCAGACTGAGACTGGCCTGCAGCCTGGGGCAGATAGGATCCTTCCATCCTGGTCCCTCAGAGAACTTGCTCCACAAAGACAAACAAGGAGCTGGGTTTTGGCTCGGAGCAGGGACAGGGCTGTCCCTCGGTCTTCCCCAGCCCACCCGCGGAGCGCCGGCCAGGGCGGCGGAGCGCGCAGCCTCACAGAGCAGCGGAGCTACCAGCGGCGGCGCAGGTAGAGCGAGAGCGGCCCCCCGCCTTTCGGGCAGGAACACAGCCCCTGACCGAGGTGCTGGGAGGGGGCACGACCCGCCCTCCTACCCGGCCAGTCTGCAACATCTGATTGCGGCATCCAGAGGGGCAGCGACCCGCCCGCCCACAGCAGAGAGCTGCACCTGACCCAGTGTTAGGAGGAGGCGCGATCGGCTTGCCGACAGGTGCTGGGAGAAGCACAGAAGAGGGCGCCAACGGAGGGCCTCTGAAAACAGCAAGCTGAGTTTCCAAAACAGGACGAAGACAGAAAGACTTCACATTAAAAGCACACAGACAGGAGAACACCGAAAACCCCCCCTTTTTTTTTTAAATCTGTTTTTACCTGTTCTATTTTCTATTACTCTCTTAATCTTTACTTCTTAATTCATTTCTATTTCTCTTGGGTTTTGATGTCCTGCTATTGATTAGACACAGGTTTCAAATACATCTATTCATCTCCCCCCCCCTTTTTTTGTAAAGGTTTCAAAAGGACGTCTCAACCCAATTAATACTCTGCTTCAACTCACTCTTCTATTATTCATTATACACTGTTTTCAAACCTTCTTTCTCCCTTCTTTTAAAATTCTCTCTCTCTCTTATTTTTTTTTTCTTTTTTTCCTAAGTTCTATTCCTAAATAGGCATCAGATAGATAAAATCCTTAAGGACCAAAATAAACAACTGATACTCCATAAACCACAGTGCCAAAGAGGTATGAGCAAGATGAAGAAGCAGAAAAACCTTTCCCAATTAAAAGAACAAGAGAAATCCCCTGAAAGAAAGATCAACGAAATAGACGTCGATAGCCTACTAGATCAAGATTTCAAAAAAGGAGTGATCGAATTGCTGAAGGAATTAAAAGAGATAGTGTTTAGAGATATAAAATATGTCAAAAATGAAATTGAAGCTATAAAGAAGAGCCAAGTAGAATGGGTAAACTCATTGACAGAGATGAGGAATGATCTAATAGCTGTGCAAAGCCGACTAGATAATGCAGAGGAACGAATTAGTGATCTAGAAGACAGGGCAATAGAAAGCACCCATTCAGAAGAACTACAAGAGAAGCAAATAAAAAATAATGGAAATAGCATAAGGGACCTATGGGATAATATAAAGCGTCCCAATCTTCACATAATAGGGGTCCCAGAAGGAGAAGAAAGATCAAAGGGGATTGAAAAGGTCTTTGAAGAAATCATGACTGAAAACTTCCCAAACTTAAAGAAGGAATCAGATATCCAAGTACAGGAAGCTCAGAGGGTCCCAAACAGGAAGAACCCAAATAGACCCACACCAAGACATATCATAATCAAGATGGTCAGAGTCAAGGATAAAGAAATGATTCTAAAGGCAGCAAGAGAAAAGCAAAGAGTAAGTTACAAGGGAACCCCCATAAGGCTCTCAGCTGATTTCTCTACACAAACACTACAGGCCAGAAGGAAGTGGCAAGATACATTCAAAGCCCTGAATGAAAAAAAGATGCAGCCTAGGATCCTTTATCCAGCAAGGCTATCCTTGAGGATAGAAGGAGAAATAAAGAGTTTCACAGACAAAAAAAAAGCTGCAGGAGTTTAGCAACACTAAACCCATGCTAAAAGAAATATTGAAAGGGCTATTCTAAATAGAAAAGCAGCAGGATGCTACAGAAATGAGAAACACACAACTGGAAAGGTGATAACTCATGAATTACAAATAAAGTAAACATGAAATTATAAAAGAAGACATACAAATCACTGAGAGTGGGAGAGGGAGGCAGGGAAATATAGAATATTTTTTTCTTTCTTTTTTAAATTTTGTTAACAGTAGGATGGGTTTGAGATCATGTTACTATCAGTTTAATAAAAACAGTTATAGTAATGGGTTGATAGATTTACAAAAAAGGGTAACCACAAGCCAAAAATTTACAAAGGAGTCACAAAAATTAAATAAAATCCATGATAATACAAAGGAAAATTACCAAACCACAAAAGGAAGAAGAAAGGAACAAAGAGGATATACCAATTCAACTGCAAAGATAAGTTCAAAATGGCAATAAACACACATCTATCATTAATTACTGTAAATGTTAATGGACTAAATGCTCCAGTCAAAAGACACAGAGTGGCAGACTGGATAATAAAGCAAGAACCTTCAATATGCTGCATACGAGAGACCCACTTTAGGGAGAAGGACACATATAGATTGAGAGTGAAAGGATGGAAAAGGATATTCCATGCAAATGGAAAAGCCAAAAAAGCAGGTGTTGCAGTACTGATTTCAGACAAAATAGACTTTAAAACAAAGGCCATAAAGAAAGATAAAGAAGGACATTTTATAATGATGAAAGGAGTGATACAAGATGAGGATATTACACTCGTTAATATATATGCACCCAATATAGGAGCACCTAAGTACATACAAGAATTACTAACAGAGATAAAGGGGGATATTGATGGGAATACAATCATAGTTGGAGATTTTAACACTGCATTAACATCACTAGGCAGATCTTCCAGACAGAAAATAAACAAGGCAACAGAGAAATTAAATACTACAATAGAAAAACTAGATTTGGTGGATATTTTCAGAGCATTACACCCCCAAAAAATAGGATATACATTCTTTTCAAGTGCACATGGAACATTTTCCAGGATCGATCATGTACTTGGACACAAAAGAAACCTCAACAATTTTAAGAAGATAGAAATTATCTCAAGCATCTTTACTGACCACAGTGCCATGAAACTGGAAATCAACAACAGAGAAACAAAGGAGAAAAAAAGGAAAGCATGGAGATTAAACAATATGTTATTGAAAAAACAATGGATCAATGAGGAAATCAAAGCTGAAATTAAAAAATACCTTGAGACAAATGATAATGAAAGCACAACCATTCAAAACCTATGGGACACAGCAAAGGCAGTGCTAAGAGGGAAGTTTATAGCGATACAGGCCTTCCTCAAAAAGAAGAACAATCTCAAATAAACAATTTAACCCACCACCTGAATGAATTAGAAAAAGGACAAAAAGCCCCAAAAAGCAGCAGAAGGAAGGAAATAATAAAGATCAGAGAGGAATTAAATACAATAGAGATTAACAAGACCATAGAAAAAATCAACCAAACCAAAAGCTGGTTTTTTGAAAAAGTAAATAAAATCGACAAACCTCTGGCCAAACTCACAAAGAAGAAAAAAGAGAGAGCACAAATTAGCAAAATAAGAAAGGAAAACGGAGAAATTACAACAAACAAAATAGAAATACAGAATATCATACGAGAATATTACGAAAAACTATATGGAACCAAACTGGATAACCTAGAGGAGATGGACAAGTTTCTGGAAACATACTGTCCACCAAAACTGAATCAAGAAGAATCTGAACACTTGAACAATCCGATCACTAGAAAGGAAATAGAAATAGCAATTAAAAACCTCCCTACAAATAAAAGTCCAGGACCGGATGGCTTCACCGGGGAATTCTACCAAACATACAAAGAAGAACTCATACCAGTCCTTCTCAAACTCTTCCAGACGATTGAAAAGGAGGGAATACTCCCAAACTCATTCTATGAAGCCACCATCACCCTGATACCAAAACCAGGCAAAGACACTACAAAAAAAGAGAATTATAGGCCAATATCACTGATGAACATAGACGCCAAAATCCTCACCAAAATTTTAGCAAATAGAATCCAACAACACATAAAAAAGATTATACATCATGACCAAGTGGGGTTCATCCCAGGGACACAAGGCTGGTTCAACATACGCAAATCAATCAGTGTAATACATCACATCAACAAGAGAAAGGACAAAAACCACATGATCATCTCAATCGATGCAGAAAAAGCATTTGATAAAATTCAACACCCATTTATGATAAAAACTCTCGCCAAAGAGGGTATAGAGGGAACATACCTCAACATAATAAAAGCTATATATGACAAACCTACAGTCAGCATAGTACTCAACGGTGAAAAACTCAAAAGCTTCCCACTAAAATCTGGGACAAGACAAGGATGCCCACTATCACCACTCCTATTCAACATAGTCCTGGAAGTCCTAGCCACAGCAGTCAGGCAAGAGAAAGAAATAAAAGGGATCCAAATTGGAAAAGAAGAGGTAAAAGTGTCATTATATGCTGATGACATGTTACTATATATAGAAAACCCTAAAAGGTCCACATGAAAGCTACTAGAGCTGATTGAAGAATTCAGCAAGGTAGCAGGTTACAAAATTAACGTTCAAAAATCAGTTGCATTTCTTTACACTAACGATAAATCAACAGAAGAAGAAAGTAAAGAAACAATCCCCTTTAAAATAGCACCCAAAGTAATAAAATATCTGGGAATAAATCTAACCAAGGAGGTGAAAGAATTATACACAGAAAACTATAAACCATTGATGAAGGAAATTAAAGAAGACTTTAAAAAATGGAAAGATATTCCATGCTCTTGGATTGGAAGAATCAATATTGTTAAAATGGTCACACTGCCCAAGGCAATCTACAGATTTAATGCAATCCCTATCCAATTACCCAGGACATATTTCACAGAACTAGAACAAATCATAATAAAATTCCTATGGAACCATCAAAGACCTAGAATTGCCAAAGCATTACTGAAGAGAAAGAAAGAGGCTGGAGGAATAACTCTCCCAGACTTCAGACAATACTATAGAGCTACAGTCATCAAGACAGCATGGTATTGGTACCAAAACAGACATATAGACCAATGGAGCAGAATAGAGAGCCCAGAAATGAACCCACAAACTTTTGGTCAACTCATCTTTGACAAAGGAGGCAAGAATATACATTGGGATAAAGACAGTCTCTTCAGCAAATGGTGTTGGGAAAACTGGACAGCAGCATGTAAAACAATGAAGTTAGAACACTCCCTTACACCATATACAAAAATCAACTCAAAATGGATTAAAGACTTAAACATAAGACAAGATACAATAAACCTCCTAGAGGAAAACATAGGCAAAACATTATCTGACATACATTTCAAAAATTTTCTCCTAGAAGAAATAAAAGCAAGAATAAACAAATGGGACCTAATGAAACTTACAAGCTTCTGCACAGCAAAGGAAACCAGAAATAAAACAAGAAGAAAACCTACGGAATGGGAGAAAATTTTTGCAAGTGAAACCGACAAAGGCTTGATCTCCAGAATATATAAGCAGCTCATACGACTCAATAAGAAAAAAATAAACAACCCAATCCAAAAATGGGCAGAAGACCTAAACAAGCAATTCTCCAAGGAAGACATACAAATGATTAAAAAGCACATGAAAAAATGCTCAATATCACTAATTATCAGAGAAATGCAAATCAAAACTACAATGAGGTATCACCTCACACCAGTCAGAATGGCCGTCATTCAAAAATCCAGAAATGACAAATGCTGGAGAGGCTGTGGAGAAAGGGGAACCCTCCTACACTGCTGGTGGGAATGCAGTTTGGTGCAGCCACTATGGAAAACAGTGTGGAGATTCCTCAAAAGACTAGGAATAGACTTACCATATGACCCAGGAATCCCACTCCTGGGCTTGTATCCAGAAGGAAATCTACTTCAGGATGACACCTGCACCCCAATGTTCATAGCAGCACTATTTACAATAGCCAAAACATGGAAACAGCCTAAATGTCCATCAACAGGTGACTGGATAAAGAAGAGGTGGTATATTTATACAATGGAATACTACTCAGCCATAAAAACCAACAACATAATGCCATTTGCAGCAACATGGATGCTCCTGGAGAATGTCATTCTAAGTGAAGTAAGCAAGAAAGAGAAAGAAAAATACCATATGAGATCGCTCATATGTGGAATCTAAAAAACAAAAACAAAAACAAACAAACAAACAAAAACAAAGCGTAAATAAAGGACAGAAATAGACTCACAGACAGAGAATACAGACTTGTGGTTACCAGGAGGGTGGAGGGTGGGAAGGGATAGACTGGGATTTCAAAATTGTAGAATAGACTAAACTGTATAGCACAGGGAAATATACACAAAATGTTATGATAACTCACAGAGAAAAAAATGTGACAATGAGTGTGTATATGTCCATGAATAACTGAAAAATTGTGCTGAACACTGGAATTTGACACAATATTGTAAAATGATTATAAATCAATAAAAAATGTTTAAAAAAAATAAGGATGACAATAAGCAGTGCTGGACACAACTTCTACTCTTTGAGAGACACTGGAAAAGAATCAAACCACTGGGAGAAATGTTTGCAAAGTACGACTGATAAAGAGTTTGAATCTAGAATATAGAACTCTAGAAAACAAATAACCCGGTTTAAAAGATGAGCAAATAATCTGAACCAACACTTCATCAAAGAAGACATACAGATGGCAACGAAGCCCACAAAAAATGCTCAACATCATTAGTGTAACAAAAAGAAAGACTCAATGTGGAAAACAGTTCATCAATTTCTGATAAAATTAAACGTACACTTACAATAAGACCCATCAATTCCACTCCTCAACATTTACTCAAGTGAAATAGAAAGCTTGTCAAGTGGCTTCATAATTGCCAAATACTAGAAACAAACCAATGTCCTTCAAATGGGAATCAATAAACTGCAGTACATCCATTCCAGGAATACAACTCAGCTATGAAAAGGAATGAAGTCATGATATAAATGACATCACCAAGTCTCAAACGCATTACACTAAGTGAAAGAAGCCAGGCTTGAAAGGTTACAAACAGTATGATTCCATTTATACAACATTCTCAAAATGACAAAACCACAAGTACCTGCAAGGACAGAAAACAGATCAGCGGTTGCCAGGGGCAGGGGTGAGGAGGAAAGGGTTGGCTACAGAAGGTGCCTGAGGAAATCTGGAGGGTGATGAAACTACTGTATCTTGATTGATGTGGCAGTTACACAACTGTGTGCATTTGTCAGAACTCAATTCACTGTAAATTATACCTCAATAAAAAATAATGAGACCATGACGTGAAACAGCTATCAGCAATGTTGCCACTGTCTGAGCTGACATTAAAAGAGGTTTGAGATAGTGATTTTCAAACTTGATTCAGTGCATCCAAGGTGGAAGCTGGGAATCTGCAGCTTTAAGAAGCATTCTAGGTTATTTTGATGCAGGTGGTCCAAAGACTACACTTTGAGGTTGTTACACAGCATGATCAAAAACTGATACAAATACCCTCGCACCATTTCTTCATCTGAATATGTCTTGCTCCTCTACAAGACTCAGCAACTCTAGCTACTTCAGGCAAAACCCACTTAGTCACCAAGACAGAAACAGCTGTGAAGAGAGGGAAGGAGGGCTTTACCACCGGCAAGAGTGAGCAGAATAAACATGATCAAATGCCAGGTGCTATATACAGTATTTCCCAAAATTTCATGTAAGAGAGCTATGGATTTCAGATAATCATCTGTTTAGTGTCCTTAACAGTTTTACCAAGCTGGAAAGATAAGAAAGAAATTAAATTCACAGATGAACACATTACAATATGACAACAAAGTTAACCACAGAATATCTAAACCACTGTATCTAAGGCAAATTTCAAACAAACAAACAAAAAAATTATCCATTTTCTAACACTCATCCACTCTATTTATAACTTAAAGTAGAATATTTCTTTCTAAAGAAATATGATGCTTAATTTCCATGTGTAAATAGGAGTAGAGTTGGTCTAATAAAAAGGTGGGTGGGGGAGAAGATTCTGAACATCACTGAAGAGACTGCAAATCCCATCCCCACCCCATCTTCCAAAGGTCATCAGGGAGCTCTGCTCTGCGGAGCCCTGTTAGAAAATATTGCTCAAAAAATAAGGTTGCAGGGATAAATGCACAGACTTCTATTAGGACCCACAGGAAATCTAGCTTATTTCCACTATAAGAGTTTCAGTAAATTCAGTAAATCTGGCTGAATTATGTAATAAACTTAACACTTACAGTTATTCTGCATGTCTGTCTGGTTTCTTCATTAATATATTCCCAAAACCTACAAAAGTCACTTGCCCATAGGAGGTACTCAAGTATTTATTGAGTGAAAGAATACCTAAACATAAATTAGCTTGTAAACATCAATGCAAAACACATCCACAATGTAGCCAAAATCTGATTGCAGATACTTAAAACTGAATGAAAATGGTTAATTCTCCCAGAAAATAATTGCAGTTAAAAAAAAACTCAATAAGTAAATGAATCTCTAATTAGTCAAAAGTATGAAAGCTGACTTTTATAGAGAGGATTTTCCGAGGTCTGTGTCTCCCACCAGCAGTCACGTCATCACTCCAAATATGCCGGTCTTTGTTAGTGTTTAATGTATTTATGATTAGCTATGTCACTTCTGAATTAAACAAAATTATGAAAAACAAATCTGGGGCAGGGCGGAAATACTTGGGCTTATTCTATACTATAAGTAAGAGCTTAAAAGCCTTTTCTAAAAAAGAAAGAAAAGTTGCTCTTATTTGGGCACAAAAATAAAAGCTGAAATATTAGGATTTGATCCAAAAGTAAAACTTCATAGCTTTCATATTAGCTTCATAGCTTCAATTATAGACTTAAAGTAATAATTCCAGTTAACAATTTTAAACATTTTATAGGTAAAAAGCCCTTTAAAAAGGCCTTATGGACAATCATCAAAGAATTGCCACCTTGTTACAGACAAGTATTACCCCCTGAATAGTTATTTTTGTTTTTAAAACAGTGAACGGCGAGCTTCAGCTTATTACCTAACACCCTTCTTAGTGGCTAAGAGCTTTAATAATGCAATGTCTTCTCCTCTTTGTCAGCTAGTGAAACAAGGTTTAAATTTCACATTCAACTGGTAGCTGCTGCGGAATGCATTAAATAAGGAATGTTTTATCCAGGGCAGAACAAACCTAATCTTCAGGTGTGGATTGATATAAAGAGAGGGACATTCATGGAATTCAAAAGAGAATCAGCACCTCACAAATTCTTGCTCCCCGCCCTGGTGTTACATTACCTGCTACACAGTCTCGAAGGTTCATTCTCCCCCTGCAGTCAAAAGACACTGAGAAGGTATTCACAGCAATGTAAAGAAGCCGGCTTCTAGCACTCGGCTTCTTTGTGTACAACTTCGATGCAGAAGGGCAAGCTCTGAAAAACCTCTTTTTGTTAACTAAAATTCCACTGGCAATCACTGAGATCAGTGAGTCTCTGTTTCATCAAGCCAGTCAAATATTCAGTCCGGGGAAAGTCACGTACGTAAAAACTAATATGCTGTACTCAGCAGCATAGTTTTATTCACGCATTCCATTACCATTAACTGATGGTCCACTCTGCTCCAGGTAGGATGCTAAGGATGCTCTTAACAGGAACATGCCTAAACATCTAACAGTGCATATATGCTTACGGGTAACTTGGTTTTGTATGTGCAATCTTCCATAACCATGTGCAGGTTTAGGGAAAACTCTCTAAATTTTCCCATGTGTTTTATTACTTTGCTTCTTCTAAGAGGCACTGTGTAAATGACATCCTACTGTGTGTGTGTTTTATAAGGAGGAGAAATTTACGAATAGGGAGGCCAATTTATAAAATGTTCTTCAGTTTTATGTGTTACAAGCATCGTGTCTCATTGACCACCTTCCTCAGCTAAGTGAATAACTCATTCTTTGTCTGTGTGAAGAACAGCATTCCAGCAATGAATGGCCGGGTAACATTTAGATACAGAGCTCTCTCTCAGAAAGCTCACCCACCACCTCCTGAGCTTGCCTCCAGCAACAAAGATGGTTTAGGAGTTATCTTGTTGGTTCAGACTTCCATCAGTACCTTAGAGGAGAGAACATATTCCAGCAGAGTGTTTAAGTTTATTTTTGGAACTTAAAAAAAAGACTGCTAAGATTAGGAGGGAGGGAAAAGGGTGTATCAACCCAAGGGAAAAAAAAAACCAAATTTCCTAAACAAGTTTATTTAAATATTGTTTCATAAAAATACTTGTTTTACAACCATAGAGGCTAACTTAACTCTGGTTTACAAAAGATTTCATACTGAAAGGACATACAGGATATAAACATGTTTGAACAGCCTTCTGTTATAATTTAACCTGAAGATAAAATTATAAATAGCAGGGAGAGGGAGCTGAAGCTGACTCTGAAAACATGTGCTCACCACAACTATTTGCTGTTGCCGGCAGATTCAATGCAATAATTTCAATGAACTATTACTTGTATTCCCTTTATAATTCAAGCTCTATTTTTTTAAAGATTAGATACTATTTATTTCATTACCCTCATCAGAATATTGTCTGTGAGCTGAAACCAAGTGGATCACTTCCTTGGAGGTTTCCTCTGCCTCTCAAAAACCAGGCTAAACCCAGTAAGAAAACCAGCATATGTGGTTCGAGATGCCTTCGTATTTCAGGGTAGTTCTGTGTACACCCCAGCTCTCATGTCCAACTTGTGGAAGGCCAACACGTTAGGAATAAAAACTAAGAATTCAGTCCTGCTGTTTAGTTGCATGCTTCCATTGCATTTCAGCTTCTGCTTTGAGTTTGCCCACATACACACACACACAGAAGCACTCTGACCTCTGCTGCCAGAGATTGGAATTTTTTCCACAGGCGTTTTATTTCAGTTACATTTTCCTGTGAAGTTCATAGTATCCACTGCAATATTCCTCAGAGTGTAATCTACAGTAATTTTCCTGATGGCCCACAAATGCTGGACATCTGCCCCTTATACCCTCATCCAGGCAGGAAAAGAGGGAAAGGATAAGAATAAGGGGTTATGCTTTCAGTCTGTCCCACTTCACCACGAAGGCAATAGCTCTCCTGGAAGCCCCGCCCCGTGGTCATCTGTGACACATGGCCACACTCAGCACCAGGGAGTCTGAGAAGACAAGTCTTTTCATCTGGATTTACTGACATTCTCATAAATGTCAGGGTTCAAAGGTGACGAGAGAAGAATGTATATCAGATAGACAACTCGTAGTATGTGGCATAGGTAGATCACGTTTAAAAAAAAAAAAAGAGGTAAATTCACCTGGGTATGCATCTGATGGAAAAATAAAAATAGAGGCATAGCTCATGCCTTAGAGTAAGCGAGTCCCAGGGAGATCAAGGATTTTAAAGTATAAAAGGTGAACCTACAAAATAACCTGAAGAAACTAGGAGGTTTTTGTTCTCTAGAAATGAGAAAGGTCTCTAGGACACAAAACCCAGAAACCACAAAAGAAAAAACTAATAAACTCAACTACATACAAATACCGTCTCCTCATAGAAAAACAAAGTCAAAACAAACCAACACACACAAAAATAAAAATATTTGCAATTCACATCCTAGACAAAGAGCCAATTTCCCTAATAAATGAAGAGCTTTTACAAAAAGGAGAGAGAAAGATAAAGATTTAACAGAAAAGACACAAACTGGTTTTAAACATGTTAAGAGATGTTCAATCTCACTTATCAGATTAATACAAAATTAAAACTACAAGATGGACATCTTCATCTTTCTGACTAACAGTCTAAGAACAGGGGTGACAGACCCTCTCTTGAGGGGCTCGTGGGAGTGTTAAACTGGCAGGCCCTCTAGAGAGGAAAACCAACAATTCAGCTGCTGGGAATCATCCTACGGTTATAACCGCACACGTGCGAGATGACGTATGCCCAGTATCACTCACTGAAGCATTGCTTATCATTATAAACATCAGAAAAAAATAAAATATCTATCAAAAGAGGACAGGTTGGGTAAATTCTAGTTCATCCATTCAATGAAATACAATAATCGCAAATATTAGATTTTGCAGATATCAAAAAATTTTAAAGCCCTTTCTGTGCCAATACGTAAGGGTAGTCAAGCTATATTGTTACGTACCAAAATCATGGAACAGAATAGTGTGTATGTTATGTTTCCATTTGCACTTTTAAAAGTGTACGGAATATGCTGATTATCCAAAGCATTCAGACTTTTCAGAAGCCACGTGAATATTTTTCCCACTTACTGTGTGCGGGGGACCTGCACTTCCCCACCAGGCAGTGACAACTCGAGGTGATGCACAGCTTTCACAGAGGGGAGGAAGGCAGATGGTGGCTATGGAAATGGAACTTCAGAGCTGACTTGATATATTTCACTCTTCAGCAAAAAGCATGAGACGGGTGGGGTCCAAATGTCTTTACTGCAAAGTTAGCCAACTACACACTCATTTCTTAATAAGTTCCTAGAACAGGAATCAAATGTTGATGGAGAATTAGCTCTCATTTAATCTTTGGTCAAGTATTTTCACCATTATCTGATGTGAGAAGCACAGTGACACCTGACAGCTTCATTAGGACTGGAAGGAACAAGAAGACTGTGTGTTAAGGGAGCTGGCTTGGGTGAGGAGGGGACACTGGGAAGCAGGAAGGTTATTCTGCTTCTCAGTGGCTGAAAATAAAAGCAACGATTAGAGGAGCCACAGCAGTTGCTCTGCTCTTTTATTGAAGGACAGCAGGATGAGTTCAAAAAGCCACACCATCTCCACTTCCTTTTCTCATTCAGCCTAGTGTCTTCCCATCTAATCCCATCTCTCTCTTATTACGAAAAGGGGCCCAAGGTTGAGGGGGTGGAGCGTGGCCAGGGGGTAAATATTTCCACACTCCCCTACTTCTCCTGGACAAAGTTTTGAGGGCCTTTCCCTATTCTAAAGGCTTACGGAAGGGTAAACCTTAGGAAGTCAAGCCCACAGTGCACAGCAACCTGGAATCGCCCCAGGGACATGAGAGCACCCGGGGAGAGCTGAAAGGGAAACCGTGAACCAGAGATGTTCTCTACACCCTTGGCAGTGGGACCACTGTTTCCACCCAATCATGGCCCTATCCTGTATCCTGAAAACTCCACCAGTGACAGGAAGCCTTTACCTTACGCAAAGTACAGTGAAAGTGGCATTCAAGGAAAGAACCCTCGAACTAAAGGGAAAAAAATGGATCCTTGCTGTCACGGAGCTCCTAACCTCCCTGGGATCAGAAGCTACGAAGGCACGCATGCCAGCCCACACAAGCAGTCTCGAGAGTCCTACAGCAGAGCACTTTTCACCAACTAAAGATCTTAGGACGTAAGCACGAAGGGGATCATGTGGCAAGGGGCCTGCGACACATGAGGCCAGGCAGGGCATCGCTACACTTTTCTTAATCTCATTGCCTCTATCATGTGATCTCCCCCCACCTTATCAGCCAGACTTCCTGTGAGAGAATTCTACACTCCCAGGCCTTACCTTGGCATCTCCAACGCACTTCTCAGTGAACTCCAGTGTGTCTTCCACTTCACTCTGAAATTGCTTTAAGCCACAAGTGAGCTCCAAATTTGAAGATAAAACAGATACTTTTCAGTCATTTTCCTGAACTTCAATTTGATACTATTTCAATATTTAACCATTTGTAAGTCATAACCCTTCTTGGAAATCTGATGAATGCTATGAACCCTCTCCTCAGAAAAATCATGTACACACACACACATACACACCTCCCCCCCACAGATGGTTCAGAAAACCCCTCGACCCTTAAACTTAATCCTGGATCAACTGGGACAACAGATCCCAGGTTAAGAACTACTGACCACTAGCTTAGTTTCTGTAGCAACGTTCCCTTACGAATTACAGTTGACTTAACTGTATATAAACAGGAGGGACCAGCAGCAGAGTGACACAGTCAGCCCTCCAAAACTGCTGATGTGAAACCTGCACATATGGACCAAAGTGACTGTACCAGGCTGCTTTACATAAGGGACTTAGCATGGGCAATGTGGGTACCACGGGCCCAGGAAGCAGTCTGTATCACACACCTGTTTGCTAAGGAGAACAGACGCAGAGGGCTACAGTCCCCAGGCGGGGTAAGTTCAATGGCCTACACATGAGTCTTCTCTTAACACCCTAGGACTATTTACTGAATGCACATGAATCTGAGGAGACACTGAAAGGACCAGTGTGCTGCCTTCCCATCCCTGCGGGAAGGCTGCAACGGCTTTAGGACCAGCAGCCCTACCCCCTTCCAGGTGATCAACAATATTAAACACCTCATCCTAGAAATAACGGAGAAGAAATGAGAACACTTTAGGAAGATTTCCACTTTTTAAAGGTTCTAAATCCTGACTCAAAGAATTAAGACATTGGAAAATCTCATTTCCAAAAAAAAAAAAAAAAAAGATTGCATTACATAATTCAACAGTCACAGTAATATCCATCTTCTAAATAGAAACCAGTTTATTGTCAATTTTTAAAAGGTATTTCAGTGTAAGTTGTAAGCACGGTTTCTATCAATACCAATAATTGAAAAAATTTCCAAATTAAAGAAATTAAGTTTTCTATGACCCCAAATGAAATCGAAAGCACACTAGAATATTCTTGCACCAAAAATTATTGGGAAAAAAAATCCTAATATTTTATGATATTTCACCTAAATATTCTCTCACAATTTTCTCTCCATAGCCCAGAAAATAGTATCTTATATAGGAATACAACATTTAGTTGAGCAACTATCAAGGCTTATAGAAATCCCTACTATATTAACTACATTAGCCTCCAACATTGAATCGTTACAGAACATATAAAATGTAGGCCAAGTAGATACAAACTACCCCTGAATTAGAATTCTATCAAGTTAATTACTCCACTCAGACTATAATTTTATTAACTTACAAAGTAAGAATCCAAATGTGAATCTAATCTTTTCCCATAGTTTACAAAATATGCAAATGACTACTTCTAAATATCCAGAATATATAAAGAACAATTACCATACTATGGAAAAAAGGAAACTATCAGAACCTGTTTGTTTCTGAAATTTAATTGCTTAAATTTACCTCAATCAAAAAATTTCAAAGTTTTCTGAAAGCTTTAAATTTCTAAAGAAATTACTAAAAAGAATCTAATAGGGTATTCTACCCAAGGATGAGAGCATGGAGAAAATGTTAAACTACTACAAAGCATGTAATACAATTCAGAGTAGCCATTTTATTTCCTCAAAAACAAACAATACTAAAAACAATTGATTCTATATACATATCTGACCCTCCTGCCATTATGCTAATTTAAGGTAGGTAACAGAAAGTGTATTCTTACCAACTCTAGGGCCCCAAGGAACGATTATGTAAATAAGACTTACCATGTTGGCTACAGAAATATTATCTTACACTGATTCTGTACTATGAATGCAGAATGTGTAAAAAAAAAAAAGTGGGTGATGACATCAAGAAAAACATAATCCACATAACATATGTCTAATTGTCTGGATATATTAAAGTGGAATTAAAGGACTACAAAAATGTTCCTTTCTAGTTATATAGTGAGCAAGAATTCTAGCTTGATGGAGAGGATGTGAAGAAAAGGGAACCCTCCTACAGTGCTGGTGAGAATGTAATTTGGTGCAGCCATATGGAAACAGTATAAAAATTTTTAAAAACTAAAAAGAGAGTTACCATATGATCCAGCAAGCCCATTCCTGGGCATATATCTGGAGAAAACCCCAATTCAAAAAGATGCATGCACTCCAATGATCACAGCAGAACTACTTATAATAGCCAGGACATGGAAGCAACCTTAATGTCTATCGACAGATGATTGGATAAAGAAGTCGTGTGTGTGTATACATACTACTACTCAGGCAATACTACTCAGCCATAAAAAAAATGAAATAACGCCATTTGCAGCAACATGGGTGGACCTAGAGATTATCATACTAAGTGAAGTAAGTCAGACAAATATAAATATCATACGATTACTTACAAATGGAATCTAGAAAAATGATACAAAAGAACTTAATTACAAACCAGAAACACACTCACAGACATAGAAAACAAACTTACGGTTATCAAAGGGGAAAGGGGAAGGGATAAATTAGGAGTTTGGGATTAGCAGACACGAACTACGACATACAAAACAGATAAACAACAAGGTCCTACTGTATAGCACAGGGAACTATACTGAATACCCTGTAATAACCTATAATGAAAAAGAATATGTGTGTGTATATATATGTGACTGAATCACTATGCTGTACACAAGAAACTAACAACACTGTAAATTAACTCTACTTCGGAAAAAAAAAAAAAGAAGTCCAGCTTGAGAAGAGGTCATGCTCCTATGTTCTCGTAGCCAACCTGAATAGTAAAATTTAAATCGAAGCAACTTTTTAGTTTAAAAAACAGCATTTAAGAATTTATTGACAGACTTCTTATATTCACCTTTCTCTATCCCAAAATCTCATTTACCAAATATAAACACCAAGAAAAAAAATCAGAGTCACCACTGGAGAGCAGAGAGAAGATATCACGAAAGAAGAAAAGAGAGAAAGAGAGAAGAAAAAAAGAGCACTGAGAAAAGAATCTCAGCACAGGGAAGAACGTTAACGGAATTTCTGGAAAGAAGATTAGTTTAAAAAAAGTCTAGAAAATAGTCATTCCTGAAAAAAAGATATATGTGTTCAAAGTAGATAAACCACATTTTAATCTATCTGTGTGTCTAATTCAAGAAGAATTACTTTCAGATTTTCATAATAACTAAACAGAAATGAGGCACATATATGCTTTTTCTAATTGAAAAGAGTATTTTTCAGCTATCAACCTCAACCATGAAACATACATTTTTCCCAAAAATTATGAGCAGAAACACATATATCTATTGTTGCTTTACAAAGATATTTAGAAATATCCTTTCAAGGACCAGAAGTTATCTAAATTAAAATCAACCTTTTCTTTGGATTTCACATGTACTATGCAGAGTTAGTAAAAAGAAAATCAAACTTTTCATTTGGTAAACGTTAAGTTCTAGGCTGAATACATGAAGACAAAGATATTAATTTGTCCCTAGTCATTATGGTACTTGATTTATTTTATATAAAAAATCATATTCATGTAAATGTTTCCAGTTTTATGAGAAGTGATACGGAAGTTTTTACATCTTAAACATCTGACGTAACATTACCAGAACTAAAGACCAAAATTAAAATGTACTAGTATTCACCATTAGTATTGATGCTTCCCAAGATTTTGAAACTTAAAAGATCTTTATTTAAACATCTGGAAATCCTACTTTGGTTCTTAAAAACAAAACAAGCAGTAATTAAACTTGTAGTGCAATGAATTTTCATTATACCTCAAGGAAGAAGAATTGTTGTTGTTTTTCCCCTTAAACAGGATGCAATGTCTTTTCCTGTGTGCCTCAGTATAACAATTTGTAAATGATTAGCTTAAGGATAATTAAAGGTAAATCTAAATCCATTTTATCTTACTATTAGCATCTGACCCCACCTATGCTAAAACTAGTAGGACTAGCCCCACCAAAACATTAACCAAGGAGGTAAACAAAAATATCAGCATTTTATTTTAGTAACTTCAGCATTATTATGTACACTGTTTTAAATTCACATTTCTTAAACTGATAGTTCAAAACATATTAAAACTTTAAAACTTTTATTCAAAACTCTAAAGTTATATTGGATTAAAGAAGCATGTAATATAAAAAGTTAAAAATTGTGCCTGAACTTTGGGGGAAAAAGTATGACTAAATATTTTACAAATCTAAATTTAAAATACAGATTATTTCAGAGAAAATCCTTATAGAAGTCTTACACTTCACAAAACACATTTATAATATCTGCTATGATCAAGTGAATGATATACATAGTAACGAAGAGGAGCACATTCGTAATCAATATTCATATCCCCTATATATCAAGTCATCTCAGTTATCATCAGAATCAAAAGTAACTGAAAAACTTAGTGCATTGGTCCCTTGCAAGATATTATTTAGCTAAAGGATACTGCAAGTACTCATTTAAACGCTCAGTATTAATCGAACTCAGAAAATACACAGAGAAAAAGAAAAAAAAGGTTGGTGGGCTAATTAATGGAATTAATAAGAGGTTCCCTTCTTTGTGACCAGGGGCAGGTCTTGGTTCTATTCCCCAAGCCCAGCTGCTTTCCTCTCAGGGATGTATTTCTCTTCTTTCTCCTATACACATACCAGGAAATCAACAAATACTAAGTTAAAATTGAATATTTAAAAACTTGACTTCTATTTTTTATTAACAACTGGAATAATCTGCAGGAAAATATACTCAATCCATAAATGATATTAAGATTAAAGTCAGAGGCCCTCAACTCCACAACTTGGAAGCAGTGTATAAGTTCCTAAGTGAGCCTGTTTCCTCATCTGTAAAATGGGAACTTCATCTGCCAATCATAGCAGAGACGGGTTCTGGAAAGATCAGATAAGAACATACAGGAAAGTACTTGTTAAACCTCAAAGCACTAGCATCGAAATGAGAGATGTGAACCTGGGACACTTAAATCAACATCTTTGCTCACACAGTCCTCTTTCAAGGGGGCCTTCATGGGATCATTTTTAAAAGCGGTCTAATACCTCAGGAATGTAAAGGTAGATGAGAAAGCAAAATAAGCAGCTGAAAATTATAGTCCTTGTGAAATTATCAGCTTCTAAAAATTCCATGAGTACCACAGAGAAGAACGCTGGGAACATTAAGAAATTTAGTTCAACACATGATTAAGGGTGAGTCAGGGTCAGGCATGAGTACCCATTCAGTTAAACTGTGTTACTTTTTACTTAATATTAAAAAGACAAGTAAAAAAGAATCTGAAAATCCGAAGAAGAAAATTTAAACTGGCAGGTAAATAAGAACTGGAAATTCTAAATTCCATATACAAAACATTTGTAATTTACAATTGCTGGCAGCAGTAAAGCAAACGCATTAGGGGAAGAAAAAGATTGTTCAACTGTAGAGGTAACCCTACATAATTATGGCGATGCCACGGGGTAGAGGGGATGCTTAAGAATTTTTAACAAAGCACAGGATTTTTATGGAACATAAGTTATACCTCAATAAAGCTGCTAAACTATAAAATAAAAATAAAGCATAGAAGGAGAGCACAGATGCACTCTGAACGTGACAGGCTGGCACTGGGACATCATTCATGCCTCCTACACTCTGCCAGCAAATGGAGGAAGGCAAACTAGAAACAGGTGGCAGCAGTTGGAAGTCGGGTCTGGTTCCGAGTCACTGTTTATTCCTTTGTGTGCTCCCAGTGTCTTAGTTACCTTTTCTGGAATTTGGCCCTTTTCCTTACTTCTGGTGTCCACATCTTCACATTCCTTAGTTGCTCCAGTTGAAACAGCTTTTTACTTGTCTCATCTCATCCCCAGAACCCCATGAAGCAGGTTTTACTACCATTTTGCAGTAAGAAAACTAAAGCACAGAGAGTTCAGTCACTCACTCACGGTCTCATTGAGCAGTTTAAAAAAGCACGTTCATGTATGCGAGTTTTTATTCTTGGCCATCCAAAGTCAAGAAGCTACCTTTCTGTCTAAAATTAGTATGTGACGATATTTAGTTCAATACACCTCAACCCTTTTGGGCACATACTGTATATGTATGGGAAGCACAAAGATGAAAATACAGAGCCCTCTCAGCCATTCAAGTGCTCCCCCATTAGGACAGGAGAGGAAGCCAAGCAAAAATCCCTACTTTAAAAGAGATGGGGGTGTGGGGGCATAGCTCAGTGGCAGCCAGTGTGCATAGCATGAGCAAGGTCCTGGGTTCAATCCCCAGTACCTCCATTAAAGAGATAAAGTAAATAAAATCAAAGAGATGGCTATCTACACCAGAGGTTAAAATAAAGTCGTAGCATAATATGTAGAAGGAAGAATTACTGCTGGAGAAGAAAACCTGTTACCAGGTTTTCCCCACCAGAAACTCCTGATGAGGGAAAAGGCTTCTCTTCTTCTACTCAAAGGGGGACTCAGAAATAAAATATCAAAACCTCCAGAGAATGGGTTTTTAAGGGCAGAAACCATGACAAACTAATGGAGCATATTTAGGAAACAAAGGTATGTTCTACCCATGGCACAGCCTGTAGCCAACTCTGCAACTTCCGGAGACCAAGGTGCCCCAAGCCCACTGGCAAGCAGAGGGAGCTGAAGAAAAGCACAAGCAGTGGCCAGTCCCCGAGACTAGAGGAAGGGCAAGACGCACTGGGTCCCCCAGGGCCATAAGTGAAGGCACGGCGTCCCATGGGCTGGCAATTTAAGAAGCTGGAAAAAGCAAGAGTAAAACCAAAACACAGGAAGACTGATATTAAAGGAAGGGCAGAAACAATGAAATGGAAACCTCATTCCCTGCCTGCACGCCTACCAAAAACAGAAGCAAATAAAACCAAAACTGCTTATTTGCAACCATCATCAATAAGATACACGTACCTCTAGACTGTGTGGTGGGATTTGACTTTAAAAAAAAAAGGGGGGGAATCATATGAAATGCCAAAATAAATGCAAGAAGAAATTGACTTTTAATTAGTCCTTCCCCAAAATGTGCCCATTCTTAAATGTTTGTACACATGACAGAATAAGAAAGAAAACAACACAAATAATTTTTGTAAGGCTAAAAAAAATCTATTTCAAATCTAACACACACCC
This sequence comes from Camelus bactrianus, assembly GCF_048773025.1. Classification (NCBI taxonomy): domain Eukaryota; kingdom Metazoa; phylum Chordata; class Mammalia; order Artiodactyla; family Camelidae; genus Camelus; species Camelus bactrianus. Next base: position 44,461,439 of record NC_133552.1, on the reverse strand, counting down.
CCACCAAAAAAAGCAGGGTTAATTCACTTGAGAATATAAATGAGAAAAAAAAATCTTAGAAAAATATCAAGCAGTAAAAGCTAACAGAATATTTTTTAATTATCATCACAAAGGGTTTATGACAAGAAAGCAAAGGTAGCTTAATATTAGAACTTGTCAGTATATTTCACCACATGAATGGATTGAAGGAAAAAACTCACATAACTAAAAAGACACCAAAAATTTTTATGTGATGAAGTTCAACATCTGATTATAATAAATCTTCAAAAAGCCAGGAATAGAAGTGCCCATAAATTGTTTTTTTAATGATCTGTAACCCAAAACTGTAATTTACAGTAGAATAGTAGAAAAGAGAAATCTTGATGCATTCCTATTAATATAGGAACAAGTAAAAGATGCACATAATCCTGACCAGTGTAGTTAAAAAAAAGAGAGAGAGAGAGAGAGACTGGAAGAAAAGCAATAAAGTTGTCATTATCTGGAGATGACTTGGTTATCTACAGGGAAAAATCAACCAACCCTTAGAACTAATGAAGAGTTGAGTTCCCAAACTGAAGGTAAACTTCTCGCTAGCATTTTCTACACTAACCAGTTAGAAGATATAATTGAGTAAGAAATCATTCAGAGCAGCAACAAAACTATGAAGTTCCTAGATTTCACTTGATAAGCAAGAATATCATCCATCATTTTTAAACATATTAAAGGAATATGAAAGAAGACTTGAAAAATAATTATACCTTGTTCACAGATAGGATAAAACATTGTAAAGATGCCAGTTCCCCAAAAATCAATCTCGAAATTCAAGCGGTTTCAATAAAATGCTACCTGGATTATCTCACAAACTCTCTAACTCCAAAGTTTATATGGAAAAATACAAGTCTACAAATAGCTAAAATAATTTTGAAAAACTGCAGAAAGAAAAGATCCACACTACCTAATATCTGACAGAGCTCAGAGTCAATAAAAAGCAATGACACCAGTGCAGTGACAGACCAGTAACAGAGAACTCAAAAGCAGAGCTGTGCATGTGGACCTTGGTAAGTGTTCAAGGGAGCAGTGAAGCAGGAGGAAATAGATTACACAGCACAGACAGTCCCCAACTTACGATGGTTCGACATACGAGTTTTCAGCTTTCTGATGGTGAGAAAGTGATACACATTGAATAGAAATTGTACCTTGAATTTTGATCTTTTCCCAACCTAGTGTTATGCGTACAATACTCTCTCTTGAGTCTGGGCAGGGGTAACAAGCCATAGCTCCCTGTCAGCCACGAGGGTAGACAACCAGTGCCCTTACCACCATTCTATACCCAGACAACCATTCTGGTTCTCACTGTGAGTACCATACTCAATAAGTTACATGAGATATTCAACACTTTGTTATAACATAAGCTTTGTGTTAGATGATGTTGCCCAACTGGAGACTAATGTTTCAGAGTTCTGAGCACGTTTAAGGTAGGCTAGGCTATGCTCTGATGTTCCATAAGTTAGGCGTATTAAAAACATTTTCAGTTCAAGATATTTTTAAATTAGGACGGGTTTGTCAGGCAGTAATCCTAGCCTAAGTTGAAGAAGATCTGTATATGGTGCTAGGAATACTGGGGGAAAAAACTGTGCTTTCCCAGTTGACTACCTCATGCCATGTACAAACACAAAATCCAAATGGATTAATTACCCAAATGTGAACATAAACTTATAAAGATAACAGAAGGATATATAGAAGAAGGAAACACAAAATTCTTAACCAGGAATGGACAAATAATGACATCAAAAGCAAAGAATTTCTGTTTAACTCACAGACATAGTAAACAATCTCATGGTTACTGGGGGGAAAGGAGGTAGAAAGAGATAAGTTTGGGAGTTTGAGATTTGCAAATATTAACTACTATCTATATAAAAATAGATAAAAAACAAATTTCTTCTATATGGCACAGGAAACTATATTCAATATCTTGTAATAACCTTTCATGAAAAAGAATATGAAAATGAATCTATGTATGGATATGTACGACCGGGACACTGAGACACTGTAACTGACTATACTTCAATAATTAAAAAAAAAAAAGAATTTCTGTTCAAGAAAGGATACCATAGAACAAACGAAGTAGATAGCTGAAGGCCTTAGAGAAGATGCTTGAAACCCAAAAGGTATATGTAGAGATGCTCGACTTTGCCTTTAACCAGAGAAACGCACATTAAAACAACACATGGCAGTCTTTGCGAACTACTGTGTCGCCCTCGAAAAGAATCTGACTCACTGTATAGGTTAGTATTTTTCCTCTCTTCTATTCAGCAGAGTTCTGGGTCACAAAATCTGGGAGTTCTTGTTTTCTTCAAAGACTGTAGTCCAGGACTCTCAGAACTATGGTTCAGGTGTTACTCTGCCGGATCATTAAACTGACTGCTGGTGTCACCCAAAAACACTCACACACACAAGATACCACTTCACACTCATGAGACTGGGAAAAATTACCAAGTGGACAATATCAGCGACAGTGAGTGCATTAGTTTGCCAAGGCTGCTATAATAAAATACCATAAATTGAATGGCTTAGAACAACAGAAATTCATTGTTTCACAATTCTGAAATCTAAAAGTCTGCAATCAAGGTGTTGGCAGGGATTCCCCCCTGAAACCTGTAGGGAAAGGATCCCCCCTTGCCTCTTCCTAGTCTCTGGTGGTTTCCTGGCAGTCTTTGGCGTCCTTAGCTGTGGACTCATCACTCCAACCGTCTGTCTTCGCATGGCTCTCTTCCCTCTGTGTGTGTCTGTCTCGGTGTCCAAATTTACCATTTTTTCAAAGGATACCCAACATATTGGATTAGGGCTCAACCTAATGACCTCATTTTAACTTTGTTACCACTGTAAAGACTACTTCCTAATAAGGCCACATTCTGGAATAGTTGGGGTTAAAACCTCAACCTATCTTTTTGGGGAGACAATTCAACCCCTAACAGTGAGGACAGGAGGTAAGAAAAGAGAAGTTCTCCTTCTCATTCAGTTCTAGCAACTGTGTAGCTGTGGGAGCCTCTTGGAGGGCAATCCGGCAAAAGTTAATGGTGAAAATAAAGGTGTGTACATCCTGTGGTCCAGCCGTCTCTCCCCCGAGTATGTATCATTGCCCAGGTTGACAAGTGTGAGGATGTTTATCACAACACTGCTTTTGTATATGGTTAAATCTTCAACCACAAAGCTCAGTGAAACAAAGAAACAGAATGGGATCTAAATATGTAAATTTAAAACACATAAAACATACATATAGAGAAAAACACCATCTATCTTATAAAAACATTTACAAGAGTTTATGGATCAATGAAACACATCAGAGTGGTTACCTACAGGCAAAAAAGGATTGGGAATAAAGAAGCTCGAGTGAACTGTGCTCACACACCATGAACTCAAAAGTGCTATGAATCCAAATCTCTAGACCTGAGGTCCGAAACGGGACAGGAAAATGTACTAAAAAAACAAAATATAATGACCACAAAAAAACTAAAACAAAGCTGAAGCTGACTAAAGCTTATTTTTAAATGACACTTAATAATCAAAGTTCCTTGTGGGTAACAAAAACTTTAGTAATAATTTCTGTCCCCAATGATGAGCTCCTATGAATTGGATATTAAATTTGCTTTTTTAAAAATATATAAAATTATACCTGCCTATCAATACTATTTGAAATCATCAGGGGACAAGTTGGTTTTTCTCACAAAAGGGGATAAAAGAGTTATCTGAAACAATCATATCAAATCTCTCTCATATATTTCTTTGGTGCAATCCATGTATCACCAATGCGTGTGATTCCCTACCCTGATATTTCCCATTTACCTGACCAGGAGAACTGCTGGGCAATCAACAGCGAGTTGGGCTTACACAAGAGGACACAGCTAAGAAATCAGGTAGAATTCCTAACGTAAGCCAGCATCACTTGTTTCTTTGACCCTTGGAGAATATATCTAGGTAATTACACTATTTTAAACTGTATTTTATGATTAAGATACATTGCATTGCCGCACTTCATGAATTAATCCTTAGAAGGAGACTACACAGTCCTCATTATGTTCCCCCCAACAGCGCCCAGAATATCAAGTTGTTAGCTGTACGCACTGCTCAATTTGTGATAAAGCTATCACAACCCTAACTTCCAGACACACAGCTCTCTGCAGGAAAAGAAACAAGAAAAATAACTGCTAAGTGTAACTTTTCAAGTACTAAGTGTAATTATAATTTTTGTGAATTACATTGTGCCAGAAAAGCATTTGGGGGAAAAGTCTAGACCCAGGAACGGGATTTCTTAACTTTCACACTATTGGCGTTGGGGGCCGGGTAAACCCTTGGTAACGGGGCTGACCTGTGTGTTGGAGGATGGGTAGCAGCATCCCTAACCTCGACCCACTAGAAGTCAGCAGCACCTCCCACCCCAAGTGTGACAACCAAAACTCCAGACATGCTCCAGTGTCACCTGGGGGGCAAACTCACACCCAGAAGAATAAGACTATCAGTTTGGTCCAAAGGTAACACAGAGCCATGTAATATAAAAGAGGGGTGCCTGGCTCATCCTTGGACTGTTGACTCAAGAAGGAAGGGGAAAAGAAGGCAAAGATCCTAAAGTTTAATCTTCTTCACAGGGCAGTCCTTAGAGAGGCTGCCAGTGGGCCAGTCCTGAGCTAAGCTTTTTCATAGCCAACAGAATTGATGTAACCCTTCCAAGAGCCACACATTTTATGTCCAAACACAACTTGTTGGCTAGGATTTCTCTCCACTGGCTCTAACTATAGACATTCTATAGTCTACTAACCACAGGCTAAACATGGCATCTCTGAAACCATAACTATTGACAACCACTTAGTATACAAAATATGCCTGCATTTACTCCAGAGTCAAAAGTTAAGAGAAAATGTTACAGTCTGGATTTTGAAACGTAAAAACATCTTTATGCATTAAACAATGCTGAAGTTAAAAAAAAAAAAACAACCAAAAACATTTAAATATATTGTAAAGGTGAATAACCACTCTGAATTGCTGAACAGATGTTCAAAAACATGATAAATATTAATAGTGCATCTATATGTAAATCAACTATATTTCTATTTAAAACAAAAATAGTGCATCTACTAAAGCATTTTTAAAATACACTGGAGGTTGCAGCATATTGAATACAGCCTTTTTCCTCTCCCAACTTCAAGTCCAAGCCACACATCTCCCCTGGACACACAGTTCCAGGCCAGGTATCAGGCCCCCAAAGAGTAAATAAGGAGTTGTTGCAGGACTGTCTCCCCTTCAGCATGAGAAAATTGGGGGACCAACCAGTGGGAGAGCCCCAGAGTAAGGCTCTGACCAGAGCGGCCTCCAGGAAGAAGAGACCCCTACACAGACCTGTATCCCTAAGAGAACAGCACCAGGTTCCACAGGTCCCAGGAGGAGAGCAGGTAGGGATGTGTCCCCGTCATGCCAGGGCAGAAGAGCATAAAGACACCTAGGAGCACAGAAGTTTCCTGCTGGTGTCCCAAGATAGAGAAAGGAACCTCCAGCAGACTCACTGCCTGCCACGTGGACAGAAACCAGTGAGCCTCCAACATACAAGGTAGCCTGGAAGCTGGACCTGAACTGCAACAAGGAGATAAGGCAAGATAACTACATACCTGAGGGGCTTCAGCAGCCAAAGGAAGAACAAGCAAGAAAAATCTTCCCAACTCCTAAGACACAGAGCTACCAGGGGACTCGGGTGACACCTTGAGCAAAAAACAGGCACTTCAGGAAATTCAAGTCAATACCAAAAAATAATAATAATCCTCTTTGTAACCTAAAAAACTTATAATTCATGAACTAAAAACAGTATCAAATGAATTGAAGCATCATTCAAGATCAAAAGCCTCAAGGAAATACCAACCATGGAGCAAAACTACAAAACTACAACTCCATCCCCTTTTAGGAGAGGGTTTGGAGACCTACAAACCAACTAAAGGAGGTACATAAAGATGGGAGTGATAATTAAACACAGAACAAAATTTCACTGAGTCAAATAAAATCTGATATTTTTGATCAAAATACTATAAGAAAAAATGTAACAAGCTACTAGACAAGAAGAACAAGCTACAGCAGACTTCTCACTGACAACACTGGAACTGAGAGGACTGTGGAACACCTCTGCAGACTTCAGAGGGACAAGGTCTGTGATCTAAAACTCCAGCCTTGAATATATGCATGTATATGCATGACTGGGACATTGTACTGTACACCAGAAATTGACACACTGTAACTGACTGTACTTCAGTTAAAAAAATTTTTTTTGTATAAAATCTCCTAAAAACAATAAAATAAAATAAACTCTGGCCAGACAAGCAACCATTCATCTACCAGGTGACAGTAAGATATTTCCAGATATACAAAGATTCAGAAATTTTCTGACGGAAAATAAGACCTAAGAAAAATATCTGAGAAATAAGTACAACCAAACATGCATCAGAGGGTTTTGAGACCAAAGATGAAAAGAGGAAGAAACCATGGCCGACCAAGATCCTGAGCAATGAGACTGGGATATACAGTAATGTTCAATAAAGATTCTTAAGATGAAAATTCTCAGTCCAGACCTAAAGTTGGGCTGCAGGGAAAGAGGCGGGGAATAAATGTAGTCTATGCTGGTTAGGTTTTTGCTCTCACCTACCCCAATCTATTCTGTAGCTTCCCCCAGATCTGATTACAACCCCTCTTCCTGTCCTCCTGAGGACTGCATCATCTTGGCTGTTTTGCCAATTGGCCTCTGACTGGCTTTAGCCAACAGGATGTATCAGATGAAGGTGACAACGAACAATGAAAGAATCAAGATATTTCTTCCCTGTTTCCTCCTGCGGCCTCGCAAGAAACTTCACAACTAAAACCCAAATCTGCCGGCCCTCCTCAATGACCCCAGGTTTGTTTTACTCATTTTGGCAACAGTATTTCCTTCTCTAACCTTCTCAACCACCTGGGAAGATGACTTCCCACTGTTGCTACGTTCTGTGCCTTGATATCTCTTGTTGGCTCCCTTACCTCTTCTGACACAATTGTAACGTCTTCTTTAACGTCTCTTCATTTGAATCACGTGAGTTCTGATCTGTTTCCTGCTAGAATCCTGATATTGTAACCCAAATTTCTTATTTGGGGAAAGGGTAGAGGATAGTGTAGTAATGATGAAAATGAGAAAGGGGTACTTTCCATACTGGGGGGAAAAAACCTAGATTCAGTGTTGTCTGACTTCATTACATTCGCCACAGAGAAATCCAACATCGTTGCAAAGAAAAAGAAAAGCAAAAAAATGAACTTTATTTATTTGCTAACTTTAAGGTCACTACGCATTATGTGATTAGTAAAAACTAGAACTAAGTTTTATCTGAGTATGATATAAACATCTCTAATATTCCTCATCAAGTTGTGAACTATCTGTTTGACCAATGGTGCCAGAATTACAGGTCTAAATTCACTAGAATAACAGAAAACGATTCACTGGGCTCATCCGCAGAGGCTTGGAGTACACTCCCCTTAACCACAAAATACCAGCACCATTACAGACTGTTTCCAGTTGTCCTGATGGCTTTCCTTCTCTTACTCAGCACTTCTTTCCTCCAGAAGCTACATCTCTCAGTCATGAAGCCTCAGGTCCCACTCAGTAAGAATTTATAGTACCGGTATTATGTGCAAAGCACTAAATTTGTTCAACATTTTTTCTTTCAGGAAAACTCTACTGAGCCATCGTTAAGGGTCTAGGCACTGCGCCCAGTCCTAGGTGGTTTGGCAACTGCTCTCAAGAAGCTTATAGCATGGCGTACAGCATGGTGACTATAATTAACAACACTGTATTGTATCTCTGGAAGTTGCTAAGAGAGTAGACCTTAAAAGTTCTCATCACAAGATATAAAAATGTGTAACTATGTGAGGTGATGGATGTTAACAAAACTTACTGTAGTGATCATTTCATAAAATACACACATATCAAATCACTGTACTGTGCACTTTGACACAGTTATACATTAATTATATCTCAAAAAAAACAGAGAAAATAAAATAAAATATTAAATCTTTATTAACTAAAAAAAAAGAAACAGCTTATAGCAAAGACAGGTAACTAATTACAACAAGGGAAGTATCATTCTCATCTAGAGAAACATTCACAAAAGGAGAATCATTGGAAGCAACTGTGACGCCCCGGAAAGGACAGCAGGACTGAAGCCAGGATCTGGGGGGACCATATGCTTTCCCTCAGGCAGGTTACTGAGGCTGTCTGATCTTCTTCGGTTCTCTTACTTGTAGAATGCAGTTGTTTGAAGGGACCAGAACCTAAGTACTCAGTATATGTCAACTTCCTTTTTTCCCTTGAAGGGACAAGTTTTTTCAGAGGTTTAAGAAAAGAAACTCTGATTTATTGAATATCTTTTACATGCCAGGCACTGTTCCTTCCCTCCCCCCATACCCTGCCCTCCAGGTGAGTGAAAGAGTGTGCGTAGAAGCCAGGCTGTGAAAGGCATGGAGGAGGCTGTGATTCTGTCTCTGAATCAACTGCTAGAAAGATGAAGTTTACGCCCCATTACTAGCACAGGTACTGGAACATGTGGCAGAAACTGCAGCTCATCTGTGGCTTTAGTTTATCTTTCTTATGCTCATCTTCTGCTCATCCTGCATTCACTATATTTGTGATTTAAATGTTGCCTCATTACAGTGTAGAGATTTAAGACTTATGCAAGTCCTCTCAATTCAATCTTACAATAAGATAGGATTTTTTAAAAATTTAAATAAGGTGGCATTTATTTTACTAGTGTGAAATTCACCTAGGCAATAATTCTCATCTTCATTCAACCCACGTTTTTCTACATTTTTATTCTCTCTCTTATACACACACACACACACACACACACACATACATACACACACAGGACTTCTAGTTGAACCCAATGAACTGGCTACACATTTTTGTCCACTGCCTCCCAAAACGTCACCAAAATGATAGCACAGAAATTTAAGGCATTAACCCACAAAAACAAAGGGAATCTGAAAAGAGATAACTGTAGAAGAAAACTTTGAACGAGTATGTGGAAACAGAAAGTAGACGGAGGAGTGGTAACTGACTAAACAGAACGGAGGATGTTTCAACTTTGGGGCACACAAAGGCATACTGTGGAACCAAGGCAGGCAGGCAGGTTCCCCCAGAAAAGACTCAGATCTGGAGGCAACAGGCCCTTCGGGTAGGGAGGTTCATAAGGAACATGGCTTTATACACAGAAATTGGCAGAAAATCTGGAGAGCAGTTGGACAATGACCATCAGAGGTTTAAGAGAAACTTTCAATTTAGAAGTGACCAAAGTCGAAAGGGAAAAAACAGAAAAGCAACTTGGAAGAAACAGACAATGCAGGGAGTAGGGGGAAAAAACTGTAATATCCTCAGAAAGCTAAGACACTAGACTGCAATCATAACAAAGCAAAATGATTTAAGAAAGGAACAATCAGAAAATAAGTGTGGCAGAGATTTGTCAACCCAACATTGTCAACCTCTTCCTTAGTAACAGAACCCCCATATCACTGGAAGCAGTGATGCGGCAGCCTGCCAAAAACATTTTTCAGACTCTTTTGCAGATAAGGGTGATCAATAAAAAGTTAAATAGAAATATTTAGGTGGGCTTCCAAGAAAATTCTTTATGACACTAGCAGAACTTCTGATGGGTCTTCAACTTGATCTCCTTAAGGCACATCATATGCTTGTGCTCCAAAATGATCCACCCAAATGCATTTTTCCCCATAATGTTTCAGTTCTACAAAGGATGTTAACATCACTTTGGCCATTACAAGCACAGAGAGAGCGACTGTAACCAAACTGAATAATGAAACCTTAATTTTAAATGACTTGGTATAATTAAGGAGCCAGAAATTCATCTGGAGTTTATTAAGCCAAGTAGATTCATTTCCTTATACAAAAAGGATTACTGTAAATTGCAGTGTGGTTGTCAACCACATTCTTTTACCAGAACCAAGGCCAAAATTCAAAAGTATCAGCTATTTGGCAAGTTATATACCTTTCAGGATTTACAAGCATTTTCCAAGTCTAAAAATGTTTGCAGACTGGCTTAAAAACTGGCAGCTGTATAAACGTTATCCTTTGACTAAAACACCTAAAAATGCATTTCCTTTCTTCATGAAAACTATAAAATTATAGCTTCTCTTTTCTAAAATAGCTCATTAGGCCCATTTTTAGGAAGACATCACAAGATGTCCTTCTTGGAAAGATCTTACAATTGGCTCTTCTAAACTGAACACAGCAGAAAAGCGAAATTAATGAGATGACTCAGAGACAGACACACACGACATGAAAAGTAACTTACAGGATAAAAAAAAGATGCATAAAGAACAAAGAATAATTGAAATAACAGTAATGTATAGAGACTTGAAAAAACAATTTATATGAAAGGAAGCTTAACGCATGTAATCCACATATGCTACTCTCTGATCTGAAACTTCAAATAGATGGTAGCTGAAGGGAAGGGAGCAGGGAGGCCAGAACATATGGCAATGTTTTCAACAGCACAATAAATATGGAATTAGGTTCCTTCAACTTAAAAGGTCTCGGGCAAGTCACTAGCCTTAGATTTATACTGTAAGTCCACTGACAGAAAAGAAATCAATAGCAAAGAAGTGTTCAAACGAACATGAGGGTCCCTAGAGAGAAGATGGCAGAAGCACCATCAAGAAACAGAATTCATTACTCGTAAGGCATTTGTTCATTCTAACCTCAAGTTCTTACAGATGACAGGACTTTTATTACAGCTTTCGAACAAGATAGAAGGGATGGAATATTAAGACCCATATTTGAAAATCAGAGGTTAGAATAAACAGCAGGTTATCTAAGTGCATTGTGGGCTTCACACACACACACACATACACACACACACACACACACACACTTACAATTAGCCATTCTAAGGAAGATAAAAAAAAGATAAAGCCCTTTAATCATCTGTTTTCTGACTATACACAGAGGCAAGCAGGATAATAATAACATGGGCACTTACCATTTGTTCAGTATCTACACATTTTCCACATTTTTCTCTAAACCTTATCACTACCTTGCAATCCTCACTTTACAGTCATAGGAATTTAGGCTTAGGGATGCTCCGTGCCTTGTCTATTCCCACGTCTCACTCTGGGACCTGCCCTGTACGAGCTACGTCTGTGCAGTATGACCCCAAACTCTGCTGCTCTTCCCACTCGTCCACGCTAGGACACGGCAAAGAAACAGACACAATGTGCCGAAATTGTATATTTTCATGGTGACTGTGTGTATCAAAAGTCAGAAAAATTTTATTTCCTCTCCTCTTACCATCTGTTCTCAGATTAATATGACTTTAAGCTTCTTTGAGTCACTAGATCAAAACGATTAATACATATTTATTCTAAATACTACAAACAAAGTCACTTCACCAAACTATAATCAGCTAAAAATCCTGGGGACAAGAGAGACAGCTCCCCTGTTTAGGAAAGAGGAAATAAGTTCAGAAGATGACAATGGTTTCCAGATGATTGTTAGCACATCCAGGTCAGAGATTTCTGAAACAGAGCAGCAGTGTGCTTCAACTTCAGTACTTCACGTAGCAGACCACAGTGATTCCATCAGAACTGCGGTCTGAGAGTGTACTTCCCTTAAGCATGGAGAGTCCGTACCTCTAGTACAGGTAAGCTGGGGGCTGAGCTGGTAGTGTTAACACAAACAAGGAGAATACAGATTTGGAAAGCTCTTCCTACCTTTTCTCTCACGGCATGCCTGCTCCTATGCAAAGACTTTCCAAAGGGATTTCCTGGAGTTTCATTTGGCTCCCACACTAACACTCCAAAGCTGTACTTTCAACAAGTGAGAGACTGTTCTCTTGCCAAATTTGATGGCCTTGTTCCATTTTCTCTTTCCTTGATCACTTTTTTTTTTTTTTAGCCCTGAACACTGTTGATAATCCTCTTCCTTTCTATCTGTCAAGGAACTAAAACCTCCCTTAGGATCCCTAACCCACCCCTGGTTTTCTGACTAGCTTTTTGACCACGGCCTCTCTTTCCTCGTCACAGAAGACATTTGATCCCAAGGCTCAGGCTTTGATCTTCCAGGTTACATGGTCTTTCCCCTCCAATGTCCCATTCTGTCCCAAGGGTTCCAACATCACCTGATGTGGCATTTATAGAAAAAAATTAATTTATCCACAATTTGGGCTTGAAATTCTCACTGCCTTCAAATAAGCACCTTCCACACTAAACAGACTACTAGCTTCACTGTCCTGCCAACAGAATCATCCAAGAGGCCCTTACTCACACTAGCACCAGCTCTACGCAACTCAACTGCCCTGCACGTTGAGTTCTGCCCATCGTCTTTCTGGTCCAGCTCAAAAAGGACCTTCTTTAATAGCTTCTGAATGCTTTTCCCATCTCCCTGGAGGTACGCTGTCCAGCTTGTTCATGGTGATTCCCATGCTGCTCTGTGACTGTCTCTTCCACATCAGGACGAGTCCCAGAATGAACCACCAAAGAGAGTGCCCCCATCATCCCCTTCCTCACCACACACACGCTGTCTCTAAGCTGTCCCACCCCAACGGCATGAAGTTATTTGACGCTATCTACCTACATCTTAGTGTGAATTTACACTACATTTATATTAAGCCTTAGCACTTTCTTACGCTTTTTAATCGTGAAATAAGAAAAAACAAGGAAGACAGAGGCAGACGTGGGGAACAGTACATCAGAGCGTGTACGTGCCAATACAGCAGGTACAACTACAGAGGAAGAGAAACAGAGGAAGGTGAATGAAATGATTGAAAGCTTGAGTTTTTCTGTTGGAAAAATCTAAGTTCAAAAACTGGTTCTATCAGCATCAGCAGTGTTGGAAAAGAAACTTAACATCTCTGAGCCACTCTTTTCTCATCTGTAAAAAGAAATTCTATTTAATGGATTGTAACTAGACTTGGGGTGGTGATCACTTTGTAGTGTATACAGATGTTGAATTCTAATGCTGAATGCCTGAAACTTACATACTAAAAAATCATATTTCTAAAAAGAACACTATCACTGAATTCATATGACAGCTAGGAGGAATAAATTGTTTTAAACACATTAAGAGAAAGTCAGTTTGCATCAAAACAGACAAAAAGTTTCAGCTTCCCTTTTCCCCACATTTCTGAACAAAGCTCTTTTGAAAGCTTGCAACCCTCGGTTTTGTGTGCCATTTCAGAATGATTCCTGGAAAAAAAAAACTGCTATAAAGTGCAGCACTCTGGGAGCATGAAGTAGACTTTGACATCTGAGCTGGCACAGAAAGGAGAAGTGTTCTTGTCCTCAAATTTTTAATTGCTTTCTTTTGTTGCTAAACAAGGTAGAGCTATTTTCTGCTTCTCTGTCTATGTTAGTCCCTGGGAACAGTCCACGCTCAGGCTGGAGGATGCCAGTCAGTGAGCTGTATGACATTTTTCGTGGCTAATACCCAGAGTTTCATGATGATGCACTACTGTCGGGGCAAGATATTCAGCTAAGGAGGATCCTCTTCAAATTTTCTGGGATGTTTACTGTCTTGTGAGACCTGCTTACCTTTGGGCATCTTTATAATTGGTTGAACAAAATCAATTTCTCATGGTTTAAACTTGCTTTTTTAAAACCCTGCTTTGAACTTGCTCAAACCAGAACTGAACTTGAAGGAGAAAGACAAAACAAAGCAAACCTAATATAACAAAACCAACTTGTCTTGTTGAGTGAAGCACAGCCAGAAAGTCAGTCATATCAAAACGCCATCAAATATAGGCAATTAAAAGACATTTATTCATTCATCCATTTATTTATCCAACGAATATTTATTGAGTGCCTACTAAAAACCTGGCACAAGTCAAGGCTTGAAAACGAATCAAGCCCTTGCATATAAGACACTCATATTCTTGTGGGTGTAACAGCCGAATCAGAAGGCATATAACACACAACAGCAAGTGATGACAAGTGCTGTGAAATGTAAGAGTACGGAGTCACAGGGATGATTATTTTATGGGGGGGAGGAGAGGAAGAGGTATCATTTAAGCTGAGACCTGAATAGGTGAGGGAAATATATTCACACAGAAGGAACAGCAATGCAAACGCCCTAAAATAAAAACCTTCTTTGCACATTTGAGGAAAAGCAGGAAGTCGGTATGGCTGGAACAGGGCAAGCAAGATGAAACATGGAGCAGAGGTGAGAGAGGCAAGCAAGGAATAGATCGTGTGGGGCCCTAAAGACCGTGGGTTAAAAATTCAGATTGTATTCACAATGTAATGGGTAGCCATTGTGGGGGGCAAGGGGAGAGGATAGAGGTGAATGTGCAATCTCAGGGTCATATTTTTTAAAGAGGAAGCTGGCTGTTACTTTGGAAGCAGGGAGGCAATGATGGATATGGTAAGAGGTGGTCAGATTCTGGATGTATCTGAAGAGATAGCCACCTGGATTTCTTGACAGACTGGATGGGGGGTGTGATAAAAGCAAGAGTCAATAATGACCAAAGTTGGGAAACTGAGCAGGTGGGCAAACAGGGTGCCATTTCCTAAAATGGGAAACATCGAGGGGATGAGTAAGTAGGTGGTAGGGAGAGAGAGGGATTAAGAGTTTCATTTTGAACAAAGTGTGATGGGCCGATTTGACCTACAATTGGAAATCGAGAGAGAGAGAGAGAGAGTATACACATAAATATATGAGAAGAGGGGGAGGGTCTCAGAGACAAAGTTGGGTCAGGAATATAAGTACGGACGTTATCAGCCTACAGAAGGTGTGCAGAACTACGGATCTGATAATATCCACAAGGGAGAGGTTGTAGACAGAGAAGACCTGAAAGATGAATGAACCCTGGGACACTCTAACATTTACTCATGAAAATAATTAGGATTCAGCAGAGGACAGTCAGAAATATCAAGTAAAATTGGAGAAAAACCCAGAGGGCAACTGAAGGAAATATTTCAGGAGGGAAAGGGTCACCAACTATGTCCGATGCTACTGATAAATTGACAATATTTTCTTCAGGCAATAGGGTAAAGATCCAAACTGATTAGACATCACTCAAGAAATGGGGGTATAATAAAATAAATCAGGTATTTCCTTCCCAGCTCAGACACCTAGGTCAAATTTCAATCTAGTCAAGAAGGCAAAACCTTTGATCATGATCTTTGCTTTGATACTTACAAGTCTAAAACACTAACTAGAAAGTACCCTCATCAAAAATATGACATCTATTTTGAAGCACTATACAGTAAGACTGTACAATCTCTGGGATGGCATAGACTCCTGAAAATTAGGTCACATGAAAGGAAAACAAATTGAGACTTTTATAAATTGTTTAGAGAAGAAAGTAGTTAAATACAATTTATCTCTTACACTAGCTCAAAGTATAACTCAGTTTTATCATATAACACTTTGTAGGGTTTACTGAGCACTAAGATACACCAGAACATGGTCGGCAATTGCTCAAGAGTGTCCATCAGCAATTCTGTTGTCTACATAGTAATTGATTATCTTGAACTTTCTAGGCACTAATCACAAGACAGAACCTGTTGTGCGTGCAGGACTTGTCATGAACAGAAAACAGCTAATCTTACAGTTTTAGCTGGAATGAAGACTGAGAGCCTGTTTTCCCCCTAATTTATAAATCCTTCACCATGATTTACTGACCAATGTCCCTCTCAAGCAGTAGAGGGTGCTGATTCAGAAGGCAGGCTGTAGAGTCACATTGCCTGGGTTCAAATCCCTAACCGCCAACTACTGGTTCTAGTGTTTCCTTGGGCACATTATTTTCCCCCTCACCCTTCTTTTTCCTCATCTGAAAAAAAAAAAATCCTTGGGTAATAATAGGCCTTCATTGTAAGAGCACGTGGGTATAGTGTTCTAGCCACATGTCTTGCACATGGTTAAAAAAAAAAACAAAACTAGTTGCTTTAATTGTCCAGTACTCGCCTACTCTTGCAAAACCTTTCCTAGGAGGTAACTCATCCTTCAAGACAGCCCATCCTGGTGTAGGGCAGCCCTTGATCTATAGAAGGCTCTTCAAAATACTTGTGCCAAAAGTCTCATTGTGCCCAGTTATTACCAGTTCTGCCCTCTGAACCCACAGAAGACTTTTCTAAAACGTCTCTCCTTATGACCATCCCCCATGTACTGAAAGGCAGATGTGACATATAGGGCTGCACACCACCATCTAAATGTACTTAAGCACCAAACCGAGCACCTGTACCTGGGAATTAGAACCTGTCTTCGAGAAGCCTATCAGGGAGGATTTTAAAATCTTTCAAAAGGCTGTTTTTGTGGCTGTGTGGCAAGTCACCTGTAAAATTCGCTAATGCCCATCCCTCAAAAGCAAAGTGACAGAGTGAGTGTGTTAAACCCCTGTCCTCAAAGCTGTGCATACAGGACAGCTATTATCCTTATTAAGAGCTTTGAGTACATCAAAAGTGTATTTAAAGAAACATACCCAACAATTACCTTTGGAAAGAGCAAACACAGGTACACATAATTTATCATTTCCCCAGGCTCAATTATATTTTTGACAGTTCACAGGTTTAAGGAGATGTAGAGACATCAATTAAATTGGCCAACCTTTTGATTGGACACAAAACATTCGTTTGTTCAACAAGCACTTGAGAACTTTCTGTCGGGGCAGCAGGACACAGGGACGACGTAGACAAGTCAATCTGCAGATGGTAACAGATGAAAGCGTTCACTTCTAGTCTGTCTTCTCCAAACTAAAAGAGTCAGGCAGGTTTGTTGATGTTGCTTTGTTTTTCTTAACTAACGTTCTCAAAACTCATGCTTTTCTAAAACACAAATGCTGTTATGTTGAGGAGTAGTTTAAAAAGCAAGGAGGAGACAAAAGGAGTCAGTCAGTCTCAGGAGAAATCCCTGACCACCTAAAGCACTCTTGGCATCCAGAGTCCGCACAGGAGGACAAGACCAAACAGGCTGAACAAATCACACACACTCAGGACATTACTCCTCTCTCAGCGTTAGGAGCAGCTTTAAGAATTTCTGTGCTTTACAAATGGCTGAAGCAACACCCAGGGGCTCAGCTCCCTCACAGTGGCCAACTGTTCCATTCTTCATCTCCTGATGATGCTGAGAGCTCAGCCAGTCTATCCCAAACAACCCAGAAGCGAAGCAAGACAACCCAGGAGACGCTTCCTCAATGGCCCTACCATGCCCATGACCTTGGAGACTCACCTCACCAGGCCAGGGGCCCTCTGAGCCTTTTATGACCTCATTTAGAGGAGGCAGGACCCTCCCCATTTCAGCTTCACCCTTCCTCACTGGAGGAAACCAGTGAGTCATCTGTTAGATAAATATTTAACATCACGAGTGATCTGAGAAAAAGCAGAACATACATCTTTCATCTATTTATTGAGAAGGAGAATGCAAATGACAATTTCCAATTCTGGTCAGAATATGGAAAGGCTGGGGTCCCCAATCTATGCTCATGGCTACAAATGAGCACAAAGCTTTCAGAGTGTAACTTAGAGATGTGTATTAAGAACCAGAAAAATCATTCATTTCCTCTAGCCCAGGGAGTTCATTTCTCTAGCTGGTTCAAGGACACTGTTTTACTAAAGGTACAAGTTCTTGGTTATTTTTCCCCACTTTAAGAAGAGGTGCATTTCTAGCTTTCAGTGTGCCAGCACACTGGGGGATCCAGAATGACTGACACTGTGCTAGAATCCTCCCAGTTACTCAGGAAATACCTTGCCATATCTGCTTCCATTTCCTGGAGTCAAGCTACTCTAACAGCAGCTCTGCCCTGGTTCCTATTTGTGTGAATCCATTCCTTCCCAAGAGAATTTTGTGAATGCCCTCATCTCTTGCCACTCCTTCTGTCCTAGGATGCTTTCTTTTTTTGCTAAAAAAAAGATGACGTGTTCAAGAAATAGTGAAATGCTGCATAAAGAAAAAAGAATTGACATCAAGACACAACTTGACTGTTCAAAACTGCCCTGAAGAAATCTATAATACTAGAAATCAGAAGAGTGGAGGAGTAAAGACTAAAGTGTCTTTCTGGAAGGAAACTTTCTTGAGTGATAAAAATATTCAATATCTTGATTGGGGTGCTGGATATGCGGGTCTATACGTTTGATAAAAGGTATTCCTGCAACTCTACACTTAAAATATATGCATTTCACTGCATGCAACCATTACCTAAATAAAAATAAACTACTCTGAGCAACTCCAGAAAGTTGTGCGGTATGCAACTTCAAGATCTCCCAACAAATTACCAAGTTATAACGCTCCAGCACAGTGGGTAAATGTGTTAGCCCCTCTCCAGCCTCAACTCAAAGGCTGTGAGCTCAGGCTGCCTCCTAAATGCCATCACTACACATTGTGCAAAATTCCATCACAGTGATTATCGGATGGTGCTGCAGGGTCTGCTTGTATGTCTGCTCCTTTGGAGGTCCTAGAAAGAGACTTAAGAATTTGACAAAAGAATCCGTAAGCCCAGCAAGTGCCTGGGACAGAGGAGACACATAATATGCATTTTTTCAGACAACAAAGTAACTGAATGTAAGTCCCCCCGAGAGAAGCCATTAATTAGAAGGCAGGAGTGGAGTGACAGCACTCAGGAACAGGGCTGGGGCAGAGGAGGAAATACTGAGTAAACAGGCAAGCGCACGCTGGCACCCTGACCAAGGCACATCTTGTAGTTGGTCCCAACCAGTTGCCCAAGCAACGAGCTCAGCTTTGGGCATTTCCACTGGGAGAAGGAATGAGTCCAGGTCCTCAGGCTTTGCTAAAGCTACAGCCTTAAAATTGTACTTATATGCAACAAGTTTACCTGCCCCTGTACTAAATCCTCAAGCAAAAGATAAGATATTGATCCTGCCCTCAGGCAGCTCCAAGTCTAATGTGGAAAATGGATGTAATTATATATACCACAGAGTGCAAAAAGAGAGAAATCCACACAAGAAACAAAGGAGAGGGAGAAGTGTGTGGGTGGAGGCCTGATGGTTCCAAAAAGACTTCACATAAAGGCTGACTGTAGAGCTCAAAGAAGGAATAATGAGGAGGCGTAATGGGTATTTAAAGTAAACAAGAAATAATGAGCATTCCAGGCACAAAAGCCTGGAGGTGAGGAGACGGCATCCTGTGTGTGGGGAAACACAAGAAAGGACTGGGGAGCACTAAGTCCGTCACCATCAGCACCTCATTCAACGGGCACAACCACCATGGGAGTTTCAAAGAAGAAAACTGAGGCCTACAGGATTCGAGTAACTGAGCCAGAACTTGAACAATGATTGAATTCCAAAATTGTGCTTTTTTTTTCTTTTCAGTTTTACGGTATTTAATTGACATACAGCTTTGTACAAGTTAAGGGTGTACCACCTAACAATTTGACATATACTGTGAAATGACTGTCACAGTAAGTTTAGTTAACATCCATCTTCTCATATGTTACAAAATTTTTTTTTCCATATGATGAGAACTTCCAAAATTTAACTCTCTCAGGAAGTTCAAATAGACTTTACAGTGGTGTTAATTATAGTCATTGTGAATTGGATGATGGTGGTCAAAAGGTACAAACTTCCAGTTATAAAGTAAATAAGTTCTGGGGATGTAATGACAAAGGTGTGCTCTTAATATCTATGCTATCTGGCAACTATGCAAACAGTAATGGAGAAAATGATCAAAAATAAAGATAGATTTTTAGACAGAGATCAGATTGTAAACGGCTGTGAATGCCATGCTTCACAGCTTAATGTAAATGTGGACTTTAAAAATCTTTTCATGATTCCTCAGAAAACAAAAAACAAAATGAGGTTAATATTTTGAAAAACTAATTTTACTTGCCAGAGCCAGGATAAGAATTGCTTTCTAACATTTAAAAGTTTAAGCAAATTTTTACCATCACAGTCTTTTTGAGTTTAACATCTGTTAATTGAAATTATATTTAATTACCAGAAATGCTTCTATGAACTCAGTAGCATTTTCAAGTGAATGTCTACAGTCCTCTACATACAGAAAAGTAACAGTTCACATTGAGGAGAACTTCATTGGTGTACAGACAGCACTGCTATGCACTGAGGATTCCAATGCACCAGGCAAACACTTTCGCACCAGACCAAAGGTTGGAAACCACCAATAGAAGGGATGCAGTTTATACAGAAAGAGGGAAATCACTTAGAAAAAAATTTCAAATATTAATAGGGGACCCACAGAGTGCAATTCTTTAAAAATTTAGGACTAAAGGCAAACAAAAGCAATCAGCATACAACCCTGAAGGATAAAAATGAGGCAGGTAGAGAAAAAGACTGGTTGGAAGTAACTGGGGAGGGACCCATATTCTGGTTCCAGGCTTGGCAATGAGTTCAAGTTGGCATCCCTTAGGTCCTTCTACAAGGTGACAGTGATAATGAAAATATCGAACCCAGAGATAACAGGAAGGTGGCGAATCAAGTTAGCCTGTTCTGTTCCAGTCATGAAAATTACCACCGTGTTCAAACTTGAACCTGGATAGGCGCATTAACTCACAAACTGGAAATGGGTGACCAACCAATGCAATGAGCAAGATACCTAGTTTCCCAATCTCACTGGTATTTTGTTATGACAAGGCTTTTAAATGCCCCTAAACAGAGAAACAGAGACAACTATTAGGTACAGAAAATTAAAAGGTGCTGCATAAAAGGACTAAAATCAGAGCATCCAGGCTGCATTTGCTACCACTTCATCTCCTACTCCATGACCTTGCTAGAAACAAGCTTCCCCTCTCCCTTTGCCTTCAAACCATTACATTATTTGGTTTTAAACCAGTGTTTAATCATAAACCAGCTTGCTACATTATTAATATTCCAAACCACATTTCCAACCAGATAATAATCCGATATCACTATGTTGAATTACCTTAAAAGGTCACATTCCTACATTTGTTTTGATTTCAAATACGAAACTAAGGAGAAATATACATACATACACACTTAAATATCTAAGTAAAACTTGAAATACACAAGAAGAGTCATAAAATTACCATAATTGGCAGAACGACAAGCACTGGTCCTCACTTCACCCTTTCTTCTCCTCCTCCGAAAAATAAAACAAGTAAAACTTCAACTTTGGTTGTGGGAAAAAGACATTAGCTATTTAAAAACTGCTGATGGAGACTGGAAATGGCAAGGACATATCAACGTGGAGTCTGGTCATTTTTCAGTTTTACAAGGTTATTGGAGTTTTTTTTACCTTGGGCTACTCAAAGCTGCAACTGAGAATAAAGGTAGCAGATTGTATTATATGTATACTACATATAATACATATAAATGTATATTACAGTATATACTAATACACATGTGTTTATATACCTATATTATATGCATATACATAAATGCATGTGAATGATATACTAATACATACGTTTATATGTGTGTATTATATGCATATAGATAAGTACATATATATTAGTAACTCACTTGTGGTTCAATGCATGCAGAGGAAAGTATGATAAAAATGGAAAAATGAAGCAAGAATATTGGTAAGCAGGAGAAAGATTTACATAATAATCTTCCTCAATTTCCAAAATACTTTATAAAATACCCCCTTGTAATCAATATTTTATCTTCAAATTAGGGGCTCTCAGAGTTAAGAGGTTGTGGTGATGAGAGAGTTGTTCACTCTGCTTCTTTTGGTAAGAACAGTATTTTTGAATCTGTGCTTTGGTTGTAAAGGCAAAGCTGAGGACAGATAAATTTGGACACTCACTGGAGAAATAAAATAAACCCAATAGCGAATACAACATTGTCACTTCAATGTCCCGAGTACACCAAAAGTATACATGAATATGTAAATTATTCACATATCATCAGTGAATGTACTGCTTTGCTCCCTGTGGCACTAGGAAAAAAGTCACTTCATTTTTTTATCCTGGGGGCAGCTGGATGAGTCACTTAATTTTAATTTCATAAGAGTTAACTATATTAAAATATGGCAAAGCCTTTAGAAAGATTCAACTTTCTGCTAATGATCAACAAGACACTTTACAGAGTTGCCAAATCATTGCTGATAAACACTTGGACGGAGTGGGATGGGAGGGGAAGTCAGGCATTTACCGCACACTGTGATGTCTTTTATCACAACACACATTCTCAGAGTTTAGTAGATACAAATTTCTCACAGAAATCTCACCCACTTATAAGTAAGCTATCACAGAGGAGTAATGTTTAGATTTTTTAAATCTGTGTACTAAAAAAAGAAAGGATGTGAAGTCAGCCATAATCACAGATTTCCTGAAGCAAATACAGAACATGTAGATACAAACTCCACACAGGAGCCCTGTCTGACTGAAAAAGGGTCCCCGTATTTCTTCCCTCCTCCCTCTCTCCATCCCCAACACAAACACAGAAGGGCAAGTTTAATTTCTTTTCTAGAATTATGCAGAACACACACTGCTAATGGAAAATTACCTTTGGAAGCCTTGACTTTTCAAAGTTTGTGAATGGGGGAAGTTATTTCTCTTAACTACATTGCTGGAATTTTTCCACTCTCATTTCAATTCAGAATACAGTGTTTATTGTCCTACCAACCTCCCTCTCCCCTCCCCTCACACCTTTCTAAGTCACCTTCAAACCAGCTCAAAGTTTCAGTACAAAAAGACACCAAAGCTGATTTCTTAGACCTACCCCTTCACTACCTAGCGGGTAGCGATAAATCCAATTTCCTTTAGTGTGAGAAATGTAACATTGAAAGTGTATTCTCTTTTTCCCGCATATATGCATTTATTTCTTTAAGAAGAAATGAATTATTTTAAAATACTGTTTGCTTTGGGGTTCTTGAATATGTTGTTTTCCCCCCTGGAATAATCTTTAATCCAAATTTGAATTTTTACATACGTTGAATAAACCAACACGTGGCATCAATAACACCTACATGACTGACGAGCTGGTAAAGGCAACACTTTTTTAACAAGCAATGGTTCCTGCCTCTCATATGCTCAGAAGACTTCTTTAGCATCATTTTAAAAGTCACTTTTCATTTCATAGGGGTCAAGTATCATTTTTCCACTTTGGATTGTCCAACTAAATCAGGAATACTTACTAATATTTATTAAAACAAGCAAATTTATCTTAAAACATAATAAAAGTCGTTCTTTCCATCCAGTGGAATAACGGCTTGAAGTCCTGGTGTTAATCTTCTACGGCTAAACGTAACCCTAAGGCGTTGATGAAGAACTTCCAAGACACCATCTCCTTTTTAATGGGAAAGAGAAGAATGGAAGATCTCCTCTCTGAGGCACAGCTGGGAAAGTAACAGCTCTTGAATGAGTGATCCTAGGATAGCTTAGTCTTATCTCATCAAAGTTTACTTTGTTAAAAGTATCTGCCCTGACTCCCACCCCCTGGGCTCCGGATGCTGCCTCTGAGAAAGTATCGCTCCAGGTGCGCCACAGGTGTCTAACCTCTTCCATCCGCCCTACCACACAGCATACACTTAATACACGCCCGTGCAGGTGTGTTTTAGGCATCTCCATTTCTAGCCACACCCAAAGAAACGCACCCCAGGAGCGTGGGCCGCCTCTGCCCTGCAGAGACATTATGGGCGTCCTGGTGCGGACGTGGGCTGGTCCACAGGGATGTGCGGTCCGCAAAGCCGGAAGGCCAAGCTCTCCATTCTGCCCTGAAAGAGGAGCTCTGGGAGAGCCAGCGAAACCGTCGTGGGGAGGGCAGCGCGAAGCTTCGCTGGACATTAAATGATAGGAGACTCAGAACTTGCAAAGTCCCTCAAACTGCACGCGCAAACCAACCCGACGCGCTGCGCCCGCGAAGGTCGAGGGAGGCGGCTGAAAGCAGAGTGGCAGGAGCGGCCCTGGGGCCGCCTACTCGTGCGGAAAGGAGAGGAGTAAAGGCACTCACCTCCACCCATCTCTGGGCCTCGGCGAACGCTAGGGCGCAGTCGGCCTCCGCCTCCTCCATCCCTTCCAGAACTAGGAGGGAAAGGGGGAGAGACAGAGACGTGGTGGGTGCGCGGAGAGTCTGGGGTCCCGCGCGCGTCCGGCCCGCCGCCCCTGCCTCTCTTCAGCTGCGAGACGTCTGGGCTCTCTTTCCCTTTGTTGCGCTCAGTAGTTCTGTAAAGTTTCGAACCCAAAAGAACTTAAAGACGTAGCTTTCTCTAAACTCCCGAAAAAGCCCTCGGGTCCTCGGGGACACCGGCAGCCCGGCAGAGCGCGGGAGGTGGAGAGGGCGACCAGAGGCGGCGCGCGGCACCAGCACCGACGAGTGTTTGGACTTCAAAAGTCGCAGCGGCGGCCACCGCCCTCCCGAAACGCCCCGCCCCGACCCACCCCCGCCGCCCACCCCGGGCCGCCGAGTTGACGCTTCGTCCCCCGCCCCCTACCCCTGCTCCCCAGGGCTCCCGGCCGCAGCCGCCTTTGTGGTCAGACAGTCTGGGCCAGGGGATGCCACCGTCCGCCAGGAGGCCGGGGCCCGGGCCACGCTCCCGCTCCCGCGCTGCCAGCCGGACCGCCGCCCCGCCTCAGAGGGGATGCGCCCCAGCGCCCGCATCCTGCCCGCATCCTTCCCTCCTCCGCCCTTCTGGCCACCTTCCCTCTCCCGGGGCCCCGGGAAGCCGCGCCCCGCCATCCCCCGGCTCTCGGTGGCCTGGCCCGCCTGACATACCAGAAATAGCTGCACACAATTGCACCTTTCCGGGCCAAGAAACGTCCCCCGCGGTGGAGCGCGGCCCGGCTCGCCGCCCTCACCTGCCGCCCGACCTCGCGGCGCGCAGCTCCCGCTCCGCCCCAGCCCCTTGGCCCGCTGCGCGCCCGCCCGCCGCCAGGTGCGCGGCCGTCTCCACCCCCAGCTCTCCGCCCCGCGCCGCGGCCCCGGCCCTCCTGGCGGCAGGTGGGGGTAGTGGCCTTGGCACGTGCCGCTCATTTCCCCCAACCTGGGCCGGCCCCTCGCCTCCCGCTTTCAGGTGGGTAGGTGGAAGGTACCTCCACTCCAGCCCCGTCTTTCAGCGAAGGGTCCTCGCGTTCTCCCGCCCTCATCCTGAGCGTCAAACTCGCCACCCTGCGGATTTCGGAAACACTCAGCGCAGTAAAGTAACAGGTTATTCCTCATTCGTAGGGCACCTGGGGTAGGTGCGCGGGACTGGAGGGTCGGAGGCTCCTGGGTTGCCTTACGAGGGTTCTTTTCATACACAGATCAGGTCTTCGGAAAGAAACCTGCCCACCTATCTCGGCTCCCTGGAACCTCGCTCGACGCTCCAGAAGCCCCATCCCGGCCACACGCCGATGGCGTCACCATTGCAGGAAGATAAAGTTCGATTCTTACTCCTGTAAAAAAAAAAGTAATCCCTTATTTTTTTTTCCCTAGTTGATTATTTACTCTTTATGGTGAAAGACAACATCAAAGAGCAGGGAGACCAGAATAATGAGTCAATAGCTAAAACTTACTTTGCTTTATTTACATCACCACCTTTTCTGCTGAAAAGATTCATATTATATTTCCTGCTTAACAATAGATATTGTATTTCACCTCTAAATAATATACATCTCGTTCTTTAAAAACATTTGTTATAATAAAGAACACAACCATATTATCATTTTCACTAAAGCTAATCATAATTACTTAATATTAATTTATGCCCAGTTCAGACTCAGATTCCTCTAGTGGATTCCAAACTGTCTTTTACAGCTGACTTAGACCAGAAAAACTGACCACACATTGTTTTTGATTACCTGTATCTTTTTTTAGCATAAAATAGCCTCCTCCTCTCCCACTCCCACTTCTTTTTAATTTTTTTTTTTTTTTTTTTTTTTTTTGGAATGACATTGTCTTATTAAAGAAACCAGGCAGCCTTCTACAGTTGTCTTATGGCTTCTTCGTGGTGATTCAACATATTTCTCTCCCCTCAGTATTTCCTGCTACCTGGAAGTTAGATCTAAAGGCTGGATTAAACTCATTTACACTTCCAAATAAAGACTTCACTGGCTTCCTTCCAGATTGAGGTGACTTCTGGAGGATGGTGTTTAATTTGTTACATTTATTTTCATTCAACTCTTTTTTCACTGGCATTGTCTGTAATCAGTGAGTCTATTTAAAAGAGCTCATAACTGCTCTTGCTAAAGTGGGAAATCATTGACTGGACCATCTCTGCCTCCTGGCTACACCTATGATCAGGACAAAGCCAAAATGAGGATGGAAGGATAAAAGAAACTAAGACAAAATTTCTTTCTGGCTATTCAAGACCTATTTATTAAATATTTAGTGAGCACCCTCTGTGTGAAAGGTGCTAGCTATCATAAGTGATACAAAAATTTTTAAATTTTAGACAGTGAATCCTATGGACTTCCAACCCAGTAGAAGGACAGGCATTCTGTAAGCTTCGTGAGAGTTACTATTACTACAGTTATTATATATATAAACTATTTAAAGCCATTGCTACGTAAGTTGACTTATAGCTTTGGGGGCAGCAGCCCAGAATGGCAAGGAGCACACGGGGCTGGGAATCTATATGACTAAGATTCCCAAGTTACCAAAATCTCTCAGCTTCAATTTCCTCATCTGAAAAATGTGGTGATAATTATTTGAAAGGATTCTTGTGAGAATTAAATATGATGGTGTCTGCTAAAGCCCAGGGCATTGCCTGGCATGGAGTAGGCACTTAAAAAAAGATGTTTATTTCCCATTAGTCTCTCTCTAACAGTCGTGTGTCAAATACGGATTTTCTCCTAATAAATGGGAATTTCATTTATGTGCTCAAACACACAGAAAGAGCTGTTCGGCATTGCAAATTCTGTTTCAGGTCAGCTCAGGCACCAGCCACTTCTGTCACTTTAGTGTTGCAAATTTACGACTCAGAAGACCTAAATCCGATTCTTTGCCTCCTACCATCAGTCATTATAGAGTGTTTTATCCCTCTAGAAAGATTTATACAGCTCTATGCAGAAAGGTAACCTGCCTTAGGAGTTTAAAATGAAATTTATAGTGATAAAACATCACAAATACTCTGTATTTTCTGAAAGAATTTTACATACCTTTTAATATTTAAAAGCATAAAATAGTACAATTGTCATGTTCTTTTACGTTAGTGATAGAATGAACTGTTAGTAGGGGAAAGTAGCACAATCCTCCTGGAAGATCATTTGACAATAAATACTAAAAGTTTTTAAAATGCTTGTGGTCTACTGCAGTAATTCTAACTTTGGGAATTTGTCCCAAGGATATGAGTAAAGATACATGCAGAAAATGAGCATCTCCGGTGGACACAGAGATGCACTAGCCAGACTTCCCTTTAGATGTCTGCCTGGCTGCAGAATGCAGCCTCACCTGAGGTCAGTCCCCTACCAGAGCAGCCTTGTCTGCTGATTGAGTGACCTGAGGTTATAAAAGCCCAGTCATTTCCACCCAATTCAGGACAACTCTGTGGGCCCTTTCTGTAGACATGAAGTTTGTTGAGGTTGTGAGCCTGTGTCACAGTTCATCTTCCTCCTGGCCCATTCTTGCTCTTTCCCTCTTTGGTTCCCAGGGGTCAATCCCTAAGAAATATCTTATGCTTCAAATGGCATTTCTGTCAGCTTCTGGAGGACTTAACCTGTGATGGCATTAAGTGTGATTTGTTACGAAATGAGACTCTCAAAGCAATCTAAACAATAGGGGTGGTGGAGTAAATTATGATTCTTCCAAAGAGTGAGATATTGTGCAATCATTCAAAATAAAGGATATTCAATGACACAGAGAGATGTTTAATAATATATTGCAAAGTAAAAAACAAAGCAATCTCTAAAGCACCTAGATTTGTGATTGTATTTTTAAAATGCGTAATTTTTCCACATAGAACAATTTGGAATAAACTCCACCCAAATGGTAATACTGGCTATTTCTGAAAAGAGATTTCATACTTCTCTTTTACAATTTTTTTGCAAGAGACATGTATATTACTTTTATAAATGGAAACATTTGTATGACACAAAGATATGTCCAAATCTGACTTTTTATCTCAGCCCACAAACTTCAGCCTCTTCATGCCTTGCCTGACTTGTAAATGATACCACATCTAAAGTCTAAGGGTCATAACTAAACTTCCTCATCTCTCACCTCTATGTCCACCCTGTTCCCAGTCCTGTCCTTTTGGTCCCCTCAATTTCATTCCAATTGGCCTCTCTTTTCCATCCCCACTTCAGGCCCTCCTTAGTTCTCAGCTAGATTTCAGAAATTGTATGACCCTCCTAAGGTGTAAATCTTACCATGCTACCAACACATCCTTCCAATTAACAGCTCCTTCAGGGACTCCCAGTTGCCAGCTTAAGGACCGTCTAATGGTTGCCAGCACATAAAGTGACATCCTTCAGGACTGGCCACTGCCCTCTCTAACCATGTGTCTTGACCCATGTTTTACCCTTTGTGAGAAATGTGCTTCTCTCCCTTTCTTTGCCTGGTTTTCTTCTACTTATCCTTCCAGGCTCAATTCAGGCCTCTTCCTTCTTAGAATCCTTCAAAAAATCTTTGCAGATCATCCTGGGCTATATTAGGTATCTCTTCTTTATGTAATCATAGCCCCTTCAATCACAAAGTATTATACTGTCTATTTTCCTTGTAGAACCATGAGCAACTTAGGAGTGCCTGGTTCAGTGGTGTTCAACAATTGCTTATTGATTAGAGTCCATGTTTGTATGAAATATATAACTCTTGATGCACAGAAGTAATAAAACACTGACAGGAGCAGAGTAGGAGAAAACCAATGATTACTGAAGCTAATACAAGAATTTCTTTACAGCAGGGTTTCTCAACAGAAGTACTACAGACAATTTGGGCTGATAATCCTTTGTCCCAGGGGATTGTCTTGAGCATTGCAGGATGCTTAGCAGCATCACTAGCCTCCACCCACTAGCAGCACCCCTGTAGATGTGAAACCAAAAATGTCTACAGACATTGCCAAATGTCCCCTGGGGGCCAGATCACCCCCTGTTGAGAACCACTGCTGTATGGGAAGAGACTGGCTGTGCTTTGATACAGTAGAAGTATAACTCAGACTCAAGTTTCTTGAAGCGAGTGGGTGGGGTAGAGTAGAGAGGAGTCAGGTGAATTGGGGGAAGGAGGTTATTCTGTGTTAGGAAAGAGGAAGGGGCAGGAGAGAACTGGGCTGAATGATGCCTGGGGGCAAAGATGATACGAAAGAAGGGACCTGGTGGCTGGAAAGAACTGTAAGAAGAAACAGATACAGTGGAAATTCTTCTATTAAAAGAACTGAATTTTGCATTGTGGTTGGATATGGTTCATTAAAATGTCAACCCTTATGGGTTCATATAGCCAATATCCAGATTGTAGGTATATTTCTCATGCTTATAAAACACCTTTATTAACAGGAAGAATCACTCCTAGAAGGTAGATGAGAAAAATATATTAAATATAATAAAAATTTGCTCTGTTTGCAGGTATTATCTTTTTTTTAATTTGGGGGGTAATTAGGTTTATTTATTTATCTATTTGTTTATTTAAATAGTGTACTGGGGATTGAACCCAGGACCTCCTGCATGCTAGGACTGCATGCTACCACTGAACTATACCCTCCCCAGATATGATCTTACATCGAGAAAATTATGAAGAACCCACTAAAAAGCTTAGAACTAATAAAAGAATTCAGTAAAGTTGAGGATACAAAGTCACCATACAAAAATCAGTTGTTTTTCTATACACTAACAACAAACTGTCTGAAAAAGAAAGAAAATAAGTCTATTTATAAAACACTAAAATATTTAGATTTAACCAAGGAGGTGAAAGGTATCTACACTGAAAATTACAAGAGACTGAAAATAAATTGAAAAAGACACAAATACTAAATGAAAAGATATCCTGTGTTCATGGATTAGAATAATTAATATTGTTAAAACGTCCCTATTACCCAAAGTTACCTGTAGATTCAATGCAATCCCTATTAAAATTCCAAAGGCATTTTTCACAGAAATATAAAAAACAATCCTAAAATTTGTATGGGATCACAAAAGACCCTGGGTAGTGAAAGCAATCTTGAGAAAGAAGAGCAAAGCTGGAAGCAGCACACTTCCTGATTTCAAATTTTATTACAAAGCTATAGCAGTAAAAACAGTATGAATGAGCATTAAAAACAGACACATAGCCCAATGGAAGAGAATCAAAAGCCCAGAAATAAACTCACAAGTATATAGTCAACTAATATTCGACAAGGAAACCAAGGATCCTCATTGGAAAAAGATAGTTTCTTCAATAATAATTTCTCCAATAAATGGTGTTGGGAAAGCTAGATACTCACATGCAAAAGAATGAAATTGGATGCCTATTTTACACCATTCACAAAAATTAAGATGAAATAAATTAATTGTAATACCTGAAACCATAAAACTCCAAGAAGAAAAAATAGGAGAAAAGCTCCTTTTGACATTGGTCTTGGCAATGACTTTTTTGGATGACATCAAAAGCACAGGCAACAAAAGCAAAAATAAACAAGTGGGACTACATCAAACTAAAAAGCTTCCGCACAGCAAAGGAAACAATCAACAAAATGAAAAGGTAATCTACAGAATGGGAAAAATTATTTGCAAACCATCTATCGAATAAGAAGTTAACATCTAAAATATATAAAGGAATCATACAACTCAATAGCACACACCAAAAACCTGATTTAAAAAATGGGTAAAGTTCTTGAATAGATGTTTTTCTAAAGAAGATGTACAATGGCCAACAGACACATGAAAAAAAATTCCCAACATCACTAATCACTGGGGAAATGCATGTTGAAACCACAGTGAGATATCACCCTACACCTGATAGAATGGCTATTATCAATAAGACAAGAGATAAGTGTTGGCAGGGATGTGGGGGAAAGGGAAGCCTGTGCACTGTTGGTGGAAATGTAAATTGGTTCAGCTACTCTGGAAAATTGTATGGTGGCTCCTCAGAAAATTAAAAATAGAACTACCATACAATCCAGTAATTCCACTTCTGAATTTGAAGGAAATGAAATCACTATTTTGAAGAGGTTATCTGCAACCCCACGTTCACTGCAGCATTATTCACAATAACCAAGATGTGGAAACAATCGAAGTATCCACTGATGGATAAATGAATAAAGAAAAAATATGTACATAACCCTAAAAAGCCAAACTCATAGAAATAGAGACTGGAATGGTGATTGCCAGGGACCAGGGGCTGGTGGAAATGGACAGATATTGGTCAAAATGTACACACTTCCAGGTTTTAGATAAATAAGTTCTGGGGAGCTAATGTACAGCTTGGTAATTCTAGTTAACAATACTTCATTATATACTTGAAAGTTACTAAGAGTTTAACTTAAGTGTTATAACCACACAAAAACAGAAGAAATGGTAATTATGTCAGGTAATGAGGTGTTAACTAACCTTAAGTGGTAATCATTTCACAATTACATGTGTATCAAATCATCACGTTGTACTCTTTAGGCTTACACAGTGTTACATGTCAATTATATCTCAATAAAGCTGGAAAAAATAAATAAAAGTTCACATAAACAGAAAAAGAATATACCTATATAATGATAAAGTCCTAATTATCCCATCTCTATCCACAAAAATACATCCTTCAGTGTTAGTAATTAGACTATGATGTTGTCGGTACTTATATAATGATATTCACAAAAGTAGGTTCAGTTCTACATTTGGAAATGGAAGCCAGTGAGAAAAAGGTAGCCACGATGTTAGAGATAATGGTTCAGAAACGAAGGTAAGAGGGAGGAATGCAGATCTGCAAGAAGCAGAAGCAGGGAAAACACAAGGTGAAGCCATACTATCACTCCTCGAAAAGGCAGGCAAACCCTGAGGAAGTTTTCAGTACAGCCTTAAGATGATGGTGATGAGTGCTTTGCTTAGTGAATGAAGGCAGCGGTCCTAAATGTGTCTTCAGAATCTGCTGGATGGCAAACCCAGATGGGATAACCGAGAAGCCCTTGGTTCTCACTGACCTCCCCACTGTGTGCACAGACAGCTCATTAAGAGACCAGCAGAGATGGTAACTTTCAAAACGTGGGACCAACCCCATAATTTGAAGAGCGGTTGGTTATTTTCTTCCTACTATAAAGATCTTAAGGGTTTGGGGTTTTTTTGTTTTGTTTTTTAAACATGTATGAGTTTCCTATCATTGAACTCAAATTATTTAACATAGAATCTGAGGCTTCTCTCTCTCTCTCTCTCTTTTTTTTTTTTTTTTTTTTTTTTGTTAAGGTCCTACATCCTGGCCAGATTTGCAAAACCACATTATAATCCTCTAAGTGATAGCAGTAAGATCAAAAGGACTTACCCTAGAATTAGTTTTAAAATAAACTATTGGGGCTTCTGGGAAGGAAGAAGGAGAGAATGTTTACTAAACGTCTCTTTCTGCAACCCAGTGAAATGGGTAAAATGAACTCTGTATTTTCCCTGAAAGGATAGCTTTAGTAATGATAATCAAAGATAAAAATAGTCAAGCCCTGTTTTCGCTAAAACATTTTTTTCTTCATGTTTTTATATTTTGGTACAGAAGTTCCACCTGAACTCTCCTTAAGTTTACTTGAAAAGAGCAACAATCTTACTGCCTATTCAACTTGTTCTGCTAAAAAGGCAGGGGGAAAATTAAGCACAGCACTGACTATATTATTCATTTAGACTTGTAAGAGCCATTTTTTTGCTTATATTTTGAAACTGACCCTAAGAGGAAAACAGTCATCCATTATAGGAAACTTAAAAATTCAAACTATAATTTTAAAATAACCCCTTAATTCTCCCTATTCTGTAATACTGGGTAGATATCAATAATATATTAGCTTCAAAAAAGAAAGGATTTAAAACCTGCAAAACGGACTGGCCTGGGAAATAAACAAGAGGTCCAACTTGAACTCCTAGGTTTACTCCTGGTACTAGTCTGGGCCTTGGTGGCAAGGTCACAGTGATTGTTAACACACCTTCCTCTCATCTTCACGCAGAGTGAAGAGACCTTACAAAGAGCTATGAAATGAAGGCCTTGGCTATTGACAGTTCCAGCACAGCTGTGAGATCTCGGTCTACACAAAGGAGAGTCAGGTGTTCCCTCAAGGATTGGAAGTAACCCACAGAAGAGGCCAACTTTGGACCCAGCTCTGTCAGAAGGTTCTTTGTAAAACAAGGCAAAAGGATTTCCTTGAATGTAGGGATCAGTTTAGAATGCTCACAAGGACCATAAACAAAACCAGATGGTCTCTGAAGTAAACCTTCAGTCCACCAGGAGTTCTTGGACTAGGAAAGGTCAGTCCATGAGTCTATTACAAACTCCTGTGGACAGAAATAGACTAGTCAGGCCAAACTACTTGTACAATCCTATGTAGCCAAAATAAAATTTTTTTAAAAATCCATGCCATTGGCATTTTCTTGGGACTGGGAGAGAAGACATCAATCTACTGCTCCATTTCTGCGTACTAAGACAACTAATTCGGGGGCGGGAAGTGGGAAGCCCTGCCTAAGACTTTGGTATGAATCACGGCTGCACACACACTCTCATCCCCACAGATTATACACATTATCCCTTCTTCTGCCTGATCTTTCAATAGCTAAAGTGCTCAGGGCTATATGGCTCTGTTGTTTGAAGACGTATTAAAATGGGCTCCATTTTTTTTCTGCAGAGACAGAACTCTGGGCGTAGTCTAGATAATCAGAAGAATATGGGAGGGAAAGGCCTGAAACTTTGCTGTGTAACATGTAAAAGGCTGTTTCTACAGTCAGGAAAAATTCTTTGCAAGATGTATTGGCTTTAGAGGTGTGCTCCCTTCCCTTAATATGCACTTAGATTATCCAGTCCCTGAGAACAATTGCTTGACCTTGGGAGATCTTGTGTGAGTGTGTGCTTTACCCAAAAGGCACCCAGAGGGGATTGAGAGACATCAGGAGGAGTAAGAAAGGCTATGTTTACTTCCTATTGGCCCAGGGACCTCAACTTAGAAAGCATTTGTTTTGCCAACAGCCATCCTGTATTGTCCTGCTATAAGTATTCATGATCATCTCACCACTGTCACCAGAACTCAAACCTTGGAATATGTACTCATGTGTGCATTCTTGTGCCTAATGAACCCTAGATGGAAACCAACTCCTATAGGTAACGAGTGGAATATTCTTAAAGTAGGATGGAGGTGGGCCCTGTGAAATACTTATGAAAGGTGTTTTTCTCCGACAAATGAGAACAGGGTGGACCTTGATGTAGGGCAGAAAGGCTAGGAAGCTGGATATACCTGCAAAGGGTTTCTCTCTTTGGCCTTAGATTCCAGAAATAGTTAATCTTCTCCTGAAGTATGGAGACCTTCAGTAAAGCTGGATACACAGGTTTATGTTAGTGGTGCCTTGGAGGGCATGGTAATGTCCAGCATGAGGCAAAGTGCTCCCTGGGAAAGGTCAATGTCTACCACAGATGAGAGTTGGAAACAGAAATTGAGAATTGAGCAGAAGCACACAATTGAACCAGAGAAAATTGGAGATAAGCACACTCTAGAATCCTTGGAAATATCTGTGGAAGCTGGGATGGTCACTCAAAGCATTCTATTTGAAAATTAAAGGAGACATAATGCCACAAGGTCAGAGATTTAGGAATACCCAAGAGACACCGGGGTATCATCTTCATTTATGGACTGACTTAATTCTCCTAGTAAGGGAATAGGTTGGAAGACAGTTGCTTACCCAACACTTCACTTTCCAAAATCTTGATACTAATTACACCATAGCCAAATTTTCAATAATTGCTATTTTCCTATAACATATAAAAACAAGTCTAAATAGGTAAACTTCAATAGCCAAATTTTTCACTAATTTGAAAGAAAAATTTCATGTGGCAACATCTACAATAAATTACCAATTTAATTATTCAAAAAATGCTTTGAACTATCTGGTTGCCTTAGAAATTAGAGAATTCTTACCTTAATAGGAATAGTCCTAGAATTTCTTTTAATCTCGTATTTTTAATATCTGCATAAAAATTCATGACTAGGAAAGCTAAAACATTAACATGGTGAAAACTGAAAATTAACTAATCAACAAATATTTATTGAGCAACAACAAATATTTATTGAGTTTTCAAGGCATCATGCTAGCCAGAAGAGATACAAAGACATAAATGTTGGTCCCCCAAATTCAAATACAAATATGTACTCGATAAAATACTAAGAATATTCTGAATTTAATTCAAATTTTAGAGACACTTCAGATTATTTTTGCTCTTCTAGTGGCTTGTAGAAATTTCATATTTTTCTCAAAATAGTTGCACTATAAAATTAACCTTTCATTTTAAGCTGTGCAATAAAATAATATTTACAGTAATATTTCATGCCAGAAAAATTCTTTGCCAAAGAGGTGCTTTGTTCTTTTAGCCCTCATGGCCAGACAACAATTTATTGGATGCTAAATCAAAAGAGCAGCAGTTAATTAATTTTCATATCTGCTCTTAATTGGTATCCTGACATATTCAGCCAATACAGAGGGAGAAAATAAAATCTTCTTGCACAAAACTGTTTTTCAAAACTCAGGCATCAGTATCCTCTATGTTTATTGCCATCTCTGTTGAATAGATCTAATGTCAGGCTAGGATAGTGGTCATAAATCAACATGACACCCACCATAAGCATCCATTTCTAGTCTCGTCCTTTTGAAAGGATCCCTGGCCTTATTACTCTTAAAGCTCTTAAAAGCATGATTAGAGTAGGAGCATGAATTATGAAGGTAGCACTTACAGACAATTACAAGATTTAGAAAAAGAATGAGGAAAACCTTTCAAAGCAAAGTCCAGTGGAATCTTAATAACAGTGGGCTCACAAACCTAAACTGAAACTGGTTTTGAGTAGCTTGGTTGACATTCGTTCTTGCCTTCATCATCTCATATGTGAGAACAAACTACAAACTACATGCCTTATGATATGTTAATATCTTCCACCATCTGGGAATATTCTATCAGTGCAAGAGGTCAACAATGATTATTAAACTGATAAGAGAGAGCTAAATATTTGCGATATTGTGCATACTGACAATCGAAGTTCAGGTTAAATGTTCCTGGGGTTATTCTGCAAAATTGACTGAATTTCATCTCACCTGCAGTATCCACTTATTAACTTTCCTTTTCCATCTGCATGTGTTCCTGAAGAAAGCCAAATGCAGACATTCTGCCTTAGTGCTTTCAAAGCAACAATCTAGAAGTAGTCAAAGAACTATTACTTTCTGTGCTGCCGTAGCCCTCCCTGAGATACAGCCAGCCCACACGTACGCAAAGGCACTCATCAGTTGCCTTGAAATTCCCAGAGCTCAGAGGTCAGTTCTCAGCATAGGCAGTCCACCTCTAAAAAGTAGAACTATTGTATATTCTAATTTTCTTCATAGCAGTCGTAATAAAAATTAAAATAGGTTTACACCATAACCTTATATTGAATATATCTGACCCTTGTTTTGTCGCTATCTTGAACTTTGTCAGAATTCAAGTGGGTATAAATGACTAGTGAATAGTAATAATAACTTGAAAGGTTGAAATAATTGCTCAGGGTGATTTACATTTTGTAAGCATAACTGTCAAAAAGAAAAACAGTATTCTTGGCCCCCAAGAGTAAAAGATTCAGATAAAAATGTTTTTTAATGAGCAGTAAGCTTGGGTGTAGTAATATTACAGGAAAGGCCAAAATTCCAATCATCCTTGCTAAAATTGCATGTCTGCTAACTTGAGCTATTTTGAGATTTTTTAAAGTTAAACCATTTCCAAGTTACAGAAGAAATATGCACAGTTCTCTTGCATGGAAACAAAGTGTGATCTATTCATTCCACCTTCTTATTTAAATTCTTTTTAAAAATTAGATGAATCTGATAATCCATGAAACAAACTTTGAAATTACATTCAATGTAGCTCATTGCACTCGTGGAGTGATTGTAATAATAATAACCACCACTTTCTGTGCGTGCTGACTTTTATGTACTACATTTATAATTCTTACTCCCAAAAAATCGAGATGAGAGTACTTTTATTCAAGTTGTTAATAGTTTTCCCCAGACCACTCAGAGTCACAGCCAAGAATCTAACCGTGTCTAGTACCAAAGTCTGAGCTCTGTTCACAAAGCAATGACATTTAGGTAATTGTTAGAGATTCTAATAATGTCTTTTTAAAAAAAGAGTTGAACCACTGTATTTTATGCCATAACCTCAGTACCACGCTATTAAGCACTGTGAGAACACTGATATTCTAAATTACTAGAAAGGGAACTTAGAAAGGGAAAGGGTACTAACTGGATATTAGAGAAAAAAAATTCTCTTAAAAAGTTCCATCCGCCAGGATCTCAAATTCAACGAAAAAGGTATCTACTCCTCCTCCAAGATTCACTCCTTTAGCTGGGTCCTAGAATCTCCCTGCTCAAAATGAGGTGCTTAGACCAGCAGCCTGGGTGCCTTTTGGACATGCACGATTTCAGGCCCCACATCTCGTGGCTGAATCAGAACCTGCATTTTAATGAGATCTAGGATCTCCCATGCTCATTCAAGTATGAAATGACTCCCTAAAATTGCCAATTTCAGTAAGCATTTTTCATTAGCAGATAGGAAACTCCAGCTATCTTCCATAAGTCTGATATTAAAGACACTTTGCAAAAATGTAAAATAATGCTACTCATCTCACTAACTTTTTAAATAATTATTTAATAAAAACGTTACCTATGTTAACTTCTAATGGGTTTATTTTTATTTTTAAATAAATCCATAAATATTCTTAAAATTTGTTTCAATTTCTAATACTTCCAGATCAACAGATACAACCTATAAAAGCTCTCTGGGCTCCTCAATAATTTTTAGGAATGGTAAGGTGCTCCTGAGATGGAAAAGTCTGAGAATAAATGGATCTCATTTTAAAATCAGGTTAGTTGCTCTATAAATCCTTAATATCTATGTAGCTATCAATTATAGAATTAATATTGAAGGAATATGAATAAATTAGCCTTAGTATTTTCCTCCTATATTTTATTAATTTAGCTAAAGCAGTCACTTTCTCAAGGTATTCCATGCACAGTTAAGAAATAATAGATGGCTCATAGCCTTGGAAAACTAAGAGCTTCCACTGGAATACTTGTAGCAAATGAAATACATGTCTTTTGAAAATGGAAAAAAACATGGTAAAAACTAAAACAGTAAGGTGAATAGTTGGCCTTAAACATTCTTTCTGTGTTTATTTTGCCAACAAGCCATATTTTCTAAACTTTTAAAAATAAAATCAGTGCTACTGTACTCTTATCTTGAATACTTCATATGTGCCTGATTATTAAGCCATACCGGAATATGGCTATGAGAGCAAATATTATCATAGTAAAATGAAGAAATATTCAAAGCATGTGCATTTTGTTTATAAATCAGTTCTCCATAGGAATGCATCTTTTAAATTATACCCAGACCATGAAATATCATACTTTGGTCTCAATGGAGGAAAAAATACACACACACACACACACACACACACAAACACATATACATACATACACACAGTGTAACACTCACATTAACTATCCACCATTATCAACTATGTGTACTTCTACAGTGGTGGAGGAACTTCTGCCTTCAAATACTTAGTATTCAGGGCAGAATAGAGAAAAATAGCTTTCTACAGCTGAGTCCCAAGGAAAACTCAAATACAATCTTTTGTCATATTCTACCATAGGTGGTTAAACTCTCAGAAGGCAATGTAACTTTTCAGCAGACAAGTTTTATGACATTTTAAAATAATAGTCTAAATTTATAACCTTTGCAGGTGCTTCAAGTCTTTCATGTTTAGATACAAATAAAGCCTCAAGCAATTTGTTTTCATCCTGTCCTCACAGAACATGTGCAGGACAGAGATCTTATCTTTTAGCTCTTAAAGGATACACCATTGAACATATCTGTTATTTAAATACCAACTATGTTTACACGTTGATAAAGAGCATGGTTTTGAATGAACTAGAATGTGCCATTCATATCATTTGGGATTTATTCTTGACCATGTGGATTTTTATTTTGATTCAATTTATACTCTTATCTGTCTCATAGATTAGAAAGGCTTTATTATATATGTCCACTCATTTTCAATTATTTTAAATAATTCATTTTGCAAAATAGCTTTTAGTATAGATTATGTACACTTAATGCCTCTGAACCAGGGATTCCCTACTACCCTATCAATTAGACAATAAGTTGATGTTCATAATCTATAGCCTTTGTTGTCTGTCTGCATAGCCTCCCATATAAAATCTAGGCATGGAACATAGTAATGTCACACTGGAGACTCTCTATCAAGTAGGTGGAAGCAACAGACACGTTCAGAACCACTATCCTAAACAAAGGAGTCAAGAGGAAGGTTTAGAATAACTTTTATTGAAAAGCAAAACAAGAATTTATGTGAAACTAAGGCATGGAGGATTGGTCTCATCTATTGGCACATCTGGCACAAAAAAAAAAAAAAAAAGCCCTTATGACACTGAATCTTCTACATCACAGTAGTTTATGTTCTTAAGGGGTCAAATTTTGAAATCGAAAGAAACAAAGGAAATGACAAAACTTATTTTCTGCTATCTGAAAACTCAGGATATTCCACACTTTTTTGGAGTAGTAATTCTGTTGAAAGCACAAGGAATCTCATTTTAAGATCTTACCAGTGAATTTTATAAGATTAAAACATTATTAAACTTTATGTGTATACAAATCCATCTAAATTAGCTCTAGAAACTTTTGCAATGATTATACACTTTTCAAAGTGGTTTTGCTTTAACTTCAGTCAAGAATCTTAATAATAAGAGAATTTAGATCAAAGTTATTTTCCTATTCAAGTTATGAAAGTGGGTGCATATATATACATGTACATATATGCGTATACACATATATGCATACATAGGCATGTATATACATATGCCTATACATATATATACTTGTTAGTTTTCAGATAATGTATACACACATACATGCACATATATTTGCACATGTGGGTATATACATACCTATATACATATATGTAAAGTTTACATTTCTATAAATAGAAGTTTTTAAAAAGTGATGAAAATATGCCTCTTTGCAATTTTCTTACAAGCCTCAGTATAGGAATTGGAAGTCTATGGATGCTTCTTTTGAAAGCTATTAGATAAGCATTAATGACTAAAAATCTCTCTTAAACCACATTATTTTCTCTAAATGAAATAAGCAGGTTGTATGTTATACATAACCCAATTATAAATCTTACCTAATGAGCACTGTATACAAATCTAAGATGGAAACTAAATTTAAAGCAGATTTGTTTGAACAATTTTTATACAGAATTAGTTTTCATTTAAGGTATATTAAAGTTTGATTCACCACAGAATACAGGTAACTTCTATTTTAGTCACAAATGAACACAGAAAATATTTGTGGTTAAATATTATAGAGTTCATAAATGCTCCTCTGTTTCAATAATTTAAAGCAAATCATTATACCTGGTGAAAGGTGATGTTTAGTCAATTCTCAAAAGTTCACCAAGCAAAAGCATCTTAAGTATCATTTTAGTCCCATTCTCCACAAATATATTATGGTCATTAATGGCAATATACAGAAATGACCCACAACTTGATGTATAAATGGCCAACAAGCACATGAAAAGATGCTCAACATTGCTCAACATCAGAGAAATGCAAATCAAAACCACAATGAGATATCATCTTATGCCTGTCAGATTGGCTATCATCAAAAAGACCACAAATAACTAACGTTGGTGAGGATGTGAAGAAAAGGGAACCTTTGTACACTGTTGGTAGAAATGTAAATTGATGCAGACATAGTGGAAAATAGTATAGAAGTTCCTCAAAAAACTAAAAATAAAACTACTATATGATCCAGCAATTCCACTCCTGGGTGAATAGTTGAAGATAAAAACACTAATTCAAAAGATAAATGCACTCCAATGTTCACAGTAGCATTATTTACAACTGTCAAGATATGTTAGCAACCTAAGTGTACATCAGCAGATGAATGGATAAAGATGCGGTGTATATACAATGGAATACTATTCAGCCATAAAGAGTGAAATTTCACCATTTGCAACAACATAGATTGACCTAGAGGGTATTATGCTTAGTGAAATAAGTCAGAAAAAGACAAATACTGTATATTATTACTTATATGTGGAATCTAAAAAACTAAAACAAAGGAATGAACATAACAGAAACAGACTCAGAGATACAGAGAACTAGAGGTTACCAGTGGGGAAGAGGGAAGATAGGGGATTAAGAGGTACAAACTACTATGTGTAAAATAAATAAACTACAAGGATATATGGTGCAGCACATGAAATATAGCCAATATTTTATAACTATAAACTATAAAAATTTTGACTCACTGTTATATACCTGAAACTAATACTGTAAATCAACTATACCTCAATAAAAAATAAAGGTTCTTTAAAGAGTTAGTTTTCCTCCTAGTGAATTTTGAGAAACTAGGTCAATTCTTGGTAATATGTCATTGATCAAGGATCTATTAAGAAATTATACAGAAGAACTCCAACAAGGCAACAGGCAGAACACTGCTTAGGAATATTTAAAATATTAAAGACAATACACAAGATAGACGTGAGTACAAAATGCAAACACTCTAACAGACAAATAGAACACTTGGTGGTTGTTACTGTCACAATAAAAGCACCATCTTTAAACACTGTTAGTTTATAGGATTGTTTCAGATTATTTTTTCATGCCCGTTGCCAACAGTTCATTCAGGCCCTCTCCACCATACATGGGCAGTAAATTTAAAAGACTGGTCCAAAGTGATCTACACCATTATAGTTTATTTTTTCTAAGCCAGTGCTTCCCAAACTTAGTATGAGTCACTCAGGGATCTTGTTGAAAACGCACGTTGATTTAGTAGGTCTAGGGTGGGGTCGGAAATTCTTCATTTCTAACAAGTTCCCAGGTACTTAGAATAACAGATCCATTCAGCAAGCCA
The DNA here is from genome assembly GCF_048773025.1 of Camelus bactrianus. NCBI lineage: Eukaryota > Metazoa > Chordata > Mammalia > Artiodactyla > Camelidae > Camelus > Camelus bactrianus. The sequence continues at coordinate 44,419,520 of NC_133552.1, read as the reverse complement.
CTGCCCTATTACTTTTCCTAAAACATCCCTTAAGTTACTGCCTCAGGCATCTACCCTAACTCAGTGAAGCATGTATAAACATCTACATTCAATTTTATGGGTTCAGAACTTCATTCTGGATCAATCTGGTCTTTCTTCTAACTGCTAAACTCATTCCAACCCATCCCTGCTCTTTTTTTTCTTTTCTTTTTTGAAGTAAAATACAACAACGTAACAATTCAGTGAGTTTCAGTAAATGTTTACCTGTGTAACCAATATTCTCCTAAAAAGATAAGGGATATTGCCGTCATACCAGCCCTGTGTTTTAACCTAACTCTGTAAATATTCTTCCACCTTCCCACTGCCCTCTACCTATCCTTTAAGACTCAAGCCTTTTCTTCCTCAGAATACATCCCAAATTCACTCACACATCTCAATCTAAATTACTAATTTTAAGACCCTATCCATCCCACCTCTCACTGACCTCAAGCAGTGGGCTCCTCATGTCTTCTTACCTCCATCCTTATCCCCCTCCCCAATACATTATCCACAGAATAGTCAGTGATCCAAAATTATAAACCAAAACAGAACAATCTCCTGCTTAAAATCCTCCAATGGTTACCATCACACCTGCAATAAATGCAAATGCGCTTTCCTATGTTCCTGTATCAGTAAGCCCCTCCTCTGACCTTCTCTCTTAATATTTTCCCCATTATTTTCAATGCACTGGTCATATGAATCTTTTTTCTGGTACTACAACACAGGGAGACTTGCCTACTTTAGGGACTCTGCATTATTATTCCCTCTGCTCTTCCCCACCACCTTTATATGACTGGCTACTTTGATTCAGAGCTCAACTTCAAAGTTACCTTCACAGAAGCCTTCCCTAACCACAAAAATCTAAAGTATCCACTCAAATCATTCTAACACAAATCCGACTTTAATTTTCTGCATAGCAGCTATTATTGGTATGCATCTTATTAACATCCTTATTATTTGTCTATTCTCACAAGAACATAGCTCCAAGACTATGGAACTTGTCCATAGTGTTCACTGCTGAATTCCAGCACCTAGAAAAGTATCCATTCAGCTCATTAAAAGCAGATGCTAAACGAATGTTTGCTAAATAAATACGTTAACATATATGATATAAGGAAATGATGCCTGTGTCCCAGTACAAAATCTCCCATGAAGTTCAAAGAGAATGAGATATTGCTAGTCATCCAATAACATAAATCCTTCACAAGAAAGAAAGTCGAGAAAAGAACTGCAGCTTTAATTTGGGGCAAAAATAACATAAAACACAGATTAAGTCAAAGTTTAATTCACATAAAGTTTAATCAGTCAAGTTAATGAAAATATCAAAATTTTTGAGTTAGTGTATGGGAGAAGAAATTGAACTTTGTTGCAAATAATACAGTATTTGGTGCTTCCCTTCTGGACAAGCTATGCTGCAGAAAGAGCAATGGCATTGAACCTCAGCTCATCAGGGTCACGTTCCATGAACTTCTTGCAAACTTCTATGGCATCCTACAGGGAAAAAAACATATAACATCTTTTAGATTATAAACATGTGTTTTACTTACAAATGATAAATAAATGTTTGATATTTTCCTAATTCATACCAATTTTATACCATAGACTTCTTTTCTCAAATGAAAAATAAAGGACACCAGAAAAGTGCATGGTTGGTGGCCTCATTTGCTTAGTACAAAAGTATAAGATATAGGAAGCGTTCTTTCTTAAAATGCTTTTGAGAAACTTTTAAACTGAAAATTACATATTTCATTGATTCCAAACCACAAAATTTATTCATAAGTTTCAAAATCTCTAAAATCAGGATCAAGATACAAATGATACCTTAAGGTTAATGAAATATGAGTAAGATATGCAACTCTTTCAATACTATTCTCTTCTTTTCCAAACTTGATACTTGTTCACACAAAGAGCTCTGCACACCTCTTTATCTGCTGTAGATTTTTAAGACTAAATCAATTTTTCTTCTTGGATTTTCTCAAGAGAACAAGGACAAGGAGAAATACAGAGAAATGGTATACCAGTTATCTTTACAGATGTTTTAAAGCTAACAAGAGCATTAATGATACTTAAAGGTGGGCCAGCAAGTTTTATTGTTACCTCTAATAAAGTTTCATCACTAGTTTCCCCGTGGTTAATTGGAAATGGTTTCCGTCCATCTGTGGAAAATAGACAAACAGTTGAATGGTTAGCTGAATGCTCTTTTTTCTTTTCATTTTTTTTTCCTTTTTCCTTTCCTTTCCTCTCCTCTTTTTTCTTTCTTTCAACATATCAACAATTAACATTTATGTGCAGATTTTCCAGCTGACCCCAGAAGTATCCTTAGCCATGGTTTTTGTTTTATGTGGGGTCTAGTCAAGAATCACATATTCTACTTAGTGGTCATGTCTCTCTAGTTTCCCTTAATTAAAATGACAGGATAATGTACTTGCAACTTCCATTCTCCTCTCCCACAGTGAGGCAAAAGTAAAAGATCATATAATATATCCTAAAACAATCATTTTAAGTGTGTGACCTATATTTTTAACACTAAAAGTTATTAGAATCTTGCTTCCATGTTTGAAAGCCTAAATTATCTTCATTAACAGAATTTATTAGAAATAAATACTATTGGCTTTAATGTCCTAAAAAGAATACCCAAAATTAGTAAGTCAGTTTTTTAAAAGTTACAACACACAGAAATATAAAAAATTTTTCTTTACTTTAAAAGCAAAATCAGAAGGCTCCTTAGACTGACATGTTTATACCAATGAAAGGGAGCCACCACAACGTTTGTACATTACGACTGCCAATTATGCCCCAAGGCAGGGGTAGAGAGCAACAATCTAAATAGCCTAGGATTATTTTGCTGACCACCAAAAATAATTATAATCACTTTGAATAAACTAGTACTTTTTCAATACTATGAAAAAAAAGAAAAAGTCCAGAATTATGTAAACTCATGCTAAGCCAAAGTTAACTGATACTCTGTATCCAAGTCTATAATTTCAGATGTTTTATAAGCGGCACTTCAACTTCAAGCCCTAAAACACAATCCCCTCTATAATTTCATGGCTTCTAAACATAATAAAAACGTTTGAATCAATACACATACATAGCGATACACTTGGACTAAAAGATACTACTTTTAAAGAAAAATATGAGTGAAAGTTAACTAAACAAACCAAAAAGCAAAACAGGACAATTATTAAATCTGGAGAAATTTAAAAGTTAAAAAGTACATTTAATTATGGCTCATCTGAGAATAATACTTCTGTAGTCATAAGAATATAAACTATAACAATACTGGAAGAACAGAAAAATGTAAAGTATATGTTTTGTGACTGGGAAGGAAAAGTAAGTAAAGAGGGTGACAAAGGAAAGCTACATTCTTATCTTCATTGTGAGAAGCCAAGGAGTAATACTCAGGTAACCTCTACCTCCAGCCAGGATGAAATAATATTCTGGACTAGTCCTTCCACTGGAAACAACTAAAGAGTTGGACAAACTATCTGAAACAGTTGTTTTTAGACACCGGGGAAGAGGTAGCCCAGAAGTGTTAGGTAAGCCTAACAGTAACGGCAGTTATCTGCCAGCGCAGGAAAGCGGAGCCCAGGCAGCCTCCCGCAGTTTCACTTAGGAGGCCGAGGAGAAAGAGAGCAGAGTTCAAGGAGGCTGAGGCAGCCGGAACGTGCACAATACCAGGAAGAAGGCAGCTACACACTTTGGAGACCTGTTGCTCTCTGCCTGGGCCAGGCCAGGATCAGTGTGCCAGATGGGGGCGGGAAGCTGTGCATCTGGAACTGCGCGTTACGCTGCGGTCGCCAAGAGCTTGTTTATATACCAGGGGAATGGGTAAATCAGAAGTAAACGAAGGATAACGAGATCTAGATTTCTCATGTTCAGAAAAGGAAGTCACAAACATGGAGAACACTAGAATAAATTGTGTAATATTAGATTAGAATTAGAAATGTTGCTCTAAATAAATACTTTCTAATATACAGAGAAACAGATGTATGTGCATACATACCCATATTCACATACATGTGCCTACAAATACAAAGTATATAAATATTTCCTACCTCTGTCCTTTGAGAGGGCCTAAAAGTAATGGTATCTTTTTCTTCTTTTGTGTTAATTTTATTTTTATTTATTTTTTTTTTCACTTAAGTACAGTCAGTTACAGTGTGTCCATTTCTGGTGTACAGCACAATGTCCCAGTCATACATATACATACACATATTTGTTTTCTTATTAGTAATGGCATCTTAGTAGCAATGAGTACATCCAGCACCCAGATCTTGGTTCTAATCATCCTTTTCCAATAAAAGGAACCAGGGCTCCTTGGAGAAGTGGCTAAACACAGAGCTGGTGCATGGAAAATAATAGTTGAGCCAGGGAATGTTCTACTAGAAAGAAAGTACTCAGAGAATGACATGGACAAATCAAAAGGACATATGCCAGGAACTACATGACGCCCTAAGGACAAGGGCTGATAACATATGAACAACTCAGTCCCTTCACCACTAACCTTACTATTAGGTACGGAATGAATACATTAAAGACTATCACTACCCTTTGTTAAATAATTGTCCTGCAGAAATTAACTTGCACCACGTCCACAATCATACAGCCTTGTTTTAAAAATAAGGTTACTTAGAGATGATTTTTTCTTAAAAACCATATGCTGTTCTTTTAACCACTGTTTCCTATTCACTAACTCAACACTCCTCTTGCTCAACATTCCTTTTAAATTTACTAGGAATCCGCATCAGGGCTACCGCAGGTTTCTCTTGCAATGAGTCAGCAACTGCCCATCTTCATTTGCCCCTGTCCTCGAGGACATCTCAAAGATAAAGGCTATTCTTTAGAACTCTGAAATGCTTTAAGCTCATTTAAAGAATGCAATCCCCAAAGGGCTCTAACTCTCCATCAGCCATATTGATCAGTCTTCCTGCTAAAGAATACTTGAACTACACAAGACCTCAGTAGTTCTGCCTTTCTTCTCTGATGCTCTTACTTCAAACTGATTTTAAATTCTTTTGTGCTGACCTTGCATGCTATAAAAGAGAACCAGTGCTTCCTATGTAGCTTACCCTCGATGTATATCTTTCCCTCTACTGCCCTTTTAGCCTCTGAGCTCAGAGAGCTCGCTAAGGAGTCAAACTGAGGTTTTTAGACAACTCGTTCCTTCCTAATCAGATGGTCAGAGATTTTTTCCTCCTGCATGTTGTTTAGATGTGATTGTTTGTTCTATTATTAAGTCTCTCATTCTGAAAGTCACCGTTACTTTTACAGTCTCTGGTTATGGATCACGTTCATTGTTTCTCTGGCCTTTCCTAAATCGAAATTTATTGAAGCCAAGAGAATGTGTCTGGTAAGTCTCAGCACTCCCTTGTGCTTCTAATTCTACTAGTTATTCTTTATTTTTCAAAATCCAGGGCAGAAACTAGCTTCCAGCAATCAGTCAGGCATTTGGAATCCCCAATCCCTTTACATCTTATCTCTATCTAGATTTTAGAGACTGAGTTAACAAAGCACCCTTCCAAACTGCTCTGTGGGGTCTATTGCGTATTCCCGTAACAATGACTTCATTTTAGTTTGATTCCTACTCAAATCACTCTACTATTGTAGACAACCCACAGGCTTGTATACTTCTTAAATACTATGTCCTTTCCTTTCCTGGTCCCTTTTAATGGAGCTACTTTTTAAAAATAAAGTGTATTATTCGGTTGTCATATTTAAAATCCATCTAAATTTTATGGACCACATTTACAGTCACAGTTAAGAGTCCTTTCAGAACTCTTGTCTTTCAGTTAGGAAAATGAAAGTGTAAAGTTAATATTTAACAGCAAATGAGAAGAAAGAGAACTAAAAATCATGGTATCTAGAAACTGAAAAGGATATCACTTTTCTGTTTATTTGGCCTTTTTTAATCCAAGAAGGTCTTGTGGAGAAGGACAAGGAGGCCTTATAAGTACTATCTACTTATAGTAGAAAGAATCATTAACAAGTTTATTCTGTCTGAATGAATCAATTAAAATGATCAGGCTCTCCTCCAAATAGTCCCTGAAGTAATCCACCAATAGTTAAACTTTTTAAAACGTAAGTGCAGGTATAGGCCAAAATACCAAGTAATTAATCATGGGTACTTTGACACATGCCTTAGGGAACTGTTGCCAGAAAACATAGACTCCTGTAAGGGCTTTCTAAAAATCAGATGTGATACAAAGGGATAGAACAAAAGCCTGAAAACTAGCGCTACTCATTACAGAATACAAAAACCAGTCATTATGAATATTATACTATGTTTTATAACTAGCTCCAGGATCAAAACGGTCCATCCAAGACGCTGATAATAACCAACTCAAAAATTTAGTAAAGACTGCTGAAATGATATACAAGAGTTTCCTGTAATGATTTCTACTTTCCTGCTTTGCTAAAATGCAAAAGTGGTATGCAAACATCCTTGAATTATAAGTTACCTGAACACCAAAAATATTTTTATTTTTCCAACTCAATGTCATAAGGTAATCAGTTAATTTAAGTAAATACAATCAATATCAACAGTCATGTTTTTTTTTTCAACAGTCATGTTTATCATAGTCTTTTCCATTTACTATTTCTCTCCCCAGAATAAATTAAAGTATTTCTTACCTAATTCATAGAGGTGCCCATCTACATGAACTAACGCAATAAAATGAAGATCTACTTTTTCATCTATATTTGGTGCCTGGAATAGGAGGGGAAAATACATATTATATATGTTAATCAATCAAGTACATGTAAATACATACAAATAATATTAAATGACATGAGAAACATTTACCCATTATAATTCAAGGCTTAATCTTTGATATGATGGATAAAGAGTGAACAAGCTTACATTTATAACAATGTGCTCACCCATCAACAAAGAAAACACTGACTCAAAGTGCATCTTTCTTAATTTCAACTGATCTAAAAACCTAAAATTGTGTTCACCTGGGAAGCCCCAGCATCTAGCTCAACACCTGTTACACAGTAGATGCACAATGCAAACTTGCCAAAGGAAATGAATGCATGAACTAATCTAATTTTTGAAATTTGAAATAATAACGTTTTTAGAAATTTAACAATAGCCTAAACAGAGTTAAAGAAATTCTTTTCAAATTAAATTTTAAGACATCAAGAAAGTGAGTAATTCCCTTACTGATTTAACCTTGATGATCTCATTTTTTGAGCAAAGCAATGGTTTTAGAATAAAACAAGTATTTTCACTAATCTTAGATTCAAAAAGTTTAAAAATGAATAGAAGCAGGAAAACACCCCAAAAGATGAAAGGAGAAAAGGGGAGCACAAGCAAATTACAATAAAATTAACTTAGCCTATGATTTTTTCTCTTGCTTTCTTAGTGAACTATCTGAAATTAAAACTATACCTAGGTTTTTTTCAGCTTACCACATTCATCTTGCACAAGCAATATGTGCTCCATTCCTTAGACATTCAAACAACTTATGCAAAGTCAGTACATGATTAAGGGGCACTGTCTACAATACACAGTGACTACACAGTTAATACTAATATCTGTTAGCTATATAGCAAATCTAAACAGTTTTAAATGAAATATAATTACTGTTAAATGCAAGGACAAATTTTAGAGGTAAAAAGTTTTAAAGAGGCACACATCAAATTATGCCTCACATTATTTATTATCCAGTAAGTAACACAACAGTATCTTAACTCTAAAATTTTTACTTTTTCACCTTCAAGCAAGTGTATAATTTTAAGTTTTAAGGAATATGAGGTTTTCAGATGCAGAAATTGAGAGACACAGAATAAACATTGCTCTCTTGGCTTTACTGGATACTTCCAAAACATTTACCGATAGTGACTCACCTAATCTCACATCATTCTTCAGAGATTATTTCCCTCAAATTACGAATGGGAGAAACATAACATAAGTTGTTGTGGTAGACTAGTTCTTCCTAAATTCAACCTAGAACTAAAGAATTCCATAATTGGCAGGAATCAAAGTCATGTGGTTTTACAGCTGCTCCAATTCTAGTCTCCTCTCTACTGGAGCCCCATCTAGTGGTGGCTCCAACAACAGGGAACTGTCACCAGGTTTTCAGGAAGTCCATTACATTTTGACAGTTTTGTTAAAATTATCCCTCGTACTGAGGCAAAAAATGTGTCCCAATATTTTCCATCATCTTTAAAAAAGTCTAATCCCTCTTCAACGTGATATTTCTTCAAACACTTAAAGACAGTGATGAGTTCCCTTATTTTCCTGGTCATAGAATCACAAATTTTAGTGATCACTCAATCCAATACCCTCGTTTTACCAATGACCAGAAGAGAACTCCATTTTCAAAGCTAAATCTAGGCAATTCTACAAATTATAACTTCAATTCTATAACAAAAATACTGGAAGGAATTCTTTACTCAACTAGGAAAGGGGCTTGATTTATTCATTTTAAAACACAGTTTTTCAATAGGATATCAAGTATTTTCAATCTTTTGACCTATTGTGTTTTTAAAATTACTTATCTTAACACAGTCTCTTAAGAATAATACATTTTATAGCTTCTATTTTTCATGTTTTGTCAGTAAATGTAACTGCACTAGAGATAAAAGTAATAAAACTGGAATCAAGAGATCTGACTATGTACCCAACCCCAGTGAGCATGGGTTTCTTATCCGTTTTGAGATTTAAATAAAATGTTTGAAACTATTTAGTAAACTGGTATCATATAAATATTATGCACTATTACACTATTAACACTACATTATCACATGACAGAAATCACTAAATCTAGTTACTCAAAATTGTGGATCATTGTAGCTTTTATCCAAAACTACAAAACCCTAAAGAGGGCATGAAAAGCCTTCAAGCTATTATAAAAGATAAGAAATACTCAAAATTTCCTTCCACAAAACTTCAGTACATGTTACAAGTCTTTTTCTTTGGTCAACTCAACTAGTCAGAGTCTGCAATCTATAATTATCCAATCGCTTAAACATTATTGCACTAAAAACGAGAACAATAAATAAAAAGCAAATTCCAAAAAGTCTTCTGTTTCAAAAAAAAATGACCAATTAATAACAAAAGGCAAAAACCAGAAGCTACAGATTAGAAAATTTTTGCCCATATTTTTATGTTATTTTTTACAAAGTTTCCTAATTTAGGACACAACAGTTCTTACTACCTCAAAGAATTAACAAGTGATATGACAAATCAACTAGATAGAAACTAATTAAATACTAAGTAGAAATTTCAAATTACAAAAAAATATAGTTTAAATTTATGATTGTGGCACTTACTATATGCCAGGCACTGTTCTAAGTGCTTTATAAGAGCTGACCAACTAATTGTCATATAAACCCTACAAGGTAGATAATATAGCTATAGCCATTGTACTCTCAAGAAAACTGAGGCACAGAAGTGTTGTTAACATGCTCTAGGTCACATAGCTAGTAAGTGATAGAATCTGGTTTCCAATCCAGGCAGTGTCATTCTAGAATACATGTTCTTAACCACAAGGCTATTAAAACATTTATGAAGTTATAAAGCAATGGAATTTATATGGAGCAAAGATCAACATTACATAAAAACATACAAAATTGGGAATGCCAATTTTTATGACATGTTCATTTATATTTAGAATGTTTTTTCAGTACAAAGGAACTTATTCCTATTTGGAATCAATTGTGCCCAAGTCAGAATTTACAAAATGAGAGTTTTACTCTATGGCACAGTAGGGAAGCAATAAATATCCAATGGATAAATAAATAAAAATGACAAATGCATGTTGTGACCCAATGAGGATAATGAAACAGAGAGACACCAGTTTGTTGATGACCATACTGATATTTGGTGAAAGCAGATGTTTAAGGAAAAGTGCCACGACTCCACTTAATAGTTTGAGTACGGCTCCAGGACAGTAAATAAGGGGAAGGAAAGAATGTTTAACATCAACTTTTAATTTTGTTTAAGCATTAAAGTACGTGTAATCAGACTTCCTCTGGCTTCAAAAGTCACCATGATTTGCCGAAGTGTGAAGTTTCTTATAAATGTATGCCATACACCAAATCTTTCAGATGTAGCACTTCTAGGTAGGCTCTGCCAAACTACAGGCATTGTCACTCATTTTCTAAAACATCAGAAAGACAAGAGTTGTAGTTGCCTAATCCTGCATTTTATTTCAATTTATGAGCATTGTTAGAATTCCATCATCAGTCTCAACATTTAAGATAATATAGCAAGATTATAAGAACAAATGTACTTTTTAACAGTCTGCTAATATTACCAACCTAGGAAGGAGAAATTATAAAATTTATGGGAAGCCTATATCAATTCACAAGGGCAAAATCTTCACCTCCTACTTGGAAAAGATCTTTAGAAACTGAATAGGCAGGGAAGATTGGATCAAGATTAAACCAAGTACCTGAGCCACCTCAGGGAATAAAATAGCTTAGATGAAACACCCTACACCATGAGGGATTAGATTAAGGACAGAGTAAGTAAAGTAACCCCAAGCATGACAAGAGACTAATGTCATGTTCAGAAACATGAAAAAAAAAAAAAAAAAGTAAGAGATGGCAAAGAACTCAGAAGGTACACAGCATTTGTTGACCTGAGTCAACTAAATGAAACTGGAAAGATGAAAGGTAAGAGAATATACATAGTCACTTTAACAACTGACAGGAACTTAAACGTTATCATGAATGTCAGTCAGCACTCACCAAGAGGCAGGGACCCTTATGTCGGCCAGATATGGGGTGGAAAGATGGATGTTCACCAAGGCACTGGTGAAAGTCAAGCTGGACTGCAAAGCACAGAGGTATGCTTGCAATCTTACTGGGGGAGAACAAGCTAATGACTGATGAACCAAGAGAAAAGCACTCTGAAGACTGAAGAAGTTTAAGGGAAAAAAAATGGACTGCCCTTGTCACTGGAAGAAGAGATGGAAGATTGACTACACTTACAACAGAATGGAGACCCAAAGATGGTAGGCGTAAGAAGGGTCGCCAGCGACGAAGACGGAGAGATGGACTGGTAGCCTTTGCAGGGCCTACATGGTTACGTTTGACCCAGGGCAGGGATGCATGGTGACACAATGATGAGGCCTTCGTTCTGCAGTGGCTAGAATGAGGCTGTGATGAGGATGGCGAGGAGGACTACATAATTGAAAAAGAGAACATTTTACTTAGACCACGTTACTGGGCGATCATTTATTCTTAAAAGCAACGTATGGTCACACTTGGATTTATATGGCCTAGTACTTTTAATCAACTATAATCTAGAAAAGGATTGTAAATGAGTGTCAGTTAAAGGCATGTAAAGTGGAAGCATATAACCAAGATATCAGGTTACATTCCAGAGCTTCTGTAAGTGCACATCTAAAATATTTACATATCCTCATTTGCATAGCACAGACTCATGGAATTGATTATTTGAAAGCCATGAAAGCAGAATTATTAGATCAAACTGTTTTTTTTTTTTAAAGAACACACACACACAAAATGTGTAACACATACAAAACACCCAAAGAACTATGTATAAAAGAAAACGTATGGTGACAGGCATCGGTAAAAGAATTCCTTAGAAGGAGTAAGCTCTAAGGAATAAAAAACCACTTTAAAATATAGAGGAGTGAAATAAATGCCTCAGAAGCTGATGTCGCGCATAAACTGTCCTCTCACTTAGGCTGACAAGTTAAATGGAAACTATCATGGCCTATTAGCCATCTTTAAGCAAAAAAAAATTATGTTAAAATATGTATCACTTATTTCGTGCCAGGCAGTCTTTTAAGCACTTTATATTTATCAATTCATTTCATCTCCCAGTGACAGTTACCCCATGTGACAGTTACTGTAATTATTCTCACTTTACAAATGAGGAGTCCGAGCACAAAGAGATTAAGTAACAGGACCCAGCAAGTGGCAAAGCTGGGATTCAAACACAGGAAATCTGGTTCTAGACTCCAGGGATCTTAAGCACTATGGTGTATAGCTTAAGTGGCCAAGAAAAAGATGTTTATATTAATTTATTAGACTAGATTCCAATAAAGAGAGGAGTAATCTTCTTAAAATTAGATATTTTGAGTCACCCTTTCAAACACTATTATACCATAAAGGGTGAATTGAACCCAACAGTTCTCCAAGACATGCACATGCTAATAATAACAAACTTATTAATGGTAATCCCAATGATAATTTTGTAACTGTCACCTCCAATAAATAACATCAGTGCATGAAATTCAATTTAAAGCAGTATGACAAAATTATAATCACTTATAACGATAGTAAGCAGCAGCCATAGGAATAGTGATACAAGTCCTTAGTGATAATGGATTTCACTAACTATTCTCTTTAGGAAAATGAAGATTTCCCTAAATAATTTCTAACACTCATTCAACCCTGAAAATTCTATGATTCTACTTAATACTTTTAATCTATGTGAACAATACAGTAACCTAAAATAAAGTTATCGTTGTGAAGACAGTTTTAAAAACATGTTTATGAACACTTTAGTTGCTTATAATTAGAATCAATTAATTAGAAATACATAAATAAATCCTATACTTGGCTCTATATGGGAACAAAGGTATGTATAATAAAGTGTCTGCTCTCACAGACACAGTCTAATAGAAGTTTGTCATATTCAACCTGACTACATTTAAATAAGAGAAAGAGAGGAAAGAATGGGGAAGAAAAAAAGGGAAATAGATGAAGAGGAGAAAGAAATGGAGTAAAGGAAGAGAGGGAGGGAGAAGTGACTGAGTAGTGGAGAAAACAAAAATTTTCTAAGCATCTGGGGAGAGAGAGAGAGATTACTAAACCAGAACTAGAACTAAACAGGCACACTGAAAGAATGCACAGGGTTTGGGCAGGCAAAATGGGAAAGGTATTCCTCACCAATAATTCGGTGTGAGGAAAAGAAATAGGTACGGGGAGTACATGTTCAGAGGACTAGACTGTCAGGTCTGGGATGTGACTTTACCCTCTCAATCTAAGAAGTGATCCTGTTACATTTTCATGGGCACTGGCAGAAGACAGGAGACTCCCAGGTCAGAGAAAAAGGACTTTCCTCATAGCACAGCAAGGAGCGCCATCATCACTATGTTTGTGTCGGTTCACACAGGGCGACACAGAGGGCCCAGATGGATGGCTGCACACACAAGGGGCTGCCATACTGGAGAGGTAGGTACACTGCGCTTGGGGAAACTGATGTCTTACAACAAGCAGTAAGCAAACCTGCTCTCTGTTCTGAAGGCAGACATGACCTCATCCCTGACTGTTGCTCATTGTGAGAAAAGGGCTTTCTGACTTCTGGTATGATGGCCCTCTTCTTTTGCCACTTTTGAAGAATGTATTTTAAAACATTTAAAAAAATTTTTAATAAATAAGTTCATACTGTACAGCACAGGGAACTATATTCAATATCTTGTAGTAATCTATGGTGAAAAATAAAATGAAAACAAATCTATGTATGTTCATGTATGACTGAAGCATTGCGCTGTATACCAGAAATTGACATAACATTGTAAATGGACTATACTTCAATAAAAATGAAAAAAAGAAATTTTTTTAAATTTACAGAGAGCTACAAAAATAAAAATAGTACAGGAAACACCCAGATTTACCTATGACATTTTACCCCAATTTGCTTTATCATCTGTACTTACACTCTCTCTCTACATAGCTTTTTATCCTGAACCATTTGTGGGTGAGTTATATATATCTCTCTCGAGATATATATCATGGTCCTTTACCCCTAAATGCTTCAATAATTCCTAAGCCTAAGAAAATTCTCTAACATAATGGCAGTTATCATCTTGGCAATTTTACATAGATATAATTCTTTTGTCTAACCTTCCATCCACATTTTAATTTTGTCAGTTGATCCATTCATGTCCTTTGTAGTATTTCCCCTCAGGTTCAAATCTGGGAGCAGATATTGAATTGATTTGTATCCTTTAACCTGGAGCATTTTCAACAGCCTTGGTCTTTCATGACATTACCACACAGTCTCTTTCCCCCCTTTTTTTAATAACAGTTTTCTACATTAAAAACCCATACTTTCTTTAAATACAGACATTTATACTTCTTCCTTCCAACCAATATGCCCTCTATTTCTTTTTTCTTACCTTACTGCATTGGCTGTGGGACCTCTAGAATAATGAATTTCACTGATTTTTACTTTTAATTATTTCTTCTGCTTGCTTTGGGTTTAATTTGTTTTTTTGCTACCTTAATATAAAAACTTAGATCCCTGACATGAAGCTTTTATTATTTTCTACCATAAGCATTTAGTGCTATAAATTTTTCTCTAATCCCTGCCTTTTCTTTTCTGCTATAAGCATTTCATGTTAGATTTTACTCTAATACCAGCTTTAGCTATAACTTGTAAATTTTGATACATTTAAATTTTTTCATTCAATTCAAAATGTTTTCTAATATCCAAGCCTTTTTTTAGAAACCAAAATTGATGCTCAAAATGTTTCGTAATTTCCTTTGTAACTTCCTCTTTGATCCGCGACCTATTCAGAAGTGTGTTGTTTAATTTCTACGTACATGGAAAATTTCCAGATAATTTTTTCTGATTTCTAATTTAATTCTATTATAGTTAGAAAACATTCTTCATGTAATTTAAATTTTTTAAAAAGTTGTTAAGATTTATTTTCTGATCCAGGATATGGCCTATCCATGCGCACTTAAAAATAACACTCAGCTGTTGCTGGATGGAGTTTTCCATGAATGTTAACAGGGCCAAGTAGATTATGTTGTTCAGGTCTTTTACGTTCTTATTCTCTTTCTCTACTTGTTCTACCAATTACTGAGAGGAGTGCTGAAATCTCCCAACTATAATTGTGAATTTGTCTATTTCTCCCTTCAGTTTTATCAGTGTTTGCCTTATATTTTTAAAGGCTTTGTTTTTAACCACATACACAAACTTTATGTTATATGTATATTATGTGTTCTTGGTGAATTGTCCTACTTATTCTATTGTAATGTCCTTCTTGATCACTGGTAATACTCCTTATTCTGTAGTCTACTTCATCTAATGTTGATATAGTTATCCCAGCTTTTTTTGTTGTTGTTACTTGCATTGTATACCTTTTCCCATTCTTTTAATCTCAATCTTTCCATGTCTTTATATTTAAAGTGACTTTCTCTTGGAGAATATATAATTGAGTCTTGCTTTTTTAACCAATGTGATCATCTTTCTTTCAATTTGTATTTATATTTAGACCATTTGCATATTACTAGTTTCATTTAACTATGAATGTGGTTATATTAAAACTTATCATCTTACACCTGTTCTTTGTTCCTTTTTTGCCTTTTGGGGGGTTATTTTAGTGATTCTGTTTTATCTAATTGTTAATGTTTCTTTTTACCTTTTTCAGTAATTGCCCTAGGATTTACAATTTTTATCTTTACTCACAGTGTTCCTTCAAATAATATTACATCGCTTCATATGTAGTGTTAAGAATAGCAGAATTATCCCAATTTCTTCCTCCCATCTGCTACACTATTGTCATATATTTTCTTTTCATATGTGCTATAAAGTTATAATACACAGTTATTATTTTTACTTAAGACACTTAATCATCTTTTAGAACAATTTAAAAAAATATTTATTTTATATTTACCTTCACTTGTTCCATTTCCAGTGCTCTCCAATTCTTTGTGTAGATTCAAGTTGTAGTGCAGGTAAGCTTGTAATGAATTCTCTCAGTTTTTGCTTATCTAAAATACTTCCTCCTTTATTTCTGAATGGCATTTTTGTTCCATCGAATTCTTTCAGCATTTTAAAAATATGATTCCATTATTCTGGCTTGCATAATTTCTGATGCGAAGTCTGGCATAATTCTTATCTTTGTTCCTTTGTATCTAATGTGTCTTTTTCCTCTGGCCACACTGAACCCAGGACCTCGTACATGCTAAGCATGTGCTCTACCACTGAGCTATACCCACCCCTAGTTATTTTAAAATGCATCTGACAGTTCCAACATCTGGATCAAATCTGAGTCTGATTCTATTGATTGCTTTGTCTTGTGATAGTATGTTATTCTTCTTTTCTTCTTTGTCTTATAATTTTTGGTTAAAAGCCATACAGCGTGTGGAGAAGCATGCAGAGATAAAAACTATGCCTGGAAATGGGCATGCCTCCTCTTCTGCTAGGAATTTAGGGTGTACAGTTGAGTCAGTCTAGTTAGGAGCTGTGCTGTTTGGTTTTGTTTTTGTATGGTTACCCTCAGCAAATCCCCAGCTTAAAGTTCGTCTGGCATTACCGTGTGCTGAGGGGAGGAGCTGGGTTGTTGAGTGCCTTCTATTTCAATGTCCTTGTTCCACCCAGAGCTTTAGGATTTTTCTCAGAGTCTATGCCTCAGAGATGGTCTCTCTTCATGATCTCAGCCCACTCCATACTTCTGACACTTGTTTTTGGTGCTTGCTGGTCTAAGGGTGGGAAGGTGGAGGCATTCTTTGTGGAGCTGGTTCAGCCTCCATCACAGGTAGGCTGTCTGTACCTAGATATCAAGGACAAGGCCTCCTAAGGGATCCTTCCTTCCCTCCCTCCATTGATTTCTGTCATAGGAATTCCCCGCCCTCCCCGAAGGGATAGTTTTATCTGTTCCCTTCTCCAGGGAAGGTTTTCTGTCTCAGTATCATTAGGTTTTATTCCACAGGGGAGAAGGAAAAGTAAAAGCTGCTTCCTTCCCTCAGGCCTGTATCTTAGGGCTCTCTTGCCTCGTCCCTAGTTTAGCTCATAAATACCTAGTGAGGTCTGTGGAGAGTGGATGTGAGTTCCCCTTTGGGGATGCTTTCAGGGATTTTATAGTATGCTAGCCTATACTTGGCCTTTAGCAATTTGTTAAAATTTTTATTTATAAAACTGTTATTTATAGAAAAAATCATATTCTTCACATTGCTTTTTTCACTTTTCATATACTTAGAGCATCTATCCACCTCAATACACTGTATCTGCATTATTTTTCATTACAACATATTATTCCTTAAATAGAAATACCATAAAAACACTACTGCATCTTTACCTTATTTCTAGTTTTCTACAGTTATAAACAAAGGTGTAATAAATATATTCACACAGGTATCTTTGTATGCTCATCAGTCAACAATAATAAAAGCTAACACTGAGTGCTTACTATCACACAGCAAATGTTCTAAATGATAGATGCTATGCATTCTCATGATTCTAATAAGGTAGAAATTATGATCATTTCTATTTAAAGGTGAAGATATCATTTTTGCTCAAACACTACCAGATTATCTATGAGTGATTTTAATCCTCTTTTTGCTCATCATGTTTTCCATATATAAGAGGGAATGGAAAAAAAAAAAAAAAGAATATGTTCAAAAGCACACTCTGCTGAGTGAGTTCCATACATCATGGTTTGTGTAGGTATGCATGTTTCTATCTGGCAATTTTTCTACAACATCAAATATGAGATGGTACATTACTGAATTATAACTAACTTACTTGTAACTACCTCATAACTTTCCTTGCTCTTAGGCAGGAAGAGCTTTCCTCCACTATCTTTTGCCTAAGTAACCCAACATTCTAAATATTGTTTTTCGTAAATAAATGAATATGTTGAGATGTTAAACATTAAAACCAGTAATTCTAAGGTTTTACTCTAGTTATATTTATTCTACCTCCTAATGCTAAATGAACACTATACATATTTTCTCCAACAGTATAATTTGTAAAGATAATTAAATTCATATTATAGGCATTATTGTGTACATCATAAATTTTTAAAATTCCAATAAAAGTTTATATGATAATTCAGAAAAAGACTTTCAAATCATTTTAAGACATGAAAGGACTTTGATATGAAGTGTGCTATTATGGAATTTAAAAATTCCTGTGCTTTCTCTTAGAATTACAAAGGTTAAAGACACATACACCAAGTTTTAAATTTTCCTAATATTAGCTGTTAATGCAATTACCTAAGTAACTAAGCTAGCCTTGCTTTCTTTCAAATATGAAAATTTAAACTGTGAGCTGAATCCTGAGACTAAACATCCACTTTGCTTTTCATACTAATTGGAAAAGATCAAGTATCACAGTTTATTCTTGAGTTTTTCAGAAGATCTTAATAAAAAGCTCACTTTCTGGAACGTCTGAATAAAGAACTCACTTCCTCAGTTTTCAGTTCTGGTGGAGAAATCTAAAGTTGTTAAAAATTATGTATTTCATTAGAATTATTAATAACATCAATGTCTGTCAGGACATTAATACTAAATCTGTGCCGCGGCTGCTTAGTGTGTGGTATTGTAACAGTATAATGTGACCACATATACACCACTTCACAGGCAGTATAAACCTGTCTCTTCATTACAGTTTGGAAAAACTCAGAATAGGCTTTTTAAAAACCCTAGGAATTAAATGTTTTGCTCTTCAGAAAGAACTTTAAGGAGTTCAATATATTATATTTGCATGAAGGAATTCGGCATAGACACTCACTTTTAAGCATTCTGATTCTGACTTAAATCTTCTCAGAGCTTAAAAAAAATATAGAATGAGCTATGTGGATACAGTCCATAAGCATCATGACAGTGTTAGGGTTTTTAGAGGCACAAGGACTTAGTTGACTTGCCCCAAACTATATAACCAGTGACTCTCAAAGCCAGAGGAAGAACCCATGACTCCTGGCTCCAATTTCAGTGTTTTCATTACACACAAAGCCACCTTCCCATCAACTGTCAACTAACTGATTCACAGAGGCAAACATATTATGATCTCTACCCTTATTCCCCAAACAATCAACAATTCAAATCTATTTTTCAAACTTATAACTAGTTTAGAAAAATCCAAAATACTGGGGTCCTAAAAGGCCAAATTACTTTTCCTTCACAGTTAATGTGCATGTCACTTTGTATATGAAAAAAACAATTTAACAACTCTTTAAACTGTTTAATAATAACCACAAAATTAGAAATGCCATGAAAGCTTAACAAAAAGATTCAAACCTTTAATAAAAAGGTGCAAAGAATATCTAAAAAGCCAAATTACTTTTCCTTCAAGTTAATATACATGCCTCTGTGTGTATGAAAAAATGAAGAGATTACTCTTTAAACTATTTAATAATAACCAAAGAATTAGAAATGCTGTAAAAGCTAAAGTGAAATGGTGAAGGAAGACCTTTTAACAAAGGGGGCACAGGGTCAAATAGTACTTCTCTATTAAGAAATCAAGTGTTTGGTAGTTTTTTCCAAGTGCTTAAACCTAAGTTATTCTAAAATGTTAAAATTAAGTAAGTAGATTTTGGGTTACACCCAAAAAGTTTCCTCATTTAAATGGGCATCCTATTATTAAGAAAAAAAAATTATAACGAGGTAATTTCCTAAATACAAAGAGATTATTAGCTGGTAGATACTTAAAATAATTACTGTTTTCCCAAAATATAGATAACATAATTAGCAAAAGACTGTGTTTGGTTTGTGGGTAAGATTTTATGTTTAATATAAGGAAAAACCTACTACTGTGTAAGAACTAACTCAGATATAGGGCAACAAAGGGCAAAGTATTCAGCACAACTCTGAATAGTCATTTACAATTCATTACATATTTGCGTAATTATTACCTATATCTAACTTTGCTTTTAGGACAAAAAATTTTTAAATCTTAAAAACTTCACTTCATTTTTGTTTGTCTTAGTAATTTTGATTTATCTTTAAATTTTATTGCCTTACGAGCACAGGCAGTACTTACTAGCTGTATGACCTGGGACAAGTTAGAAACTTCTTAGTCCTCCAGTCTGTAAAATGGGGTAATATCTATCTTAAGGAATTGAGAAGATTACAGTCGGATACATACAGTGCTTAGTATAATGCCTACCACATAAGATGCATTCAGTAAATGATAACCATCATTATAGTAAGATGAGAGACATACTTCTAAAAGTAAGAATTAAGAAGATGAGAATACTTGGAAACTGACAAGCACTTCAATTTCCATTGCATTCACCCATAAATGACACTTGAGAATAGCCATGACTGACACTGTAGCACCCAAAAATGATTCCCAATGTTTCCTGCAATCCCAGGTATCTCATGGTGAGAATCTTTTGGCTTGAATACCTACAAAATCATTTCTCTTATTGACCTGTTGATAAACTATGTACTTAATCATAACAATTAAATTTACACTATTTCTAGAAGACATGTCCTTTCAAACTTTAGAGATACCACTGAGACTAAAAATTGGCATATTGAAAGGAATAAACTTAGGAACATCTCTAGGGTTGCCAAAAGCTATGAAAATAAGATTATAAATGGTGCATACATGCATGAGGGCATGTACACATATATAAAACTTCAAAAGTTTAAAATCAAAATTATAAATTAATTCTAAATGGACCTCTGGAGATTTGACTAGATTTCAGTATAACACATTGAATTACACTAAATTTGAGGTCCAAATTTAAAATAGAAAAGTAAAACCAGATACATGCAAAAGATGCAAACTTTCCTACAAAGTATCCATGTTCAGTTGGCAAAGAAAAAGTGAAACATGGGCTAGATATCAAAATACACAAAATACCACTACATATTCCATGGAAAACGGCAAATTTCTTCACTTTGCTCACCTAATAAATCAAGATGCCCACAGATTTCTAAATATTCTTTAAAGACTTTTTCCCTTACTGGTTTAATAACTGTTATTTTCTCCCTTCCATTTATAATTCTCCGTGTCAGAAATCACTATTAATATAATGATCTATATCTCTACATATGACATTAAACTCAAGCTTACCATTGTTAAGCTGGCCAAACTAAGCCCCCAAAATTCTATTTTTTACAATTTGAGAGTAGTGCAAATAAGATTCTTATTTACTATAAATGAAAAAAAAAAACTTAAACCTTAACATAACACTTTGTTTTGGAAAATTGTGGTTTAAAACAAAACAAACAGAAAAACCCACCATCCCCCAATACAACCTCAATTCTATTTTTATTGCTGAAGACATTTTTAGATAGAAGAGTCACATATAGGCAGGCCTGGAAGAGTAAACTGATTAATTCAATATAAGAATTTACTCTAAAATAATAGTAGTTATTTTCCAAAGCCCTGATACTGAAGAAAAGAAGGAGACAATGAAGAAGAAAGAATAAAAATGAAAAAAAAAAGACTATTTTGATCTGTTTAGTCCAAAATACTTGTTAACCTAAGAAAGGGATGAGAAGTGTAAATTGGACAGAGTAGTAGCTACAGTCTTAACCCTTTCAACAACTAATTTAACCCATTTATACATCATTTATTTTCAAGTGATATTAGATAAAGAAGAGTTGATTACATGGATGGAGACACAATGTCACCGCTTGAAAACAGAGGAAACAAAAAAGAACCATTTCAATACAATCTCCCCAACTATGAATAATCCTAACTTGCACTCCCTCCTTCAAACTGAGCTCCCCCATTCAACTCCACACATACTCTCTAAACTGGCCTCTGTTCAGGGAATGATGTACAGAAAAAATGATGACAACGAAAGAAGGGAGACAGAGGCAAAAGTATAAGGAGCTAGACAGAAGTTCCAGATCATTTCTCAATTTTAAGAATGAAATAAAATGAAGTTGCCCCACAAAAGATGTACTTTATATCTTGTTGGAATGCAATAAAGAAAGTGAGGTATGGAAAATAAATGAAAAAAGAAAAAAGAAAGATTAGAAAGGTGCAATTTCTGATTTCTTTACAAAACTAAAAAACTTAAGGTACATGATACTTTTCATCAGAGTTCCATTTACTGTTCCCATCTGAGTCTCCCAAGATAATCAGGAACCTAAAACATACATTATATAAGAACCAAGTTTCTTCCTAATATCTTCAGCTTTTTCAAAGTTAAGGAAAAAAGAAAATAAATCCCCAAAGAAGGAAAATAAATGTGAGCATCTTAACTCCCTGTAATTCTAACATAATCAATACAACTAAAAACAATACTTGAGTAAAATGCCATGCAAACTATGCTTTTATACATCAAATGAAGATGAAACCTGACACTTTTTCCCCCTGCTGACAGTCTGCACAGATCGGGCCAAAAAAGCCAACTAAATACACACTTACACATTCGATTTATCTTAAATTGTGAATATATATACATGAACACATACTTAAAATCAGAATGTACCCATTGCTTACCCAACAGTCAAACTTTCTCTTACAGGACAACACTAACTACAATAGAGATTACATATTTCATTGTAAATTAATTACAATTTAATTTCATGATTTAAATTCATTTCATAAACGTTTACAAAAGATCTTCAAATGGTCATTAGCAATCAACACATTATTTCCATCTATCAAACGAGACAATATTTAAAAACAGAATTCAACACTGGCAAGAGCTATTCTTGAGGCTATCTCCACTGATGTATGAGACCCCCTGAAGACACAAACTGCACCTTATTCATCTCTGTGTATACATCTCCCAGCACAGTATCTGGCATAGTAGGTGCTCAAACAGGTTACTTGGTTAAATGAAAGAAAGACAATAATTTCATACTATGTAACAAGAACCTAAAAATGTTCATCCCTCTGATTCAAGGTAATTCTATGTATAGTAACTATCATAAACAAAGAAACTGGAACTAATAAGTGACTAAGCAAAGACAGCACCGAAGTTATATTTTTAACTAAAAAAACTGAAAACAACCTAAACATCAAAAGTTAAGAAAATTAGAAAGTAAATAATGGTTCATTCACATAAAAGTACACAGCCATGAAGGATTATTTATGAAGAGGTTTTGATGAAATAAGAAAATGCTCACAATAAAACGTTAAGAAAAAAAAAATCCCACAAAATTGTTTGATCTCAATCATTTTTAAAATGAGCTAAAAAAAGACTTGAAATAAACATAAATACTAGAAACATTTTTTGCTGTATTTTCATACTGCCATGTTTATTTAAAAATGTAAGTAAAACAATCATGCCAGTCTCTATTATTTTTCATTATTACTATAAATTTGTACAGTCCAGAGTAGTATAATAAATGTATTCTTTTTGTAAAAAGTTAAATAAACAATAAATCATCAGGAGATCTTTACTCATATTTGGGTTGTCTCCTAAATTAATACGGCCAAATCACAATTGTAGAAATTGCTTTTTAGATAAGCATCACTCATTTACTTCTTGTAAAATTAGAGTGAAGGCAAATAAGATTCTTTCAGATTTTTTTATCCTTGCCTTGACATTTGACTTGCAGACTGCTTCCATTATTATATCATTGATTATTTGTTCACAATTTTTAAAACACATAATTTAATTTCCTCATATCCCATTGTTGTTCTTTTATCTCCCCAGTAACTTTCAGTATAGGTTAATGAAGCATAAGTGAGGTGCGGTTACTGCACAGATTTCTGGATTAGCTAAAGTCTGAACAATCACAGTGGGGTGGGATAGGGAAAAACAAGTAAGTAAACAATTACTCTCTGGGGCTGCATGTTATGGCCAGTCTTCTAAAGAGACTACTTACTGTGTTTCAGTGGCTCAACTTACTGATTTCTTATTTAGTCTACAAATCTCTGCCTGCAGTAAGGCTCCTGCCTACTCCATTCCCATGAAAATGTTCTGACAGAGAGAATCAATGATGTTGGTTGTTAGGACACTGTTATTCCTGGCTCGTCTTCCTCTGCCCACTCCTTTAACACCTACATGCCCCAGGGATCTACTGCGGCTCATCACGCTTCTTCCTCTATAGAATTCTTAAGGTTCTAACTGCTATCCAACCAAAGACTCCAGATATCTCCCTGGAGCTTTGGACTCCAGACCCAACCTCTACAGAGATGACTCATGAACTCACTTTAAACTCAATATGCTGAACACTAAACACACCATCTTTGGTGGCTCCCATTGTTTATAAAATCCAAGCTGCCCCTTGATCTGGCTTCACCCTATTGCTTCAGCTCCATCCTCTGCCATTCACATTCATTTTTCTGAATGCCCTGGAAAATAAAACTACCACCTAATATTTATTGAAAGCCCATTAAATGCCAGGCACTATTCTAAGCACTTTATATGATTAACTCATTAATCTTCACAGCAATCCTATACGGGAAATGCTATTATTTTCATTTCATGCTAGAAGCCGAGCGTGATAAAGACCCCTGAAAACCATACAGGCTATCTACCTCTACTACAAGGTAGGTATTTTTCTCAAAATACTTGCAAGTCAAAGGAACCTGATGGGGAAGACACAGAGCACCTGTTACCCAAATCAAACAGCACACAATCTGTAATCTAGACCATCTAAATGATTAGGCAAACTGAGATGGCTGTTACCAAAGTGCATGTTAGCGGTCTGTCAAAACACTTTCTTGGGCTACTTCATGCTTTTACATAAGCAAACTCCCTCAAAGGGGAAAAAACAGTGCAAGTAATTTTCTAAAACCGCACCTCATACAATAACACTATGGTTAAATTTACACATGGCAAGAAAAGCTTTGAAAAATGTGAAATACCTCAGTCTGACCTTCATGGGCACTGGTCTCATGGGTAACTCGAATAGCCTGGAATAAGAATACAAGGGATTAATAGGGGAAAAAAGACTATCTCCAACTATTTAAATAAAAACAATTCATACTAAATTTTAACATCTCGAGTCTTGTTAAGAAACAACAAATTGGAGGAAATTTTTGGAACAATTTAATGCTATTTCAGAATGATTTCTGAGTAACCAAATGAACTGCTGTGCTTTCCAACCCACACCTCTCTGGAGAATTAGGAAACGAAGTATCTGCTTATTTGTGATTGCCAGGTGCAAGGGGGAGTCGTTTCCCTTATTTAATTGTTAGAACTAACACTGAACACTTTATTCAACTGAGACTAGAATAAAGTAAGCATCTCACAGATAGAGACTGAAGCAGCTTAGCTCATCTGTTTCTCCAGGTTACATGCTATTCTGCAGCTCTGGCTGTATTTATGCTTAATCATGCAGCTTCAGTCAGCAGTTTAGAAATGTGGAGCAAAAAGCATGCATTTTTACCAGAAGCTAAAGATTTTAGGTTCCTGAATTAAAAAAGAAAAAAAAAAAGCTCTTATAATTCCCACTGTTAGCAAAGATGAAGAGAAATGGGCAAAGAAGTAAATTACAGGTGAGAATACAACTTTTATGAATGGCAATTTGGCAGTAAGTATCAAAGCTTTAAAAACATGCAAACTGTTTGATCCAGCAATTTCTCTTCTAGGAGTTTATATATTTACATATAACTGTACATAATTATATATAATTAAGGACATTTGTAAAGATTTAGCTATAATGATATACCTTGTAGTATTTTTTAAGTGGTGAAAAAGAGAAAAATACTAAATTTCTGACAATAATTTATTGGTTAAATAAAATACTACACAATGGAAAGCTAGGCAGCCATTAAATGATGATGTCAAATATATACTTACTGGTATGTAATACGTTTGTGATAAGTTAAGTGAAAAAAGCAAGTTATAAAACAATATTACACTGTGATCAATTTTTGTTTTAAAAAATTGTGTATACACATATATACTCCCTATAAAAATATTAAGGATGGCTATCTCTCATTGGTGGGATTATTGATGACTTTTATATTGTTTTTATTTTTATATAAACTAAAGATGTTTTATGAGATCTGGAGGTTCTTTAAAGAAAAAGCAGTTTAAAATAATCGAAGTATATTAGAATGCTAAAACAACATAATCAAATCAATGAATTTATTGGGCACGAACTCTGCATAACACATTGTTCTAGCCAAATAATTTGTACACTACACTCCTTCTAATGTCAAAGAATTTACAATTTATTTACTGTCATTAAAAGGTGCAAAGGCTTCACAAGAAAAACAGATCTCAAAAATAATAAAACTTAAATACCAACCTAAAACAATTCTATGAAATGGTACAATCATTTAAAACTAGACTACGTGGCCTATGTCTTCACACATGCAAAAATACCATTACACTGGTAAAATAGCTAGAGATTGTTCTAACGTCTCCCTTTAAACCTTTGTTTTTCCCATTGGTCTTCAGCCTTGTTCCAAATTCCCAGTGAAAGACACATAAGGTATTGCCAAGCATGTATTTATTATAGGGAGGGAATGGTAAGGAGTATTGAATCATAAGATGTAAGTCTGTAAATTTAACTGCTTTTTTCCCTCTCGTTCAGCTCTGGATGTAGAAAACAAGTGGCAATTTATCAACATTTATGGATATCTCAGATAATGTTACCTGAAAAGTATAAAAGGCCTTTTTTAATGGATACAACAAAATCCATAATTGCTTAAAACTATGGTTTCAAGATAAATCCCCAAACAGAACCTACAGTCCCACAGAAGTCTGCACTCATATGAGATCAAGACAGAAAAAGGTACCGACGTCATAGTTCTCCAGGTATCTGGCTCGTTCCTCGGGGCTCATTGATGCAGACTCCTCCAGGAACTTTTTCAAGGTTGATCCAGATTCTGAGAATATTAAAGATGATAAAATTGGAAAGGTTTGATTGCTCAAAGAGACTGATACATGAAAATTCTAGAAGTAACCTAGCTATTTTTTAGGCAAAACCCTTTCACTGATTAAGTTAGGAATATAAGAATACTGGGATAAATGATAGGGCTTAAGTTATTTGTTTGTTAAACCTCTGTTTATCCACAACAGAAAAGAATGAGAAGGATTAATATTTCTTCTAATAGTATATGCAGTCTTATTATACAAGGAAGGGAAGAAAAGCTTTATTTAATGCTTTGAAAGAAAGAACTAGAGCACCACCTACTGCTCAATAAGTTAGCTTATAACTTAAGGGGGGAAAAAACAGCAGTAATGGAAAATTATTTACCAAAGTGCATCTTGTCTTTATTGTTGGCAATAGCATGGATTAGTCCGATTGTTCCACAGGCATTGCTGATTGTTTGCTTCATGAAATATACTGATGATGTAACATCTTGTCCCTGAGATTTTATCTTTTCCTCTTCTTCTGTTCTGAATACTTCATACTATTTTAAAAAAGTCAATAGTCTAGATGTGAAAATAATACATTAAAAAGGACTTAAATGTAAAACTGGAAAAATTCTAAATATCCATTAATGAGGATTTGGTTAACAAGGCATATCCTAATGGAATACTTTAAACCATTTTAAAAAGAATAAAATAGATTTATATATTCTGACTTAGAAATCTGTCCATGATTACAAAGGGGTTATATAGATCAGTATACATTAATCTCTCATTTATGTTTTCAAAATATTTACTTTATATAGTCACTGAAGAGACTGAAAGGATATAAAAAAAAACCGGTTATCCCTGGATGAGAGATTAAAGGATTTTTACTTTCTATTTGTCACATTTCTATATTGTTAAATCATATTAATAAAATTCACACTACATTTAATAAGCATACAATATTCATTACATCCACCATTATCTATAATAACTGCTTATAAATATAATATGGTACAAGAATGAGTGTCAAAAGTGTGGGCTCTACATCTGACAGCCTGAACCCACAACCTAGCTCTGCCATTATTAGCTGTGTGACTTTGCCAAGTTACTTAAATGTCTCTGTGCCTCATTTTCCCAATCGTAAAAAGAGTTTAAAAACAATGAGGTTAAAAAACGAGTGGGGAGAAAAAAGAGGGTAGAAAGATGATTTTATTGTTATGTTTATTGTTTTCCTATCATTTTCAGATTCCAACAGACTAAGGAATCAGCAAACTACAGCCGACAGGCCAAATCTGGCCCACTGCCTGTTTTAATAAGTAAAGTTTTATTTCTGTATTTTCTATGACTGTTTTCATACTAAAAGGCAAAGTTGAATAGTTATAAGAGACTATAGGCCTGCAAAGTTGAAAATATTTACTAGCTGACCCTTCACATAAAAAGTTGGCTGATCCCTGCAATAAAACAAATGATGTCTATTGAAAACCCATAATTAACGAACTGCTTTTAACAACAAATGTATCTATGCCTTAAAAAATAATTTTTATGGAAATGTTTAAGTCAAATTTTTAAATAATATTTTTAGAATAAATTCTGAACCATTAATTCATTTTATAACTTCAACTGATAAAAACTGAAAGGTTCAATATGGTAATGTCTTACGCTGAAATGTTCATACAGTTTAGTTTGTTGTTGTTGTTTAATATCAGTATTCCTTGGTGACAAAGCAAAATGAGATGTGATAACTTCTCAAGGTTTAATGTTTAGAAAATAATCCTAAAATGACACAGAACAAGTACAGGAAAAAAAAAAAGTAATTGTGGCAGACCACAGTGAAAACACGTGGTCAAGAGACAACAAAAATATCAGAGAGAAATAAATTTACAGTCTCTTCACCTATGTCATTAGGTGGTAAGCACTACAACAAAGCATACTTAAAACACTGTAATTGACTTTATCTAAAGGATAATGAGGTATCCATGACACTTCTTCTGCTATCAGTATGCTGAAGCCATTCATAACTACATAATCAGTTTCTAAATTAGAACGTAAAAGACTAAAACACTTTATATCTCCTAAAATATCCACTAGATATCCTTTGAATGACTTAACTATGTCACTTATGAGCTGAAATAGGGACCTACCAAACTGTAAGATACCAAAAAGAGGCAGATGCCACTATATTCTCTACTCATATAAGTAAGTATAAATACTTACTCATTTCTTTCTCATCATCCCATTTACTTCATTTTTTACAATGCTGAGTTCATCCTATTATTTCTAAGTTTAAAAATAAAAATCAGAAGGATACAGACCAAAGCTGTTTTAAAATGAACTTAAAAGTTCTGGCTCCATAATACATATATCTACATGACATCATTGTAGAAGAAAAGCTTGAAATAGAGAGATTTGAATTTAGATATTGAGATCTAAGAACAGCTATTTAAAATCCCCAACACATACTAAATCTGCCAATTAAACTGTATTTAAGCCTAATGATTCCCACCCAAATCAACTATATTCTGAAAATAATGTAACCCACACCTCCTTAAAACAAAGATTTCTTTTCATATATATTGAAAAAATGTGCACACTTTATATGTTGAAATTGTAAATAGATATTCTTTATTCATGTATTTTCTAAAATAGATTTAAGACTATCCTAGTACTTAACACTTCTAAAGTACATACATCAAAATGTGATAAATGTCACATCGAAACAGCTGAGGCAAACTAACCATATTTCATAAAAAAAAAGAAAACTACCCAAGTTTAAAAGACTAACTCAGGGCTTCACTGTCAAATCTATAAATTAAAATCTAAATACATGTATTTAATAAAAGTAGATTTTTAAGATGTCCCCACTGCCTAGATTTCCTCATTTTATGCAAGAAGGGAGTTGATTGTTCTTAGAGTGTATTTTTCATTCAACATTGAAAGAGAACTGTGCATTTACGGGAAACTGTATCTTACTCAACAATTACCTTTTCTGTAATAGGGAAGAGAAGCAGCACTGCACACACCGGTCTTGGCACCATGCTAAGGAGTTCAGGATCCATTCCATATACATCAACAAATTGCCAGTTAGGATGTAGACCTAATTGTTTGAGAAACTGTAAAAGGGAAGAAAATTGGTAGTGTTAACAGGGAAATAATCAAAGTGTATGTACTGTGCATCTGATTCATAAAAAAATGGAAGGTAGAAATATTACTGATATTCTATAAGAAGGAAGTAAAGCAAGTTTTCCATGAAGAAGGTGCGAAGAGACGGCAATTTATTTATATCAGCTAACAAACACTTAAAATTTATAACATATTAAGCAAAACTCCTTTTTACAAAATCCATTACTTTGATGTTAGACATAATTAGCCAGAATTTCACCAAACATATACAAGTTGGCTTGCTTGATATGTTAAACTCATTTCCAACATTTGATTTTTAAGGAAATGCACGGAAGTTCCAGTGTATAAAGAACTACTTTAGTAGTAGATCAACATAATTTATCCTACTTATCAAAAGCAACGCCTGAAGGTTTAAAGGTAGATGATTGATAGAGAGAGACAAGTTATATCAATGAGCAAAGAGTATTAAGGCCAAAAAAGTCCAAATGACTTGTGTCAACACTAGAAAATTGCTTGTTATAAGTAACTTCTAGTACACAATGAAACCTACACAACTTCAATGTCTCTTTTACATCTGGCAAAACAACTGAAACAAAGAACTAGTGATTTTTCAAAATTCTTAAGAATTCACAGTAAAGTAACAGCAGACCCTAATCTACTGCAGAGAGAAAAAGAAAAAAAAAAACATAATAATGAGAATGACATCTATTTCACAATAAACTCTTAATAAATGTCTGTACTGAATGAAGCTGATAATTTTAAAAAGTGCACTATCACAAAATATGTTTTATATGATAGAAAAAAAAGGAGCAAAGGAAACAAAAAATCATATTAAAAATGCATCATTATACCTTACGTCAAGAGTACATTATAGTATCCACCGGTCTAACATTATCTGAAATTTAAAAATAAAAAATGCCTTGGGTATTTCTCCATGAGCAATGATCACATGTACTTAGATCATCAAATGAAACCTTGCAAAATCAATGGAAATCATGCCCTATTACGTAAACAGGGTTATTCATCTCACAGTCAGCGTCTACAAGACAAGACCTTCCTGTTTAAAGGGCCACTCTCCACATGCCTCCATTTCTCTGCTTGTAGAAGAAACTCTACTTAATATGAGTGGTCAAAAACAAAGTCCTAGATATGTCTAATAAGAAATATACTGAATTTAAAAACTTCTCTTAACAGAATGTACTCAACATATGTTAGGTTCATCAAGTCACATGCTCTACAACAGTCTGGGGCCACAGAAATCAAGACTCCTTTATTTAATACCCATTCTTCATCTGAATCCTATTCATGTTTCGAGACTTAATAAAGTTCAATAAAATATTCCAAATTATTTCCCTCTTCTTTCTTCGCTTTCTCCAAAATTCTTAGTCCGTGCCCTCCTCAATATTTAATTCTATCTAGAAACAAAAAGGATTAAAACTGACTGCAAAGTCAAGGAAAGGAACTGTATCTTATTCATTTTTTTAATCCCATTGCCTAGTCAAACCATAGACACTCAAGTTATATTTGTTGAACTGAACTAAAGATTACACCTCTATTTTAATGGATAATCTGTATGCCTATACATGTCTGTTAAGCTATGTTTATAACGAATATTTAATATATACTTGTTTTTATCTGTGCCAAGTTAAAGAGGTAGGACAGAAACATTTGGCTTCTAAGCTAAAACCACGTGTTTATTTAATCAGCTCTAAATACTGCCTGCACAGGACTGACAGCCCAAAAAAGCACACTGCCAAGGAAAAGTATCATAAACCCTGATAAAAGGATTTCAATTTATTTGTTCATTTTATGTACCCCACAAAAAGCCATATTGCTACAAAATTATAAAACAAAATGTACACATAAAGGGTAATTTTCACAGCTGTGCTGCAAACTGAAAATAACAGGTAAACATTGTAGTGAAAAAAGTCTGCACAAAATTGGTAAGTTACCCTGAAGCTGTGAACTTACTCCATGTCAGCTAAAGCTTAAGAGTATAAAAATCACCAAGCTCCAAAGGCAGTAAGTATAGTGAGAGTGATTAGTATCAAACTGAGAACACAATTAATGATCAAAAAGCAGATTAAATATATAAATGATTAAAATTTAACTGGGATCATACTTTTCCCTAACTTTTTACTCATACTGCCAATCAAATAAGACTAACATAAAGGTGTTCAATTAGTATCTATTAAGTGCATTGGATGCAGCCTCTGACTCCAGATTATTCATTCCTCCATTCAAAAACTATTTGTTGAGAACCCTCTATGGGCCAGGCACCACTTCGAGTACTTCAGACATGTCCTTGCTCTCACAGAACTTATATTCTCATGGTAGGAAACACACAATAAACAAGTAAACACATAAACAAGATAATTTCACAAGGTGGTTAAGTATTATGACAAAATAAAACAAGACATGATGTTAGTGCATATCTGGGGCAGGTGGAGGGGGGAAGAGGGGATTTAGCTAACTAATCAAGGAAAGATTCACTGAGGAGGTAACTTTAAGACACAAATGACAAGAGAGAAATCAGCCATGAAACAACCCAGATCAGAATGATTCAAGCAAAAGATAAGCACAAAACTGATGCAGGAACACGTTTGGCATTCAAAGACTGCAGCCCGGCACCAGCTGGAGAGAGCTAGGCAGCACCTCCCGGTCAGGCCATGGTTAGCAGCTTGAACTGCTTTCTAAGGACAAGCAGTGGAAGGCCATTTTGTGTTCTGAGTGCTTTAAGCAGGGATACACAGGATATGATTTGCATTTTTAGAAAACCACCTTGGTGTGTACATTGAGAATAGATTTTAGGGAGGTAAAGGGAGAAGCAGAAAAACTAGTTAGGAAGCAACTGCAGTTGTCCAAACTGAGGATGATGGTTGACTGGGATGTCATCATGGAAATGAACAGAATGGCCAAACTGAGGATAGATTCTAAAAGAAGGGTCTACCAAAGTTACAGATCTACTGGATCTGAGAGGTTAGGGAAAGAAAAGAATACTAAAAATAGCTGAGTTTACAGAGTGCATGCTTTGTTCCAGACATCGTGCTACATACTTTACATGCAGTAATCTACTTCATCCTTACAACAATTACAAGATTAGGTGAGGGTATAAGAAACTAAGAAACGAGGTACCAAGAGGTTAGGTAACTGCCCATGGACTCAGAGCAGAGATTGAGAGCCAAGAAATTAAATCAGTACAAGAATGGTCTCTCCAAATTAGCACTGCTGTGAAGAAGACTCAATGACATCGTCTTGGGCTTTGGATAAATGGCGGTACCCTTAAAAGACTGAGGAAGTGGGTTTGGAGGAGAGCTGAGAGGATATAAATCCAGATTTCCTTCTCAGCCATGTTAAGTTTGAGAAATCTATAAGACATCCAAATGGGGATATCAAAGAGGTAGCTGAATATACTAGTTTCCAATTTTGTAGAGAAGTCAGGAATTGGAGGAACACGTGATCAACAATGTGGCAGTATTAATGCTATACAACCAAAAACATCACTAGAGAGAGGTTATACACAGAAAGACCAGCAGTCTAGGACAAAGCTCTGAGGAATGCCTTAGAAATCAGAAGGGAGATGATTAGCAAAGGCAAATCTAGGATGCAGTCAGAGAAACAGGAGAAAAACCAGAAGCCAAGAAAAGAAAACGTTTCAAGAGGGATGGAGTGGGCTACTCTATCAAATGTTGCTGAGTGGTCAAGAAATTTGGTGACAGAAAAGTGAACACTGGGTCTGGCAAAGTAGTGATTAGTAAACTTGAGAAAAGTAATTACAATGAAATGGTGAGGATAGAAGCAAACTAGATAGGAGTGAATATAGAAAAAAACCTGGAGATAAGAAAGTAGCACAAGCTTCTATGGACAATTCTTTGTGGAAAATTTACAAAGAAGGGAAACAGGAGATAGCAGCTAGAGGACAGGGTAATCAGCATGTTCTTCCCAAGACGGGAAACACTCATTAATGAAAGTTTGTATGTTTGTGGCAATAATTCAGCAGATGACTTATAATTCTTTTTCCAACACTGAGCATTGAAGCTAAATAGAATACTTAATACTAAAATAGATTGATTTTCCTTTGGACATGATACATTATGCCAGAAAACATTCTGCCTCTTCAATAAAATTCACAATTAGGAATATTTCTAGGGAATTTCCATATCAAACATCAGTGGTTCTAAAACACAACAATGTTTAAAATTATATAATGTGGCTGTGCTATATTCAAATCATAAAACACAGTCAAGATGAAAATCTAGTAAAACCATAAAAAGAAATGCTGATTGCCCATATCACAAAATGTTCTTTTTTAAAAAGTTATAATTCCTGATGATTAATTATCTGTAACTTCCCATCAGCTACAATCTGCTATTACCTCCTTAAATGCATATGTAAATGAAATAGAGCTTAAATTTTAAAAATAATTTTTTCTATCATTTAATTGATTTTATTCTGGGTTAAGTCCTACCTACAGCAAGACAAAATATACTTAGAAGGGACTGATGGCATATTAGCCAACAAAAGAAATCACTACTTACCACATCTACTGACACATATGGCTACTAGTTAATGTCTAACAGTTAATAATGATCTCCATATAGTAAACATGTGTTAATCACTTTTACACAAACTAGGCATCATTAGAGTATCACACAGGGTTTGTTCATACTGAGTATAACAAAAACGCATGCAACCACCAAATAGTAACGGAGTGAAATCAAGATAAGCAAAAGGCCTATCTACCATTCCATTAAATTGAGGAAATAAGAAAGGGTGGAGATGAACATTGTTGTTGGGGTTTATCTGTGGCTTAATTTATTAGTTTTCCAAATTCTAAGTGAGTTAATTAAATTTCTATTCATTTTCTAGTCTCAGTTCTGCCACTAATACAAAGAGAATTAGCAAGTACAAAAAGTTTGTTTAGAACTAATCACTTCTTAAATACGTGTCCATTTTCCCACTAAAAGCACATTACTTCTTTAATAAGTAAATTTAAAACAAACTTAACCTCACCAAAGTGTGCCAGAAATAGTGTACAATCATATACTAATAATATCTCTTCTGTTTACATCACCTCAGAATGGCCTCCTGTCACCATCCAACTTAGTATGCTTTCCCTGATGGTCTTCATCACAGTACTATTAATTTTCTCCATTGCACGTATTTATAACAATTTGCTAACTACTTGTTTGCTTACTTGTTTGTTGTCTATAGTCCCACTGGATTGAAAAGTAGAAAACTATGAGTGTTTTCATCACCAGATATAACCAGCTCTTGCTCAGATACCTGATATCACAAAAGCTGCTCCCCAAATACTATTTAATTGATACAACTGATGTGAATAAGTGATTGTGTTTTATAATCTACCAACATTACTTAGGAACAAAGTCCAACAGCAGCTGAATCACAGAATATAAATTTCCAATAATACAAACATATCTTATTAAAATAAATAAGAAAACCATCTAAAAACAGCTGTTCTTTAGTCTGTTGATATGGTTAATTACAGTGACTGACTTTTGAATGGTGATCCAGCTTAACAATACCAGGATAAACTGCTCTTAGTCACGGTATATTATCCTTTTTAATTTATTGCTGCATTTTCTTTGTTATTATTTTGCTGAGGATTTTAAAATCCATGTTCACGAAGGATAT
Organism: Camelus bactrianus; assembly: GCF_048773025.1. NCBI lineage: Eukaryota > Metazoa > Chordata > Mammalia > Artiodactyla > Camelidae > Camelus > Camelus bactrianus. Next base: position 44,384,325 of record NC_133552.1, on the reverse strand, counting down.
TAGTCTGCAGTTTGTTTTATTATGGCTTGACTGGTAATGCTGGCCATAAAGTGAGTTGAGAAGCATCCCCTCTCCTATGTTTATGTAAGGTTGGTATTACTTCTTCTTAAATGATGCAGAAAAGTCACTTAAGAAAATTCAACATTGATTCATGACAAAAACTTTCAACAAACTCGGAAAAGAAGGGAACTTCTTTAATCTGACAAAAAGCATCTACCCAAACCCTACAACTAACATACCTAATGATGAAAGATCATATGTTTTCCTTCTAAGATCTGGAATAAGACAAAGATATCTTCTCTCTCCCCCTCCTATTTAATTTTGTATTAAAGGTCCTAACCAGTGCAATAAGAAAAATAAATAAAAAGCATACAGATTGAAATGGGACAAATGGAACAGTCTATCCACAAAGAATATGACTGTCTATACAGAAAATCCCAAAGCAGCTACCAAAAACAGCCACTAGAACAAATGAGTTTATCACAGCAGCAGGATAAAAGTTAACATTTAAAAATAAATTATATTTCTATATGTAGCAATGGACAACCAGAAATTAAAATTTTAAAATAGTATCATTTACAAAAGCACCACAAATCATCAAATATTTAGATATAAACAAAAAATGTATAAGATCAACATGATAAAATGACAGACTATTGTTGAAAGAAATCAAAGAAAATCCAAGTAAATGAGATACACCATATTCATGGATTGCAAGATTCAATATTGTTAAGATGTTAATTTTCCCCAAAATATATCTATAAACTTAGTCACACATTCACCATCAAAATTGCAGCAGAATTTGTTGTACAAATTGACAAGCTGATTCTAAAATTTACATGGAAAGGCAAAGAAACTAAAATAGCCTAAAAATTTTTCAAAAGGAATAAAGTTTGAAGATTCATACTATTCTAATTTCTAGACTTACAGTAAGATTACAGTAATCAAAACAGGCACAGAGTTCAATGGAAGAGAACAGAGTCCAGACACATGGTAAACCGATTTTTCCCAAAGGTATAAAAAATTTTTGGATTAGGTCTGAGAGAAATATGCTTCTTTCCTGTGGCACTAAATCAGAAGTTGCAAATGCTGACTTCTTTACCCTGAAGATTTTCTCTTTACAAAGGTGTTAAAATGTTTTAGGGGGAAAAAAATGAACAGTAAATGTCAAAGGGAGTAAATAAAAAGAAAATTAACATTGATAGAAAATGCCATCTTAAGAATAACATAAAAATATGCTGGGTTTCAAACTTTGCACACTTCTAGATTATTAAAGAGACAAGAGTTGAGGGCATAACTGTCATCTCAAAAGTATGTAATAAACCTGAATAAGAAATTGAAGGTTTGCCGACAACATCAAGATAAAGCATTCCTATCTATTTTCTTTATATAAGGAATTTTCCACAAGCTTTTAAAACCAAAAAATCAATGAAGGACATGATAAATCATTATTCCTTGGTGATGAGAAGAAAGATGGGGGGGGTAGTAGTGTACCATATGATAAACTGAGATGGCGGTAAAAAAAAAAAAAAGCAAACTAGCTGTTGAGAATAAAAAAACAGAATAACACAAAATACACTTGGGCAAATAAAAAGTTTACACCCGATATCACTTACTGTCCTTTTAATCGAATGGCTGGGAAATATTCCCTCTTCCCTCCCCAAACTCGAACCTTCAACAACCAGAAAAACTTAAAGGGTTATAGGTGGCAAGGGGATAGCGTGGGAACTGACCTTTCCTATGGTATAAAAGCAACTAAATTCCAATTTTAAGAAACTGGAAGAGAAAGGGGGCGTGGCGGCGAAGAGAAGAGATTTGATGGGGCAAGAGAAGATGATTAGATGATTTCATGGTTCAGGCGGTGGACGAAATTACAAGGACTGGGTGGGCGAGTTTACAAAGCTTAGAGTCAGGTACTGTAGACAAATTAGTCACCCGTAAGACACAGGGGTGGGACAATTATGGATTCGGCACTAGCAAGAGGCAAAACATAGAAAGGAATAGGAATACAGGGTGAACGTCCCTCAAACCTCAGAGCCCAAAACCCCAGGAAACGAGATGACGGGGGGGAATGGAACCAGAAGAGGGGCTGAGGCACCTGGAGCATCTCCAGGACCCAGGTAGGAGGGAGACGGCCGTAAAAAGGGCACGCCCGCCTGAAGCAAAGCAAGAGGGGCCCTCACGGAGTTAAATCCCAGACTCCCGGGGACTGCAGAGGTGTAGGCGGCCAGGTAGGACTCCCGGGTCTCGAGCGACAAGGCACCTCACTCACCTGGTTGGTGACCTGAAAACGAGACAGAGAACACGCTTTAGCGACAAACTGCCCGGGACTGGCTGCGACAGCCCGGCCCTCTCCGCCCCTGCCCGCGGCCTCAGGCCGAGATCCGAGCCGCGCTCACCTCGGGGTTGGCCTCCAGCGGCAGCCAGCGCTGACCCTCCATGGCCGCTCCGCCCGGCCCCTCTCCAGCTCTGACAGCCGCCGCCGCAGCCGCCGCCGCTTCCGCCCCCGCGCGCCCTGACCTGGGACCGTCCAACCCTGTCCCCCAGGGAGGGGCGCCAAGAGACCAAGAAAAGTTTAACAGCACTCTAGCTCCATCCTCGCTCCCTGCCGAACCACACGTAAAGTTTCACGCTTTACGTGAAGATACAATCGGATAGGAAAAGAATGGGGCCAGCTTCCTATCGCAGAAGGGAAAAGAATCTGGATCCATGGCCCTCTCCCCTCACGCTTGGACTCTTCCGAGCCGAACGAGCGCTCCTCTGCCACGCATGCGCCAAGCGCGAGTCTGGGACAGCGTGCTCGCTGCTGCCCTCCCATTCCTGCAGCACCCGCTGGAGACGCTAGGGGGCGCACCGTTGAGTCCTATTCCTTGAGGAAGGGACCAGGGTCGCAGCCCATCCGGAGGCTTCTCCGCCCCAAGCCCGAGGACACCGGAGTCGTGCCCAGAAGTTCCTTTGCCAGGTGCGGAAGTGATGTGTTGGTCTTGTCTGGTGTTGCAGTTCTGTTTGACGAAATATGTCAAGTACCTATTTTGAATCAAACGCTGTTCTAAGTGTTGGGTACACCAAGCTGAGCCCACCGTAGGGTAGCAGAGGTGTACAAAAGAACAAGAATCACAATAAAGTGTAATACTTATAGTGGTAACATGAGGTGTAATGGAACTGCAGAGAAGGACAGCTAAAGGGGGAAGGGAGTGGCCAAAAGGCTTCCTGGAGTAGGTGGACAGCTGGAGTGAGCCCTTAAAAGAGCAGATGTTAGCCCGGCAGAAAGGAGGGTGCTCTGAAGAAGGGAACGTGGGCACTGTGGCTGCAGAGCCTGCAAGACAGAAGGGCAGTGTTTGGAGGTGATGCTGGAGAGATAAGCAGAGACAAATCGGTCAAGACATCTGGGCTTCATTCTGAAAACAGCAGGGAACCCCTGAAGGATTGGAAGCAGGATTTCCATCTCTCTCCTCCACCAGACTGTGAATTCCATGAGGCCTGCAGCAACGTCTTTTTCTAATTCTTCACATTGTTTCCCCAAGGTCTAACCCAGTAGATTCTCAATAAATATTTGAGGCATGAAAGAAATAATCAGATATGCAGAAACACCATTTGTCAATGATGAAGAAAATTTGCCAGAATGAAATGATGAGACTTAATTAAAGTATTAGCCATGGAGACGGGGGTGGGGGTGGGGGCAGGCACAGATTAAAGAGACGGTGTTTAAAGGGGGTATCCCTCTGAGGAGCCCACATTGTCAATGATGACTCCAGAGATTTGACCCCGGGGTAGGGTGCGTGTTACTGCTCTGCACCCAAAAGAGAGCATGCGCGGAGAGGAGCTGTTACGGAGTTAGAAAACAATAATTATACAGAGCTTACTTTTCTTGGAGGACTTCCAGATCTTCCACTCATATTCTTCTGGCTACTCGTCTTCAAATTCCAAGGGATTTCCAATCGATTGGCTCCTCTTTCACCTTAACCATCTGATAGATTGTTGCTATACCCATCCCACTGTGAGTTGGTAAATCTGAAATGTCCAGATCATCTTGGGCAGCCATTGTTGCATAACCACTTGAGTTTCACAGCCAGACTCTTAGTGGCATGCTAGGGGCAGTTTTCCAAATGACTTGCTGTCAAAGGAATGGCGTTGCTCCAGAACCCGGAGGTCCTGCACTGTGACTCTCCTGTTAGGGCTTGTCTAGGACTCCACACTGCACGGACATCTCTAACAACATTGGATCTGCTGTGACATGGGACCATATAGAAGGCAGCTTGCATTCTAGCATGGACTTGCTACAGGGCACTCTCTTGCCCAGGGACCCACTCAAACTGGCAGCTGTCCAGATCACCCAATAAATGTGTCACAGCTGTATTCCCAAATGTGGTGTATGCTGCCTTCAAAAGCCAGAGGCCCACAAAGTGCTCTGCCTCTTCCCTGTTAACAGGAATTGCAAGGTGCAATAGCTTATCTTTCACCTTAGAGAGGTTGTCCTATTATTTCCCAGACCTTTGGCCCGTAAAAACTTTATTAATGCATTTGACCTCTGATTTTAGTAGGGTTTAACTTCCAGCCTCTGGTATGCATGTACCCAACATGGTATCGAGGACAGTACTTCTCAAACTTGAACATGCATACAAATACCTGGGGAATCCGAAATGCAGATTTTGATTCAGTAAGTCTAAGATGGGGCCCAAGAGTCTGCATTATTGGCCCCTATATTTAAATTCTTCCTTTGCCATATAACATTGAAGTTTTTTCTACTAAGGGGCAAAGTAGTGTCAATCCTCATTATTCATGGATTTGGCATTTCAAATTTACCTACTTGCTAAGTAACATTTATTTGTAACCCCCAAATCAGTACTCATGTAACTTTCAAGGTCATTCACAGACATGCGTAGAGTGGCAAAAAAATTTGAGTTCTCAGCTGAGGCCAAGGAAGACAGTGCTCTGCCTTCTTGTTGCAGGTCTTATATTGGAAACTTGTCTTTTCTGCAGTCTATTTAGTACCACATTTCTTTTTACATTTTTTATGCTTTTTTGTTGGTGATTTCACTGTATAAAACAGCCCCAAGCATTGTGCTCATGTCCTATTTTGTGTTCTTAAGCACAAGAAGGCTGTGATGTGCCTTATAGAGAAAATACGTGTGTTAGATACCTTCCTTCAGGCATAAGTTATACTACTGTTAGCCCTGGGATCAGTGTTAATAAATCAACAATATATATTACATGTGGAATCTTTAAACAAAAATACACATAAAAATGTATTTATCTGTTGATGAAAATGTGACTAGAGGCTCACAGGAAGCTAACCTGTTTCCCCTAGGAGCAATAGTTCAGTATTTACTAATTCTGTGTTCATGGTTAACTTTATAATGAGAATCAACTCTTTGTTTCCCCACTCCTTAACATTGAGTTCACCATGTGACTTGTTTTGGTCAATAAAATGGGGCAGAAATAACATGCCAGTTCCAAGTTCAGGCCTTAATAGCTTCTGCTTGCAGTTTGTAATTCTAGCATGACTTTGAGGAGAATGTGCTTGGACAAGCCTGCTGGTCCCAACAAGAGACTAAGAGACACCTGGAGCGCAGCAGAACCACCTCAGCTGAGCCCAGCAGCCGTTGGCCAAACCACTGCTAACCTCCAAGACATGTGAGCTAAATAAATGTTTGCTTGTCCTATGACATTGGGACTTGGTGGAGGGGCTTTTTGTACACAGCAACAGCTAATTACTCTGTCTGCCTAAAGTTTTAGTAATCAAGTTCAAAGTAGTCAGCTAATTGATACACCTGCCCCAAATTCTAATAACCAAATAAAAAGATGTGCCTGTACCTCCAAAAAATGTCATTTCCTTCATGACTAAACTCATAGGTCATTTTTTTTCAGCAACTGTTAAAAATTCAGCAGCTTCTATTCAAAAACATCAGGAAGTTTTTTGATAAATTGATTTTTGATGTCTTAAGAAAAGTACTTGCGACTCAAACTGCTCTTATAAGGTTACTATTGTTTATTATTCTGAGGTATCTGGCAACTTCTCCAACCTTGAACTGAAGTAAGCAACACTTTTGTTGTAGTTACTCAAGTCTATTATATGGTTGATTTGTAAGAACATGTGGAATCTTGGTCATTCCTCCAATAACCCGTATTTACCTTACTGATACAAGTTTACAATCTGCTGTTCCCTTTCCATGCTTATTTCCACTCCTGGTAACTTTTTGTTATGCCAAATCACAGCATAATCTTTTTAAAAGGCATTTCAAATGTCATTTAAACATAGTATGTACGTATACAGCCAACAATACCCATAACTCAAAAGAAGTGTTGAACAGCCATGACCAAGTTCATGCACACACTTGCAAAAATGACTGAGTAACACCTGCTGCCTGGCTCCCTGCCACTGTAAGGAGCCATGTGATGCAATGTGCTGTATGATTCTGAGAAGTCAAATGAAAAGAATATGAGTTTATTCTTTTTTTGGTCTTTTTTTGGGGGGAAGGTAATTAGGTTTACTTGTTTTCAGTGGAGGTACTGGGGATTGAACCCAGGACCTCATGCATGCTAAGCATGCTCTCTGCCACTGAGCTATACCCTCTTCCCAACATTTGGTATTTATATAACATCTGACAATCAAATCAGTTTGTCATCACAATCATAACCAGTCCAAGGAAAATCTAGGAAGAGGCCCCACCCAGCTTTCCCTCTGGCTGGGGATAAATTTCTCTACATGCCTGTAACTCATTCATGGCACACCACCATTATTACTCTCTATTTTATATTATTTATCTTAAAAGGAGTGTGTTAAGCTGACTTCATGCTGTATGTATATGTACCCTGTCATCTGCCTTTAGCCTGTGTCACACTAGCAAAAAAAAAAAAAAAAATCCTAAAACATAGCCTTTTTGCACAGCTTATCAAAACCTTATATAAGTGGCCCTCATCTGTCCATAGTATGGATTAAAAACTGTCCCTGCCTCGATCAGAAATCGTGACTTCCATAATATTGTTGTGTTTCTATAGCCAGGCACTTAACCTACTTACATCTCATTTTTTTAATGGGAGTCTATAAGGTCCCATTAAGCCAAAGGTTAAAAACTATGCCTTGCAGGTTGCAGGTGAATGTATGAATTGGCCAGAAGAAGGTGGGACAGTGACAAAATGGAACATGTAAAACCTACCTATATGCATTCCATTTCCAGTATAGTTTGTTTTATTTTCTGTGTTGGTTTTGTTTTAAATATGTGGGTAGGTAGGCCAGATTTGGCCCCAAAGCTAAGAATTTGGGTCCTCTGCTTTAAGTTCTAACATCTCTATGATTCCAGGATCAGTAACCATGCTTCATTCCAGTTCTGCATTTTTGCTTATGCTGCCCATAGATGACCACCATATCCACTCCCCCCAACACCATCATAACACACACACACAAACACACACAGACTCACCTATATTCTTGAAGAGCCTGGAGTACAAATAGAACATTCAGTTAGCACAAGGCATCTGGAAAAGGATTTCAACAGGTACACTGGGAGTTCTGAATCCCTCTGGATCTCTCTGAAATTAGATTTCAGACTAAATTAAAACCAGAATTTGAAGTCTTACCTATTAGCTAGGTGATCCTGCTTAACATTCCTGAACTTCCATTTTCTCAACTTCAAAGTGGAGATAATGTGTGATCTGGATAACTTGTGGGTTCTTTTGAGGATTGAATATCATGGTGATGAGAGTAGGGACTAGTATTTATTGAGTACTTATTGTGTTCAGGAACTTTGCCATGTGCTTTACAAATGTGATCTCATTTAACCTTAGTGGCTTAAAACAACACAAATTTAGTATCTTACAGCCTGAAAGTCAGAGTCTGAAATGTGTCTCACTGGGCTAAAATCAAGGTGCTGGTACGTTTGTGTTTCTTTTGGAAGCTATGTGGAAGAATCTTTTTTCTTTTCTTTTCTAGCTTCTAGAGGCCACCTGCCTTCCTTGGTTCTCCTCCTTCCATCTTCAAAGCCAGCAATGGCCTACTGAGTCTTTCTCATATTATTTCACTTTCTCCCTGACACTGATTCGTCTGCCACATTTAGGACCTTGTGATTACACTGGGCGCACCTGGGTCACCCAGGAACATTTCCTTATTTTAAGGTCTGCTGATTAGCAAACTTAAATTCATCCGCAATCTTAACACCTCCTTGCCATGTAACATAATATTCACAATCTTCTGGGAATTTGGACCTTGGTGTCTTTGGCAGGAGACCATTATTCTGCCTATTACACCTATTGATTATATAATGCAGTATAGTGTCGTAAATGTGTTTAAGGGACATCTGTTGTTTTTGTTTCCCCAGCATCTCTTCATCCAAATTTTGCTGCATTATCTTCACTTCTATATCTTGTAGGCTGCATCTTTTCACCCCTTTTGCTGCTAGTGACTCTGCCAATCACAAAAGTCTACCTCTTGTGGCCACAGTAGGGGGAATAAGAAAAAATTGTAATGCACCACCCAACACCCAGTATTGGGCCAATGGGGTGGTGTATGAGAGTCCCTTGCTGACATTTGAGATGGAAGAGAAGCTTCCTCTTTCCCCTTCAGTCATGAGCCATAGGCTGTGACCCTGGAGATGCTGGTGGTCATATGTCCATAGGCACAAACCCCTCCCCACAACATATAAAGAAGACTAAGAGAATGAAGCCAACACACAGAAGGCCAGATCGCAACTGAGCAACAGAGATTGGGCCCTTTTGCTATTCAAATCTCACAGTTCTGTGATATTACTAAGGCTGGCTCAACCTCTACATTTCAGAGGCCACCCCTGTGAGACGATCATTTCTGCTATTTTGCTCAGGCTAGTTTGAGTTGAATTTATATCACATGACACGAAAAAAGCCCTAAAATAAAAGCCTAGATTGAAATCTTATTTGCTTCATGTGCCAATTTTGTTTTCTCCAACAGACAGTAACTCTTGTGAGATTAGAGTTCATGCCCTAGTTCTGTGGACGTCCCCCTCCTACACACCTGACAGTACTAGGTTTGTTGTAAGAGCTCCAAAAGCATGTTCAGATTTATATACCCTACTTACATGACATCAGATAAAAATAAAACCAAAGTGATGCCTACGCATCCTTAATATAGCAGTTTTTTGGACTCTATTTATAAAATCTGTTTTTTCCAAGTCTGAGCTTGCGTAAGTCTGATCTTTTGTAAGATGGAGGTCTTAAAAATAAGCAGTTGATCACATGTGTTACTGGCGTGTCAGAAGCACAAGAACAAGAGTAACAATTGGCAGAGACTGGCCTAAACACTACTGACGTTTTACTCTCCCCAAATTGAATCAGAAGATCTTTGGGAAGGGACGTTCACATCTAATTTAAATTTAAAAAAAAAATTTAAAAGAATGCATGAAAAATACAGACAAATACAAAAATTAATTTTTAATACGTCTTTTCAGCTTTTGGCAGCACCTTTATATAGTTAAGATTTACATATGTGTGTATGCATGAGTGTGTGTGTGTGCGCACGCACAGTCCTCCATGGAACACAATCTATGGCAGCCAAGGACTACAGAGAAATATCCCCTGATAAACAGAATGGGTGCACTGGCCAGTGTCCTATCTTTTCATCAGACTTCCATAGGAAAGAAATAATTTAATTCATTCAGGGACTATGTTTTTAAGCTAACTAGTACTTTTAATCAAGTCCAATAACCTTGAGGACGTGGCTATTTTTTGGCATAGATTCTGAGTGCTACGTGCCAAACACAGTTCTAAGGGCTTTACATACGTTACCTAACGTAATTCTCGAACAATCATATGGAGGTACTTGTGGTAGGCAGAATATTAAAAGATGCCCTGCTCTTCAAAATTATTATCCCCTGTTATTGAGTCAAGCGGTAATCTAGGTTCTGTTCTGAAGGGACTTCGCATATGTAATCAGGGTCATGGACCGTAAAATATGGAGGTCATCCTGGATTTCCTTGGTATGCTCAGCCTTATCATTTGAGACCTTAAAAACAGAGAACTTTCTCAAGCTTGCGTGGTGAAAGAAGATAGAGGAGACATGATGTGAGAGTGATTCTCATGAAGTGAGAGTGATTCAAAGTGTGAGGAGGACTTGGTCTGGCATCAGTGGCTTTGAAGATGGTGGAAGGTAGCCACAAGCCAAGGAATGCAGATAACCTCTAGAAGCTGACAGCCCTCATCCAAAAGCCAGCAGAGAAATGGGAACTGCATTTAACTGAGTCTGGCAGCAACCTGAAAGCAGATTCTCCTCCAGAGCTTCCAGGGAGGGAGCAATGCAGTCCCAACAACACTTTACCCGCGTGGTTCTAGATTAGAGACTAAAGAGACAGCGTAACTAAATTCAACAAGTGGTTATTGATTAGATTCCAGTAGTGGGTAGGGTAGGGAACAGTTTTAAAGAATATTGTTAAGGAATATTAATAACTGAGGAAATATGAATTTGGTCCATGTGTTAGATAATAGTATTTTATTAATATTAATTTTTCTGAGTGTGATAGTTGCGATTATTTAGGAGAATGCCCTTGTTCTCAGGAGTTACATGCTCAAGTATTTAGGGATGATGTGTCATTATTATGTATGCAGCTAGAGTTAAGGCAAATGTGTACAAATGTTAAGTTGGTGTGTGTAGATACAGGCTATAGGGATGTTCATTTAACTATTTTTGCAACTCTTTTGAAAAAAATTTCAAGTTTTTCATGATAAAAGTTGGCGGGGAAAACTGCTTTGGATATTAAGTAAAATTATTTTGAGATGAGTAGGAGGGAAATGGGAGAACCAGATGGGAAGGTATGGCTGCAGTTAGGCTGAGGGCTGGCGTGGCAGTAGGGATAAAGAACAGAGCCAGACGGAATAGAAAAAAGCATCCACCCCACCCCCAGCTAGGCCAGTGCAGTGAATCCGAGTGACGGGAGCAAATTATAAAACCATAGGTCCCACAGGCATCTCCTTCGCACGACAAACTTCTACGGAGAATAGGGAGAGGTGGTCCAGCTGCTTTCAAACTCGGTTAGTATCACTGCACGCAAGTCGGTGCCGCCTCAAATCTGCGCTTGCGCAGAGGGCGCTGCGGGGGCGTCAGACTGGAACAGTCCACGTCTACGGGGTAAGTAGGGGGAGGAGACACCCTAAAGTTAATCGGTTATTCCATTCAAAAGGTATCTGGCAAATCTTAGGACCTTTTCCCTTGTATTATTTTTTGTCGTTACTGATCAGCTCCAAAAAACCTGATGTTTAGTTGAGACTAAGGATGAGTTTCACACAGATGTTTGTTCCGGGCCCCTACGTCGGCTGCGTGCGCTGGGCCGCAAGGGGCGGGAAGCGGAAGCGGAAGTGTTTGTGGCCCCGGAGCGTCCACCTCCGTGGGTGGTGGGAGCCCCTGGACCCCGCTATGGAGGGGTCTAGTGAGCCGCTGCTGGATGCTAAATCCAAGGTAAGAGCTGGCCTGTAAGGTTGTGGGGCAGCGTGGCTCCGGAGCGAGAACGAGCATTCCGTAAATGTTGTTTTCTGCTTTTATTTCAGGTCACCAACCAGGTGAGTGAGTGGCCACCTTGCTCTGTCCTCAGCCGGCCTCGGGGCGGGGGAAGGGGCGGGCGGCAGCACCTGGCCCTCCGCTCACCTCTCGCACCCGCAGGACCATGCCACGGTGTCCAGGGCTTGTGTCCGCGAGTCCGTATCTTTCATCCTTCCAGCCTGCGTTGCTCCTGAGATGGTAGCCACTCCCATTGTAATGTAATCTCCTCTACCCACTCCAGGCCAAAGAGTACAGACCCAGTATTGTTCTTCCTTGATTAAGCGCCGTTGATTCGACACTAGGTACACAGTATTTTCTAAAGTGATATGTAGAGATGAGGAATTATTAAAATTTACAAAGATAGCACTGCAGACGTTTTCTTAGTCTTTAAAAACCAGTTATTTTGAAGATACAGAGTTTACCTCTTTAACCTTTCAATGTATATTTTTTATGCTTGGAATAAGAATTAGAATTTCTAAATATATCTTAGGACCGCTTCTTTGTTTCAGGTGTTCTTGTGTTTTTTTTTTTTTTCAGCTATTGAACTATTTTTAGACAAATGACTTGTAACACTTCCCAGAAGAAGAGTACTCAAACTAGAATATTTTGAGGACAGGAGTTACCCAGGACCACAAAGTATTAGAAAGGGCTGAGATAAATAATGAGAACATAGAGGCTGAGAGATGTCCATTGACTACTCTGTGACATGTCTCCAGCTGATCTTGCTGTTTTTGAGGATTCCTGGGAAGTAGGGGGAACTCAGAGAGATAGTAATCAACCCCCTATCTGGCTTTGCTCAGAGTAGTTGCTCAGTAACTTTGATTCTATCTCTCATAAGTCATCTTACCCATTTACTTACGTTAAGTCATATGTTTATTTGAGTAAGGTATCCTGACACTGTATTATGCTAGATTACAGGTTTTTAAAAATTAAACCTTTTGTGCAGGGTGTAGGGGGAAGTGTGTTTAAAACAATACAAGTTTATTCTTACAGTTTTGGACGTCATATGTCCGAAATTAGTCTTGTGTGACTGAAATCAAGGTGTCAGCGGGGCTGTATTCCTTCTGGAGGTTTTTGGGGAGAATCTGCTCCCTTGTCTTTTTCAGCTTCTAGAGGCTGCCTGCATTCCTTGGCCGTGACCTGTACTTCATCTTCAAAGCACATTCCAGCCTCTGTTACTGTCATCATGTCTCTTTCTGCTACCATCATCATATTACCGTTTCTGATTCTGACCCTCCTGCTTCCCTCTTCTAAATCCCAACTGGATAATCCAGAAAAACCTCCCCACATCAAGTTCCTTAATTTAGTCATAGCTACAAAGTCTGTTTTGTCCTGTGAGATAACATAGTCACAGGTTTCAGGGATGTGGACATCTTTAGGGTCTCATTCAGCCTAATCTGTATCCATTCTGTGCAGTCATTCACATGTTAAACAATTGTTTGCATAGAAAAAGCCTAGATAATTTACAGACTGTTAGAATTAATATGAGAGTTTAGCAAGGTAATTCAATTGTTTTTCTACAGTTCAGACACAGAGAGTTGAATAATATTTTTTAAAGAAGTAATTTACATTATTAATAAAGAAACTGTAAAGTACTTTGCAATAAATCTAACAAAAGATGTTTAACACCTCTATGAAGGAAATTATAAAAAGTGATAGACTTCCAGTTTCTATTTAAGCATGTAAAGAGCTTAGAAATTATCACTGTCTTAAAAGCAAGTAAAAACTGAACAAACTGAAAAATCAGTAACTTTTCTAGGATCCATCAGAGAGATGGGGTCACAGGGCACTGCACCCCAGTTGGAAAGACAGGTAAATACAGAGAATCACAACTTAACAGAAAACTCTGAAAACGAATGCTGGCGTAGGGAAACCTAAACTGTAATTGACAAATTGCTGGTAACTTAGTGTGGACAATTAGAGTTAAAATTTCAGGGACCCTCCCTAATCATTATGGGGGCTCACACTTTTGTTAGTTTCACCTCCAGGAACTCCTGAATTGAACATTTTTTATTTATGGTTCATGAAGTGTTTTTTAGTATAATACTACTAGATGAAAATTATGTGTATTCAGTATTATAGGGGGAAAGCCTTGACCTAGCTATAAATCATTTCTGTTTGTAGCTTTTTATATGTACCAGATATAGCTAATTTTTAGGGCTAATATTAGTTTGAAATCCTTGAGCTATGATACCTTCTCTTTTTCTTTAAATGTTTCTCACCAGTATATGAATGAGCAGGGTTAACTGGGACCGCAACTCCAGTTCACAGTGAGTTCACAACCTTCGTACAATCCCCTAGCATACTGTTTTCTCTACCATTAAAAATATTCTCTATATTCACCTTGCTGCCGCCTGAGTCCAAGCCACCATCCCCTTGCTTAGGTACTGTAGTAGGCTCCCAATTGGGTCTCCTTTTCCTTCTTAAACTTAATGCCCTATCCAGCAACCTGGAGGATACTTGCGATGTAAGTTAGACCAGGTATTTCCCCACTTGAAGCCTTTTCAGAGATTCCTTTCACATTAGAAAGAAGTCTTAAATACTTTCATTGGCCTAAAGTCCCTTCAAAAACTGATTCTTAGCTTCCTGGTCTGTCCTCTTACTCTGCATTTTTTTTTAACAAACTACAACTTCTTTATCTATTTATTTGTTTATTCTTTGTCTTCCCCACCAGAATGTAGGTTCCTGAGGTCAAGAGCTTTGTTTTATTCTTTTCTACATCCCCCATGTCTAGAACAGTCTTATTTAGTAAATACTTTCTGAATATTGAGGCATAAAGAGATAGTAACTTGTCCTAAACCACAGTGGTTGGAAGGTAGCAGAGCTAAGATTCAAACTCAGGTCTGACTTCAGAGTCTGAGCTTGTTAAATTTATCAAACCATATTTCTATGTTGTCCAGCACCACAGGTCAAAGATTGTTCATTACTTCGCATTCTGATACTCATACTCATTGTTTTGAAGCAATTCACAATGCTTGTAGATGTCTAATTAGGACTCCTTATCATAGATGATTGTTCCTATTGTCACATTTATTGCTTTCCTTCTTGCTAGTTTTATAGCATAAATCAAAAGAAAGATGTTTTATTGACACAATGTCTAGTGCCAAATTCCCTCTTCCCATTTGTGAGACATAGTGACTTAAATTTTTGTATAGTTTATGCAATAATTCATAAATGTACGACTGCTTTCGCAATTCATACGTGTTTTGAGTAAAATAGAAAAATCAAAGTTGACCAGAGTTTCAGACTTGAGTCACTTGGAGAATAGGGATCATGAGTCGAAAAAAATGAGAATGAAAAACATTTTTGAGGGAAGGTGGTATTTGTGTTATGTTGTGGGGAAGTTGTAGTGTGAACTTACTAGTAGTGAATGTGTTTCATGGGAAAGGCTTTCTTTTTCTGTGTTATTTTTACTAGAGGAATTAACACTAACCAAATAATGAAAATTTTTTGATTATTTGTATTTGCTTAAATTTCTGTAAACTAATGTAGGTCAAATTACATAGTTTGAGAACTTATTTTTGTTAAATCATTTATTAAGTTTATTGACAAAGCTGTTTTCAGATTGCTATGCTTGCCCTGCTTTAGTTATCTGTTGTCACATGACAAACCACCCAAAACTTAGTGACTTAAGACTATTGTTTAGTTATCTCCCATTGATTCTGTGGGTTAACTGGGTTTAGCTGGATGGTGGTTTCTACTCCGCATCATGTCAGCTGGGGCTTAGGTCATCTAAGAGCCTAATTGGGCTGGAAGTGAAGAGGGCTCACTTATGTGCTTGTGATGGCTTGGGGTGAGGACTCAGCTAGACCTGGTAATTGGAGTCAGTTGGTTCTCCTTCACATGGCTGCTCACATGATGGTGACTGGATTCCAAGAGGGAGGGTCCCAAGAGCCAGTGTTCCATGAAGAAGGAAGCAGATTCTTCCAGTTCTCCTAAGATTTGGGCTCAAAGATTCCAGAACACCTTTTCAGCCATATTCTACTGGTCAGGGCAGTCACAGGGACAGCTCAGATTGATGCAGAGGGAAATAAGCTCCACTTCTTGATGTGAGGAGTGACATGTATGTACAGAGATGGGTAGAATTAGTTGTTGGAGGATCTCTTTGAAGACCAGTTACCATATACCCCAGAACTTCTAAACATACTAGTTCAGTAAAAACTCATTTGAGCCGTCACCTTGTATCAGATAATATTCTAGTAGATTCAGCAGTAACTGATTGATAATGCCCCTGCTCTCTTGGAGTTTGTATTTCCTTGGGGACTCAGGTAATGAATAAGTAAACATGATAATTTTAAATACTGATAAGTGCTATGAAGGAAATCAAAGTATGGATGAAGGTGTCCTTAAACAAGATGAGGAAGGCTGATGACTTAGCAAAGGTAGTACACTTATGAGATCTAATATGAATTCTCAAGTAGAAATTTGCTAATAACTCATGCTATAGCCAATTTCTACATTTATAAAGTACTTAGCACAGAGTATAGCACAGCACTCTCCGATAAAACTTTCTGATGATGGCAATGTTCTGCATTGGCCATATCCAATATGGTAGCACTAGCCATATATGGTTCTTGAGCACTTGGCTGGTGAGACTAAGAAACTGAATTTTTAGTTTTATTTATTTTAAGTTAACTTAAATAGTCACATTTGGCTAGTGAGTACTGTATTGGACAGCTCAGGTCTAGCCTATAGAAGATGCTAAAAATTCTTGCCCCTAATCCTAGACCTGTCTACTTTCTTGACCTACTAGAATTTAGTTTAATTCTGAGCGGTAATCATATTTCAGCTCAGGATACAGAAAAAGGCATGGAAAATGGAATCAGGCAAATTTGAATTTGAATACCAGCTCTACTAGTTTTATATCCTTGGATGAGTTTAGTCAGTCTTTTCCTCATAACCCTTTTGAGAGAGATTAATCTGGGCATAACACTTAACATTCTTTCCATTTGAAAACTCATTTAAAAAGGAGAGAACATGAAAGTGTATTTTGTGATTCTAGCTATAAAAATTACATACAAATACTAGAAATTAGAAATAGGCACTCAGGAATATGTACATATTTTTAGAATGCTAGAGTTGTACACAGTTATTTTTCTAATTTTCTCCTATATTATGATATAAAAAAATAAAAATTAAATTTAAATTAAAATGGCCTTGAATTTTTTTCTTTATAGGTAGTTTTTATAGTGATGTTTTTATGTTACTAATAACTTCAGCTTCTGTATCAACTAATTTTTATTGTGACAGACTACAGCTAATTTCTTTGTTTACCTTTTCACCTGTGTTTGCTTTCTGATTATTTTTCTCCTTTGTATTCATTTTTCTTCTGGGAGTTTTCATATTCTTTTTGCTACTAGCTTTTTTTTTCTCTGTATGTTTACCTTTTTAAATCATTTTCATCCAACAACAATTTTGAGGCTACATTACTTCATTCTTAATATTCTCCATAGTGATGTGTGCTCTATTCTGATTTTTTGTTGTTTTTTTTTTCTTTTTTTCTTTTTTTAAAAATATCCTATGCAATTAATTCCTATTTCAGACTCAACCACACTTATTAGAAGGTTTTCTTTTAATTTGCATTTAAATGTTCAGTTTAGAATTTGGGAAAAACTCTCATCCCATAAAGCTAATCCCAGCTCTCTTTTCCCCATGAATACTAACTTTGCACAGTAAGTGACAACTCTCCTTAACTGCCCCACTGCCAGTTTCACCACTATAATGGCCATTGAATTCCAGCATACTGTGTTCCTTCTTTGCTTTTCTGCTTGAAATGTTCTAGGTAATCCAGAGTTTTATTTCAGACTTTGAATATCAAATAAGCAATGTTTTACTCTACCATTTTACTGTGGACATTGAAAATGGAACTTCTTGCATCAAGGAATTGTACAGGCTAATATGTTTTAAGAAGTTTTCAGTTAAATTTTTGAATATTTTCACTGAACTGATATAAAAAATTATCCCTAGTCATGAAATCTCTGAACTCTGTTCTTGGATTTTTAATCACTTATTAAACATTCCTATTTAGATATTCCTTATCACTGCTTGATAATACCTTCAGACTTAAAATATATAAAGTCCCGATTGATAGATATTAGTATTTTCCCAGTCATCTGGACTCAAAATTTTACAGTTGTCTTTGTTAACAACCTTAACTCTGAAGACAATTGTCAAAGCCTAATGATTCATTCTTCAGAGGATTGGCTTAAACTTACCTTTCACCACCTTTGTTCTGGCACTTAAAACCTCATTCCTGGATTGTTATGTTCTGCCACCAGATGAATGTTTTTAAATTGGTAAAAATCGTACCATTCTCTGAACTCCGAAACATTCAGTGAGTACCCACTGGCTATAGGAAAAGTTTAAATGACTTAGTGTTTTCCGTAATAAGGTGAAGTACAGTTGACCCTTGAACAACACAGGGATTAATCCATGTATAATTCATAGTTGACCCTCCATATCTTAGGTTCCTCACATACGTGGATTCAACCAACTGCAGATTATGTAGTACTGTAGTGTTTACTATTGAAAAGTGTCCTTGTGTAAGTGGATCCCTGCAGTTTAAACACACATTGCTCAAGAGTCAACGGTAAACGAGAGTATATTGAAAACTCATACAATTTGCAAAAAAATTATTAGCCTCTTGATTCTTGATCTCTTGTCAGCTTTATTTTCCATACTTCCTTGTAAGAGCCTTTCTCTTTAAGACAGATAGATGTTATGTCCCTCAGCCAGATATTGACTGTTTTCTTCTCAAGTTGGTTCAGCTTAATATTTATTAAGCATTTATTCTTTGCTAGGTGTGTATGGAATATATAAAGAAGACACATTTTTCCCTGTCAATTTCAGTTCTGTTATTCCTCAAAACTGAGCTCTATTCCCTCTAACGCTTTCTCTTGATCAACTACCCTGTAGTAAATGTTTCCTTTCAACCAGAAATATGGAACTCACTGATTTATATCCTCCCCTCCCCTGCTTTATATACGAGACAGCGTATGTACCAAAACATGTATAACATATGAACTGCATAATGAATAGTTTTTTCCCATTTTGGTGAGATATAATTGACATATAACTGCATAATGACTTGACATACATATACTTCAGAATGGTCACCACAATATATTTAGTTAACCTCCATCTCCTCAAATAGTTATCCCCCCAAAAAAAAGAGTAATTTATAAGTGAACATCTGTGTAACTGCAACCAAAACTCAAGAAACAGAGCATTACCAGTACCCCAGAAGCCCACCTCATGCCTCTCCCCAGTCAAACCTCTGCTTCCCCTCCTCCCTAGAGGTAACCATTATCCTTTTGTGATAATCATCTTCTTTATAGTTTGGCATGTGTGTATGCATCCCTAAACAATATTGTATTTCCTATTTCTCAAGTTTAAGTGAAAGGACTCATAAGTTTTGAACTTGTTTCTTTCAAGAGTTTTGGTTTTAAATGCACCTGAAGTTCATTCATTTTCATTGCTGTACAGAATCTCATTTATCCATTTTATTACTGATGAACATCTGGGCTGTTTACAGTTTAGGGCTATTATGAATATAGCTGCTAGGCACATTCTACTATAAGTATCCTGTGTACATATGCACAAGTTTTTCTAAGTTATCCCTAGTAATTAAATCTCTGGATCACAGGATATTCATAATTTCAGTTTTACTAAGTAAAGCCAACTTTCCAAAAGATTGGCCCAATTTAGACTTCCATCAACAGCCCTGTGACACATCCTTCATGCCAGTTTTGGAATTTTCAGATTTAAAATTTTGACATTCTGTGGGGAGGGTGTAGCTCAGTGGTAGAGTGCATGCTTAGCGTGCGCAGGGTCCTGGGTTCAATCCTCAGTACCTCCTCTAAAAATAAAATAACCTAGTTACCTCCCCTCACCAACAAATTAAAAAAAAAAACAATTCTAATAAAATTTTGACATTTTGATAGGTGTATAGCAGTATCTCATTGTGGTTTAGATTTGCATTTCCCTGTTTCCCGTTCATATGTTTATTAGCCATTTGTAGTTCTTTTATTGTATGCCTATGATTTTTTCTCTATTTTTGTATGGGAAACATTTAAAATGCATCTATGTGATTTTTTACTTATTAAAGATGATAACCTTTTTTTAGCACCAGCCTAGCCTTCATGCTGTGGCTGATTGGCCTAAAGCCAGTCTGAAGACAGGAGGAAGTTTTGGTCCTTATGCTGATCCCGCAATTCATTAAAATTTTTTTATTAATAAATAAAGCCATTTGCCCACTAAGCATTAATTTGGCAGCAAAAGATATTAGTCAATAAACAAGTCCTTTTTTGTGAGTGCTTGCTATGTACTCTGTACCCACCTAAGCTTTGGGAACAAGAATCAAAATTCCTCCACTCATTGTCTTTTATGTTTTAAAGTCGGTATTAAGAGCTGCATTTATCCAGCCCTGTTTTATGCCATAGCAACCCTGAACAGTCATTGCAAAGAATTAGCTAAAAAGTATTGAGGCAGCCAATAATCAATAAGCATGTCATCTTTGGAGTCAAACAGACTTTGGTTTCAGTTAGGAGTCCAGAAATGTGTGACCCTGTGTGTATTATATAAATGCTCTGAAATTCTGTTTTGTCATCTGCAAAATGGGAAATAATAGCCTATAATACTATGATGATTCAGTGAGGCATTTAATACATGTAAACTGCATAGCACATCACCTGACAGGTAGCCATCATCAACTGTGATGAAATCTAAAACCACCTATCACCAGGATTTATGCTAGTGTGAGGTCTCAGGTCAAGGACTGTGGTGAGGAAAGAAACTGGAATGGTTCCCATGTGTCTCAATCAAATATGAAGACGGTATATAACTCATCTTCTTTTTTAGGACTTTTGGGCTGTGAAATAGAGGAACAGAAAAGTGAAATAAGAGATGGTCCAAAACATTTGGAACCTCCTAAGTACAGGAGCAAAAGAAAAGGAAAACCAGTACTGCCATACTTACCTGTTACACATCCAGTGGAGATTTTGGTGTTTTTTTTTTTTCCCCTTTTGTAACTATGACAATATTGTTTTCCTACTCTATTTATAGCCCTTATTACCTCTCTCCATGTTCCTTTGATGAGTATCCCCCTAGCAATATTAAAATGAAGACATTTTCTTTTATTATGATTGGCATTGAAATTAAAAGTTGAATATGAGAGCAGTAAAATTGAATAAATATCTGCATTCAGGGAAATATTATAACTGATGTTTTGTATTGTTTCATTACAGCTTCTAGACTTTCAGTGGAAGCTGGGTATGGCTGTGAGCTCGGACAGTTGCAGGTCACTTAAGTATCCTTACGTTGCAGTGATGCTCAAAGTGGCTGATGATTCAGGCCAAGTAAAGAAAAAGTCCTTTGAAATGACAATTCCACAGTTTCAGGTTTGTAATTTAACTCATTCAGTTTTAGTTCATTGCTCTGTAATTGCTGCTTAAAAATATATATATAAAATCTCTTTTAAGAGAAAAATTTAACTTTTTATTTGCAAGTATTTTGATGTGCTTTTCATTTGTTAATACATACAAAAGATCTGGATTTGTTTTCTTTGGGAATTTGATAAGTTATTTTCAATATTTTCAATATAATCTGAATTTGTATACTGTGATATTAGATCACTTTCTCAGTGCTCACCTTTAGTATATTTAGGAAATCTGCATCTTTTCTAGCAGGATATTTACTTTGCATTTAACTCTTTTATTCTTCTTAGGCTTAATATTCAAGAATGATTAAGCTAAATGGATCTTGCGTTTGAATTGTATTGACACTGAATTTTCTGACTAATAATGTTTATAAAATGCAGATCAGACCATTTGATGACTAATTTTATCTGTGAGGAATGTGAGTAACTTAATAGTTTATATTTAGAATCATGTTATATATATTACCATTCTACCTCTTCTGTAAGCAAGGAAGAATTAAAGGAGGTAGATGAGAAATCAGATTTTCTTTCATTTTTTAATTTTATTTATTTTTTAAACATCTTTTATTGATTTATAATCATTTTACAATGTTGTGTCAAATTCCAGTGTAGAGCACAATTTTTCAGTTATACATGAATATGTATATATTCATTGTCACATTTTTTTCTCTGCAGATTTTCTTTTAAATGTACATACAGGGAAATTCTTTGTCATGGGCTGATTTAACTGACCTTAGAGTTTTTGTTTGCTTTGATCCCTTTGGTGAGTGAATAGATAGGAATCCTTCCTTACAGCAGTTACTACTTTAAGAAAAGTCAAGTACTCTTAAAAAAAAAAAAAAAAAAAAAAAAGCTACCATAGTGAATGGAATGGAAATATAATGAGAATTCCTTATAGAACTAAAAATACATTGGTCCCAGGCTTCTTTTTTAAGAAAAGCCTCTCATATATCACTTTCGGATGCTTTTGATCTCTTTTACAAACTTCATTCCCCCCCAGCTTTATTGAGGTATATTGACAAATAAAAATTGTTTAAAATTCAAGGCATGTGATGTGTTGTTTTGGTATACCTGAAAGGATTACCAGTCAAGCTAACTTACATATCCATCACTTCACATAGTGTGTGTGTTGAGAACACCTGAGATCTCTCTAGCAAATTTCAAGTATTGCATTATTACATTATTATTAGTCACCATACTGTACATTAGGTCTCCAGAACTTACTCATCTTAAACTGAAAGTTTGTACCTCTTGACCAGCATCTCCTCATTTCCCCCACCCGCCAGCCCTAGTAGCCACTGTCTACTCTCTACTGCCATGAATTCCACTTTTTAGATTCTGCATATGAGTGAGATCATGCAGTATTTGTGTTTTGTGTCTGACTTACTCAATTAACATAATGTCCTCCAGGTTCATCAATATTGTCAAAAATAACAGGATTTCCTTCCTTTTTAAGGGTGAGTGGTATTCTGTTGTGCATATATACACACCACATTTTCTTTCTCTCTTCATCTTGTCAGCAGACACTTGGGTTGTTTCCATACCTTGGCTACTATGAGTAATGCTCCGTTGAACATGGGAGTGCAGATACCTTTTTGAGGTGGTGATTTTGTTTCCTTTGAATATATATCCAGAAGTAGGACTCATGGGTTGTATTGTAGTTTTATTTTACAAATTATATTCTAAGGATTTTCTTTTGATTTCTTTCCTTTGAAGCAGGTATTTCTGCTTTCGAACAAGAAAGGGTCACAGATTTAACATTATTAATGCTAATTAGTGTCTTGGGAGAAATTAGGACTTGGTTGAAAGGAAATAAATGTAGTATATTATGATATATGAATAGCTTTCAACAGAATATACAAACCAAATACACTTCAAAAAAGGATGTAAGTTTCAGGCTTTTAAAATTCATAATCCTGGCCTAATTCTTACTTTTCTTTGTAGCATTTGTGCTCCTTGATTTCACCTCTAAATTTTTTTTTCTCGTAGGAAAAGAAAAATCACAAATGGGGCAATTCTTTTAAATATAGTTTTTACACAGCTTAAAGCTAACCAGGCAGAGTCTGTTAGTCACATTACAGGACTGAGAGCCAAGGAACATTCTTTGAGCTTCTAATTTATATCTATCCTGTAGCTGCAGTTTTGACCCTCAGTATATGTTTTATATAGAAATAGTTACTTCCTGCTTTATTCCATAACAGATTTACATATAAATTAAAACAAAATACAGATACTCTTTTAAGTAGTGAAATAGAGAATTAAGTCCAAATAAAAAGGAAAATACCAGGATGTGAATCATAAGAGGGTATCCAATTTGTCTCCTAATTCTTGGCAGGTAAAAGAGAAGAAAGGAAAACAGAATTTGTTTTATCCCTCTTTTATCTGAGGCTTAAAAAAACAAGATGACTTCTACAGGAGAACCACCATACCAGCTAATTTTTTAATTGAAAGAGATATAAACTTCTACCATGTAAGCTATTGTCAGTGTTGAGTCTCTCTTGTAATTGATAAGGCAGCCCCTGTCACTCTGAAACACAGTCTGAATTTTCACTAAATTAAAAACGATTTGAAGCCTGGGAACCAATCTGTTAAAAACAAAACTTCATTGTCTAGGACAGTGCTGGGTATTTAAGAAATCTTTCTGATGTGATCTCAAAGAACTTTGTTGTATGCTTTTAAAAAGTTTAGTTGTGAACTAATTGTCCGACTCTACAATAGTATTTTTGCTTGCTCCAAATTGTACCTGTATGTTTCTTATGGTAACCTTCCAATAATAGTAGTTGAGGATCTGACATTAAAATGCAAACTTAATATGTTTTAGAGCCTCTGCTGGTCAGATGTAATTAAAAGAACTACCTAAATATTCTCTATTAAAACAAAATTAATATTATTTTTCCCCTTTTTCTCCAGAATTTCTACAGACAGTTCAAGGAAATTGCTGCAGTTATTGAAACTGTGTGAAAACTGATTACTTGATTGATGAATTGCTATCATCATTCTAAAATTATGGACTTCACTTTCTGCACCAAAACTGCCTAAGGATCCAGTGATATTTATTGACTGAAAATTATACTTTCGGTTTTTCATTTTTTTAATAATAAAAAATCAGAAAAACAGGTATTGCAAAGTGGTGATCAATACACAACTTTGTGAATGTACTAAGAGCCACTGAATTGAACACTTCAAAGGGTGAACTCTGGTATGTGAACTATATCTTAATAAAAGAATAAATTAGGCAAACAATTGAATGATATAGAAAGCAACAAAAGTTTAAGTATTAGACCAATAGTTTTAAAAATTACTGGTAATGTTACCCATTTTATAAATAAAATCTTATACTGAGTTCTTTATATATAGTCTTATATATAAATGACAGAAGTAATATTTGATTAGGATAACATGACTTTACAAATTCAGTCTTTTGTTATAAAAACAATCAGTGAGAAGAGTGAGGCAGCTTCTCAAACATTTGGAATCAGGTTAGGATTGACTTTTGCTCCCTTATATTAGCCAAGAATTCAGCTGTTTCTCTTACTAATATTTGTAGAAAGTTCAAGTGCATGCACAAAGACAGAAAAAT
This sequence comes from Camelus bactrianus, assembly GCF_048773025.1. Classification (NCBI taxonomy): domain Eukaryota; kingdom Metazoa; phylum Chordata; class Mammalia; order Artiodactyla; family Camelidae; genus Camelus; species Camelus bactrianus. The sequence continues at coordinate 44,359,812 of NC_133552.1, read as the reverse complement.
AGGTTTTATTCTGAGTTTATGTACAACTGAGTTAACCTGGTAGCACAAGATACTGTGTTAGATGATCTCTGTTCAATTTAGATTTACAAACTAGTTATTAAAATATTTTATAAAGCCACAACAATCAACACTGTGTGGCATTGGTTAGGAGTAAGCAGACAGATCACTGAATAGACTAGGTGGCCTAGAAATAGATCAAGACATTTGAGACAAAGATGGTATTTTAGTTGGGTGAGAAAACAGGATTGATTTAATAAGTGATGCTAGTACTCACAACATATGCAAAGGTAAATTCCAGTTGGACTAATGACCTAAATGTAAAAGATAAAAATTGAAGTTTTACAGAATATTTATGTTAATTCGGGCTTGGGAAGACAGCAACTCCATAGCTATAATAAGAAACATAAATATAATTGACATATAAAAAATTTTTAATTATATGTGGGGAAAAAAATGGGCCATGAACCAAAACAAAAGAGAAATGCTAGGTTGTTGTGTAAATTAGTTCTTGGTCTGGAAAACAAATTGCTTTAAATATTCCAAGTAGGAAGAGATTTTTTGCAAGAAATGAGATGCTCACTGAACGTCAGACTGAGAACACATCAGGAGAAACCATTGCTAGCTTTTAGAAAATGCAGGAATTTCAGGGGAAGCCCCTCCTAATCATCTCTGCACAATGCAGACTGTCACCTGGAAGCCACTATCCATGCTATTTCTGCCTTATGTCAACATGTGTAATGAAATAAAGGCTGCTTGCTTTCTTCACCCTTCTTAATTTCAGGAGTGCCTCTTATCATTGGTGGAAGTTAAAGCAGGACCCTGTTGACACACGAATCTGGTCAATTGAGTTTCTAGTCTTTTAGCACCTATGGAGGGGAGATTTAGGAAAGCAGGAATGGGGCTGAGTATTCCTACTCTGCTGACAGAAGTAGAAGTTATGGTCCTTTTGCAAAGTAATAGACACACAGACATCATACAGAAATTTCATAGTCCAGAAATTTCAATCCAGAAATAGAACCTTTGGAATAAAGCCACCAAAATGTAAAAATATTTTGTAAAATTGGCTAAATGTTCACCAATTTCCTGTTAGGGCACTCAGGAAGACTGCATTTCCCACCCTCCTTTGCAGTTAGGCTGGGACCTCCTGATTGGGTTGTATGTAGCCAGTGGAATCTGGGCAAAGGTGTCCTAAGCCACATCCGGAGTTTGTCGTAAATCTTTCCTTGCCTTCCAAGCTCTCCTATCCTTGCTGCTGGAAATGAAGGAATCTAAGATAGTGAAACCTTAAGATGGATCCCTGAATCACGGTTGGAAGCAAACTCCTTACTATAACAGCCTGACTTACACCAGGCAGTGATGTGAGCTAGAAACAAACTTACTGTGTTAAGCTGGTGAGATTTTTAGAGTGTTAGTTACAACAGCAAGTGAACATAAACTTGAGTAACACAAGATAAAACATATGAAGATTTTTGTTGTAGCATTTCCAGTGGCAAAAAGCAAAATCAAGGAAGCAGTGAATATTTGTCAATAAAGAAATGGTTGAATAAAATTCATCATGTCTATGCTATAGCATGTCATACACTTGCTATTATCAATATGTATTAAAATATGTATTATTAATACATCTTGTTCTTTTACAAAACTGTAAAAATGCAGTCATATATATTTGAATTCTCAATGGAAAATTAAGAAAATTAAGGGTTGATGTCTACCAGGTTATAAGCATTGAAGAGGGTGTCAGTTAAAAACAATTCTTTTAACTCCATAATGCATTATAAAAATATGTATCATGGTTTTAAAAATACTTGATAAAAATGCTTGTTTTTTAGTATGCTTTTGAAAAGTTCTTACAGTTCTTTTTATGGTGTAATGTTTTCTATTTTAACAAATGTATAGTGTACAGAAACAGGATTATTTACAAAGCGTCTTCCCAAACCAGAATAGACAGACCTGAACTACATCAGACGTAGGCCTCGCTGTGCTATAGAAATGCTGAGCCCAGCTAGGTCTAACATTTTGGCTGGCACCACCGCAAGGTTCCTCTTCAGATCCTCCATGTTGGGAATTTATGTCCTCTTCACACCCTGTCAGCATTTCCACAGGTCTCCAGTGTGAGTCCGCTTCATCTCTGTGTCCCCTGCTGGGTAGCACACTGCTGTGAGGAGCCCAGGTCCACTCCCTGCTGCTGCGCACCCGTGTCCTCAGATCCCACCAGCCTGAAGAGTTAGTCAGTTGATTTGTGTGTATTAACTGCCCACAGACGTACTTGATTGCCCACTCTAGATAGTAGCACATTCAAGATTCTAGGATTTTGAGAAGGCAAAGTCCCCTTTCTATCCCTTCCTTTGTCTTGTGGGGTATCAACTTCATTGTACCCACAAGAATCAGAGCAGACACCTGCCCACTCAATCCGGGTTAAAACTACATACTTGGCTTCCTGAACTGTGCTTAGGGTCCCTCCATCTCCCACCCACCTGAGTGTAACACCCTCCACTTTCCTCCCCCTCCTCATTTTAAGGTTTAAGGTGATATGTGGAGAGGCCCAAAGCAAGCCCCTGGATCAAATGCTGGGTGACAGATATGATTAGAATAAATTTAAATTGCATGTGTAAATTTATCTTTTGAATTAAAAGGCCAGATTTTTTTTTCCACAGTATAATTTACATTATTTTCATTGAAAATGTCTATTTTGCTTATGAATTTAATGAGCTTCACTGGGCTGGCCTGGGAATAAACCACTGTAACAACATTTCTGTGGGAAAGTGTGTTTCAAGTTTAAACATTTGACTTAAAAGTAAACTTTTGGAAAATAACTTATTTTCAAGTTGGAAAACATATTAATGAGTGTTTTGTTTCTGAAAAAAATAGATTGCCCCTGAGCTCATCAAGCAAAACCCAAATATTTTCATATATTTTGTTACTGAAACAGGGCAATATACATAACAGATTTATGTGTGAAGAAGGCAAATTAGTCACATTAATTTAGAGAGATTGGAATTTCCAACATGCTGGTGCCTTATTTTTAAAGTTCTTAAGTAGGATTATCTCTTAAAATAATTTTAAAAATTATTTTGCACTTTATATTTTTAAAAATTAACTATTTTTTAAAGTTTTAGATTTATAGAAAAATTGCAAAGATAGTACAGAGAATTACCATATACTCTGCACTGTTTCCCCTATTAACATCTTATGGTGCATTTGTTGTAACTGATGAGCCAATACTGATCCATTAGGTTTCCTTGGTCTATAGCTAATACCCTTCTTCTGTTCCAGAATCCCATCTAGGACGTGATACTACATTTAGTCATCATGTCTCTTTAAGCTTCTCTTATCTGCAACAGTTTCTCAGACTTTCCTTGTCTTTGTTGACCTTGGCAGTTTTGAGGAGTACTCAGACTGGTCAGGTAAGTTGTAGGACGTGCTTTAATAGGGATCTGTCTGATTTTTTTCTGAACTGGAGCTTGGGTATCACATATGGAAAGTGCGTTTTCTTCGCATCCTGTCGAGGGTGCATACCAGCAACATGGTTTGACTGCTGATGTTGATCAGCTGGCAGAAGCAGTGTTTGTCAGGATTCTCCACTGTAAACTCACTCGTTTCCCCCTTCTTCCCATACTTTATTCTTTGAAAGGAAGTCACTACCTGCAGCCAATACTTAAGGAGTGTGGGAGTACATGCCCCGACTTTTATGTTGAAGCATCTACATATTTTATTTGGAATTCTTCTGTGGAAGAGATTTGTCGCTTCTCCCCATTATTGGTTTATTCATTTATTTATTTATATCAGTATTAACTCATGGATATTTATTTTAAACTTGAGGTTACAATTGATTACTGTTTTTCCTCAAGTCATTCCAACTTTGACTTGGGAGGTCTTTTGTTTGGCCCCTGTGCCCCTTTGACATACCCCTACCTTAAAAAAATTCTTTTTTCAACACAACTTTCTGACATTGGACACTACAGGATGCTCCAGGCTCATCTTGTATACTTCCAGCCTGAGTCCTATAATCAGTCATTTCTCCCAGGAGCCCTCATTCTTTTCATTAGACAATAGTATGAGAAACCAAGATCTGGGAGCTAGGAATGTTCTGTATTGTAGATTTTGAGATCATGAAAAACTTAGAAGTCTTTCATGCTGTATGTAAGTCAAATCATTATGCTGTATACCTTAAACTGATACAGTGCTGTATGTCAGTTTCATCTCAATAAACTGGAAGAAAATAAAATTTTTAGAAAACCCTTAGAAGTCTGATGCACAACACGGTAACTATAGTTAACAATACTGTATTGTATATTTGAAAGTTACTGAGAGTAGATCTTAGAAATTCTTACCACAAGAAAAAAAAAATGTAACTATGTGAGGCAGTGAATGTTAACTAATTGCGGTAATCATTCCCCACTACACACATAAATCAAATCATTATGTTGTGCACATTAAACTAATACAATGTTATATGTCAATTATATCTCAATAAAACTGACGAAAAATCAAGGAAAAGAAAAGGTTCTGCTGCTGAGACAGTTCAGACCACAAAGCCCAGCTCATGTCTTAGGATGAATGAGAATGATGTTGTGAACTCAGTTAATGGTATTATCACTTCAGTTCACAATTGAACCAGCTAACAAACAGGGCAAGATAATATATGTGAGATCCTGGACACAAGAGAGTGCCTGTGTCTTCCTGATGAGGAGGACTAAGTAAGGTAGTTAATTTGGTGGCTGTCTGTAAGTCATCAAGGGCTCCAGGCTCCTCCTATGTAGTTGACCAGCCACCCTCCACATGTGGCTTCCATCTTGTGAACAACATGGCTGTTCCAGTTTCTGTCATCACACCTACGTATCAGCCAGCAGAGGAGAGGGAGGGTGAAGTAAGGGCATACTTTTCCATATAAACTCAGATCCTGGGTATTACACACCTCATTCTGTTCACATTCCATTGGAAGGCGCTATTCATGTGGCCACATCTAACTCCAAAGAAGATTAAAAAATGTCTGTAGCAGAGTAGCTGTGTGCCCAATTAAAAGTTCTGTTTCTATACTACAGGGAAAAAAGGAATTTTAAGGCAAACCAGCCATCGCTGCTAGTCTTCCTCCTTCTTCCTTATCCACCAACTGCAGACATCCTTCTTTCTACTTGCAGAACGTGTTTAACCTTCCCAAGCAAGACAGCCCCAAAGTCCCGTCCAGTTTCTGCATCCAGCCAGACAGAACCTCCCCTCCAAAGAGAAGTTCCCTCCGTCTCTGCAGGTAAACCTAGCCTGAGTTTCTCTCTCTCGCAGAACTTTGCCAAAAGTGGCAAGAAGGAGCCAACACATGAATGTTCTGATGTTGTTTTCCAGCTGCTTCCTCTAATGCAGTGGTTCTTACCTGGAGGCAGCAGCTCCGATGAGAGGCATCAGAGAGTGTGTAAAGAAGTTCTTGATTGTTACATTGCCTGGGGCTAGTATATAGGATAATCCAAATCATTTTCAGTTCATATTACGGGCATTTCATGGGTGGGGAGCTGTACATCCTATAATGCCTAGGGTATTCGTGAGCAACAAAAAATTGTTCTACCCAAAATACCAGTAGGACATATGTTGGGAAACTCTGCCATAGAGCTATAGATTCTATAAGCAAGTGGTCTGCAGCTTAAGTATCATATGGTGATAATTTTATCAAATGTTTTGCCACAGCATAAGAGTCACCAGTGTTCCAGTCTACAATATCCTCACCACCCGTTTCCTGACTGCCAGTGCCTCCTGTTATGGGTTTTATTCCAGTAGCACCTCTCTTTTAGGTACTAATTATGTATTGGGATGTCAGTCCAGCTGCTGTAGTCGGAATTTCAAAAGGACAATGGTTTAGATTAGACAAACTTATTTATCATGTCCAAGCTGGCAGTTTTGTTTGAAGAAATCAAGGGCCTGCACGTCTGTCTTGTAACTCTGCTAGTAATTACAGCTTCCTTAATGAGTTCAAGGTGGTTGCACCAATTTCTGTCTTCACATTGAAATTCCACTGGAAGCAATGTTTTAATGACAGGACCCAAAATTGCTCTCATCACTTATGTTCATTTCCCGTTGGCCATACTCAATAATATGGCCACAACTGCCTGCAAGGAAAGCTGGGACTTCCACTCTTTAGCTTAGAAACCCTCTGCCTAAATAAAGACCCCATAACTGTAAGAAAGAAAGAACAGGTATTGGGCAGACAGATAGTTTCTGGTCTAAGTGTTAAGATAAAGGTATGTAGGGAGCATTGTAAGAGTATAGAAGACACCGACTGCCCCAGTTAAATGTTCTATTGTTATGCTAAATGGGTTGCTAAAGACTTCCTGGAGGCTCCAGTCAAGCCTAAAAGAGAAGAAAAAAAAATTAGGAAAAGAAGAAATTATACACTAATAAGATTCCTTTAACTCTCAGTGATAATTTTATTTAAAAAATGTTATACACAGTCAAATGTGAATGTAAAATCCATTACTACAAACCCGAAATAAATGGTTTGGCATTGCAGTCTTTCTCATTTTCCCTTTTTGTCAGGTCATCCCAAAGAGATGTGATAAATATATCCAAACATAGAGATTTTGGCATTGCCTTAGAGAATCGGCATTTTCAGGCAAGTCAAAATATAATTTTGAGGAAAACGAGAAGTTAGATAATACCAATGGGAACTAGCATATTGCTGAAGGGAGTATATACTGGTCCAGTCACTTTTGAAAATGATTTTGATTACTTTGTAAAGTTAATTATGGATGTTCTGTGACTCAGCACTCCCAGTGCTAGGACTCTTTATCTTTGTGAACTGTTCACAATAGCAAAAAACTGACAATAACCCAAATGGCTGTGGATAAGAGAACTGATAAATAAATAGTGGTATGTTTTCACAGTGGATTATTGTACTGATAGAAAATTAATAAGCTAAAAATTCAAACAACACCATAAATTAATCTTATTAACATAATGTTGAATATATGTATATGTATGTAAAAATGTAAAAATAAAGGGAATGAAAAGCAAAACTGAGATGAGTGGTTACCTCTAGGCTACAAGGTAGGGAGAAGTTAGAGGCAGGATAAAAGAAGACCCCATAGTAGATGTAAATTACTGGTAATGTTCCAATTCTTCAGGTTGGGAAATAAGTCCATAGTGTTTATTATGTCATTAAATAAATATGTAAAATAAATTAAAAGAGACCTATGTTTAGACTAGTGATGAGCAGGGTGGGTATAGCTCAGTGTTAGAGCACATGCTTAGCATGCACGAGGTCCTGAGTTCAATCCCCCATACTCCATTAACCAAAAAACAAACAAAAAACTTTAGACTAATGATGAAAATGTGCCACAAACCAAGGACTGTTATTAAACAATTAATCTGGTATTCAGCTCTGTGCTTCTGAAGTAATAATAAGCAAACAAACAAGCAGTCAGCCTAAGGCACATAGCATTTTGCTAGATGATGTAGGTGGGTCTGCTAGTCCAGCATTTAGGGCTTAACTTTTGTTGGTCAAGAAACTGAATCAGTCCAGTGATCTTGCCTCAGGAGGAATGATTCATGCTGACCAAATTCAGTGAAGACGGGGATGTAACTCAGAATTCTTACTTACTAATTTACACTAGAAAATAGAGTGGCTAAGTGGACTGTAATTGTTATATCATTCATTCATTCAACAAATATTTAAAACATCTCTGATGTGTCAGACACTTTGATAAACACTTGGGATATGGTTGTGAACAGACAGTTTTCACAGGACTTATAATCTATTGGAGAAGTCAGATATTTAATAGTTAATAACAATAAAACCCAGCTACTCAGCCTATCGCACTGTGTGATAGAGTGGAGGATTTATTATCCATTTTGAAGACCGAACACGTTGAGTCAGTTATGTGACCTTGGGCAGGATGTCTTCCCAATGCCTTCCTGGGATTTCATCACTGCTGTGGACCAGTGACAGCTGTGTCTCCCATTCATCTTTTTCCAAATGGAATTCTTACTGTGTTATCCTGTCTCTGCTCCACCAGTGTGTGTTGGGTGTGTAGGGGGCAGGTGTGTTGACTTTGGGTTCCTAGGTTGCTGTACTACATGGATCTATATTTGGATATGATGGAGACAACTGTGCATCAAATGGAGATCCTGCAGTTTGATAAAGATTTTTAAAAATTTGTCAATTTTCTGTTTTATTTGTCCTTATATGGGCATTAAGGAGCAGAATTTACTATTTCACAATTAAACTTGCTGGCTCTTAAAATTAGATATTAATATAACATTTGAAATGAAACAAAATACCATTTTTAATTGATAATATAAATTCTTTAAGAATCTCCCAAACATAAAAACATTGTTATGTGTTAACCTATCTCATGGTTATTTTTGATACAACAAACTTTAGTAATATTATAATGCTTATAATTACAGATTGATTGATTGTTACAATATAAATTGGTTTTAAAATTTATATTGAACTAAATAAGCAATGAAAAACAAATGTTTTTAAAACTCTGAAATGCTAGAGGTAGGTGATACATATTGTAAGACAACTTTTTTACAATGAAATTTTCAACTGACCGAAGGTTGTGTTTTCTTGTTCCAAATTAAATACTTAATAAGGGATGTGAGCAGTTTTATACATTGCTATTAATTCATTCAAAGAGATATCTTTACCCCCATGTTCATCGCATAGTTCAGACATTACAACTTCAAAACAAATGTGTAGTGTTTCCTATGTATGGGAATAAGAGTTCCTGTGTATTTGGAGTCCAGAGGGGCAGCCCCAGGCAGAAATGGCCAGCTGTTTTCTCAGCTGTAAAATAGGGGTAACAACTCCTGGGGTGGCTGTGAAAATTGAACACCATTCGTAAAACATAGTGAACACTGAAAGCGTTAACACCCCTTGAAAAATGAAAATCAAAAGGTTGCTGAGACATGAAATCAGAGAAAGGGGAATTATGCAAGCCCAGTGCACCCATCTTCACTGGTAAAGTCTGTCTGTCCAGGAGGCCCAGGTATATCTGACAGGTGGTCAGTCTAGTCTCTCCCCCTTATAGGTGCTTTGATGACCCAGTGACTAATTCTCATTTTCCAGTATTAACCTTTTGCCCTTTTTTCACTGTTCTTCCTTTGGATACATTACAGATTCAGTATTCCTTTTCTTCCTGTATGGCTTAGCTGAAAAGTTTTGAAATGTCTGGCAATAATTCATACAATAAGGGAGTTAGAAAAAAACTGGAAATTAGGATACATTAAAATACGAATAAGAAAATAGTATAGCTAGGTGAGTTCAGTGCAGAGAAATATACATAGGATACTATCCTGTACAGTGGTTTAGGTTGGGTTGCAATTGACTATTAATTTTCTAAAGTTAAAAAAAAAACCCTCAACCACTCATGAGAGTCATGATAAGATAAAAATAAAACGTATAGTTCAAGATAAGCCTAATATAGTCAAAAGAGATTTGAATTTTGCCCACATGTCGTACCTGATGATACAAAGGGTGCTCTGCAGTAGGTCAGATGTGAACTTAGTCAACATCCTGACAACTAGAAAAGAATTCCTCATCATTGGTTCGTAACATTAATTCCTACATTGTAACCCAAAGCATAATAAGTTATAATTACAATTAAATGTTACAGAATTCTTGATTTACAGTGCTTAGAAAATCCCTACATTTTCATTAGTAAGGATTTTGAAGCAGTTTCTTATGTTGGGGTGCAAATTACTAATCCTCAAATTAAACGATTCTTTTAAAAGTAGATTAGGGGATTATGTTGGGGGTTTTCAAGACCACCCTTAGTTTTGGGAATTCATTAGGAGCACTCATAGGACTCAGCATATCGTTATATTCATGGCTACAGTTTATTACAGGGAAAGGATACAAAGCAATAACCAGCAAACAGAAAAGCTGCATGGGGCTAAATCTAGGGTAAACATAAGCAAACTTCCAAGATTCTTCTCCCAGTGGAATCACTACTCAGGATGTGCTGAATTCCTCAACCAGCGAGTTGTGACAAATCGTGTGAGATGTTGCCAACCAGGGAAGCTCCCTAGAGACTCAACACCCTGGGTTTTTACTGGGAGCTTATCATACAGGCATCCCTGCCTGGCATGTACCCGAATATCAACCTCCCAGAAGGAATGCAAGGGGTTGCATTAATTACATTGTTTGTACAAACAGTTTAGATACAGTGAACCTCTCCTCTTAGGCAATGATGGGAACCCTCCTGACACCCAAGTTCCCAGATGCCAACCAAGGGCCTGCCTTGTCAGCTGGCCTTTTTATGTCTAAGCAGTCAAGGGTGCTGTGTTAACTCTTTTCTGCACAGGGATAACTAAGCACATCTAAAAATTCTGAAGGAAATAATTTACCTGCTTTTGTGCTGGTTTATTAATATTAGTATTAATTCTCATGAAATGAATGATGCTAGTATAAATTTAGCCTATACTCTACTATGCTGATCGAGAAGTCACTGATCAAAAATTTAAGTATTAAAAGTTTCACATTTGAATAAAAAAACTCATGTGTGCCATCAATTAAATGGAATTTTACTATTTCACATATCATTCTCCAATGAGTGTGCTGATTTTACTAGGCTGATATTTGATAAGGGGGATATTCAAGCTGTTGATTTAACCACCACTTCATAGCGCATAGAAATACTGAGTATAATGGATTGCACAGCTTGATTGACTTCGCTCTGGTTTATGCTCATTTGAATTACAAGCACCCCAGGAAAAAGTAGCTATTAATCTTTGGCTAGTTACTATTTCAGCATATGAAGACCATTTGTTAAAGAAAAGCACTTACGTATCTTACTGTGTTTCACATTTCTGTGCCAAGGGAAAGGGCAAAGGAATATTTAAGATGTGTTATTAAAGAACTGTTATTATCAGGAATGTAACTGTGGGATGTAGGCAGATTTCAGATTCTAAATCATACTGAGTCAAACTTAGGCAACAAGTTTGAGGAATTCAGACAGATAATAACATTCTGGCCCACAGGAGTTTCCAAAGGAACGGCAGGGCAAATGGGAAATCCTAGAAAAGCAGACAGTTTATGTCTCCTTCTAGCATGTGCAAGCCCCTTCACGCTATAGAAGCAGCAGCTTAGTTTGGGGGACAAGGAGAGGGTATTTTTTGTTACTTGCTTAAAATGCCACCCACGAATGGGCCTGAAAAGAAACCTCTTGCTTTCTAGTGTAGGTATCTAATCATTCATTGTTTATGTACTTGTGTCTCCTCTGTAGCAAGAATATACCAAAAGCCAAGGACACAGGTGGATGAAATTGATCATGCCCTTGAGGGCATAAACTTCTGTGGGAGTAGTTTGCAAACTGTAGGGTGAGTATAAATCAGCTGGGGAGTTTGTTCCTACTCATAAACATTTAAGATGTGTTATTAAAGAAATATCATTATTGGGTAGGGGTGTAGATGAAAGATTAGTCATTTATTAATAGTCTTTGGGGTTGGGTGATGTGTATATTTGGGTTCATTATACTATTGTCTTTTTTACTTGTGTGAAAGTTTCCACATAGCTTTTTATATCCTGACAATTTACTATGTTTTATTAAAAATTTTAAAGACATTAGCATTTTCAGTTTACAAATATATTTGTTCTTACTTCAAGATAGACCAAGATATACCATAGAGCAATTTTTTTTCATACAGCTGACCTAAATCATACATACTACCATAATTAAAGTACACTTTGAGCCAGATGATGGGCTGTTTAGATTTTGATGAGTGACACATGAACTGGTAAGCAGCTTGTTCCATAATAGGCAGTAAAAGATGCTTGTTCAATTTTAATGAATTTCTGGAAGTAGTTTCACATGCAATCATTTGGAAAAATTAGTTTGACTAAAGTATTTAAAATATTTGCAAAGAAATAGACAATAAGACAGAGAGATATGCTAAGATGAACAGAATGAATAATCTAGACATAAATAAGAAACTCTTCCAAGTAATGGTGTACATCTGAGGTCAGAAATTATGCTGTAGTATGTGTGAAACATGAATAAAGTTGCAAAATAATAAAATCAAGTGATCATATTTTTAAAATGTCTTATTATGAATTATATGCTTATTGTTAAAACTTCAAACAATAAAACTGAATACTGAATAAATAAATAGGTGGTTTTCTTTAGTCTAAGAGATCATACATCTAATTGTTCAGCCAAAGTGCTCTTTTGGTCTCCACAAAATTTTCTTTTTTGATAGTCTGTTGAAAAATTGAAAGACTCCAAAATACTATGTGTACATTCTCCAGTACCAATAATTGAGTAGTAATTATCCCCTTTGAGTTGGAGTTTGAATTCTGTACATGTATGGGTGCATGCATGAGGTTCTGAACATCTCAAGGTTTTGTGTGGTCTTTATACTTAAATGTCAGTTTGCATGAGTATAAAATCCTGAGGTCACATTATCTTGCCTTGAGTGTGTTACATCTGTTACTCCATTGTCTTCAACCATAAAGGGTTGCTGTGGAAAGATCTGATTACAATTTCCTGATATCGTTTCCCTTATAAATGATTTGTGGTTTTTGGTCTAGGTACAAAATGAGTACTTAAAGTCTTTCTTTAAAATTCATTAGTTTTACTGAAAGAGTCTTGGTGTTATTTTGGTCAGTTTTTCCAGGTACATAGTGTGCTTTTCAATAGGTGTACTCAAGTTGTGTTGTTTTGTTTTGCTTTTTACTTCAGAAAAATTTTCTTGAATTATAGCTCTTCATTTTTATTCTGTTCCATTGATTTGGTTCTCTTCTTTGGGTACATCTAATACATATCTGTAGGAACTTCTCTGACTAAATTCTATACCTGTCACTTTCTGTCAAATCCTTTTCACCTCTTTCTTCACTTCTTTTTGAATTTTAACAGTTTCCTCCTTTTAATCTTCTATTTCTGTCAAGACATTATTTGTTGTTTTTATTCGTTCTTGTGTTTCTTCTTGTTTATGCTTCCTTAACATTTTAAAAATGATTTCCCAAGTTCTCTTATTTTTCCTCCACATAAACTTTTTGTTCCTGTTTACTAAATAAAGCATGTTTACTTACGAGGAATACTAGGTCCAAATAGGGAACAGTGAAGTTACTACTGCTACAATGAATGCTCGCCACACGAATATTAAATCAAAAGAGCAGAGGCTTAACTGGATAACTAGACTTAACTCTAAGCCAGGTATCTGGAGGTGTGGCGAGAACAGAAGACTGGGGAAGGTCATACAACCATTATCTGATCTCCTCTACCTCATGCTCAAAACCACTGAAGATTGTGTAACTTCTAGAATTAAGAGGCATGTTCCTATTTGTTCAAGTGAATCTTTCTCCTGATGTTAATGATTAGAACAAAGGCAAGAGCCATAAAAGAGGCATTCCCTTGAAAAATGTAGAACTATACCAGAACATCAAAGAGAAGGTGATATTGAAAAAATTTTGTTTTTTCAAATATCAGATGCTTTCATGCTGTTGTTGTAGAGCAGTGGAGTAAGCTCCACCTCCCAAAGGCTTAATCCAAAACCTTTCTGTTAGTGTCCACACCAAATAAGACTCACGGTACTTCTGGCATCATTCCTGGACTGTGAGATCTAGCTGGCTTTTTTAGGGTGTTGTAAACCTTTATTTTGTGATCTCCATCATGAATTTCAACACTTCCAGCTATTTACTCAGACAAGTGGGCTTTCAGATCCATTTAAACATCAGCATCTTTTCTGGAGGCAATTTTGTATATTGGGACCACTTTCTGCACTTCAGTTTTTACCAGGAGGAGATCTTGATTCCTGTAATAGGGGTGATAGCAAACCTGAGTAAGAACCGTGGAGGACCAGTGCTTCCAGCAGCACTCAGTGTCTGCTTGTATCTTTTACCACCTTGCTTAGGGTCTGTTTGCTTCATTTAGGTCTATAATATGGTCTTTCCTTGGCTCAGAGGACTTTTGAATTTGCTTGATTTGTCAAGTTGGACATTCTCTTCTGCTGCACAAACTGCATTTCTTTCTTTTCATAGTATTCTATAATCTTCAGTCTTGTTTGCACAACATAGCTTTTCTTAACCTTTACCCTTTCTTTGCCTTTGCCTCTATTTCTTGTGCTTTCTCATTGGCTTCTTGTTCAATGAAACCTATCATGTGCTTAATCTGCTACTACATGTCAGCATTGTGGAGGGCCATGGCAAAGGCAGAGTTAGCCTGGAAAATAATAGGCTCAAGTTGATGTTTGAACGGACAGATGACAGAAATGGCAGAGAGAAACTCAGCGATGGCCTTGGCTTCCTTGCTTTATAAGTCCAGATTCTGGTTTTGTTATTTTTGAGTCTCTCTAATGATGATTTATGTTATTCTTTCATAGCTTCTATACTTTTCTTAATTTCTTTTAGCTTATTTTCAAATACTTGATTTTTCAGTTTCACATTTTGTTGATGTGTCTTTTTGAAGTTTTTTTCTCATAGTTTATGGAGATTTTATTCTGCCCCCTATCCTCTTTTTTCTGATAATAATTTTTGCATGAATTTGGCTAAATTTTTTTATTGCTTATTTTGAAAATGGAATAAATTTTCCTTCACTTTTTATTAGAGAGGAGGTCCAAGAAGATAGATATTCTAGCTTCCCTGTTTCAGGACTTCTGTTGTTTTTGCAAAGTATCAAGAAAAAGAAAAAAAAAAAAAGCCCCTTTCAGAGATCTGCCTCTCACTGCCTTTTCTTTTTTTAATAAATAGGAAAGCAATGGATCACTTAACAAGGAAGAATTACTTTAAAACGGAATATCATAATGAGTAGCTGAGAGAGGAGTGGAATTTTAATCAAAGGTATAGACTGAGTTTAATGATCCAAAACAGATGAATAATTCTTCTCTAGAGTTATAGGCATAACCATAAAAAATACTGCCTTGTCTAAATAACTTTTCTCACATACATTAGAGCAAAGTGATGAGAAAATTTAGTAACTATATAATCCAGAGGTAGTCCCACTCCTTCTCAGAGTGTTTTTAACTTCTCAGCCATCATTTTTTGCTTCTTCCATTACCCTATCCACGTTTGCTTAAAATAAATTTCCTAGACCACCTTTTTCAGTGTTTTCTATTAAATAATCTCACTACTAGATAATCAATTATTTGGTAAAGTTTTCTATGAAGCTACATGTTATTCAAGAATCTGTGTTGCATCCTCCGAAATTTTGTTGAGAACTGACTTAAATTCCCTAGAGTTTGTCAGAAATACTTTATATACACATTGCTTATTGGTTAGGTAATGACAACAATCAACATG
The DNA here is from genome assembly GCF_048773025.1 of Camelus bactrianus. NCBI lineage: Eukaryota > Metazoa > Chordata > Mammalia > Artiodactyla > Camelidae > Camelus > Camelus bactrianus. The sequence goes on along the minus strand of NC_133552.1, from coordinate 44,344,586 downwards.
TAGTTTACTCATTCTTCAGTTTGATTTTTACATTGGATTGTTATATTTATCCTGTTCAGTGTTTGGGAGTTCCTCTGGTTGTTGTAACAAAACCACCTATCTTATGACTATTTTCTCTTTTGAGGGCTGATAGTCTTTCTGTATTATATTCTAATAGAGTTTCCTTGTTGAGGCCATGGGCTAAGTTCATATTGATATAGATTTTAAGCAAGATCTCGTCTCAAAGGGAGAAGTCATTTCCACTGTCTGGTACCTGGGCGAGTAGAGGGACTTAAGCCCTTGGGCAGGCTAAAGCAGGGGCTTAAGGGGAAGATTCCATAGCCCTGGCTTCTCTGCCCAAAGATGACTCAACCTTTGTGTGAAGGGACTGAGTAGATAATGAGTTAGGCTTAACCCCCTTCTTCGACCTCATGCCCAGTTTACTCCTTTGAAGATTAGCAGATGCCTTGATGATAGGTCAGTATCTTGGTAGGCAGATTTCAGAATTGTAATAAGCTACCAAAAAAAAAAAAAAAAAAGTCTTCAAGTGGAACCATGGAACATTGTCCAGGTTAGGAGGCAGAACTGTCCAAGGTCATGGACTCCCAGGGAGCTATCAGTATGTATCAGTTCTGGTGGAACAATGCCAGGAAAACAAAGGAGAGAACAAGTATTGAAGAGTGTGACTGAGAATTTCAAGGGAGGGAGGAGCAGGAAAAGGTGCCAGGTGACGATGTGTTCATCTGATTCATCTGATTCAGCACGGAGGCCCAGAACAGGGAGTGCACGCTGGGAACCCCTTTCACAAGCCACCACAAGTACTGCAGAGGCTGGCAGCTGCTTAAAGGGGCTTCTCTCCGGAGCATCCTTTCAGTACACGAGAAACTATTTCATAAACCTTTTTCATTCTTCTCAGTCCTTCCAATCTACTACTCCTCTTTTATTTTTCTCAGGTAATCTCATTTTTCATTTCACAGAGAAAATAGAAATCACCTGATGGAACTTTCTCAAGTTCCACATCTACCAAATGACCTGCGTCCACACTCATTTCCTCCTTTATTGCCTTTGTGATGGAAGAGATATCACGCCTCCTGTTTACAGACAATTCCTTCACTTGGTTTCTGGATTGAAAAACCTGCCTTCTCAAGGAATTCACCTTTATTTAACAGATACTTACTAAGCATCTACTTTGTAACAGATTCCATGTTCTATTCATTGCTTAACCCTTTTTTCTTTTGTAGATTCAACTTCTCTCACTCCATTGGTTTCTTCTCAATAGCATTTAACCTTGCTCAATAGTCTCTCCCAGTTAAAAACCAACTAACTCAAATCAACTGGAAAAAAAATCCCCCATGCCCCCTACTCCCTTCTTCAGCTCTTAGCCTTTATTCTTTTCTTCAAAGCTAAGCATCTCTAAAATGTTGTTTATCCTTAGTATTTTCTTGTCTCCATCTCCCATTCTAGCTTCTGCTCTTACTAAAAATGCTTTCTCTATCGTTGCCAATAACCTGCATGTGGCTATACAGAATGGAACCATTTCAGTCCTCAGCTTATCTGATCTGAATGCAGCATTTTAAAATGTGGGCCACTTTTCTTTTCACTGGGTTTCCATCACACCACATTCTTCCTATGCCTCTGGTTCATCCTTTTCAATCTTTTCACATGCACTATTTTGGTCTGTGTTTCCCTTAAATTTTGATATTCCTCAGGGTTTCCTAGGCACCTTTCCTTCTCATTGTCAGCTCTCTGTGGTTGGTGTCATCAGCTCTTAAGACTGAAATTATCATCTTTATCATGTAAGAAAAATGCTTTGACATTGTGTTTAGACTTGAAGTTGTTGGGATCACGAAGACTGTCTTGTTTAAATAGATCTATAAGGAGAAAGCCAAAATAATGTGTTAATGAATCCTGGTTAGTAATCTATTTCATGCCAATTAAATACCAGGGGAATGACAGAACAGTTATTAGGTTTGTAGTTAGTATCTTAGTCATCACAATGCTGGGTATATATTAAAATGCAGATGTGTAAAGTCAATTTTTAAAACATTCTAACAGATACAATGTCATGCAACACTAATGTAGTTCATAAAGTATCATAACAAATATGAAAAACAAACTTTGTAGTATCTATTTTCTTGAGTTAAGGTTACGTTTCAAAGGAGATGATGATGATGACAACAACGGTGATGATGATGACAATACTTTTGTAATTAAAAGTAGAATATCACAGAAAAGGTTCTGTTTGTCCTTCTCAGCAAACTGTCCAGTGATTCATGTTTATGATACAGAACCTGCATGTATAAATTGAGCATGGCCTTCTCCCCACTTGGCTAGTGCTATATATTCTTTATGCATTCTTTTAACATTTTTTTTTATTGTTATAGTCATTTTTCTTTCTGCTCTTTTGATATCTGAATTATAAATATTAAATCTTCTCCTTCACCTGAAACTTGTTAGTTATTCTCCATTTGCTTGTCCAGATACACTCTCTGCCTTTCTCTCCCTTGCCTTATACCCTGGAAAACTGTCCTCTAAGGACTACATCACCTGTGCTCCTTTGTTTTGTCCAGTGGGAGGTATACCAGCAGGAGATGTAACACAAGAGGAAGGCAAGGTCAGGGCATTTCTCCCCTGTCCCTTTTGCTCTGTGCTGTATCTCTGGCACTAGCTGTGTCCCTCCCCAACTGTAGGTACTGCCGGGCACTGCTTCCCACTAGGTTCTGTTCACACTGTTTCCTACTCTTGATTTTTAAGTCCTAGGTGTAATAATGGTTCCCCCCTGTTGCTAGTCTTTCAATGCCTCAATATTCCCTGTCCTCCTCAGTTCCACCCACACCTTGTTACTCTTTGCGTTAAAGTCTTATTTGAATCCATCTCGGGTGATTTTTTTTTTTTTTTTCCAGGAAGCGGACTGAAATGATGGTGTTGGAAACTGGCCAATGCTCTGCATCCTCAAAAACAACTTGTGTCAATGATTTTCTACTTCTATTAAGGATTCTCATTGAATAACAAACATCGTGATGTGGGGTGTCAAGATCTTGCCTGTATTTCAACCAAAGCTGGATGTTTGGATTTATAATTTTGTATTTCATGTGTGCTAATGATTCTCAGATTTATATCTCTAGCCCAGATCTGTCTCCTGAGTTTCAGAACCATGTTTGATTTCTATGATTTCCCACAGACACTTAAAATTCCAAATGCCTACTTCTAATTCATCTCCCTTTATGCCCTTTGAGCAACTTTCTTCACCTGTTCCTGTCTATATAAAATTGGGAACCCGGAAACTTCTTTATGATCTGAATAGCCATGGTCCCTGTTGGTCCATGCTGGCAGAGCTTTTGCTAGTACAATTCCCTTAAGAACTTTGAGGACTTTCTCTGTATCAGATAAAAGTTCACTCCATGCCCTTGAAGCCAAAGCCACAGTTGTTTTCAAGACAGTCTTCTCTTTTTAGACTGATTTACTGCTGCTTTGGGGTCAGGCTCCTGCAGAACTACAACTTTAAGCTTTTGAGAAGCCATTTTCTTCAGCTGAGAAAGCACCAATTCAAATTCCTTAGAAGCCTTAGAAAATTGTCTTACAGCCATAACTTTGATTTGACCTTTATCCTTAGGCCATGTCTTAATTTGAGAATCTTTTATTTGCTTGAGAAACTGGAAATAAGAGGTAGTTTATATGCCAAACTAGCAAATTCTAGCTCCTCTGTAATCTCTTTAAATTTTATTTACAAGTTGGCTAGTCATTTTCTGAGCCCATCTTGTTTTGAAAGCTCCTTATACTTCAGCTACTATAAATTAGCTGACACTCTCAATTTTCTTCTTGGAAATCTGCTCAAATGCAAAAGTCCATCAGGTTACAGGGTGGACTATCTTTCAAGTTACTGCAGGTGATACTTTTATCATCCCATAACATGGCTCACTATTTTTCAAGCTTCTATAGCAGTTTCCTCACCGTTTTCCCAGTCTTCTCCAATCATTTTCTTGCTCTTCTTCCTGACTCTATTAACGGTTTCCTTCTCATCTGCCACATGGTCCTGGAATCAATGTCACATATTTTAGAGTTTTGTTAAGGCACCATCCCAGTCCTGGATACTGTGTCATATTGCAGCTGCTTTTCACTTGTCTGTATTTCTCACATGAGGATGGTAAGTATGTTTCCAGTGCCTGGACCATAGTAGGTTTTTTCAGTGAATATTATTTAATAAGTAAATAAAGTAATTCTTAATTGCTAAAGACCCTTTAAAGGGATCATTGTTAAGTGTTATCAAATCTCAGCTATGCTAGTAACTATTACTCTAGTCCAGCTACGTTTCTTCTTAACTATTTTCTTAGTATCTCTCTGAGTGCAATCTGTACAAATATGAGTAGTGGCCCTTGTTTGAACCAAAATTCTTCCACCTACAAAGTGTGATCCTAAAAAAGATTTTTACTGTTTGCATGACTCAGTTTTCTCATTTGTAAAATGAGGGTAATGATAGTGTGTATCTCATATGGTTTTTGTGAGGATCCTTGGTGCAGAGTAAGTATCCAACAAATGGTGGCTATTATTATTATTATTTCATTTTTAGATCCATGCATAATAAACTTGTAACAATGTCAGTTTCCAGAAGGAAAATAGGTATCTAGGGAAAGGAGTGGAAGGGAGACTTAGTTTGCTTTATTTATCTTTTTTGTAACTTTTAAACTCTCTCTTCTCTACTTGTATTACCTATTTGAAATAATTATTGGTTTAAAAAATACTACATGTATATTTGTTCATTTTAATTTCTATTATGTTAGTGGATTGAATGGTACATTTTAAAACCAGAAAGGAAAAATTGAAATAATTCGTCCATGGCAGATTTAAAATAGATTTATTTTTAAGCTTTTTAGGGCCCATTAGAAATAGTAATTAAACAGGAAGCATTTTTGCAGGGGGAAAGTTTTATTGCAGCATCAATACTGCTTACAGCTGCAAAGATTTTCATTAGGTTCAGGAGAAAATAATTAATAGTATCCATGTAAATCCATTTAATTCTGAAGAGCATAAATGTGAAATTTCACTAAAATGATAAAGGAATGTTCAGTGCAGGAAATGTTTAATCTTTCCCTACTAATATCCTCATTCAAATATACAGTATTCCATAACTTGTGGTTGACTTCACATGTTTGGCTGATGTGGAGCTGTCTGGCCTAAAAGCATGCATTAAATAAATGCTCATTTTAACCCTGTGTTTCCTTTCGCCCCTCAAATAGACAACAGAGTTTCTCAGACCACTCAAGGCACTTCTGAATTTTGCAGTAGGAGGACAATGGGTATTGTACAATTAGCCTTATGGTAGAAAAAAATTTGTTCCCTCTGCAGAAAAGTTTTCCTTCTGAAACTAACTGATTCTATTGTTCGACATTCAAGAGAGCTCGAAACTCATTCATTCACCAGACTTTTATTAATCACCTTTTGTGTGCCAAGCACCTTACATTTGATTAGCAATCAGTTGCTGTGTATTCCATTCTTTTTCTACAACATTGCTTTCATAACCTGCTTATATTGTGCCTCAGTTTCCTAATTAAAAAATAAGACACTTTAATAATTCTTGTCATACATTTATCTGTCAAGAGCGTTAAGAACTAGCACCTATGTTTGCAGTGTGGGCTGAAGTAAATGAAGAATTACTTCAATTTTTGTGATGACATCTTAGACAATGTCAAAGACAAAGTGTGGTTAATTTCTTTGAATATTCCATGAATGTTTGAAAAAATCTGTATTCTTTCTTTTTTAATGACCAAAATGGTAGACTAGGAAAAATACAGAAAAATGTATGTTGAACAAAATGTTACTATTCTTAATATAAGAGATTCTGTAATTTGATCCTTGTTAAAAAATACAGGCAAAAAATATGAGCACCAAAACCTTTAGAAAGAAATCAGTAAATATGAAGATTCTTGTTATTCCTTTCTTTGTTTTTTCATTCTTTATTTTCCTGATTTCTAGACTTACTTTATTACTTCTTACTATTTCTTTGAGTTTTTTCCATGACTTTTTTTCTATTTTTTTGTCGAATTCTTAGTTCATTTATTTTCATTCATTCTTTCTTTTTCATTTTGATAAGTATTTTAATCCACGTATTTATCTGTATTCCACAAGTTTTGACGTACAATTCCTTTTTAAATTAAATTCCATATATTTAAAATTTTCTCTTACAATTTTCTTTTTAATTAGGAGTATTCAATATCATGTTTTTCACTTTTCAGATATGTGGACTTTTAAACCTATGTTTTTGATTTCTAATTTACCTTGAATAATAATCAGAAAACATATTCTATATGATAGCAGTTTTTTGGAATTTGTGAGTTTCCTGGATGACCTAGTGCATAGTCATTTTTAGCTTCCTTCACAGGTGCTCCAGAAAAATTTTGTATTCTCTATTCATTTATTCATTATATATATTTAACATGTAAGTCAGGTTATCAAAATGTATTAATTTGATTTTATTTAGTTTATTTAATCTTATAGTATCAGAGAATGATTTGTTAAAGTCCTCGAATATTTATCTTTCCTGTCAATCTTTTAGTTGCTGTTTTATGTATTTGGGGACAGTTTATCTAGTGTGTATGTATTTTAAAATAGTATCATCTTCTTAATATTTATACTGGCAAATATTTCTTCATGATCCCCTTCATTACCCTTAAATTCTATTTAATCTGATACTGAAACCATGACCCTAATTCGTTACATTTATATATGCTTGAAATAGTTTCTTCTATTTATTTTCAATGTTTCTATTATATCATTTTATTTTAAAAATGATTCTGTAAATAGCATATTCCTGGATTGTTAAGTCTTTATCTTTTGGTCTGTTAGATTGACCAATTTACATTTATTATAGTTACTATATGGAGATACTTTAGCTGTACTGTTTTAAGTTTTCTATTTATCACACTTTATTTTTGTTTCCTTTCTTTTCTTTTTTCTTTTTATTCCCTTTTCCTTCCTAGATCAATATTCTACTGGTTTAAAAATCATATGTTGTATATCTGGTTTTCTAGTACTTATCTTTTATTTATTCCCTCTCTCTTTGTCTCTATTTCTCAAATTTGGGAAATTTTTTTTAGTATTGAGAGCAAGAGAAACTGTGAGCATGTAGCATTCCAGATCTTTTGCCTTTGCCAGGTTCTTAGCTTTTGAAACCTGAAAGCTAAGAATGGACTTTTTTGTTATCTGTGTTCTGCTGTGTCATCACGTCCCTGAAACAGTGAAGATGCAATGCCCTGGCTGCCTCGGCTAGGGGAGGGTCACAGGGAACAAGAAACAATAAGGGGTAAACTCTGATGTTATCTCCAAATTTTATTCAGTCACAAACACTTGCGTTCTGTTTACTATCTCCAGTCAGAACTCCATCTGGATGTTGGAGAGGTATTCTGTTATTTTCTAGTCTTTTATAATTAGCTTATGGACATATTTAGTATGTTTACCTGAAATTAGCTAGTTAAATCATTTGGTATATCACCTCTGTGATATTAAAATCTCCTCTTAATCTTTAGTTTCTCAAATTCTCATTTGCCAGTTCAATTCATTCATTCACTCAATATTTATTAAGACCCTATTCAGGTCAGCTACTGTGCTTTCTATTGGAGGAAAACACAGTCCAAAACAAATAATTCCTTCTCTCAAGATACTCTCTTTGGGGTGGGGGACACAGACAAACCACTCAATAATTATAAATGTAGTAAGGGCTATCATAGTGAAATGTATTTTTTTTTTTTAAAAGAGCAGTGAAGAGAGGGCCACTAACTCTGACTGGGAAGTAAGAAATATCTCACAGAAGATAAGACTCTTGAGTTGGCTCTTGAACTGTGGATGAGGATTCCGGTAGTGAAGGATGGGGGAAATTCAAGTTGTGGGCAGTCGGAAGAAGAGCAAGAGGGGAGGGAATCCTACAAAGCTCCATAAAGACATGAACATGTAACACATCTGGGAATGGAGAGGTGGTCTGGGTGAGGGAGTGGGGAAAGGAGGAGCAGCAAACATAAGACTAGAAAGATTTGTGCTTTGAGCTTTAGGAAATATATATTCATTTAGAAATTTTTAAGGAGGGAAGAAAAGTAGACATTAGGAGAGGGCACAGAATGGAAGAGAGAGAAAAGAGAGAGAGAGAGAAGCACAAGAAAGAGAGAGAGAAAAAGAGCACACTCTTGGGCTTAGAAGCAAGGAAACTAAGAGATTGCAGCAAACCCTTCCAGTCTCACACCGCCACACTCCCTCAGGCCCTTATATTTCTCATATAGTATAAAATTTTAAGCTAGGATTTGACTGAATGTTACAACTGCTATTAATGCTGACACTATTCATTTAGATTGTGATATTAGTGGAGCACTTTAAAAATATATATATATATATATATATTTATATACGTATATTTTCATATAGATATCCAAAGATAACTTTTGGATATCATAGGTAGTGGTGCCTAGAATGCCTCCATTCAGGAGATACTTCTTATAGATTGTTGGAAATATTTTTCATAAGCATATTCTTTGGCCTTTTTGGTGGAGGGGGTGGTATTGAGAGTGGAAGGGCTAGGGGTCAGAAGTTGATTTATTGCCCAGTCATTTAGGAAACACATAGACCTTCATATTTTGTATAATAGCCACCAAACATTTCTAATTATATTTTGTCATCTTTTTCTAAATACAAGTGATCAAATACATAATTGAACACTTTTTATATGCATGCAATTCTCTGAAGTTCTGCAGGGGATACAACGGTGATAAGAAACGACTAGCTTACCACTTAGCTCATGCATGTAATAAGTCAAATTGTATAAATGATAACAAATCAAGTTATATAAGATGAAATATATTACATCTCAGTGGCTTAACAAAGCAAACAAGCTTATTTCCCACTCATAAGAGGTGTGCTGTGCGCCTGGGGAATTCTTCCAGGACAGCTGCCCTCTGTGTGTTGGTTCAGCATTCCTGGCTGCTTTGATCATGAGGAACCTCCATATAGACATGTTTCCATGGTGACCACGGAAGGGGAAGAGTGGGACTGGACAGCCAGAGTGGGCTGGCAATTAAATGCTTCTACTCAAAATGTGACCCAAGTCACTTCTGCTCATCACTGCCAAAACTAGTCTGATGACATGTCTAACTTTAAGAGAGCAGGGAAGAGCTAGCTTCTGAGTGGAGAGGATCAGATACTGGTAAAGAGCAATAACGTTCACTAATGCATAGTAAGATAAACACCACAAATAAGAGAGGGCTAAGGGCGTTCCATGGCAGGAAGCAATCACACGTACGATGTCATGTAATTAAAGATCATGCTCCTGTTTTTCTGTGAGCAAGTGAAAGTTATCTGTTGCTTCGCTTTGCTTTACCAGTAGAAAATGGCCTGCTAGGGCTCCAGTTGAATCCCAGCTCCCAAACTGGTTGCTTTGGTAGAACCCAGAAGGCTCCATACTTTCCCCAGGCCTCTGTTCTTTCTCTTTTGTAGATCTCAGATAATATGGCCTAGGGAAATGGGATCTGTATAAGAGAGATGCTGGTAAGATTCTATGAGGTTTCAGTCACAGTCCAAGAACTTTTCACTGCTTCTTGAAGACGTGGTTCTACTTTGCACAAAGGTGTGGTGGTGTGAGTAAACCAAATAAGTAAATCTAACCAATTCATAATGTCTTTCTCTTGGAGCTTAAATTCTATTTACAAGAGAGCCAGGGGGTGCAACCAAAAACTCAACATACTAATAATGGCAATAGATCATAGTGATCTTACATAAAGCATAAAAAAAATCTTACTTAGACCACGGCTTTATAGAAAGTGACAAGTAAGAATACCATTAAAATAAACAAAAGAACAAACAAACAAAAAACAACAACAAAAAAAGAGACAAAGAGAGAGAAACCTGGTTTTCACTTTTCCTGCAAGTCCTTGGAGAAAATTGGGAACTTTCAATGTATTTCCCATTTATTTTGCTTACCTTTTATCTAACTCTTAATTATAATTCAGTAAGAGTAAAAAGAATGAAAATCCAATTTGCTAAAAAAAAAGTATACCTCTCTGTTTTAAATATAGAATGATTGAATTATCCCTAATGTTTTTTGAGTTCTTTGTAAATATATATTACTACATATAAAATGGTGAGAAATCCCTACACGAGCTCTGAACTGAGTTTATACAATGAATAAAATGTAATTTTTCCATATTTTAAGAATTTGGCGACACTAAAAGCTAGGAAGATTCATACAATGTTCTATTTTGAAGTGCAATTGGAGTTAAAAATACTTTATTGTGATCTTGTTTATTGCTCCACAGTTTGCGTGTGAGGCCGTCTCTTCCCAGAGCAGTTGTGAAGCAAAAGGCTTAAAGGGAAAAATTTTAAAAGACAGTTTGGGAGTACTACTGAGAAGGGTGTGGATCGCTCTGACTCAAGCAGTAACTGTTGATCAGCAGTCCCGGGGCAGGGGTAGGTGACTGTGGTTCTGAAGACGAGGAGGGAAAGATGCCCCCCTTAGACCTGGACCAGGTGTTAGCATTGGAGGAAGTGGAAGTGCTGGAGTCCAAGGAAGATTTAGAGCAGTTCCTGCTTCCAGGCATAAAGGGATGCAAGCAGAGATTGTGACTCTCACTCGAGAGCACAAAGAGCACTAGGCAGCCTATCTGAGGACCAAGAGCAAGTTGTGGAAGATGGACAATATGCTCATCCAAATAAAAACGCAGGTAAAGACCTCGGAGGAGAAAGCCTGGAATCATCTTCCGCATCCTAGTGGGGAAGCTGACGAGAGTGTCAGAGTGGTGCCTGAAGGGGAGTAGAAGGCCAGGGAGATTTAGGAGATGTCAGAGGTGTTGGTGGAGCTGGATTGGCAGATCGAGGAAAGGAAATCGTTCTAAAGGAGGGTTGACATTCGCCACTGATGGATTCTGGTCAGCTGGTGAGGATGGGCTGACACCTGGAGAAAACTGAAACAGCTTGTCATTTTCTCTACTCTGTTCTTGTATGTTTTTTTCACCCATGTAACAGCTTCAGGGTCAGTGGTTGGTGACCTTGATATGGGTTTAGATTGCCAAATGTATTTGGTTCCTGAAAAATAACTTGAGAAATACTCTCATAAGGGAAATGGGCTTAATCAAAAGTTGTTTCAGTGGTCATATTTATTTTTGTTACTTTGCAGGTGTTTTTGAAATGTTGAGCATGGCCTTCTATTTTGCTGTTACCTATGTGACCTGATTGTTCTCTGGAACTTTGGAGCACCCACGTGAAGGCTTGGGGTCAGAATCTTCCAACTTTAGAGGGGCAGTGGAAGGCACTGCTTGGATGTAGCTGCTGAAGAATGTAGGCATGAGACTGCTTTGGATGAGACTGGGAAAAGCTAAGGGACAATTGGATATGGAAGATGGTTGGGCACATATTTGGAACTTGAAAACCTCTGCAAGACCAAGGAGGAGAGCTATGTTTTGTGACATGTTTTGTGTATACTGTATAACCTATAAGGGAGTTTATTTCGACAACTTACCTGGCCCTAAACGACAAAGAAGTTTGAATAGGGAGTGATGGATCATACTTTATACTGCAATATCCTCACGCATTACAGGGGTTTAAGAGTATGGCATCTAAGAGACAATCTACCAAAAGTCCCTGAGACTGGAAAAAGGAAAATGCATCCTGAGAGCCCATTAAATCCCTTCTAGGGTAGTAGACCTGACCAGGATTTGAGGTCAAAGCCAAACATGTAACAAGTATTCGCTTGCCTTGAAAAACAAAATACTAAAAAGCCTTAAAATTTTTTTTGTTCAGATGACCAAAGCCCCTATGTGTGTTAATAAAAGAATCATAAATATATTCCTTTTGAAATGGGAAAAATTTTTCATCTTAATATCGTGGTTCAAAATTCGAGTATTTTTTGAGATTGTTAGGAAACAAGATTCAGAAATTATTATGCAGGCTTTAGAAGGAATTGAAACCAATTAAGTATGATTAATTTTAAAAAAAATCCCAGCGCCCCACTGAGAGTGGCCGCCTCTCCAGGGGGCAGCAGAGACGCCCAGAAGAAGACGGAGATCTTGGCGGCTCGACAGAGGCCGAGTTGGTCCGGGCAGTGCGGGCAGCAGGAGCAGGACTGCTGTCCTAGGGGCTGATTGGATGGTCGGTCTGGTATCCGGGCCGGAGAAAGGCGAAGAGGTGACTTCACAGATAAGCTTTTATAGGCGTCGCTCTCCGCCCGCCGGACGGGAGGCGGGGTGGCAGCCGATTGAAGAAGCAGCCTGGAAGGAAGGAAGGAGCGAGGGAGGGACGGGAACAGTTGGAGGAGGAGCAGCGAGCTGGGCTGCGGCGACCTGGGAGGGGAGCGGCCGCCACGAGGCCACGTTTTGTTTTTGCTATTTTCCATCGGAATAGTTCTCGCAGGCCTTCCCCGAGGACTGACTGCGCCGAAGCCCGGCGGCCCCGACCTTCCAGGTGACAGCCGGTCACCCTGGTAGGAGTCAGCTCCTCCCCAAGTCACCCCCTCCCGCCCACAGCCCATTCCCCGCCCTGCCTCCCAACGCCCGCCCGTGGCGAGCGCCGCGGCCGCAGCGGTCCTGCAGCGCCTGAGCGGGCGGCCCTCGGCGTTGTGCTCTGACCCGCGGAGCCGCGGCCTTGGAAGGGGGAAGCCCGGCCTCAGGCGCGAGCCGGAGAAAGGGGGAAGACGATTTAACCCGCCCTCTACTCCCAGTCCGGCTACCGGGCGCTCCCCCCGTGCCCGCTGCCCGAGTCTCCGCGCCGCTCCCGGAGAAGTGCCGCATGGGGCAGGGCCGCTGAAGCGCGGAGTTCGGGGTCGCGCCGAGGACGGCGCAGGGGTTCCGCGCGGCAGTTGGCACAGTTTCCGCGGCGCCTTCAACGCAGGAGCTGGGGGCGCGGCGCGCCTACCCCGCCGCCTCCGTGCCCTGGTGAGGCGCGAGTTATGGAGCCCCCCAGCTGCATTAAGGATGAGCCGTTCCCGCACCCCCTGGAGCCCGAGCAGAGTGCCTCTGCGCAGCAGGGCCCAGGGAAGCCGGGCGACAAGCGGTTCCGGCTGTGGTACGTGGGGAGCTCGTGCCTGGACCGCAGGACCACGCTGCCCATGCTACCCTGGCTCATGGCCGAGATCCGCCGGCGCAGCCAGAAGCCCGAGGCAGGCGGCTGCGGGGCGCCGGCGGCCCGTGAGGTGCTCCTGGTGCTCAGCGCGCCCGTCCTGCGCTGCGTCCCCGCGCCCGGCGCCGGGACTGCTGGGGGCTTTGGCCCCGGAGCCGCGCAGCCCAACCCGGCCGTGTTCATCTTTGAGCACAAGGCTCAGCACATCTCGCGCTTCATCCACAACAGCCACGACCTCACCTACTTTGCCTACCTGATCAAGGCTCAGCCCGACGACCCCGAGTCGCAGATGGCCTGCCACGTTTTCCGCGCCACAGACCCCAATCAGGCAAGACCGCGGTTCCGAGGCGCGGGGTGGGGCGGGTCCGAGGCAACCTGGAGGAGTGGCAGGGCTGCAGGCGCTGGGGCCCCACGTTAAGGACCGACTCTGGTCCAGCTCCTGGCGCGCACCCTTCCCGTGGTGTGCTTGAGCGCAAGCTGGCCTCTCTCCTCAGACTCCGGGTCTGCAAGCTTGCTTTCAGGGGCGCACTGGGCGGCGGCAAGAGCTGACGACCCGCAGGGACGGGGAGAGAGGGAGGCAGGCGGAGAGGGGTTTCGGGACGGTGGAGTCGCTGGTGCGCCCTAGGAGGATGCGGGGAGCAGCGCGCATCCCGGAGGACGGCTATATCTGGGGTGTAACTGGAGATGGCGTGCCCAACCTTGGCAGGGTGTGTGCGTGCGTGCTTGTGTGTGTTTAAGAGGGAACGCAGGAGAGGGGTGGGTTGCTAAAGGCCCCGCACTCACTCCCAGTCTTGGTGAGTTCTGCACCTTAGCCCATTTGGACCGTCACTGCAGCACCTACAGGCCTCGGATCTGGGAAGCTGTTTCGGAGCCTGGTTTAGGGAGAAGTTCCTAGACGTTGTCAGACTGTCAGCAAAATACGAATCTGCATTTAGATGTTGAGAGGAAAGAAGACTTTTTTTTGCACTTTTTTAAACATTTTTTTTAAACAATTGGATACAGAATCAATGCCTGCTTGAGTGATTTTAAAATCAGTGTCATAGAAGAGGTGAAAAATCTCTTTTCTAATATCGTTTCTCCAGAGTTTACTAAATCGAGGTACCTCTTACCAAACAGTGCATTTTTACTTCCTTAAAAAAAAAAAAACAAAAACGGACGAGGCCGTTTAATCTTCCGGAGAGAGGGATCTAAACAATCTTTACCACAGTGATTGTGTCTTGGAAAACAGCTTCCCCCGCTCTTTAACAAAATGTTTAAGGAGTTTTTTTTTTTGGTTTTTTTCTTTTTTTTTTGTTTTTACCGTATCAGAAGCCCTCAAATGCTGTTTTTGATACTGATATTTAAGGTTTGAGTAAAGTGCTTTGGATTCTTTGGGAAAATTGTGTTGTCTAAATATAAAGTCTCAGTTGTACTTTGTGGTGGTTTCTTTAGTAGCTGGGAAATTAATAGTCAGATGAGAAAAACATCCTGTAAGTAATGCTTTAATTTAAAAACATTCATTAATTCTAGTGTCTGTAATTGACTTTCTGTTTGTCCAGTAGTTTTTCACAAAAGTTCTGTAGCTGAGTTGAAGAAAATAAAAGCTCATTGTCTTAGATTTCATCAGTTACTTTTTAAACTGGTTTAACATCTTAAGGCTCAGAATTCCCAGTGTGAAGAGAGCAATTTTAATGGTACATGTGACCGCTGTTACATTATGGTAAAAAAGAACCTTGTTACAGATTGCCTCAGGATCCTAACCATGATTCAGATGAGTTTCACTTTATACTTAGTTGTTCAAAATTTATTTTTAGCTTTCAGTTATGTTGAAATTGGAGTGCAACATGTTTCTTTATTTCTGAAAGTTTTCGTCATCTTTATTGTATTAAGCTTTTGGAGTTCTGTCAGTGAGATGGAAGTAGTTGCATTTTTCCAGGACTTTAAGAAAAGTTTCATGGCACTTGGTGGTCATTTTCTTCAGTTTTGATGCATGACCCATCGTTGATAATTTCAGTGATGGTCAAAGTTTGTTTATGGGTTATGGCACCTTAAATTCTCAACAGTAGTTGTTGAGTCTTTCCTGGACTCATTGGAAGGTCAATTAAAATATCCCCTGTTATTTCCCTTCATTTTGTATTTAGCCTTTAGAGGCTGAATGTGCTATTACTTTACAAATAATAACATACTTGGGCTTATTTCCCCTCTTTGGTCCTATAGGAGCGGTAGAAGCCATATGGCTTTTTGATAAAAGAAAAAAAACTTTTCCTGTTTATTGCCATTTCCCAGTTGAGTCTTTGATCTAAAGATATGGACTTCTATTTGCTCCAAACCTAGAGAGTTCCTGGCAGAGGATCATTAGTTTGAAAGGCCAGATGTTGTCTGCCTGAGGATTATCTCCAGCCATAAATCAGGGGTTACAAACTCAAAGGGCTGGGAAGAGGGTTGAGTAAGGATAGAGGAGGACTAGACAGCGATGTCCTTTCTCAAGGTGCTGCTTGTTGGAGCTTCTGGTTTCTCAAGAGAAAATGGAAATCTGGATTTTTATGTATGAGTCCACATTTTCAAGTATTCACAAAATTCTTAAACATTCAAGAATCGTATCTGGGCTAAACAAAACACACCTGAGAGTTGGCTTCAGCGATCTAAGGGCTGCCACTTTTGATCTGGGGCATAAATTTTTGTTCAGTGGACACGTGTAGTCATCAGATACTGTGTGCTGTTTGTCACATTTCCTTTTGAAATGGTGGGGAGAGTTAGGACGATCTGGGGGGAAGAATTTATAAGTAAAACTCCCAGAAGTGATGATTCTGCAGTTGAACTTGTTAAAGGGAGGAATTCATCACATTGTTACCATCCAGCAGTATGCCTCGTGCAGAGCAGAACCCCTGCATGGTTCTGAGCATCTTTGACTTGAAAAGGAAGACCTGCTCTTTGCTTTGCCCCTGAGTTCTACATGTGAAGTAGAGAATTGTTTAGTTGGACTTCAAGATTATTGTTGAGTGTCTCCTCAGTGTTGTCCACAGTCGCTGAACAAAGTATGGAGGTAGCCTAGAGCAGAAGGCCTGCAAAGGTCCCGAAGTAAACTTGCCCCTGCTTTGTCTCTCATGCCTGTCCCTTTTCCGAAACAGGCCTGTCAGTAGAATGAGCATATAATTTATTGTTTAATCTAGGGACAATTTTTATTGAGAAAGGGGTGCCCCTTTTAACATCATTAACATCACACAAGCATAACAAGTATAAACCTGGACCCTTTAGGGCAAACCAGGACATAAGTGACCACCGCTAAATGGCAGAGTTTGTGTTCATGCCAAGCCATCGAGGTGGAGGATTGTGGTTCCTATATATATGTATATATATAATGATAATGTTTTGCAGAATATCTGCTTAGACGTCTTTTGAAGGGTGGATCTACATGTGACATCAGAGATGGGAAGTGCTGTCTGAGTAGCTCGGGTCTGTTGTGGGGGTTGCCATAGTGACGTGCCCTCTGGCTCCACAGCTTCTTGGTGGGTGAGAGACAACCTAAGGCTGTTAACCTGAGTCAACCTGGAGAAGCGCTCAGCCAGAATGGTCTGATGCAGAGCTGTTTCTCCCAGGTACAAAGAGAGGTGGGGGTTGGGAGCAAATGAACTAGTTCCAGGTTGAATATAGGCCAATACAGTTGGGTACCCATTTATCCAAGCCTATGTAGTCTTGCACAGGAGGAATGTCAGCCTTAGCACATTTCAGCCAGACTTGGATATTTGAACAATATAGTAAAAGTGCTTAAATATACACCCTTTAAAAAAATCACACTGGCATAAATGGAATTCTAGACTTAAAATTGGTTGGAGACCCAAGAATATCTGATTCTCCACCTAAGATCTTGGGTAAGTTGCTAATATTCTTCAAATTCTTATCTTTATTTACTTTCAGAAAGAGGCTATATATGTACATTATTATCTCCATTTCCCTATTAAAAAGCAGAGATTGTTCTATGTTATGTATACTTTACCATATATAAAAAGCTAATGTTTATAAATATTGTTAGAGATTAAAGGTGTTAATTATCATTTGCATGAGACTTTTAACAGCATGAAAGTTTTATTTCATAATTATAAGAGTAATCATGTAAAACACAAAAATTTGATTGTCGTCATTTTCACTGGTTTTGTTTATGTATGTATTTCTTGAAGCTTGCAAGAATGTACTTTCAAAGAGACTTTACACCAGTTTTTTTCAGCTCCAGGTTCTCTAAGTCTGGTTTTTTTGTTCCTATTAAAATATTCAGCATTTTCTGAACTTTATTCAGATAACTGATTTTCAACTTAATTTTTGTTGATATATTTCAAGAAGGTCACTTTTTAGTTCATCTTCATAGTTGAGGGTCAGTGGCTTTGAGAGTATACTAATAAAGAAACCAGAGAAATTGAATCTGGAAGTGTGCATTTCTCTGCTTTCCTAGTACTTTGTGCTGTTCTGGACAGGTACATCTCTCTCTCTTCTCTGGTTTTCTGTGGTCGTTTTTTTCAGTTCTCTCCCTTCCTGATCTGAGGTGGAGGTTAATTTGCCCTGGCTCTGTGGTAGAATCTTGACTATAATATCTGGGGAAAAGGTAAAAATGTGTGTCCAGAGCCTCCCACTTGTGAAGGGAGTATTAGAAAAAAGATGAGGATGTTCAGTATGACGGTTTGTTTATCATAAATCGGAGGTTTTCAGACTTGAGTGTGTGTCAGAATTACCTGGTGGGCTTTTTAGAACAGACTGCTGGGTCCTATCCTCGGTTGCTGATGCTGTCAAGTTCCCTGATGATGCTCAAGACTATTGGTCTGGGGGACCATAGTTTGAGAACCACTGCTGTCAGTATTTTGTTCATCTGGTTGGGTATATGACCACTTCTGTTCTGTTAGGTTTTTTTTTTTTAATTTATTTTTATTTGGGGGGGGCAGGTAATTAGGTTTATTTACTTATTTATATATTTGTTGATGGAGGTACTGGGGATTGAACCCAGGACCTTGTGCACACTAAGCAGGCACTCTGCCACTGAGCTATACCCTCCCTCCCAGTTCCGTTGGTTATTTTTGTCATCCTTCTCAGACTTAAAGTTCAGGGTTAAGTGTGAGGAAGGATAGTATCTGACTACAGAAGAATTTTTAAAAACTTTTCATTTCCTAGCTTAATAGCTTTGCATATCTTCTCCAGTTAGACATTATTCTGCCAGGCATGAAAAGACTAGCCATGAGTTGAATGACAACTTTACCTTTCAAGCCAAAGTTTTAAGTTCTGCAGGTGGAATAAACAGTTTTTTTAGGAATATAGTCTAATGTTAAATTATGATAAGTTTTTGCAAAAATTACAGCTTTAGTTATTTGCATCCAGAGAAATAACTGCATTCAGCATGTTTGATATATTGGCTATTAAGAAAACAGGCAAAAAGAAATAGAGAGTTGACAGTTTGGTAAGATTTTTGGCCACTCTGAATATTTATCGGAGACATTTCTTCCTTCTTTCTTTCCTTCCCTCCTTCCCTCCCTGTCTGCCTTCTAAATCTCAGAGTCTTTGTTTTGTTAAAATCACCTGGATGGTGGTTTCAGACTCTCATTTCTTTGGGGAGTCTAAAAGACTCCCAAAAGCCACTGAGATATATTGTCACTTAGATGTATCCTCTTGTAAAATGAGGGACAGATAAATTATAATTTAATTTAGTAGTATATTCAGAATTATTGTCTAGGAAAAGGATTTTGCTTGAAATGTGATCTACATAAAATATTAATACAAATTTAATAACTCACTGGGAGATATCAACTACTCATGACATTGACCTGTTACTTTAAGGTTGTAATGTGTTACTGTTCATCATAGTATGTCTGTCTGAGTAGCTTTTTAATTCTTTTCCTTGAGAGCTAACATTTATTGAGCTCTTGTTAGGTGATAGTACTGCCTTTTGCTCTTTTCTTAGGTTATTACATTTTATCTTTACAGTAACTGTGTAAAATCTATACCAGTCTTCCTCTCATTTTACAGATGAAAAAGCTGAGGTATAGAAAGGTTAAATTATTTTCCCAAGGACGCAAGGCTTGAAATAGTAGAAGCAGGTCTAGTCTGTGCAGTTCTCTTATTTGCTACTCTGGAATGCAGTTGTTGAGAAATGATCAGTTGTTAGTGTCATAAAGTTTTATACGATTACTTTTTCCTATTCTTTAAAAAATACAGTTATTTGATTTTGTATTCCAGTTTTATTGAGGTATAATTAACAAGCAAAAAATGTATATTTTTACAGGTACAATGTGATGTTTTGATATATATATCAAATGAAAGGATCACCACAATCAAGCTGATTAATGTATCTATCACCTCATGTGGTTGTCTTTTGTGTGTGTGTATAGTGAGAAAACTTAAGATCTAGTCTTTTAGCAAATTTCAAGTGTACACTATTGTATTATTAACTATAGTCACCATGCTCTATGTATGTTAGATCTTCAGAACTTCCTCATCCTGCGTAACTGAAAGTTGGTACCCTTTGACCAACATCACCCCATGTCTCCCATCCCTCAGCCCTGGCGATCACTATTATACTCACCGCATTTATGAGTTTGACTTTTTAGATTCCATGTATAAGTGAGATCATACAGTATTTGTCCACTTTTCCCCCACTTTTATATTAAAAATCTCCACAGTTAAATACACTTATTAAATTTGTAAAATAATAATGAAATGCTGAATGCACGTTTGCCAGTATATATTTTTGTTTTAATGGAAAGTAAAAAGTCTGTATGATTTGTTAGGCTGTTGAAGCTGAACTCTGGTATATCTTTTACACAGTGTTCTTAGGAATGGCAGGGAAGTAAACTATGAGAGTGTTTGCAACCTTTATAACTACTTTAGTTTAGAATAAGAAATCTCTAGGATATGTTTTTAAGAATAGGTACAACCATGCATTTGAATATATTTTATTGAATTGTGAAGTATATAAATACTGTAGAGAAAACAATATGTCAATTTTAAGGTTAGATAAAGCCCAGTGACCTGATGGACTGATGTATAATTTTGCAGGAGTTCAAATAGGGAAAAAGGGTTCAAAAATATAGTAATGACAGGGTCCACAGTGACACTGGCCTGCTGCACCTGTGCTGAAGCATCCAGTGCCATAGTCACAGTGTCTTTCATCACACTGAATTTAGGTTGTCAGTGTGGCAGTTGCTGGTTTTATACTTTGTAGCTATTTTGTAAATTGGTTTTGGTTTTAGAGTTGTTTAAAAGCTAGAGATATAAATATATACATTTATATTTAGATTTTTGGGAACATATTTAAATAGAGTAACAGTAAAATAATTATGTTAACATCTTAATTTACCTTAAAAATATTTTTTATTGAGGTATAGTTGATTTACAATGTTGTGTTAGTTTCTGGTGCACTGCAAAGTGATTCAGTTATACCCCTTTTCACATTCTTTTATATATATTTCCCTTTTCACATTCTTTCCCATTATGGTTTATTACAAGATATTGAATATAGTTCCCTGTGCTACAGTGTTGGATCTTGTTGCTTATCTATTTTACATATAGTAGTTTGTATCTGCTAATCCCAAACTGCTAATTTATCCCTGTCCCCCTTCCCCTTTGGTAACTATAGTTTGTTTTCTATGTCTGTGAGACTGTTTATGTTTTGTAAATAAGCTCATTTTTACCGTATTTTAGATTCCACATATAAGTGATATCATACAGTATTTGTATGTCTCTTTCTGACTTACTTCACTTAGTATGAAAATCTCTAGGTCCATCCATGTTGCTGCAAATGGCATTATTTCATTCTTTTTTATGACTGAGTAGTATTCTATCTCTCTCTCTCTCTCTCACACACACACACACACACACACACCCATATCTTCTTTATCCATTCATCTGTCGATGGACATTTAGGTTGCTTCCATGTCTTGGCTATTGTAAATAGTGCTGCTATGAACATAGGAGTGCATGTGTCTTTTCAAATTAATAGTTTTCTCTGTTAATTTGTCTTTAAAAGTATTTTGAACCACCATAAATTTGGAAAACTCTGGGCTTAAATTTTCAGGTGTTAATATGGCCCCAGTCATGTATGATTGTATGACAGAAAGGGAATAAAATAAGAGATTAAAATTTTGGTTGATTTAATTTCAGATAATCTTAGCACAGGTTTTTTCACACCCATGAAAATGATATGGGAGTTATTCATTTTCAAGTTACTGATCCCTTTCAAGTTTCATTTCTTGTAAGAGGTTGGGTTGCAAAGAGTATCTCCAAGTAATGGGATCTTCCTGGTTAAATATAGAAGCCTAAATTTGCTGCTTCAATTGTTTCATATTATAGATGCCCTTAACTAGTTGGATAGTCTTCACTTTGGAACTGTTGTGAATTTTTGCAGGAATTTCTAAAATTCTTAAAATTGGAAGCATGGAATTTTTTGGTATCAATATTATATAACTTGTGAGTAGTTCATTATCAGTTTCAGATTCCAAGTCAAACAGTGCTTCTTGTTGAGCAAATCAAGTAGTCTTTTGTATCTCACAATTGTATCTTTTTTTAAAAAATTGAAGTATGGTTTATTTACAATGTTGTATTAGTTTCTGGTGTGCAGCAAAATGATTCAGTTATACACACATATATATCCTTTTTCATATTCTTTCCCATTATGGTTTATTACAGGATATTTAATATAATATAGTTCCCTGTGCTATACAGTGGGACCCTTGTTTATTTTATGTATAGTAGTTTGTATCTGCTAATCCCAAAGTCCTAATTTATCTCTCTTCCATCTTCTCCTTTGGTATTCATAAATTTGTTTTTTATGTTTGTGAGTCTGTTTCTGTTTTGTAAATAAGCTCATTTTTATTATATTTTAGATTCCACATATAAGTGATATCATCCTTGTATTTGTATTGTATTTGTATTTCTCTTTCTGGCTTACTTCACTTAGAATGATAATCTCTAGGTCCATCCCTGTTGCTGCAAATGGAATTATTTCATTCTTTTTTATTACTGAGTACTATTCCACTGTATATATATTTGTATACCATGTCTTCTTTATCCAGTCATCTGTTGATGGACATTTAGGTTGCTTCCATATCTTGGCTATTGTAAATGCTGCTGCTATGAACACTGTGGTGCATGTATCCTTTCAAGTTACAGTTATCTCTGGATATATGTCCAGGATTGGGATTACTGAATCATATGGCAACTCTAGTTTTAGTTTTTTAAGGAACCTCCATACTGTTTTCCATAGTGGCTGCATCAATTTACATTCCCACCAACTATTTAGCATGATTCCCTTTTCTCCACACCCTCTCCAGCGTTTATTATTTGTAGACTTTTAAATGATGGCCATTCTGACAGGAGTGAGGTGATACCTTATTGTCGTTTTGATTTGCATCTCTCTAATAATGACTGATGTTGAGCATCTTTTTATGTGCCTGTTGGTCATTTATATGTTTTCTTTGGAGAAATGCCTATGTAGGCCTTCTGCTCATTTTTTAATTGGGTTGGGTTTTTTTTGTTGTTGTTGTTATTGAGTTGTATGAGCTGTTTGTATATTTTGGAAATTAATTCCTTATTGGTTGCATCATTTGCAAATATTCTCTCCCAGTCTGTAGGTTGTCTTTTTGTTTTGTTTATGGTTTCCTATGCTGTCTCACAGTTGTATCTTCTTATACATTTTCAGTAATAGGTTATATAATGTGGACAAATACATTTATGACTTGGGCTTGAACCAATAAACAAATCTTTTTTCAGGTCTCAGATGGCTCCTCGCTTTTTCAATTTACCTCTTGCCCTGGTTTCGGCCATTTAATTCTCATTAGCTGGGCAGTCTGGAGATTTTACTGAGTTTATTTGAAATTAAACTGATGGCCTTACTGCTTCATTCTTCAAATATTTCTTCTCCTTAGATTTCCAGCAACATGTTCCTTGTACCTGTTGGGAGACCCCATTTCTCTGTGTTGGATCTCCCTGATCCTGTTGCTCACTTTGAGACCACCTGATGACTACTGCCTGACTCTGTAAATATTGTACACTGCCTGCTTGATTGAATTTATTTCCAGTTTTGGAAGCTGGTCTTCTCTCTTCTGAGGGATGATCGGGTGTCTGGTCCTTGCCACTTCCTGTTGGCTCCTTCCAAAGCTGTTAACCATTGTGTACTGATTTTATTTTAGTTTTCATATGGAATTCTGCAAAGGTTTTTGGTGTGAGCATAGCCTAGTGGTGGTAGTGCTGGTAGAGGGCACGGCTCCTCTGTATTCATCCATAATTCTTTTATCTAACTTGAGGTAGGTTCCATAGGCTGGATCTAGGAAACTGGATTTCTGTCTAGTTTCTTTTCATTTTTAATTTAATTTTTTTGGTGGGGTGGAGGTAATTAGGTTTGTTTGTTTGTTTAATGGAGATACTGGGGATTGAACCCAGGACCTCATGCATACTAAGCACACAAGTCTAGTTTCTAATAACAATGTTAAAGCAATATGAAAGTGGGTGGTATTATATCTTATTTCTTGACAGGCCTTTATATTAACTTCCCCCATTGATCCTAAATTCAAGTGGTCAAGTTATTTTGTTAAAATAATAAATGACATTTGATAAATTTACTTGTTCTGTGTTCATGTAAACAAAGTGTGTTAGTTATAGCAATAGACTATTAACTAATAGTTAATATGTCATTAGGGATCTGGAAGTTAATGGTATTAAACCTTTCTTCCTATTGGAAGTTAGGTTGAAGATACATATTTGAAATTGTGTTGTTCATTTTAATAAGGGGGGTGTGAACATGAGTAAATAAAATCTATCTCAATATATGAGAAAGTACAGGCATTCTTTGGCGTAAAGAGTGTATAAAAACAATCTTTAGTTTGTTAACTATTCTTACAGAATAGTTAACAGAGTTTGTTAATCTCTTTTGCTTGATCCACCACAATTATCCAGTATTTGATTCTACCTAATAGTAACAGCTCTAAGCAATACATATTTATTTATTTTCTTGACCAGAGAGTCTCACACTTTAGCATGCATCACCTGGAGGGTTTGTTTTAATACTGATTGCTGGACCCCCACCCCCAGAGTTCCTGATTCAGTAAGACTGGGGTGAGGTCCAGACCTTACATGTCTAACAATTACTAGGTGGTGCTGATGCTGCTGGTCCAGAACCACACTTTGACAACCACTGCTCTAGACCAGGGGCTGGCAAACTATAGCTGTTAGTTTTGTAAATGCAGTTTTATTCAAACACGACCCCAGTCATCTGTTTACATATTCTATGCAGTGGTCTGTGGCTGCTTTCAAGCTACAGTGGCGGTATTGAGTATTTTCGACAGAGATCCTATGGCCACCAAGCCCCCAATTTTTATTTTCTGGCCTTACGTAGAAAATGTTCGCTGATCTCTGATCTAGACAATCTATTACAAATAGGCATCTTTATCCCCATTTTATAGATGAGAAAACTAAGTCTGTAATTTTCCTTAGGACACAAGCCAGCAAGTAGCAACAGCTCTGGGTTTCCAAACCTCACGCACTTTCTAAAACCCATTTTGTAAATTTTTGCTGATGGCTCCCAGATTTATCTCTATAGGTCAGCCCTCCCCTCTGAGCACCGGCTTTTTTTCAGATTCTCTAAATGCATACCTGACATCTGTACTTGAATATGTAGTTGCTGATACTTACAACCTAGGAATTACATTTGAGTCCTACTTTTCATTCCCTAATTGCTGTCTTTGAAGGAAGTCATCAGGTTGATTCTGCCTCCAAAACTTAGCTTTTAATATGTTCATGTCTCTCCAAGACCACTACCACCACCTGCGTCTAACTCCTCTCATTCTTGCTAGGACTACTAGACTCCTCCCAGCTGTTTTCCCTGTTTTACTGCTGTTTGCCTAGTGATCACTTCTTCAGTGGAGCAGTAGGAGTGGTGCATGTTCTTTTAGTGTCAGAATAATATGCAAATTCCTTCTCACGTGATCCTGTGAGACTCTGCCCCATAGGTCTCCCCAGTCTCATTGTAGACTGCTCCCTCCAGCATGCTCCCTACGTTTCAGCCATCCGTAACCAAGTCGGACTCAGAGCACTTCAAAACCTTTGCATGTGTGGTTCCTATCCTTTGCTAGATTAGTATTTTCTCAGGGTTCAGTTCTTTGCTTAACTCACATCTGTCTCTTCCTCAGATTGGCCTCCAGTGATGCTCTAAAGTAAAGCAGGTAGGAACCCCAATTTTTCACTTCTGTCTCAGCCCTTTATTTGTTTTCCTTTTGGCACTTACACATTTAAAATTAATTTTTTAAGCACTTTCTCTGGGTGCTGTCACCACCTCTAGAGTGTAAGCTCCAAAGGGCGAGTGATCTTGTCGGGTCATGGTTGTATGCCAAGGACCTAGTTCTGTAGTAAGTGTTCTTGCCAACAAAGTAAATGGAGTAAGAATTGGTCTCTGCCCTCAAGGAACTGAAGTCCACCAGTGAGAGTTTCAAGTCTACTGGCAATGACATACATAGGCTCTCTTGTTACCTTTTGTTTACTTTAACAAGTGTTGATTATACTGGTTGCACAATATTACTTTCTGTTACAAATGTTTATAATTTTAGAGACACCATAAATGCTTACAGTATTAACAAGGGTTATAAGGCAGACATTTAAAAATATGTGAATTAAGTAGTTTCTGAAAAAAACTTTGTAGACTAATTTGAGACTGACTCCCCCTCCCTCCCAATCAAAACACAGGAAGTTTAGTGAAGCTGCCAACCCAAGAACAGGCGTTTCCGTGGCCTTTTCTTTGAATGATGTGAATCAAGCATTCAGGCATCTGGAAGATGATCAGCAAGAGTGGTGTTGTGAATACATCCTTGCAAGAACTGGATATTTTTTAGTTTCAATTCAGTTGTTACTTAGGCTTCTCCGTGGAACTATGATCTCATTTGGAAGGCTGTTGACTTACAAAATCCTTTGAATAGCTACTGTAAGTTTTCACTCCCAAATCTAAGATGGACCTTTTTTTTTTGGCACTGATTTTTAAGCCTATCCTAAAAAAAAAGCAGGGAAGGCCTAAGATGTGTCTCAGTTTTTTTTTTTTTTAATCAAAAAGGGAAATGAATGCATGGAGAGGAGATCCCCCAGGGTGAGACCAGGGATGGGAAAGAAAAAACTATGGCCAGTGTCCACAGTGAACAGTTGACCGATAATAAGATGTACGATTTGTATTCTGGGTTTCTTTGTTTGCTTAAATAGCATGCCGTTGTGACAGAGTAATTACTTCTCTTACATTCTTTTTATCTAATGTCTATCATAAGAGCAGTTGATACATTAGTTTTAGTTTTCAGCGGCCACTGGGGCAGGTACCATGCTATATATAAGATAGTATTCATGCTCACCAGTATTCCCATGGGTTGGGGTTCTACTTTAAAGAAAAAAAATCACACAAGGAAAGAGATGACCTTATTTTTCCAGGACAAATTAAAAAGTGCCATAATCATTTGCCTTTATAAGTACAGGCCCCTTGTCTCTTCTTCTCCTTATTCTCTCATTGCCTTCAGGCATAATGTCTACAGCATCTCCACATTTTCTTCAGCATTTGGTCCCTTGCGTGGGGGTAGCAGATTCCCTCTTGCTCCACTGTTGAAGCAGTGTGTGTTTTCTAATGAGCGTCTCTGTTTCATCATCTACCTTTATTAATGATTGAAATGATCGTTGTAAACCTGCTTTCCATTGGTAAGGTTGGCTTGAAGACAATGCTGATGGTGCATTGTTCAAAACAGCTAATATGGCTGCATATCAATTAACGCAAAAAGCAAACATATGAATAGTTTAATAGCAAGTTTGCCTTTTACTGAGGTTGTTTTCTTTTGCTCCTGGAGTGGAAGATAAACTCTTAAGTCTCTTCTGTAGAAGGACAAGCTGTAACGTACCTACTGAATACGAGAGTTGGTCTTTGTTAGCAGTGGGCTTGAGGTACTCTGTTCACATCACCCCATTTACTTAGAAACCAGGCAGCTTAACAGCTGTTGTGTGTATGTGATTTACCAATGAGTGGTTTCTCTGGAGACACTGTTTGCTGTGATTTTGCTATGATTTTCTTCTGAGAGCAGAATTCTAGACATTGACCGTGGGAACCGACATATGTATGCCCTGTAATTTTTTCTTAGCTGCTTACATTTTCCACATGATTTATTTTTAAGTCATGCTGCCACCATGAAAGAGAATTACAACCGATGCTCTGCAGATAGTTAGATCTCCATACATCGAGTGGAGACCTTGATTAGTTTACTAAAATTGTTGATTTTAAAAAAAAGTTTAAATTTCCTCAGTAACTAATACTCCATAGGGCTTTGTATGTGTTTTTAGGTTTTGGTTCTTACTCTTAATGAACATGGTGTCTGTTTGTCTAATGCAGATAGGCTTTTATAATGCAGGAAAATCTCATCCTTCACTCCTAGTAGTCTCTGTTTTGGACATGTTCACTTATGATCTGTTTCAAAAGAAGTGACTGTTCCCTGATGGAGTTTTCATTTGCTGTTTCATGGCTTTGCAAAGGAGGAAAGTCAAACTGCCGGGGTGACTGTGTGGACTGGAGATAACAGACCTTCAGTGAGAGAAGCCAGACTGGGCACAGGAAATTGAAGCTCTGGACCCTACTCTTCCATGAATTAATTAAGTAATATAATTAATTGTATAATTATATACATAATTAGAACACTGTTCATCTGGATCATGTTTTTACAAGTTGTTCCTTTGTTCATTACCTCGCTCATTCATCACTCATTCTTTCAACCCTCTGTTCATTTGTCCAGTTACCAGGTGAATTGACTGTGCTTGGCCTTGGTGCTTGGCACTACATTGGGCCCTGATACTGTTACCAACCAGGGTTCTTGGCCTCCTTAATCAATAGAAATTGTTAAGAGGCCAGACGAGAAATTCACGCAAGGCTTTACTGCAGCACGAGCGAGCGAAAACAAGTAACAGGTTTTCTTGCTCACTTCCTGATGGAGTGAGCTGGTCCCTTAAAAGGGTGAGGGTAGGGGTGGGTCCAGAAGTTGGGCTGGGGGGTGGCTTAGGTGGTCTGCCCACCCCCTTGCTGGTGCCATGTGCTGGGATCATGTGCAGTATCCTGCTTCTGCTCCTGGTACCCTGCTTTTGCTCCCAACACCCCAGAAGTGGCAGTTGGATTTTTGGTCTTTTTGTGTCTTATTGCTCAGAACTGGCCCCAACTGCCCATGCACACAGTTATTTTTAGTCCTTTATAGTTTCTTTGTATTCTGTTGTTCCACCCCAGTGTAAGCATTGCCGCCCAGGGTCCCAGGTCCTAACCTGTCTCAGATGTATAAAACAAACACATTCCCTGCTTCGTGTGTCTTAGAGTTTTGTGAAGGAGCCGGACAAAACTGAGTAAAAAGGATAGTGTATTGTAGTGGCTGAATGCCTGGGCTCGGGATTCTGATCACTGGGACTCAGAGCCCCACTACGGATGCCCTGGGGAAATTCCTGCATCTCTCTGTGCCTTGGTCTCCTCATCTGTAATATGGGGATGACAGCATTGTGTGAGGATTAAGTGAGTCTATTTAGAACGGTGCCGTCTACAAGTACTCTAAATGTTAGCCACGCAAGTTAGCGCATGTCCACAAGTGTCCGATTTCAGAGGTGAGAGGAACTATGAAGGAAAAGAATGTGGCGCCATGAGAGAATAAAAGGAGGAAACTCATTCTAGATTGGGTTGTGAAGAAGATTCTCCAACTCTCTTTTCCTAATAAAATCTTAAAATGTTCTTCAGTTGTCTCTTCCTCTGCCACTCCGCCCACATGATACAGAAGGCTGGCCCCATCCCCAGCTCCCAGGTGGGAAATGCCCTTGATTGGTCCAGGAATCCAAGCCCAAGCCAGTTTATAAATTTGTGCCTGTAGATCCAGTGGTCCCAGGGACTGTATCCATTTGGGCCAAGGCAAGATGAGAGAAATTTCTTGGGGCTCCTAAGAAAGTTTTCTCTTTGGTTATTGTGTGTAGATTTAAAGCCTGGAACTGTTACAGTTGTTTCACTACCAGAGTGATGATGAAACAGAGGAGGGCACTCTGGAGAAAAACTGTCTGTGAACTCTGAGAGGGACAAGCCTGATTACCACCTCCCAGCAGGCTTTTTCAGTTTCTGTGAGCTGTTGAGTTTTCTGCTACTTGTAGTCAAAAGTAAGGTAAGTCAAGGAAGGCTTATTGTGGAGATGACAATTGAGGATGATTCTCAAGTTTGCTGATTTTGTGTGTGTGTGTGTGTGTGTGTGTGTGTGTGTGTGTGTGTGTGTGTGTGTGTATCTAATTGGTGAGTTTGTTACCGTTTACAGATAAGAAGAAGGCTGGCTGGAAGAGTAGGGGAGAAATAGGCTTTAGGGGCAAAATCAAGAAGTTCTCATCTGTAAAATGAGACAGCTGGATATTAGCAGTGATTTGCACACTTTTTCTGACTGAAGATAACATCCTTCCATCAGGAATTATGAGTTCTAGAGCACTGGCAACCGTTTTCACCAACATTGGGGCAAATAAAATCAGAATCTCAGCAAGGGGTAGGGAGGGTGATATGTGGGTGTTTTCAACCCAGTTGCACATAAGAACCAGGTCTACTAGATTCTTGAGCCCCTCCCCAGGCATGGTGCAACAGAATCTCTAGGGTGAGACCTGGAAATCTATTTAAAAACTGGGAGCTGGGATGCAGCCAGCTTGGCACTTATGTGCAGCCTGGCTTTGGGGAACCACTGTACTAGGGGGATGCAAGGTCCCTTTCTATACAGGTTTTTTTTTTTTTTTAAATTGAAGCATAGTTGATTTACAATGTGTTATTTTCTGGTGTACAGCCTAGTGATTCAATTATACATACGCATATATATATATTCTTCAGATTCTTTTCCATTATAGGCTATTACAAGATATTGGATATAGTTCCCTGTGCTGTACAGTAGGACCTTGTTTATCTATTTTATGTATAGTAGTTTTTATCTGTTAATCCCAAACTTCTGATTTATCCCTCTCCACTTCTTTCCCCTTTGGTAACTATAAGTTTTTTTTCTCTGTCTATGAATCTGTTTCTGTTTTGTAAATAAGTTTATTTGTCTCACTTTTTATTACTGAGCAATAAAAAAAATAAAATAATGCCATTTGCAGCAACATGGATGGACCTAGAGATTATTATACTAAGTGAAGTAAGCCAGGCAGAGAACGACAAATATCATAAAATATCACCTCTATGTGGAATCTAAAAAAAAACTGTACAGGGTTTATGATTACAGCTCCAGGAGCCAATTTCAGTTACCTTCAGCCCAGGAAACAGCATGAATCTTAGGAGTGGCCACAGCACAGTCTTACTAAAATACCTCAGCTACTAACCAGAAATTGACACACCATTGTCAACTGACTGTATGTCAGTAAAAAAGAAAGGGAAGGAAAAAAATTCCTCAGTTGCTGTCATGACACTACTGCTTCTCGATACTACCTCTGGTCAAATTATCATGGCATGTTTTCTCTCTATAGAGATAGTCAAAACGCTATGTCTGACTGCTGGCATATTAGCAAAATTGTGAGTACACTAACAGTTACCAAATGCTTAGGTGTTTGATTGATGGGTATTAGAACATCTGTTACTTGAGCAGCAGTAACAGTATCACTTTACATAGCAGTAGCTGGGCAATTCCTTGAGAAGTCAGCTGGCAGATCAGCCCCCAATCTGAGATTTTCTCTAGTCATTGTATGGACATTATCACCCATGCTCTGCCTAGCTGGAGAATGGCAGGAGATGACATCTGTTGTCAGATGGTGGTGAGAAGGGGCTTGGAGAAGACATGAGTCAAGGACACGCTGGAGCTGTGTTATAAGTGGTGGTGCAGTGAGATGTCTGGGATGGGGGTGAGCCAGGGAGGGAATGGGATCCAGGGCAGAGACAGGGCCCCCAAATAAAGAGATGCTCTGCAGGAAGCAGTTACTCTAATTAATGTAATCAAGGCTTTATTTGTGGTCATTTGGGGCTGCATTGGCAGCCAGGCAATTTGCCCAAGATGGTAATGATTGTCTTGGCTTTGGAAAATGATGCTCCAGGCATTTTGGGGGAAATTTTAGCTCTGCTTTGCTACGTATTTTCTTTCCCTCTAACCTCTGCCTAAATAGGTTTATGAGTGGTGGAAGGAGAACATTTAGTCCTGAAAGGAAGCAGCATGTTAACTCTTCTACCTCCTAAGAGATAGACTCATGCTTTAGCTTCCCCAGGAGGAAAGCAAGAAGTAAATAGAGCACTTTTCTCTTTGCTTATTTATTTTTGGGGTAATATACACTTAGGTAGTTATCTTAGGTATCATATCAAGCTTTAGAACATTGGATACATTTGCCTTTGCTCCTCTGGTTCAGTTTGCTATCAGTAATTGACCTGGTTTTCATATTTAAACATTAGCCCATTGGAGGAAAACAAAACCAGTAATGGTGTCAGTGTAGGATTTTTAAAGAATGATTTTTGGTTACGTGTTAGACAGTGGAAGCCATGAAAATCTTGTAGTTGTCAAGAGTGTTTTAATTTCCTTGTCACCACCATTGCTATCAACTCCACCGTGGCCATTAACAAATATTGGTTGAGGCTAATCAAGTGTGAGATTAGCAAGTTAGCTGCTGGGAATACGAGGCTTAAGTGATTTCTGCAGAAACAGATAAGCAGGGATGGCAGCATAAGCTTGTGTTCATTATGTGGGGAAGCACTTTTGAGAATACACATTTGTTGGGCCACTCTGTATCCCCTGATGTGACATCTGCATTAGTCTCCAGGAATGCAGAAATTTCAGGGCCTGGGTCTAGAGTTTAAAGAGAAATAGCAAATAATTAAGACATTGTTCTTTAATGAAATATGACTCTTAATTCGTTTGAGACTTTTTCAAGTCAATGCATCTATCTGGAAGTAGCAAGTGAAGGACTCAGCGATTAGGAAATTTTAATGGCGGTTTTCCCCTCATTCTTAAATGTCTGTAAACAATGTGGCATTTATGGATTTAATCAAGTTTGTCTTTTAGTGGCTTCCTGGTGATTTCCAAGTTGCCCCCAAATGTAATCATGCCACATTGAAAGAATATCTTGGTAGAGCTACAAGATTTATAGTACCTAGTATATGCTACATGTTTTTTTAAATTTTATTTTCTATTTAAGTGTAGTTGATTTGCAATGTTAGTTTCAGGTGTACAGTGAAGTGATTCAGGTGTACATATACGTACATATATATATATATATTTTAGATTCTTTTCCATTATATGTTATTACAAGAAGTTGAGTATAGTTCCCTGTGCTATATACAGTAGGTCCTTGTTGTTTATGTATTTTATTATAGTATATGTTTTGGAGCTGTAGTATTAAAGAAATTTATAGTCCCATTACATGTGGGAATGGGAGCTCGAGAGCCTATGTATTGAAATCCACAGGCAGCCTTTCACTTGGAGTCCTTTCTGGAATGTAGTGAGGAACTATTGCACCTTTTTTCTTTTAAGCAACCACGCGCATTTCTTTTAGGCCATTATATATTACAGATTCTAAGAGATGTAAAACAGTTTTTAAAAAGTAGCAGGAAACTGATGAAGAGCTCCTGATTGCTTGCTGTTTGCTTTTTGTGCGACAGACACTCACTGGCCCCCAAACACAGGGCGGAATTCTAGGTGCGCTCTTTCGTCAGCGAGTGGCTTAAGTCATCGTGATGGTATTGAAGAGGATGATGAAAGATCACACTGACTACTCTTGGAAACACATTATGAATGCGTGCAGCTTAATCTTGCATAATCCTCGTGTCCAGTCTGTAAGACCGTAGTCATTGATGGGGTAAATCTGGTTCACCCATTTACTTCACTTCTTGTTTCTCTCCATTTTCATGCCCAATCCGGTTACTCCAAGAAACACCCAGACTCCTTAACATGCCTTCAGTTCTGCCCCTTCCTCCTGCCCCCACCCTGTACTCCCACTCTGCCTCCCTGCCTCTCTGAGCTCCTCACCAGTCCTCATGCCTACCTGGCCTTTCACATCTTTGTGTTCACACGCTGGTCTTTTTGTTGGAAATGTCCTCTTACCTGACCGCCTGGTGGTGTGCTCAAGTCATTTCTTCTGTAAAATCTTTGATGTCAACCTGCAGCCCCCAGGGGAAGGCTGCTTCTCCCTCTCTGGCTCGCATACTCCTTTATTACAGAAGCAGCCTCGTTTTCTTAGTGTTCATTGCAAGCCTGTCTCCACTGCTAGTTTGCAAACTCATCGAAGGTAGAAACAACGCCATCATTCTGCCTTTAGTTAGTGTCCAGTACAATGACTCATATGTATTCAGCATTCATTATATGTATTGTTGAAATGACTTCAGCAAAATATATTTTTGTTGTTATTTCTGAGTGTTTCCTTTCTGAGTAGGACTGTGTGGTATGTCCAGGAGTATAAGAAGTGTGACAGTTGACCAGGGCCTTAGAGGTTTATATTGCTGTCGGAAGAGAAAAGACACAGAGGAAAAATGTTAACTAATCAAAGATTACGGGTGGTACTACCACTGTTTTAAGCAAAAGGACACAGAGAAGTTATATTGGTCCTCGATAAAGAAGTGGGTAAAAGATGATACGTTTACACAGAAGAGGAGAGGCATAGGGAAGTGCGATTGATTGTGTGCATGGACTTTGGGGAAGGAAAAGCAAGGGAAAAGGCAGTGCCAGAGCACAGAGACTGCATGGAATTGGGAGAACTAGCAAACTGCTTCATCGAAGTAAAAGTGGGAATAATATTTGCCTCTGTCTCACAGAATTATGAAAAAGAAGCGAGATAATTCATAAAAAGCATTAGCATAATGCCTGCAACAGAGGAAGCAGTTACATGATAGCAATCTATTCTGATGATTGTTATTATAGTTGTGATTTAATTGTAGTGGCCAGGCATAAAAATACACCTTTATGGACATAAAGAAGTGATATAATGCCATTTGCAGCAACATGGATGGACCTAGAGATGATCAGGTGATGATAACTTACTAAGTGAAGTAAGTCAGGCAGAGAAGGACAAATATTATATGATCTCACTTATGTGTGAAATCTAAAAAATGGTACAAATGAACATATTATAAAACAGAAACAGACTCACGGACATAGAAAACAAACATGGTTATGAAAGCCAGGGGAGAGGTATAAATTGGGAGTATGGGGTTAACAGATACATACTACCTTATATAAAATAGATAAACAACAAGGACCTACTGTATAGCACAGGGAACTATATTCAATATCTTGCAATAACCTATAATGGAAAAAAATTTAAAAACGTGTATCTGTAAAGCTGAATCACTTTCCTGTACACCTGAAACTAACACATTATTGTAAATCAACTATACTTCGCTAAAAAAAAAAAAGAATTGAAAAAAGCCCACACTTTTTTGGGGGAACCATAGAAAGCAAAGCCAGACAATGTATCAGAAACCCAGTTGGAGAAATAAAGGCCAAGGGGCTAGGTTAGGAGTCCGAGGAAAGTGGGAAAGAACAGGTCAGTGTTGGGGGAAGAGAGAGGGAGAGACTTTGGAAGAACAGTTGAGAACTGCACACAGGGAACTAGTGAGAAGAAGATGACCTTGAAGCTCAGGCAAGGCTTGCCCCAGGCTGGTGGAAAAAAAAAATGATCTACTTCCTGCTGGGACTGGAGCCCATCTCCGAGCGTGACCAGCCCAAGGGCCTGCTGATGGGAGCAGGTGTCCTGAATGAGTGAGCTGTAATTAGGGCACGTGGTGTGCAAAGTGGGGAATTGCAGTGGGGGCAGATTCTGACAAGGGACAGAGCAGAGGTGGAGGTAAGTAGGGAGACTCCTGAGGCAAAAGTATGGCTACAGGGTTTATCGGAAACAGGATCATAGTTTAAATGTACCTAGGGCTTTCTCTTTCTGCTGCCCTAGATTTAAAAGGCAAGGTCTGAAAATCCAGAGATGGTGTCCGTCTTCTCAGCCCCCCAGGGGAGTCCACGGCCACTTGTTTGGCCTGTCATTCTAAAAATATTAGCCAGTGCCTCTGCCCAGTGTTTCAGCTTTAGTAGACTTTTACTTTTATTTTCTTTTCCTAAGCATGAGATTAAAAAAAAGAATGCTTTGGTTTTTATGCTTGTGAAAATGTTCAGGGTTTTTGTCGTGCAATATAGCCAAAACATTTTCTACCTAAGGTGTGTACGTTAAGTACTGTGGTCTTAAAGCGCTGTTTTCCGATTTGTACGTTTATAAAAATCACCTGAGTTGCTTGTTAGACAATTTAGGCCTCACCTCAGACCTACTGTTATTCTCTAGGGAAATCGCCTTGGAATTCATATTTATAAGCATCCCAAGTACATCTTACGGTCAGGCGACCTGGATGAATATAGCTTGTGCCAAATGAAAGACTTTTAAATTCTTCTATCCTTGTAGGCCCAGAATTCTAGTTTTAATTTCTAAGACATCGTCTGAGTGCACTCTGATTCAAACTTTGAAAAGTCATGAGAAAGGTTTACTATATTCTCCTAGTTAGTTCAGGAGTTAAACCTAGGGGTTCCCAACCGGGGAAGGGCGTGGGTTTCACCCGTCAGGGGATATTTGACAACATCTGGAGACATTTTTGCTTGTCATACTGGGACTGTGGTTGTTACAGGCATCTCTTCTGCACTGAACAGGACCTCCTCCCATAAGCAAAGAATTATCAGGTCCAAAATATCAATAGTGCCAAGGTTGAAAAACTGGTTAACCCTTAAGATCTGTCTGTATTCATTAATAATCAGTTAATTAAGTCTTAATTGGAGGTATAATATATATCTCATGTGATTACTATGCATATAAAGATGTAGAAAATTTCTCCATGCAAAAAATATGTATACATATATGTGTTTGTGTGTGTATATATATATATATATTTTTTTTTTTTTTTTAACTTGTCAAATAAAAGTAAAGTCAACCATTTGCTAGTCTTTTGAGGGCCGAGGCCCGTTCTCTGCAGATGGGTATGTTAGTGGGAGTGGAGTCTCTTCTATATTTTGACTAAATCACACTTTAAAGATTCTTTTAACATGGAGTCAATGTAAAAATACATGTGAATTGGTCTAAGTGCC
Organism: Camelus bactrianus; assembly: GCF_048773025.1. NCBI lineage: Eukaryota > Metazoa > Chordata > Mammalia > Artiodactyla > Camelidae > Camelus > Camelus bactrianus. Next base: position 44,308,491 of record NC_133552.1, on the reverse strand, counting down.
AAGTCATCCTAAAATTTTTACAGTTTTTCTTGTTTCTCCTTTATGGCTGTTTCCTCTATACTTGATTTGACGACAGTTTTTTTGTTTTAGTGACTTGTGATATTCTTGTAAGGCATTTTTTTTTTTAATGTGGAGCTCATGTTTTATCAGTCTACATTATTTTTAATTATGTAAAGTGGGGACAAACAGGTAAGATTCAACCAGAGGGCTGGGTAAGCTTTCCTGTGTGGAGGGAGGGCCCCTAACTCCGACTAGGCAGGCGGCCATGGGCTCACGGGACACGGAGGTGTTACACAGGCAGTGAGAGCAAGTTACTTCATCAACTCATTTACAGGAAGGTTGATTAAGAAAGCTTCTCCTGTTTCCAGTGAGCCATGTAGTTTGAAAGCTAGGACAGGAAGGAAGGAAAACCATTTATTTTGATCGTTTTGATTAGTGACATAGAAACAATCTTTACTCTCTCTAACTTCCTTAAATTAGACACTTAACCCTTACGTTCGGATTTTTCACCAATTTATATTTTCTGAAAAGAACAAGAAGTAGATTGAGTAGCCATATGTTTAATTAGGAAAAACACGTGTTCGTGTTTGCGTTTTCCCTAGAGAGTACTTAATTTTCAAATTGGAAGTGATATTGAGATTAAATAGAGGACTCTGACAACTGTAAAAGGTTATATTTGAGTACATTTTCAATGTAATTATGTGAAGTACTTCACAGAATGTATTTCAAAAGCAAAATATATATCTTTTAAATGTATGTATCTTTAGATCAAATCATTGTAAACCCTGGGAAAAGGAGTGAGGACTTGCAGGCTCTTGTCAGGTCTTGCCTGTCTGAACCTGGAGTCAGCCTTGTACTAACACGCCAGATTCCACCCCATAAATTCTGGTAAAAAGCAGTCTGCCAATTTGAAACTGCCTATTGCTTAATAAAGTCTAGCAGCTTCTGTGTTTTCTGCAGAAGCTGAATAAATATAACAAGATAAAATCTGTGTTTAATTCTGGAAATGATAGTATCTTTTGCTTAAAATCTTTGAGTTAAAAGTTGGAAGCAATTTTTGCATGCAGCCTTAATTCCACATGAATAATATTTTTATATGCTGTAGAAGTCTTAGAAGAATTTAAAACAGAACATCTGTCCTAACATGTGTATCAATCCTTTTATTTAAAAGAAAACTGAAAGGACCCTATAAAATGAATAGTTTAAGTACATTTTGGAATGGTAGACTATATGCTTTTTTTTAAAAAAAAATCACAATTGAGATTTATTTTGCAATGCATTGGTAGAAATAATTGTATTTCACAAAATATATTCCTTTTGTTTTCATTTTTGCATTATTTATTGCTGGCAGTTCCAAGTACCAGAATTCACATGTGATTTTTCTTGTTCAACAATATTAAATAAACATCTTTTAAAATAGAAAAATTTCCCCCCATTGTAAGCATATGTATTACTATACTTGTAATAATTTTGAAACAAAATTGAATGACTTGGTTTAAATATGTTTAAGTGGAACTCAATTATTTGGCAGTATTTGGGGGGGATATGAATTGGTGAAAAATCCAAATTTGAGTTTTAATTGCACAATTTAATTACTGTGTTGAAACATAAATCTATGATATATGAAATGTATTGCTTGTTAGAGATCTTTAGGGAATTTGGATTTGAATATTCAGCCAAGAAAATCTTGTAACCAGCTTAAGCTGAAGCATGCATCTCAGTGCTTAATGATGCTTGGAAACAAAACATTCTACCCAATGATCTGATTGACACTATTCATAAAGCAATACCATATCAGATTTAGTTAATTTGGAAGTCATTTACTGTGGCTAATATGTGCTGGGTACATTGGCGATATGAAGAATAAAATTTGCATAAGCTGATGAGTTTTAATGCATCTGAAGATAGTTTTCCTGAAATTTTGCTTTTTTATTTTTGGTAGAGAAGACTGCAAATTACTAATGCCAGTATTTTCATGATTGTCATTTTATGGGTTCATTAAACCTGTATGTATTGAGCCACTGCTCTATGTCATAGTGCCTATAGTTGTCATTTGTTTCTTATGCCTTTTTCCTCTTGTTTTTCATTATTATGTGCTGTCAGAATTGCCACCTTTCCTCTAGAGGGGTACTTCATTTAATGTAATACCAAAGTTCCTGAGACCATGCACATATCCAATTTTAATATTGCCCCTGCCTTTAGTTTATAATGTCAGAAAGAATTGTCAAGCCCTTTAGTGCTCAGCCTTTTGATAGCACCTTTGGTATTTCTTGAGTTTTTAACAGATACATGTGTTACATGTTCCCCTGCCCCCGCCCGGGAAATTACAAAAGGAAAGGATAAAATTGGTAACTTTACCTTTTTCTGATGTGTGTTCAGTGCTCTGGTTTACCTCAATCAATATGTGACAATACACAAGGAATATTGCCAACCAGGGAAGCTTAATCAAACCTCAGCCTCAAGAGATTTCCTTGACTCTTCACTGCATAGGCATGAATGATTGAATCATTGAGCATGTCATTGAACTCAGTCTCCAGTCTCCTCCCGTTCCTGGTTGTTATCACAAAGCCCCACCCTCTAATTATATGGTTGGTCCTTCTGGTGTGTCTTCTTATAGCAAACTATCTAAGGGGTTTGCCATGAGTCACCTTAGAAACATAAGCTATTAAGTGTGGTCTGAGGGGCCCACTGTGAATAACAAGGATACTCCTATCACTTGGGAAATTCCAGGGGTTTAGAAGCCAGCCAAATTCTTATTATAGACCCTTCTATTCCCCCTGAAAAGTATAGTGTGTCTTATTTTATTAGGTGTATGCAAAACTGAACTGTGTATCATTCCTTTAACATATTTTCAGAACTTTACTCTGTCACGAGTTATGTGGCCTTGAGCAAAACACTTTACTTGTTTGAGCCTCAGTTTTCTTGTCTGTATAATGGAGCTAATAGAACCTATATATTAGAGAAAAAGCAACGTGCCTTACAGAGTGTCTGCATATAAAAGATGCTCTATAAAATAATAACCATTGTAATGTGCACATTTGCCCTTTAATCAAGTGCTATATTTAAGAATCAGTAGATAATTTCTTCCTGCTACTTAGAAGCCTACAGCTAGGACTGTCTTTGTCCAACTTGTTCCCTATTTGTAATGTATATATTAAATCTATATTGTTATATATTTTATATGTTATATTAAATATATAGACATATTAATACTTATATAAATGTTATTGTATTATAATTTAATATATTTATAATACATAAAATATAAAAATACATTTGTGATAAATATGAATATAGTAATATTTATATAATTTTAAAATAACATTAAATAGAAATATAATACATATTATATTTAATGTATATCTAAAGCATGTATTACATATGTGTAGTATATTTTGAAAGGAGTGTTTAGGCAAGAAACTGATAATATAACTGTTTTGACATTTGGCCATTTCCTGTCAAGCAAATCAATTATGACTGATGTTTTAAACTATTCTGCTTCAATTAGCTTTATATTTTTAGATGATATCTGTAAATTAATTCTTAAATACAGGATGTAATTTTAAATAAATAAATCTCTTCTGTACCATGCCACATTTTGACCAGGTTTGTGTAGCTTTCCGCCTGATTGCTGTTGCTACACAAACTACTTGAGATTTGACTGTATTTTTTTAAATTGCTTACAATAGTCATGCACCTGTTTGTGTTTATCCTTTCTTCCATGTAAACTCACTGTTTATTACAGGTGTTGTGTAATCAGTTTATAATGTCTGGGGTTTCTCAGAATTTGGTATTGTCTGCTCAGAAATGGGAAATCAGATTAGCTTTTGTATTTCCTTCATAGAAGACAAAGATACTGCATTGGAGTTTATGACCAAAATACCCTAATTGATATATGAAAGCTCCATGTATTCAGAAACTATGAACATCTGAAATGAGCGTATCTTGATAAAACTATGAGCATACTTTTCTAAACCTTGTCACACTGGCTGACAAAGCTGAATTAAAATGACAATTAAAAAATGAGGAAATTCCAGTTGGAACTTTTGTTAACTGTAGCAGTAAAAACAGCAAAAATGACTAAGTGGTTTATAGAAAAATCATCTTTGTTTCATAGTGTTCTAAGAACCTGTCAATTAGATTTTATGGTTAAATATTAACCCACATTCCATTGCCTAACTATTCCATAAAAGTTGTTACAAATTGCCACAAGCAGTTTTCACCGGAGATGCTGGTGGAGGTTAAACTATATCGTATCTTAAAACACTTCAGCCCCTCCTATGTGGGTGAAGCGGAGACATGATGTAATTATCTGGATGGCAGGAGATAGATAATATTTTTGTTGTGGTTATCTAGAAATGTCATATGAAAGTCTTTTTTCTCCTTGTGAGTGTCTACTTCCAGCTTTTTCTGTGGCCTGTGATGGTGATGGGGACACCTGAGGAGGACCCCCAGGGCTTTAGTGTCTGGAGTTCTTCGACCCCTCAATAGATGCCTCCAACTAGGGGAGCTGATTTTATTTGATTTACATACCAGGATTCTATGAAAGATATCCTTTGGAAAAAAATAATTCTCTTAAGTCCAAAAACCAGGTTGGTTCAGAAACTGCTGGTGTAAGAGAATGTTTAAGGATTTTTAACATAAACTGAGCAGTTGAAATTTATACCAGAACATAGAGGAGTAGAAGGAAGGGAGAAGCAATACAGATGGCAGAGGACAGATTAGTTTTCTCTCCACACACCACAGCGAAAACAGGAAGAATATAATATGATTATTTGGCTGCTAACCGTATGCTACTTACTGGGATCATGCTATACTCTCGTTTTACTGAGATAAAATTTATAGAAAATGAAGTCAACTATTTTAAATAGAATGTACAATTCAGTAGAATTTCATACATTCATAATGTTTTGCAAACATCACCTCTGTCTCCAAAACATTTTCATTGTGATGTTGTACTTTGCAATTTTATTTACTGAATATATTCATACTGGGCTTCTTTCTAAAAAGGGCTAGGAAGAAGCATCTAATAAAGAGTACTAATAAAATGAAAATGGAAGATTGGAACCAAGGAAAGGAGAAGTAAGCTAATATGTAATCTACACGTGTTAATGTCCTTTTTACTCAGTGTCAGCATTGACTCTTGCGCTTCCCTGCATCAGAGCAGTAAGGGACACCTGATAAGTACTCTAAAATCAGAGAATACCAGCTTCTCAGTGAAAATAGTTTTTTGTAACATTCGGTTCTGGATGAAATTTCTTATTTGGAACTTGATATGACATCGTGTAACTACATTTTTACATTGGATACTAAAGCATTTTTAATATGACTCTGTGAAATAACCTTCATTAAAAGCTCAGGGCACACTATTATTCTGTAAGGTGATGATAGGAATTTTAGGTATAGCAGAATCACACATAGTTGACTTTACTAGCTTGATATCAGATTAGACCAGATACTTCTTTTCTTTCTTCCTTCCCTTCTTTCCTCCCTCCCTCCCTTCCTTCCTTTCCTTTTCTTCTAGAAAAAGGCAGAACATGAGGTTGGCAGCAGATCTTAAGACCTCTGTCAGCAGGTCTGGAGGGAGTGGGAGCCTGGTTGGGCCAGGGGTATGTTTTCAGTTAATAGTAAAATATAGTTTCAAGGTTAAAGTCATTTTTTACATGTTTATGTAATGAGGCATAGATGATATAAAGTATAAATCTCATTGTGCACAAAACTACATAACTATTGCACATGGTTACAGAGCTTACTTTTTTCAGCCAATGGACTTGGTGGGTGGCAAACCTGGAAGTAATTGGGAGATATTTACAGGCAAAAATTTCCTTGTTTATATTTGGTAAATTTAAATTTATTACCAGCAGTGGAAGTATGGAAGGATGGAGGTAGATTTTATTGGTTCTATACACCTACTTTTACATTGCTTTTGCTAAAGTTTTGCTAATTTACAGTGCAACTGGCGGTTTAAGAGAGCTCCAGTTTCATTGCATATTTGTAAGCACTATGTATAATCATTCACACTTTTTTTTCTGATATAATACAAAAAAAAAGATTCTTATTGTTAACTTTATTTTTTTAGAAGAGGAAATTGAGGGCCATAATAACATAGTAACATTAGGCTGTAAATTGATGGGCATAGTTCTATATAGTTCTATGTATTTTTTACCCAAACTTTATTTCAAAAAATTTAAGTCTATAAAATGTGGGAAAAAACAGTACCATGCACACAATATTCCCTTCGAGTAGACTCAGGTGGTTAACATTTTGGGACATTTGTATTATCTCCTTTATTAAATGCTGCACCACTTGAAAGTAAGTTGTAGACATGGTACGTCAGCATGTATCTTTTAAAGATAAGGGTATTTTTGTTCATTATTCCACAACCACCATATTATTATTACAGCCAAGACATGTAACGTTGACATAGTAAAGACATCTGTATACAGTCTACATTCAAATTTTTCCAGTTGTCTCAGAAATGTCCTTCATAGGTGTTTTCCTTTTTTCAATTAAGGAACATTCCTTGCAATTGGTTGTCATGCCCTTTTCGTCTCCTTTAATCTAGAAAAGCCCCTGCTGCCTTTTATCTTTCCCAATATTGATAGTTTTGGAGCGTGTAGAATGCCCCCAGTCTGGTTTTATCTGATTGTATGTCCTGTTAGACTCAGGTTAAATATTATGACAAGAATGTTGTACGAACTAGATTGTGTTCTTCCCATTTCATCACACCAAGAGGAACTTAATGTTTTTTGTTCTGTTTTTGATGAGGCTGCACTTGATAACTAGGTTAAGGTGGTATTGCCAGATCCTTCCATCTGCAGGTAGTTTTTCTCCTTTGCAATTATTGAAGGAGCTGTGGGGTGTTGCTTTAAGAGCATGTGAATGTCCTCTATAGAGACTATTTGAATCATTGTATTCTCGCTACCTAGTACAGGGCCTGGCATGGAGTGAACATTTCTCCCTCAGAAAGTTTGCTGTTAGTGTATATAAATGCAACTCATTGTGTTTCCTGGAACTTTACTGAATTCATTTATTAGGTCAATTTCCTAGCTTTTAAAAAGCAGTTTATACTATATATAGAACGTATTAATTAAAATAAATATTTTATTTATGGTTCTTGGCTGAATAAATGAAGTGCTAAAATGTAAACCACAAAGCATGTGAAATGAGTACACTTTTTCCAGAAGAAACAAAATATTTTGGTAATGAGAAAATCAGGTATTATAAACAGGCAGTTTTCTCCAGTGGATCTAAAACACTTCCCCCAGTCATGATTAGTAACTAATAAACTTTATCAAACTACCTTCCCTTTAAAAACAAACTAAACCAGTCTTTGAAAATATAACAGGTTATGTGAACTTTTGTCCAAGTTGCTTCAGTTATGACTCCTAAAATGTGAAAATAACACTCATATCCACAGCTTGTGAAATTCCTAACTTTGATAAGAATTCTGCATATGTATTTACACATTTGAACTAAATATATATAATTTTCTGTACTATCTGATTATAATTAGACATCAGTTCATTGATATTATGGAGTATTAACACATATATAATATTAACATGTGTATTTATGTCATAAATCATTTGTAGTTTTAACATAACATATTCCAAAATGCCGGGTGATATAGTGGTGTCCTGACGTTGTGATGGTTCCAAGTAAACCAGCTCTGATGCATTCCACGTTGTTTTGTTTGAATACGTAAATAATGTACATTGAGTATTGCATTAGTTAGGTGTCAGTGCAGGAAACAGATACCACTCTGGTTTCTTCAATTGAAATTGAAGAAGAGATTTACTACAGGAAATTATGAAATTGTAGGAAGAGCTAGAAGAGTAGGAATCAGGGACTAGCACCAGATGTTTGCATTTGTTGTCTTAACACTGAGGCTGTGAGCAATAGTTCTGGAAAATTCTGGTTGGGAAGGGAAGGAAGGAACAAGCGCTTCCATGTCCCAAGAGGAGAGGATCCCAAGTGGCAGAGCAGATAGTGTGAGAAAAGGGCAGTGCTTGCCTGGTAGGGACCCAGCCTGGCATTGTACCAGGCACTTCTGTGTGTGTGTGTGTGTGTGTGTGTGTGTGTGTGTTTGTGTGTGTGTTTGTGTGTGTGTGTACACCCTGGAGAAAGTTATGTAAGATCTTCATCTTTGAAAAATTGTTTGGAGGCATGTTTACATGTAAGAAACAATTGAAGAACAGTGACATAGACATAGAATTCTAAACCTAGAAGGAATTTTAGAAATAATCTACCCCAATCCTTCCTCTTCACAGATGAAGCAACAATCACTGAGGTGATTGTTTGAAGTAACTCAAGTTTACATAATCCAGAACAATTTGAGTATTGAAAAATCTTTCAAAGACCAACTAACTGGTCCTGATATTATAAAGGATAATTTATTTTGACACCAATTAATATCAGTGCAATCAATGTATTGTAGTGTGTTTCTGCAAAAATAGTTACAGCAACATAAACATAATCTGATTATAAAAATACAATAAAATAAGAGTATTTGCGATTTTTTTAAACCTATGGACTAGTCAGATTATATAAATATAGCCACAGTGCTACTAAGATGAGTGCCCTCTGGTGTTCTGGGTTATCCTAAAATAAAGCACCAGTCTTCAATTTAAGTACATTTCATTAATTCTAAGATACATAAGTTCTCCCCACTTTAATATCTCTGCAATCTGGATGTGTCTTACAAACTGTGGCATCTTAGATTTGATTAAGGGCAATAATTCTATAAAGGAGAGACTACTGAAGTGGTTCTCAAAGCAGGTGTGACTCAGAATTACCTGAAATAACTTTTCAAAAACAAAAGTGTCTAGGCTTTCAGTCAGGCTTATTGAATTATCAGTCATTGAACTAGATTATAAATATGATAGTAAACAAATGTGATAGGCAGCAATATTTGTCAACTTTTTATCTGGTCATACTTTCTGGGAGGTAGTGGTAAATTCCACTTAGGCTTGAAAATTTTGTATCATCAGTTAGTATGCCCTTCTATGTTGCATGTTGGTGCCAACCCAGAACTTCTTTCTTTGCTTTTGTACCAATTGTAAATCACAAATTATATGAAATGAATATTAGCACTACGGGATAGCACTACTATCCCGTAGTGCTAATATTAGTTATCCCGCTATCATTAGTGGGTGAATGACTCTTGTGAGGCTGCTGGTTTTAGTGCTTATGTTCAGAGAGGACTTTACAGTTTCAAAAGTGTTCTGCATATATTGTCTCATTGGATCCTTACAGTTGTTTCTGAGATAAATACAACAGAGTTTATTATGCCTTTTGGTACAAATGAGGAAATAATGTGCTCAAGGTCCATGGCTAGTTCAGATTCAGATTTCCACAAGAAGTCCATTGGACCATGTGGACAAGGAAATGTTCTGTTCTGTACATTTGAAGATGTTAATTATTCAGTAACAACTCGAGCATTTTCCAGAACAGTGCCGTGCATTGTTCTGTATGCTGGATGAGACACAGAGACGTACCTGTAGATTCGTCAAATTTTGTAAAGATGTAAAATTGAGAAATAGCATTATCTATGTGGTATTCTTTGATATCTGCATAATAGCATTAGAAAATTCTAGTTTTGATATACTATGAGGAAGAAGCATGGATGTTGGGGGTCATATAGCCTTGATGCCAGGACTTAGCTCTTCCACTGGTTAAGTGTCAGTGACCTTGAGCAAGTGACTTCTTTTTAAGTATTGTTTGGAAAATAGAGAAGATTGTATCTATTCACAGAGATTTTGTGAGGATTAAATGAGATCATGTACATAAAAGGCCTAGAAAATTTCCTGGTTCATAGGAAGCAATTAATAAATGGTTGTCATTAACATAATTTGCTTCCAATACTGAAATATAAAGTGAAAATCTGTAAGCCATAATTAACAGTGCTAACAGAAAACTTGAGATTAAGTTTATAAACAAACATACAGACTGCAGGGATAAATGATCAACCCTAGAGCCAAGGGCATTTTATTTTATTTATTTTTTTCTCCTTTGAGTTGTGTTATAAGTCTTTAGGTGGCTTATAGAAAAGCTGAGGAGTACACCATAGTTGTTTTATTTTTAAATTTTTTTTTTTTTTTATTGAAGTGTAGTTTATTTACAATGTTAGTTTCAGGTATACACCGTAGTTGATTTAAACCCAAGATTCCATGTTTCATCGAAGTATTTAATAGAATAAAGAAATGAAACATGAACAAAATTGATTCTTTATTTACAATGTGAAATTATTTAACTCTTGATGCACTTTTCCCCTTGTTCTTTAGCACTTTATTATTCTCTTATCTAAATTGATGATCCCAGTATTTTTTTTCTTACTAAGGAGCACCATTTGATTTATGCCTCCACATTTTCCCATCTCTCCCCCATAAATAAATGTTATTTTATTTTCTTGAGCATTTATGAATCCCTAATAGCAGTGGTTACTTCGCCTTTATTCTCTGTTATTCTAACAGCTACTGCTTTTTTCAGGTGTTTTTTTGCCTAGTTTATCTGCTTATAAAATGCTTTAAGCAAACTTTGAAAGTTGCCCCATCCATTATCATGTCTCTACGTTCTTCTAATTCCCACTACCTGGATTTCAGAGTGGTTGGTGGTCTGAAGTGCTTGGTGAGGCAGGTGAAGACGGGTCGTACCTTTAGTTTCATTTTTCCTGGTCTCTGTGATTGCTGATGGCTATGATTCCGAGTCAGGACAGGGCTTCCTGGTGAGTGCCAAACAGTGCTCAGATACAGGGTAGAAGAGGGCTTATCTTATCTCTGCTTGGCTGAGGGACAAAACCTCCTGCGGGGTTCTGATGAGCATTCTTCCCTTGGAGAATCACTGATGTAATAACAGGGAAGGTGGAACAACTCCTCCTGCGGCTGCTTCAGCTGCAGCTTCAGCTTTGGAACGGTGGCTGGAAGGCAGTGTCTGTTAGGTGCTTTCTTGTCCTCTGATAGGGACACCCAGCTGTACTCTGGACACGTTGTGGTGAGAACTTTTCCAACCGTTTACCTGGTCTTGCCCACACTTGGCAGTGTGCTTTGACTTATCTATAATTATGTTTTTGTTTTGTGTAATGCTGTCTTTAGTACTTTCAGATGATTCTAACCAAAATACTGAAACATTTTATTAATTTATCTGGGAAGTGCAAACATCGCTTTGTTAAAGACCAGACATCTGGCAAATCTAGCAGATTTTGTGTCTACAGTACTAATTTTTCTGTTCTTTTAATGATAACCCTTGCCTTTTGATTTCTTGATGGTTAAACTCAACAGGAAACAAAATAGTTACATAGTTATTTGTCAGTGACATACCCTGGCCGCTGTATTCCTTTTCCATCTGCCCACATTCAACCAGGAGCCTCTAAGCTGAAGTAACTAGATACTTACATAAGCCCAGAGGAGCTATAATAAACTTCATAAAATAAGCAGAGCAATGATACTCATAGCAGTTCATCTGCAGTGGTTCTTCATCAGGCTGGGTGGCAGTACTGTTTTTAGCTTAGACCAGGGCCCAGAAAACAGTTCTCAGCACTGTCAGGAAAGGGGGCCTGTGCTGTTTTCTTTTTTTTTCTTTTTTCCCTCCATCACCTTTCACTATCCTCTCTTCATTTTTCCCCCCCAAATCAGTCATACTCAAATGTAAATGTTAATTTTAGATTATATTCCAGAACCAAGTATAAGTGGTTTTACACTGCTGTTTTGGGACATTCTAGCATCGCTGCATTTTATCACTGATGATCATTAAGATCTTAATAATAAAAGCACTGATTATAATGAACACAATGACTAGTGTTCATTGATTATGTCCTAGATTCTCTACTGAACATTTTTATCTTATTTAGTTCTGAGATGATTCTGTGGATGCGTTTTATTATTCGCCCTGTTTCGCAGATGAAAAAACTGAGGTTTTAACAGGTTAAATGTGAAATAGCACTTGGCAAAAACTAAATACCACTTCCTCCTCCTTGAGACTTACCATTTTTGTTTTGAGGTTACTCATTATATAATTGAGGAAGTACAAAAATGTGCACATACAGTATATATATTATGAAGTTTATAAATTATCTGAGTGTTTTTTTTCTTTTCTTTTTTTTTTTGTTTGAGGTACTGAGGATTGAACCCAGGACCTCATGCATACTAAGCTTGCGCTCTACCACTGAGCTATATTTATCCCACCTCCACCGAGTATTTTCTGAAATCATTATTTGAGTAGCCCACAAATGGAAATTATACAAATAATCATCAGCTACATTTAGCTCAGTTCTCTTTAACATGTTGATTGAGCTTAAAAAAAAATATCGAGTATTGCTGTACCACCCCATGAGACTCAAAGATGTGTAAGAGAGTCTCTTTGTCTTCTTGTGGGTGGAACAGACACATAAACTTTAACACAGATCAGACTGTGATGGTTGCTGTAATTCAAGGGGGAACCTGCAGTGGGAACAGAGAGAATACAGTGATTAACATTTACTGGCAGGATTGGAGAAGCCCATAGAGTTGTCATCCTGTTCTTGGACTGAACTTGTTAAAGTTTGCAATTTTAAATTAGTTCAAATTGTCATGACTATGTGATTTTCCAACAAAGTCAGTGTTGAATGCTGTCTGTGCATGTGGTACATAGGCCTTCCTAAGCTGTGACAAAGAAGAAATAGGGAGATTAAAAATATAATGCTTTTAAGATGTGTGTGGGAGATGGGGAGCTATTTAATTTTTTTTTTTTTTTAGTAAGAATGCAGTTACCTGTATTTTTATTTTTGAGATAAATTAGATTGCATTTTTGAAAAGTATGCATGTAATAATTGTTTCTTCATATTAATTGGTGGTTTCTTGTATTATTAATTTGATGTCTACCCTTGAAAATGTGATTTCTAGATGAGGATCCAAAGTAGAGATAGCTGCTTCCATTGTATCCATTTTGTATCTTGTATGTGCAAAGCCGTAGTTTTTTTAAATCTCCAAGCACAAATCACGACATTCTCTTCTTTATTATCTAGCATTTAGCAAAGCACCTGGTTGGTAGAAGGTGATTGTCCGATCTCTGAATGTTTGTGAATTCATATTAAAATGTGGTGGTACAAACATGGGTTCAGGCTTCACTTTATATTTCTTTGCTTTCAGGCCAGGCTTCAAACACACATGCAGTGTTTTTTCTCTTCTAAAATTTTATTGTGTCAGTCACTCCACCACTTAAAGCCCCCGTCTAGTTTCTCATTACTTGAAAGGTGAAGGCCAATTTTATGCATGGCTTGCTGCCCACTTTGTGATGTGACCTCAGACTTCTCAAGGGACCCATCCCCCCTTCAAGACTCAGCCATTTCATTTGTGTGCCCTCCACGCTCAATGGAAATGCCCTTCTCTTGTTCCCAGTTAAAGTGCTTATCACCTTATTGTAGGTGTTCATTCGCTTGTATGACTCTTTGGAACTACTTGAAGATGAGGATTTCTGCTGTGATATATTTGTATTATTCATCTTTTAAATACCAGAGTTTGACACATAGTAGATCCAGAAATCCTTGTCTAATGATTGTATGCTGTCCTCAGAGTCCCACATGATTTAAAGTCAGACATGAATTTTAATATTTAGTACACTATTTTCCAAGTAGTTTTGACTGTTGCATATACTCCAGTTTATTTTCATAGACACAGTTTATACTAGTAATTAATAGAAATGACTGTACTCTTTTCCTATTGCTGCTGTTACAAAGTATCACAAACTTAAAGCCTTAAAACAACACAAATTGATTCTTTTACAGTTCTGGGAGTCAGAAGTCTGAAATAAGTCTAAGAGACTAAAGTGTTGGCAGGGCGGTTTTCTTTCCTGAGGGGAGAATCTGTTCCTCACCGTTTCCAGCTTCTGGAGGCTGCCTGCATTCCTTGGCTTGTGGCTCTCTTCCAGCAATTGCATCACTCTGACATCTGTTTCCGCCCTTCTGTCTCCTTCTCTGACTCCCTTGCATCTCTCCTTCCCTTATAAGGACCCTTGTGATGGCATTGTTCACTGGGATAATCTAAGATAATCTCCCTATCTCAAGATTTCTTAGCTTAGTCATACCTGCAAAGTCCCTTTGCCACGTTAAGGTGTTAGGGGTTAGGAAACAGACACCCTTGAGTTGGGGAATTATTCTGCCTACCATACTGATTAAACTCTTAAAAACTTACTTGTTTTCTTCAACAGGAAACAAAGCAGAAACACTAATTGACAGAAAGAAGAATAGATTAAGGGATGCAACCACAAGTGAAGTATGTGTCTATTTATACTGAGGTTTAGACATAGTCAGTGGGTTAATTTTTGCCAACCACTCTTCATACTAGACAACCTTATTATTTTGTATAATTAATGCATTATCTTTGCGTGAGCAGTATGATTTGCATTGGAGAAAGAACACAAGGTTAAAAGGTCAAACCTATTAGACTTATACAGTGATGAGTAGCATCTTCAGTCTGATACGAAGTATGAAATATGAACTGTTAGAAGTAAAAAATATCAATTTTATCACAACAATTGGCCTTAAATGAATAAAAATCAGCATAAGATACTGTAAGAACTAAAATTTATACATAAAGTTTAACATAAAGATGTTAAGATATGGCAAATTTCACTTAAAGTTTCCATTAAGAAATTGGAATTACCTCATGGGTGAGGAACAAGGCAATTTTTCTGGAGATTTTCCCTGTGGGAAATATATTTATAGAACTTTCAAAGAGAAGCCTTAATGGTTATATTGCTTGAGCTTATCTACTGCTGCAGCAGCAAAACTCTCTGCTCTCAAAATATATGGTGCACAAAATGCTGTAGAGTATTAAACTTTTGGTACTAAAAAAATGGAATTTTCCACTTAAATTACCTCAAACCATAAATATTTTTATCTTACATCATATGCCCTTTTTACTCTCTAGGCATATAGCTGTAGGAAACTATTTCTCCATTTTCTAAAATAAAAGTCTAAGGGAATTGGATTAGCCACTGTGTATCTGTAGTGGGTGAGGTTGATATTAAACTGCTACAAAAAATGAGTGAAGAGAGGAGCCATGTTTCTGGATGGAAGTCTTAACATTGTAAAAGTTTCCCATGGTGTAACTTGAATTGGCAGTGTTACATGCCCTTCTGTGTTCTTGCTTTTTAGGGCTACCATTGTTACAGAATTCAGCTGCACGTTTGATGGCTATGCTTACTAAAACAACAGGTGCCTTGAAGGACATTGACTGGATTTTCCCTATTTTGTACATCTAGGATGGAATGCTTCCATTTTTTTTCCATCTTAGGCAGTTATAAAGCTTTTGTTAAAGTGAATATTTCAGGAGCAGCTAATATTCAAAGGCATGTTTCTAGAGAAAACTGAACATAAGCGTTGTTCAAATATATTACTTGGAATTTTTTTTTAACACGATCAGATTAATAGAGATGCTTATTTGTTCTTTTCTTTACCAATTGTAAGTTTCTAGTAGTTCCTAGGGAAATTTTAATTAATGGAATATTCACAACCTCAAGAGAAAAGCCTGACTGAAAATTCAGAAGGTGGAAGTTGTCTTTTGAAAGAGCAATTCACTATCGTTTTAATTACTGGATAAAGCGGAGTGACAAAAAGAAGTTTATGACATTGGAAAATTGGGGTGTGACTTTCTTTTTGCCATATTAGTTTACCTTTTTTTTCAGTATCTTCTAGGCTAATAACATTTTCCCCAAATTGCAATAACTGCAGGAATATTTTCTCTAAAATTGTCTAGAAAAGATTTTTAAAAACAGGTTTATTAATGATTTCTAATATAAGTAGAGACTTTTAGGCAGCCCTCTACCGGCAACCAGAAAGAATTAAGGTTATCTTCAAATAGTTCACAGAAGCAAATAGCAGTGACTGCTCACTGAGGTCAGGACACCTAACAGCCTGCTCAGTTTTATAGAGGAATCAGCTGCTACTTGTGAGTTAGCTGTTCTCTGAGAGTCTGTCATCTACTGGAAAACATTTTAAGACATTAGCTACATTTTATGTAGCAAATCTGAAAAGTTGTTATGTTGGTGTTTTGTGGAAAGTTTAGAAATAACCCCACATTTTTATTGTCTATAATGAGAATATAATTTCAAGAAATTTATCCCAAGGGAATAATTTTCTTGCTGGACTTGAGGAATGTGTATACTGTAGCCAACTGAAGTAGATTTCTTAAAAAACTACTTTTAAAGAAACTTACTTGTTTTGAAATAATAATTTCAGACTTACAGCATCATTGAAAAATATTACAAAAGCACTTTTGTATTCCTTTTGCTGAGATTTCCCATTTGTTAATATTTTCTCATATTTGCCTTATAATGCCCTCTTTAAACATTTTTAAATATATGAGTTTTTTTTTTTAACTTTTTGAGAGCATGTTACAAATGTAATCCCCCAATTCCCAATTAATACTTGTGTGTTTTTCCTAAATAGTGCTACCATCAAAATCAGGGAATTAGCATTGATCTATTATTACCATCTAATCTGCAGACTTCATTCGAATTTCACCAGTAATCTCCATAATACCCTTCATTGGTCCAGGACCCATGTTCAGTGTGTCTCTAGTCTCCTTCGATTGGAATAGTTCCTTAGTCTTTTCTTCTCTTTCATTAAGCTGACATTTTTGAAGAGCATTACTTACTTTTTGAAGAGGCCAGTTACTCTGTAGGATGTCTTTGAATTTGGGTTTGATTGGTATTTCCTCATAATTAGATTCAATTTATGCATTTTTGGAAGGAACACCACAGATGTGTGTCCTTCATCCTATCCGGAGGCACAAGATAATGATTTGTCCCATTGTTGGTGATAATTTTATCACTTGGTTGAGATGGTGTCTGCCACATTTTCCAGTGTAAAGTTAATAAGGATTTTGTACTTGTCAATTAATCATAAGTGTTTTGTGAGGAGATACTTTTCAGACTTTTACCCATTAGCATTCATTGATGATTCTTACCTGAATCCATTACTATTGTGATGGTTGTGAAGTGGTAATTTTTTTATTCCACCATTTTATCTTCAGTAATTAGTTGGCATTCTATATAAAGTAGAGCGAGCGAGCTAGCTAGCTAGTTAGCTATAATTTTTTTCTATTTTTCTACCAGTGTGAATTCATGGATTCCTGTTTTGGTCAGTGGGCTATAATCCTTTACTGGTATTAGTATTTTGGACATCAGCTTGTCTCAGATTTGGTCTTTACAGCCTCCTTCACATTGGCTTCTGTGTCATTTTGCATCTCCCCATCATTCTTTGAGCACTTCATTCTCACATAAAAACATGTTTCAGGCTGACTTACCTTCCCCCAGCCTGGGAATCAGCCATTTCTTTAAGGAACCCCAGATTCTTGTAGTGGAGAATGGTGTTTAGAAACTAGGACCTGGACATTTATTGTGCTTATTGCTCCTGGGTATCATAGCTTCTCGGATCTCTCAGCAGATAGGCCTATAAAATATATGCATATGAGTGTTGTCATAGTCAATTTGGCCTACTCTGACAAAAATATCACTGACTGGATGGCTTAAACAACAAACATTTATTTCTCAGGGTTCTGGAGACTGAGAAATCTAAGATCAAGGTGCTGGTTAATTTGGTATCTGGTGAGAGCCCTCCTCCTGGTTTGCTATATTCTCATGTGGTAGATGGAGAGAGAGAGAGAGAGACAGAGAGAGAGAGAGGAAGAGAGGAAGAGAGAAAGAGAGAAAGAGGGGAGGGTATAACTCAAGTGGTAGAGTGTGTGCTTAGCATGCGTGAGGTCCTGGGTTCAATTCCCAGTACTTCCTCTAAAAATAAATAAATAAGTCTAACTAACCCCCCCCCAAAAAAAATTTAAAAAAAGAAAGAAGGGCACTAATCCCATCATGAAGTCTCCACCATCATGATCTTATCTAAACGTAATCACCTACCAAAGGCCGTATCTTCCAATACCATCACTTTGAGGGTTAGGAATTCAACATATGAATTTTGAGAGGACACCATGACATAGACACTTACCTACATATATTTCTGTGCCTATATATTTCTCTTGTTTCTTAAAAACCATGAGTTTTTAATATTATTTAAAATATTTATTGATATTAAAACCATAGAGTTAACACTGATACTTCCAGTTCCAACCCAACACCATAGATTATTCTAGACTCTCATTTTGTTACTCCCCTTTCCATCAGTGAAAAACCTGTCTTTCCTTATCCTCAACTGTTCATGTTCTCCAATATTTACATAATTGCTCAATCTTCCTGTATGTAAAACCTTGTGATTGAGTTGGCTGCTTTCTTAGTCCTTACCATGTAGACTCCTGATCACACGTGATACCTCTTTGGCCCCAACCAGTCTGACCAAAGCGTGAGCCCCAGTGAGCATGTCAGATATGCCAACCAAGCAGAAGATCATCCTGGCACTCCACATAGATGGGTAAATGCATAAGGAATAAGATATGATTGCTGCTTTCTGTGGCATGTTTAAACTAGTTGCATTGAGATACTTAATTTAATCTCACACTTTTTAAAGTAAGCAATAGAAACAGCATGATGTCCTTGTGATAGAGATTACTGCTTGCATTAGCATTTTAATCTTACATTTAAAGGCTGTAGAGATCAAATTAGAAACCCCTGTTAGTGTTATTATTGATGAAATCTTCTTTTGAAGTTATCATGAGGGAATCACATTATGTCTCTGTTTGAAGGTGTTTTGATTATATCACTGATACCAGAATATTTTTTAGATGTTGTAATTGTGTGTGTCTTTTCTCCCCTCCTTCTCTTTATGTAGTAAATGTAACTAGAAGTAATTAAAATAACCATTTTTAGGTCTGTGAAATTCTCTGAACTTTTTCATTCCATCAATTTAAAAATACACAACTTCTATTCTTTCTTAGATTGAATCTGCATTATTAAAATGTTTTAAAATCGTACATATGAAATATTTTAATGATCTGTTTGAAGCTTTTCAGTTTTGCCAGTCTTTTTTACCTTGTAGCATGAATCAATGCAGTATAGTATAATGTGCATGTTATATGTGGTATACTATGTGAGTCAAATGCATGAGGAAAGATTTATGCCTCCTGCAGATAATTTATTTACTGGATTAAAGAACATTCACTGCTTTTATCTTACACTTGTCCACCTCAATGTTTGTAAAAGGGGAAAAAATCTTGCATTTTTGTTTCTTAACAAGGGAAAGTAGATTGTTTTTGTTTACAACTTATGCTGTCTTTGTCTTCATGCTTTGATGAAAATACTCGGACAGAAGGGGAACAGATTGTGCAAAGAATCTACAAGTTCTTTTGAAAATTCCCACTTCTACATATACTTAAATGCACTAGATATAGGGCAGTGTGGTTCAGAGAGTGTCCTGGGTAAGGGGACGGGGGAGCTTCCTGTTCCTCACCATGTGTGAGAGAACAGGCTGAGGAATGCCACTGAGCCCTGACACAGGCGCAGTGAATGGTGGCAAAACGGGGGTCACTGCATGAAGGGAGAGCAGCTCACGCATAGAAGGTGCTCACATTTACTGAACGACATGGAATATGGCAAATGAGACTTGAGACAGTTAAGTGTTAAGTGTCCTGTATTTTTTTCAGTTATTTGTGCTGATCCTTATGAAAGGCAGTGTGCAAAGACTATATGCATTCTGGTAAGTCAGGCATGATTTTTACTGCTTCCTCCACTCCTTTCTGTGTGTCCCCTTTACAGGTTAAGTCTTCAGTCTTGGTTTACTCATCTGTAAAAGGAAGATGATAAAACCAACCAGATGGTATGTTTATGAGCATATAGAAAGTAGATCAGACTCAAATATGTTAGTCACCTTTTTCTGCCTTTTTCCTTGTAAATAGTTATTTTATATATTAATTACACTTTTTGAATTGCTTCCTTAGTGCCATTTTCATTTTTACCTAAAAGTGGCTATAAAGGCCTGCACCTCCCCAGCCAGACTTCAGCTTCCCGCACGGTGCTAGCAGAGTGCTGGTAAGTCTGTCCTCTGTCATCCGTCATCCTCTTCTCTGCCTCCTTCACGATGCTTCGTTTCTCTGGGTGGTTGTTGACATTCCCAGTGTGTCAGGGGCGTTATTGTGTCTGTTCAGGGCTGTGGTCAGCTACAGGAAACCGATGCCTCGGAACACGTGGTCTTAGTGGAGGTTGCCCTCCCGGCCCCAGGGCAGTGGAACCTCTCTGGGCGGTGAGCATATTTACATCTCCGCCACAGTGCTTGCTGTGGGGATGGGCCAGACCAGGTGGAGCTCTTCCCTGAATATTCTGCACGTGAGCCCATCCTCTTCTGTGACAGCGCTGGAAGGAGCCCCTGTAGCCAAGAGGGAATGAAGCCAAGGGTGCTGAGAGATGGAGGGTCCCCGGTTTCAGCTGTCCTTAAGGCCGACTCCGCACGGGCCCTTTCTGGTTGTACCAAGAAAATCAGTTTTCTCTGTTTGCTTATTGCTAGTTTGAGTTGGGTTTCTGCCACTTTTCACCAGGGAATATGGGATTTGCCTAGAATCTTTCTCTCTCCCACTCTAGTTCGCTGCATTTTACTCATGTAATAGGCTCACTTCAAGCAAGTTCAGTTCTAAAAAGTCCATTTTTAACCCTTAGACTGAACTGAGTTGCCTTTCTCTTTTCAGAGTTCCTTTCAATACTGCTTTCTTAATACTTAACACGTTGTTTTGAAATTTCTATGTTCACAGATCTGTGTTTTCTGTTATACTCTGTTCCTAGAATATAAATAATCTGAATCCTTAGTACCAATACAGATTCAGGCACATTGTAGATACTCCATAATTGTTTGTTTAATTCATTGAATGACAAGGCAAGGATTTGCCTACTGTTAACTATGCAAATAGATCTGTGGAAAGATCTTTAATAACAAAAATGTAACATACAATTCCTTTATTTTTATCATTACAGTTGTTGCCTAACTTTGAACATCAGAGTAATGATGATCATTTAGAAAATTTAGAAAATGTACCAAAAATCTTCCTATAATTCTACAACCCATATGCTTGATAGACTTATGACATCTGTTTCCTCGAAGTTCTTGAGACTGAAAATTGCATGGAAACTAAGCCAGCACTCAGATTGCTCATAGTAGTTTGTACGTATTATTACTAGCTTCTACAAAGCAACTAGCAAATTCTATCAGTCATAATTTCTAGGCCATCTTCTATCATTGATTGTTAAGAAGTATTTAGGAAATCTGCTGTAGAGCCCATTACAGCTTCATTTCCCTTTTATTCTCTCTGGAACTCCCCCAGAATTATCTTAGCTTAAACTTGATGTGGGTGTTCATCTTTTTGGGTTCTCCAGGAGCTGAGTTTGAGTCTAGCTCATTTTAAGCCACAAGGCTTGGTTCACCTTGTTTTGGAATAAGTATCAGTATCAGTAAGGATTTGCTCAGTTACGGTGGCAGGATTGTGGGGAGTAGCGTGGGAAGGCGAGTTGGAGTAAACACACCCAGGGATGGAGCCGCATTGGCCATATTAAAGGCAGTCAGAGAGAGTGATGTGGGTGGAGAGAGAGGGAGATGCTATGCCAGAGTGGCCCTCATTGCACAGGAAAAAGCCTAAGGGGAGCACATGTTCACATCCACGCAGATCAAATGGGAAATGAAGGGGTGGAAGATCCAAAACAGAAACAGCCATCTGTATGTATAAGAAACATTTGGTAGGTTGTGATTTCTCCATCTGTCTCATGATGAGCTGGGGCAATAAACTAGTGTAAGACAACAGTACTTAACAAGAGAAGCCCTTGTGATGACCTCTTTCCCAGCTATGCCGTTTTCCCATTCTGCTTTCTAAAGTAAGGTGGTGACCCTTTGGTTATATCTGGAAAGAAGTTGGGGCTCTAAGAAAGAAAAGAGATTTTAGATCGTGTGCTTAGGGTGAGGTGAGGGAGCAATACAGACTTTTGAAAAATGGTTTATTTAATTCAGAATGCACAAAACCCCATATATTTAAATTTTAAAGCAATGAAACAATGCTAAATTAAACTCCATTTTACAGAAGAGAAAATGTTCAGCCTTTAAAGACATACGTGTTTCACAGTGAGAAAGGAATGTCATCCAACTTGACGTGTTATTTTTTCATCTTTTTATCCAGATTATAGAGTAAATTTTGTAATTTCCAGTTACAGAGTAAATCTGTGATGAGATATAGCTGCAGATGCTGTGAGAACATTTCCTGTAAACTTGAATTCTCCACTGTCATGTGCATTTGTCGTAATTTTCTTTTATCATGTTCACCAGGGTGCTCACTGAATATGATAGTGAATAATTTGTCTGGAGATTGAGCATGAGACACCTTTAAACAGTATTGCTCATTCTACATGGATTAACTTTAGTTTTCTTCCTTTTCCATGTGGGTATTTCAGGGAATATTTATTGTATAAATTACAAAGTTAATCTAAAAATCTACTCATTCTATTCGAGTTCTTCAGGAGTACTCTATGCTCTGAAGTCCTATGGGTTCTCAGACTAAGGTTTGTCTGAGTTCCTCTTTGCATTGCACAGTTGTCTCAGTCCATTCAGCTGCTGTAACAAACACACCATAGACTAGGTGGCTTATGAACAACAGAAACCTTTTTCTTGAAGTCTGGAGGCTGGTAAGTCCAAGATCAAGGTGGTGGCAGATTCTTTGTCTGCCAGTTTCCTGGTTTGTAGGTGGCTGTCTTCTTACTATGACTTCCCATGTCAGAAGGGGTAAGGGACCTCTCTGGGGGCTCCAAGGGCACTAATTGCATTCATGAGGGCTCCACCCTCATGACCTAATTACGTCCCAAATACCATCATATAAGGGATTAAGTTTCAACATAGGAATTTGGAGGGGGCACCAATATTAGTCTATAGAAAGTGTTTTAAGGTCCCCCCACCCCCATTTTTCCTAATTTGCTCCAGATGTTTTCTTTTTTCTTTTTTGGGAGCAGTTATCCATAAATAAATTTAAAAAGCATTTTGGGATCCTTTACATTATTACCTTTAATTTTATTGTACCAGGGATTTCTTTTGGAAAAAACAAATTGTATGGATTTTATTATCTGACAGAAATATAAAAGCACAGGCATGGAAGTCCTGGCAGGTAGCCCCACATTTGTCAGTCCCTGAAGCGTTAGATGTGCAAGATCAGACCAGAAAATTCTGAAGGTGCTGGGTCAGCGCTGGATCAGCGCTGGATCACTCTGTTTTATAAACACACCCCAGAGGTTCTGTTCAACATTAGGACCTTGGGTGTATTAACTGAGCTATGGAACTGGACTCTTCCTTGTGATTAGATGAAAATAAGATTTACTTTCAGTGATGGAGATTATGAAGTGGGAAGTTAGCTTTATCTTCTCTGGACTGTTGATTTCCATATGGACTTCCTTTATAGAGTAGGAGAAGACATTTAAAAACATTTAACTCTATTTGGTATGTTACCCGAAAGAAAAAAATTATCCAGCATAAGGATATCATAGATATGAAATATTAATGATGACTTAAAACATCCAATGTAAAATGTTATGAGGTATTGATTCTTTCTGATCATGATACTTTACTGACTGTATGAATTCTTACTGTGCAATGTGATATTCCTGAATTTGTTTGCTCTATCCTAACACCATTTTCTTTGGGGATGGACATGGGCTAACAATTTAGTACTTACCCAGTCATCATTAAAATTGGAATATTTCTGTTTGACAGTCTGTCTTTATCTGCTTTAATTCTAGAACAAAATTAAAGTAGTAGCTAATATATTTGGATATGATTTTTAAAGCACTTTTATATAAATCATGTCACATTGTGAGTTGTGAATATCATAACTGCCTGGTAAATAGTCAAGACAAATGTCTTTATCTCAATTTTACAGATAT
Source organism: Camelus bactrianus (assembly GCF_048773025.1). NCBI lineage: Eukaryota > Metazoa > Chordata > Mammalia > Artiodactyla > Camelidae > Camelus > Camelus bactrianus. Next base: position 44,284,671 of record NC_133552.1, on the reverse strand, counting down.
GAAAATAGCTTTTGTCTGAGAGTTAAATATCATGCTGAAAATCACACAGCAGCTTTAGTGATAGATGAGATTAGAACACAGGATTCTTGCTTGGCTTGAGTTTTTTCTTTCAATAAATGATGTTCCCTCTACAATGGAGACGATTAATTTTATAGAAGGAAATTGAAACTTCATAATGAGTTGTAACAAAGGACTTCTTTAAATAACCAATTTCCATAAATATTGATAATTTGATTTATTGACTTTTGTTTAAAAGGATGGTATAATCATTTTTACATTGGAATTTTAGAAGGCAGTGTTGATGGCATCATCAGTGTTGAGGTTTGTAGTGAAAATGTATTCCCTCTGTAATGTAGTACCTCCCCCCTCCATCTGGCTTTTAAGATTGTCACCTATTGAAAGAAGTGACCAGGATATAGTGGTCATAAGCTGATGAAGGATGTGGCATCTGTAATTGTGCTGTAGCTTTAGAATTGCATTATTCCACCTTGAAAGTATTGTTCCTGAAATCTGTCCCTTGATCACTTCATTCATTCGTTTATTGATCCCTTTAAAAAGCACTCAATTTTTAAAAATCTGATAACTCCTCCAGTCAATTTAGTATTTTCTCTTAAGCTTGTTTGTAAAAAAAAATAAACTTTCTCAGTTTCTCATTTGGGGTGATTATCTTCTCTGGAGACCATCCTTTCCAGTTATCAAATAGTTCCTCTTCAGGATATAAAACAATAATTCATGTTATAGGTTGCTCATAATACTGTTAGGTTACTATTAATTAAAATTTACAACCATGAATATCATACTTATTATGGTTAGTGGGCCCTCCTGGAAAAGTCACATAATACCTCAGTTTTGAGATCTGAATTTTTTAATCACCAGGCAAATAATTTAAATAAAAGTAATACTTAAGATTATGTATCAAAATTTAATTGTCCCCAGACTTTTCAGTTTGCTTGATTTTTGCGTTATTATAGCTTCTGATATATTATGTATGCTATTTCTCTTATTAAGATGAAAAATGGGATTGGAAAATGAGCACTGGCCATGAAACAGAATAAGAAATATTAGATTTTATGTTTTGTGTACAGTTTTTGTAGAAACCGGCCTAAATTCTTGGGCACAGTGAAGTGGAACCAATTCTTCATTGGTCATAAGGTGAAAAAACAAAACAGGAAATTTACAGCCAGTAGTAAGAGGGAGCCTACCAGTGGAGAGCTGGCATTTGCGGAGGACAGGTCTTTTTGCAGCAGTCTGGAATACAGGTATCCCTAGTTAACATACTTTATCCACACTCGGGAACTGAATGGATTTAGATAGTCAAGGGTATTTGTCTTTTTTGTTTAAAATTTTTTTATTGAAGTATAGTTGATGTACAATATCATATAAGTTACAGGTGTATAATATAGTGATTCACAATTTTTAAAGGTTATAGTTCACTTACAGTTATTATAAAACATTGACTATATTTCCTGTGATCCTTGTAGCTTGTTTTATACATAATAGCTTGTACCTCTTAATCCCCTACCCCTATCTTGCCCCTCCTCCCTTCCCTCTCCCAACTGGTAATCACTAGTTTGTTCTCTGTACCTGCTTCTTTTTTGTTATATTCACTAGTTTGTTGTAGTTTTTAGATTCCACACATGAGTGGTATCGTACAGTATTTGTCTTTCTCTGTCTGACTTATTTCACTTAGCATAATGCTCACCAAGTCCATCTATGTTGCTGCAAATGGCAAAATTTCATTTTTTATGAATGAGTAGTATTCCACTTACATAGTTACCACATCTTCTTTATCCATTCATCTGTTGATGGACACTTAGATTGCTTCCATATCTTGGCTATTGTAAACAATGCTCCTATGAACATTGGGGGTACATGTATCTTTTTGAATTAGTGCTTTTGTTTTTTTTCAGATATATACCCAGGAGTGGAATTGCTACCTCATATGGTCATTCTATTTTTAGTTTTTTTGAGAAACCTCCATACTGTTTCTTGTAGTGGCTGCACCAATTTACATTCCCACCAACAGTGTACCAGGGTTCCCTTTTCTCCATCCATATCCTCACCAACATTTGCTATTTGTGTTCTTCATTCTTTGTGATGGCAAATGGTAAACCTGTGAAAGAATATAAAGATGCATGCATATCTGCTCTTTTCCATCCATGACCTTTGATAGTGGAGATGGCTGTCAATATGAGCACATGTTTTATGCCTCTTTGCATTGTTTTCCTCCATGTTTAGGCATTTATATAGTCATGCCTGTATCTAAGCAGCCATCCACACACATGCAAACGCACAAAATGCCTAGTTTGAGCAAGTTGCTGTTGTGATATTTCTTGAGACTCATAAACTATGACTAGGGTCCTGATGTCCATTATAGGCTTCGTTCTTTTTCTAGCAGGTGATTTTATGGTATAAAAACATAGTGTGATGGTTTTACTTTCTCACTGATGCTTAAGAATGAAAAAGTAAAAAACTTCTTACACCAAACTAGGCTTGTCAACACTTGTGCCTCCCTGTAATGGTAATCTGGACATGTGGTGTGAGAGATTTTGTGATAGTCGAGTGATTAAGCAGTGGCAGTTTCCACAGTTAATTTATTCTTATCTCCAGGATGCATGGGTTTTAGGCAGTGGGGCTCCCATCATCATTACTTCTCTGAAAGTTAGCCACTGAAGACCAACCCTGTAATGGTTGAAAATATGAGAGCCATAGGAAATGTGTGATAAAGGGGGTCTCGTGACAACTTCTGTTCTTCTAAATACCTCTCCCTCCATCTGCCCTGAGGATGCCTGTGGCAAGCCTTGCTCCAAGAAGGCAGAGACTGAGGTAATACTGCCTCAGATGCAGTGTGATTCCATTTCAAAATGGACCAATGAGCTAATCCAGGGAACTATGTCTCCAAAACTATTTTGGAAGAAAGTTGTTTCTCATTTGTCTATTATATTTTTGCTTCTGTTGTGTTCAGCCCCTGATTCTATATGTAGAGTGATTTAACTTCTAAGTATTGTTTTTATCTGTAAGAGCCAAACGAGGCTATTATACATTAATTCTTGACTTCTTTGTCTAGAAAAATCTAGCATAGATTCAGATCAGCAAACACTGTATCAGTTTTCCAACACTTATTATTACAGATACAGTTTTAAAAAGTAAGGTTAGAGCAGAAACGTGCTGGAAGGGTATGCAAAACATATGACAGTTTCCCAGGTAAATTTTCACATTTTTCTCTGTAAAAGTCTGATTTGGTAGTTAACATCAGGCCTTAGTGCAGAATGGTACAAAATGGATACGTGTTTGAATTCTGTCTCTCAAGATGACACATTTATACTGTAATGTACGACCTTTGTTTGCTTTATTCCTTGCCTTCCTCCCCACCCCAAAAGCCCTCCCAAACTATAATAAACAAACTCCACAATATTGAAGCACTCCATTAGTAAAGCCTGCATTTTAACATCCCCTGTGTTTATACCTATAGAAAATACCAGGTATTAAAAACCAACTTCTATTTTATTTAATACCAAGTATCAAATGCATGCTTCCTGGCTTTATTTTTATGGTTCATACTTTTGTAGTTTATTCCTTATTTCAGCCCCTCTTCCTGTTGCTAACCTGTTCGGGGCATGTTTCCCAAAGTGCATTGATTAATAGTTCACAAAATCAATTATTATGGGAAAAATAATTAAGCATTTTCTTCTTGCTCCCCTTAGCAACACAGAAGAAAGGAGAACAGAAATGCAAAGGTTTTTCACTTACATAGTACACAGAGCACAGTTGTAAATGCTGTAGTGGATGCAAGGATGAGTGGGACCTGTGGTCCCAGCCCTATGAGATCCTCAAGTCTAGAGAGGGAGAGCAATGTTCATGAAGAATTTGACAGAGTGAATGTAGGACTAAGAGGAAGTGCCTCGTGCGGTCAAAATACAGCGGAAGCCAGCCTCAGGCTTCAAGGTAGGGTGACAGTAGTGTGAGGCTAATGGGCTGCTCTGAAAATTCCATTTTAATAATGTTGATAGTCACAGTACCTCCAAGTTAGTGCCTTGCAGATATTCACCCTTTTCTACTTTTGTGTAAAGATATTTGATTCTGGAATGTTCAACCTTTCATGTAGTTTTCCGGTTATGACCAGACATTGGATTGAGCAAGACTGTTTCCAAGCCTGTGTAGGCGTTTGCCCATCAGGTACGAAGTTGAGCCAGTGGCTGAGTAGTTCCTAGAATCTCATACCAGTGTTCCTGGGAAATGAATTTAAATTTGAAGTGAATAAGAAAAGAATTATTTGACTTATATGCATGTAGCCTAATATGTCTAGAAACATAAGGTTAGCAGTAGCCAATTGTAACAAACGTTTAGCCTCCCATCAGTTAGTGGGTGTATGCATGCTTCCTGTGAAATCATTTAGAAATAGGAATCAGTCACTGTCTTAGTTTTGAAAAAATGACTTGCCTTAAGCATTTAAATGATTTTTAAAAAGCAGTTACAAAAAAGCCAATATAATTAAAAGATTTAAAACTTGTTAAGTGACTATTTTCTTGGAGCGATTCTCATACATAATTTTTAAAAATTAATTTTTATTGAGAGAGGATAAAACCTGTGGTATAAAAATAAAGCACAGAAACCCCCAAAAGGAATTATATTACAAAGGCCTTAGAATGGGGACTAAACAGAAGAAGTAGCTGTGAAGTTTCTAATCATGAAAGTTTTACAGTCGCGTAGAGAAGTCTTCCTTCCCCAGCCATCAGTACCTAGAATCAGTAGAGTAAATAGTGTCTGGAATTGATTGATGTCTTCAACTGCTTGTGTTTGCTTCCCCTCCAACTTGGTTATCCAATCTTCTTTCCTTTTACAGCTTTTTTTACTGCCTTTTTTATTTATTTATTTTCAATTTTAAAAGAAAACTCTCTCTCTTTCTCAGATTATAACTTCTGTGGCAAGTTATTAGTTGCAACAAACCACCTCTTGTTATAAACAGTGCTTCTCTGTATTTTCACTGCTGTAATAGCCAGGGGGCAAATATACATGGTATTATGCAACTTTCTTTTAGAAATCAATTATATGGAAATTTACTGAGCTATTCCCCTGAAACTTACCAGTTAGCTTTAAAAAGAGAAGAAACACTAAACTATACAGATATCTATATAAATTAAACATTAATATAGATATACTACAATAAAATTACAGCAAATTTCTGTTCACTGAGGACAAATGCCAGCTCTTTATTTAGATCTAGTTTGTGATGATTACTTTGGGCTAATGTTCATGGTTTCCAGTTTGGAGTGCTGTTGCTTTTTGAAACTTTCACCTCCAAAATTAGCTCTGGTATAATGTCATTATAATATGTTTTCTCTGTCAACTGGGTCTTTTAGCTTAACTAGTAGAGAATGCAGCTCTAAAATTGGCCTGATTATTTGAAATGTAATTTGAATAAAATCTACAAGGTAAATTGAAGGAAAACTGGTAAGCAGATGGTGGCTAAACATACAAACTAGTGGAAAACTAAAGCAAAAATACATTTTCAAATCCCCAAATAGCTGATACTTGATTAATTCTCTATTTTGCTTGAATAGACAAATTATCAAGGTAAAGATCACCTATTCTGTGACATTTAGAAATGCACTGAAGATCCCCTATCCTTATTTTTATTAGACAAAAAAGTATTTTTGTGACTATTTTTATTAGAAGACATTGCATTGATGTTACCTTTAACATAAATGTCAGAAAAGGTCCTTTTCACAGTCTTTAAATGTGTAACAGAAGTATAGCAGTTTTTAAAAAAGATGGGTTTAAATATTGAGAAGAATTTTTGAAAGGACTTTTTGTGATAATGAAAAACTCAGAAATTCTCAATATTTTAAAATGAACATCTGATTTTTTCTGATCCAAAATTAATTGATTTGCCATTTGAAATGATTAATGAATCTTTGCTTGACAAAAAGGTAATGTGCTTATCAAAGGGTATTTTAAGATGGAGATAAATGAAACAGTATCTGTGGTTGTTTGTTACGTTTCTCATTTTGGAAAGAAAGGATACTCTAATATCATCCTGTATCTGTCCCAGAAGCAGTGGCTTTCTGAGTTCTGGCCTGAATTATTTTGATGTTTTTCCTTAGCACTGTGTTTTTCAAACAGCATCCCAGGGGCTTCCACGAGGTCAGGGGACAGATGGACTCATCTTTGCTCAGTAGTTCACAATGTGGATCAGCAATATTAACCCCTATTCACTCCCTAAAATAAGGTCTGTGTGTATTACAGTAGGTGGCCTGAAAACAGTGTTTAGTTCACTAAGTGTGCATTTTAGTGCACGGTCTTTATACCCTGTGTAACTATTGACGGGGGTCGGGGTGGTGTAGAAAATGTCTTTGTGGAACATTTGATGAAATGGAAGAACAGAGAACGTAAGTGATTGTTTCATCCCAATGTCAGTGATTAAGCTAAGTCACAATAATTAACTTTAGAACGAACATATCGCTTAAGATTTAGAATATGGTTCTCTTTGGCTAAAAATGTCACTTTCAAAGTACTTCCTTTTTCACTTGTTTTTATTAATTTTTTACTTGCTTTTAATATTGAAAGAAATTAGGCGTACTTTTTAAAGCCCCAAATTGTTTAATTGAAAACAAGGTTTAGTAGAGAAGTTCTCTTTGTCTAGCCTCTGATACGCTGATTCATACCATGTTTTTCTTCCAAGACTCTACACACAACCAGTGGAATAACCATTAGTACTTCTTTGAAGTGTAATTGTTCCTAGCAAAAATAATTATTCTACAGTCCTTGTTATTGAACATTTTGTAACAGGAAACCATGTATAAATATACTCCAAAGAAAAGTTTAGTAACGGGTTTCCAGTTCAACAAGAAATTCCTGAGGACTCTGTACCAGGCCCTCAAGGGTTGCAAAGGTGAGTGGGACCCAACTCCTCCTCAAGGACTTTTGAGAACTCGGTTGGGGGATAAGATCCCACAGTTAGGGAGACTGGAAGTGGGGTCAGAGAGACCACAACCAATTACAGCGGTGATTCCAACGGCGAGTCATATGTGGCCAAAAAAAGGGGTCAGAAAAGACTTTGTGAGGCAGTTGGTTTGTTTCACGGTCACTGTGCTGAGGCATCTTTTGCGCCATCGTGAGACTTGCAGAAGCATCTCGGATGCTGTGGTGGGGCCGCCCAGTTGTTCCCTGGTTCATCACTCCTCTGAAAGAAACTTGGAAAGCCAGTGTGGCAGGGCTGCCAGGGTTTCTTTGGTGCTTCGTTTGGGATACGGGTTTCTTCATGTGGGTCGGGTTTCTGTTAATAAGTAAACATCTAAATTTTGAATGAAGAGAGAGGATTTTATTTGTTGACTGTCAGAATGTCAAAGGTCGGGCTTTTGCTTTTAAGCCCGATTTAAGATCTGCTTAAATCTTTCCTACTTTTAATGACTACTTTGCATTTTTGGATTCACTCAAGTTCCATGTTCCAGAGGCCTCGTTCAACTCTTATACGTGCCGCGTTTCTTCTCTGGGAGTTGTTCACTCCTTCTTCCTGAACGATTTCCTGCTTTTATGTTTCCTGGTTCTCTTCCTTGTCCCCGTGGCCTCTGCTTACTTTATCCTCTGTTGGATGTAACTTGTTACCTTATTATTGGGTAGGATTCACAAGGATCTCACCGGCCCAATTGTGTAGGGTTATTTGGAAGCCTTTGTTATTTCTGATTATGTTCCAGGAAGCTTTAATAGCAGTCTGGTTAGGATTCCTGCTCACCTTGAAAACAGAAGTACCTGCATTGAAGGTTGCTTTCGACACTTACACATTTCTTGCTTATTCGCCTCACCAAATCCCCATTGAGACTTGGGGCGTTTCAAAGTACAGAAGGAAGGAAGTGTAGATTTTGTGTTATGTAGTAAAGCAGCGCCCTAAAAAGAAATATAGACCTTTTAAAATCGGAAACTTAAGCTGACTCCATACTTAGGATTTACATACCATATATTCGACTACTTCTGCCGCTCTCTGAATGTGCAAGGGCCATGGAGTTAGAAGGCTAGCCACGGCTGGTGAGGAGTGGCAGCCTCATCATTGGAACTTCTCTGGGCTCAAGCATCTTTCAAATACGAGAAGACCCTTTCCCATATTGTTTTCTGCTGCTCTGCCCAGCACTCATCTCCCACTCCTTCCTGAGGAATTTTCCAGATCCAGGCTCTTTGACCTTCTCTGTCTCGATCCTCTTTCTGCTAAAATTTGTTGCTTGCCATTCTTCATATATAGTTTCCCCTCTTCTCTTTCTTTGTGTTTGTTAATGCAGTTTTCTTCCCATGTCTGCCCTGTGACATCGTGCTCTTCCCTTTAAAATCTGATCAAATGCCTCTTTCTGCATAAGGTCTTCTGATCCTTCCAGAAAATGTCATCTCCGCCAGTGGCATACTGGTCTTTTAGTGCTTATCATATTTGGTATTTTGTGATTATTTGTATGTATCTCATCACCCCTGAGGAGAGCCACTATATCCTATAATTTATCTTTGTATTCCCTACAGCATGTAGCCTGGTTTCATGCACATGGGAAGTACTCAGGAAACATTTTTGGATTTAGTGAAATTTGTGAGTCCCAAATGTACCACCACACATAAGGTGGTGATGGCTCAGAGACCACAATCAATGTATGATGCCCACTTCGGCCTCCTCTTTCCGCAGACTGTAAATGTTATAAATCCTTTTACTGTAGTGTGGTTCCCATTCACTTCCTGTTGCAGTGTAAGAAACACAGTACTAGACTATTTGGAAGAACATTTTTCTTCATTTTGAGACAGGAAAGAAGGGGGCAGGGCACAACCATTAAAGAAATGATACAGCAATTGAAGATAGGACAAAAACTGGTTAAAACTCGACTGGGCCCAAGATGGTAGAAAATTCAACTTTCAGTAGACCCTGAGGTCCAAGAGGGCGAAAGATTCAACTCCCAGTAGACCTTGAGCCTCATTATATGTTCATCGAAATATATTAGCATGCTGAATGGCACTCCCACAGGTGCCACGGATGATCATAAAAGGTCAAAAGAGGGCAGTGGCCCAATTCCTGAAAATCCCAGCCCCTTCCCCAAGATAGCTGGAATAATCTTTCCACTGATTAACATATGAAATTACTGAACCCAGAAATCTAACCACCCCACACCCCGTGGCCGCTCTCTCTCTCCGGCCTTCTGAGATGGCCTGTGTACACTCTGTCAATGGAGTGTGTATCTTCCTGAGTAAGTCTACTTTCGCTTAACTTTGGCTCGCTCTTGAACTCTTTCCTGTGCAAAGCCAAGGACCCTCACATGGTGGGGCACGTCCCCGGGACTTGCCTGAAACCTGGGACACAGCTATCCTTTCGAGCCCCATTTTCCTGCAACAATTTAATATTATTTTTAATAACTTTTCCCGTAGAACTTTGGAGTCTGCTTACTCTGAACTAACATATTTGCCTTCTTTTAGTCTGTATTTTGTGAAAGCTGGTAATATTCTACGGAGATGAAAATGTTGACAAAATCTGTGCTTTTAACTAGATATATGCATTTTTAGGTAGTGATTTAAGGACTGGGGTGTAAGAATGTTGCAAAAAACTTCCACAGCTTTTCTTTTCTCCTCCAGCACTGGAATGGGAGGGAAGATGGCAGCATTGTCAAGAGGCCAGACGATTGCTTAAAAACACCTCTTAGATTGCGACAGAACTTGACTAGCAAAATAAGCTCCAGCAAAACTTTCTTAAGCAATGTTCTGAGGGAATTGTAAAAGCAGTTGCATGGTAAAGGACTTCCTTCAGTAAAGATCATTCAAACTTGAATTACTTGAAAGTGCCTTGAGTTATTTGTAGTTATCATATCCATTTGTGCTTGTGAGAGAACAAAGATGAGAGAGAGGGAGGGAGGGAAAGAAAAAGAAAAGACAGCCTGAAAAGTGTGCTCTGGAGCTTGGGGAACAGAGGGGACCATGTATCAGCCATGCCAGAGAAATCTAAAGGGGAAGGAGCTGGCGGCTGATGTAGCCAAGGGCAGAGATTAGAGGACCTGTGGGTGGAGCTGTCAGCTTTGGGCATATGAATGGCAAACCCAGGCAGATATTTGGCAGAGCAGTTAAGGCTGTTACCTCCCCCTAGGGGGTCAAGAGCAACTGCTCATCAGCCAGTAGGGGGTGCTAGGGAGACCTCTGGTCAAGTGAACAGAGAAGCAGCCCGCCTGAACCAGGGGAGGGCGACACTCTACTTTTGCATGGAGTCCAGTTTGGTTTTTACCTGAACTGGGTATTTAATTACTGAGTTGAGACTATTTTAGGGACTATTTTATTATCCAAAAACACCTGGCACACAACTGTGTGGCCTGTCTTAGATTTAAATCCGGGGGAAGATTCAGCCTGGCAGAATAGTTTACAGGGATGCTTGGGAAGGGGAACAATTTTGCTTTAATGACTTTTGTGTGTTGCACTCTCTGTGTCCTGTGTCTTACTCTTCTTTCCTAGATATTAAGCTCCTTGAAAGTTTGGAAATTAGAGGGAGATGATGTCTTGGTCCTCCGGTCGTAGTCATCTTTGTGAATTGTACAGAGCTGAGCACGCATTTGTTCAATACATATGTATCGAATGAATGAATATTTGATTATGAGAGTAAACAAAATGTGACCCTTTATAACAAAGCAAAAAAAAAAGTACAGTGATTTTTTTAATAAGAAATTTTAAATTTGAGAGTAGTTTTAGACTGACAGAAAAGTTGCAGAAATGGTGTAGAGTTGCTACCTACCTCATGCCCAGCTTCCCCTACTGTTAAAATTTTACTTTAGTGTTGTGTATTTGTTACTTCTTATGAACCAGTGGTTCCCTTTTATCTGTACGAATTCTACTTCTTACTGTAGGAGATAATGAGGGAGAACATGCCACAGTATTTATTTCCAAGAGTAGCCACTTTGATTTGTGGGTCAAGGTTTTTCAGTAAATATTTGTTAAGCTTCTTCATGAGTTCACCTCCTGCCAGTAATGTTGCTTCCTAATTTGAGTTATAAATCAGAGTATATTGCAGAATTCCTAGTGAGTCATATCACTAAGTCCCTTGACCCTTGAATTTCACAAAGTAGTTATGCTTTTCTTGGTTGAGGAGGAACTTGATGTTTATGTGAGTTGTCATTCTCTTTAATTCCCTGGTGGAGTGCTTCATGTTGTTGCCAGAAACAACACGGATGGCAGTTAAGATTATTTTTTTGGTTCAGGTGGTTTTTGTACCAAAGCATAACATATCAGGAGGTAATCAAGTAAAACTTTTTAATCTAAGAAATTTTCCTCCCTACACAGCCCAGCCTTTATATCCTTGATCCAAACAAATTGTGTGGTCTTCCTCAACAAATAAGCAGAAAGAAAAAGTCAGTCCATGTAACAAAAATATTTGAAAAGCCAAAGCCTAGAATAAATTCAAGCAGCAGAACCACTTTTGTGTTTATGTGATACGCACTTCATCACCGTTTGCCAGTCACTCTTGGTGGTCTGTTACTTAGTAATTATGTGTTCATAAGCACAGTTTAAAGCATTAAGGTAAACGATGGTGAGGTTAGAAGTACTCTCAAATGGTATGCTTATGTGAAAATGGCTTGATAGGCTTGTTTTTGCAGACAGCTTACTCACCTGTAGTGGAAAGTCCATCAACCTAATACCTTTTCTAGTCTTACCCATTCTCACCAATGCTGTAGTCATTGGGACCCTATAACATACCTGCTACCGGTGCCGGTGAATGTCTATGATTGGATATCTGATGTTACTCCAAACGCAGTATGTCTAAAGCCAGTTCATCTCTTAAAGTCATGATTATTTCTCCTGACATCCCCCTTTAAATCAATGGTAGTAATTTGGTGACCTCTCCTCAAGCCTCATACTTTACTGTTGATTTTCTTTCCTTGCACCCCTGTATTCAGACATTCTTCACATTTTGACTCTGAATGGTCTTTGTATGCATTTCTTCCTTTCCACTTACAAATCCTCGGTCCAAAGCTGGATCAGCCAGTCGAAATCTGCATTATTGACATAGCATCTTAACTAGTTTACCTTCCTCTATTTTCTCTTCCCCAACACACACTCTCTCTCTCTCACACACTCTCTCTCTCTCTCTCACACACACACACACACACACACACACACACACACACACACACGCTCTGTCTTTGATTGATCTAGCTCCTGGTCAGAGGACTATTTCGAAAGTATATCCATCATTTCAACATCTAAAAATCTTCCAGTGGACGGCTCTTCCTGCTTATGGGCTGTAGTCTGGTCTGGGCTTCGCAGTCTGACTTTGCAGGCCGTTCACCTCTTAGTTCACTTTATTGAGAACTCTTTTCTGCCATGCCCCTGGGCATGTATGTCGAAGGAGAGTTAGGTGTTCTTTATTGAAACTTCCTAGAATGAACTAGTCTCTTTTTAATAAAGTCAACTATTTTAGTGGCATCATCCAAAACTTAATCTGGATTGTCCACTGATCTAGGTGTAGAATCCTCCCTATCTGATGTAAAACAACAACAACAACAACAACAAAACCCCACCAAAACTGAGCATACACGCAGGCAAGCTGTCTGATTCCTCCTTAGCCTTCTGAAAATGTATAGGTTTAAGGAAAGTTAATACTGCAAATAGAAATGGTGCTTTTTGAGCCCTAATGGTCTTAGGAGACACTGTAAGCATCCCGTGGTTGGGCTGTCACTACAGGTTTATACAACAATTCCAGGAATGTTCTTTCAAAACACTTTGGTCAGAAGGTCCCCGCCTCTGAAGCATTTTGGGAAAAGTCCTTTCCCCTAGATGTTTGGGGGTTTGTGAGGGGTCTTTGAGGCCTCATGAGGCAGAGACCTTTGTTGATAAATCACATATTGATATATAATTATATCAGTTATAACATTGATAATATTACTTGGGTCCTATTTCATACTAAGTGGTAACTAGTTCCATTTTGTTATATTACATTGTAAAGTGGAAAGAATGGTATGGTGTGTGATCCTTCACTCTAATTATGTGCATTGGAATTTGAATTATTTTCATATTTACCACATGCTTTCCTTGTAGGCTCAGTAAAGCAAAGCAACAGTTGTGAAGAAGAAAATTTAAATCATCTGTTGTACAATATGTGGCCCGGGGCTAGGGTACTTTTGTCTTCTTTATCTCTCTGTCCTGATAGAGCCTTTGACACTTGGATTCACAGTCTGTGTGAAGTGTCTGGCATTTGAGATTGGTTAAAATATTTTGTGTCTATGCTTAGAATGTAGGTTGTGAATTTCCCCTTTCGGTATTTCTGAGGTAGTTAATTTCACTATTCATTTCCACGTGGTAGTTTTGAAAAAAAAACAAAACAGGTGTTTAATTTTTTGATAACCAAATACAGATCTGCACCACATGTAGTGGCGTTCTTCTTTTCTCTGTGCCATGACCCATCTTCTTAAGCGAATATAGCACGTGTGGAGTTTATTTATAGTTCTGACACCTAGACTTTATTGGCTCTTAGTTTATTTGGGGCATAATTCACTAGGGTTATGGGTTGCAGTTGTTAAGGGTCAGCTGAGGAGAAGGAGACCGAAGACACCTTGTTCCAGGATGTGTATAACACTGAGGTGTGCCCAAACCTGAATTACTGTTCACATTGTGGTGGGTGTGGCTTAGGCAGACCATAGAGGAGGACAGACTGAAAGCAAAGGGAGTTTTTCGTATGAATGGGAGAGATCACATAGAAAGCTTTGAAAATTATTAAGTGGTACTAATTGGAGCTACCATTTACTGAGTGATTATATCATGAGTATGCACTGTGTTAAGAACTTTGTGTATACCAGCTTGTTTAAACCTCTCAACAGTTTTCTGAGAGGGCTGTTACTTCCTTTGTACAGAAATAGGCAACTGAATTTTAGGTCTGTGGCAGATCTGGATAAAGTAAATGAGTGTGAATTTGGTGAGCAAATTTTAAAATCCTGAAGCTGAGTAAATTCTTACAATTTCTGTGAAGTGGATCAGAACATTTAAAAGTTTTACATTCAGATTCATTTCTGCCGGAGGTGGAATAACAGGATGAGGATAACGTGACACTAGTGTCTTAACATCCTGAGATTAGAAACAACTTTTATACATAAATAGAAAAGAGGTTGCAAATTTTTTTCATTGAAGTTATACAAATGGCTAAAGAGAAGCTGGGATTACGGAGAACATTCGTGAACTCTTAACTCTTTGAAGGTCCTCATAGGCAGCAGAACATTAATTTATGAAAGAGATTTATAGTTTTGTTCCTTAAAGTTGTATTTAGGATTTTGTTTATTTTACTATGAAATCTTACCAGGGATCAACCTAAATCAAAATGTGCGCTTCAAATGGGAGTAACCTACACTAATTCAAGAAGACCCCAAAAAATACTTTGAAATTTATCAACCAGAGTATTCTGAAGGAAAAAAAAAAAAGGCCTAATAAGTATTTTTTAATAAATCCACACTGGAAAAGAATCAGATGTTTGCTAAGACTACTGAAATGGAATCACAAAATAATTGTAAGCCTAGTCATTATTTTTTTAGTCTTAACTTGGGGCAGTTGACAAATTTCCTGGACAGAAGTGAAAACACACTGTTTAAACATTAATAAAAATTAAAATTAGAAAAAAAATTGTACACGTTAATTACAGAAAAAATTTAAAAACAAGTTGAGCAAAGAGGAAAAAAAATTGCTCCTAACTAGCCATCACTGTGCTGTGAACATTGGCAAGATTCTGTATGTACACTTCTGGCCTTAAAAAAACACACATATGGGTATAATTATATGCACACACATTTATGTATTCAGAGTATCACCTTCAATAAAAGTTTTCTTGAGGGTAAGACTGATAACCAATCAGTAACTCTGAAAACATAGTATTTTAATACATTTGAATGTGAGAGAGGAGGAGAGAGAGAGAGAGGGAAGTAAAAACTACAAAATATCTTAGATAAACAATAAAGAAGGTCTAATAAATAGCAAGCCATCTATGTTCATGGATTGGAAGAATTAGTATTGTTAAAATGCATCCTCAAGTTGATCTACATATTCAGTGCAACCCCTACTGGAATCCCAGTTGGCTCTTTTAGTAGAAATTGACAAGCTGATCTAAAATTCAGGAGACTAGAGTACTCAAAACGTTAAAAAAAAAAATCCACACACAAAGTAGGACTCACACTTATCAAATTCAAAATTTACCACAAAGCTGCAGTAATCAATATGGTACTCACATAAAGATAGACATGTGGCTCTATGGAATTAAGAAATAAACCCTTACATTTATTGTCAATTGACTTTTGACTAGGGTTCCAAGACAATTCAATGGGGAAGTAATTATCTTTCCAGCAAATGGAGCTAGGAAGATGGTATGTCCGTAAGGAATAGGATGAACTTGCACCCTATTTCACACCATTTCCACAAATCAACATAAAGTGGATCATAGATCAAATGGAAGAGTTAAACCTATAAAATCCTTTGAAGAAAATGTGGGCACAAATCTTCATGACCTTGAATTAGTCAATGGTTTTTGGATATGACCTCTTAAATATTAAAGGTCAAAAGAGAAGACAGATTCAGTATAATCTCTTATCAAATTACCAATGACATTTTTCATTGAACTAGAACAAAATTTTTTTTAATTTGTGTGGAAACACAAAAGACCATGAGTAGCCAAAACAATCTTGAGAAACAAGAACAGAGCTGGAGGAATTACACTCCCTAATTTCAGATTATACTACAAAGCAATAGTAATCAAAACAGTATGAGAGTGGTGCAAAAACAAACATACAGATCAATGGAACAGGATAGAAAGTCCAGAAATAAACCCATGCACTTATGAATAATTAACCTGTGACAAAGGAGGCAAGAATATACAATGGAGGAGAGACAGTCTCTTCAATAAATGGTGCTGAGAAATCTGGACAGGTACTTGTAAAAGAATGAAATTAAACATTCTCTAACACAATATACAAAAATAAACTCCAAATAGATTAAAGAGTAAATGTAAGTCTGGATACTGTAAAACTCATAGAGGAAAACACAGGCAGAACACTCGCTGACAAAAATTGCAGCATTTTTTTGGGATCTGTCTCCTAAAGTAATGGAAATAAAAACAAAAATAAAAATAAAAATAAAAATAAACAAATGGGACCTAATTAAACTTAAATGCTTTTG
The DNA here is from genome assembly GCF_048773025.1 of Camelus bactrianus. NCBI lineage: Eukaryota > Metazoa > Chordata > Mammalia > Artiodactyla > Camelidae > Camelus > Camelus bactrianus. The sequence continues at coordinate 44,268,525 of NC_133552.1, read as the reverse complement.
CACAGCAAAGGAAACCATAATCAAAACAAAAAGACAATCCACAGACTGGGAGGAAATATTGCAAACCATGCTGCCAACAAAGGGTTAATTTCCAAAATAAACAAACAGTTCATACAGCTTAACACACAACAACGACAGCAACAACAACAACAACAATAACAAAACAAACAACCGGATCAAAAAATGGGCAGAAGACCTAAATAGATGTTTCTCCCAGGAAGACATAGAGATGGCCAACAGGTGCAAGAAAAGTTGCTCAGTATTGCTAATTATTAGTGAAATGCAAATCAAAACTCTAATGAGGTATCACCTCACACCAGTCAGAATGGCCATCATTAAAAAGTCTACAGATAGTAAACGCTGGAGAAGGTATGGAGAAAAAGAAACCCTCCTGCACTGTTGGCAGGAATGTAAATTCGTGCAGCCACTATAGTGATTAGTATGGAGGTTCCTTGAAAAACTAAGAATAGAGCTACTATATGATTCCACAGTCCCACTCCTGGGCATATATCTGGAGAAAACTCTAATTCTAAGATAGATTCACTAAAATTTTCATAGCAGCACTATTTACAATAGCTAAGACATGGAAGCAACTTAAATGTCCATCGATAGGTGAATGGATAAAGAAGTTGTGGTGTGTGTGTGTGTGTGTGTGTGTGTGTGTGTATAATATTCTCATATATATCAGAATATTACTCAGCCCTTCACTCTCCTGAAATGCTTCTGAATTGTCTTGGGCCAGCCACTGTCATGTGCCAAGTCCTTTCTGGTCCGCTCATCCTCGGCAGTACTTCCCTTCCAGTGTTTCGTTTTCATAGTACTTTGTGTTTTGCTAGATTTAGTTCAATAAAATTATGTTGAGATAGAAGTGAAGGATAAAGGTATAAAATGAGATCTGTTCAAGATAGCATATTTGTGTTTTAACAAAGGCCTGCAATGCTTTTACTCAAAGTTAAGCTGGGTAGAAACTTGAATGCCTTTGCCATTTTTCAAATCCAGGTGATGTCCGATGATCTTGGACTTAATAATAAGGTATGTAAATAATAAAATTATAAGGAACACAGTATTCACTCTCTGAGTGGCTATGAAAATGATTAGTGTGACATTTCTGAGTTGGACTCTTGAATAGGTTTCTTCATGGATTTTCTTGAAATATGTGTATCAAATCAGCTTGTTAAAGAGTGAAGGAACATGTTGGTCATATGCCCTCAGTTGGATGCTTTTAGACACTGCAGCTGTTCGAATGGCCTAAGTGAACTAATTCAGTTATGGCTGAGAAACTTGTCTCTCTGATGTTACTGCTTGTCATGAACATCCTTCTTAAAATACTGGGATTTGGAGGGAGACAGAGATGTGCAAGGAATCTAGACAGCTACAGTTAATTTCAGTTTGAAAAAGGAATAAAACATACAAAAATGACATTTACATTCTTGAAAGTCATATGAAGAATTGGTATGTCATGTTTAAAATTTACTGGGACTTCCTTCTTTCGGTTTACTCTTTGGAACTGTGCCTAATCTTGTATATGGTGGTTAATTAGCTCTTTAAATACGTGAATTTTTGGCTCAAAGCTTTTCTATGTTTTAAAATGTTTTTAAATAATGATAAAAGACGTTTATGGTAAAGTTTATATAATGTATAAATGTATAAAAAGTTAAAAAAATACCCAAAAAGCAACATCCCTTTTAATTCTCTTTTTCTTCAGGAAATTAAAGCCTGGTACACATCCTTCTAGACTTAAAAAAATGTATATATATGATTGATTAGAGATGTATATATTGTATCTTTTTATAAAAATTATATCATACTATTTATACTGTTCTGCAGCTTGATTATTTGAACCTAATACTTTATGATCTTCTCTCCACATAGATGAAAATTTAGAGAGCTGAATTTTCCCTTTTCATATTCACAAGGGTATTACATGTTGGCCTGTAGGTAAGAAAGATGTCAGGAAGAATGACAATCCTCCCCCAGATAGTTTGCCCTCCTCTGTCTTTAGCCTAAATAAGATGCACCAGTACCTAGAAGTCATTCAACAGCTGTCAAATCAATTACACAGCTGCTGGTGGCATGAAGGAGAAGCAGCAGCTGGTAGACACGTGTAGCCACCCCATTTTTGAGGATGGGAAGAGGGGCAGCAGATGACATATTTCTGCTATTGTTCCATTTTTAACTACATGGTTTCCCTTTAGGTGTTTCCTTTTTATAGTCATAAAAATGGTTTTAGTGAAATAAATGTTATTTAAGTAAATGAGAAAATAAAAAAATTACCCATAGACCCTCAGTACTCAAGTTAATTATTGCTAACATTTTGCTATATTTCTTTTTCCCATGCCTTCTATTAAATGTATTGATAGAAATAGCACTTTACTTCTGTGATCTTTTCCCCCCAAACCCATCAGTCCATGCGGAATCATAAGGAGAGCATCATAAAAGTCCTAATTAAGGAACATTCTACAAAAATCCTTCCTAAGTATGCCTCAAAACTATCAAAGTCCTCAATAACAAGAAAAGTTTGGGATATTGTCCCAGCCCAGGGGAGCTGAAGGAGACATGATGACTAAATGTCATGGATGATATCCTGGAACAGAAAAGGACATTTGGGAAGAGTTAAAGACATGAATAAAGCGTGGACTTTAGTTAATAATAATGTATTATCGTGGGTTCGTTAATTGTGATAAATGCACCATGCTAAAGGAAGGTGTTAACCATGGGAGAAACTGGGTTTGAATTATATGGGAACTCTTTATAATACCTTGAAATCTTTTCTGTAAGCCTAACACTATTCTAAAATAAAACAAATTTTTTTATGTTGTAGTAATACCATGTATACAGTTTTGTATTCTGCTTTTTCTTACTGTGTTGTCTTCTAAAAATTGATTATTTATTACTTTTCAGAATGAACATGCTATAATTCATCTACTTCTGTTATGTGGGATATATGTATCATAAATTATTTCTAATAATTAGTAATACTCTGATGAATAGCTATATCATTTATTTACACCCCTGTTTTAAAAGGATTTTTAAAAAAGAAATTTTTAAAGAATTTATGTTTTAAGAAGAATTTAATAGTTTTCGGAAATATTTCTATATTTAATTTAGGGTGGTGGTGATAGACTCCTAAAGTGGAGTTAAAAAGTTAAAAAGTCAAGTTGTATGAAGGTACTAAATATTTTGCCCAGCTGTTTTACTGAAAGTCTATTCTAATTTACGGTTATACCACCAATGCCTCATTTCAGTGGATCTTCTCCAGCACTGTGTTTAATCTTTTATTTTATAATATTTTCCTAAACTAGCACCTTATTGATTTAATCTATATTTCTTTATTTTTCAATTTAAATATCTCTCCATTACCTTTGTTTTACTACTTCTTTTAAGAATTATCTGTTCATGATTAGAAGATGGACAGAAGACTTGAATAGACAGTTCTCCAAAGAAGACATACAGATGGCCAACAGGCACATGAAAAGATGCTCAACATCACTAATCATCAGAGAAATGCAAATCAGAACCACAGTGAGATACCTCACTTCTATCAGAATGGCTATCATCAAAAAGTCTACAAATAACATATGTTGGCAAGGATGTGGAGAAAAGGGAACCCTAGTACACTGTTGGTTGGAATGTAGATTGGTGCAGCCACTACGGAAAGCATTATGGAGGTCTCTCAAAAAACTAAAAATAAAATCACCATATTATGTAGCAACTCCACTGTTGGGTATATATCTGGGGAAAATGAAAGTACTAACTCAAAAAGACACATGCACCTCAATCTTCATAGCAGCATTATTTACAGTCACCAAGATATGGAAGCAACCTCAGTGTCCATCCACAGATGACAGGATAAAGAAGTTGTATTATTGTATTATATGTATATGCAGTGGAATACTACTCATAAAAGAGAATAAAATCCTGCCATTTGTGACAACACGGATGGACCTAGAAGGCATTATGCTAAGTGAAATAAGTCGGACAGAGAAAGACAAATACTGTATGATATCACTTACATGTGGGATCTAAAAAATAAAGCGAGGGAATGAATATAACAAAATAGAAACAGACTCACAGATGGAGGGAACAAACTAGTGGTTACCAGTGGGAAGAGAGAAGGTGGCGAGAGGCAAGATAGGGGTAGGGGATAAAGAGGTATAAACTACTATGTATAAAATAAATAAGCTATAAGGAAATAGATACAGCACAGGGGAATATAGCCATTATTTTATGATAAGTTTACATGGAGTATAATATATAAAAATGTTGAATCACAGTGTTGTATACCTGAAACTAATATTATAGCAAATCAACTATACTTCAATGATAAAGAATTGTCTATTCATATCCTTTGTCCCACTTGAATCTGTGTTTTTTTTTTTATCAATTTGTTTGAGCTCTTTAAATAGTAAACCCAAAATCTTGAATAGTAAGCACAAAAAAAGATGAAATATTGGGCCTTATAAGTACTCTTTTATAATGATGCTGTAGTACACCTAGAAAGAGGAAAAAGTATACGTATTAATGATAAAACTTAAAAGTAATTGAAATTTGTATCTTAAGACATCTAGAAATAATAGTAGTAATCAAATCACCATATGGTAAACCTAAAACTAATACAGTATTTTATATCAATTATATTGCAATATAACTAGAGAAAAAACAAATAATATCAAGTAGTAACATTTTCTTTGTATATACATTAGTTATTTTGTAGCAGCATGTGAATTTTGAAAGGGTTGAAGTGTTTAACAAAATTATTTACACTTGTCTTTATTCATCAAGGTATCTATCAGATCAAAATTAGTAAGTTTTGAACCCCTGCGTGGCTGGGCAGGCTGGAGCTGCTCCAGCCGGAACCTGCAAGTCGGGGCTCCCCAGCCATTTAAAAAAATTAGTAAATTTTGTGACCATATAGTAATATACAAAAAAAAAAACCCACAAAAATTTTAGAATGTATTTAAAGCAATATAAATAATAGAGATTATAATAAAAGCATTTTATTTAGTAATGATGAAACACCAGTTGTTAGCAAATTGTTTTATTACTACCTATGAAATTAGAACCAGTGACTATCTTAATACTCTCTCCCCACCAAAAGAACCCACAAACTTTTCCCTGAAAAATAGTATGATGATGTGAAGCTGAGGATATGGTGTAAGAGGAGGAATTAAAAATGCGTTGACCCTGGATCTGTGGTTCCTGGCCGCGTACAGGAGTAGGTCCATCACCCATGTGTGAAAGGCAGTTCAGCCTCCTGGTTTGGTTTATTTTGGACCTGCAATGCCTGGAGCAGCCTTTAAGAGAGGGGGCCCTGGAGCGTGGGGGATGCATGTTCTTTGCCCATGACTGCAAATGCCAGACATTCTATGAAAATGGACCTGATTCACTTGGGGCCTGGTTTTTGGCTGGGGACAGAAGTTCAGACGCCTTATGTGTGTGTAACTTTACCTCTCTGTGAGTTCTGTGCTTTTGTGCTAACATAGTGTATGTTTTTAGATATAAAAGCTTCCTATCTCTCTCTCACTTGTACACTCTTTGTAAACTTTACCCTTTATTCTGTGCTCACCTGGATTAAAATGCATATGTGAAACAATTCATCAGAAATGTTTTCATTTCAGATGAAAATATCATTTCATGATACTTTGTGTGTATTTGCTAAGGAGTGGAAGATCACATGGAAAATGGTTTTTAAAGTAAAAGTTTTAAGTACCAAATTAAATATATGGAGACAGGTAGGCAAATGACCTTTTAAATGGGGAATGTGATCAGAAAGTTCACCTTTAAATATTTAATCCTTTTCTTTGAAGCTGTTACCTGAGAATGGGAGTATTTAGTATAGCAGAGTCATTATTATGTAACTGGCTCTTTCTTATATTGAGAGAATGGTGAAATGCTCTGTGAAATGATCTAGTCAATCTTTTTGAATTTTTCAACCCAAGTTGAAGGGCAGAGCACAAGTGAAGCGGTACATCCAGGGAGAACGGGGGCTGACAACCTCTTCTGTCTGCCACAAGCTCTAAATTATTCTGAGCCTTGCTATATATTAAGAATTAATGCAGATTTTAGTCTACTCCATAATGTATCTTGTTTATTTTAATATTGAAATGTTTTAAATTGCTTACTATTAAAATTTAACCCCTTCCCTCCAAGCTGTAAGTAAGAATATTTGATTCTGCTGTAATGCACATCCTTGACTTTGGGACACCCGTGGCCGACTGTTACACATCCTACCAATATACATTAGCTTCATTTAAATAGCTTTATAATAGGTGGAGGACGAACCACTCAAGATCTACATGTTTTAGGAAGTACAAATAGAATTTTTATTGGAAGTGTCCATTTGAGCAAAAGTCGACAGGTTTTTCATTAATTTTTTCATTAATTTGACAAGGAGTCCAGTCTCCAGGATTGAACAAGTGTTTGTCTTCAAGGAGTTTACAGTGTAGTTTTCTTATGATTTCCAGTTTGACAGACACATTCTAAAACTTGTTTGAATTTGTTGCCTTTATTTTACAGGAGCTAAAAAAAAAAAAACCCATAAAAAATTCAAACCAAAAACATCTTCCTTAATCTGGAAGATAAATGTGCTGAATTTTCTGGGTGAGACAATGTAGATTAATCTGCAAATGCTGTTACCTACACCAAGGAGAGAGTTTCTTATTGCTAGAGTAATGTATTTTTAAATTTTATGTGTGACTCTTGATAGAAAAGAATTGATTACGCCTCTGAAGTTAAACTATTGTCTTCTTTGTGTTTATACATCACTTTTAGCTATTGAAAAATTTCCTAATGCCAAGATCATTTAGTATTATGTATGACTGAAAGTACTTACAGAGGTGGTTCTTGCCGGTGAAGTACGTGACTCACCCACAGTCACGGGCACAAATTACAGCAGGCACCCTCCCTGACTCTGCTCACCCCACCATCATGGGAGCCGCCACGAGGAGGAAGCTTGGGGTTTGTGAAGATAAAATGACTGAAGAGAAAGTAAAGGTGAGGAATTAAAAACAGATAAGGAGAGCTGATCCTAAAAACAAGCTCTCCAGGAGACAAGAGGGTAGGGCTTGGGGTCAGGGAAAGAATGGTATGTGTTAACTTCCTCTTTGAAACATGTTTTCTTTCTTTTCTAATTTCTAAAAAGCATTTTGAGAATTACAGCAGAGTACATTTGAATAAGGAAGGAGAGATCATCTAGTTCTTGTCCAGCACTACCATTTATGGAAAGGAAAGTCAAGTCTGTTTCAAGTGATGCCCAAGTTCAGTGGTTAATTAGTGGTGGCATCTAGGTTGGACTTTTCATATTCGACTGACTGACTTATTTATTTTTAGAGTGGTCATTGCTTGTGGGAGGTGACGAGGCGTGGAGCTGAAGAGGATCAGAAGCCAAATTGTGGAAGGCTTTGTATGCCACGCTGAGGGATTTCCTGTGTGTGCTGGAGAGCTCGTGATGAATTTAAACATGGGCATGACATTAGATTTGCATCTAGAAAGGAAGTTTGACTGTAATTTGGAGAATGATTAATGTCCAGGGTGTGGTGAGTGGTGAAGGGATATTAGGAAGTTGCTGGAGTAGTTCATTTAAAAAGTGCCGAGACTGAATTGAAAAGTGGAGTGAACAGAAGGGTGGACTTGTTACAACAGTATGAAGGAAGGAGAGAGAGAGAAATGAATGATTTTTTTTTTTTGGTACATTCATGGTAGATGGGAGTGAAAGGAGAGGGAGAAATTAGGTGTTTTGACTTTCTTGGGTGCATAACAGATTATCTTACAAATTAATGGTGTAAACCAATAGCTATTGTTTAATTGGTCACTATTCTGCAGTTCGGGCAGGGCTTGGTAAAGACAGCTTCCTGCTCCCTGTGGTGTCTGACAGTTGGAATTTCCGAGATGGCTCTTCCCTGTCTGGTGGGATCGCTGTGTCATCTAGGGGCTGGCCAGGAATCCCTCTCTGTGGTTTAGTTTCCTCACCGTGAGTGCATCAGTCCGTAAGAGTCTGACTTCTTATATGGTGACCGATTTTTCCTCAGAGTACAAAAACAGCAGCGGAGGGCCTTCTTGCTGCATGGGTGCAGAAATCCTAGAACATTATTTTTGCTGCCTTCTATTGGTAAGAGCAGTCACAATTCCAGATGAGATTTAAGACATGGGGAAATAGCTCCCATCAGGTAATTTATAAGCATACAGTTAATCTACCACACTCTACCCTCTGGCCACAAATTATTTATGTTCTGTCACAGGAAAAATGCCCTCACCCATTCCCGAGATGCCTGTCAGTCTCATTCTATCACAGCATCAGGCTCAGACTCAAACACCAGAATCTTACTCATTAAAATCATGTCTAGCTGCAGATGAAATGTGTTGGGTATGATTTCTCAGATGCAGAGACCTGGGAACTAAGAAGTTATCTGGTCTCCTCCTCCAAGATAAAATGGGAATATAGGGACAAGATAAATACAGTAGATACTCTGTGAATGTGTGGGAGTGGGTTATGGAGATGTCTGTTAGGAACTGGTCCACAGCAGTTCTGAAATCCAGCCAATCCCCCTGTCCTAGGGGCAGGGAATACCTTCATTAGGGCCCGGTTCTCTCTGGGAATGGTTTTCTGTAGTTCCTGGCTCCACTCTCTGTGCCATCCCTTCTTTCCAATGAGAAATAACTGTGTTTGCACTGAACAGCTTTTTCAGTCTGCTTCCTGCCTGCAGACGTTTGGGGTCAGGAAGCCTCTTTTCATTTTGGAATGTCTCATTTCATTTCAGTCCAACCTGGTGTAGCTCCCAACATTTTAAGGACTTCCTGTGTGTCAAATTACAGTCTACTCTGTTGGACAAAAGTCACACCCTGAAATATTTTTCAGATGGGTTGGCCCTTCTCTACTTTGGGCTGGGTGTCAGGTTGCTGTGGGATAACCCTTTAAGAGTCTTAGAAGCCCCATTGTTTAGCTAAGAGAGTCTAGGCAGCAGAGCCCCAGATCTTTGAGGTTTTAAAAGAGAGTCTTTACTTACTTGATATTTATCTTACCACCAATTTTACTGGCAGAGCCCTATTTTGAGCTTTGCCCAGAGACTGTGAGGCTATTTTTTTAACTCTGAGAGTCTTTTGCTGAAAAGGACTGCAGATGAGAAGCAGTTTTACAGTTGGACCTGTGAAGTCCTGGATCCTTTATGTTTCCTCTAATTTCTGCTTTGAAACTGAATAGTTTCTTCTTAGCTTATCTTGCCTCTCTTGTACGTTATCACTGACAGCTGAAAAAAAAAGCCCATTGCACATTTAACTTTTTGCCTAGAATCTCCTTAACCTGGTTCACAGGTTCATTGGATACTCTTTCTATTGTGCACGTTACTGTAGATAACAGTTTTACTGTTGCTTTTCCCCATCCACAACTCGTGTTCCCTTTTCTCCAGCCTTCAGTAGCAGTTTCATCAGTGCCCTTTTGGCTCCCACGAACTGTCTCCTCAAGGTCTCCACACAGGGCCCACTCCCAAAGCCAACGCACATTGTTTAGGTTTTTGTTACAGCACCACCTCGTTTGTAGAAACTGACTTTTGCATTGCTTATTGCATAACAAATGACTCCCACACTTAGGGGCTTCAAATGACAACAACATTTCTTCACTCACCGCCCTGCAATTTTGGTTTCTCCATGCTGAGAACAGTTTATTTCTACTCTATATGGTATCTGTTGAGACTGGAGTGTCATGGTGGCTTCAAACATCTGGAGCCTGGTTCAGTATCTCTTTTTCTCCTGTGGCCTTTTTACTCAGCTGGTTTGGGCTTCCTCACAGCGTGGTGATCTTAGGGTGGTCTGACTTCTTACACACCTGCTGGCTCTTTTGCAGAGAAAGCAGAGGCAGCCAGGCCTTCTTGGTACTGGGGCTTGGAAATCCCAGACTGTTACTTCAGTTACACTCTATTTGTCAAAGGGCAAGCCCTGATTCAAGGAGGGGGGTGCATAGCCCTCACTTTTCAGTGGGAGAATGACAAGAGAATTTGAAGCTATCTCAAATCCACTGCACTAGGATAGTTCCTAGGTTTTGCTTTAGGTATCTTTGGTAGACCATAATATTATTCACTTGGCCTGAGTTTTCTGGGAAAGGTCATGGTTTACTTATGGATACATTTCAAAGAAAACAGGTCCAAAACAAAACAAAACAAAAAGAAAAAAGGAAAAGAAAGTGGTCTTGTCAAAGCTGTAGACTGACTCACTCTACCTCTCCCTGCCCTCTTCTCATAATAAAATAGATCTTTTGCTATTGTCAGATTTTCTACCCATTATTTCAATTTCCTCTTCTATCAGCCATAAACAGCATTTCTTCTTTTTAAAATTAAAAAAAAAATTTAATAGACTTTTTAAAGGTTACTTTCCATTTATAGTTATTACAGAATATTAGTTCCATTCCCCATGTTTTTGTACAGTACATCCTTGAGCCTATCTTATACCCAATAGTTTGTGCCTCCCACTCCCTCACCCCGATATTGCCCCTCCCTGCCTCTCCCACTGATAACCACTAGTTTGTCCTCTATATCTGTGACTCTGCTTCTTTTTTTTTTTTACATTCACTAGTTTGTTGTTATTTTTTAGATTCTACATATAGGTGATAACATACAGTATTTGTCTTTCTCTGTCTGACTTGTTTCATTTATAATATAATAGCCTCCAAGTCAATCCATGTTGCTGCAAATGACAAAATTTTGTTTGTTTTTATGGCTGAGTAGTATTCTGTTGTATGTATATACCACATCTTCTTCATCTTGTCACCTGTTGATGGGCACTTAAGTTGCTTCCATGTCTTGGCTATTGTAAATTAGGGTGCATGTATCTTTTCAAATTAGTGTTCTTTAAACAGTATTTCTTAAGTTTTCTATGTCAATTCTACTACCTTTTAAAATCTCTTTTCTTCCACTTTCATTTTTTTAGTTTCTGGTATCTGTATTTTTTTTATGTTGATAAAATTGATATTATTATATCATGATGTGCCCATACCTAATTTCACGCTTTGTTTTTAGATTGGTTTTAAAATTTGATCATTAGTAATGACTCATGCTGTTGTAACTGTGAATATTCACCAGAGTCAGTGTGCCATTATTACATGTCTTTTGTTTTTACAGCTTTTTTTTTTTTTCCTGGAGTCTCTACCAATTTTTTCTTGCCTTCTCTGTTTAGTCATATCCTTAAATTCTTCTGGCATCTTAAGCAGTCTACCCAATCTGGAAACCCTTCCTTTCCTAGATACTCCTCAGCTAGAGCCCTCTGTTACCCTGTTTCAGTTGGGATGGATGGCACTGAAGCCTGTGGTCCAGCCTTCAAAACTGGGCTCACTATTTCCTTGGTCCCATGACTTCCTGTTTCTTATTGTACTCTTTTGTCTTGTTCAAGCATATTTTTAAATAACTTCTCCAAAGTGAGTGTATGTCAACCTTCTGAATCTTTTTTCATCTGAAAATATGTCTATTCTGTGACCAGAATATTGTCTTCAAGCATCGTAGGAAAAGAAATACCTGAGTATTCAGAACATTGTCTCCTAATTATGCTGTAATATAATGTAAGGGATGTAATTACTTGTTTTTGTTTTTACCCCCAAATCTCTGTTATGATTGTCCATTTCATCATTGTTTAATTTTTTTCTTTCTCGTATTCATATTTTTGAATTGTAGAGCCTGCAGTCAGACTGCAGTTGTTGGGTTTATTTATTGATAATTAATTACATTTGATGACAAATGTGTAAAAAATGCAAAAATGTTTGAAGTATCCCCTTTTAGTTTTTATTTAAGGCTCTTTTTGCTTTTTTCCCTAGTAAGATGAGGTCAAACTGTTAAAAACTTGTTCCAAGACAATTTGTCTCTGCTGATGAACTTGAGCTTCTTTTTTTTCAAAAACACTGTCAACAAGATCTGAAAAGATTTTAGACCTCTGAGTGGTGGTGCTAATCTCAGGTCAATTCTATTATCTCCCGTTTGAACATAGCTGTTGAGATGGTAAAAGGTTGAGATATAAACTCCATTAACAGCATTCATGCCCAGAAGAAAAATGTGCTTTATTGTTTTAGTATAATGAATGGAACTATCTGAGTCTGTACCGAATTTTTCTACACCTGTGGAGGTGTGAGATTTGAAGCTTGTGACTGTTAATGAAGCAAACTGGGTTAAGCATTTACCCTTTACATAACTTAGCAGCATGTGAAATGACTCTGTGGAAAACATTGCTTGAAAGCAGGAACTACATTCATAGCAGGTCATGAGACAAATAAGGTGCTCTGTTGGAAAGTCCGGAGCCAGTGGGTTTGCAAAAACAATCTGATCCTGTATATAAATGAGGAAGCTTAACAGAGCAACTAATTAAAGTGGAAGGAACGCATAAGTTAACTGGTTCCAGAGCCATGATACATACCAAGGTGCCTTTTTTTCTTTAGTGGATTGTGAGCTTCATAAACTGTTTGTAAATTTGCTATTTCTAGTAACTCATCAAATAATGTAAGGACTCTTTATATAAATACTCTTTGACAGTACCTAGATATCTTATTATAGTGGTGGAGGAATGCGTTTTATATTATGACTTGCGAACTTCACTACTCACTTAAATTATGTGAAAGAGGTCTTCTAGTGCAGAGTCAACTTTTTACACATCATTCCTTAGAAACTCCACAGAGTTAAGAGCTGCATCCTCTCTGGCGAGGAGTCACTGGGGAGAGACAGCAGTAGATATGTTCTGTTCAGGCCTAACCTTACCCATTGCGAGGTAGACACAAACCAGTTCAAGTACCTGCCAGGTTCCCATCCCTTTGGATTTTAGAGAACTTCTACTTTGTCTTTAAACTTCCCTCATAGGATTACTTTAATACTTAAAAGAACAGCAATATTTTTTGCAGAAAATACATTAAAATTTGGTAAATTCATTTTTTAATTCATACACGTGTATGTGCAAAATCTCTGTATTTACTGCCTCTCCTCTGTAAATGGTTGCTTATGTCCTTGGAAACCTCTGTACTGAATGCAATCTTTTTTTTTTTCTCCTAAGATGATCATCTTTTTAAATTTATTTTTAAAAATTGAGGTAACATTGGTTTATAACTGAATGCAATTTTTAAAAATAAAATATACAAATTGTATTTGAAACTCAGGACAATCCCCAGGTTCAGGACCAGCCAACAATTTGTGGGGCTCATTGAAAGGTAAGATGCAGGTCCTTGTCTAAAAAGCAGGAAGACATTGCCAGTAAAGGTACTAATTTTTTTTTAAAGCTTTTTCCTTTTGAATGCAATCTTTATGAATGTAGTGATTTTTTCCCCTCTGTGCACTTAGCCAAATCTAGCAAGCATATATTAATTGCTCAGTGCTGTTTGTTGAATGAAATTAGATACAGACCCGTTCCTACTGTTGTTTCTCTTTAACTAGGGGTCTGCACTATGTTAGTGTATTGAAAGCGCCGTAGCATTGCTTCCAGGGTTCAGTGTCACCAGCAGGATCATATATGATTTGACTTATCCTGAGAAATAAAACAGGGACCAAGCAAAACAGCTAGCTACATTCTTTTTAATTTTTTTAAAGATTGGCTGGCAAATCTGGCTTCTGTTATACTTGAAATATGAAATATAATTATTCATGTTATTTAATAATAAGATGTATATTCTAGCAAGTATTTGGCATATAGGTGGTTCTTGCTGAGCTCTCTTATTCTTTTCTGTGTTTTTCTTATTTTTTTAAACGAGCACAGCTGAAACATCTGACAAATTGATTTAATAAACAGCCACATTGCCATCGTTCTTTTCATGAATCTCAAAGCTTTGGATGACCTTTTGTGTTTAATACTGTTACTTATTTTCCATAGTTCACAAGAGCCCTGGCAAGATCTAAAATCTGTGGCATCTAAACTGTGATTCTGCTAATCTGGGTTAATAAATAAGAAAATAATATGACAATATGAATTTGAGCTCTGAGATGATAGTGAACTTGGATTTACTTCTCTAAGTTAATTAAACTTGTCTTGATGTCTTCACAAGGTAATTTTATAAGTCAACTTGAAATTCGTTGAAAAGCACTTTGTAAGGTATTGGAAAGTCCATATTGTGTAGACTTGAACTGTTCATAGCAAGCCAAGTGGGTGGTGGTGGGTAGTATAATGTCTGGTGGTTCGAGTACAGCAAAGGCTCTCTACCGATTTATACTTATCAAAATGTACAGAACAGGGCCTAGTACGCAATAAGCCCTATTTACTTTTTATTATATAAATATTAAAAATCAAGAAAATATTAATTGCTGTAGGAAAAAGGTAGTTAAGTGCAGCAGTCCAGAGACCAGGTTAGTAGGATGAGGGTCAAAGACAAGGTTTTCAGCAGTAAGCAAGAGATGGTGGCATCTGATGTCCAAGGTGTGTGTATGTGTGTGTGTTTGTGTGTGTAGGGTAATGTCTGCATTTACAGTATAGTAAACAAGGCAGAAATAAAGGCACAGATGCAGATAGGTGATTAGATGTGGAAAGAGGAATCTGAAAGCTTTTTTTTGGGATATTATCCAAAAATAATATGTATTTTATCTATCTATCCACCCACACACATACATACACATATGCAATGCTTCTGACAAACCAAATAATAGAGAAAGATGAGATTTTCTCTTTTGACAGTTGCTGACTCATATACCTTGAGGTCTGCTGTAATTTTCTGGTCTTTTTGTTAACCTCTTAGAAGTTCACGTGCAGCATCCCTAAACTTTCACTTCATCCCTTGAAAAACACATCAGTACATCCTTGAGGAATATCTCTAACCCTGGCCATACGTCATATGGTTCTAGTTGTAGTAAAGATAGGATTCAAATAAGCATATTGCTTCCCTGTCTTAAGTATGAGAAGAAGAGTCTGGAATATTGTAATCTGTCTGTTGATTAAAAAAAAATTCAAAATATCTGAACCCAGAATAGATGGTGAGCAACAATGGCTCATATAGTGAGCATTTATATGTCAAGCATATGAATTCTCTCATTTAATCTTAACAATAATCATTTGAAGTAGGTCTCACTAAACCTTTTTATACATGAAAAAAGATAAAAGTTTTAGAGACGCTAATAATGCATTTGTATAAGTTCACACAGCCAATAAATTGTACAGCTGGTATCAGAGCCTGTTTGAATAGCTTTGGAAGGCTGGACTCTCTTCGTATGCTTTAACTCAGGCAACATATCGCAGCAGATTGAATACAGACACAGATAAAAGAATCCAGCTCCCTTCTATCAAGTCAGACGTTAACGAGACTTGCAAAATGTAAAACAATATCAGTCTTCTCACTTAATTTTTGTTTTGAAAAATTAAATTAGTTTTAATGAAAATGTATTATTTATGTTAATACACAATGATTTGTTGCTATTTTAAATGAATAAATTAATAAATGTTTAACATTTTCTCAGTTGTAATTTCTAAAATGATAAATATTCATTGACATAACCACACACACAAAAGCTCTTTGAAGTCTCTCAACAATCTAAAGAATGAGAATTGCTGTTCTAGAAAGCACTTTAAAAACGATAAAGATCTATGATTATTGAGATGGAAAAGTGCGCAAGCTACATTTTCAAGCACAAAGGGGGTCACAAAATTTTGTGTTTAGGATGACCTCATTTGTTCAAAATTTTATTCCTTTACAAACGTAATGTGCATAAGATATATCTGGAGGGTATTCTCTAAAATTTCAGTAGTGGTAATCTCTGGATGAGTATTTTCTTATTTATGTTTTATTATTTTATTAGTTCACAATGAGCATGTATCATTTAAAAAAACAACAAAGCTCTATAAACCCACATTTTGTATTTTTCCAGCAGGTGTCATTTTTATAAAAACATGAAACCATATAAAAAGTAAAAGCCATATGTTCATAAAAACTGTTATTGTAATGCATTCTTTGTAGACATTCTAAATCATAGTTATGATTTGTCGCCCAAGTTTATTGCCCAAAACTTTAATGAAGCGGTTTGAATCTACATGTTTAAGACAGTGTTATTGGTAGCTTGAGCCAGAAGATACTGATCCGAGGTATCTGATAATGCAGCTGTACATTAACAACTCTGCTGTGCTTTTTCTTTCCTGTCTACTGTTTGTGAATAAGCCTTGTAAGAGAAAATGAGACTGATGATGTTTATAAAAATACTGTGCATTGTTTAAGATCATAGCAGGCCACAGTGACTTTGTAGTGTACACAGTCATCAGAAGACACTGTCACAGAAACCCAGTGTTTGACGTCTACTTACTGTTACAGTCAAGCAATCTTTGGTCTTATCCTTTTCTCAAGATTGGAAATTGTCATCTTCATTCTCTTGATTCAGTTAACATGATTTAGCGTGTGGGTTATGTAAATCTGCAGAATCTAGGACAGTTTCTTATCAGTAAAATGAGGATAATTATAGAATTAACTCAAAGGATGATTGTGAGGATTAAAGGAGAAGCAATATATAAAATATTTAGAACAGTGCCTGGCACGTAACAATTACCCTATAAGTGTCAGCTATTATTTTCTAGAAAGTGCACAAAATAAGTCCACAGCAAATATTACTTACAAAGAACTAACTTTCCCCACTATTCATTTACACGCTGTTCCTATATTTACATTAGCGACGGCCATGCAAAGCCTCTTATCAGCTTTTTTTTCTTTTTAAGAGCCGGCACCTGCTTTTCAGGTGGCATTCATACTTTGATTAATACTATTTTCCCAAAGGAAAACACTCTGGGTTCAGGCAAGAACCTGTTTAGTATTCTGATCTGGGGAGGCGAGCAGAACCACCATTTTCTCTTGGATTATTTGCTTGCTCATTCATTCTTTCAGTTATTTTGCAAACATGTACTGAGTGTGAGCCATGTGTGCTAGGTCTTGTGCTGGGGAGAGGGATGAAGGCATGAGACGCAGCGGTGGAGCAGATGCCTTTGGGAACTAAAAATAGTGTAAGTGCCCTTCGGGGGAAGCACTGGGTGCTGTAGGCGATTTGGAGGGGTGTGTGAAGGCTACTGGGCTCTTGGGTCAGGTACCAGTTGGAAGAGGCTCTGGAGGACAATTTTCCTACATGGAATTGTGTTGTCAGAGGAGAATGTGGACAAAAGGACCTTCCAGGCTGAGGAGCAGTAAGGCTTTGTTCTTCACCTCCCTGGTTCCCCTTCTCTGAGGACATCTTATCTCTGCTGATAAACCCAAGAGGTCGTTATGCCCAAGAGGCAGTTCGCGTGGCAGATTTATTAGTGATGCTCTCATGTACTTCGCGTTCTGTTCGCTAGGCTAAAATAAAAGAGAGCACATGTGTTTATCCAATAGTTACAGGTCATCAAAGCTTTTAGGCATATTTAAGAAAGGCAAGGAGGTTTCTGAAAGATGTTTTCCCTTAGGTTCTAGGAATCATACCATAACTTGAGAGATTTTTTAAAAAAATACAACTTAATGATTACTTTTGTTTATTTCAGAAATGTTGAAGGAATAACCTCTCTCAAAAAATTTTTTTTCCTGACTCAGCCCACAAACTCATAGATCAATCAAGAAAATCACTTAGCTGGTATTTGTGTAAGGAAATATTTTATTATAAATGAATTTCAAAAATGTGGGCTCATCTTATCTTTTACAGTAGCATGTCTTTTTAACTGTCCCCCACTCCATCTTTTCATGTTGCCAAATTGAAGTAGAATTTTCAGGAAAC
The DNA here is from genome assembly GCF_048773025.1 of Camelus bactrianus. NCBI lineage: Eukaryota > Metazoa > Chordata > Mammalia > Artiodactyla > Camelidae > Camelus > Camelus bactrianus. The sequence goes on along the minus strand of NC_133552.1, from coordinate 44,250,868 downwards.
TGGGGAGTTACTGCCAAGTTGATTTGGAAGCAGTGCTGCAGGGATATCCAGGGAGGATTGTGTCAGCTCACGGGAGGTAAGTTTAGAAATGGTTTAAGAGCCGGAGAGCAAGAGATGAGAAAGAATAGTTCAGGGAAGCTGGCAGACTGTGTGTCCAGGAGACAGATAATGAGATGAGAGAGTATTAAGCAAGGAATTTGAGAAGCTTGTTGGAGACACAAACAAGAGGACAAATTACTTGCAAGTCAGAATGTAAGTACCATGAGGTTAAAAACAAAATGTTTCAGCAGTTTACTCAGTAAATATTTATTGAGTGCCTACTGTATGCCACAGGTGGGAGGGAGATAATTTCTATTTAAAGAATTCAGGATAGGCTTTTGATAGAGTTCATAGTATTAACTTGCCCTTGAAGAGTATATAGAGAACGGAATTCTAAAGCAGGGTTGTCCAGTTGAAATATAATGTGAGCCACGTATGTCATTTAGAAAGTGCTAGTAACCACATTAAAAGAAATAAAAAGGAAGTTAAAAACTACAAACTTCCAGCTATAAAATAACTGTCATATGGATGTAATGTCTAGCTTGGACACTGTAGTTAATAATACTGTATTGTATTATTGAAAGTTGCTAAAAGGCTAGAACTTGAAAGTTTACATCACAAGATAAAAACATTTTGTAACTTTTGTACAGTGATGGATGGTAGCTAGACTTATTGTCGTGATCATTTCACAATATATACAAATACCAAATCACTATGTGGTACACCTGAAACTAACATAACGTTATATGTTAATATATCTAAAAAAAAGAGTAGTTCCTTGCTTATTACATTTGTTCAATAAAAATTTGCTGATACAAGGAATTTAAAAAAAAGAAATAGGTGAAATTAACTTTAATAGTATACTTTAATTAACGTAGTGTATCCAAATACTGTAACTTCAGCATGTTATCAGTATAAAACTTGTTAATGAGATATATTATGTTTTTGTACTAACTCCTTGAACTCTGCTATGTATTGTAACACATCCAATACATCTCAATTCAGGAGCTGACTAATCTCATCTTTTCCCACTGATTGGAAGATTTCTCATAACTGATGACTTGTCATATTCTAGTTTGGTATTTACTAACTATATGGTTTGAGACAAGTGTTCAATCTCTCTGTGTCTCCTCTGTAAAATGAGAATGACAGCAGTGTACTGTAGGCTTGTTGTTCTTAAGATTCATTTTTATATGAACTGCGGCAGTGGCTGCCTACTGTCAGAAAGTCTTTTAGAAACATATCGGGATCCTTCCATGGCTTCTTAGGTTCTCATATATCATCATCTCCAAATACTTGAGAAGAATAACAATGAGTCTTTCCAGTAAAAATCATGCATAGCTTTTTAATTATTCAAATTTTTTCTTATGTCTTTTGGTAGAATTTTTTTTTTGCTGCTCTTCACATAGACTCTGCACATTTAAAAAAAGGAAATTATAAATTAGATTTTGACTTTCATTGTATTTTGGAACTGCTTGTTGAAGTGTATGGAGAAAGTATTAATTAGAGTATATTATTAAGGTGCTTTGCACTTTAATAGTTCTAATAGTTTTTACTTGATAATTTTGGGGGAGGTCCCTAGATAGTCATATCATATGTAAATAATGATAATTTCATCTAATTTCCAGTAGTTCTTCTATTTCTATATCTTAACTCACTGCAATATCTACTTTACGAACAATGTAAAATTAAGGGTGATAATGGACATGCTTCTCTGTTACTGACTTTAATGGAAATATATCTCATATTTCAGTATTTATGTATTTTTTATTTAAGGAATCATCCTTTTACTCCAAGCTAATCAATTTTCTTACACAGGAATAAAATGTTGACTTTTACCTTTTTTGTATCTATCAAGGATCTATGACTTTTCTTCACTGACCTATCTGTAGGTTTCCTAATGTTCAATTGTCTTTCTATTCTGTTACAAATATTCTGTGGCCCCACATTCTGTTAGTATACTAGTGTATCATTTGCTAGTATTTTATCTATCAATTTCATATCCATATTGATAGATTGACACTGTAAACATACAGCTGTACAGCTCTGATATCTTGTGTTATTATGCTTTACCTTGTGTGTATGTATTTGTATTCATTTTAGAGTTTGAGCTATCAGAAAAGAAGGACCATTTCTTTTTCATGTTTGCATGCAATACTCCTAACTCATGGTGCCCTCATGTTCTTGCTGCACTGAGAAAGAATTTGATAAGTGTTTTTTGATTTGGCCTTAAATTCGATGACAGTTTGCAGAGAAGGTAAAGATTTGGGGATGCCAAAAGCCTTAAAGTACTTGGGCAATGAGGAGAGAGCTGGGGGCTGTAGAGTTCATTTTCATGAATCGCCAGAGGTTTCAAGTCAGATTTTTATTTGGGCAAAGTTGAAGCAAAAATATGGAGCACGTTCTAATACTTGTATATTACTCTTTAAGAATACATAGAAAATTTAAATAATTAGAGGAATCCTGCAACCTGATAGAGGCAACATGTATTGTCTTTTGCAAGTTGTTTCAAACCAGGAATCCTGGGGCTGAAAGTGAATATTGGGTTCAGTCATTTATAGACGGTAGAATAAATGATTAAGTAGCAGTTATAGCCCATTCACCCACTGGACGATAGGCTTCATGAGGAAGGACTAGTGTTTGTGGGAAAGTGATGATTTTCTCATAATGACTTGGATGCATAGTGTACATCAAATGGTTGATGTGATGATGAGGAGAGGAAGAAAAGTTGCTATTTATTAAGAACTTATTGCATCAGACACAATGTTAAGTACTTTATAAACATTTTATTCTCACAGTTTTAATAGATTGTGGATACTATCTGTTTTATAGATGTTGATACTGAAGCTAAGAGAGGCTAAATAATGTGTCTAAAATCACATAGCTATTCAGTGATGGAGCCGAGAATAAAACCCACATCTGCTTATTGGAAAGTTTGTGACCCAGTCACAATTAGGCAGAGTTGGTGTTATGGGGAAGGTATTTTGAAGTAAAAGAAAGTGGAAAGGTAAGGGCCTCTTTGCAAAACAGAAACTCTCTTCTATTTATTTAGAGGGTAATAATGAAAACTCTCCCAGTGGTGTAACACCAGAAACTTTGGAGACTGACTACACCAGGCTTACTTTGTCGGGAATCCTGTAGGAGGTGGTGTTATGGAAACCATGATATAGAATAAGAAGGTGTGAGCTTACTTGCTTTTTTCCTTCTTCAAAAGAATAAAGTATAAGAACATAAAATGCTGAGGAAGTGGAGTGAAGAAAATGAGGGATTGATTGTTTATAAATTCAGTCGATCTTTTTAAAGACTCAAAAAATGTAATCTTAAGGAATCTTGTTCATTACCATTTTAGAGAAAGACATCTCAGGTTAAAAAGGGTCTGCCTTTTAATAGAAGAGTCAGATAAACAAAACTGAAACACTTAAACGCCAGGTTTCATGTAAATATATTAATTTTGTCAATGATGGTCAATGTGTATCTAGTTTACTGGATCAGCTAGACCTGGGAATTTTGTCTGACCCAGGAGAATAAAAGAGCCCTCTTGGAAGCTGATGAGTTACTTTATGAAATGAGACTATATAAGGTCCCAAGGACTTCTGTTATCTGTTAACCATCAAATTGCTTTTGTGTTTACTCTTTGCTCAACATCTTGGTATCATGTTTGTAATAGATGTACATCAAATAGACATTTTGGTATATGAGGTTCCATATTACCTAAGAGGCTGTTGCATTCTGAAAGCATTCATTCAGTTATCAAATATTTTTTGAGTACTGAACTTTTGTTAGGTACTGTGGCAGACATGGGGTGTACAGTGGTGGTAATTAGTTCTATGATTTTTGTTTGTTTATTTGTTTCCTGTTTCAAAATATGGAGTTTTATGAAACTGTAGGGATTGAGAGGAAGTAGTGTAAGAATGACTAGGTGATTTTTGTAACATTTTTCATGTGTTAATCATTTGACAACAGTTTCTAATCATTAATATAGACTTAATATGCATTTGAAGAATTTTTGGTAATTTAACCAATTTTCAGTAAAATAAAAATTTAAAATACATTGACGGATGTTAATTTTTTATTTTTTTATTGAGTTATAGTCAGTTTACAATGTTGTGTCAGTTTATTGATGAATGTTTATGATACAAGTTGAATTATATGGAAAACAGCCCTAAGGCTGAACAAAAGACAAGGAGCAAAATCATTTGGATGGCATTTGCACTAACAAAATACTAGATTTAACCATAGTATTAATGTATCCTTAACATATTACCATAATTGTGACTGATAGCTTAGAACCTTTAAAATATGAAAATCTCAAATCACAAGATTTTTTTTATTTCAAAAGGGAAACTTAAGGCATTGAATAGTTTCTAGCAATTAGAAGTATATTTGCATATCATTAACATATTTTTGCATGCTACTTTATATATTCTTTTTAACAAGTTCCCAAGAGAATTCTCTTAGGCCTGGTTTAATAGATACCTTTAGATATTTTTGATATAATAGAATATCATTAAAACAGTTTTATAATTCAAATTTTTACAAATTCTGAATGATCTTTATCAGTGAAATCATACTTAAATAGTACAAAAATAAGTGAATGTTTTTGTTCATTCGAGTTTGAGGTTACAGTTGTGGTGCCGATAGGATAACACTTATTTGTATCATGTAATTGTTGAAACTGGGCCTTTTTGTTCCCATTGGCTTTAAGGGCCTTTTTGAAAAGTACATTAAAGAGAACTGCTGAGACATTTTCTTCTAGAAACAAGCATGGTTGTAATAAAGAATCAGAGTAATTTGTACAGCAGACCTTTCCTTCCATGGTTTTGAAGAACAGAGTCTACAAAAGTAAGCAGATGGGTACCGGGGTTCTTCTTGCAGGACTCCAGCACTCATGAACAGATTTCCCAGATTTGACATTTCACTGCGTCACTCTGTTCGAAGTTGAAGGTTCTTACTCATCTGCAAAGTTTTTGATGTTTATTTAGCAGCTGGCTAGGAGCAGGGATCCCCCGTGTTACATTGAAGGTATGACGTTCACACCTTAAATCAGACAGAAAGGGAGAAGTGGGGAGGGATAAATTAGGAGTTTGGGATTAGCAGGTACAAACTACTATATATAACATAAACAACAAGGTCCTACTGTAAAGCACAGGAAACTATGTTCAATATCTTGTAATAGCCTGTAGTGAAAAAAAATATGGAAGAGAATGTGTATAAATATATATGAATATATATATATTCTGAATCACTGAATCACTATGCTGTACCCCTGAAACTAACACAGCATTGTAAATCAACTAAACTTCAATAAAAAAATCAGACAGAAACATTTATATTGCCCCTAGTATATACTATATATAAAGACATATATATATATATATATATATATAAAACATACCCCAAGTGATTAAAATCAAAATTTACAAACAACTACAGTTAACTCTCAGCTGCTCAGTAAGTTCCTGTAGTGAGGTAAGTGCTGGTTTAGAAGGTGACAGTGTTCTCTGTGCTTGGCCCATTGGAATGAATTGACTCTGTATTTCCCATGATGAAACATAATTAAGAGTTTACTTTATATTAATTGTTTTTGTCTCATTGCTTTGTGACCACAGCAGAATAATACAAGCAGGGGCATATCACAGGTTGAAATAAATTTTAGGTGGTTATTTGTGGGTTGCTGCCCCATTGCTCTCTCTAAAGAACTGTAAGAGTTTACGTAAGGACCAACAGCTAACATAGTTCTATTTGAAAAAAATTTTTAGAAATTTCAGTGATGACTGTAGATGTAGCTTGCCAGCATTGCCGTCCCAACTGCTTTGTTATCTTTGAGTGAGAAGCTGTGATCCCGTGACTGACGTTAAGGGCCGGTCCGAAGGTTTTCTGCTTCTTCAGTTTGGGAAAGTTTTTGGAACACTGAGTCCAGTCTTATCTTAAGAACATATTTTTAGACGGGAGGGGATAGCTCAAGTGGTAGGGTGCATGCTTAGCATGCATGAGGTCCTGGGTTCAATCCCCAGTACCTCCTCTAAGAGTAAATAAATAAATAAACCTAATTACCTCCCCCCACCAAAAAAAAAAAATATTGAAAAAAAAAATTTCTGCAGCTTTGACACGAGTTTTCTTTTTACAACCATTAACATGATATAAATACCCCGACATACCTATCCTCAGCTTTTCTTTTTTGAAGAGCTCTGACTGATGCCTTTTTTTCCTGATGAATCATTGACAATTACAAGAATGCAAATTGTTCCCGATTTCTGTTCTCCCTTCTTCTTTAGTAATAGAATTTTAAACTAGGTGTGCAGGCCATCCAGAGTCAGAACTACATTTCTTAGCTTCCCTTGCTGCTAGAAATTCCTCTAGTTCTGGCCAGTGGGGTGTAAATAGATCTTTTGAAGGGGGCAACTTCCTTGAGAAAGAGAGAGCCCATTATTTGTATGTGTGTGTGTGTGTGGATACCTCTTGCTCTTTTATTCTCTTATTTACGTTTTCTTCACATCCTGCTGCCTGGAATACAGTTGCCACTATTTTGGACAATGGGGTGGAGACTCCCAGGCATAAGAAGGAGACAGAAGGAGCAAGAGTCTTTGATATTTAATGACACAGTGGAGCACCAACACAGACCTACACTGCCAACTGGACTTTTGTGTGAGAGGGAAATAAACTTCTGTTTTGTGTAATCACTGTTACTGTTTTGGGTTTCAGTCATAGCAAATGAACTCACTCCTGACAACTGGGTTCAACAGGTTCTATGTAATATTAACAGACTTTTGACATCTATATTAATATATATTCTCATAGACTTATGCTAGTCAGGACTCTTAGAGGCAAGGGTAAAAACCCCCACCCCTATGAAAGAATCCCAGAACTGAGGAAGACCAAGAGCACATTAGTCACACCTTCAAGGATGTTTTCAGCCGGAGACCCCAGGACTCTTTCTCTCCAAGTTTTGATTTTCATCTAGGTTTCATTTTGCATTTCTCTAGACTAGCTTTTTCCAGCGAAGGGATGTGGCCATCTGTTGTACCAGACTGACTTGCTCAACAGCTTGAGACCTCCAATGGGAAATAGCTGGGTCTCGCCTTCAGTTTGAAAAATATTAGGGAGCTACTCAGGTTGACCTGACTTGGGTCCCAGGTCCACGGCTATGTCTGTCACAGGTCCCATCGAGATGGTATGACCTCCATTGTGGACTACTTTGTGGGCGGTAGAGAGATTGGAACTGGAGGAGGGTGCAAAAATGGGCAGTGTCCACTAGAACCATTTGTTCCAAATTAAGGTGGGTGCTGTTTAGATAAAACACTGCCTGTTTCAGCTGATAAGTCCTTCATAAATGATTTATGATAAGAATCATCTTATTCTTCCTTGAAAGCTGTTCATGTATGAAACATACAGGGGCTGCTAGTTTGCTTCGAATTTGCTCTCTGACTTTGAAGTGAATTTTTGCAAGATGCAGCTCAGCTAGATCTCGTGGAAAATTTTAATGAAAATAATTCTGGCCACATTATCACACTGTACAGGCTAGTTATTAGTTGCCACTGAACAGATTTCCTTCATTTCGTTTATCTTCAGTCAAGTTGATTATAATGTCAGCCTTGAAGCATAGCTGTAATTATTAATCCTTTTAATATAGCTGTGAGGAAGCAATTGGGTATTAGAAAATTAAGACTACTCTATTATGAAAAATATTTCAGTGCCACACATTCTTTTTAAAATTCTAAAGTGAGAGTTTCCTTCAAGGAATTAAAATTTGGTAGTTAAATGTTTGACATATGTGAAACTTGATGAGTAAAAATATGTTTTGGGGGGTGAGGCTTTGAGTTACCAAAGTTTACTTGAAGTCTTAACAAATTTTGAAAGATAAGTTGTCATGTGACTGGGTTCTGTTGATGGGGAGAGGAGATCTCTGTCCACAGGTCATGTCCAAGGGTGAATGGGGCTAGGTTTGTGCTGGGCAAAAGCTAGCAATGACACAGTGCACTCATACAGGTGGCTTTCAAGCAATCTGGTGACATTTCAGAAACGTAAAAGGTGCAGTTTTATTGCTTTGGGAGTGGCAATATTTGTTAATCTGGTTTCCAGTCAGATGTCTGCAAGGTGCATGGTCAGAATGTGTTCTTTCTCCAGGACTGAGAAAGGCTCAAGCTTTTCATTGGTTTGTGCCATCAAAGATTTCAGGAAAATAGGACTGTTTGAATCATCTAAATCATAACATACTCTCCCTTGGTTCCATTCAGCCAGACCACCTAAGAGAAGAGGAGTGGGGCGGGGAAGGGGGGATTTCTTTGATATTTAATGAACAAAGAAGAATATCTTTAAACAGCCAGTATCAGCTCTGAAAAAAAGTCTTTTCTGATCAGAAACTGTTCTAGGTAATGGTCACCCTAGTCGCAAACAGAAGGAAGGAACAAGGGTCCAAAAGGCAGGTCCTGATGCAAAATTTCATTGTATAAGTTTTTCATTTCATTGGGAGCAACACTGCAATATGAGTCGTGTTGTTTTCCGCAGTTTGCCCCACCGTGCGCGCGGAGGCAGCGCAGAAGTGCGCACCAGTGTGCGCAGTCACCATGCCGGGTCCCCGCGTTCCCTGTGCCTGTGGGACAAGCAAGTCAGGTCAGAGATCAGGCATCTGGTTACTTGTGACTGACTTTCCTTCCAGCTTTAATTTTGGAGAGGTATGTAAATATATATATTTATATATATATATCCTAGGGTAGCAGGCGGTTAGGACTATTTTTCTTTGGAAAGGGGAGACTTTCGCGCATTGAGGGGTTAATGATAACGTTTACAAGTAACTGATGACTCTGAATAAAAGTTCAAGAATGTCAGATTATTCTCATTGGCAAGGTGCTCATTCACCACTGCTGTGGTGGTATAAATATCTGAAGTGATACGGAGGCCAGGACGAAAATAGGTTTCTGAGAAACCCCGGGGCATTTTTTTTTTTTTTTCTTTTTGATAACATTACAGCCTTATCGACAGATCTCAGCTTGAGCTTGTCACCTCCCTCCCGGTCACCCTGGGCTTAGCCGGCGCTCCCTTTCCTCTTTTCCCGAGGCCCCGACCATTTCACAACCGAGCGTTGCTCAAAAAGTTCTCCTCTCAAGAGTTGAGACATTTCTAAAGTTAAAACTCCTTACTGAAGTGCCCAGTCCTAGAATTTTGTTTAGATGAGTTTATACTAACTGTATCACAATAAAGGACCAAGACATATGTTTCTTATGGTGTTTATCATGTCCTGTTTGAAAATATCTAACGATTAATTGTGATCAGGTGCTGATGTTAATATAAATTTTTTTCAATCAAACTATTTTATTAACTTATTCATTTTATTGCCAAACTTCTTTGATCAGTTAAAATGCCAGTTAATTTACTTGACAGTGGTAAACGTCATAAGACTAAAATGGGAGTAATGGTAATGACATTTTATAAGCAACGGCATTTTTTCAGTAACTTATATTTTATTTTTGCTTAGGTAAACTAGTTCATGTGGGAAGGCTCCCTCTAGTGTTTGTGGGAGTAAATACAAGCGGCATTGAACTATACTTTCAAAAGATTTTGTATTTTTAGTGCAGTTTGAGGTCCACAACAAAGTAGAGAGGAAGGTACAGAGATTTGCCATATACCCTCTGCCTCACCACATGCTTAGACTCCTCTGTCATCAGCATCGCTCACCGGAATTGTGCATTTGTTACCAAGGATGAGCCTATATTGACACATCACCTAAAGTCTCTAGTTTAACTTAGGGATTTTTTTTTTTTTTTTTTTTTTTTTGGTTTGTACATTTTGGATTTGGACACAATTTATAATGATATATACATCATTATAATATTATACACAGTATTTTCGTTGTCCTAAAATTCTCTGTGCCGTGTCTCCATTATCCCCATCCCAGCAACCACTGAACTTTTTATTATCCCCATAATTTTGCCTTTTCCAGGTGTCCTATAATTGGAATCATGGAATATGTAGACTTTTCAGATTGGCTTCTTTCACTTGTCATATGCATTTAAGTTTCCTGCATGTCTTTTCATGGCATGATAGCTTATGTCTTTTTTAGCACTTGCTTAATATTCTATTGTCTGGATGTATGACTGTATATTCTTTCACTACTGGAGGACATCTTGTTTCCTTCCAAGTTTTGGTAATTATGAATAAAGCTGCTTAAAATATCCATGTGCTAGTTTTTGTGTGGGTTAAGTTTTCAACTCCTTTGCGTAAATACCTAGGAGCGAGATTGCTGGGTCATACGGTAAGAGTATGTTCAGCTTTGTAAGAGATCACCAAACTGTCTTCCAAAGTGACTGAACCATTTTGCATTCCCACCAGCAATGTATGAAAAAGTTCCTGTGGTTCCACATCCTCATCACCATTTGGTGTTGTCAGTGTTCCAGATTTTGGCCATTCTAATAGGCGTGTAGTGGTATCTCGTTTTCATTTGCATTTCCCTGATGACATGTGATGTGAAGCATCTTTTCATATGATTCTTTGCTATCTGAATGTCTTCTTTCAGGAGGTGTCTGTTAATGTCTTTGGCACAAGTTTTAATCAGATTTTTTGTTATTGTTGGGTTTTAAGGGTCCTTTGTATATTTTGGATAACAAGCTTTTACCAGATGTGTCTTTGGCAAATGTTTCTCCCAGCCTGTGCCTTGTCCTCTAATTCTCTTGATATTGTCTTTTGTAGGCAGAAGTTTTTAATTTGAATGAAGTCCAGCTTATCAATTATTTCTTTCATAGATCGTGTCTTTGGCATTCTATCTACAAAGGCATAACCATACCCAAGGTCATCTGGGTTTTCTAGATTTTGAGTTAATTTTTATAAGAAGTGTAAGGTCTGTGTCAAGATTTTTTTTTTTTTTTTTTTGCACGTGGATGTCAAGTTGTTCCGGAACTATTCGGAGAGACCATCCTTCCTCCATTGTATTGTCTTTCCTCCTTTGTCAAAGACCAGTTGACTATTTATGGGGGTCTATTTCTTGGCTGGCTATTCTGTTTCATTAATCATTAAAGGCCAATACCACACTGTTTTGATTTCCATAGCTTTATAGTACTATGTTCTCCCACTTTGTTCTTCTCCTTCAATATTGTGTTGAGTATTCTGGGTTGTTTGCCTCTCCATATAAACTTAGAATGTTTGTCAATATCTGTAAAATAACCTGCTGGGATTTAATTGAGGTTGTATTGAATTTATAGATCAAGTTGATGTCTGGACATTATCAAGTCTCATGAACATGGAATGTCTCTCCATTTATTTAGTTTTTGTAGTTTTTCTCATAGAGATTTTGTACCTATTTTGCTAGATTTATACCTAAGTGTTTCATTTTTGGGGAGTGCTAATGAGAGTGGTATTGACTTTTGTATTGTTAACCTTACATTGTGCAACTTTGCTATAATCACTTATTGATTTCAGGAGTTTTCTTTTGTCAGTTATTTCAGATTTTTTACAGACAATTGTGTCATCTCAGAACAAAGACAGCATTATTTCTTCCTTTCCAGTTTGTTTACTTTTTGTTTCCTTTTCTTGCCTTATTGCATTAGCAAGAACTTTTAGTGTGCTGTTGAAAAAGAATGGTGAGAGAAGACATCCTTGTCATGTACTTGACCTTAGTGGGACAGCTTTGAGTTTCTCATCATTAAGTATGATGTTAGCTATAGATTTTTCTAGATAGTTAAAGAAATTATCCTCTATACCTGGTTTGCTGAGAGTTTTTAATCATGAATAGGTGTTGGATTTTATCAAATGCTTTTCCTATATTTTTCTATTGCTGTGTCATGTGATTTTTCTTTTTTAGACTGTTTCATTTCAGGGTGCAAAGCCACTCTTCTAATTACTGGTTGATGCCTAAGATACTTGAGTTTTTAAGTTAACCTTAGGTTAAAATGCAAATTTCCCCCTGAAGAGGTTGTAGGCAGTCACATTTCCACATCATTAGAGCACAGAAAGGATAGCCTGAGGGTTCTAAAGATAACTTCACCTCACAATTTTGCCAACAGTCAGCTTTGAATTAAATTTAATGTTTTCTGATGGATACTGGATTTGATCTTCTTCTCCATCCTCATCTCAGCTGATGATCATGCTTTGTATTTTACTGGGCAATTAAAGCAGGCAGAGGAAAAATTCTCCAACCCCCCACCACTATGTCTTCCTGCATCTGCACCTTTTGAGATAAACTGTCCATGCCTCCGGTCAGTTCAAATTCTTCCATCATGCCCTAGATTCTGTCCCCTCTTGCCTCCTTAAAGACATTGCTAGCAATTCTACTCTCTTTCTCTCCACCATAAATTTCCCCTTCACTGTTGGTTATCCTCTATTGGAAGCTGTCATTTTTCCCATAAATGAAATAACCCACTTGTGACTCATTTGTACCTCCAGCTTCGGCCCTATAGAGTTGTCTGTACCTAACGTTTTGGCTTTTGTTCCTGAAATTTTCTTTTGAACCTACTCCAGGAAGGCTTCTGCCCTAAGCCTCACTAAAACTTTTCTCGTTAAAGTCACCCATGACCTCATAGTGCTTACTTCCTCCTCCTTAGAAACCTTTCCTACTTGGCTTCCGGATACCATTCTGTTCTGGTTTTTACCCCTGGCTCTTGTTTAATTTCTTTTGCTCACATTTCTCCATCACTCAGACTGTAGGCATTTGTATGCCTAGGGTTTGGTTCCTGGAGCTGTTTCTCTCTCTGGCTGTCTCTCTCTCTTTCTTGCTCTGTCTCTCTATGTCATCTGTCCTCACATTTTTTTAATGTACTCTTCTAATCTCATGGCTTTAAATGCCATTTATATGCTAATACTTTCCAATTTTTCTTTCTCAGTTCTTTTGTATTCCCTGAACTCTAGATACATATACTCAACTGCCTGCTGACACCACCCCTTGGAAGTCTGTAAGCTTCTTAAAATTGAGTCCAAAACTAAGCTCCTACTCTCTTAAGCCACCTCCCTCTCCTCGCCTCATCCTGTTTGACTGCAGCTCCAGTTTTCTCGTTCCTCTGGCCAAAACCCATAAACTTCATCCATGCCTCCTCTCCTTCCCTTATAGCCCACATTCAAGCCATCAACAGATCATGCTGACTGTGCCTTTAAAATTGTATCCAGAAGCCTGTAGCTTCTTACCACTTCCCTTGCTGTTGCTCTTGTGTGAACCACTAGTGGCTCATCCTGGGTGCAGTAGACTCCTGCCTCCTCACCCTCGCCATCTATTCTCCATGCAGCAGGCAAAGAGATCTTTCAAACAAGTGACTCAGCACTCTACAATGGCTTTCTGTCTCACCAAGAGTAAAAGCCAAAGTCCTTTCAAGGCCCTGCATGATTTAGATGCCCTCTGTTCCCCTCAATGGCCTCTTCAATCATCTCTTCCTGCTCACTCTCTCACATCCAGCCACACTGGCTCCTCACTGTTCCCTGACCACACCAGGCAGATTTCTGCTCCATCGTACTTGGTGTTTTATCTGCCTGGAATGTTCCTGCCCTCCATATCTGTATGGCTCACCTTCTTGCTGACTTCAGGTTTTTACTCAAATATTTTATAGAGACTCCTTTTTCTAACAGTGCAACTATTCCACACCCCTTCCAAATTTCCTGTCCCCCTCCCTGAATTATTTTTCTTACTGGCAATTTTCATTATCTACAATCATCTGTATTTCACTTATGTATTCTATACCCCCGACTACAATTTAAATTCCACAAAGGCAACATTTTTTGTTTAGCAGCAACTTCTCACTTCCTCCATCTCCTTACAGATCAGACTTACATTTAATTAATTAATTAATTATTTTTTTATTGAAGTATAGTTGATTTGCAACGTTGTGTTAGTTTCTGGTGCACAGCATAGTGATTCATTTAAACATACATATATCTTTTTCATTATAGATTATTATAAGATATTGAGTATAGATCCCTGTGCTATACAGTAGGTCCTTGTTGTTTATCTATTTTATATTTAATAGTTTGTATCTGCTAATCCCAAACTCCTAATTTATCCCTCCCCCACCCACTCCCTTTTGATAACCATAAGTTTGTTTTCTATGTCTGTGCGTCTGTTTCTATTTTGTAAATAAATTCATTTGTGTCATTTTTTTAGATTCTATATATAAGTTATATCATGTGATATTTTCCTTTGTCTGACTTACTTCACTGGGTATGATAGTCTCTAGGTTCATCTGTGTTGCTGCAAATGACATTATTTCATTCTTTATATGGCTGAGTAGTATTCCATTATATATAACACCACATCTTTATCCAGTCGTCTGCTGATGGACATTTAGGTTGCTTCCATGTCTTGGCTATTGTAAATCAGACTTACATTTTAGATTTAATTAAACGTTGTTGAATGCTTTCACTGTCCCAGCTCCATGTCAGGCACATTTGCACATTTAATTGAATTTTCCCAGATTACCTCTGAAATAAACATTGTAATTCCTATTTTATTGATGAAAAACCAGAGGCTGAGAAGGATATGGTGTCTTTTCTACAGACAATCATAGATACAAGAATGGGGCTTTAAACTCTAGACCTCTGACTGCATATTATGTACTTTTCTGATAGGCCACACTGTGGACTAACCCACTTTCAAAATAATGATTTCCCTTTTGAAAGGGAATTTGAAAAGGACTGTCCTTGCCTATCCTTTGCCATCTAACTTCTCACCCACCCCATTTTCTGTCTTATTTCCTTGTAGTATGAAACTCAGCCACTACTGAGTATCTTCCATTCTCTTAATCAATCAAAATCACATGATCCCCTGGATTTTTTCCTGTGTGTTACCCTCATATATTTAAATCTGATCACTTTTTCAAATTTGGAACAGTCATAAAGGCACAAGTCATATTTTCAAGAGAAGGAATTCAAAGACATGAGCAGTGAGGCAGAATTGGGGGCCCAGGGGCATCTTGGTAGAAAGTCTGAGGAATTTCTCTCTCTGATGTTTGAGTGAACTCAGAGGCCATCAGGAAAGCAGCAGTTAGAGAAATGCTGAGCCAAAAATGAGTATGGAGCAAAGTGGCTAAGAATATCTAAGAACCAAAGCCTAGTCTGAGAGGAAGCTGTCTTGGCTGAAGCCCAAGACTGAAACCCGGGTGACTTGTAAGACTGCAGTGTAAGGCGTAGAGATATTCTTGCTTTCTTTGGCTCCAAATAGTCTCATTTCTTGTAATCTCATTATTTTCTTCTTTCTTGGTTTAACTTTTGATGGAAACAGTTTGTTTCCACATCTGTGAAACAAGATAGTGGGGACGAGTGATTCCATACAAGTGCCTTTAGTTTTAAAATTCTGTGATTTTAAAACCACTGCATTACTCTAGTAGATTGTGACTCTAGACCTAGTGACAATTAGACCTCTTTTCTACTGTGCAAAACTTACCTTAAAATAATAATTTATGTATTCAACCAAATGCCAAGAATCGCTGAAGTTCTTTTGGATAAAAGTTAAAATGGTTTAAAAATCAGTTTTCTTTCTTATTAAGATTGTCAGACAGCCTCACCTTAAAAATGACAACCTAGGCTGAACGAACTTCTAGAGTAACTGGAGCTGGAACATCTTCATGGGTTGCCTGGTAATGGTTAGTGTTTCCTTGATGTAAATGAACTATTTCATGGCTCGTGTATATCTTCCAAAATCACTTTCCATCGGCTGAAGATGAGGTTTTAAAAGCCAAACAGACATTTATAACATTTAATAACCAAATTAGTCTTTTCTCAAAATGCTAAACTGATTTCAGTAGCTTCTTAAGTAGAACAGAATCAAAAAGGAAATCTACCTGTCCCCTAATGGCATGTATTACTTCCAAAGCAAATACATTTCTTTACTGTCTCTCTTTGATTGAGACTAGTTTAAATTATTAGTTCTTCTCATTTGGCAGGTTTTTTTCCATTTACTTGAAATGTTTCCTAGCATTTTTCCTCAACTTTTTTCTTTTTACACCTTTTCCCTCTTTTTTGTGCTTTGAAATCTTGCTGTGCCTACTGTAGTTATTATTAAAAGATTGATAATGAATCAGGCAGCTAAGCTCGTATCAGTTGTGAAAGAATTTACTCAGTTTTCTTTTTTTGCTTTAAATGTGTTTTAAGAAGCTTATTCTCACATTCATTCTTGTGTTCATTTTTAAGTGTTTGCTGAAGTTCATCTGTTTATCAGTGAACTCTTTGAGGAAGGAAGACATTGTATTATAGATTAAATTTCACCTACCTTCATAATTAATAAGCCTTGGACCCTTGTGATTATTTAAACAGCATAAGAAAAACAGTTGGTACTCAAATTTAAAATGCTTCTTTTTAAAGAAAGCTGAAGAGTCTGTCCTTTAGCCCTGAACAATCAGTGCGTTTCCTGATTGCAGAGTCAGGAAATACTTTACTTTTGAAGCAATAACGGTTATTCCCGGGAAGTTTTATAATTGGCTGCATGGTGATAATGTGGACTTGAATGAATACAACGAAATTACTGCTGGTTTATCTAGAAAGAAAGAGAACTTCTTAACTGCGACAAAGCGCTATTGCTAAGGATTACATCAGTTTGGCATATTCAGTGTTCTCGGAGAACGACTTCAATTTTCAACTGGCTTCCTGACCAAAGGTATCTTTCCTTTCTGCTATTCAGTATTTTTCTCCTGTGTTTGCTTAGGTCTTTAAACATCAGTGTGTGATAGTTGTAGAATTTGTTTTCTTTTGAAGTTAGGTGAAGTGTGATTTTTACAATACCATTGGATTTCTTGGAGTATGATAACTAACTGTGATACTTAATGAATGAAAAACAACAGCCTGACATCCAGGGATTTATTGGCTTTTTTTTTTTTTTTATTCTCTAGAGTGAGGAATTGCTTTAATGGCTGAATTTGGATCCTTGAATTCAAATTCTTTTAGTAAGACCACTGATGGTGTAAAAACAAAATACTAGCTAAAGGTGGCACTGTGCTTTTTCTAAATGTAAGGCATTTGGAAAAAGCCCCATTCATTTTATCATTTGTTGAATTGATTACCGTGTGTTAATGGCAATGAATAATGTCAATGACTTACAATATTTCTGGCTTAATAATAGCGATGCTTTCCATCTCCTTTTGATGTACTTTATCTTGCTCCTATATTGACATCGTTGCAAAAAATAAGCCCATAGAAATTTGGATTTAGGTGAGGACTTATTGACTATCTATCTAGCCCCCTGCTTAACTGGTGAGGAAACTCTTGGATGCAGAAGAGCAAAAATTCCTCACAGATCTGGGGATAGAGTATATGCCTCTTAATCCCTAGGTAGAAGGATTATTAATTCCCTTTTCATTATTGTTATTTTGTGTTAAAATCATGTGCTGCCATACTATAAAACCTTTGCCTTGAATTGGCATTGAATCTTCATCAGACTCTGAGATGTAGGCAAATTCTGAGCAACTGCGTTACTCGTAATGAGAGTACGAAAAACTAGAGGAAGCACCCCGAGTGTGTAGCTTGAGGTATCTCGTAGCATCTGGAGACATTGCAGCCACGCACATTACTGCCTAGTTGAGGTGAGCACTGAGCAGAGTGGAAAGCCACAGTGTCTGTTTTGGGGGGTACCGGATCTCTTGAGTTTTCAACAGGAATTCACTAAACCTATCTCAGTCCTGGAGAACTTTCCTCAGGGTTCTAGGTAATTGTTCACTATTTGTATACTTCTGTTTGCTGACAGCTGTCACTCAATTTCTTCCAAGCACAGAATTCTTTCCCAGTAGTCACATGGAAGAACTCTAGCAGACATAAAATCACCCCAACTCAGTCCTTTGCTTAAGAGCTTATAGTGTCATGGCAGAGGAGAAAAAGAGATGTTGAAAGATGCAACAAATACAAGGAATCAAATTCACTCAAAAACATGTATAAATACACATATAAATATGTTAGTTAACACTGTCCTATAGGAGAATACTGTTTCCCCAAAATATCCTGTGTACGTGTGAGTACTGGATGGAGATTTTGTGTTTCTCTTGTGCTGCTTCTGATTAATCCCTTAAATACATGTCTCAATAGAAGATTTTAATGGTTCTCTGACAAATCATTTCCACACTATGGATCTTTTCCTGTTCTTGCTTTATCAGTATGTACCTGCTGGTATGGGCTCTGAGTGTAGGCAGGGGCTGTATAATGTTAACTTTTATATGCATCTTTCACAATAATGATAAGCAAAAACAGCCAAGTTTTGTTAGATCAGTTTCATGGTTAAAGCCTCATTCCAGTGCAGGTCATTGAAAGCTGCATTTAGTCATGATTTGAGAGAAGATATTAAAGAATCTGTGTTTTATGGTACAGTTAAGAATTCAGATTATTGAAAGATTAAATTACTGACTCAGTTTAGTCAAGATGATGAGCTTTGCTTATATAAACTGAGTCATTAAAGGAATTATATTTACGTGTTGAGCTTTTCCCTGTGGCTGCAAGAAAGTGTCCTGTGAGACTATAGAAATTTAGCCACTAATCCGTTCTTCACGTAACAGCTCTCAATAGAATGTTAGAGAAAAAGTACAAACATGATACAACTAAGGTCAAAATGACTTTATTTGTGGTGTCTGATAGAATATAACTCTAATAATCATTAAAATATTTCTGATCACATCAAAATTCTGCAGGTTCAAAAAAAAATCCATACTATAAAACCTTTGCCTTGAATTGGCATCGAATCTTCATCAGACTCTGAGATGTAGGCAAATTCTACACTTTGGAAATTTAGGAGCACCAGGGTTGCAAAATGAGATGAAAAGTATTTAATGAAATACACTAAGTGCAGAAGGAGGGAGTCATCTATCTTAGGGCTTTTCGTCACCCACTAGAATCACTGTACTTTTTTTTGGGTTGAAGGTCTAGTTCACTCTCTGTAGCTTTGGCCCTTGTCAGATATGAAGGCAAAAAGCAAATGACAGGGGGCTAAGGTTGCTGATCATGTGTTAGTACAAAACATCTGACTTCCCCGGAGATATGTCAAGTGTTCAGGGTGAGTCAGTGAAACTATAGCATTTGGACTTTATTCTTTCATAGGAAATACTCAACTAGCAAGCTGAAAATCTTGTGACTTTTAACTGTGAATGCTCTGGCAGTGTATCCCAAATATGTGAAAGAGAAGGAATTCTGGTTTTAGAACTGATGCTAGAAGATTAGAAGAAACACCATATATATGTCTGAATGTGAAGCAACCTTGCGTGTAAGATGCTCTTTCACAAAGGTAAAAGTTACCCCCCAGAAAGTTTTTTTCCCCAATAACACATATTGAGGCTCCACCTTGTACCAGGTCTTATTCGAGACTCTGGGGATACAAGGGAAAAATGGGGGGAAATACATCAGTATCACCACCTTTTGGGGCTTACATTCTAGCAAATAAATTATACAGAATGTTAAAAGATTAGTGCTACAGAGAGTGATAAAATGGGGGAAAATTCCAGGGGAATGCTGGCTCTGACTCTGTGTGTGTGTGTGTTTTGGGGTTTTGGGATGGGGGATGGATGCTGCCTCACAAGGTGACATCAGAGCATGGATTTAAATGCAATGATGAGTGAAACATGCAGTTATCTGGGGGAGGAGCATGGAGTTCAGAGACCTTGGGGGAGGAGTGTACCTAGCATGTTCAGAGAACAGCTCAGAGGCCAGTATGGCTGGAGCAGAGTGAGTGAGAGAGGGAGGGTGGTAGGGGTAAGGTCAGAGGAAATGGGCTGAGGACAAAAAGATGTGAATCCAGGTGGACTTTCTAAAGGTCGTGTGGAGGATGTGTGGCTACAGTGAGCATTTAGTCTATACGTAGGACATATGGAGAGAGTGAGGGCCCTGTATAATATTGTAGGGATTTTGTCTTTTAGTCTTAAGGGAGCTTGGAGGATTTGCAGGTGAGCAACATGACAAGTTTAAAGAGGATCGTTTTCACTTTGGAGAGTAGATTGAAGAGGGCCATATACTTCATTTATCACATTTTCTGTCTCCATTTATTTTTTCATGGACACTTAGGTTGACTTAGGTTGTTTCCATGTCTTGGCTATTGTGAATAATGCTGTAATGAACACAGGGGTGCAGATATCTTTTCAAGAGAGTGATTTTCTTTCTTTTGAATACATACCCAGAAGTGGAATTGCTGGATCATACGGTAATTCCTTTTTTTTTTTAATTTACTATTTTAGGAACCTCCATACTGTTTTCCATAATGACTGCACTGATTTACATATCCACTAACAGTGCACAAGGGTTTCCTTTTTCTCCATATCCTCCCCAGTACTTTTTGATGATGTCTTTTTGATGATAATCATTCCAGCGGGTGTAAGGAGATGTCTCATTGTGGTTTTGCTTTGCATTTCCCTGGTAATTAGTGAGTGTTGACTTGTTGATGAACATTTGGGTTGTTTCCAGTTTTGGGGTATTGTGACTAAGGTGTCTATGAATATTTATGTAGAAGCCTTTCTGTGGACATATGTTTTCAGGGCTTTTAGCTAAATCTCCAGGAGTGGACTGTCTGTGGTCGTGAGAAAGATCTATGTTTAACTCCTCAGCCACTGCCAAACTCCTAAAGTGGCTGTGCCATTTTACATTTCTGCATACAATGTCTGAGCATTCCAGTTGCTCCACATCCCAGGAGGCACTTGATCTTTTCCATGTTAGCCATTCTCATAGGTGTGTAATGGTGTTTTCCCAAAGTTTTATTTGAAAAAAAAAATTTGTCTTAATGGAGGTAGTGGGGCTTGAACCCAGGACCTCCTGCATGCTAAGCATGCCCTCTACCGTTGAGCTACACCCTCCTCCCACTGCCTCCCTGATTTTAGTGTACATTTTCCATGATGACTATTACTGATGCGGGGTGTCTGGATTTTAATCTCTTTATCCAGAAAGTTTATTTTATTCTCATTGTTGGAACTTTGGTTGTTGTCAGCTGAGGCTCATAATAACTTTATTAATTTTTTTCAGTTATGGTTGGTATTGGTGTGTTACTTTTATTTACTCATTTTAGTAACTTTTTTTTTTTTCCTTTTTACTCATAACTTTTTAAAGTACTTAAAGGAGATGCTACGATTGGCAGTGGCCTCTTGATTTTGGGAAACGAATACATTTAAGTGGGGAAAGTATAAAAAGTAGAGACTGGCTGTCAGACCCTACATAAGATAAAGCATAAACTTAAATTACACTATCGGACATAAATGACTTAAGGATGGGATTTAAATTTATGATGTCAACTTTTAAAAGTACTCAAAGGATATGATATGATTTATCATTTAGGATGAGCATGCATTCCCTGTGATAATAACAGACCTAGGTAAACATAAATTATCTCTAAATACTTGACTGAAGTGAGGATTTTTAATTCTTTCCCAGGTTCCCGATGTTATCAGCAGCATAAGGCAGTTATCGAAAGCTGCCATGAAGGAAGATGCCAAGCCTGGCAAAGACAACGAGGACGCCTTTTACAACTCTCAGAAGTTCGAAGTCTTGTACTGCGGCAAGGTGACCGTGACCCACAAGAAGGCGCCGTCCAGCCTCATCGACGACTGCATCGAGCAGTTCAGCCTGCACGAGCAGCAGCGCCTGAAGGCCCAGGGCGAGGAGCCGGCGCTGTCGGAGGAGGCCAGCGCGCCCCCGTCCCCCGCAGACGTTCTGGCCGAGGAAGAGGATGGCGCCACCGACACCCACGCCGCCTTATCCCCCACGCCCAGCCAGCCTGGGCCGTCCAGCTCTCGAGTCTGCTTCCCCGAGCGGATTTTGGAAGATTCCGGCTTTGATGAACAGCAGGAGTTCCGGTCTCGGTGCAGCAGCGTCACCGGCGTCCTGCAAAGGAAAGTTCACGAGAACAGCCAGAAACCACAGCCGCGGAGGCGGCACGCCAGCGCTCCCAGCCACGTCCAGCCGTCCGACTCGGAGAAGAACAGAACCATGCTGTTCCAGGTGCTGCCCTGGCCGCGGGCTCGCGGGGTGTTTCGCCATCCTTTGCTAAACGGAAGCTACCGGCCCCTCCTTGTTCCTCAGTTCCCAAGCATCCAACTTTTAGGTCTTACCTTCTGGGAGACAGAGAAGGCAGATGGAGGAGGGAGCAAACAAAGGAAAGTAGTGGGGGGATAAGAGGCAGACATGGAATATAAGAAAAAAGGGAGCAGGGAAGGGAGAGGAAGAGAAGCACTTAAAGGAGCATCATGGAAGATTCGTGGGGAGAATAAGGATCGCATCTTAGCATCACCAGCATCTGTCTTAGGCTGATTCTTAAATCTATGTGGTTTTTTTTTTTTTTTAATGACTGCAGAAAGCCAGTTTTATAAAGGGTTTGGAGATGTGAATCTAGGAGAGTGTGAATCGTCATGGAGGAGAAAGAGTTTTCTAGAGAGAAAAAAAAAGTCCAGAGACTCATAATTGTATTTTCAGATGAGAATAGACCTATTTTCTCTGTCACACAAAAGAGAGGTTAAAGAAACATCACCAGCTTCATAATTTACTGGATCAGTTACTAAATTAAATCAGTTATTAATTGGGGTGCAAGCTGTATTATAGGTGTAAAAGGTAATTCTTAATTGTAAAAGGTAGCTTTTGAAGTTGTACAGGGTATAGAAAATGTCAAGTTTCACTTAAAAGAACCTAATTCTTAACAATGCCTGTAGTTTCTTTAATTAATTCTTAGCTTTGAGGATTAATTGGAGTTCTCCCAGATTTGAGTTTTCTTGAGAAAAGGAGTAACTGTCCTTTTATTCTATTGCAAGGAGTCCCTGAGAAGGAAATTCCACAGTGTACCATGATAGACAGTTCCAGTGGGTAATATTTGCTTTATCAGAAGTTCATGGGTGGTTTTGTTTTGTTTTGTTTGTTTTGTTCTTGATATCTCTAGGCATGTATCTAAAGTGTCTGTACTCTTTTCTTTGGTAATAACTGAGTTTCCTCTCTTGCTTGGACTATTTGATTTGTTCTCTTTCTTAGCCAGCCAGAGTCCATGTTGTTAAATTTTTCTAAATGGTTATTTATTTAAAAATTTAAAAAATTTATCTGCTTAATTGCAAGTATATCTTTTCTGTTGATCATTTGTGAGAAAATATGATTATAAATTGTAACTGGTTAATTGACATTTATAGAAATCACAAAATGAGGAAAGGTTGCTTTTTGGGGTGGGAAAGAGTAATTTCTAATCTGGAAAAAAATGGTTTCTTATAAATTGAGAGCAACTTAATTTTCATGATTTCTAGATAAAAGGAAGGAATATTTTCAGACAGCTGTCAATTGGGGTTGAAATTTTGATTGGATTGGATGTTGACACACAGGTGAATATGTGTATCTGGGAGACAGCATTTGAATCTATATTACTGGTCAAATATTTAATTGTAAAGTAAGATGGATGTTAGGTTCTTGTAAGTTGAAATTACTTGGACTGTTTTTATTTTGAAGGTCGGGCGGTTTGAGATTAACCTTATCAGTCCAGACACTAAATCAGTTGTGCTAGAGAAGAATTTTAAAGATATCTCTTCTTGTTCCCAGGTATGTATTGTAGTAGATCGTAGTATTTGAAGAAACCAACTAAGTCTTGTTTCTGAATTAACCAAAGAATAACTGAGCTTAAACCTCTTCAGGTTTTAGTCTTTAAACCATTTTTTTTTAAAGTAGATTTATCTTAAACTTAGAGTGTTCATATATGTGGGTCTGTGGTATTAACCAAATCCTGTCCAGGTCCCTCAGGTATCATATTTGTCCTATTTTCATCAATCCTGTCTCATAGCGTCACTTCGTCAAAGAGGTGGAAGGAATTTTTGTGGTGATGAGTTCTTTTGAACTCTTTTATCTCCCTAGTTAGTGTTTCTCAGAATCTTGGGCGCTGGATCTTGTGGGTGTCACTGAGTCATGTTGGCTCTTTGTACCCTAGAAAGTAGTAAAAGGAGAACTAGTGCTTTCAAGTTTATTCATGTAAATATTGAAAAGAAGTTTTTGATATCTATCTTTGCCCTTTTATTTATTTTTAATTCTCAAATTGTGTGTTTGAAAGTTTTAAAAATAATCTGTACAATATGTCCAAGGGCACTAAACGTTAAGTAATGTCCTAAGTACCATCATAATAATTTAAAATATCTAGCCCAAAGTTAGAGCTACTTTAGTTACGTGGAGTAAACATAGCAAGAATTTCTGAAGACGTTGGAATAGAGGGAGCATGTAAAGCTGAATGTAGTGAGGTTAGAACGGCAGAGGCGCCTCTGAGAGGTTCCTGGAATAGAGAAGCATTAGCTTCTTTCCCAGCAGATGCGCCTTAGATGTACCATCAGGGACCTGGACCTTGCCAAGGCCCCTTCCTATGTTTTAATGTTGAAAAAACCAAGACTGCCTTTTCTTTCTTCCTTTTTTTTTTTTTTTAGTTTTGAAGTTAGCAGTGTCATAGGTATTATATTAAGACATTCTTCCCTTCAAAAATGACAAGCTTTTGTATGTCTTTTTTTTTTAAGTATAGTTGGTTTACAATGTTGGGTTGATTTCTGGTGTACAGCATAGTGACTCAGTTATACATATATATTCCTTTGCATATTCTTTTTAATTTGTAGGCTATTACAAGGTATCTTTATTCTCCTCGGCCTCAGCTAATGCGGTTTCACTTCTAATATTTTGTTTTAATATTTGTTCTCTTATATGGAGACATAAAGTTATGTTGTAAAGATTAAATTTTTTTACTCTAATAATTTAGAGAGGCAGCATCTGAGTATAGGAAAAATATATTGCAAATTTCTAAATTTCTGTTTAAAAGACAAAAAATTTGGTAGAAAGGTTACTCAATTTAACTGAAAATGTATTTATTAAGCATTCTTTTAATTACGCGTTTCCCTGTGGGGGGCGGGGGTGTCTTTGTATGATCATAAAAGCTTTGTGAGGGCAGGTGTCTTATTCTGTGCTGTCTTATTCTATAGGGCATCAGAATAAGCTGGGTTAAGACAGAGCTTAACACTCAGGTGTTCAGTAAATGTTGAATGAATATTTCTGCAAGTTGGGTCTTTTGCTAAGTGCTGAGGAGAGAGTGGTGTACAAACCAGCGTAGTTCCTGTTCCTCAGAGCAAGAGGCATCATCTGAAAAGGCTGTAACTCTCCCTCCCTCTCTCCCTGAGCTTCCCAGTAAGGAAACTCACAATGCCCATTGAACATCCAGAGGGGAAAAAAAAGGATGGGAAAAAAAAAAAGAAAAAGAAAAAAAAAAACCAAAAACAAACCAAAAATCCTGACTAAACCAAATATATAAAACTGACAGTTCAAATGAGGTTTTTCTTTTCTTTTCTTTTTTCTTTTTTTTCTTTTCTTTTCTTTTCTTTTCTTTTCTTTTCTTTTCTTTTCTTTTCTTTTTTCTTTCTCTCTTTCTCTCTTTCTTTCTTTCTCTTTCTTTTTCTTTCTTTCTTCCTTCCTTCCTTTCTGTTTCTCTCTCTTTGCTTCTTTCTTTCTTTCTTTCTTTTTTTCTTTCTTTCTTCCTTCCTTTTTGTTTCTCTCTCTTTGCTTGTTTGTTTGTTTGTTTGTTTCTTTCTTTCTTTCTTTCCTTCCTTCCTTCCTTCCTTCCTTCCTTCCTTCAGCAAGCTTATATATCTGACATTCTGGTTCAGAAAAAGAATTAAACAAAAATGTGAGGAAGTTTTGTGCAGAGGCCTTTGGTCAGAATAACTGCCAGGTTTATCTCTGCTCCTCACCAAGTGGCTCTGTTCTTTTGACTTCCCTCCACAGAGTTGAGCTGCTAGAGGGTGGCCGCATTTGGGAACAGGTGCACCTCTTAACACTGCACACCTCCACTGACAAATGTTTCTTTCTTCAAAATCAGTAAGACTGTGTCCCTGGCAAGCATGAGGAATAAAGGAGTGGTCCTCTTTACTGGAAACATTACCACTGCCTGAAAATTCGCTGAGCTAACGAGGTCTTATAGATTTTCCCCATTTAGTACTAAGCCAGTAGAAGAAATTCTTTAATCCTGAGTGAGTTATGTCAGATGGAGCTTACTTTTCACTTTGTGAATTGTAACCTCATTCCTCCTTATTGACTTCTTTCTTTTTATCAGAGTTGATTTCCTTTTTCCATATCCATTGGACAGGTTGAGCTTATTATTACAAAGAATAGTGGTTACTGTTTATCAAACATACCAAGAACTATAATAGATATTTCTGTTCTAAAAATCTCAAACATTTCTGAGCCGAGGTGCCATGACTATTATTTTATAACGAGAAATGGAGCCTCAGAGTTAATTTTTAGCAACGCAGCACAGTCTCTCATACCCCATAGATTGGTTGAACCCAGACTGAAGCACAAACCTTCTGACTCCAAAGTTTTCTTTTCACTGGGATTTAGGTGAGTGCAGAACAACTGTAAATTTTTTATCTTCCTGGCTTTTCAAGGTACTGAGCTTGCTATTAAAATATCAAGGTGCTGTCTACTAAATGATATGTATGTATTCAGGCTGCTTAAAATTCTTAGATGATTCAGAATGTTTTATTAAGTACAGCTGAGGTTTTTTAGCCTGTATTCAGGAAGTACAGATTTGTGAATTTGGATAGTTGACACCTGCAGTAATTTCTTTAATGCATTAGTCTTCGAACAATTGTGGCTCCTCGAATGTCTATAAATAGAAGTACAAATATTCTAGTACTTTTAATGCACACAGTAGGGAATTGCATGCCATTTAATCAGAGCAGCATCATTTTTTATGATTCTCAGCCTCATATAAACAAGAACAAGGTTTATGATGAATCATCCGACTGCCTGTTTAAAGACCGATAAATTGCAAACTCCACGGCTTGCAAACACAGTTTTATTACAAAAGACAGTGGCTTATGCCATCATTTTTTTTCCTCCTGTGGCCCTGAGTCACAGAGTGTTTGCCAGAAACAAAACAATCTGAGCTGGTCTCACTCTTTATTTTATGTATCAGAAGGCCACTGTAGAAGTTTGCCCTGACACGATGTCCCCTGTGACAGTGCAGTGAAGGAGAAATTCATGCAAGTGTGAAAGCACAGTACTGGTTCCACAGTGTTGGTTAAAAGGATGTAATCCCATCAGCACTGCTCTTCTTCCTTCTCTAGGGTATAAAGCATGTCGATCACTTCGGCTTTATCTGCCGGGAGTCGCCGGAGCCTGGGCTGAGCCAGTATATCTGTTACGTGTTCCAGTGTGCCAGTGAATCTCTGGTAAGTCGTGTGACTGCTGTCTGTGAGCGCCAGCCCACACCTCCTGCTATCGGGAGACGTGTTTCTGATGAACCCAAGCCTCACTGAACAGCCAACAGTGGAAAGAGAAGAGCGCATCTAGAAATACGTCTCTACCCTTTGAAGCAGCACCTCAATAGAAAAACAGAAACAAGTGGTCATGGTCATTTTTAAGCCTTTAACTTTCTTGAGTTTAACAAGTCATGTTACCAGGAGTATTTTTAAAAGTTGGGAAAAGACTAATAACAGAACTGTTACTTCGTCCATTGCTCATGTAAGAAGATAAGAAGACCTCTTATGCTCTCAGTTGCTCTAACATCTCAAAGTAGATCATGCTTATATTAACAGGGTAGAGAATGATTTTGTTTCTTCCTTTCCATTTCCCCCAGGGAAACACACACCACTTAGATGGTACAGAATAAGCCAGGCAGCATGCTCATTGTTGCCTCGATGCACGTGGCATCCTTCCTGGTAACTCTTTCCTTTTGTATTCCTAGTGTGGTCTCTGAGTCGAGGAATAAAGAAGAAAGGGAATGAATTGCTGCAAAGATGCTTTCTGACCTGTGCCCTCTGCTTCTCAGCCTTTTCTTCTAGGGAATAGAGCATGCCCACCACTAACAGTTTCTTATTTGAGAGAGTTCCATTTGAGTTTTGTTTTCACTCTTGGTAGTTAGCCATACCTGTGAAAAATCCATGTGTTGATGTCCCGGTGACCTCTGTATGATAGGTTCAGTTCAGAACTTGAGATAGACATTGGAGAGTTGTTATGTAAAGGATAGTTGAAGGCATGGGTGTGAATGAGCACCTGGGGGAAGAAAAAGAGAGAAAGCCAAAGAGAACCAAAGATACCACCCTGGAAAATGCCAGCCAAGGAAGAGTTAGGTAGAAAATGATAGCATAGGGTTATCTGCCACCCTTGCCTCACTCCACACCCATCCCCTGCCCGGCTTGCCCCCCTCCTCCTGTCTAAGGCTGATTCTTCCACCACGTTCTAGATCCCCCACTCTCCTACCTTTCCAGAACCTGTCATATATTTCATAGTTTGTTTTGGCAGCTCCATTTACCCAACTTCCCACTTTAGACACCGTAATGCATTTTCTTGTACCACTTACATCCACTTGTTCACCGAATCCTATAAACGTAAAGACAGAAATGTCCCTAACATTTGATACTGAACATAAGAGACAGAATCCTGGCCCTCGTGAGGCTTAGCATCAGGTGGGAAATGCAGAAAGCCATCCAAGAAATCCACAAGTATATGTGAAACTGCAGTGATCACATATGCTACCACGGAGAGGTCGGGGAAAGGGGATGTAATTCAATCAGGAGGGCCCCCATTTTAACGGCCCTATACAGTTCCCTCACAGAGCTGTTGCATCATTATTTCACTAAATCTCCTGTTGCTGGCTGTTTAGATTCTTTTCATGTTTGAGCTATCATAAACCCTGCCACAATAAACACCCTGCCATAAGTCAAAAAAAAAATAAATAAATAAAAGACAAAGAAAAAGAAATGTCCTTAAATCCATCTCTCCTTTTTCCATCTCTGTCTAGTACCTAATTCTGTGCATTTATCTTCTTTACTGGGACTGTTGCATTAGTTAGACTATTGCATTAGTGTCCTAACCAGTCTCCCTGCCATGGGTTTAATCTGTTACTTACCCACTTTTTACATTATGCTCTAGTTTTATTTCTCACTAAAAGACAGTTTATGCCTTCTTGTTAAGGGGCAAATCTCAATTGTCTAGCTTGGCAGAAGTCTTCCTCATTCTTCTCCATCCCCACGGAAAAGCTTATCCTTTTGTGTCCTCACAAGTGATGTGCTGTTCTGTGTCCAAAGCCGTCTCTAGGCCAGACTGCAGAGGCTGCTGTGAAGATTAGTGTGATGCTGCTTTTATTTGGCTTGCAACTGAAGCCACAAATGGTTCATGTAGTGGACACAGGAGGTCAAGGATCTGAGATGTGAGTGGCGGGGCTCACAGAAGTGCAGCTGAACTTCTGAGGTCACTGTTGGCCGCCTGTCAGAGGAGGCCAGCACTCACTGCTCTTAGACCGTCAGGTGGGGAAGGCAACTGTGTCAACCTCAAGGGTCCACCCAATGACTGTGCAAGAAGATTGCATGTATCTCTTTATCTATTTTCACATTATCTTTCCTCCTGCTTCATTGGCCTCGAAGCAAGCCCAGCTTTGCTCTGCTGTGACTTGAAACCCCTTCCTTTTACGGTGTATTTTTTAGGACCCTGCTCTAAGATCCTATCCTAGTGAAGCCTTTTCTGAAGCTCTTTTGCAGGAATTGACTCCTTTTTTTTTAAACATTTTTTTATTGAGTAATAGTCATTTTACAATGTTGTGTCAAATTCCAGTGTAGAGCACAATTTTTTAGTTATACATGAACATACGTATATTCATCGTCACTTTTTTTTTTCGCTGTGAGCTACCAAAAGATCTTGTATATATTTCCCTATGCTATACAGTATAATCTTGTTTATCTATTCTACATTTTAAAATCCCAGTCTGTCCCTTCCCACCCCCTGCCCCCTTGGCAACCACAAGTTCGTATTCTATGTCTATGAGTCTGTTTCTGTTTTGTATTTATGTTTTGTTTTGTTTTTAGATTCCTCATATGAGTGATCTCATATGGTATTGTTCTTTCTCTTTCTGGCCTACTTCACTTAGAATGACATTCTCCAGGAACATCCACGTTGCTGCAAATGGCGTTATGTTGTTGGTTTTTGTGGCTGAATAATATTCCATTGTATAAATACACCACATCTTTTTTATCCAGTCATCTGTCAGTGGACATTTAGGCTGTTTCCATGACTTGGCCTTTGTAAGTAGTTCTGCTATGAACATTGGGGTGTAGGTGTCATTTTGAAGTAGGGTTCCTTCTGGATATATGCCCAGGAGCGGGATTCCTGGGTCATATGGTAAGTCTATTCCTAGTCTTTTGAGGAATCTCCATACTGTTTTCCACAGTGGCTTTCCTTGCTTCCCTTTCCCACTCTTAATAATTTAGATGTCTTCTTTTACAATTTTGTGTTTATTCTATTTGTAATTAATGGTAGTTATCACCTTTCCAGTTATGAGTTTCTCATTTTTGTAGCATCCTGCTTCTTTTCTGTTTAGAGTAGACCTGTCAATATTTCTTTTAGCATGGGTCTAGTGTTGCTAAACTGTTTTAGTTTTTGCTTGTCTGTGAAGTTCTTTATCTCTCCTTCTATTCTAAAGGATATCCTTGCTGGATAGAGTATCCTAGGCTGCATCTTTTTTTCGTTCAGGACTTTGAATATATCTTGTCACTCCCTTCTGGCTTGTAGTGTTTGTGTAGAGAAATCAGCTGAGAGCCTTATGGGGGTTCCCTTGTAACTCACTTTGTTTTTCTCTTGCTGCCTTTAGGATCATTTCTTTATCCTTGACTCTCGCCATCTTGATTATGATATGTCTTGGTGTGGGTCTGTTTGGGTTCTTCCTGTTTGGGACCCTCTGAGTCTCCTGTACTTGAATATCTGATTCCTTCTTTAGGTTTGGGAGATTTTCAGTCATGATTTTTTCAAAGACCTTTTCAATCCCCTTTGTTCTTTCTTCCCTCTGGAACTCCTATTATGCTTAGATTGGCATGCCTTATATTATCCCATAGGTCCCTTATATTGTTTTCATTGTTTTTCTCTCATCTGTTCTGATTGGGTGCTTTCTGTTGTCCTGTCTTCTAGGTCACTTATTCGTTCCTCTGCATTATCTAGCCTGCTTTGCCTAGCCTTTAGGTCAGCTCTCATCTCAGCAAATGAGTTTACTAATTCTACTTGGTTCTTTATAGCTTCTATTTAATTTTTGACATATTTTATATCTCTAAACACTATTTCTTTTAGTTTCTTCAGTATTTTGACCAGTCCTTTTTTGAAATCTTGAACTAGTAGGCCATCAATGTCTATTTCCTTGACTGTGCTTTCAGGGTATTTCTCTTGATCTTTTAATTGGGATTGGTTCCTCTGCTTCTTCATATTGCTCATATCTCTCTGGCACTGTGGTGGGTGGGCGGGCGGGTCACTCCCCCTCCCAATGCCACAGTCAGATGCTGCACTCTGATGAGGCAGGTGGGTGGATCGCGCCCCCTCCACGCACTGTGGTCAGGTGCCGCGTTCCTGCCAGGAAGGGGGTAACCGCCAGCCCTCTCCCGGCACTGGTCACTCAGCTGTTCTGTGCAGCTGCCCTCTTCGCCTCGGGTCAGTGCTCCTTAGGTGGGCTCGGGGAAGACCATGGAACAGCCCTGCCCGTGCTCTGTGCCAAATCTCAGCTCCTTGCTTGTCCTGGCGGCATGAGTTCTCTGAGGTGCCAGGGCAGAAAGATCCTATCTGCGTCGGGCTGTAAATAAGTGTCAGTCCTGCCTAGGAGGTTTCAGAGCCCCTGGGTGCGGATTCAGGTCTTGGCCCCGCCCCCGCCCTGGTGCTGCACACACGATGAGATGGCTGCTGTGGCTGAGCCCCACCTCTCTTCTCACAAGAAGCTCCAGTAATGGCGCCATGGGTCTGAGGAGTTAAAGGCTATGGCACCCCTCCCCCCAGGGCACATGAGCCATGTTGTTTTGCTTTTTTTTGCAATTTATGGGGGACCAAGGTGGTTCTGCTCCATATCCCCTCCCAGCCACGGCATGCAGCCCCCTGCAGTCCCCTGGGGCTGCCTCAGTGCAGCCTCCCCAGTTCTCCACCTGGCTCAGGCGGCCTGTCCCGGCCCCAGCTGCCAGCTCACGTCTTGGCCTGGGTGTCACAGGGACCCTTTGTGCCCATTTAACTTAGTTCTGTCAGACAAGGGGTGCTCAGGGCAGATCTGATCCTCGGAGGCTCCCCCTCTGTCCTGCTGGCCTCTCGAACGAGCGCCAGTCCTCCTTTGCTGCTCCCTCCCCGCAGGACCGGTTCCACACTGTTTTGTTTTTTCTTCTTTCTTTTTTCCTTTTCTTCTACCAGATTTTTGGTGTCTTTGTCTTTCGAAGAGGGCGATGTTCTGTCAGAGTTTGGCAGCTGCTCTGGTTGGCTGAGTGGGTCTGTAGATGTGAGTTCTGGTGCATTTGTGGGAGAGGGTGAGCTACAAGAGTCCTTCTACTCCGCCATCTTGCTTCTCTCCCCTGGAATTGACTCCTTTAGTAGCTTTCTTGTCAGTTCTCTTGCTCCACCTTGTCCACAGGTCTCTAAACAGTTCCTGCAAATCCTTTCTCTTATTTATTTGTTCATATAACTTTCTACTCCACTGGGTTGTGAATCCTACAAGGTTAAGACCATTCTTATTGTAGTCATACCCCCTAGTCCTTTCTAGGATAGCAGGTGCCTGCTTAGTGTATTCTGAGGGATGGAGTGCATTACTCTTAGCTTCAGGCAATCATTTTCTAGGTGCTGGTTAATCTCTGATTACTGGATAACCTACACCAAAAGGAAAACTGTAAAACCTTCTTATTTCCAACCTCTTTTACAAGTTTTGTTCTGTTTGTAGTTTTCAGTATTTTCATTTTACCCTCATGTATGTAGAATGAGGTTTTGAAGCAAGGAGTCAGAGTAGAGACTCTGGGAACATGCTGCATTTTTCCAGCTTCAGAAGCTCTGTGACTAAGGCAGCAGAGCAGACTGGCTGAGGATGTCTTCATAGTACATGGAAACTGTATCAGAATCAGTTTTGCACCATTATTCTTCAGAACGGGGCCTATGCTAGACTCTTTGAAATCCTATTTACTCTAATTTCATCAGTAAGCATCTCAACAGATTAGTGAGACATCAGAACTGCAAGCCAGAGGAAAAATTAAATGTCAATTTCCTGTCTAAAGGAGGATGTTTCAAGCAGCTGACATATGGAATAAAACGAACAGTCAAATGTTACATGTCTAAGCAGTGGTATGATTGATGTGGCTTGGCAGTTGTGAAAGACAAAATATTGCAAAACCGCACCTGCTGACTTATCTTCTCTGAGTACAAAGAATACACAACTAGCATTTTCTGTTGCTTCTCTGAAGCAATTGCTATGGATTGATGAACAGTACAGAGTTCAGATGAGCCCAGGAGGGTGATGCTGGAAGTTTGGATGCTCAGTCCTTCTTCCTTCTTTTGTAAAACAACCTGAGGCAGGTGCTTAACCCTTTTTAACCCACCCTTGAGATTTCTGGAATGTACCATTTCTGCTTTCTCCACAATTGGTTTAAAAGGTGTGGGAAAAAATGGAAGTGACTAATGTTCATTAACAAGGAAAATATAGAACTCCACAGATCCTCAGATACAGACAGTAGTATCCAGGGAAAGTATAACCAAAAAAAAAAAAAAAAAAAAAAAAAAAGAAACAAAAAACCCCTCCAAAATTCTAGGTAATAAGACTCAGGATTTATATGGGTTTAACAAGGGTAGATTTTCCCAGAGAATTAGACTAGATAATCTTTTGAAGTCCTTACATATTCTGATTCTTATTCTGATTGATTCTTATTCTAAAACCACCTAAGTTTGGTGTATCAATGATCATGAGCATTATCTTCATGATGGATTTTCACTTTAACATCATAAATCAGCTTTCTTTGTTCCATCTTGTATTTCTCTCTGGAAATTTAATCTTGCCTGATGGTCATGGTAAGAATACTTTCTTTTTGTTTCCACATTATTGATTTGTCTTTGCCCATTCCTTTACTTTTAACCTGTTACACTGCTTAGGTTTTTTTTTTGTTATTGTTTTATCTAGACTAAAAAAATTAAGTTATTCATAGTACACTAATTTAACTTTTAGTTACTCTGATCCCACCATAGAATGTATAGGCCATCTGGAGAAAAAGATGATAGATTAAAAGAATACAGCATTTAACATTTTAGAAGGCAAATGAAGTGTTTAGTAATATTTATCACTGGGAGAAATTGGTAACCACATTTCAGCCATCATTGAAATGGCCTCTGTTTCACCTCGAAGTAGATGAGAAAACATGAAAATTCAGTATTTCCATTGGAGGCCTTTTATGGCACGGTATTACTAAATAACAAATAATAAACCTACATGGACACGAAGCAGATGACTAACCCCTTCAGTGCCTTCAGTAAATGAGAAACAAGAAAACAGAAATAAACATCTGTACAAGTAATTGAAATTGCTTCTGAATACATCACAGGCAAATGAAAAGCAAATGCAAAGGCATTAAAACAGGGAGCGTTTTCATTTCCATGAATTCGAAATCTTTGTTTTTTAATTATTATGAAAGAACAGACTATTTTATGAATAATTTATTTTTTGTTCATAGAGTGATGTGACATTATTCATAAGCCTTTTAAAAAGTTGGTAATATTTTAGTAAAACATGACTGAGTAGTGACTGGCTGCTTTGTGTTTGAGCTCTCCTTTTAGTAATATCAGTGGAATAAAGTTTCTTTTTATTCCAGGCTTCTCATTGGCACAAATGCAGAAGTAGATAAAATCCTTTAAATAATATCTTTTTTTCTTAAATCTGACCAAAGGGGAAGGAGAAAACATGGTTTATGTGTACGAGGGTTCTTTTTTCTCCACACCCTCTCCAACACTTGTTATTTCTTGTCTTTTTGGTAAGACAGGTGTGAGGTAACATGGTTTTGATATACATTTCCCTACTAATTAGTGATGCTGAACATCTTTTCACGAGCATGTTGGCCATGTATGTTGATGGAAATGTAAATTGGTGCAGCCACCATGGAAAACAGTATGCAGATTCCTCAAAAAATTAAGAATAAAGAACTCCCATATGATCCAGCAACCCCCCTTTTAATCCAAAGAAAATAAAAATACTAATTTGAAAAGATAAATGCACTCCCAGTGTTCACTGCAGCGTTATTTACAATAGTCAAGATATAGTAACAGCATAAGTGCCTGCTGACAGATGAATGGATAAAGATGTGATGTATGTACGTACACACACACCCACAAAAACACACACTGGAATATTATTCAGCCACAAAAAGATAAAATCTTGCCATTTGTGACAACGTGGATGGACCTTGAGGGTATTATGGTAAGTGAGATAAGTCAGACGGGGAAGACAAATACCATATGATTTCACTCATATGCAGAGTATAAAAAAACAAAAACAAACACATAGATTCAGAGAACAGATTGGTGGTTACCAGAGGGGAGGGGGATGCGAGGGAGAGCAAAATGGGTAAAGGGGGTCAATTGTATGGTGACGGATGAAAAGGAGACTTTGGTGTTGAGCACATTCTAATGTACACAGAAGTTGAATCGAATGTTGTACACATGACTCTTATATAAAGTTTTAAACCAATGTTACCTTAATAAAAACACAAC
Source organism: Camelus bactrianus (assembly GCF_048773025.1). Classification (NCBI taxonomy): domain Eukaryota; kingdom Metazoa; phylum Chordata; class Mammalia; order Artiodactyla; family Camelidae; genus Camelus; species Camelus bactrianus. The sequence goes on along the minus strand of NC_133552.1, from coordinate 44,215,447 downwards.
AAAACAAAATAAAACATCATTTACAAAGCACGGTAAATGATTTGAAATAGGAAATCTAGTTTGGATGCAGCCCTGGTACTGCACAACTCCCCATGCAGGCCTTGGACTTTTATCTCAGGTCCACAAGTGGTTGGGAAAACCACTCTTTTACACAGATGATTGTGTCACAGAGAAGGAGATCTGGCCTGAAGTCGACTTAGCAATGCTTGGAGGGTGAGCTGTTAGTTGACCTCAAAGAAGCAACCAGAATGCTTGATTCCAACTTCTTGACTAAGTTCATTGGAAGAGCAGGGAAGAAACTAGCTGGCCGTTTTCCAGATGCTGGCCCAGAGGTGAGACCCAGCTATTAGCCAGCACCATGTCAGAACTTCTTAGTGTCACGAATCAGATGCAAATTGATAATAAACAGAAGCCATAGAGAAAAGACCAATGCATAGAATTCTTCCAATTTCATTTACTGAACTCATTTCCCCCTAGAACTTTGGTTAAACAAGTGTTCACTTGTTTTTGCACTAAAAAGTGTCCAAAAGGATAAAGTAAGCAGGATACCTGTTAACACAAGTGAATGTTAAACTTACTTTGTTGCCCCCTGTGTTTTGCAGACAAAACTTCCTAAGAGATGTCTGTCTGATATGCTACTTTAATTAAACAAGGACCTGATTCTCACTTGCCTATGATAGCATAGCACTCCGTGCAATTCAAAAATAGCCTTCAAGTAACAGATCAGTATTATTGCATTACATATATTCAGAGAGTCTTATTTCATCTAATTCTCAGTTTTATGTATAACTAATTGTAGATCTAACTTCAAGACAATATTTTCTCTCTTCCAGCTCTGTGGGCATCAACATATTATTTAGTATTTTGTTAGCATCAACAAAGTCTCACATTGCCGTTGGGTTTTTAGTGTGTTACTATGAAAGCAGACTTTTCTAGACCTGGATTCTGTTTCTTCTTGCAGGTTGATGAGGTAATGCTGACTCTGAAACAGGCCTTCAGTACGGCCGCTGCCCTGCAGAGCGCCAAGACCCAGATTAAGCTGTGTGAGGCCTGCCCTATGCACTCTTTGCATAAGCTCTGTGAAAGGATCGAAGGTACAGTATAAGTTGGCCTTGGCAGAGAGGAGTTTGCTTTGGCATTTGCTGAGTGAGAAAGTCGCTACTCTTGTTGAATGGTTCTTTGTTTCGAGGTGAAACAGGAGCCCCCCGAAATCATTTCTCATGTCCAGTCAAATTTGTACTCAGTGTCTCCAAGGTGCTTGGCTTTTTCCCCCTCTTTCTCTTTTATTTTTATTTTTTTACTTTTTTTTTTCTGAAGGCAGACTCAAGGGAGGAACTTACATTTCCCACAGTTCTTCAGACTCTGCTGTGTGCACAGTGGGAACTGGCCAAATATTTGTCAAATGAATGAAGAGAGGCAAAACCATCCCAGAGCGTCGACCGTTTATTTAAGTCTTTCTTTTTATTACCTTCTCACTTGAGGATGTGTTCTTTTTCTTTTCTCCCCCCTTAAAATTTACAACAGGAATGAAACTTCATGGCTTTTGAGGGACATTTGAATATCACACAGATTATAGGCCTGGTATCAGAAAGCAAGTTTTTATAAAAATATGTTTTGAGGAGGGGGAGGGGCATGAGGGGACAGTGACTGACTCACTTTCTCTTTCTTCTCCTTGTCTCTTATTAACAAAAAAGGTTGAAAAGGGTTTAAAGTGCCAGAGAAGACAATTTAATAAGCATTTGTTAAGTGTCTCCCATGGGCTGGGTCTGCTGGACACTTGGGAAACAGAGATGATTGAGATGCGGGCTGTGCCTTCAGGAAGCTCATAGTCTAGAGAGGAAGACAGGCTAGTGAGCACGTAAATGCAGTTCAGTACCATAGGTGTTCTGGTTGATGGGGAGGGTGCAGACTCCAGAACAAAGCAGAAAATGGACCAGTCATTGCAAATCCAAGTTGTTCAATTGGCAGGCGCATCATAGTCACATGGGAAAATCGATGATGAACAGCAGTGTTTGTTGAATATCCACTCAACTGTGTGATCAAGGACTGTTTAAATGTAATTTTAAAATTTATAATCACCATTTTACAGAATGCACATTATTTTCAAACATATATATATAAAAGCTTTACGAAAATAGAACATTCTTTGGTGTACAGTAAAGGGTTTATATATATAAAATCTGTAGAGGAAAGGCTGAAGGACTCAGGAAATGGCGTTGTGTCAGTTTGCTATCCAAAGAGACAGAGATTCCTTCTACTTATAGATGGAGCAAAGTCTTCAGTGTGAATAAACAAAATACTAAAATCATTAAAAGAAAATAAAAATGTTATTTTGTCCTTAAACGAGAAAGCCTTTATTAGGACACAAAAAGGCAGAAACTATCAAAAGAAAGCACCGACATATTTGACTTCATACAAACTTAGTAACATTTTTACGTAACAACAACTGCTTACTTGGAAGTTAAGTGATAAGCAACAAAGGAGATAGCAGATTGCCGTTTAGAATTTGTCAGGACTGCTATTATCTATAAGAAAAAGATAAAACCACCAGTATAAAGTTATGCAAGTCATATTTAAAAACACTCCTCTGAAAAAAAAAGTTAAAAGATCAAATAATAAAAATGAGATGATACTCAATCCCACCAGATGTCAGAGACATGAAGATAAAAACAACATTAAGATACTCATCAGATTAATTCTTGGAGAAGTCGTAGAGCTACTGATACATTTAAGTGACACTGATGGGAGTATAAATTGGTATAACCATCTGGGGGACAATGAATAGAAACTCATTAACTTAAAATTGCACATACATTGTTAACCAGAAGTTCCATGTTTTGACAAGAGGAACTCATATGGGTTCAGAAGGTGACATTTTCAAGGTTGTATTATTTGTAAATAATGGAAAGTTGGAAACAACCTAAATGTGCATCCATAGCGTAATTGGAGTATGCTCATATAGTGGAATGAATAGTAATGAATTTCAACTGTAAATCAACATGGATACACCTTAAAATTAGGTTATTGATTGAAAAATAACTTGCTGAATAACACATATTCTTTGATGCTGTATCTGGAAAAATATATAAAATAATACCTTGTAGTTCTCGTAAAAAAAAACTTTTCATTTGGTCTAAAGACTTATAAAAAAATTGCAAGGGGTTTCCAAATAGCCCTCCCCAACCCTCCTCCGCTGTCAATATCTCAGACAGCCCAGTACAATGATCAGAACAGAAATTAGCGTTGGTACAGTATTATTATCCAAATGAAATACTCCTTTTGATCTTCATCAGTTTTTTTCGCCCATATCCTTTTTTTGTTCCAGGACCCCAGTCGGGATCCTCCGTTGTATGTAGTTGTCATCTGGCCCCTGAAGTCTGCAGCTTTTCCTCTGTCTTTCCTTGTCCTTCATGACCTTGATGTCCCCAATGAGTAATTGCTTGATTATTTTGCTGAATGTCCTGCAGTTTGGCCTGTCTGATGTCTTCTCACATTTGGACTGACATCATTCCTCCCAGGCAGAAACTCCATAGAAATGGTGCTGCTTCAGTGCACCTCATGGGGCTGGTGGTGTCGATAAGGATTTTATTACTCATCTTGTTGGCTTATCACCTGGTCAAGGTGGTCTCAGGAATTTTTCATTATAAAATTACTTCTCTCCTTTTTAATCTTTTATCCTCCTTCACATGCCAGTAACATACTGGAATAGTAAACAACATAAAACAAGAACAATTATATGAATCAGTTTCCTAATATATTGCCTAAAGAGCCTCTTAAGGAGACTTTCCCAGTGAATAATAAGCTGTGGTGCTGAGTGGCATCACACCATCAAAATGAATTTTAGTGCCCACTATTTCTGTACGTGATCACAGATTTTTCACAACATTTTGTTGTACATTGCACAAAGAAAGGAAAAGCTGAGAAGTCTTTAGAAGCTTTTCTTCTTTCTAATTCCCATTGTCTACTGCACAGTGGTTTAAAACAGGTCCCATGGTGGCACTGTGTATGTTCTAACCATCAAGAAATGAATTTGAGTTCTTTTAAAACAATGCATATTTTGTGGTGAATCTCTCCTAGGGATTTTAAAGTGCAATCTACCGATAAGATTCATTAAATACTATATATAGCCAGATATCCTCTTTCTAATCCACTTACAGTAGCAATACTACAAGTGGCACTTAACTGTGTAAAGGAGATCTGTTCCTGAAAAATGGATGGTCAGGTGAATTATTGTAAATATGAATTACATTTCCCCTTTTTAAAAATTTTATAAAAACAAAAATGTTTTCTTGGAAAAAAATATTTGCCCAAGGACTTACTATAAATTATGTGTAGAAGTGCAGTAGATATATAAATAATACGATACAAAGAGGTAAACAATTTAAAGAGGTAAAATAATAGCACTAAAAAATGTCCCTAAATACTCAGGCTGTGCTTGAAATTTTATTACCAAGACTTGCAGAAGGGGGAGAGCTTCCTGTCTAACCTCTAGCTCTGCTTTTTAAAAATTATTATTATTATTATTTTAAAAAATATTGTTATTGAAATATAGTCAGTTTACAATGTGTCAATTTCTGGTGTACAGCACAATACTTCAGTCATATAGGAACATACATATATTCATGCTTTTTAATATTATTAGTTATTCTTTTTTATATATCAAGTTTTAATTTTTTAGATTTTTTTTTAAGATCTAGACAGTTTTTGTTAAATCTGACCTCAGGACCACTGACCAGGGCAACTGATTTTGGTGAGGAGGTTTTCCATTTTGTTTTAATCATTTCCTTGCAGTGTTTCAAGGTTTGTTGTAGGCAGGAAAACGTCTCCTTGAGAAGACTTAACTTCAGAGCCTGCTGGTGAAGGGACAAGCCACAGTGCACTCTATATATACATCTTGATCTCCAGGGCTGGAATCTGTTTAACGCCACTCCCCATCATCTCCCCTAGGTCTCTACCCGCCAAGAGCCAAGCTGGTGATACAAAGGCATCTGTCATCACTGACAGATAATGAGCAAGCTGACATCTTTGAACGAGTTCAGGTAACATTGTTTGTAGTCCTCACAAACAAGATCTAAGGAATGAGAAGTGGCTCCTGTTTTTGTGAGTTTCCTTTTTCATTTCTCTCTCTGCAGTTAAAGATATGTATCCTGTTGTACTATTTGATAGGAACTTGAATGCCACTGTGACTTGTGCTAAATGCCTAGCTTTATTTACGTGTGTCTACCAGACAGATAAAACTGTGAATAAAATAAAGCAGTAGAAGCTGTCTTGCCATGATGTGTTCTTGGTTTATCTGTTCAACAGAAAATGAAGCCAATCAATGACCAGGAGGAAAATGAACTTGTGATTTTGCATCTGAGGCAGCTGTGTGAAGCCAAGCAGAGGACACACATTCACATCGGGGAAGGCCCATCGGTGAGATGTTTTCTCCTTGATCTACTTTAAAAATATATATATATATTCAGGGAAAATATCACAGAAGGTGTGAAAGGAGTTTCTTTCCTTCGTGTTCTCACTGTTAGGGCTAAGCCCTCATTGTCTTTTTTTTTCCTCTCCAGCATTTTAGAAGTCTTAAAGGAAATTTTAGCAAGTGTTTGCGCATTGTGATAAAGTAATGATGGTTTTAAAATGTACGAACATATGTGGGTTTTGGTATAAAAACAGTAATATCAAATGTTTATGATTTAGCATGAGCATACATTTTTAGTTATATTCATTATTTTATTTCAGTTTTTATGAACATCTTATTTCACTAAAAGCTTACACAGCCTCAGATAGTAAAGAGCAAACATGCAAAGAAGCAGTAATGTCATGGAAACGGCTACCCTGTCTGCCAACTAAGGGATGATATTCTTGTACATGTGATTTAGAATGTGTTCCCAGCCGCATGCAGCTAGAGCAAGACCGTGGCAACAACATATAAGGAGATCACGACCTATTTACTTCTTAATTACACTAGTTCAGGTTCTGTCTTTGTTTCACTCTATTCAGGACAAATCACATTTCATGCAATTAGTGATTCCTTAATTATTTGTTTCACAAGCATCTCTAGAGGAACTCCTATGAGGCAAGCTATGTGATAATGGTGACAAAAGAGACATGTGTGGTGCAGTCCCCAGAGAAGAGCTGAAATAACCCAAAAGGGAATGCAGACATAAATAGATACATATAATAGAGGCAACAGGATGGCTTTTTAAAAGAATGTGCTATGAACACAGAAGTAGCTCCGTGTTTGCTTTGGAGCTGGATTGGAAAGTAAGGTAGAGGGAAGAATGAAAGAATTCAAGAGGAAGAGATTTGGCGGGGGTGGGGCTGGAGTTTTAGGGGAGATAAAGTTTGCTAATCAGAACAGTTGAGGAAGTATGTTTTAAGACAGGAACCTTGAGCGCAGAGTTAAACTTTGTGATTGTGAGTGAAAAAATAGTCCATGCAGGCCCTCCAAGGACATAGTGGTTTTTTAGGGTTCACTTAGGAATTGATGGGGAAATAAGGCTGGAAGGCTGGGCAGTGGTGAGATGATGAAGATACTTAAGGGCTAGGCCTGACTTTGTCATTGAAGGATTTCAAGTAAGAGTGTGAGAGAATCAGATTTGTACTTTAAGGAGAGAATTCAGTAGTGGGGAGGGTATAGTTCAGTGGTAGAGTGTGTGCTTAGCATGCATGAAGTCCTGGATTCAGTCCCCACAACCTCCCTTAAAATAAGTAAATGAATAAACATAATTACCTCCCCCTGACAAAGAAAACAAAACAAAACAACAACAACAAAAAAACAAAAAAGAAAAGAAAGCATATATATATAATAACAATTTTTTAAAAAAGAGAATTCTGCTGTCACAGTGATGGTCAGTTTGTGGGTCAGTTTGGTGGGTGAGAGGGTTGACAGTGTCTAGGACGTAAGTCACAATCTTGAATTAAGAGAATTTTGGAATAGAAAATTTGAAAAGTGATTCATTTATCAAGTGTATACTATGTACTAGGCATGGTGATGAATGATAACAGTGCTTTTCTGCCATCTAACTGTTTAGAAGGAGAAACCAACATGTAATCAAATAAATTAAAATATGGAAATATGATGTGATTGGTAGAATGATATAAATATGTACCAGACAGAGATAGCATTGGTACATAAATAGATTCAATGATTCTGCCCTGAAAAATTTATTTTGCTCAGAGAGAGGCTGAACTGGAGCCCTGGAGATGTGAGCAAGGGACTGAGTCAGGAGCCATTTGGGAGGCATGATGCTTAGGACTCAGTGACTGACAGGATAGGTACGTAAAGGAAGGTAGAGGGACTTGCTGGGAGAGACTTCAAGGTTTCAGACTTGGGGAAACAGGATGAAATAGCTAGGAAATACAGAAAGAAGGCAAAAGTGGGACATGGGTTGGAAATAAGAAATGAGTTCAGTTTTCGAAGTGTGTGTGAGATTTAATTAGAAAAATGAATTTGGTGCTCATAGAAAAATTTGACCTGACCTCATAAATATGGAAGACAATGAGCTTTGGCACAGATTTGAAGTCAGAGGGGGATATTCTGAGGAATACCTACAATTCAGGCAATGAGTGAATTAAAACAGAGCCAGTGATAAAGTCAGAAAGGGAATTATGAGGTAGAAAGACTTCTTATGGTGGATGACCAAGTTAGGAGAAAAGTTCAAAGAAGATCAACAATGTTCAGTGACATCGGAAGGTCCAGAAACATAAAGACTAAGATCTGTCAGTGGGTTTGCTTGTATCAGTCATTGATGGTGGTAGCAATGTTGACCAGAAGGCCAAAGGCGGTACGTGAGTAGTGATATGCATTTTCTACATTATGGCGGTCACTCAAGATCACAGAGGAGGAGATTTTAACAAATTGTGTTTGCTTTCCTGCCAGTATACTTAAGTTCCTCCCTGTCCCTCTCTTCTCCCTTCCCTTTCTCTTTTCCTTTCTTCCTTCTAATTATTCACCTGGTATTTACTGAGCAGCTGTGTCAACTGCTAAGTGCCAGTGCAGTTTCTCTCTTTTAGTCACATCATTCAGCCTGAAGCCTTAGAATAATGAGCCACTCCAGTCCTTATACACACCCCGAACTCAGGCCAGCTTACATCCCTACCCATTCTTTTGTTTCCTTTTTGATGGGCGTCATAACTCCTTAGATGATCCCATGGGGCCAGCTCAAGGACAGACCTTTATTGCCTCCTATGTAGACTGTCCCAGAGCCTCCAGTCTGGCCTTCCAGTCTCTGATTTCCCAGTCCTTCAGGTGGTTTTTGAACATTCCTTTCAGATAAATCTTCTCCAAATATGAATTTCACAGTAATGCCCCTCTGCTTGTCCATTCTGATCAGTGATTCTTACTAATTACCCAGCACTTAAGACCATTCAAGGTTTCATCTCCAGCTTCACTTTCCCAGGTTACCTTCTACTACTTCCCTCTATTTTAGTTAAATGCCTGCACTGACACCCTCTCCTGTGAGCATTCCAGTCTTTATAATTTTCCTCAATGTTGGGAAAGTCTTCACCCCCTTTCTTCTGCCTGAATCCTGTATATCCTTTTCTTCCTGACCGTAGAGAACCACAAAAACATGGTTCCATCTTTGATACTTAATGTGCTGCTTTGCTTCACTGCTACATGTGAATATGTTCCCTCCCCAGGCAAAAGGTAAGGTCTCTTCTGGAAGTTTTCTGGAACTAAGAACCATGTCATATACACAGTGGCTTTTTATCTCTATACAGGATAAAATATTTAGAGAACATAATCCAGTACACACATTGTAGGGTCTCATACAATTTAGTACTCTCAGGGAATACTTGTTGATTGAAAAGATAAATGAACCACTCACAAGTGAAACTGGAATTGTAACAAAGGCATTAGCAGAATCCAAAAGCTACTTTATTATTTGAAACCTATTTCTTGTGTTTTTCTTGGTAATTTGGGTAAAATATGCAACTTGGAAAGGGCTAGTTATAATTGTTAATCAAAATAACAGCAGTGAAAATTGACATCTCAAGTTTAATTTTTGTTAAATGCAGCAGGAATGTATTAGCAGAAAGGAAAGGCTCTTCTCTGTCTTTTTTATTACTTATAATATTAAAAATTAAACTCTTTTCCTTATAATCAGTGTGTTCACAATGTGGAACTTAAATTATTGCTTCTTAATAGTGCTATAGAAGAGTTCTTGTGCTTTTTAATGGCTTAGTCATAAGCCTGTCTTTAAAGCCTCATTTAACCTTGAGTATTTCCAAACTAAAATTTATGTTTTTCTTTCTATAGACTATTTCAAATAGTACAATCCCGGAAAATACAACAAGCAGTGGAAGGTTCAAACTTGACATTCTGAAAAATAAAGCTAAGAGATCCTTAACTAGCTCCCTGGAAAATATCTTCTCAAGGGTAAGATTAAACTGAGGCTCTTCAAGGTATTTTTGTCTATGTCTTTTAACTATTTTGCTTCATTCTCAACTGGATTCCAGATTTCCTTTAAAAAATCTACTAAGATGACTAGTTAGTTATAATAAGTTAGTTAACACTTATTTAAAATAATCTCTGAAAATAAGCTTCATCCTCAGATCTAGATTTATTCTGGTGCCTCTGATACCTGAATTTGAGCAGTAAAGATTTAATAGTTGAGATATTCGTATAGAAAAGGGGAAACAATATTGATGCCCAATCCTGTAAGAACGTTTTATCATTTGCCCCATAAAGTTACAAAGAAGCCCTTCTTTTGCTTGTTCTTAGGAGCTGATAGGGAGTGCTGAAAATAGTAAGTATACGTTAACAGAAATGTGTATATACCATTGAGTGAATTTATGCATTCTGTTTAAAAGTAAGCAAACTCTTCATTTTCTTCTTCCTGTCCAGTTCACTTCTAAAGCTGTTGTTAGACAAGACACAATAAGGTAGATATCTTGGGTCTGTAAGGCAAGGGAGCCATGGTAGCTTAGTGCAGGGAGACATCCCATATGGGTGCTGCGAGTGTGGTTGGCCCAGTGCAGTGTGTAGAAACCAGAGTGCAGTAAGCAGGGTGTCAGCCTCTGGGGGCAGCCTGGTTTCTGGAAGTGGAGTGTGAGTGAGTGAAAAGGGCATCCTGCAGAGGGATGGGCCTGGTGCAGGGTGTCAGAGTCAGGGTAGAGGGGAGAAAGCATTCAGGGTGCCCAGTACAAGGAGTTCGAGTCTGAGCAGGGTGAGGATGGCACCCATGGGTGGAGGTGTTGGAGTCTGAGTGGGGTGAGGAGAGTGGAAGGTGGCAATCCTGGAGATGGGTTACACACAGGGGAGTGATTGAATATGTAAATGTTTTAGGATAGTGGGATTTTGGGAGAAGGAAATTTCAAATATGGAAAGAGAGGAAATTAGAATGCATTCTGTGTTGTTGGATTCAGCTCAGAGATAGCAGCATGGAATCTTGGTTTTATATATGTATTTTTTTTCAAGCAATAGAATTAGGTATATAATGTTACACATACATGTATATATATGTATTGATATACTTTTGTGTGTGTAAATACATACATATGTTCCCTGACTGGGTCCACTGATAGGAACTGGGATAGCTTTTCTTTGTGTACCAAATAATAAACTAAGCCTGGTTGGATGACCCATATTTTGTGACTAGCACTCAGATTTTGGGTTTCTACATACATTCTCCAAGAAGGAACCAGGATTCTTGGAGAAATGGCTAGTTTTAGGACTAGAGGGAAAGTACAAGTTAAGTCCAGAGCATCTTGGTGTTCTAAATAGGAAGTGCTCAAAGAGAGATGGCAACATGTCATAAGGCCATAAAAACCTTGAAGGGCTCCCACAGGTGCCATCTGAAACAAGATGAACATCAAAATAAATGACAGCAATAGATTGTAACCTGTTGTGTAAAGTAGGAAACTATGAGTCTATTTGGGTATGAAAAATAAATTAATATATTGAAAATTTGATCATGGAATTTGACTGGATATAATTAATACTTATTAATTACAAAGTCAAATGTAGTAGTGCATTGGGAAGCAGTAACTTCTGATGTCTGGTGTTCTTATTTTTATTTCTGTGCTAGAAGAAATTATTATAGTATAGTTGGTTGACAGTGTTGTGTTAGTTCCTGGTGTACAGTGAGTCAGTTGTACAAATATATTTATTCCTTTTCATCTTTTTCATTATAGGTTATTACAAGATACTGAGTATGGTTTCTTGTGCTGTACAGTAGGACAGTATATCTATTTTATATAAAGTAGTAACTCAAAATACTTTTATGGGTATTTCTGTTAGTGATTGAGATTCTTCTAATTCTAACAAATGCCTTACAGCAGGCATGGTCATATGACAGTGCTATTATTTTCTTAAAAATAGAATCTAGGAAAAGAGCATTTAGAAGATCTGCCTGAAGTGTGTGTGTGCTTTTTTTTTTAATTGAAGTGCAGTCAATTACAATGTGTCAGTTTCTGGTGTACAGCACAATGTCCCAGTCATGCATATACATACATATATTTGTTTTAATATTCTCAGAAGTGTGTTGATGCAACTTTTCATAAAAATTCCCTGCCTCTTTTTCTTCAAAATTTATAGCTTAGTTATGTTCATTCTTTCTCCCTTATTCCCTCTCTCCCTCCTTTTCTCTACTATCTCATTGTGTTTAATGAGAATTTGAGTAGAGGGATTATTTAAGTAGGTGGTCAGGGGATCTGAATTCAAGACCTGGCCCTAGCAGGTTTTATACTTAGGATCTTGGACAAATTATTTGCCTTTTTTAAGCCATAATTTACCCCTTTGTGAAACGGGCATCCTCATACCTGCTTATATCACATTACTGCGCAGATGAAATATCTGGAGGTTAGGAAGCTTTCACACTGTAGATAGGAGGTGGTACGTACGGCGATATGAGCCGTAAGCTCTGAAAGCTCTGTCATTTACAAAAGAACACGGGGGTATCCAGAGTCGTTCGCTCTTTATCCCCTCTTAGTACCTTGGCATCGTGCAGTGCTTGCACGGCTTTGAAGTACTGCTCACATTAGCCTTGAATGGCTGTGATGACTTTTCAGCAAGGCTGCAGCCAATCTATTTTGGTCAAGGTGGGTACTGTAGCTTTTGTGTCCCAGGGTGCTGCCAAGGGTCATAAATTATGTGACCTAACCAGGTCTTGCTTGCGTCATATGCAGCAGAATGGACTTGTCGGGAAGGTTGGCAGCTATCCATGTTGTATCAAAGGTTACATAGGAAAGGGGTTTTGTGTCCTTCTAAAACTTGCCAGGTTTTTTTTTTTTTTTTTTTCTGAGTGATAGAGTAGAAAGTTGACACTCCAGCCATAGAGTTTGGCTCATAATTGCTATTTTTAAATGTCAAAATATTTTATTTAACTAACTATAGTTGTTTATGTAATAGGATACATCTCTAAAATGCTTTAAAGCTCAGCTCAATAACAATTAAAAAGTGGGTCCAAGGGAAAAGGCTCAACACATGCGTTACCAAATCATAATATAGCAAAAAATATAGAAAAAACTCTGTTCAAAGACGGGAAGAAAGAGTTTTGTATTCTGCTTGGTTGTTGTTTTTCTTAAAGTTTTCCAAAAGAGAAATATTTACTAATATATTTATTAATATATTTATACATTTCTAAAAGAGAATGATTTACTAATATATTTATTAATATATGTATATATTTCTAAAAGAGAAATATTTACTAATACAAAGGATGAATCATTGGGAAACAGCCCTCATTTCACATATTTTTCAGGATAATATCCATTGTCCTCACTTGTTGAAATGTGTGAATTAATGACTGTGGTAGAGTATAATTTTAAAGTAAGTTTGTCTTTCTTTGTGTGTAAGAAACACTCATGGATAAAATACGCCTATGAGTAAAATGTGTGATTTATGTTGCTTTTCTAACGATGGAAATGGTTTGATACCCATCCAGCTACTTTCTCTATTGCGACCAAATAACCTGTTTGAGATAACCAGTCAGGGTGGTTTGTCAATAGCAGTTAAAAAATAGCAGGAAGCAACGTGGCCTGTTTTTCTTGTCCACACACACTCATCCAATAATTTATCAGCCATGTGTATGGTTTATTGTTGGAAGTAGGTCATGTTTTAGTGTAGAGCTGAAGATCTTGAAAGAGCCTTCATCAAGTTCTAGGGCATTTGCAAAATAACACTTAACCATCGTAGGCTAATTGGCTTTATTTGTAATTCCACTTTTCAGAGAGCTCTATCTTCAGGAAAGAGTACTGAGTAAGAGCTCAAGAGCTTCAGTTGAAAGTTGATGCTCCCTGAATTCAAATGGCTGCTCTGCCCTTAAACTGTATAAACGTTGGCAACCTCATCTATCAGAGCTTCAGTCTCCTTCTCTGTAAAGTTGAGCTAAATAACGACCGCTACTTCATTAGCGTTGTTGTGGGGATTAAATGAGGTTATGCACCGTAAAATACTCAACGTAGTCTCTGTCGGTGACAAGCATTCAGGAATGTTAGATGCAGCTATTCATTTTATTATTGATATAGTTGTTATTTAGGGAGCAACCAAAGATAGAAAACTGTAATTGATACACATAGATAAGAATAAATATTGCTTCTGTGTAATGAGATAGGATGGCATAAATATAACAGAGCCAAATGAGGACAGGAAAGAACTCTTAACACTTTCTGATAGTGGACATAAGAAGAAAGGCTAGGAAACTAGAGTTGAAAAAAATCTTCCAGAAAGTAAAGCAAAATGACAAAGAAATGGAAAATAGGAGAATGAGGTAAAAAGTTAAAGGATCCGTCTGGAGATCCAAAAGCCAAATGGTAGGAGTTCTAGAAAGAAAATGCATGCAGAAATTTTCAAAGAAATCGTTTACAAAGTTTCTCAGAGCTGATGGACAGGTTTCAAGACTTAATGGGCTCAATAGGAGAACTGAGGAAAGCCGTGCCAAGGCACTTGGTTGTGAAATTTCAGAGCACCCAAGGGTACACTTAGATTCTGCCCCAGAGAGAAACAGCAGGTCACACGTACAGTTCAAGGATCACAGTGACACTAGACTTCTGAACCAGAAGACACTTGAGCAATACTAACGTATTCTGAAGGAAAGTTTCCAGCCAGAATTGTATATTCAGCCAAACTATTAATGAAATATAAGCGATGAAACAATTACATTGACAGAAATGTAAATTAAAAAAAAAAAAACCTTACTTCCCAGTCTTCCTTTCTCAGAAAGCACCTGGAGCATATGTTACACCAAAATGAGGAAGAACACTAAAAAAGAGGAAGACATGACCTCAAGGAAACAGAAATTCCAATATAAAATAGCATCAAAGAAAATTTATTGGTTGATAGTGAGGGAAAATACTGGAAACATCTGTTTAGCAAGCCTAAATTGCTACCAGTCCAGACTGGGACAGGAGGAGAGAGGTCTGCCAAATGGGCAGCTCAGAGCAAAAAGAAAGAAATGTAATTGATGGATTATGTGATGTTTGATCATATTGAAATTTATTGGCAATAAATTGGTGATAAATAAGTAAATTAGTTGTAACAAATTAGTGATTGCTGGGACAGCTGTTAACTTCATGAAAAACAAACTGTACCAGATATGAGTTGTATTAATTGTAAAATGTAGCTCAGGTGCAAACAGCATTTATAAGGTCATAAAAATCTAAGCATAAAATATTGATTTAACTGAAACTTGTGATATAACTGTGCTGAGAAAAGAGGGAGGAGAGAAGAGTGTATGGGGGTAGGTAATGAAGTAAGAATCCTAAAGTGTCGTCATCCAGAGTAAAGTCAATAGATAATGCCTAAAATGGAAAGATTAAGGAATAGTAATGCAAGCTGAGTAGCAGAAGCATTGACATAAATAGTTTCAAGTGTTTGCTTTTGGGGAATGGGATTCCATGTGTAAGAGAGGGGGCTGGTGAGTACTACTTATCATTATAAGCTTGGTAGCACAATTTGACTTCTGAAACTTTGTGTAGGTATTACTTTGACTAAAAATGAAGTTGATTAAAAAAAAAAGAAGATGAAACTTAACCTCTTACCCCCTTTGCCAAAATTAAACCCAAGGATGTTTGAGGAGACACTTTAAAACTGTACAGGGCTACACAAATACTGTATGTTTTTCATTGTGTAGTGTCACTGTCACACTGACATGACTTGTATTTCTAGTTATTCTTTTTAGAACTCTCCCATGTCTTTAAGAGCTGTGTAGAACGTCTCAGTCTGTATTTAGTCTCTTAAGACCTTCTAAGTGATGTGGTCCCCAACTTGCCTTTCCATATGCTTTCCTTCAACACTTGGCTTCAGTTTCTTCCTATAGTGAAGGAAACTGATTGAGATGATCTCCTTGGTTTCTTTCTTAGATCATCTGTGGAATCCATGTTGAAGGACTGTGTGAAAAGAAAACTAAGAACCAATTCCTAATATTGAAGCAGACTGATATCTAGTCTTCTGGAGAAGAGTGCTTTATTGAAGTAATTTTACATTATGGAATAATGAATGCAGCTAAATCCATACATTCTAGGATATAGTTTTCTTTTTTTAACCTGCATTTCTTATGATCCTATCATATAAATTATGGTCTAGGTTGTGATCTTGGCTGTAGGGAGGTTGTGTCCATTAAACCATTTTCATTATAACTGCTGTGCTTCACTGTGCTGTCCCCTTTCACGTTTGTGTTTATCTGTAGGCGACATCAAGTTCGTGGGGCTCTCACTGATCTTTACGGGTGAATAATGTTTAACCTTGAAATCTAAATCACTTCAAAAAACTTGGTCTGAATATCTGGTTACCAAACGGCTGGTTTAGAAATAACGGAGTAGAGTGTGAATAGTTCTGTTTGCTGTGCTGGCATGTTAATGCTGTCAATAAATTTGAAATTTGAATGAACCCAAAAGGGTGGATTTAATGCTAACCTAAAGAGGCAACTGCATTTTATAGTGTGAAAGTAAAACTTCAAGCTGGATGAATGATTTAATTTTATTTTCTTCCCTCAGGGAGCGAACAGAATGAGAGGTCGGCTTGGAAGTGTGGACAGCTTTGAACGGTCTAACAGTCTTGCTTCAGAGAAGGTAACTAAGTACAGCTCCCTTTTTTACTGCTAATTGCAACTTGGCAAAAACCAACACTAAGATGATAATAGGTGTGCTTGGTTATTTTGTTATGAGTCCTTTATGACTTTGAAAAAAATAAATATTTGAGGCTTTATTATTTTAAAGAAAATTCTAGATATTAGCGTGTTGCTCTTCATTGAACTGAAGCTTTCTCTCGGTGGGACAGAACACCTCCCTTGCTGGCTAACTGCTCCATCGGGCCTTTTACTGTTTGGAGAGAGTGTACTTTGGAGGACAGTATTTGAGCAACTGTTGATCCAAAGCCATAGAAAAATGAGCCATGTAATTACTGCACTTGTACAGCAATCTTTTTACCTTTTGTTCTTTCCTCCTCTTACTCCTCCCCCTGCCCGCCACCCCCACCCCCACCATTTTTAACCCTTTTAACTGCAACATTAGTCTCTTCTTTATCTCATAGACAATTCTCAGCAGGCTTGGTTTCCTGTTTCCTGTAACATGTAACCCGAGGCAAATGCAACCTATTTGTTTTTAATGGAAAAATATTCAAATATTTTCCCTAAACTTTCTGTTGGTAGAATTGAGGACTTCGTCCAGTTTTGAGGCCCTCAGCCCTCCCCTGTGTTTATCAAGCTAAACATTTTCTACAGTGAAGCCCGTCCTGGAAAGTATAAACAGCATACTTGTCCAAATTGAAAGATTTATGATGCCTACCCATGCAGTAGGAGAGGCATTCCAGCATAGCTCACTTTTCATTCATTTCCTGTTTTTCATGTCTGTTAAAATTTTTTACCTCAGGGAACACGGAGTTAGATAGAAATATCCACGGTGAAGGCAGACACTTAACAGGCTTTATTTTATTTTCCTGAAGTCTTTGCCATGAGCCTTGGACACTGGAGCGCTGTGATATTGTTTTGACAGTACAGGAAACATGCAAGCGATATGTCACGGAAATCAGGAGATATGTAACTACAGACTCCACCCACCTTTGGTCATGATCTCTTTTCATCTTTCTGGCAACAGTGAGACAAGTACAGTAGCTCTGTAGCATTTTACCGCAGCGGGTTAGGGGAAGGAATACCTTTTCTTATCGTCCCTTTCACTTTCTGGCCTGTCTTTACGGATGCCGTCTTACAGCTGCTTATCAGAAGAAATGGGTTGTGGTGATACTCATTAGCCTTCAGCACGGATTGAGTAAAAATTTTAAAAACCCCAAGACAGTTTGTCATGACTCAGGAAGAAGAGGCACCCTGTCACTTCTGAGCACTGTGTTTGAGCAGGTCTGCCATGGTCCATGTAGGAGAGAAAGGCCCCCCTTCTTGCGTTTCAGGACTACTCACCAGGAGACTCTCCGCCGGGGACCCCACCGGCTTCCCCACTGTCTTCAGCTTGGCACACGTTCCCTGAAGAGGACTCCGACTCCCCGCAGTTTCGAAGACGGGCTCACACATTCAGCCACCCACCTTCAAGCACAAAGAGAAAGCTGAACCTGCAGGATGGGAAGGCTCACGGGGTCCGCTCCCCTCTTCTGAGACAGAGCTCCAGTGAGCAGTGCAGGTGAGTCCAGACCTCTCTCCAGACTGCGGGGCAGACTTCTCCTGTCACTCTGCTCCGACCACTGTGGAGGCAAGGTTTATCATGACTTCATGCTGTAGCCAACCTTTAGTTTTCACAAAGACCATACAAATAAATTGAATGATAAACACCTTCGTTTACTAAGGGAAACAGGAAAGCTTTTTAAGGCCCACCCAAAGAGAAGAGTTAATGCATTTTGGATGGAAACTTTTTTTTTTTCCGGAAAAATGGAGAAAACAAAGTATCAGGCAGTTGTTTTGTCTGAAAAACCTGCCAACAATGCATGTTACTCAATGTGGCCTGGATGATGGTTTTGATGAAACAGTTTAAAAATTTGAAACTAACATAGTAGAACTTCCTGTTAGCCTTCAGTGACACACAAGGATTAAAAAAATCACCTGACTTGCCCTTCTACATGACATACAATTTGGCTCTATTTTACTTCATAATAAATTAAAGCCAAATATGAAAATTGCTAAAAATTTTATCTAAAATAAAGTGATATCTATAAAGAAGAATACATATACCATAATTGACAGGAAGTGTCCATTAGACACTAGCTTATATAGTAGTTTAAAAATAATTTAACAAGTTTATTTGGACTTTGGTAAGAGATAATAAAGGGATAAATTTGGAATTGTAGAAATGATTATCCATCTTCCTGTGTAACACAAATCGGAATTTATATCCTAGAGCTAATTTTGTTTCTCTTCTTTACCTATGAGTTTGGTACAGGAAATAGTCTGCTAGGAATCCTGGTCAGAGGAGGGAAGAAAAAAAAAAAAACAGTACTCTAAGTACAAAGAAGTTTGATTTTTATATTAGTTGTTGCCAGATTTCCCAGCATTTCTTTTAAGGATACAGTTGAATCCTTATTGTTTTTTTGAGTGGTTTGATATTAAAAAATAAGATATTTAGGATATATAAAAAATAAAGTAAATTAATAGAACCAATTATCCTCAATTTTTTTATGAAAAAGGATTAATTACCCATGTATATATCAAGGTTTTTAATGATCATTTATATTTACCCAAGGCATTAAGTTCCTTTTTTTCAAGGAAAAATTATTTTCAAGAACTTAAAACATTAATTATTTTAAACTATAAATGGTGCTTCTATTTTTTTCCTTTGTTTTCCACATTTTGTAATGTATATGCTCAAAGAATTTTTGTCAGTATGAAAAGATGCTATTTATATCATGATAAAAATTTGCTATGAAAAGAATCTTCTGGAAAAAAAAATCTTTGTAGGAGATTTAGGGATTCAGTTAAAACTATGGCTGCACAATTTTACAGGCTGCAGGAAAGAACACGGACATTAACATCTGTTAAGCCAAAGGTATTACGATGACTTCCAACAACCAAGCTTGTTGTTCTTAAATTTTTAGAAGGGTTTATATCTTAAAAGTTATGAACTCTTTGAACTACTGACAATCAATTTTTCCTCCTGGAACTTGTTTCCTGTGATTATTTGTGCTTTCCTACTTTTCCCCCTTGAAGTATCTTTTGCATATAAAAGCAAACACTTTTTGTCCTAGAATTGTTAAGTGCTTTTTAGAGACAAACACACATGCTTAGAAACACTGCATTGATGAAGAATTCCATTTGTGTTAAAAATGAACCAAGTCTTAGTCGTCTAATAGAGAACTGCATGCATATAAATTTTTTTTCCATATAAATTCAGCCCTGATGACATGAATAGCAAGAACCTGTGTATATGCTATTTCATAGTGAGTGAAGATGCTGCCAAAATATAAATTAAGACAAATTTGCTGTATTTTCTGTACTCAGCACTGTTCCTTCAGTTCGGCGCATGCACAAGGAGAGTAATTCTTCCTCCAGTCTTCCAAGTCTTCACACTTCCTTCTCTGTCCCTTCCTTCACTGCCCCCTCTTTCCTGAAAAGCTTTTACCAGAATTCAGGTAGACTGTCCCCACAGTATGAAAATGAAATCAGGTGAGATCAGTGTCCTCTGTTTGCAAAGCAACATTTTCTGCAGTGATATACTGATAATGTTACTAAAAAAAAAAAAGGCTAATTAATTTTAGAGTGACGATAATGCATCCGTATGTTGTGCTTGTTCTTCTGTTTCTAATATATTGGTTTCAGTTCCGATTAATTTGAAGATAACTTTTTAAAACCAGTGTTTCGAAGCTTTTTGATGACACGATTATGTTTTTGGAGTGTATTGTTTGTACTGTTTGTGTGTTTCTTTGCCTTGGGCTCCAGCGTCTTAAGCTTGTTTTGTTTGGAACAAGACCTAGTGCTAACAGGTACTAAGCAAACCTCCTTGATCGTGCCTTTTATTCTTAGCCTCTCTGAACATGTCTTATGGAACCCAAAAGCCACTAATTTAAACAACTGTGGTAAAGTGATGGATATGATATCTTTATTTTTAAGTGTATAGAATATTTCCGAGACATTTCTCTGATTTTTCAATGACTGACTTTTGTGAATCTCAGTATTAAGTCGCATAGTGGGTACAGGAACAAGTTGACAGCAACTCTTTCAGACAGCATGAGGGATCTGTTGACTCTTGTAGACATTCGATTTTGCTTTGTTTTTGTCCCCAGTATTGGAAATGCGTAGCCTCTTAAGTCTTGTTCTTTACTCTTACAGCTCCACAAAATTGAATGTAGTAATTTTTTGAGAATTACCTTTAAAGTTTTTTTTTTTGAGGTCATGAAATCTTACTGATCATGCAAATTCTCAGAGGGATGTTATAGCCTTTGGAAAGTAGTGGATTAAATTGAGAATTCTTCTAAAGGGGTTGTTGGCTTAGAAATTTTTGAGATTCATTCCTATTTTTATGTGTAGCTTGAGCCACTCATTTTTATTGCTGTATAGTATTCCATTAAACTAAAAATTTATTTTATTTTATTTATTTATTTTTTTAATGGAGGAACTGGGGATTGAACCCAGGACCTCATGCATGCTAAGCATGTGCTCTACCACTGAGCTGTTTCTCTCCCACACTAGTATTCCATTTACTACACCACAGTTTATTCACTCTCTTGCTGATGAATATATGGGTTGTTTCTCTTGTTTGATAATTGCCAATTCTTATAGTCAAGGAAAATAATACATGCTATCAACTAGCCTGTGTGCCACTAAAATCTTTTTGGATATTCTTTTGGCCTCTTTTCTTGTAGACTTAGGAAATCCAAAAAGTTAACATATAAATCTAGGTGTAACCTGCAATAACCAGCTAAGTTAGAATAACCCTTGAATTATCTTTGAATATCTTTTGTTCATGTGTGTCAATTTTTTTCACCCCAAGAAAGATTAATTAATATTGGATTAATAAAATTTCGAATCTGAACTTTCCTCTGAATTAGTGCAAAGTTATGTTGAAACGTTGAATTTCTGGTGAAGAAAGTTGATGAAGAATTAATTTTCAAAAGTTTTTCAGGGATAACCTTATGGGAGAAGATTTAAAAGAAGTTAGCTGTGAAAATAACATCATGTATTTGAAATATGCAGTGAATTTAGGGAACCAAGAAGGTACACATATAAAACTGTGAGTTTGCCTTAGCCTGTTGTACTATCTATCAATGAGAATTCAACACTTTCAGTGACATCCATGTGCATTTTCTTGCTGGTATGTTAAAGTGAGCATTCCTGTTTCCTTCCAGGAACAGAACCATGCCTGAAGGTGACAATTAGGGACAGCCACTAAGAAGGGCAACGATTAGCTGTGAATAGGTTATCATGTACAAAAGCAGCGACTTTTTAGAAAGATTATTTACAGATTTTAATGGAAGGTTTTAATTCGTCTTCAGTAGTTTCTGCTTAGCTGTATGAGTTATTCTTACACTTAGCTTCTCTTAGCCCTTCATACCTCATTCTAATGGAAGGACATTGAAGTCAGAGGACAAATACTTAGTTCTGCATGGAAAAAAATAGCTTTTTTGTAGTTACCTTATTTGAAATGCTATATTTAAACATATGGAGAACTTCTACATTTGTAGGCTTCTTACCACCATCCTATTTTCTGTGCTTTATAATATTTTCTTGGCTCTGAGAAATTCTAAAAATCAGAGAGCAATTTGTGCTATGTTTGTGTTTACTTTTTCTACACTGTTTTGTAATTTGACAGCATAGAACTAATAGGCCAAAAGGACACAATTTTTTTTTCATTAAAAAATACCCTGATCATAGGCATACAGCTCAGTGGGTTATCACAGAGTGAACACCCTCACATCGCCCCCGCCCAGTCAATAAATGGGATGCTACCAGCACCCCTGCAGCTCCTCTCCTTTTCCCGCCCAGTCTGTACCCTTCATCCTGACCTCAAATAACCATAGTTTAGTTTTGCCTCATTTTGAACTTTCTGCAAATGGAATGATACATCATAAATTCTTTTATATCTGGCTTCTTTCACTGAATCTTAGTCTATGAGATTCATTTCTATTTTTATGTGCTCTTCAGTTCATTCGTTTTTATTGCTGAAGAGTATCCCATTTTATCTATCGCAATCCATTCATTTGCCGGCGAACATGTGGGTGGGTCATTCCTAGTTTTTTGGCTTTGAAAGAGTACTCTCCCTGAATGTTATTGTAGATGTCTTTAGTGGTACCTACCTGTGCATTATTAATGAGTATCTACACAGTAGTAAAATTGTTGGACAAAATTCATTCAGTGGATTTATTTCAATTAGTAAGCCACTTAGGCATAAATTTGCTAGTTACAGTCTTGGATTTTTTTTTTTAATTGGTACTAATTTCAAATTTACAGGAAAGTTACAAAAATATTATGGAGAACTGCTAACCCTTTATCCAGATTCATCTGTTTTTAACATTTACCACATTTGCTTTATCATTCTGTCTGTTTATATTTATATACATGCATACATATGCATATATATTTCTTTATTCTAAGCCATTGTGAGCAGGTTGCAGACACCATGTCTATCTTTATTTTAAATACTTTAGTGTGTGTTTCTTAAGAATGAGGTTATTCAAGAGTATGATTTTAAGCCAGTAATTTCTGAACTGTACATCTCTCCTTATCACTGGTTTCAGAGAAAACATCATATACACACAATTACCATGATATCTGGAACTATTCAGAATAATGAGAGGAGGTCCATAATACTATGAAATATACTTTCTTGTCACTTGAGTACCTTGTATCTTATTAGATGCATACAGTGGATCTCTAAATATTAATAGTCAAGTAAGGTGTAGGGTAGGTTAGTACGTATGCTAATGAATATTATATAATAAGCATGTTAATTTTAAATTTTAAATTCAGATTAGACATCCTTCTCCAAGACCACTATTCTGAATTATTAAAAACATGTATATTATTGTTTGTAAGCAAGCTGAGAAAAGAAACTAAGGTCTTTTTAATATCATGGTTTATTGATTAGTGGGTTCATTTGCACAATATTGACATAGTAAAGGAAAGGGAATGTGCATATGTTTTGTTTTACTTATTTCAAATTAATTCTTAAAAATTTAATGTTATTTCACTGATTAGTAACTAAAATATAATTGTGTATGATAAGAATGTATATTTATATAGCATCCATTTATCAAATATTATATATCCTTCTATAAACAAACATCTTTCTTCCTCCTTATTGCTTCTCAGCTTTTAAGCCATTTAAAAAATTATTTATGTTGAAATTTGTTGGTCAAAAGTAAATTATAGTCATTACTTCTACTTATAAGACTTTTCAATGAGAAAATAAGATTTTTGCTGATGAAGAACTTTGTGGTTCAGTTTTGGTTCTTTAGTTCTCTCATATTTGCTGATAAAAATAGTATAATGACTCATTATGGGACATTATGAAAATTATCTGTGCTTAATTGATGTCTTATGGGAATATCTTTTTATTCTAAATCCTGGTTTGAAACATCTCTCTTTCTCTGTGCTAATGCCTATCCTTGTTTCCCTGTGGTACTAGACAGGACACTGCTTCAGAATCAAGGTGATTAGAGGTCTGAATGTTTTCATAAACAAATTTTATTAATTCCTCCAACTGATTATCACCATTAATTTAGAAGTCAGTTTTGGCTGTCTCCTGAATGCGTGCCATCCTTCCAGTGCTGTGAGGGAGATGTGAAGCCTGGTGTAATTGAAGGTCATGAATGATCATATAAAACATTGATTGCAAACAGAAATCCTGTTTCTACTCTATTCCATGTTGACATTTCCTTAGAACTATGCTGTGGCCTTCAATCAAAGCCTAATGTAAAAATTGAACTAATAGAACTGAATTTGCTAGTTTGAAGATACATATGTATATTTAAGGAGTTTATTTCAAATCCCAAGGAAATGCAGAGATGAGAATTCTTAAAGAAACATACTCATAAAATCAAATCTGGTTTTCGCTGAAAAGGCTTATTGGTCTATTTCTGTTCGTGTTAATTTCTGACACATCGGTTATTTTGAGACACTGCTGAGGCTTTTCAGACCTCCCACTGGGCTGGACACAGGAAAACACCTACTTCCTTATTATGGAAGTCTGACTGCCTCTGTGAGGACATCTCTTCCTCTTGACCCACATGCTTTCTGTGGTAGATATCCAGAAGCACTGCTGAACAACTTAATTGAGAAGGATTATTCTTTGTTCTAGTTTCTGTGCTTTGCTCACATCACAAGCTCAATGGAAAACACACATCTCCATCTTCCTGTTTGGGACCACTGACATTTAGATTTCTTTCTAGTGTGGTAAAACACAGTATTAAAGATTGGGCTAGAAGGAGATGCTCAAAGAGAAAAAATTATTTTGGCAACATTGGTAAGATAAAAATGTGACTTTTCTGAGACTTGAAATTGACCTAGTTTTTTTTTTATGGTTTGCTGTAAGACCATTTCAATAGTATTTCTTATCTGCTTTTAAACACCCAACAGAAACATTAGGCTGTACTGTGTGCCCTTCTGGATTCTACTACAGGCATAGAATTAGGTCTGTGTATTACCGTAGGGGTTATCTGGCCTGTCATTTCCTTATTTTACACATAGGTTAGCTTGAGATTGAGCCCCAGGGAGGTTTAATGTCTTGCTTGGTATCATTTTCATAATCTTAGCTTATAAAAGGATGTGAATAAACAAATGAGCTACCCAGAGAAATTTTAAATTGCAATGTGGAGAACTTAATTAAAAACATTTTTATTTCGGTATGGAATGTAGGGAATAAAATTCTTTGTTCTTCTCATTCTTTTCTTGTTTTACACATTGTTCCACTAATTACTCTCTTTTGACCCAGCTCAGATGCTACAGATTGATTTCCACTAGAATAGTTCATTCTCAATTTTATTGAACTAGTAAAGATTTTCCATAAGATGACAGATGTGTACCAGCTGAAGCCAGGACTTAGATAAACTATTAGAGCCCCTAAAACAGTTATGAGTTAAATTGTCCTATGGGTCCCGTTGGAAAAACCCTCAGGTTTCACCACTGGGTTGGTCCATGCAGCCTTTCTTGAGGCATTTACAAAGAGAAAGCCTTTTCACATTTCTGTTAAATGTTGCTATGACATTAATCAAGTTTTGTTTCTATCTTGAGTTGTAATACATTGAGGTTTAGATATAGATTTAATCAGTGTAGTCGTTTATTTGGACTTTATGATGCTGGTAGTTTTATGTATTTATTTATAAATATTCTTTTTTTTTTTCCTTAATGGAGGCACTGGGGATTGAACCCAGGCCCTCCTGCACCTGCATGCCAAGCAGGAGCTCTACCACTCAGTTATGCCCCCACCCCCCAATGCTGGTCATTTTAGATGGGGGCAAAGGGGTTGGAGGATGGGGATTAGTTTGCTGCCCAGCTGAACAACACCTGGTAAAACTGGTCCTGGCCTCAGAGTTTATCTTTGTGAAAAGCATATCTGTGTGTTGCCCTGGTGGGAAATAAAACATGACTGCATCCTTCTTCAAGTTGAGTCTCTGTGAATGGCCCCTAAAACACCTCATTCTCTACCATATCTGGTGTTATTGTGAATGGAATTAATTGTTACTAAAGCAGGCAAGTATGCATTAAGAATTCTATGTTAATAGAAGAAGGTATAATGTTAATTTAATAGTTGATATGGTGAAGCCTATAATTGCTTGTTCAGGGACGTATTTAGAAGTTATTTTGAAGCTCTGTGGGAGGGTTCATGTCATATCCATGGCTTTTGATCTATGCTGTGTTCAGAAGAACTTGGAAATGCCTCTCAGCTTACACCGTGATACACACAGAATAGGATTTTTTTTATCTTCTTAAAGAGTTCTCATTTGTGTTCATGGTTTCTGGTTCTTGATTAATTGGTGACTGATAATAGAAAGTATATAGAGAATATACCAATACAAAAAGAGATGGTCATTTCCACATTGTGTTTCCTTCCTAGTTATTAATTTTTAATTTAATAAAATTCTTGATAGAGGTAATGCCAGCACAGAATACTTTTCCTCAGTTTGCTTCTGGGGAAGCAGTTTTATAATGCACATATTGATATTCCAGAATACAGAAGAAGGAGAAAAAAAGTTATTTGAAAAAATAAGGGAATGGTTCTTATTTGCTTCATCATTAAAAAAATGTAAAGATAATTAATATACCAGTATATGTTGGTATATATTCCACCACGTTAATGTTTTTGATTTGACCCTCCTGTTTAAAAATGTAAAGTATTTACATTTTGGAATGCAATGACTTCAAAAGCAAAGAAAAGAAAGTGAGGCATTTACGTAAATGAACACCTAATGTAATATTATTCTGAAGTTATTTCTCTACTGAAATAAATGACCTTGCTCCATTAAAAAATGAGAGGAGAATTACTGACCAGAAGATTTAATGTTAATTAGAGACTGATTTTTCTTTCACCAGAAATACAGGGGATGCTGGGAGTCCTGAGAGCTCTATTTTTATGAACCAATAGAGCTTTGTCTGAACGAATGCAGAGTATTTACATTGGCATGGTAAACTGAAGTGCCTAAGTGTCTGGATTCTGGACTGCTTGAGTTTGAATCCTGACTCCTCCACTTACCCATGAGACTGTAGGCAAGTTACTCTTAGTTTCTTTCTACTACAGTTTTCTCATTAAAAATAAGAATAGTAACACTACTTACCCCATAAGTTTGCTGTGAGGTTGAAATAAGTTCATACTTGTAAAATGCTTAAAACAGTGCCTGGCTCATAGTACATCTTCTTGTGTTAGCTTTATTATTTCTATGTTAAATACCCCATGCTGTTTTGTTTTTACTTTTACTCAAAAGGTGGACATTATGCTTGTCTACCTGGTAAGATGAATTAAAGAAGTTAATGTGAAAACTAGGTTTGTGGTAAGAAAAACAAAAATCAAAACAAGACAAAACGTCAAAACAAAAGCTTTTCCCCCTCATCCCAGTGAAGTTTCCAAAGTGAGATGTAAGGATTTTGATGCATGTGGTTTTGATTCTTAAAATTACTGCCTCAGGCTTGTCAGATTGCTGATTAAATGTAAATCAAAAACTGCTCTAAGCTGCACACATGCACTCACTGTGGAAACCCTTATCTGCCTTCTGAATACATGCTTTTCTTACTCGATGGAGAAGGGCAGCTTTTGCCTTATCTCGGCCACCAAACTGCTTTTTCAGGATGTCGTTTTCTAGTACATGATAAAGGGTCAATGGTGTTATGTATGTTCTTCCCTTTAGTATAGTATTATCGTACATTTTGGCAGCTAATTTTTGACTTGTAGCTGGCCATTAAATTCCAGACATATGAGGAAAATTGTGTCATTTAGTTTAATTTATTTAGATTACAGGAGTTAAAGTTTTAGATGTTATGAAAATGTCGAATCTCTAAAAGTGGGCTAATGTAAGGGTACATTACACGCCAATTTTATAACCTATTCCCCCAGAAACTGTGTATTTTACAGGTAATAATGAAAATATGAGTCCTTCTAAGTTTCATTTTTAGTACTGTCTAAACATTTGATGTGTCATTAATAAGGAATTGGAAAAGCTATTTTAATTCCAGCACTAAAATATAAAAGTTTCAGAACCCTTTGGTTTGGTTTATTCTAGTTTTGTTGTTAGAGCTACTGAAAAAGTCAAGAGAAACTACTATTTATTGAGCACTTAACTGGTAAGACATTGAAATAGTTACTTTTAAGTAAGTATTTCATTTAGCTTTCTAGGCTTAAGTTGTTAGATGCCCTTATGTAAGTGTGTTACTAATATGGAAAAAAGATGCCTTATGTTGTTTTTTACCAGTATTGTCATTGTCAGCATCTTCCTGTGCCATCAACCCCTTCGTCTGTGCTTTTGGGAAATGGAGCTATTAGAACTTTTTGCCAGAAAAACTCAAAAAGTCCTGACTACCAAGAAAGGGTTTTAAGAAGGTAGATCTTTTATTTACTCCTGATATGTTAGCCTGGCCAATATTTTTTGTCCATTTTATTTAACCTTCTGAGTTAATGTTTTTACAATATTAATTTATTCCGTGGATATTTGTTAAGTGCTTACTATTATTTGCCAGTTACTACACTAGGAGCTAGAAATACACCCAGGAGCTGGGCATTTAGCCCGTAACTGCCAGTGAGATAGTGTCACACACGAGGATGCAAGATACTTTGAGAGTGTTTATTTCAATGTAACTATTATATGTAGAACATTTGGATCATAGTTTCTGAAAGGGAAATACTAGAGTTAATGCTTTCCAAAGTATAAGTAAAGGGGGACATATTCATTCATTACTGCAGAGAGTTTTGAACTGTGGACACATATGAGGGTCATCACTTTATCCAAGATACGTTAACGAAGTGGATTTGACTATCTCAGGATGTGTGTATCAGCTACTTTCTAAAGTATCCTAATACAGCATGACATTTGCTGTCTTTGGTGCAGCTCAAAGGTATGTCTTTTTCTTAACCTTAATGTAGCTAATCTAGAAGGACTAGTTCCAGAAAGATAGATCAAGATGAGAAATAACCGAGTTACCTGATAACTGTGGGTAAGATACACAAAGTGAATAAAAACATGGCAGACGAGGGCTGAATTGCTCTTCTGACTTGTGATGGCCTCGGCACTAGTAAGTTCCTCTGAGTATCTGCGCGGGGTTGTGGCTTTTCTAGCTGAGTTTCATTTCTGCCCTAACTACCAACACTTCTTGACAACATCAGAAGTGCCGCACCTTCACTTGTCAGTATCATCACCACGTGTAAATATTGTCATCGTCATCTCAGAAAAGCTCAGAGACTTTAAAGCTTAACAGAGTAGAATAGTCCCACCATGAGCAGTCACAGTTATTGCATGCTATTTTGGTTGCTAACAGAATTGGTTTCCAAAGTGAGTTTAAGTCACAGTGATCTTTTACTGCAGAAAGCTGCAGCATGCTTTAGAGTGCTTTTTCCTAGAAGGTGAAATTTTTACAGCAGACTGGCATTTCTGCATGGTTGTTTCACAAGCACTAATGTAGAAAGATGTGACATTCCCAACCCCCCCACGCCAAGGAAAAAGTTAAGGAAGGTGATTTTGGGGTCAAATCATATAAGTTAGGGAATTTACTGTATATATTTTCTCTTTGGAGAGTCACAGTGCATGCCAGCATATTACACTCTCTAAGAAGTCCTGCCATAAAGACATCTGTTTAATATTTTTAAATGTAACGTATCCAATCTTACTCGGCCACACTTTTTTCCTTAATTTATCACCCAGTAATAATCCCAAGGTTGACTGTTCTGCTTTTGTTCAGATTACTTTCTGCCATGACCCAGCTACTGGTAGCTAACAATTTGCAGACAGATTGTAACAGTTATAGGCAACTAGATGCTGTCTTGTCAGCCCATCCTATAAAAGCTGTAAGAAAAGCTCTTAATGAGCCTTTTATGAAATATTTACATGGTTTAGAATATAGTGCCGATTTTAGGTTTTCTTTAAGCAAAGCATGAGTTAGTTCATTAGTTAAGCAACCTTTGCTTCTCTGTAGAAGTACTTGTATTGCTCAGGTTAGAACTTGGAATGATTGGCTACTATGGAATGAGTAGAAACAGGTGAGCTTCTGATGACTGGGCTGCATCTGTGCCATGATGTGGTGTCCTGGGTAACCAGTGTGCCCCTGATGCATCGCTCCATGTTGCCTGTAGCTTGTGCTTGCCTGTGGTGGAACTTGTGAATGGCTTGTGCTACCATTTTGTTGTGAAGGACCATGTTGCGCAGTTCCCCTTACAAGTCATCTATTTATTTGCTTTCTACAGTGATGGAGAGGGGAGAAAAAGGACCTCGTCTACCTGCAGCAATGAGTCCCTAAACGTTGGAGGAACCCCTGTGACTCCTCGCCGAATTTCCTGGCGACAGCGCATCTTCCTCAGGGTTGCCTCTCCCATGAACAAATCTCCCTCAGCAATGCAGCAGCAAGGTCCGTGTGGTACTCACTAAACAATTGCCCCTTCCTAGTGTCATAAATTAGAGAATGGAGGGCGATGCTTTGTGTACAGAGATTTAAGTGATTACAGTAGAGAAATAACTTCCCTTTTTATATTCGATATAGTGGTTCACATCTTAGATATCATTAGAACATATTAGACATTCCACATATTAGACATTCAGGACATTATATAAATGCTTGTTGAATGAATGAATGAATGAGTGAGTGAGTTTCCAAAACCTGTTTTGGGGCCTATAGCATAATGCATTGGGAACTAGCTGTCGTGCTAGAAAGGAGCATAGATCTTTACTAGAAAAGCAACATCTTTTTACAAATGTTACACATAAAACAAAGTAGCATAGAAATATTGAACAATAAAGGAACAGATACAGATAACACTATGCAAACTTCCACCAAAAGAGAGCCCTGGCTGTTCTCTTCACAGATTAGACCTGTAAGAAATTTAAGCAAAATGCCCAAAGGGGCAAAGTAAGTGTAACAATAAATAAAAAAGATTTAATAATGATGAGAACACTCAGAATTACACAGTTTTGAGAGCTAGAAAATAACACTACACAGAATTTAGAGGAGAAATAACAAACAAATAAATAGTCCTCATGGGAGATTTTAACATAATTCCTCTCTGAAAATTAAATATAGAGAAATCAAATATAAATTATAGTTGAGAAGCACAATTAAACAAGCTTGATCTGATACTTACACAGGACCTTGCCACCTATCGAGAAAATTCATTCGATTTTAACACACACAGACCAGTCATAAAAATTAATTATGTACTTGGTTATGAAAATTTTTAAATGAATTCCAGATAATCATGGTTATTTATACTATTGTTCTCTGATTACACTGCAAAAAGAAAGGAAAGAAGGAAAGAAAGACAGGAGGAAGGACAAGAGGAAGGGAGGGGAGGAGGAAGAATTAGAGGACAACTGAAAAATTTCATGTGTTAGAAGACTGAAAACTATTCCTGGAAACTCAAAGGAAGAAAACATGACCAGAGCCCTACACATCAAAACTGAGTGGTGTTTAGAGGGCAATTCTAAAACCAAGGAAGCCAAAACTTAAATGTACTAAGTATTTAACTCTGTGGAGTAAAATTTTTTTAAATTATTTATTAAGGAAGTAAATGATAAGGATAAGGGCAGAGGCCAGTGAATAAAGGGAAATGAGAAACAAGAAAACATTTCTAGAAATAAAATGAACTCTGCCTGGAGTGGTCAGAGAAAGCTTTACCAAAAACGTAAGATATTTACTTAAACTCATTGCTGGGAGAAACATCTTTTAGAAAGAGGGACTAGAAAAGCTCTAGAGTTATTGGAGGGAACTCTGTGGGTCAGAAAGTCGGGAGAAGTTCACCTGATGCGATCAGAGGATGGGAGATGGAGCCAAGAAGTTGGACAGGTTACTGGAGGCCAAAGTCTGAAGCAATCTGTACGCTATTGCCAGGAGTCTGGGCTTTGTTCTTTGGGATATATGCAACCATTAAAGTGTTTTAAGACACAAAATCATGTTTGTTAATAGGAAAATAACTGGCCACAGTGTAGAAGATGGCCTGGAATGGACAGAGAGAGCGAGTGAGCTCCAGACACTGGGTCATAGTGTTGCAGGAGTGAACAGAAGTGAACCAAGCCATGCCCAGAGTCTCGCAGCTGCTTTGCTCTTGACAGATTCTAATGGTTGGCATAGACCTGAGGCGATCACTAACACCTACTGGACGTAATCTTTTTGTTTTGCACAATCAGAAGATACACACAGACCAGTTGCAGAAGTGTCGAACTCTGGGGAAAGGCCAGGTCATTTTGGAACACCTATCTTGTAGGTCATTTTGTGCAGAAAGAAGAAGTGGCGAAATGACAGATGCTTTCATTTTACACGGAGAGGGAAATCTGGAAGGGGAATTCAGTCCTACGTATTTACTTAAATCATCGGTTCCAGAAAGTCACAGTTCCTGGGCGAGCAGCTTTGTGAAAAGCTTTAAAGGTGGAATACAGGATAAGCACGTCAGTCCTCGAGAGCACGTCTGTGGCCTGGGTTACTGCTTCGGAATGCCTCTCACTGTTTTCTTCTCTGCAGATGGGCTGGACAGGAGCGAGCTGCTGCCACTGTCCCCTCTGGCTCCAACCATGGAGGAGGACCCGCTGGTGATATTTATGTCTGGGGAGGAGGACCTAGAAAAAGTTGAAGAAAGAAACAAGTCGGAGGAACTGAGGAGTTTGTGGAGAAAGGCTATACACCAACAAATCCTGTTGCTTCGAATGGAGAAAGAAAACCAGAAACTTGAAGGTTAGCCATTCAAACAGGGCTAAGTGATATGATATGATATATGATATGATATGAGATATGATATGATCCTCTAAAGGTGTAGTTTGTTAAAACTACTCCCTACCCCTCCACACACTCATACTCATTCATTCTTGGACTGTATGTATATTTACTAGAATATCTATTGATTAAAATTGTTTCTTTCTATTTTGTGAGGTGGTTATGACATGGAAAAGGTCAGCTTAAGAAATCTGCATTCCTGTTTAATAATTTAAAACCTCAGATGCCCTTGGAGTATGTTTGGGTGATTGAATAATAGAATAATAGATAGAAGGTAACAGAATATATGTAATGTGAAGTTAATGTATTTAATATGACTGAAAATTTAATATCATTGTGCATTACTTTAAAAAAACCTTAAATATGAAAAGCAGATTCTCTTCTTTTTGAATATAATTCTCAAATTTCCAGCTATTTGTATTCATAGTATGAGAAATATGCCTATTTCAAATAAATTATATCATATCTGATTCAACAATCTAATTACCAGTTATCAAATCAAAGTTTTTATCTTTTGTCACTGTTCTACAAATTTTCTATGTAAATAATCATATTGAAATTAAATTCATAAGTGAATAATTTATAATAACTATTGTGCTATATTTGTAGTGCTTTATAGCTAAGTTAATGAATACCAAATTCTTTAGAATGTGTTTTCCAGACTTTGAAATTATGATGTTATTTACCCTAGTACTGACAGAATCACACACAGGGAGGTGTACAGACAGTACCCAAATCCAAAAAATGTATTAATGCCACTACCTTGGGCAAATCCTTTAACATAAAAGGGCCTTGTTTTTCACATTTATAAAATAAATGATTTGGCTTGAGTTGGCCCTTTGACTTTTAAGATTATTGGAAACTGTATAATCTGGGTTTTTCTCTCACTTGCTTTTATTATGTTGTCTTCCAGAAGAGCTTTTTTAGTACCGGTATTCACATTTCTGTGTTCATCATCTATCTTAAGATTCCTGTTACTATACCTATTGTTCAATTCAGTTTTTAATCTTAACAATATATATTTAGATTTCAAGGTCACAGTTTACTTTCTTTTTTTCCTATATTCTTAGCAGAATGAAAATTACATGAGATTTTTAAATATCTCTAGGAAATAAATCATCTTTTCTTTTAAATTGAAATGGAATTATTATTGACATAGCTTTTAAAAGTTTGGTGTGATAAATGGTATGTCCACTGAAGCATCCATAGATTTTGAAAGGAGTTGAATTTATATTTTTATGTAGTTGATTACATCATGGACTAACTCAGAAACAGAAAAACAGGTTGAAAAAAGTTGGTTATCATTTCCTAAAAACTAATTTAAAGCATGAAATTACATTTAAGATGTATTTATTTTAACAGTTGGGGGTATTACAGTAGAGTATCATATTAAATATTAAGGGATAATTTTAGAATCATAGACTGTTTGAACTGGAAATGGTCTTAGAGATTATTTTGCTCCAGTCTTCGTTCTGCGGTGGACTTAGTGACTGTCCTGGGGAGGCTAAGGAATTAACCTAAGGTCGAACAGTGATGTACTGGCAGAACAAGTATTAAAACTCCAGTTTATTTGTCACAGTTCTTGGGCTTTTCTCCAGTACTCTGTAGTATTTCTCAACTATATGTATTAGCTGTATATAGGAAATGGAGTGTTTAATACAAATGATTCTGTGCGTTCTGGGGTCAGTTATACTGTATAGACAGACAGAATAAGAGAGGAGGTGACATTTAGAAAATATGATCAGAAACCTTCATCAGTTCTGTATTTATTTTGGTACTTAAATAACAAAGACAAAAAAATAGTTTAACCCATTAAAAATTTTAGCCAGTGGATAAGCATTTCTTTGTGCTTATCCATTGCTTAAGCTCTTGCCTAGTCTTGTCATTGTGAAAAATATCATTTTATGTAGGATTGCATTTATTATTGCATTTATTATTAGCTTTAATGAAACAGCTCCTTTTAAAAAAATTATTTGATTATCATAGAGAAATGTAAAGCAAATATCAAGAAGCAAAGCTGAACTGTGTTAGAAAGCCATCTAGTGGTATCCAGGGGGAATTTTTTGTAATGCGATTTATTTTTTGATTATATGTGGACTTTTAAGTAGAAATTTTTACTGCTCTTCTGTAATGGCAGTCTAGTATAGATATTTTAATTATTTTCAAAGTTCTTAGATTGAAATATAGTCGATTTACAATGTTCTGTTAATTTCTGGTGTACACCATAGTGATTCAGTTATACATTTATGTATCTATTCCTTTTCATATTCTTTTTTACTATAGGCCATTACAAGGTACTGAATATAGTTTCCTGTGCTATGCAGTAGGACCTTGTTGTTTATCTAGTACATATATAGCAGTTAGTATCTGCAAATCCGAGCTCCCGATTTATCCCTTCCCCGTCCCCTGATATTTTAATTCTTTTGAAATGGTTTCAAGCACTAGGTAAAGAGTAATACTCATTCTGCTGTTGTTTTTGTGCTGTCGAGGACTTTGGATGCATGACAAAGATTTGTATTGCAGCAGGTAAGGTGTTTGAGCACCGGAGCTTGAATGGATACAGATTACCCTGAGAGGCTCCTGTTCAATGCAGTCCTAAAGAAAGAGAAGAAATACACGTACATGGTTTTTTTTTCTCCCTTCTCCCCATTTGGAATCAATTCTTTGAGATAAAGACCAAGGGTAGATAGTGCTTTTTTGCATTTGTAGGCATTTCTTTTAATGAGCTCTGGGCTTAGATTTTAGACCATCAAATGAGAGAGAGTTCTGTATTATTCTAAAAAATGAAAGTAGTGTTAGCTTCAGTAAAATGAACTTTCCTCTTAAAGATTATTTAAAATGGACGCAGGTATATATAACCTAGCGTTGTTAAGGGCAGAGTTGGTAACTCTGGAAATAATTATAAAATGTATCAAGTTATCATGATCAGCTATTTCTCAAATCAAGGTTAGCATGAGGCATTGTTTTCACATATATGTCACATATAAAATGCTAACATTTTAATGGTGTTTAAAATGATGCAAGCCGTCACTTCTGAGGTTATCTATCACATTTGCCAAACAATTGAAATTTCTAGCCTAGAAAACATGGGGTTTGTTTTTTATGCTTAGCCGACTTTTTATCTGTAAGATAGAGTAAAAACTTCCTTAAGAAGTTATTTCTCTGTGTATGTGTGTTAATTTTTTAACATGAAATGACTCCGAGTTTGAGAACCTTTCATGTGTTGTCAGTTTTTTTTTTTTAAGTTTCTTTTTGAGAAAATGTTAGTGGTTGATTCTTAAAAGTCATCTGGTATGATTTTAGAAATGCAATAAAGCACTGTTTTAAAAACATACTGATCTTGTGTAAATTCTGTCTTCCTTAGCAAGCAGAGACGAACTCCAGTCCAGAAAAGTTAAATTGGATTATGAAGAAGTTGGTGTCTGTCAGAAGGATGTCTTAATCACCTGGGATAAGAAGTTATTAAACTGCAGAGCCAAGATCAGATGCGATATGGAAGATATTCATACTTCTCTTAGAGAAGGTATTCTGGATCTTTTTTTTAGAAAAACTTCAGAAATGTTTTGATTCATGCAGCTCAGGCATAATTTTCTCTTTGTGCTTTGCCTATTTAAAAAAAAGGAAAGTAATTTGTTTCTGCCCGCACTTAGTGACTTTATTGGAGAAATTGTCCCTGAGGAGACGGCAGGCACCTTTCTTACAGTTTCCTGCCTCTTCAATCAGCAGTGTTATCATTTAACAAGAAAACAGCATGTGCATTAGTACAAATCTTTGATCATATGCATAAAAATATCTCAGACTTTTAAACCTGACTCATCGCCATCACTTGCTCAGAAGTGTTTATTTACATATATGTGTATATGTATATATATATATGTATATTCACCTACATGTATGTGTTTATACAGATTTATATTATTAGCCATCAGTTTTCTTACCATGCATTTATTCTTTTATTTTGGAAAAATTGCTTTTGTTTAGCCTTATATTATTGCATTGCTGCTCTGTCATAAAATGACTGAGATTTAAACATCTTAAGTTTAAAATTGAAACTAATATGTGAATTGTTTAGATACAATATCTGTGACTCAGATTAAATACATTAAAATGAGAATCTCTATGACTTGCATAAACGGAGTGTAAAATAAAAATCCCAAAGTACCCAAAGTAACCTGATCATGAATCAAAACAAACTTACAGTTACCAGAGGGGAAAGGGAGTGGGAAGGGATAAAGCAGGAGTTCGAGATTTGCAGATACTACTATATATAAAATAGATAAACAATAAGTCTGTACTGTACAGCACAGGAAACTATTCAATATCTTGCAGTAACCTATAATGAAAAAGATTATGAAAACAAATATATTTCTGTATATTTATGACTGAAACATTATGCTGTACACCAGAAATTGACACAACATTGTAAACCGACTATACTTCAATTAAAAAAAAAAGAAAAAAAACTTATGATGTGTCATTTTCAGCAACATGAATGGACCTAGAAATTATCATATTAAGTGAAGTCAGACAGAGACAGATATCATATGGTATTATTTTATGTGTGGAATCTAAAAAATGACACAAATGAAGTTATTTACAAAACAGAAACAGACTCACAGACTTACAAAACAAACTTGTTTACCAAAGGGGAAAGAGTAGGGGAAGGATAAATTAGATGTTTGGGGTTTGCAGATACAAACTACTATACATCAAATAGATAAATAACAAGGTCCTGGATAGCACAGGGAACTACATTAAATATCTTTTAATAGCCTATAGTGAAAAAGAATATATATGTGTGTTACTGACTCACTATGCTGTACACAAGAAACTAACACAGCATTGTAAATCAACTAAACTTCAATTTAAAAAAAAATAAATAAAAGCCTATGATAATGTGAAACTATTCCATAGTTAAGTTTAAATTAAGATTAATTCTGTAAGATGCTCCATTTACAAACCTAATACATGTTCTTTTTTCCTTGAAAGAGATGGAAATCCCAAAGATTTACACTGAATGCATTATTTGGGAAACAAAATAGTGACTAATAGAATGTGTGTCAGATGTAGATCACTCCATTCTTTGGTATGATTTTTAAAGATGTTTTAGGGGTACTCATCTTCCCATCTTGTATAGAACAGTTTAAACTCCTTAGCACTGTGCCCAAGGCCCTCCGTGATCTCTCCTTCCTGCATCTCTCATCCCCCTTCCTCCCTCTCCCTACCTTGTAGCCTGTGCTCTGGGGATGCTGAACTTCTCCGGGTCACAGTGTGGCACAGACTGTATCTTGTATGGCTGCTGCAGCTCGCCCTATCCTCCTTCTTCCAGCCCCACTACCTTCTCCTCATTTCCCACGTCACTTTATTTCCACCCCATCTTCTTTCTGCTCCTCCTTTGCCCCCTTTCTCTGTCCTCCTCAGGGTTTTCATACATCCCTCTTCCCTAGGTGATTGCAGCCTGAACTCCCAGTCTGGAGAGTCCTATTATCCCTCAGCTCTCCGTTCAAATACTATTTCCTTAGTGTCCACCCACCCCCAAAATAAATTAGTTTTCCCTTATTATTCTTTTTCATGATTCTTTCCCTTTAATGGTACTTATTGCAATTTGTGATTTTGTATTTATGTGTATCTGTCTAGCTTTTCTCAACCCACCACCATAAGGTAGCATCTTACAGGTTTTTTACTGAATGAATAAGTGAATGGATGAGACTAATGTTCCTGAGAATGGGTTTATTTGTCTCTCTATGATAGACATCCTCAATGCCATGCTCTATGCTCTATTCCATGTTGGATACTCAGTAAAGATTTAACTGAAGTGAATTACCTTTTGTAAAATGATTATTGGATGGGTAATAAAATAGCCCACTCCTGTTATCAGTGACTCATTTAATGGGCTAATGAAAGTTACCCTCTAAAAATGACATTTTATATGAGATCATTCATTCATTCATTAACAAATGTGTAAATAGCGAGGTATATTCTTGGATTTCATCATATAGAGATGAAAGTATGCTTACTGTTAAAAAGAAGCTCACCATCTAAGTGGGGAAACTAGACAGACATATAGTATTGTGCTAACTGTAATCCACTATAGTCATCTTGGAGTATGAATCACATAGTATGTGAAGAGGGAGTACTTACTCCTAGAGATATTACGGGGAATTTCAGCAGAAGACTGGCATTCGGACTAATCCATAAAAGACAAGTGGAGATCCACTAGGCAGTCAACTGGAAGAGCCTACAATTCCATAAAGGCAACAGTTGAAACAAGAAACCCGGAGGTGTGAAAATAACCATAAGCCCTTATGGTTATACACTAAGTATATGTAGATACTTAAGATATACTTAGTATGGCAGGGAATGGGAGGTAATGGGACTGAAAAAAACAGGTAGTTTGGAGGTGTACCCTGTGGAGGGCCTTATTATTCATGTCACTGAGCCTGAGTTATACCTTTTGGACAATAACACTTTCATCTTATGCAAACTGTGGTACTGCATTCCAAAAAGACTAGTGCCGTTAAACCTTCCTCTAACCAGCTAGAGCTCGGAAACCTGTTCCATAGCTAGTCTTTTTGGACTGGTAACAGTGAAACAAAATTGCCTGCACTATATAGAATTGAATTCTGTCCCTTCCGGTGCTTTACTTCATGTCCTTTGGCATAAAAAGCATAATTTTAGCATACGTTGAATTGCTTGTAATACCATTTGGTTTTCAAGCACGCTGGAGTCAGTGACTCATTATATATGAATATAGCATTATGCATGTTAGATGTTTTCTTCTCAAAAGCTGAATGATGTTCTAGAGCTCTGCCTTCATTTTTGTGTTTACCATTCTTATTATTTCATTTTTTTTAAATTGAAGTATAGTCCATTTACAATGTCATGTTAATTTCTGGTGTACAGCATAGTAATACAGTTATATATATTCTTTTTCATTATTATTGCATTCTTTTGTGGATCATATAAGAATGTTAATTAATTCTCTCTACAAAGTTACTTTTTAGTGACAAATCTTTAGAGCATGAACATTAGCATTTGTTACCAGCTTCAAGCCAAATAAAAGGTGAAAACAGGCAGTAATACGTTTCAGTATTTCAGAATTTGGCCTCAGAAGCTGGAGTTTTAATTCTAACCTGCCACTTAGTAGCTGTGAGAACTTGGGCTCAGCTTCGCCATCTGCAAAGTTTAGATAATAGTAATTGCCTGGTTCATTAGGTTGTTTTTTGAGCACATGGGAACAGTTCTGGTGCAATTTCTATAATAACAATGCCGAGAAGCTAGCCATCCTCAGTAAATGTTGTATTCGCTTCTCAGCCAGTGACTGCTACTGTTGTTAATACTGCCACTGTTATCCTTGTTATTTGAGGGTTTTCTTTCACTAGGGTTAAACTTGTCAAAATAGGCTTCTGGGACCACATCATACTGTGTGATTGTAGGATGTCACGCAGGGCAGTGTAGCCCCCCATTTTCAAGCATTACAAAACTAATCAGCTGTGATCTCGCAACTTCATTCCAGTGTTCAAGACCTTGCTTTTTCCTCTCTTTGATGGTAGGTGTTCCTAAAAGTCGACGAGGAGAAATCTGGC
This sequence comes from Camelus bactrianus, assembly GCF_048773025.1. Taxonomy (NCBI): domain Eukaryota; kingdom Metazoa; phylum Chordata; class Mammalia; order Artiodactyla; family Camelidae; genus Camelus; species Camelus bactrianus. The sequence continues at coordinate 44,175,600 of NC_133552.1, read as the reverse complement.
AGTTCCTAGCTTTACAGTACCGTCTCCGACACAGATTGCCAAATAAACAGCAACCCCCTGATGTTTCCTATAAAGAGCTTTTAAAGCAGCTCACCGCTCAGCAGCACGCTATTCTCGTGGATTTAGGTATGAGTGATTATAATTTACAGAAGTCAACAAGTAGGTCCTTTTGTTGAGTTTGGGTTTTTTTTTTTTTTTAATTTGTTTTTGGTGTTGATAAAGAAGATCTGTTGGTCTGCAGAGTTGCCAACTTTGTCCTTTCCTAGGGGCGAGTTGTTGGCCTTACATCTGATTGAACATACCCTAAATGCCTGAGTATAAAAAGATGTCTTCATCCTAAAACTTGACCTCTGCCAAGGGAGTCATCTTGTATTTGAATCATTTAAAGGTCATATTATCGAGTGCTCTTAGTTCCTGTTTTTTTGAACAACTGACTTTTATTTGTGATAGACAATTATTATCTCAATCAATGCTGGTCTTAAAATAGGTTAGGATAGGTTAAAAGGGGCAGCAGAAAAGTTAACAGAAGTCTGCCGAGTATTCTTGGACATACAGCTGAAAACAAGGCTTTAAATATCACTTTTGAAAAACAATACTGCAGGTATTATGTTGTGGAAATCGTGAACATGTCCATATAGGTTAGAAGAAAAACTAGCTGTCCTAATGCTATATGGATTTCTAGTGGCTCCATCATAAAGCTATCTTTTTAAATACTGAATTTGATTCAAATAAGGAAAATAAAAATGGTATGATTTTAAAAATTATATTGTCTCTAATTTTTCTCTAAATCAGCCTATCATGTTTTATTAGTTTAAAATAACTAATTTATTGGATTAGATATTATACATTGACATTTGACTATTTCATCCGTAGTCCTAAAAGTTGGTATATTTAAGGTGGTCAGATACATTATTTGAGCCCATCTGGGAGAACAAGGGATTACCTTGTACTTGAGGGTCACATTATATTATATAGGGCATATAAAAATCACTGGCCAAGATCTAGTTTTGACCTCTGTGCTGTTTGGGTGACAAACAGCTTTTGTTGGGAAAGAGCCCCACTCAGTATTTCTTGAGCCAACTAGAATTGCAAAGGGTAATTTTACAGAGAAACTGGAAACTACAGTTCTTGTCCTGATTCTATCACTAAACTGTAGTTTTAGACAACTGACTTTGCTGCTGAATTTCAGTGCTGTCTCTTAAATGGACAATGAACTGGCACCCCCCATGAATCCCCTCAGATCTCTGGGTCTGTGACTGGAAGGGGTGACGGGAGAAGTTGGGGTGTTGCTGTTAGGGCCAGTCAAGATATCTTAGTGAAGAGAAGGAGATGAGGAGATCACATTTTCGGAAAAGGCTGGTCAGGAAAAAATAGAGCTAGACAGAATTAACATCTTGGATGGACAGTATATTTATAGTTTTCTTTAGCAAAAATTTTAAGGGAGAAAGTAAAATGATCATTTAAAAAACTGCTTATTTGACTTTTCTTGTGGCCATCTGTGTTTCCCCAGCGTGTTCTTATTTTCTTCTATCTTCCTCTTACTGGCTCTGCAGAATTAATCTTATCAGTTCTGGGGGAAAAAAAAAACACTTTTAAGCATATGTGGTGGAAAACATTTAAAAATCTGGCATTCTTACAAGTTCTAACTGACATGAGTAATCATTTCACAAGGAAGCTAACACCCCCTTCATTTTCACGGCACAAGGAAAGTCCTGAACCACTGTCTGGAGCCTTGGTGGTGAAGATGTGTTTATTTCATTGTTTAGTACCAATGTTTTAATAATCCAGGACTAATTTTGTCTGCCTGCTGAAGTGTCTCTGTGGCAATTTTATACACAGTGGCAACTTTATTTAAAATCACCTTGACCCTTTACTATCCTTGTCCTTTTTGGATTTATTGAAAAAAAAAAAAGAGGTCTACATGGCTCACGGAGGTGGTTTAAGAAACAGGGAGCTGGGGGGTGGGTATAGCTCAGCAGTAGAGCACATGCTTAGCATGAACAGCATGCATGAGGTCCCGGGTTCAATCTCCAGGACCTCCATTAAAAAAAGAAACAGAGAGCTAAGAATATTTGAAAAAGAAGCATTTTCTAAATGATAGGCTGAACGTAAAACAAAATAACCCCCAAAGTCCCTCCAACGTCATATTGCAAGAAAAGCAGGAAGACATCTGCTAAGAACCACTAAGGTTTCTTTTCAAGTTACATGATACCTCTTGTAGAATTCTGATTTCAGTTAGAGGGTGGTTTTATGTGAACTTAGAATTTGCCTTGACTTATAGTCAGGGTAAGTTTTATATTCTATCTTCCTGAGATCACTCCTGAATGTGTCTTTGATTTGTTTGTGGAATGTTTTTTTTCTAAAAAGAAGTGCTGGTTAACACCAAATGTTTGCTCCCCTGTCATATATGTGGAGAAGGGGCGGTAGTCCGGCAGGTAGCTTGGGATTGACGAGAGGGAGAGAGATTGTCAGTCAAAGGAGCACTCCAAGCAACTCTGACCGGTGCGGGAAAGAGCATTTGTTTATTCCTGGAAATCACTGACTTGGAATTTCACTCTGGTCTCCAAAGCATCAGGGCATCTCAAAAATATTTTTCTTTTCCTCTGCAGGGAGGACTTTTCCTACTCATCCTTACTTTTCAGCACAGCTTGGGGCAGGGCAGCTGTCCCTCTTTAACCTCTTGAAAGCCTACTCGTTATTGGACAAAGAAGTGGGTTACTGTCAAGGGATCAGCTTTGTGGCCGGAGTCCTGCTCCTACACATGAGTGAAGAGCAAGCCTTTGAAATGCTGAAATTCCTCATGTATGACCTAGGCTTCCGCAAGCAGTACAGACCCGACATGATGTCACTACAGGTGAGATGATGTCGCTACAGGGAGATCTTCCCAGAGATCCTAGCTGGAGCCTTCTTCTAGATTACAGTTCAGATCAAAAGAAAGTCTTTGAGCATGGATAGATGTAGAGGCCTGTTATAGTTCATGGTTTTAGTGTGGGATTTGCGACTTTGCTAAACCTTGAAGCGCATGACATCCATACGCAGGGTAACTTTTCCATAGTTTCTCACGTAAATAAATAAGCAATTCTAGGGGGTCCTCAGGTCTGTATTTCCTAAGTATGCTAGTTACCAGAGAAAGTATCAAGTTATCTTTATTCACGTTCCTCATTTTGTCAGTTGAAAAGAATCATAGATCTTTTGTTTGAAATCTGAAAATAAAATGTTTTATTCTTTTACTGTGAGTGCGTAAATGGCAGATATCTTGATCATGCTTCTTCTTGAACGTTCCATCACTGTCAGACAGGCCCTTATAAAAACAAGTGTTCAGAGTCAGCGGTGCTTTTTCAGTTGACTTTTCTTAGCGTGCTTGAAGAAGCAATGTTAAGACTTTTTAGTTAAGTAGGGAGTATTCACCGCCCTTGCCATCTTCAGCCTATTTCAGATTCTCTGTTTACACATTTCGTTTCTAGTTTAAACTTCACTTTCCTTAAAGTATTGGTTTCTAATGAGAAGTTTAAAGTTTATCTGTAGATATGATAAACAACCACTACCTTACAATTTAAAGCTTTTAGTTGTAAAAATATAAAGGAAGACTTTAAAGAGAAAAATGTCAGGATTCTCCTCCTTTGAAACGAGATAGGCATGGTGCCCAGTTAGTCATAATATTATGCCTTAGATAAGAACAAAAATATTTTTTAAATGATTTTAAAATACACTTCTAATATACTTTTTCCTGGTTCCCAGTGATCAGTTTTTACATTTAATACTTCAGTTAACGACCCATGGGCAAAAAAAGACTTTGTTTCACTTTATGAATATTATAGTAAATGGTATTTTCTTGAGAGGATGAGTGGAGAGGGATTTTTTTCATTACTTCTTCAAGGTGAAATTTTTGGCAGGGAAATAGGGCTTTGCCGTCACTGTTGGATTTCAGCTGTGAGTTCATAAGAGGGGGTGTTCACCAGGATACATGTATCAAATACAGTGATTCCTAGTTGATAACTGTTCATAGGTCTATAAACATTCCACAAGTGAAATAATAATGACTATAGAAGGTTTTTATTTTTTACTTTATTTCTAAGCAGTTTACTGTAGCATATTAGTTCAGAAGCATTGGTGCCTTTGTAAGGAATTAAATAGCTCTGATTTTCAGAAGTAACACTTTGGGAGCTATCATTAAAAATTCAAAGAATGGAGAGTATCTGAGTAGCACACGGCCTTGATTCATAATTAAAAAGGTTAGATACAGCTATGGCTTTGAAAATGCAGTGATTTTTCAATTTAAAAATTCCTTATCAATTTAACCTTATAAAAATTCATATAAATTGGATTTATACATTAATTTAATATATCCTGCAATTACCAAGAAATAGTTTATGTCCATAATTATGAAAATGAAGATGTTTTAAAATCTTTGGTGGCAGCATTCTTATAGGCCACGAGACTGGGGACCTTATTCTGGGAGAGCAGAACTTTTTGATCCATAAAGTGAGATGCAACACTACTTTCTGGAGCAGATAGTATTTATTATCCAATCAGTATGACTTTCAAAAGTGGAAGCAACAGTGGGCTTGCAATCACGTGATAGGATTTCTGATTACCTGCCTGTGTCAGCTTGGGCCTTTCGGGCTGTCTTCCTCAGTTACCTTATCTGTAAAGTGAGAGGATTGAGGTGTCTTTTAACTCCATCTCATCATGTTTTGTGTCTGCTGTTCTCTGTGTAAAGTGTAAAGCATTAAATCTTTTTTGTCTGAAGTCTCTGGTCTCTGCTTTTTTCCATCTTCTCTTCCCCTCCCGCTGCGTCTCCCTTTCCCAGTTCTGTCTCTTCCATCTGAGGATTTGCCATGTTATCCATGAGGCAGAAGGGGAGAATGATTTAGTCCTAGCAAAAAGTATCATATTATTAAAGTTTCCTTTGAAGGGAGACTCTATTGCGTTTTCATTTGTCCTTTTCAAAAGAAATTTAATGTAAATATACCCTGAAGGAAGAAATGTTCTTAACCCTTAGTTTAGAATGTAGGAAAAAAGTAAGGTCCTTTTAAAAAAATTAAACATTGGGGTATTGCTTTGTGTTACGATCAGAGCTCAGCAAGAACAGGATGCTTTTGATGATAGACTTTTTTTTTTTCTGTTTTATTTATTTATTTATTTTATTGAGTTATAGTCATTCTACAATGTTCAATGTCAAAATCCAGTGTAGAGCACAATTTTTCAGTTATACATGAACATACATACATTTATTGTCACATTCTCTTTCGCTATGAGCCACCAGAAGACCCTGTATATATTTCCCTGTGCCACAGAGTACAATCTTGTTTATCTGTTCTACATTTTGAAATCCCAGTCCCTTCCCACCCCACTTTCTTTTTATTTTGCTAATTAGACTTCTTTGATTTTTGTGCAAAATACCAATTTTATTGATAGGGCCCAGTGTGTCCAGTTTCTAAGTTGTAAATGGCCTAAGGGAAATATATGATTTTTTTTCAACAGGACTTAATGAGGTTATAATCTCATTTTTTTTAAACGTCTTTGTTTGACTGTAGCTAAGCTTCTTTGTTTTATAGCTATGACTTCTGTGGCTCCTTAATTCTTTCCTTTTACAATTTGTGTGGAACCTTGGTTTCCACAGATACGTGCTATAAGGGTCAAATAATTTGCTGTGTTTATGTCTAGTTCTTAGATTTTTAGTTTTGTGTTCTGAAAACAGTAGTTGTTGAATTGCCAATATAATTGGTTATTTTAATGTATTTTTATAGAGCTATTTAAGGATGATATTTTGATGATATCTTCTAGAGAAAGAAGTTTTGCTAGATTTTATAAAATATTGTATATATTTTACACCAAAATATTAAGCTGACAGAACTGATCGAGGACTCACTACTCAATCCGTGACTGTGAAGATAAACATTTAAATTAATCCACAATTCACAAATTTGTTTATTATTTGCTACTGCTTTACTTTTAGCTACCACTGATGTAAGAGTTTCAAAGTTGTTAAAAGCTGTCTCTATATTGTTCTTTTTTTTTTTTGAAATATGAGCAATCAACTCAGTAGCCAAGTGAAATAATTCCTTCTTTCAATCCTAGAAGCATTCCAGCTGTATTTTTTGCTTTAATCTCCTTTGTCAAGAAAAATATGCTGCTGGACTACTTTGGATGTTAGATGTCACAGCTCAAGCTTCTGGCTCCATAACCTGCTGAGCCTAGCAGTGTCCTAGCAGTGTCCTAGCAGTGTCCCAGCAGTGTCCCAGCAGTGCAGGTATCCTGCCGGTCTAAGCCAGAGGCTTCCATCACCAACAGCTGCTGGGCCCAGCAGGGGGAAGACCTGCTGTGCTTCTGAACTGAATGTGGTAGATTCTTTAGCATGGAAGCTTCTCTGGAATTGGTCTGAAATCAGAATGGACTTTTCCATGAGCGTCCTCAGGCAGGACAGTTCTGATTAAATTCCAAAAGCAAGGCCTTCCTACACGAGGAAAAGTGACCATTTCCATGGGTTATATGTGACACCAAAACACCCACGAGAGAGAATCTTGCTCAGTTGTCGTAGACGGACTTACAGTGACTTGCCTTTAGTTAAATGAACTTGGATTTCAGGATCAACTTGAACATAATAATAAAAATAAAACACTACTACTTTGATTTACTGAATATATGTGAATTTGTTATTAAATATTAGAGTAATAAAATGAAAGTTAGTATATTTTATGTCCACTCAGATAAATGCACAATATTTTATTTTTCTTCTCTGAATTAACTTTAGATTCAGATGTACCAGCTGTCCAGGCTCCTTCATGACTACCACAGAGATCTCTACAATCATCTGGAAGAAAATGAAATCAGCCCCAGTCTCTATGCTGCCCCCTGGTTCCTCACATTGTTTGCCTCTCAGTTTCCACTAGGATTTGTAGCCAGAGTTTTTGGTAAGAGATGGCAATGGCCGAGTGGAACAGTGTTACCGATTCCAAGAGAGGTGCTTCTAGCCGGGTGGGGCGCCTGTTGTTTTATCAGGCGCTGCACAGAAGAGCGGATTGCTGGTGGAATTTTATAAATACACCTGGCTCTCTTCTGAGAGTGATTTGAAACCATATTGGTCTTAAAATTGAAATTAAACGGGAAAGGAGCGGAACTGAGCCCCTGTGTTTGAGTAATCTTATTTTCATTTACACCTAAAACTCAGAGTATAATTTTTAAAAAATCTGAATGAAGGACTTTGTATAATTTTTCAGATTTTTATACATATCTTTCCTACCCCTGTCTTTTCTTTTTTTTTGTTGTTTTTTTCCTTCCCTATTGTCCTCTTCCACCTGGACTCAAAACACAGAGAAACATGTGCTCTGACTGGGTCAAAGGAAGTCCTGATATTTAATGTTATTTCTAATGGCATTTCTTAATGTGACTTTTTGTTGTTAACAAGGTAACTGAAAGCCCTGTTTCAATGCTTAAGTGACCCCTCTTTCATGCTGGTGCTGTGGCGGTCCCCATCTCTGAGACAGGGTGGCTCAGGGAAAAGCGTGAGGCGCGGGGGGTTGGGCCCCGGGCAAGGTGCTGAGTTGCAGCCTTGGTGCACAGTGTTAGGTGCCAGGAATAAAAAGAGGGTGTGACGTGGTTTATGCTCCCTTTGGGGGAGCCCTTAAACCTATTCCCAAGTCTTTAGTTAGGTTTGTCTAAATCCATTATTTAAAAAGCAGTTCTGTTTTGTTTTTTTAAACAGCACTTTACTGCAGGCTTGTTCTAACATTTAGACCTCAGTGACCTCAGAAAGGGCTCCCAGCTTTTGTGTCCTCTGTGCTCATCTGTCTGATCCATAGTGAAAGTAGTCAATACTCATAACTCTGCTTTTGCTAAATTGGAGGGTTTTTTGTTTGTTTTTGTCAAATTGTAAGTATTTGCCCACTTCTAGGCCATTACCAGCATTAGGGAAAAAAAGGGAAAGAGAATAGAATACAGTGAAAATATTAGAGAGGAATACAAGTTGTAGGGGGAAATGTTGTTGGGAGAGACTACAAATTTGAAGAGATAGGTGTAACATGTATATGTGCCCCAGATTACAATCTACAGTGTATTTCTTATTGGGGGTCAAGGATTTAAAATGTAAACATTACACTAGCAATAATACAATCTATAGACAAAGTGCAGCGAAAGAGTAAGCCCACGTGCAGCAAAAAGTAAAACCAAGAAATTTACCAAATTTCTCCTTGTTATTGAATATACACCATTGCTTTCCTCCAGGTCAGTTTTCCTTGGAGCTTGGATTCCGATTTATGGGTCTTGCCTGAATCCTTTCATTTATATATTTCTTCTCAGAAAACAGCTTACCAAATCAAAATGATGTTTAAGGTATCTCTCCTTGACTTACCCTTGGAAGTTTGATATCAGAATTCAGAAAAGTCTCCACAGTCGTCTGTATTTTTCTCTGAGGATAGGAGTGATGCTGTCAGCTCTACTATAGCTGCTCCATCCTTTCCTTTGTATTTAGTGAAGAACAGAGACTGTCAGGAAAGGGGAAAGATGCAGGAGCAAGAATGACCACATTTGAAGTTACTGTTTGTTGGTTCCCTCATTTTTAACAACTCTCTTTTGTTTATTATTGATTGCAGAGTGGCATGCATTGAGAGGAATTCTCATACAAAAGTGCTTAGTACTTTTCAAAACTATTGCATGTTGGTATTTCTTAGGATGCAGAGTTCAGAGTTAGAGTAACTTTTCTTTTTCTCTTTTACCTCTCGGTTAAGTTATATATTGTTCTTTTCTTTTAGACTTTTTTTTTTTTAATTTCCTGCTTTAGTACAGGTTTAATTACATATTAACTGGTTCATTTACTTTTTTATGATGATAATGAGAGTTTAAATTGTCCTAATTGGTTATGTTGATTTGTTTTTGTTTTCCCCTTGTGAAGAAAAATCTAAATATCAATTGAACAAGTGTTTTTGAAGTATACCTACTTTCTATTAAATTTGCCTTTAAAAATTATAAATACATAGACAAATGGATATATATATTTTTTCTTTTTACCCTGGCTTTTTCTGAGATTCCTGAATAAGTAAGAAGAATATTTAAACATCTGTTTATTTCTTTCAGTCATATTATTATTTATTTCAAATCTAGGTGATTTTGACCAATTTTCTTTTACAAAATATTCTGTGGTTATGGTCCAGTAATTAAAACAACAACTACACACACACACAAAGCCACACACACACAAAAACCACTAGCACAAAGAGGATGCTTTTTACAATAGTAGATACATAATTTTGATCATGAAAATTATCTCTCTTCTTCCAGATATTATTTTTCTCCAGGGAACCGAAGTTATATTTAAGGTTGCCCTCAGCCTGCTGAGCAACCAAGAATCACTCATAATGGAATGTGAAAACTTTGAAAATATTGTCGAATTCCTTAAAAACACGCTACCTAATATGAATACATCTGAAATGGAAAAAATTATCACCCAGGTATGGGTCAAATGGTAATAATAAGATACAAGATTATACAATAGTTTCTCTACTAATTTTAAGTGTTTTAACATAAAGATGTAGTTTTGCTTGACAAGTTTTTCTTTTTATTGGATCGATATATTTTATTTAGAAGTGAGACAACTGTGCAGTTTCTTCATCATGACAGCACAATCTGTGTCGCTCTGCACAGGCAGAGTGGTTCAGTGCTATATGAGTTTTTCAGGACCAATAGTAGGACTGAAGAAAGAACTGACAGAGTTAGAAAGATCTAACAAATAAATAAGATGAGCCTTGCTTACCTTTGTAATATTGTTAATTCTGTTTTCAAATATGTAAGCAGTACGTGTGACAAGAGTCTAGAGTTTGGAATTAGTCTTCTAGCTCTTTTATTAGTCGTTGGCTTGCACACATCACCCTAGTCTTCTGAACCCCAGGATTCTCACCTCCAAAATGGGACAGTACTGATCCAAGAGGTTTTGTGAGGCTTAAATGAGAATTGATGTATCAGTCCAGGTCCCTTGCAGGAACAGAATCTACCTGCAATGATTTCAAGTGAAGGTACTACTTGTAGGGATGTGGGCAGGGTTAAGAGAACCAGACACAGATGTCCAGGTGCTCAGGAACTAGTAACAGAGGGAAACTGTTCATACTGGTGGAGCTGTGTCAGGAGGAGGAGGATATGATGGTGTACCAGGCCCAGTGAGTGCCGGGACTCTGGAGGAAGGCTCTCTGGAGGTCCTTGTGCTCTTGGTGAGCCAGACAGGGAAGGAGCAGGGAAGAAGTACCCAGCCTCTTTCTCCTGCCCCTTTTGATCTCCTGATGACCTTTCCCACTAGCCATACCCAACCAGAAGCCAGTAGGAAGGAAGGTGTGGGGAATGCAGGTCACAGGGTCTGCCTTCCAGGGAAGAGTGGAATGGATGAGGGCAGAGAGTGGAGTTGGGAAGCAAATGAAGAGTAATCAGTACATCATATATCTAGTCCCTTGCTCTTCATCGGGACCAGGTAAGTAGCAGGTATATATTGTTATTCAGATGACATGAATAAACAAGACCAAATTTGTAGATAAAGCAGTCAGGTCTTATGAGTATTTGACAAAATTTACCACTTTCCTAGAGGCATTTGGGATAGCAGGTAAAAGACAGAGTTTAGAGCAAGAGAAAGGCAGTTTGAGATTTGTGCTGGTGTCCAGCTGTCTACTAGCTGTGTGACTTTTTGGGCAAGTCACAACCTCTCTGAGTCACAGCTTCCTTCCATACAAAATGAGAATAACATACTGTTTTTAGGAGCAAATGTAATCAAATTCAGTTGAAGAATTTGTAGACTAAAATTCACTCTATAACAAGAAGGTTAATTATATTGTTACATGAGAAACTTTCTTTCCAGTACATGGATTTAAAATCACAAGCAGATCATTCTGTAAATATCTATGTATAGTTTTTATTTGTTACAATGCTCTGGAAACTGAAACATACAACTTTTACTTATATATTCACTTGTTTACTAGTTCTTTAGAAATATCTTTTTGGACTGGCAAGCAGTCAGAGATTATACTTTTAGAGAGAAATGATACCTGATTTGAAATCCGATTACCTCTCTTCTACAATTATTGGGGGAATTTACTAGTTACCTCTCTTCTACAATTATTGGGGGAATTTACTAGCTTTAGAGATTATTACTAGGATTAATGGATAGAATTTATAGGCTGATAGATTTGGACTTGATATTAGAGACAATTTTCTAACAAACAGAGTTCATTAACTAAGGACAGACTGTTGATATTAAAGGAGACTTTGATGAGTTTTATTTATGGTCACTGTAAAAAATGCAAATAATGCAGAACAGCACAAAGAAGAAAGTAAAAGTAACTACAGATCTCAACACCTTGAGATTTAAAACCTTCTAAACATCCTTTACAATCTCTCTTTAATTATATACACATATAAATATGTATACAGTTTTACTTAAGTGAAGTCATACTGTATGTGCTATTGTGTAATGGTTTTGTATTAGAATATTTGTAGAGTATTGGACATTTTTTGATGCCAATAAATACAGATCTATATCATCATTTTTCATGCTTCTGTAGTAGTCCATTGTGTTCATATCCACTAGGCAGGGAAACGATGCTTGTTTGAGTGGAATAACCAAATTGTCTTGAAATATCATGTAAATTCTTAAGTTTGGGTATCTAACAGTAGTAAGGTAAATAAGCAAGTGAGTTTTTTGTGACTTCTCTCCATACAGTGTTAGTGTAGGTACCATTGCTTAAGTGACAGCGGCTGCCTCGTGTTCCCTCGCATGTTTAGACTAAGGAGGGGTTACCTGTCCTCTAACTTCTAAGAAAGCTGTCTTCTTACTTGGTGGCAATATGGAAGAGCACAGGCAGCCCTGATTAAACCCTCCATCTCTGCACAGTGCTCCAGGCGTGCAATTTTGAAGATTCTCTCTATGGTAGGCTATGTCAGTGACTCCTGAGAGGCTCACATGGATGAGCAAATGGATGGAAATAGTATAAGACCTTCCTGTCCCACTGACAAATAATTAGAAGGGCTTTTGATCTCATTATTATAGAAATACCCTATGCAACTTTTCTTACTAATCAGCAAAAATTATCTCTAACTCAGATAAGAGTTACTCAGTAACTAGTGTTGTTTATCTGGCATGCTACGTTTTGGGAGATCGTTTCTAGATTATGAATATTTAGGTTGCAAAATGCCTTTGAACATTAACTTTTTCTAGTGTCTTGGCCTCATCATGAGAATGCTTCAGTTGTATAGAAATCATCTGTTTATCCTTTGATAATCACCCTTATTATTCTGCCTTTTGGTATGTCCCACTGTTCCTCACTGATGAGTATTTGGAAATTCACATGAAGTATGCTAGGCACACAGACTGTATCTTGGTTCACATACTGAAGGTCAGACTAACCGTTGGTGTTTTCGTGGCAGGTTTTTGAGATGGATATTTCTAAACAGTTACACGCCTATGAGGTGGAGTATCACGTGCTGCAGGATGAGCTCCAGGAATCTTCATATGAGGATAGTGAGCCTCTGGAGAAGTTGGAGAGGGCCAATAGCCAGCTGAAAAGACAAAACATGGACCTCCTAGAAAAATTACAGGTAAAGAGATAATGATGTGACAAAAACAAAACAAAAAACCAAAAATGCTTGGATGCCTCCTGCCTGCACGGAAGGAAGGAAAGAGCTGTGACGTGGATTAAACCACTGCTGACTGCGGTCCTGGGTATCAGATGGTGTCCAAGTGCTCTGGGGGCTCCAAATACACGTGTCAATTTAAATATCAGTTGGGAGATACAATGTACTCCCAAAAAATAGTGAAATGACCATTCAAAGCAGAATCTGGAGAGGGGAGGGTATAGTTCAAGTGGTAGGATGCATGCTTAGCATGCATGAGGTCCTGGGTTCAATCCCCAGTACTGCCTCGAAAAATAAATAAATAAGTAAGCCTAATTACCTGCCCCCACTTAAAAAAAAAAGAAAAATAAAACTACAGGGGAAAAAAACAGAATCTAGTTCAATACTTACTGAGTATTGCACATGTTTGGTTTAATTTCAAGGGTGGAGGGATTGACTATAGGAGATAGGGAAAACTCTGCGGGACTTGGGGCTTGAGCTGGACTCCCAATGGGTGGTGGGAAAAATGAGTGAGGAGTAGGGGGCTGTATAAATAAGGAGGCTGTGGCAGAGCAGCAGAGGAGGCTTAATTGAACATCAGTTGAAGCTTTATGTTGGGGAGATGTAGGACAAACATGATGGAGAAGAACTGTAGATAACTTTCAGCATCAAGCAGAACATGGCTTTAATCATGTTGAGAAGGAAATCTCTCCATGTTTTGAACTGTACTTTGGATCAATCTGGAAACCTTGATGAGGACAGATGAGGATGGGGAGAGAAGATAGGGAGACCAGCTAGCAATTGTTTGTGGAAACATGACTGCGGATGACAATGACCGTCTAGAGTAAAACTCACAGAAATGGAAAGAAAAGGAGACTTTGCATTGCTCTAATAGTGATATTGAACAGCTTTTCATGTGCCTGTTGGCCATTCGTATGTCTTCTTTGGAGAAATGTCTGTTTAGGCCTTTTTGCCCACTTTTTGATTGGGTTGTTTGCTTGTTTGTTTGTTTTTAATATTAGGCTGTATAAGCTGTCTGTTTATTTTGGAAATTAATTCATTGTCTGTAGCATCATTTGCAAATATTTTCTCCAAGTTTGTATGTTGCCTTTTCATTTTGTTCATGGTTTCCTTTGCTGTGCAAAAGCTTTTACATTTAATTAGGTCCCATTTGTTTATTTTTATTTTTATTTCCATTACTTTAGAAGATGGATCCAAAAAAAATTTCTGAGACTTATGTCAAAGAGTGTTCTGCCTGTGTTTTCCCCTAAGAGTTTTAGAGTATCTGGTCTCTTAGATTTAGGTCTTTAATCCATTTTAAGTTTATTTTTGTATATGATGTTAGAGAATGTTCTAATTTCATTGTTTTACTTGTAGCTGTCCAGTTTTCCCAGCACCACTTGTTGAAGAGGTTGTCTTTTCTCCATTGTATGGGCTCTGGCCCATAGAAAATTTTATGCCTTTTCCTATTCAAAAAAAACAAAAAAGCTAACATTGTCTATTTTCAGAAAGAAAAATAAACAGTTGGGGTATTGTCCCTTATTACCAGGATGTTTCAGTGGTGATTAATAGAGCACTTCCTTACTAGGGAAAGTGGGTTTGCACCTGCTTTATATTATAATGATTTTTATTAATGGTTAAAAATTTTTCATTAGCAGTTCAATGTGGTCATCATCTCTGGGTTCTACGTGGGCACACCTGACACCCTTAAAAGCTGATAGGATCCCAAGCATGTGTAGAGAAAACCCTTCATTTCCAGTCAGAGGGCAAAAAGCCTCTTTTAGTATCTCAGGGCAGTGTCAGGAATCTTCTTTCTCTGTGTCAGATCCTATTCACCACAGGAGAATACTCTGTGTGTGGAGTGAGGACCCACAACCACTGGGAGTATGATTTAATATTGCATTTTTGGTGTATTCAGTGAAATGAGATGTATTTTGTTAGTACCCTAGTTATATTTTTGAGAAACCTAAAACTATACCCATTTCATGGAAGGTTTCAAAGTATTTGCTTCATATACTATTTTATTAAGTAATAAGACATGATTAGTTAATATATGTAAGATCTGGCTGCTATTGTGATGAAGAACCAAAATCTTCAAATTTTTGATTTGGAGGATTTTGTTTTTTGCCTCAAACAGATAGCCCATGCTAAAATCCAGACCTTGGAATCCAACCTGGAAAATCTTTTAACCAGAGAGACCAAAATGAAGTCTTTGATCCGGACCCTGGAACAGGAGAAAACAGCTTATCAAAAGGCAGTGGAGCAGATCCGGAGGCTGCTGCCAGCAGATGCTCTGGCCAATTGTGAACCACTGCTGAGAGACTTAAACTGCAACCCTAACAACAAAGCCAAGACAGGAAACAAGCCATAATGGAAGATGTACCATCCCAGCAGGAAGTGCTCTGAGGGTGCTTCAGATGGGAGGAGCCTGCATGCTGCTGGTCCAGCGATGGACACCGGAGCCGGCAGAACCACTGAGTTGGTTCTCAGCCCCGTCAGAGCTGGGGGCCCTTGCTCTCCTTAGAGCATGCCAGTTCTTAGCCATTGTACATATGTAGACTGGCTTTTTTTTTTTTTTTTTTTTTTTTTGCTGTCCTTGTTGGCTATGTACATATATATAAAAGTGGACAGAAAGAGTTCATGCTTTCAGATAAAAGGAGTAAGTGTATATTTAGAGCAATTTTTTTAATCAAAAACTTCATGAAATCCACACCAAAGGGAATTTAAAGTGAATTTCCCCTTGGACACATGTGAAATCATTTTGTCTTTGTAGTGAAACAAAGCTAGAACATCTTTGTATATTGAAATATACTTGAAAAAAATGAATGTATTTTTTTCTCCAAAGAACAGCATGTTTCACTCAGTGGTGGGGAGGTGGAAACATTTGTGTAGCTTTATGTGTATCTGTCTTAAAATCTACTGACATTATATATTTGAGGAAGATGACTGCCAGTCAAGCTCCAGGGTTTTTCAGGAAAGCAGGGGCCTTTCCCCTGCTGCCTGCTTTGTGCCAACTAGCATGTTGCATCTACATGCATTTTGAGTCTGGACAGGCATTACTTTAGGTGTGTGTAAGAAGGCAAGACATTGTGGCAGAGTCTGCCCACCCAGCTCGAGAGAATGTTACTAATTTTCTAGCAAATTTTACCAGCAGGGTTACTTAACTAAAAATATCAGTCCTAAAAAATATAATTTAGGACCTAAATTGTCTAGATCAACTTTTTACCTTTTCATTTAAATTACTCCTACAGTTGTGAATGAACACCCCTTGACTTGGTGACAAGGATTTGCCATTTGCTATCAAAATGTGGGAGCTCTTACTGTAGTTCTCTCTACCTTAAATGATGGATAAGGAAATACAATTATGATTGGTTTTTGAAAGATGATGTACTGTGTTGAGTTTTTTTTTTTTGCCAATTGACAGGTCTGATAAGCTCATAATCATCTTCCCCTCCCATGTGACAATTCCTGAGAACTGTGGAATGTTTATAATGAACTGTTGAAGTTCACTGGAAGGGAAGGGGAAAGCCCTTCTAAAGCCTACAATTCTGCCTATGAACCCCCAACTTTCTCAGCCTGCAGATAGATTATTAGAGGACATCATGCATGCTGGGTGTATGGAAGGCAGGAAATTTTTAAAGAACACAAGGAATTTCTCCATGTCAGAGATGATGGTATGATAGTGCCTTGGAAAGTCAATGCAGCGTTTTTGCCTTTCCAAACAATAGTTCTCATCACTGCTTTTTTGCAGGACTCATGTTATCGCAGATGGATTATCTGGGATACTTTTCTTCAAAGGGAGTTTGTTATACACAAGCTACAATGTTTTATGATACAGTAGAGGAATAAAGCTCTGAAGGTTTCCGAAAACCTTGATTAGCAGATGAGAAACATCTGAAACCCCCCTACATCATCAGTGTAATTGTAATGACTCGTTACCAATCATCATGCCCTCGAATCCAGGCAGTTTGTCAAAAGAAAACAATGTCTTACTAGTAAAGTTCATGTAATTTCTAGGTTCTAGAAAATGCTGATTCTAATTACCCCGCTCAGTTGGGGCTACCAACTGTTTTGTTGCTGGAATTTCCCCCCAATTTCTTTTTTTTGTAGGGGAGGTTTCTTTTTTTATGAGGAATATGGCAAATATTATCTGGTTACTGCCTGGTGATGAAAATTACCTGTGTGTCATACACAGGTGGTAGCTAGGGACTCTTCAAGTTGGGAAAAGAAATGTTTCCTTTCAGTTGTACGGTTTAAAGTAAATTTTATTCTGGGTGTTCAAAGTCAATGTTATGAATTGTACTATGGTGTTCAGAGCTTAAGTAGTGTTGGATACAGTGTTTCTTTTGAAAATGATTTTTCTTTTTCTTTTGTGATCTTTTAAATGTTGCACCAATTATGCTTCATATATTGTTATATCTTCATCAGATTAATGTAATGTCTATTTCATTTCCAGTAAATACATTGCTACAATTTCCTTGGCTTATTGGTTTTACTTTTGTTTGTAATAAAACAGAAGAAAGTCTTGGTTAGAGTCCTTTACAAAATCTGCATGCATGGGTTGGATTGTTGCTGCTTAAAATTTGCTCACTGATAATTCTTCGAATCAGAG
This sequence comes from Camelus bactrianus, assembly GCF_048773025.1. Lineage (NCBI taxonomy): Eukaryota > Metazoa > Chordata > Mammalia > Artiodactyla > Camelidae > Camelus > Camelus bactrianus. The sequence goes on along the minus strand of NC_133552.1, from coordinate 44,158,403 downwards.
ACAACAAAGATAACTTTTAGAAAATTTATAAAAGTACATCATCTGTTACCAGTTTTCAACTTCTTTCCCAGTGGAGCCTTTTGCTGATAAATAGAAAAAGACAACCACACTGACAGATTTGCATTCTACCCTTCTTGGTTTTTTTTATGCCCTGTAATAGGTAGCAAGGGAGAAAAAGAGGATAAGAAAATACAAAATTTAAAAATCGTGTTAGCTCCCTGTTTTTAAAGGATTAAGGGCACTTATTGATGGATATGATGTGAATGTATTTACATGAAATACACATGTTCAGAATATTTTCAAGCATGTTTGTAATTCAATAAAAGGATATTGTATCTTCTTGCTAACTTTAAGACTAAAACTTTTAAATATTTTGCCCAACATGTAGTAGTTAAACATTCTGAGGAATCAGTGTAGGCTTAAGTAGCGTAGTCTCTTAATATCAATGCTAATTTATCCATTTTATCACCATCTCTCCTCCCTGTGCTAGATTACCAGTAGGAAATCTGCCATCTGAATTATTTAGTCTTCTACCATGATGTGTCGCTCTTACTAGCCATGATGTTTTGAAAAAAGTACTGGATTTAAGGTAGGAGGTTTTGGTTCCACCACTTTTTATTTATTCACTCAACAAATAGTTTTTGTAAGCCAAGCTAGATGCCAGGTATTCAGAAATGGAGAAGATACAGTCCTTGTCCTCAGTGAGCTTGTGGTGTAGTGGCAAGGGGATAATTAGAAAACGGGGGAGTTTATGTTATAACAGGTATGCGAAGTAATCCAGACCAGGCTCATCACATCAAGCTGACAGGAGGGGCGAGCAGCACTTTGGAGTGTGTGGCAAGTACCAGAGAAGTTAGGCTTGCCCCGAGCCTAGAAGAGCCAGCAGAAGTGGAGCCCGCTTGTGCTCGGCAGTAGATGAATGAGAGAGGATGGTGTATTTCTGAAATCATAACTCACTCCTAGTCCCGAAGTACAGTTAGTACCACAGGAGAGCGGTGGGAGACGTCTGACAAACCCGGGCTCTATCATGAAGGTCGTAGTAGACTTTGTGAAGGAGTTTCAACTCCGCTAGAGAGAAAAGGGGGCCATTAAAGGCCAGTAAGCTTTTTTCTCTAATCCATTTAATACATCTGGACAGAAATTAAGGACTGAGAGACTGCAGTTAGGTGAATGCCATCAAAATCTAGCCGGCCCAGCCAATCCCCCCAACCAAAAAAAAAAAAAAAAAAAAGAAAAGGGAAAATCCTAGTATATGGCAGCGGCCTTGGGAAAAAGCAAGTCAGCCTAGACTGATACAGTTGGTCACTGAAACCTGCTAGTTTTGTTTGCTAAATAATTGTCCATTCCCACCTGAAATCAAGGGTAGTCACTAACCTGTAACTTGTTTAATAAATAATGAACTTAACCTGCCCTCGCTGATCAAGCTCACTTCAATTGTTTTTTATACAAAAACTTGCCTATCCTCCAAGCAAGTAGTAAGACGTTTGCCCAAGTGGTTGTTCAGGAACTTGGAGTCAGCTGTGCCTGGTTAGAGCTCCAGCTGGTTAAGACTAGCTGGGACCAACAATTCTCCAATTGGTTAAATCCAAGTGTATGACCCATGACCTTTTGACGTCAGAGGGCCCAAAACTCCACCCCTAGGGCATGCGCCCTGTGTTCCGTGCTGCTTAGCCGCGCCTGCGCAGAATGAGGATTCCGCCATCTTTTCCTCATCTTCCAATCACCAGGATCCCCACGCCTCAGCTTTATCCCGTAAGTATCTCTGGCTTCTCGGGTTCTGGGAGGTGGATCTGAGGCTGCTTTGACATCTCCTCGCTTTCCCATCTCGTGGATAAACCCCTTGTCTGCTGCAAACCTCGGCGTCTCAGTGTTTGGCTTGCTGCGCATCTGGCAAATGAACCTGGTTCCGTGAAGCGACGCCCCCACCGCTATTGCAGGTACCTTAGTCTATTTCTTTGCTCTGGTGGGTTAAACTGAGACTGGCCCCCTTTTCTAGGGGCTCCTAAGCCACAGATACTGAGCTGTTTGGTGTTTGTTTTGTTGAATGAGAACTGCAAGCCAGGTGGGGTGGTGCGAGTCAGAGAGGGGAAGGACCTGGGAGAGGCGAAAAGCTGGAAGCCCAGGAAAAGAGAGACAGAAAAGGTGTTGAGTGGAGGTTTTGGGGACCAATGCTGGTGGCTCCGGTAGCCTAGTCTCCCTCCAATTTACCCATGACATTCAGTATTATGTCAATTTTCTGGTGCTCCGCATGATGGAACCGGGTATGCTTTGCTACAAACCCTGCTTCAAGGTGAGTGCAGCAAGCACCGGAGGGCCAAAGGGAACCTGCCCAAATATGCTTTACCATCTTTTGCCTGGACTGCTCTCCCTTCAGGCAGAGCGACCTTCCTGAAACATAAACCTCACCAAGTTTATCCTCAGTTTAAAACTCTTTAAAGTCTCTCCTTTCTTCCCAGAATTTTTCAGTCTTTGTGATGATACATTCGGCCTTTCTTGAATGCATCCCTGGTAACCTGTCTAGCTTGGGCTCCTGCCTTGTCCTCTGCTCTGGTCAGATTGTTAAGCTCCATCTTGTTTCCTGAACTAGCCATCCGGCTTTGCACTGGCTGCTGCTTGTCCTGGAGGCTGGGGTGGGGGTGGTCTGGGAGCCCTCCTTTCTTCCTGCTCTTCGTCTGGTCCACTCCTTCAGGACACGCCGAGGTCTGTGTTGTGGGATGAACACCCCAACTATAAGCCAGGGTGTAGTGTCACAGCATTTGTCATCCCAGGTGACACTTCACTGCTGACACTTCAGACATCTCAGCACCGCCAGATGGGATTATGCATATTAAAAAAGCTAACATCCATTACCCTGTTTAAAAAAAAAAATCCATGTTTATGGATTTTAGGTAAATTGAGAGGTAGGTGTAATTTGATTCAGCATTTTATGTTTCTTGGTGGCTTAGTATGTGGGTCAGGTACTTTGCCAGATGTTGGGACCTCAGAAATGTCTCTCCTAGTAGCTTCTTTGAGTAAGTTCTTACCTGACAAATTCACAGTTCTTATTTAAAAAAAAAATCAGAATGTGATTACAGAGTGACACTTTGTAAATTGTGAAAGAACTCTAGTGCTTTACCTTTTAACATAAATATGTACTATGTGCTATATATGATTTATATCATATACAGTATATTACATTCCACCTTAAATATATTATAATACATGCTACAAATATAATAGGGCTATTACATTGCCTAATTCAGGAACATTATTTACAAGACGACAATATGAATGGTGCTCCCTGGAGCTGTGTAATACAACAGTTGATAAAATATATTACATATTAAACATTATACATGTACATATTATACTGAGAACTGAGACCACATATCCCACACAGCTTATGGTCTACATTAACATGATTTTACTATTGCATTGTTTTTATTGGCATAATGTTACTATTCTGGGAGACTCTTAACCAGACAAATGATTGTTCATTACAGGAACATCACAGAAGGCTCTTAAACACTTCAATAGACAATTTACACCCCGAGACTCTTTGGATCTCTCACCTCAAAATTCTCACTTGCTCTTTCACCAGTCTTAAACTATTACATCATGATCTTGGCCCAGTCTAAAGCTCCACGTCGAAATACTCACCTGAAACTAACCTTGCCTTCTGAGATACAACCAAATCTATGCAGTGCTGGTCTCCCTGATTGTGATAATAAACTCAGTTCTGTTTTATCAACAGGTTGTTTTGGTGACATTTGGGAGCTACTGGGCATTCAGTAATATTGTCTGTTCTATACACATGTACTTCATAGCACACATGCTGTTATTCTCTCTTTTTCCTTCTGTTATCTCACGCTGAATTTGTTTTCTTACTCTGGTCCCTTTTTCCCTAAGCCGTGTTTTGTCTCAGGTGTCTCTAATTCCAATCAACACGTCATACCATAATTTGTGATTCCGAAGAATAAAGTAAGTGTTGGCCTTCCTAGATAACAATATAAAGCCCCCCCCCCCAAAAGTTTGGTTTGAACTATTTTATTTACTATAATGGGTAAGGTATATAAATGTCAATACCTGGGCATTTCAAGGAGGTATGCCTGAAAACCTCATATAAAGGAAATACAAGATTCTTTAAAGTGAAATCAGCAACTTTGCTCTCATCTGTAAGGTTACTTTTGATCGAATAGCCTCTGGGTCTGAAAGCCTCAACTGTGATCTAATTGAATATATTTGCATAGCAAAAGAATGATTAATCAGAAGAGGATTGATTGGCCTTGGAAAGACAGAAGAGAGAAAACCAGGCAGGTTTTGGCAGTCCAGCAAAGGGAACCTTAGCCAAGACCCCTGGCAAGGTTGTTCTCATTGTTCAAGCAGATTCAGGGAGGACTCCAAGTCCAAGCTTTCTTGCTCCTCTGACAAATCAGTCTGTTGTGAGACTGATGTGTCTGTGTTGGACAGAGGCCCCGCACATCCAGTTCATTGTACTCCCCTTGTTTGAATGTATGTTCTAAGAGCAGCCTTCTATTTATGATTTATCGTTTCTGTCCTGGGGGCTAGGCTAGTTATAAAAGCGCAAATATTCAAGTCTCTACGAGTCTGTTTTTTCTATTAAGCTAAAAACAGCAATTCTGAATTTTTTAAATTGTAAAATACACATAACATTTACCATCGTAATCATTAAGTTTACAGTTCAGTAGCACGAAGTATTCACCTTGTGCAACCCTCACTACCATCCATCCATGGAACTCCTCTCATCTTGCAAAACTGAAACTCTGTACCTTTTAAACAATGATTCCACATTCCCCCTCCTCCCAGCCACTGGCAACTGCCTTTCTACTAAATTTGACTCCTTTAGTACTTCAGTATAGGCGGAATCAGACAGTATTTGTTTTTGTGACTGGCTTATTTCACTTAGCATAATGTCTTCGAGGATCTTCCATATTGTAGCATAACCAAAATATCTTTCCTTTCTAAGGTTGACTAACGTTGCATTATATGTATGTGTGCTTTGTTTGTTTACCCATTCAACTGTTAATGGTTACCTGGGTTGCTTCTGCCTTTGGCTACAGTGCTGCTAGGAACATGGGTGGACAAATATCTCTTCGGAATTCTCTGACTTTTGAACATCAGTCTCAGGACTTAGTTTTTGGGAGTCCACCCATGAGAAATGAATCTGTGGATTTGTGTGCTGATAGAATCAAGTTGTTGAGCCTTCAAGACCCTGAACTAGGGGAAATTCACTAAGGCAAGGGACATCTTTTGGATGATTTTTTTTTTTTTTTGATTATATGAAGAGAACCCTAGAATGTGTAGATCTGATGTTAGGCAGATTGATTTTCTTAGTAATAACTACTGCTTTTGAGAACAGAAGGAAGGAGGGTTTTTTGTTGTTGTTATTTTTTGTTTTCTTCCTGAGAGGTGCTCTAACATTGCTAATATTCAAGTTTTCTTTTGCAAAGTAAAGTTCTTACGTAGTCTGATATTTTTTTCCTTCCTCAAACTGAGTTGATTTGTACACTCACAAATGATATTTTCAATAGAACATAGTATTATTCAGAAATAATCATTTCAGTTAAACATACATCTTATGCTTTGTTCAGGGACTTCACAGGGGGCTTTACAGAATGAAATGAGGGTATTACGTGGACGTATTCACTTTTCCTTATACATCTTTGTTTTATTTAGCCTAGCTAACGATTACTTTGAGTCCTCTAGTCTAAAATTTAGCCATGGAGGGAGGGTATAGCTCAAGTGGTAGAGTATATGCTTAGCATGCATGAGATCCTGGGTTCAGTCCCCAGTACCTCCTCTAAAAATAAACCTAATTACCTCCCCCTGTAATTAAATAATACAATAATAAATAAAATAAAATTTAGCCTTTCTGTAGTAAGTTGGTACTTAGAGGGAGAAATCACGGTTCTCTGTTTAGTAAGTTACTAAGTTAATAAGCTATGTAATTAGAACATTCATTAGTACTTTAATAGTTTTTATTTAAAGTCACAGAGCAAGACAGGAAGGGATGTACCAGTGACCCGAATGAGTTAATTTGCTTGATCTCCTTCCATTTCTCCTGAAGCTAAGTTTGTTATCAGCCATGTATGCCTTTGGATAAACTGTCCCAGACATGGAAAGCATCAAGTGAATACATGTTGCATGCTGTTCCTGTGAAAGGATTGCAAGACAGAATATAAGTGCAAATTTGGAAAATAGACTTGCTTACCGTTGTATTTTTCTGTTCCTCTGCTCTTCCTGAGCCCGGAGGAAGTCAGCAAGACTTATTAAGAGCAGAGTTCTCTGCCTTGAAGTCAGAGTCCCTGTCACAAACAAAAACCGCTACTTCCTGAGAGACCACACCGATCCTCTTTTGAAGGGCTGTTTGAAGGCATGACAGCTGTGCACTGTTTCCCTGTGCACGTTACCTTTCCTGTGACAGGCACAGTCAGATAGCATGAATCAACTTTTGTGCTTTTGTAGGCGCTTTACTGAGCTGAGTTGTCACCACCAGCCCAAGTGTGTTTGTGTCCGTGGCAAGTTACGTAGAAGAACTGGATTTGGGGCTGGATAACCGCATGCACTGCTGCTGGCATCTGTGAGATGTAGTTTCCTTGGCTCTGTACTGGGATATTTGGGCTATCTCAGGATTGTCTGAAATTTGTTCCTGGAGAATATGTATAACTGCTCAAGGGTAAAGAGGTTCTATGGCCAGAGAAGCTTGGGAGACGGTAAACTACGCAACATTGCACGGAACTCTTCACTGTGGGGCTTCTCAGAACCTTTAACCTGCTGTGGCTTTTCAAGGGCAGCTTGGAGTGGACAAGGAGGATATATCGCCCAGTGTTGGGTGTACGGGTTTGTCAACATGTGGATCAGGCTGAGCTCTGACTCCTTCACTTAGTACTTGTTGACCTGAGGCCAGTGAGCAAGTTCATTAGAGCTGAATTTTCTCACCTGTAAAATGATGGACTTCAACTAGGCCTCTGAGGCATCATTCAGCTGTATGATTTCTGGGGTAACTGATTTTCCAAAAATTCAAATAAATTAAGGCACATGGAAAGAGAACTCTAGTTTTGCTTTTAGTCTAACTGCTGTAATCCATCTTTATATCATAGTTGGCTTTAAAAAAATACCACATAACCAGTGACTCAAGTAAATATTTTTTTATCAGTCTTCTTTTTTTTTTTTTTTGCTAAGTAGTTCAAGTCAAATCAAAACTGTATGGTTAGGACTTGTTTAAAAAAAATCGATGAATAAATCATCTTCCCCCTCTTAACTCTTGGAGTTGGCACACAGTGACTTGCATTTTCTCTACAGCATTGCCTTTCTTTGTTGGAGTGGTGAAAGTAGAAGAATGATACATTCTTTCCTCTTATTTAACAAAATTTCATTTTAAAATTCTAGTTGTTCAAAAATCTCCATCTTTTAAGATAAGATTTTTTATATCATCCAAGGTACTTCTATAAATACTTATTTAAATGTTGCCCTGTGAGTCTACTCAACGTCTGCCACATGGGTGATATTACCATTTTATGAATGAATGAAAGTTGGCAAAAAGAGAAAGGGCCCTGTGTAATTGTGCAAGAAAAACACTCCTGTGTGCCTCCTTTACTCTCAGGATACTACCACACCCCCAGCTCTTCTGACACCAGATTTGTGGGTTTTCCACACATCAGGCAATTCTGTGACACCAGCTGGGCATCCTGCAATTGAATTCCATTCTGGCACTACTTACCTGGAATTAGCATCAGATCCCATGGGCTAAGGGTTCAGTCCTACAAGACTGCTTCCCCTTCAATTGCAACTACAATTGCAAGTCCCAGTCTGTCATCTGCACTGACTGGCTGTAAATTGGGGCTTTTATGACTGTGGGCTCAATAATTTGCTAGGATGGCTCATAGAACTCAAGCAAACACTTGTGTTTCCCAGTTTATTATAAAAGGATATGATAAAGAATACAGATTAACAGGCAGGTAGAAGAGACTTGTAGGGCAAGGTATGTGGGAAGGGACGTGGAGGGGAGAGTACCACCCACCCGGAACCTCCATGTGTCACCAAACCCAGAAGCTCTCTGAATTCTGAACTTTGGGATTTTTATGGAGGCTTCATTGCATAGGGGTGAAGGATCATTAACTCATTCTCCAGTCCCTGCCCCCCTCCCCAGGGGATGGAAGGTTGGTGGAAAGTTTCAAGCTCTGAGTCAATCAACTACCTACTAAAAATGAATTTTAAAATAATCAACTGTTTCTTATTACCTAAAATCTGTGCCCTAAAAGATTATATTGTATTTGAGATTTCCTTCATTATTCAGTAAAATAATGCTTAGACTACATCTCCTAGTATATAGTAAATTAAACATACCTGTAATTATGTAGGCAAGCAATGTAAATTAAATATATTTATTTTTTACAGAATTTCTGTGCTCCATGCATTTCAGATGTGTTTTAGCCCCTGGATCCTACAGCCTCTGAAAAATAATTTTTTAATTTAGGTCATTGCCTCCCTGGAAAGAGTAGAGAATATATGTCCTATGGGTAAAATGATAAAATTTGTTTCATATATACAAAGTCATTCTTCCATTCAAATTGTAATAATTTTCTACTTTGGGCAGTATAACCCAAATATTAGCCAGAACCCTATGTAATCCAGTCTCACCTTCCTGTAGCTTTCAGATTCCACATCAAAGTAAATGAAATGTCAAGGGGAAAAAAAAAAGAGATCCAGTTTATAAACCACAGCTCCACTTCTTAACTTCTCTTGACTCGCCTCTTTAATTGTCACAGCTGGAATCTGTCATGCTCAGCTGTCTACTAAAACTTTCCCCAGTACTCATCCTGAGAAGCTTCTCAGTTCTTTTATTTTATAGATCACATCAGCTTCTCTGCTGCCTTTAGTTTTTTCCCATCCCCATCCAGTAAGCAAGAATCCTTCTCTCCAGAAGCCCAAGGAGAAGAAAGAGGAGGATTCTTTTAGTTTGGATGGTTCTGTTACGGAGCATTAATTTATGTGTCTGTTACCTAACCATTGGCTCATGGATAATTGGTGAGGTCCTCACTTTATTCAGGTTAAAGAATATGATAGGACACCATTCAAAGGGCTGAGTCAGCTTGCCCAACGTTCTCAGGAAGTTTAATGCTGTTCTTAATTCTGCCTCTCTTTCAGCCAATGGCATTTATTAGAATACTTGACAGTCAACTACTTCAATTGCCCATGTCATAAGGCAGAAAAGACATAAAAGGTTATGCAGATTTGGTTAAAATTGTCTATAAACTGACTGTCATACATTAAGAGGGCATAACAGAGACCATGAGATATTTGTGCCTAAGTAGTCGGGTCCCCTCCTAATTATAAAGCTGTGTTTTCCACCCTGGATCCCTTCCTCCCCAGTCCCCAGCCCTGTCACCACCCACTGTGCTGTCTCAGATAATTAACATCGACAGCCACAGAAATAAAATTTGAAAATATACCTTATACCCTAAATCATAGAAAGTGAAGAAATCCATGAGCTGTAAATGCAGCTTTATCAAATGCAGGTGTAAAACATGTGACGTTTCTAGTTTGTTCCGTCTCTACAAAGGGCCGCCCCTGCCACTATTGTGACAGTCGGCCCTTGTAGGGGCTGACCACTGTACAACCAGGAGAAGGCACCAAAGGATGCTCTGATCAATGAACAATTAAACAATAAAAAGTAACATGAAAATAAGAAAATTCATAAGTGAGATTAACTAAGAGCATCTCCCTGCAAAGCTTTCTGTTTTGCCAACCTGGCCTCTTGAAAATGGCATAAATTCGTCAGTTCTAAATGATATGAAAATTGAAAGAGTGAATAAAAGGTTTCTGACATAACAACCATAATAACTACTAACAACCGTCACTATTGATAACTCTGTTAATGCATTTTATATACATTATCATTTAATTTTTATACTATTTCTAAAGTGCAATTTTATCTTTAATTTTAAAAATGAAAAAAAAATGTCACAGCTAGTAAGTGGTGAATATGCTGCATATTCTGACTGCAGAATTTGTCCTGTCAGTGACTTTACCAGGCTACTGCAGACTTGCTTGGGTCAGCAAGTAGTATCCGCAGGTTTGTCTGTATTACATCAGTTCCGAGTCTCGGAAAATCTTGCAGTGTGGTGTCTTGCGCATTTGTTCATGTTGAGAATGCTTCACACGCTGGATTTACTGAGATAAGCAATTTAGGAATGAGTCATAAAGCAAAGAATATTTAAAGATAGGGGAGTCAAAAGTGTGGGGGATGAATAAGGAAAGAAGAGAGACGTAATTCTCCTGGTCTCTGATGGTCTGTAATGTTCAAAAGCTATGTGAAGAGAGCCTGAAATAAAGCCAGAGAGTGACCGTGAGCTCCTGTTGACTTCTTGCTGGATTCCCATATCTAAACTGTCTTATTGTCCTTAGCAATTATTTTTTTTCCTGGGAGCTGCACAATGAATTATGGAAATATCAGCTTCCATTCTAATGGATTTCTATTAAAGGCTAAGAAGAACCATGGATGGGGATCTATATCCCCCAAGTGCCATCCCCACCACTCGGTGGTCCAGTCCTGAGGCTTAGGAAGAGTCAAGAAGAGGAAGTGACTTAATGTTCTCCAGCTCTGCTCCTCATCTGTTTCTCTAGCTTTACCCTCTGGCTATGACTAGAGAAGATGATCATTGTAGGAAGGAGCCAGAGCTACAGCATTATGTTCTAATGAGCTTACCGATGAGAAATGGAATTGTGGAAACATTCTGAGTACATACATTCAAGATGGACCATTAATCAGGTTTATCTGTCCTGATTCCAGATGTTTGTGACTGAAAAGAAAGCTGTGTGAATTGATGGAACCTGAATCTGTTTAGGGATTTCTAGGGACAGGTAAATATAAAGTAGAAAATAAGTTTTGCTTTACTTTGAGAAACAATGTAGAAAAAGAGAAGACCAATTTGCTCTGGATGTGGGATTCCTGAGATTAGACCATGCTTGGTTAGCATTGTGCTCTGTTGGCTGACTGGCTGGATGACATGGAAGAAATGTCAACATTTTGTAGCACTGGTGTTTGATAAGGTAATTAAAGTATCATTAGAAAATTTTTTGGGGAAAAAAGAAGTTTATTGCTCACAGTTGTGGAGGCTGGGAAGTCCAAGATCAAGGTGCTGGCAGGTTCATTGTTGGGTGAGTGCCCACTTCCTGGCCCATAGATCAGTAGTCCTGTGTCCTCACCTGGCAGAAGGGACAAGGGAACTCTGGGGTCTCTGTGATAAGCCACTAATCTTATTAATGAGGGCTCCACCCTCATGACCTAATCACATCCCAAGGGCTTTATCTCCAGATACCATCCCATTGGGGATTAGGTTTCAATCTAAGAATTTTGGCAGGACACAAATATTCAATCTATAGCAGCTTGTGAACCTGAGTTTTTTTCTAATTAATGACAAAGCTGGAGAGAAAAGGACGACCTAAAACAAAGGTATGTTTCCTGAAAGTTGTCTGAGAGGAATCACCAAAAGGGACTAGTAGGAGGCAGCCAAAAATATTCTGTCACTTGAGCTTTCTGATACTTCTTGGCAGTCACCCTTTATCTCAGCAACAGAGGTTTGTGCTTGGCTTCAAATCTGGAAAACGTAAGACATGCATGAGGAGTGTGGCTGTTAAGAATTTAATTAAAACATTCCCATTCCATTGGGTTTAGCCTTTAAACTGTGACTGTCGAACTACTTACGTTATCATCTGAGTCCCTCTGGAGGGTTTAGTCATCAGCTGGCCTGATGATTTGGGGCTTGTTTTTCCCTTAAATGTAGCTGAAGAATGAATGGGAAAATATAATCTTGAAACAGGTTTGCATCTAGGTTTAAAAAAAATTAATTAGTTTTAAAGTTCAAAGTACATAGGGATTTTCTCAATCGCAGATTGGTATATTAAGTGTTATTACTGCACTGTCCGCTAGGTGATGCTATTGTTTCAATTTCTTTTCATTGATCTTTGCTTTCTTTGGAATGAAGTTCATAGGATGGCAAGCTGCTTGAAGAAATTACATAGTTCAGTCTTCTGCTTCTAGGTGAAATATCTCCGGCATAGGAAAACCTAGCCTATTTAGAAGTGCCTTCAGGGAAACTTCTTAAGTCTTCCTAAAGTGAGCTAAAGAACCTAATTCTCTTTATTGACAAAAATTGTTTTATATATTAGACCTGTATTTTTAATGCTGCTCTTTAAACACATTTCTTCTTCCTGTTTTTAGTGGAGATGAAGAAAAGCAGATCATCTTCTTACATATAAAAGCCTTTCAAATAAAGAAGACCAGTATAGAATTGGTTTTCATCTTTCTTTCCTGAAGGCAAAAGTAACATAATTTCTTTTAAGTTTTCATCACACTTCTTTACCATCCATTCTGCCTAATTTTTGATGAGAGCTCGAGTCTAAATGGAATCCAGAATACTCCAAGGACTTTGGATTTGTATTCCTGGCTGATTCACTTGTTTCCCAAAGTGTCAGCAATATGAGCTAACAATAGTTTCTTGGGTTCTTAGATAAAGAGAATAAAGCTATTATTGATTTAAGTCACCACATTTTATTCTGTTTGTTACTGAACTCAAGTTCACGTGCCCGACACAGAGTGAGGCCAGACAAACTGAAATGTCAGAATTTGGAGCAGAAAAATGTTTATTGCAGAGCCAAGCAAGGAGAACAGGTGTTCAAACCCTCAACTTCTTGAAGGGTTTCAGCAAAACATTTTAAAAGTCAAAGTGAGGGAGGGGCGTCCAGGGTATGTGATCAGCTGTGCACAATTCTCTGATTGGTTGTTTGTGATCAATCCTTAGGCACCAGAAGGTCTGGGGGCTACTTGCTCAGGATCATCAGGCAGTGAATTTCTTCCATTTGGTGGTGGTTTTAGCATCTGAGAAAGTCAGGAAATATTTATCAGATACTATGATCTAAGTCCATCTTAGAGGAGCTAAAGCAGAGGATATGGTGGAGGATCTGTCCTGGGAAGGCCGATAGGGTCATGCTCAGTTACCTGTTGATGACAGGCTAGAGTTCTCAGGTGCTCATCAGCTCTGACTTGTCCTGGCTATACTCTTTTCCACCTTTGGACCTTGTTATTCCCTCTACCTGAGATGACTGCAATGTCCCCACCCCATGCTCTTGTCATATCTTCAGTCTTGAGTTAAACATCATTTTTCAGGGGTCTTTCAGTGCACCCACCAGCATCTGCTGCCCCTGTAGACCATGTCAGTCATGTATCCCCGTGTCCCATAGCACCTGGCACTTCTTTTTTGTAGGATTTTTTATCCACACAGCAATCTAATTATTTGTGACCATTTGTTTGCTGTCTTTTCTTTCCCCTCATTAGACTCCAGTTAAAGACAAGGTCTTTTTTCCTAACACACATAGCCCCAGCACTTTATGGAGGATACAGTTGGCACACAGTAGAAACTCAGTAGGCCTATTTTGATTAATGGACTAATTTCTGACTTATTTTTCATTCTTTCCTTTTCTAGAGATAGAACGATTCTTAGTAGGGCAATTATCAGGAATCAGGAGGTAGACAGGAGCATGACTTAAAAATCTGACAAAAAGTCAGGAACATGGAGGGAGAGAGCTAGGCACAACAGTTTGGTGAGGAAGAAAAGGCCAAGTTTTAAACTCTGTTCTATGGCAATTAAAACAATTGATGGGTTTTTAAAGAGAGAAATGATACAGTCAAATAAGTCGCAATTCACCGGGAATGTTGAATGGGTCATGAGGACAAAGCCCATTTGTCCTGTTAATTGTAATAGTAATCTTGACATTGAGCTTGCTCTTTCTGGCTGGCTGTAATCTCATTTCCAGCTGTTATGTTGGAAGTTATTTTGCCATGGTTTGGAAGCCTTTCACTCAAATGTGGATGACAACAATGATGTCAACAATAACAAGATAATATCTAATTTTTTTTTTTAGCACTTCCTGTGTACCAGGCACTGGGCTAGCCATTTTATATGCGTTCTGTCAATGATCAGACTTGAGCATGCATAGCAATCACCTGGGGGCTTCTTGTTAAATACTGATAAAGCTCTACTCTTAGTTTCTGATTCAACAGGTGTGGGTGGGATGATAACTTTTTTGTTTCTGACAGTATCCCAGGTGATGCTGATGCTGTTGGTCTGGGGACCACACTTTGACAACCACTGCATTATTTCAATTTACTCACCAAGACAACTGTTAAAGGAAAGTAGTACTATTACCTCCTCCTTGTAGATGAGGGAACTGAAGCTTCGAGAGGTTCACTGACTCATCTAGAGTGACACAATTGGTAAATGGCAAGAGCTGTCAAGTGCAGGTCCTTCCAACTCAAAAGATGATCTTAACCCCTAAAGCAGTATACTCAAACTTTATACTCCATCAGCATCACTGGAGGAGCTTTTAAAAAATTCAGGTACTTGAATTCTACTTCTGTCTAATGAATCACACCTTCCAGGGTAGGATGGACTATTTGTTGTTTGGCAAGCTTCTCAGGAGATTCTAAAGCCCAGTGATTTTTGGAAACAGTGCACTTGGCTGCACATTGTAATCTCTTGGGAGTTAAAAAAAAAAAATACTGACATCTGGACCCACCCCCAAGCATTCTGATTTACTTGGGTTGGGATGTGGCTTGGGATTTTCAGAAGCTCCCCAGGTAATTCTAATGTGCAGCCTGTGGAGTGTGCGAACCATTGCACTAAGATTCTGTCTCTTGAACTTGACTGCTCATCTCTTTGAAACACTCAAAAATGAATTCATTATGCAAAAGAGAAGATAAAATGAAAAGAGCTCAATAGCAGGCTTTAGTGGAGAAGAGCTCTGAAGATAGAAATTGGGTTCAGGCTGTTCTGTTATTTACTGACTCTGTTGTAGCCTTGGGTGAGTTGCCCCAAATTTCTGAAGCCTCAGTTTCCTCATATGTAAAATGAGAATAATGATGAGGCCACGTGCTCTACCCGTGCATAGTATTGTAAAAATTAAGTGAAATGATTTCTCTTTAAGGCTTTATGAACTCTCAAATATTAAACAAAGGTGAGAGATTACTTTCGCTTGATTCAAAGAGAGATTTCTCCCCAAGGATATACCCTAGCTGGCAACGAGCAAGGCTTTTTATTTTTTTTCCACCTGCAATAGCCATAATACCCAGCTCATATTCAGGTAGTTGCGTCCAAAACATTTCCTTGGATTTTTTAAAAAATTTAATTAATTCATTTATTGGTGGGGAAGAAGTAATTAGGTTTTTTTATTATTATTTATTTTTAACGGAGGTACTGGGGATTGAACCTGGGACCTTGTGCATGCTAGGCATACACTCTACCACTGAGATATACCTCCCCCCTCCTTGGATTTTTTTTCTGGGAGGCATAAGCAGAGACAAAATCTTTTTCATATCATCTGTATGCTTTCTGAAAGCACCAAATTATGAGCAGGACTAATGGGTTGAGAACGCTTAATGCCAGTTTATCGTGGCTGGCTTATGGCTTGTCACCATCCGAAAAGCCATCACAGAGGAAAAAAAGTCATTCACAGTCTAATTTAAGTAATGGCCACATCTTTGCAATGGTGACAGACTGTGACAGTTTATAGGTTTTAGATGGCGACTCCTTCACTTTGTAAAAACAGATCAGCTGCCAGTGGACTTACTATTATTGCCACATGCATTTGTGAATTTTTAAAGGGAAATTGAGTGGGCAGCCACCATTACAACCAGGTAAATTTAGATGAATGAATGTATCCATCAAGTGATTGCTTAAAATATCACCTGCTTGTAAAGCTCCAGGTTCCTGAAGCCCATTTTGTAAATTTCTATGTGCAAAAGCCTCCTTGAAAAGAGGTGCAGAGTAATGAAGGGGAGCTGAAGGAATGTCTCTGGGAGGCCACAGGGGTGGAGTCTGAAGGGGTTGGTTGACGGAGAGAAGAGTGGTTCCCGGGTGAATAAAGAAAAAAATTCCCTTTGTGTTTCTGGAGGATGAGCTCTCCTGGGCCTTTGCCTCCATAGACAGGACCTTTGTCACATCTGCAAACTACATCAACTGGGAAGGAGGGGCGAAGGCTGCCCAGGAAGAGGGAAGTGAGAACCTCTCAGTAGGGCAAGACCGTTCCTTCCTTTGTCCTGGGAAGCAAAGACAGAGGAAACGTTATTCCTTTTGCTCTGAATGGAGAGGGAAGAACTGAACTAATAATAATTACCATTCGTATAATACTCTAGAAGATTAGCAAAATTTCTTTATGAAATTCTACCAAGAGACACCTTTATTTTGGGTCCTAACTCACTGAAATGCAGTGATTGCAGTATTAAAAAAACGGTTTTTTAATGATTCATCAGTGACCTAAGTACCAAAGCCAATGATGTCATCTGCCTTCATTTAAAAAAATGTATTTTTATTGAAGCATAGTCAGTTTATAATGCTGTGTCAATTTCTGGTGTACAGCACAATACTTCAGTCATATAGGAACATACATACATTTGTTTTCATATTCTTTTTCACCATAAGTTACTACCAGATATTGACTGTAGTTCCCTGTGCTATGCAGTAGGAGCTTGTTGTCTGTAGACTCACAGACATCAGCCTTCATTTGACTTGACTGTTTGACATGCTGAGTATCCTTCTGTGGCTTCCCTGCTTATGGGCAAAGCAGAAAAGAAGGGAGATTGGGTAGTGGTTAGAAAAGAGAGATAAAATCACTTCTGTATCATATCAGTCTGGCCTTCCATGATGCTTTGTTTATTTTGCAATGAGAGCATTTACCAAGTTGCGCTGTAATTTTTTGTTCTTGACTATTATACTGTGAAATCCTTGAGGGCTAAGAAGTAACTTACTCAACATAATATGCATGGTGCCTGGTAGTAAATAATTGTTTGGTAAATGCTTATTGAATGAATATTTGAATCAACATATTATAAACCTAAGGGAACATCAGCAGTTTTTAAGGATTTATGTACTATATGATGCTCTGTTTAAAGATTACATATGTATTCATACATGTTATTAGTATAGTCACTTCAGCAGCTTGGGTTACAAATACAGTCATATCCCCCTTGCCTCTAAACATTTTTGGATTCCAGAGTTTTATTTCAGGGGAAAATTCCATAGGCCCCCCCCCAAACTTCTCTTCCATCCATTTAAAAAAATTGAAGTATAGTCAATTTACAGTATTGTGTTAATTTCTGATGTACAGCATAGTGATTCAGTTATACGGATATACATTCCTTTCCGTATTCTTTTTCATTATAGGCTATTACAAGGTATTGAATACAGTACTATACAGTAGGACTTTGTTGTTTATTTTATATATAGTAATTAGTATCTGCAAATCCCAAACTCCCAATTTATCCCTCCTTACCTCCTTTCCCCCTCTGGTAACCGTAAGTTTGTTTTCTATGTCTGTGAGTTTCTGTTTTGTAAATAAGTTCATTTGTATCATTTTTTAAGATTCCACATATAAGTGATATCATATGGTATTTTTGTTTCTCTTTCTGGCTTACTTCACTTAGTGTGACAATCTCCAGGTCCATCCATGCTGCTGCAGATGACATTATTTTCTTTTTACAGCTGAGTAATATTCCATTGTATAAATATACCACAACTTCTTTATCAAGTCATCTGTTGATGGGCATTGAGGTTCTTTCATGTCTTGGCTATTGTAAATAGTGCTTCTATGAATGTTGGGATGCATGTATTTTTTTTGAATTAAGTTTTTCTCTAGATATATGCCCAGGAGTGGGATTTTTGGGTAAGTCTATTTTCAGATTTTTAAGGAATCTCCATACTGTTTTCCATAGTGCCTGCACCAAACTACATTTTCACCAACAGTGTAGTAGAGTTCTCTTTTCTCCACACCATCTCTAGCATTTATCATTTGTGGACTTTTTAATGATGGCCATTTTGACTGGTGTGAAGTGATACCTCATTGTAGTTTTGATTAACTCCATAGTTTCTTGAGGACCATTACATCTTGAATTGTTTAAGAACCTCCCAGGCAAGGCTTACTCAGTCTAAAAGGTCTGTGCACAGTCTGGTTAGTTCAGTGGTGGGCCTTGTCTTCAGCAGCCATGGTTTGGGTGGTTGGGTCCATATGCTTTCTTGTCTGCCTTCCTCCCCAGTCCTTTGTTGAGTTCCATCTCTGGGTCACACACTATTCTAGGGGTACTACCGTATGTGTCTCTGCCCCCTGCTGTAGTGAGGCAGCATCTGTTGGTAGCTTCAGGTATCCACATGGGCCACATGCAGCTCCATGTGCTGAATCCCAAGATTACCTCTTTTCTGTCTTACTGGACTCCGTTGACATGTTGGGTCTTGAAGCTTTTGTAGGCTCGGCTGCACACTGTGCAGGGCAAGCACTTTCCCCAGATCTCAGGCCCTCACTTAGAATGGATTGCCCCAGACTTCCCCCACCTGCCTGCAGACCTCCACTTGGAGCTCTTGTGGTCCCTTCTTACCAACAGGCCATTGTCAGGACTGTCCCAAATATTCTAATACTTTTAACTTCAAAAAGGACAATATCATGCTAACATTCTTTCCCTGCCAGGAGGCTCCTAGACCCTTAGGCAGATTTGTCTGCCTTCTCCATAAATGCTGACTCTGCATATCAAAGGATGTGAGGAGGGTGAGACTTTGTCAGGTTCCAGAAGTTTGTTATATCTCTCCACCAGGCAGTTAAGTGCCTGCTACCCTTACTTTTGAGTAACTAAGATGGGTTACTTAAGTGACTCTTCTCTGGGGAAAAAAAAAAAAATTTGCTCCAAGATGCCTTGTTACGTTCATTTGTAGGTACAAGAGTTTTTGGAATAATACTATTTTAAAATTTCTTGTCAACACATACACAATCTTAAAGTCTGCTAAGAGTGTCACCAAGAACTGTATCTCGATAACAAGGTTGCAAAAAAGCATGACTTTATTTTTCTTATTTTCCTCAAAAGATACATGTTATTTGAACAGTAAAATATTAAAAATTAGTAAAATTAAGAAATATAAAACAGAAAAACCCATAACTTTAAAATAAAAGTTATCAACCACATGTGCCAGAGTTGGAATATCTTTGAAAATAAAATGTGGCATTGTCTCTAGGTTTTATCCTCTGTTTCACTTCACATTCAATTATAGGTGACTTCATAAAAAGATCTAGTCACCTATAGTACATGCTTACTTTCTGAAATGCAGGTACTGGTGACAAGCCATGTATACAGTTTAGTGACATTGGATCTTTTTTTGTTGTTATACTACTCTGCATATAAATTTTAATTATATCTTGTCCTCCATTTTGGAATTTACTATTTTTTTTTTTACAAAGCATAGAAATGGAAAAGTGATTTCAAAATTTCTATTGCAGAAAGAGAACAAAAGTGTTGCTCCCACTTGTGTTTACATATCATTTTGCTGTCAATCTAAAATTTTTTAAGATAGATGGCTCACCCACTGGCATCTTTTCAGAAAGCCTGGCAAAATCTTCCAGGCAATCTCTTTCATGGAGCATTATCTAGAAATGCAATTTTTAGTTGTCGGTTTAATCTCAAAACACATTCACAAAACAAAATAATTCTGGAGCAACACTCAACTGTTTAAATGCAAAGTAGAATAGAGGAGCACTTTCAACCATGTACTGGCTGGGGTGTCATTCATCAGTCACCCTGTCATATATGCTAACTGATTGCCAAACATTTGAAACAGACGACATGTGCAGAATGTGCTCTGGTTGATGAAAATTCCAAATCCCCTGTATCAGTTCAACACGGGGAAAGAGACCTCATCACCTCTTCTGAGTTCAGTGGAACTAGAGCTGCGACAGCAGGGACTGTGATAACTCGTGCTCCCTGCACAGCTGGGAGGATGAGAAAAATGATTTCATTAGCAAGAAGATTCCAAATTGGAAGCGGGTGGCTTTTACAAATTTCATAATAAAAACTGATTTTTGTTCTTTCCATGTGCTTATTCTGCAAACATTTAGCACATTTCTGTCTGCTAGGTTTAATTTTCTAATTTGGTTCTGGTTTGCATATGAAATGGATTTGACTAAATTTAAGGGGAGGGTGTTAGGGTTTCTTTGGGGAGGGGGACAGCGGGGTTGCTCAGTCACAGAAACTTCATTATCCTACAGTTGACTATTGGCAGTCAAATGTCACTGAATTCAGTGGGCGAGAGAAGCTTTATATTATGCTGTATCTGTTAGATTATTTCATGATTCATTGAGTCATAGAGTCAGGGATTGTTTTAGTTGGCTGGGGAACATGGGGGTGCAGATGGGGTGCAAAAGTGGAACAGTGTGAGGGACTCAGCTGGGGAGTTTTTTCCCAAATCACAATGATGAACCTCCTCTTCCTCACCACCCCAAGTCTTCCTCAAATCATGGCAGGTAAGAATCCCCCAGAGATGGGAATGTATATTTAGAAAAACTTCTCAGAAGATTCTGATAGGATCCTCTGGCTGAGAACCATAAATTTTATACTCACATTAAAAAAAAAAAAAGGTGAAATAACCCCATCCATATTAGGGTCAAGGCTGGTACTTTATTCTCAGGCCATTTCTTTTTAAAATCTGTTGAGAATATTGGGTCTATAAATACATGTTGGTTTGCAACCTCAGGAGTTCCCTGGATGAAGTTTGAAACTGGACTCTGTACTCAGAGGGCAAGGAGAGACGAAGAAAAAGACAGACCACTCCCAACTATTAGGTAGCATGTTTAATACGGAAGGGAACTTGGATGCCAGGCTTGTCTTGGATGGCCACAAGACAAAGATGTCCACTCGCACCTACAGAATCGTAAGAGTTTATATAGACACCTTAATGGGGTTAGTCACATATACTGTTCACATGGTCTCAGCAACACACTGCTCTCTTTAGCCTGCATCCCTCAGGTGGTTCCTCATTTAGGGAAAGATGTATGTTCCAAGGGCAAGTTGGTGGTGAGGAGCCTCTATTGGTTGGGTCCGGCTCATGGGTCATCTGGTGGTCACATCCTCTCACTGACCTCCTCCAACAGTGTATCTTCCAGATAATTTCTTTCATGTATTGTTCTTCAGAATCAGTATGTACAGTCCAAGTGTTGATGTAATGGTGTTGGTTCTTTCCTGATTTGTGAGGCTGAGCTGAACCACAGCCTGGAAAAAACAGGCCACAGGTTGGATTCTCAAGGGGGGGACTATGTTTTCCCTCTGCTGTGCTGTTTGTTTTATTCCTTAGATAGCGCCACCATCTAGTCTTTTTTTGTGTGTGTGTATATATATATATATATTTTTATTGAAGTATAGTCAGTTTACAATGTTGTGTCCAATTTCTGGTGTACAGCACAATGCTTCAGTCATACATGAACATACATATATTCATTTTCATATTCTTTTTTGCCATAAGTTACTGCAAGATACTGAATATAGTTCCCCATTTAGTCTTGATAGCGAGAGTCCAGTCAGTCTCTGTATCTTTTGATAAATGTCCCTGGATGGTTGTTTAAAGCAGGTTTTTGTGAAGATGGTAAAATTTAAGTTGTGAATTCATGAACTCAAATTATTGAGACTTCTATTTTTTTACCCTGTAGTTAATAAATGCATAAAATATGCACCAACTATGGATAGACTATAATGGGTTTTAATACTCACTCCTTATTCTTTTTTACTAAGTCAATGCTGGCAACACTTGGCCAGTGTGCCTAACAGAATATATGGTCTGGCTAGTCTTTCTTTCTGGCTTTGGAGTTTCCCCCCTCCGCGTTCTCCCCAGTAGGTAGAATCATTTCTGTCTATACTGTACTGGCTGCTTCAATACTTATAGTTGATCTCTGATCATGCACTTGTAGGGGTATAACACCTATATAGGCACACCTCGGACATACCGTGGGTTTGGTTCCAGACCACCGCGATAAAGCAAATTTCACAATAAAGTGAGTCACGCCAATTTAAAAAATTTCCCAGTTCATATACCAGTTATATTTACATGATACTGTAGTCTGCTAAGTGTGTGATAGCATTATGTCTGAAAAACTATCCATACCTTAATTAAAAAATACTTTATTCCTAAGAAATACTAACAATCAGCTGAGTCTTCAGCGAGTCATAGTAGTAACATCAAAGATCACTGATTGCAGATCACCTTAACAAATATAACAATGATGAAAAAGTTTGAAATATTTTGAGAAATATTGCAGAATGGAGCAAAGAGACAGGAAGTGAGCAAATGCTGTTGGAAAAATGGTGCCAGTAGACTTGCTTGATACAGGGTGGCTGCAAACCTTCAATTTGTTCCTTTTCTGATATTTCATTGTTAGTGTAAAGAAATGCAGCTGATTTCTGTATGTTAATTTTGTATCCTTCTACCTTGCTGATTTCTTTTATCAACTGTAGTAGTTTCTTTAAGTACTACTTAAAGTAGAAAGCCTATAGGGTTTTCTGTATTTAGTATCATATCTTCCACATATAATGAATTTTACCTCTTCTCTTTCAATTTTGGAACCCTTTTATTTCTTTTTCTTGTCTAATTGCTATGGCTAGTACTTCCAATAATATATTGAATAGAAGTGGTAAGAGTGGGCATCCTTGTCTTATTCCAGATTTTAGCAGACGGCTTTCAACTTTTCACTGTTGAGTATTATGCTGGCTGTAGGTTTGTAAATGTAGAATTTTTATTAGCAATACTTGATTTTTATTAGCAATATTCAGATTTAAGAAAATATAGTCAAAAATTAAATTCACATACCCAAGTTTTTCCAAAATATTTAAAAGTTTCCAATAACTAAATTGAGTTTTGAAAAAATAACTGTCTTCTTATATTCACATTCACGTTGACAAAACTGGCTCATCTTTCTCAGAAGCATCAATTTGACTTTGAATTCAAATATCAGTTTTGAAATGACATCTGTCCAGGTTAAGTAAAACCACTAACTTTTGTGTCTATGCAATATGGTTAACATTGAATTCAAAGGGGGTGTTACATAAATTGAAAAGCATCTGTAAATTTATCAATATCAATGAAGTATTCTTCAAATTTTTGTTACAGTTTTCACAGCCAATTTACATAACAATCACAATTAAAATTTTCTGCATATTTATTCAGTTAGAAAAATGTGTAAAATTGCTATTAATATATATAATTTGAAACATTTCAACTTTAATATGAAATTTTGCACTTGTGTAGCTAGGTCACAAATAAGCTTTTCCTTTTCTTGGTGCTTTAAATTTAGCTCATTCATATGCAGTGTGATGTCTATGATTAACCATAAACCACATTGCCCCTTTTGTCTTTGATTGTTGAACATTTGGCAGATTCTCTTGTTTCAAGGAAATCTTGAATAGGAGTTAACAGTACAATAACTTTTTGTAAAATGCTTCCATGACTCAAACAGCATTGGCCAAGAACACAAGATCATTTAATCTATTGCCTGCTATTTGTTTTAACAATTCTATTAACTGACAATGATTAATCATTTGTACATGCTTACTGAATGATTTTTAGTAACTATATTAGTGACACTTTTTGTATGGTCTGCCTCAGAAAACTGAGCACAGTTATTTTCAGTATGTGTCATACAGTGGAACAAAGTGATAGAAAATAGAGAAATGTCAGTCTATTGTTTTAAAATTTTAATAAATATAAATTTTTTGCTCTAATTTAACTGGAGCACCATTTATCATGATAGAAATGTATTTTTTCTTGTCTAGTTGAGATTTTTTAACAGATGTTAAAAATTAAAAACTATCTATTCCATGAGTTTGAATTTTAGTCTGCAAATTGACAACTTTTCCTTATACATTTGAAAGTCTTTCAATACAAAAGTACTCCGAACTCATAAAGCAACATGGCTTGAAATACCATCTATATACTGATGGCTTCCACAAGTATATGTTTAGCACTAACCTATTTTGTCATCTGGACTCAAATATCCCATTTCTACTCAACATTTCCAAATTCCTGACTCTCCTGCCAAACTGCTTTTCCTTTAGTCTTTAATAACAACTCCAGGCCAAAAATTTGGGAGTTATTTTTTTGAGTCCTTTCTTTCTTGAGTCCTCTGTTTCCTTCACCCTGTATTCAATCCATCAGGAAATCCCATTGACTCTACCTTTTGAATGTATCCTAAGCAAGACCATTCCTCACTGCCTCCATTGTTGCCACATGAATCCCACAAACTCCAAGGTAGTATCCTTGCCTCCGTGTGTAAATTTTACAGTCCATTTTCAACACAGCAGTAAGGCAGCACATTCCATGCTTCTCTTCAGCTTCTCTCCGGTGGATCCCCATCTCATTAGAGTAAGGTCCAAAAGTCCTTACTATGACCTAGCTAACCTTGCTCCCACTTACCTCTGTCTCCTTAACTCCTACCATACTCTGATCTTGCTCATTTGTTCCTTCTCCACGGGCTTCCTGGTTGCTCTTCAGATAGGCCAAGCACATTCATACCTCTGGGTTTTTGAATCCACTCTTCCTGCTGCCTGGAACCCTCTTCCTGATGGCCAGTAAACTGTTCCTTCACCTTATTCATGACTGTTCAAAAGTCTTTCCTGAAAACTCACTGAACACATGCTACTCTGTGTCCCTTTACCTTGCTCTACTTTTCTTTATATACCCACCATATTTTATATTTACTTATTTTTTGAGAAGCTATGCCTGTCTCTCACCCTGGAGCATAAACATCAGGAGAGAAGTGTATTAATCCACTTGTCACTGCTCTGTCTCCAGTGCCTCGATTAGCATCGAGCACATGAAATGCTCAATGAACAGTTGTTGAATTTATATATGATTTATACTTCTCATTGAAACTCCATCAGTAGATTGAAATCTTGGAATATCTGTTTTCCGGATGCCCCTATTTTCTGAAAATAACTCGTTTATTTATGATAAGGTGGCCAAAACGCACAAGAAAAAAATAATCTATGAAAATAAGCAGCTGTTATTTACATTTTATGCTACAGGCATTTTGTGGTAGTGCACAACCATGTAACAAGCATTGGCCAGTGGCTCCTACAGTTCTAGGGGATGCTTCAGTTCCTAGTGAGCCAGATTTTTCACTTGGTTATTGTTCATTTCCTGTAGTTCAGTTGTTTATTTTCCACAGGAATTTCCATCTCTATCCTTAGAAAGACCTCAGGTTTCTTATCAGTTGAGGGACTAGCTTTCCTTTCTCTGCACTGGCACAGATTTTATCGTCATCAACTTAAGTGTGCAAAAATATAACTTTATTGTCTATAAAATTTTATTGTGGGGCCCTGAGCTCCCAGTCTGAATATAGCATAGAGCTCAATCCAGTAACTTCCTGGGAACTTCAGTCCCATTTAGTGATTTCTCAGGCACTTCAGACTTAACCATGTCTCAGGCAGGACATTTTGGGTTTAGATCTTCTTTCCCCATGGGCTTGAGGCTATGCTTTATGGTGGGAATACAGAGCAGGTGGTGAAGGAAGAAGGGATGACTCTTGTGTTGACTCTGTCCTCTGCCAGCTTATGACCCGTTCCTCCAAGCCTTTGGCATAGGCCGTGGGGGTGCTTCCTTATATGCACAGGGTGATGGGGAAGGTCCTGACTGGGCTCCCCACATCTCCCTCAAGCCAGCAGTCTGCTGATAACGCAGTTTGGTCCCCTTGGTCCTCAGTAGGGCTGTCCACGCCCCTCTGAGCCTCCTCTTACTTCAGCTTCAGCCTAGGCCTTCTGGCTCAATGTCTCTCGACCAAAATGAGGTCCAAGTTAGGTCTGAATTCCCAGACCTTATAAAACCTGAGGGGCTGTCTCCGACTCTCTCATGCTTGGGTAAGTCCTGATATTCCCACTGCTCGCTGCATAGGTGGGGGCTTTTCTCTGAGGTGGGCTCGTTCCCTGAACTATCCGTGGGAGCTAAACTCAGGTTCTCTGTCCTCCTGAATTCTTTTATTTAAAGGTCATTGCCCTCCCCCTCACTCCAGTCCTGATTCTTAACTCGAGAGTGGAGGTTCAGAATATTTCTGGCTTTCTCTAAAGATTCTCTCCACTTCAGAGGATCTTTTCTAGTGTAGAGGATGAGTACAAAAGACGGGGGAAAAGTTGGTTCTAACTTGTCAAGGAACATTGTCTAAGGCTTGGAAGTGGGCAAAAGAGAGTATTGGATACTGTTTCAGTGGAGTGTGGGGCATTGTCTAGAGGGTGATTCTCATTTGGCAATGTCTGGAGACACAACCCCCTCCCCATTTTATTGAGATCTAATTGACATATAGCACTGATAAGTTTCATGTATGCAAAATAATGACTTATCTTTCATATATAGTGAAATGATTACAGCAATAAGTTTAGTTAACATCCACTGTCAGGGGTAGGGTTTAGCTCAGTGGTAGAGCACATGCTTAGCATGTACAAGGGTCCTGGGTTCAATTCCCAGTACATGCACTAAAAAAATAAAATCCATTGTCTATATACATACACACATGCAAAAAAAAGAAAAAGGAAAAAAAAAAGCTTTTATTTTTTCCCTTGTGATGAAAGCTCTTAGGATCTCGCTGGAGACATTTTTGACTGTTACAGCTGGGCAAGGCATGTGCTACTGGTATCTAGTGCTGGCGGCTAGGGACCCTGCTAAACATCCTACGGGCATAGGACAGGCCCTCACAGCAAAGAATTATCTAGGCCAGAATATCAATGGTGCCAAGTTTGAGAAGTCATGGTCTAGTAGACCCTGTGGGGACTACATGATTTATATGGGTGTGCATCTTTGATTGCCTTTCTATTGACTAGACTGTTTTAAGTCACTGTAGGGAAGAAGTTAACTTGTTAGCAATGAATAAGGCAAGTTAACTAATAAAGGTATTAGTAATGCAAATGATTCTTGTCCATAGCAATGCAATTGAATTTTTACCACTGGAGAAACTGTTAGCTTTCACTTGTAGAAACATGACCCCAAATATTATACTTCATTGATCTATAAGCTAATAAACAGTTTTGTGTCTATGAGCAAATTTATTTCAGCAGTCCTGATTGTGTGTATGTACATATACATATATATATGTATCTGTTCTTCAGATTCTCTTTCAGAATGGTTTTAGCATCTTACTGGTTCCCTTATTAATGAATGAGTTGAATAAACTTTTTGACATGTTAATTTCAGAGTCATGTTTTTAATAGTTTGAAAACTATCCTTTAACAATCTTTTTATAGCCCCTTTCACATATTTGCTGTCTTACACTGAGATTGTGCCTTTTGATTTCAGATTTACTACTTTCTTCTTGGGTTCTACACTAATATCCCTAAGCATTGGAGTCTCACTGTTGGGGTTGGAATGAGTTCAGGGGAGTGAGGAGTCAGATGAGACCCTCAAGAGTCCTTTGTTCAAACATGTCCGTAGCACCAATACTCACCCCTTAGAAATTAATAACAATTGCTTAAAATCAACAAATATCCAATATTCATAGATTCCTGATGTTTCACATACTTTTAAACATTTTGTTTGAATTAGGATCCAAATAAGGTCCATTCACTGCAATTGGTTGAGATGCCTTTTAGGTCTCTTTTAATTGAAAACTTTTCTTCAGTGTCTCTTCTTAAAATTTTCCTCATAATTGCATTGTTGACAACATGGAATCATTCATTTTGTAGAATCTCTCATCACTTGGCTTTTGTTGATTACATCCTTATGCTGCTGTTGCGTGTGTTTCCTGTAAAACAGGCATTAGATCTAGAGGCTTGATCAGGTGCAGGTTTAGTTTTTTTGCAAGAGTACTTCCTAGGTGGTGCTGGGCACTTCCATCAAAGTCTGGTTGTCTCTGGTTTTGTGATGTTCTTAGCCATTGATCATCACTGCCTAGATTGATTTAAAAATATATATATATAAAAAGGATGAGCCCTGCATTGTAAAAAGATATTATCAGCCTTATTTTCTTTTAGGCTTCCTCATCACGTCTCCTTTGGGATGTTTCTTGGCTGTGGGTGGTCATCTTGCTGTGGAGTCGTAAAGGTTTCCTGAGGAGGTTAATGCCTCTTCAGGAAGAGCCGGAGTTGGACAGGGGTGCAGGGAACTGCAGGCAGAGGGAGCAGAAGGTGCAGAGGTTTAGCAGACGTGACTGAGCGTTCAGTGCTTTAGGAAATTGTGTGTGTGTCCATGTGCCGGGGGTGGGGGGGGTGAGGGGGTAGAGTCCAGGGAAGAACTGATGGGAGATAAGCTTGGGGAAAATGTAGAGCAGGCCCTACTGTGAAAGTGTTGTAAGACATTTCCGTAAGTTCTAAGTAAGTGACTCGGTCAGCTTTGGTTGTAGTATTGGACAGACTCCTATGCACACATTTCTAAGAAAGAAAGGACTCCACACGGGAAAGCAGAACCACCACCAGGTCATCGGCCTGCCCTCTGCCCAGGCCCTTGTGGCCTGTTCTTTCCTTTCTCAGGGAATGAATCAACTCCAGGTCATCAAAGGGAACATCCAAGTAGAAATCAAATCCAACTCTGCTCTTTTCAAAGTCTTTGCTGCTTCTGCCGAGAGAATAATCAGAAGCCTTCAGACCCCTCACCCTTACTGCGGGATGGGAGAAGGGGAAATCAGGCATGCGTCCATTATATTATTTTTCTTGTCATTTAAAATTACTAGGTGGCAGTTTTGAAATACTGTTCTTGGCTGAATATGGCTTGAAGTAAATACCATGTCTGATGCTGGCAGACAATAGATTTCCCCAAGCCCGAAGCATGCAATTTTTAAAGCTTTCTTTTTCTCCTCCTCTTTTCTGAGGTTGAGAATGTTTTTCACAGAAAAAGATAATAAGCTTTAAGAATATACACATATCAAAGATATTTAAAATTCCAATCTACATTTAGGAGTTTTCCTTCAGTCATTTCTTTCCCCCCCTTTTTTTTTTTCCTGTGACATAATTTCAATCACTATCTTAGCTTTTTCTATCCCTTCCTACGCCCCACTGATGACTATTTTTATCTCTTTTGATGCTTCTCCTTCCCCATTTATCTTTAAAATATAACTCACTCATGTTTGAAAAGGGATACTTCATTCCCCATCACTGCTTTTTCTGGCTATCAGGACCCCTAATTTCCTATTTTACATGTGGCTTTAGAGAGAAATGATGTGCAAGACTAAGATGACT
Source organism: Camelus bactrianus (assembly GCF_048773025.1). Taxonomy (NCBI): domain Eukaryota; kingdom Metazoa; phylum Chordata; class Mammalia; order Artiodactyla; family Camelidae; genus Camelus; species Camelus bactrianus. The sequence goes on along the minus strand of NC_133552.1, from coordinate 44,129,392 downwards.
CAACTTTGGTTTCTCTCTCAGCCTTTTCCACAGACTTGGTACTATTCCTGGTCACAGAAGTCCCCTGGGTTTTTTTCTTACATATTTTTACTAATGTCTTCTGTTGGAGTCCTTCTCACTTATTAAGTGAGGTGAGTTGAGAGCTTACCATGGGTCAAACTTTGGGAATATGGAGTAGGACAAGAGAAACAAGCTCCCAGATAATGTGGAGATAAAATTTCCACATCTGAAACCCAGTCTTTTACCTTTCCCCTTCTGATGTGCCTGTTTCTCTTAGTCATGAAACTTTTCTTTTAACCAGAAACCAGATGCTAAACTTTATCTCCTTTTTTACTCCTTGGTGTCTTCCTAAATTTGGTCAGTAAACGGTTTCTGCTAACTCCAGCCAACAATTTCTGCTAATTTTCACTCTTCTTTTGCATTCTCACTACAGCCCACTCGGTCTGGATTTGTACCCCTTTTTCTCCACTTTTGCCCAAACTGCTCTTCCCCTTTTCTTCTCCAGTTCATTCTGGACTTCAAATTATTTTCCCAATTGGATTAGTTTAGTTATGTCAGTTTCCTGGTTCAAGCATCTTCAGTTACTAATGCCTAACTTATGGCCGCATTTCCCAAAGCATGCTCCCACAGAATGTGGTAATTGCCTTTAACCAAAATAAAGGTTTCATAGATTTGAAAGCATTGGGGAAAACAAAGTGGAACAAGTTAACTGTGGGGGTGGTAGTTTTCACTTTGGGACTTCCGTAAGCCTCAAATATGCTGAAGGAGATGTTGGTTACGCTGGTTCCCATTTCCCGTACTTATTTGGCCTTAGAACACTCCTGTGTGCACCCCTAGAGTTTTTTTCTCCCACAGTGCATCTCATGGGATTAGTTCCATGGGGCATCACTTTGAGAACAACTGGTCTTTGCTGAAAATTCTGAACTCCTTGGACTGGCCTTTAAGTCCCTCAACAATCTGACCACCATGTTCTTTTCTAGGTTTTCCTCTCTGTACTCCCTCACAAGTCTCCTTCAGTCTGTAGGACACATTGTCTGTCTCCCAGGCAACCAAATTTGGACCTGGGACTACATCCCGACTCCTAGATCAGGATCTTGCTCTTCTGAATGTCTCCTATGCACTAGATTACATTCCTGTAAAAACAAACAAAAATCTGCACCTTCTTTCTTCACATCTTAGTGCAGTTTATTTCTCCTACAACATCCATTCTGCCCCTGCCTCTTGAGAATCTGCTCATCATTAAAGGGAGCTACACAAACCCAAAAGGAAAAAAAGAAGAGTTGAACTTGTCCTTGGAATCCTGTGGGGGAATGTGGCTGACTGAAAGGGGAGTGAGGAAAGCAGATTTCTGGAATGGAGAGAGGTCGGTGTCATGACCAAAGCCCTCATCTTTGGTCAAGGATGAGGGAGAGGAGGAGGAGGACAAAGGCTACTGCTTAGCCTGGGAAAGGGAAAAAGGAAGAACAGCCTCAGGCATGCAATGCCCAGGTTACACCCAAGACCCAGCAGCTTGGCTTTCGGGGACAGTTCTCTGCCAAGGACCCAGGAGAAGGAAAGGAACTGAGAATCAACTCCACAGCTGTGGGAGGAGAGTGGGTTAGCTATACTGCAGGTGTGGCTCGAGTCCTTTCCTGCAGGGATGGTGGAACCCTGATGCAGAGGCCAGGCAGGGATTTTAAAGTGTTGGTAGATAAGAGGGCAGCCGTGGCGGCTGCATCCTGGGAGGCTGTTATGGAGGATGAGGAGATTACGGCAGCCCAGATGCTCTGGGAGCTCCGAGCAGCTGATGCTCACCTCTGGGAAGCTTGTGTATCCCGCTCAGTGGTTAGAGGGAAGTGTTGGTGGGAGAGGTGGTGAAAGAGTGGGACTTTGGTCCCCGGACTGTTGAGAGTGCAGTGCAGCTGTTTTGTTGCTGATTTACTCTCTAATGCACCGCCTGTTGGTGTTAACCATGTAAGACATTTGAACAGTACTCAACTTGCAAAACGCAGCTCATACATGATCCCCCTTTTTGCAGGTTTCCTGTCAGTAGACACTGAGATTGGCAGGCGGGCAGTTAATTGAGGGAGCAAAGGAAGGAAGCCTGAGCAGAGAGAGGAGCTGGGCTGCAGGGCAGTTAGGACAGGTCCTCTGCTGATCCTCCCGGCCCCATCTGTATGCCCAGCTCTGGTGCTGGAAGGGCTCTGCAGAGTTGTTGAGAGGTGGGACAGGGATTTGGACTTTAATGCCGTCTCTCTAGATTGGGTGCAGGTTACTCCCTTCCTCCCCCCCCTCCCCCGGAGGTGGGGCTAAGAGCAGCTCTATCCAGCCTAGGACACTCTCAGGACTGGGAACTTTGGGGGAGCTGTCAGTCCCTCGCACTCTCAGCAGCTGAGGAAACTAACAAGTGCTTCAGTCTTAAGGGCAAGGGGGTAGATCTGGGCAGTGATGCATCACAGCATCTGCTAAATCCTGTCATCCTCAGAATAACCCTAGAGGATCCCCATTTTACAGATAAGGATATGGAGGCCTAGGGCGTAGTCCTTAAATACTCAACAAGCCAATAACTACTCAGAATTCCAAATCAGGATTTCAGACCCTAAACAGTGTACCTTTAGTGCTCAACAGTATACCACTCTACCTCTGCCTTCACTTCCTGCTTGTCAGCCAGGAAGAGAGGTTAGTGCCTTTTCAGGTCTTTCTGGTGGACACATGGACCTACCTGTGTGTGACTTTCTTGACCTCCAGGAATATATTTCAATGTTGTAAAGCCCCTATGGGTGTCTCATTCCCCAGATTTCTTTTTACGTTGTTTAGCCAGTCTCTTGTTTGTACCAACTAGTGTCATTGTTTCAGGAAGCTGCAATTTTAAGCAACTGCTCATTTTATTTTTATAAACATCTTGTGGGTAGGACTCTCCCACCGAGTGAACCCTGAGTCAGGCCAAATAAAACCAAGCTCTGTTTATGGTACTTCTCTGGGGAACTTCCTATAGGTTAAGTAGTGACAGTTCTTTGGGGATGGGGCTTTTGGAAAACTCTAAACCCATTTTTCTACAGCAGCTACTAGCCTGCTGGTTTTGCAAACTGTCACAGACGCGGGAGAGTGTGATGGACATAGAGCCAGTTAAAATGCCACAAGGCTTGCTATTTGAGTCAGCTGGGTTTTATTTTGGGGGAAAGAAGTGCTTCTTGGATTGTTGCAAGCAAGCCCAGTTGGTTAATTTCCAGAGTTTTGAAAAAGTTGCTTTTGGCCAATTCTGCTAGTGTTCTCGTAGCTTTTATGAAGGAGAGCATTCTTGGAGATTGTTTGACATTTACGAAGTGCTCTCATTGTCTCTATTTTGAACTTACTTTTTCCTAAACAATTCCCTTCTGTCATTTCAGTGAAGATTCACCACCCAGAGGCTTTCTTTCTGGATTCCTTGGTAGAAATGAAGTCAGCTCATCTCAGGTTGTGTTCACCTAACTTCAGTGTAGTTGACCTCACAGGGAGAACTGTAAGATGATGCCTAGTTTCCTGTGTATTGGAAAGAACAATCAGCCTTTGAGGAAAGAACCCGCTTGGAGGGCAGCAAGAATCAGAACACACAAGCTTGATGTAGGACAACACCCCCTGAGAAAGCCACGTGGTCTAGTGCTGTAGCACAGAGCCCCAGCGGGCGGAGGCGTCTCTCTAGATCTGGGAGCTGCAGAATGACAGCCACAGCAGACACCAGTGTGGGCGGATCAAAAGCAGCAATGTGGGCAGTGAAGGCTCTGGAAGATACCAGGGTATATTGGAGGTGCCCTGGCTTCATCAGAGCATTTCACCCCTTTATTACCATGTCACCGTAAGGATTTCTATAGAAGGAGCCAATCCGGGTTCAAGTTATCCTCTAGGAACACTTAGAAGTAGTTCTGCAGGGGACAGATGGGGACCTCTGGAAGAGATTCAGTGCCTCTCGTGGAGGATTGGAGCAGAATAAGAAAAATGCAATTTATACTGTTCCTGTAATCATACTGAATCCCCCAGGCCAGGGTGGCGTGGAGAAAAGGGGGGCGCACCTAATCTTCAGCCCTAGTGGAGGAGGGGAGATGGTGGCCTCCTTCCAGCCCTTTGCAGCTTGTGCCACGGATATCTGATGCCCATTGCAGTAAGGAGGCTCAAGTTCCCACCTCTTCAAAGTAGCCTAAAGCTATGTGCCTTATATGTGACTCCAATTGTTTTGAACCTTGTCCTAACCTGTTTGTTAAAATTAGGAAGAAGACTTATACTTACAAGGTTCATTTAAAGTGTTATCAGTTTACAGAAGCTCTGAGTTTCCCTCAAATCTCAAGAGGAGTGGAATTTCTTACTGACAAAATGTTCTATTAGCTAATGAGTTTTCTCTGGGGCATGTGTGTTCATGCTTTAAGTCCCCCTCACCTCTACTTTTCAGAGCTCCTTATTCACTCTGATTTAGATTTGAAACCTTTTTCTTTTTCCAGCTAATTTAAATTGCACAAAAGGTATGTGCTATGGATTGAATTGTGTCCGTGCCCTCCGCACCCCATTCATATGTTGAAGCCCTAACCTTCAGTGGGCTGTACATGAAGATGGGGCCTCTGAGGGAGTAATTAAGATTAAATGAAATCATAAAGGTGGGGCCCTGATCCAATAGAATTAGTGTCCTCATCATAAGAGCCATCAGAGAGCTTTCCCCCTCTCTCCATGTGCACATGGGGCAAAGGCCAGGTGAGCGCAAAGCGGGAAGACAGCCATCTGCAACCCAAGGGGAGAGCTCTCGCCAGACAACCCCTGCTGTCACCTTGATCTTGGATTTCCCAGTCTCCAGAACTATTAGAAAGTAAACTTCTGTTGTTTAATCCAGCTAACACCTGTTATGTTATGGAAGCCCTGGCTAACTAATACGATGTGTTAGAACTTAAAGTTTGGGGCCAGCTTATGGAAAGTAAGAGGGAAAGAAGTTAAAGATTAAAAGGAAAGAAACCCACTCACAGAAGGAAGTCAAAACCCTGGGAGGACCACACCCAGAGCGCCAAGTGGCCTTTTTTTGTGCTGCTGGCTGATTTCTTGTGAATTAGGGAAATGCCAAGAAACAGGGAACTCAGAGCCCGCTGCCAGCCTCTGAGAATTTCTTGCCTCTTGACATCTGTCCTATTTAAGTCTTACTATCAGTTTGATGGGATTTCTTCCTGAACTAATCATGGAGCCTCGCATGGCGACAGTTGGTGGCTTTACAGAGGACTCTGGCTGTGGGGCATCCTCGCCTGCTCATTCCAGTGCACTGTTCACAGTTCCTGGCCTCCTGGGGTCTGACCGCTGATTCTGTGGTGCTGCAGGCAAGGGCAGTGGACCTGCCTTCCCTTCAGTGAGTGGCTACTGAGCCTTATATGCCAGGCAATGGGAGGAGCTGGGATGGAGCTGTGAGCAAATGGACAAAAATTCCTGCCCCAAAGGAGCTCATTTTCTTGTGCTTTTTCTTCACAGTATGGCTGGACTTTTACATTGAAAACTTCGTTTGTTCTCCCATTGGAGTGTCGGCTCTACCTCTCATGGTGAGCACTTTCAGGAATGGGGGTCTAGCTGTCTTGTTCACTGAAGCATTGGACCCAGGACTTAACGGATTCTCCGTACACATTTGTATAGTGTGTTCTTCTATGGACTGTATCGGAAGGAATGTTTTTCTCTACCTTTCTAGATTCCTTTGGCTGCTCTAATAATCAAATTGACAAGACACGTTCACGGGAGAAAAACAAATTTAATTTCATCTGTGCAGAGACCCCATAGGTATGAGACCTAGGAAGTGACCAAAGCCAGCTGTTTATGTACCTTTTTAGACAAAGAATCGATTATTTGTGAAAGGGGCTTGGTGGGCAGCAAATGAATGAAGATATAACAAAGTTTATTTATACAGCTTTATTGGTCTCCAGTTCCCTGTATACAATTATAAGGGTGCTCTCCAGCCTCCTGGCGTAGACAGTGTTCCTTCCGAGGGGAGCTTTGTTTTCTGCTTTCTAGGGAACGAAGGAGAGTCAGAGTGTTCATCTTGTCTTGGCTGTTTCTCAATCAACGGTAATTCAAAATAATCAATATACCACGTTGGCATATTTTGGGGTTGCCTGCCCCAAGCCCCCTCAACCGTCTTCACTTTCCATAGGTTTTCTGCCTCTCATCTCTTCATAGATTAGCTCAGAATTTCCAATATGACATAGTTCTCATCTGTCTAGGATGAGTTAAACCAGTAATAAGGTTTGCTGTGCATCCACAGGCCTTTGATAAAATACTGCTGACTTGCTATGGATCTGCAAAGCCGAGGCTTTCCCTGCTCAGAGCACTGTCAGCCCCACCAGCGGTGCCCTGCCCTTTGCCCTGGGGTCGCAGCTCTGTATCCAGTGGTGTACTTCCTGGAGCTAGCTCACCCTGGCTTATGAGAGCTGGCTGTCAAATTTTCAAGAACTTTGCAAACCAGTTAGCATCACGTTGGTAGACAGAAGTGAACCCTGATGGGAGTATTTGTACAATGGAAATCGGCAAATGCTACAATCAAAATGCTGTCAGTCAGCAGATGCCCCCACCCCAGCTAGTTGTTAACATTTATGAGCACACCACTTGAGTGGATAGAGAGAAAAGGTGAAGGATGGTGTCTCAGAGCCACTGAACCAGTCCTGCGCGGCCTGCTTCTAGTCTTCTTGTTAGATAAATGACACATGTCTTTGTGGTTGAAGCTCTTGCTACTTAAAAATGTGGCTGCTGAACCAGCAGTACTGGCACCGCCAGGCAGCTTGTGAAAAATGCAGAATCTCAGGCCCCACCGACCAAATCAGAACTTGCAACTCAACGAGCGCTCCACTTAATGAAATGAACATTAAAATTTTTCAGGTTTTCTAGCACACACTTATTTATGCCAGTAGCTCTCAGTCGTGGGTGGGCATCAGAATCAGCTGAGCCCTTGTTTATACACAAATTGCTGGGGTCAGTCCTTGCATTTCTGATTCAAAAGGTCAAAGTAAGGTAAGCCCTGAGGATCTGTATTTTTAACAAGTTCCTGGATGCTGCTAGTCTGGGACCACATTTTGAGAATCCCTGAAGGTTTACCAATCATTGGTTGTATTTTCTGTTTCTTTTTTTTAATGAAGTATAGTCGATTTACAATGTTGTTAATTTCTGCCGTACAGCATAGTGATTCAGTTATACATATGTATATTCCTTTTTGTATTCTTCATTATAGGTTACTACAAGGTATTGAATATAGTTCCCTGTGCTGTATGGCAGGACCTTGTTTGTTTTATATAGTAGTTAGTACCTGTAAATCCTGCACTCCCAATTTATCCCTCCTCACCGCCTTTCACCCATAAGTTTGTTTTCTGTGTGCGTCTGTTTCTGTTTTGTAAATAAGTTCATTTGTGTCGTATTTTAGATTCCACACACAAGTGATATCATAAGGCATTTTTCTTTCTCTTGCTGGATTACGTCACTTGGTGTGATGATATCCAGGTCCATCACATTTTCTATTCTTGAAGCTGAGTGTATCTTAACTGACCTAGGCAAGACTGGGATAGTAAATGTTTAACAACCAGCTTTCCAATTAAAAAAAAAAAACAACAGCCCTTGATTTGTACTGCTGGCCAATTTCCCATGGTGTGAATATTCCGAACACCTTGACCAGTTTCGCGCTACCAACATGGTGTCTCGAAATGCAGAGTCAGGAGACAAACCTAGGTGCCTCTCTCGAGCCTGTGTGACCCAGCTCTCCTGAGCCCTGAGGCATGTCAGAGCAAGGAGTTCGTTAGTAAAGAGCTTTAAGCAAAGACACTCAATTAGATTTGGATTTTAGATGGATCTGTGTCTCCAGGCTCCCTTTAATAGGGTCAGATGGAAGTGGAGATCCCCTTAGAAGACTGTGGAAATATTTCAGCTAAGAGGTTTGAGAAGTGCCACAGAAGGAGGGGGTGAATTTGAAAGCAGGTTAGGAGGTGGATTTGTAATCCAGTGAGTGTGGGGGCTGAGGGCAGGGGCAGAGTGTAGAATTTCAGGTTGGGTGATTGATAATGCCATTAATTAAGATCCGGAAAACAGAGAATATTCTGGAAGATTTTGAGAGGAGATGATTTCCTTTTCCTTTATAAAATTATATTCAACAGTAGCTTAGTTTTTGGCATCTTTTGTAGACTCTTGTACATTGTAGGGGATTTTTTTTTCAGCCCTAAAGCTGTCAAAATCTAAACAATTTGGAGACCCACGGGGCTCCCAGATAAAATATAAAATGCCTGGTTAATCTAAATTTTAGATTAACAGCAAATAATTTTTTTGTATACATATGTCCCAATATTGCATGGGATGCTGTTATACTACAAAAAAATTGTTTATTTAAAATTCAGATTTAACTGAGGTTCCTGTATTTTTATTTTTGGCAAGCCCCCCTCTGATGTATGTATTAGGGAGACACTTTTGATTGGCTGTACTGAAATGAAAGTAAACAGGATAGGTCCAGCTGACAGCCTACTGCAGTGGCCACACACTGTTTGTAATGGGAAGTGTGGGTGTAGGTTTCACATGAGCTTCCGGTGAGGCTGTAGTCCGGAAAGTGAGGAGGAGGATGATTGACTGCAAAGAACTGAGTGTCAGTCTGTGGAAAATGGCTAAATATGAATGCGTGATACGAAACATGGAAGTGGGTCTGTTGTGAATTGTCCGCACTACAACGAAATGTCTCTTCTAAGAAATGGATTTGGTATCTTTCTAATGCTTCTGTACCATCGGCACTTCCACCGACAGCCAGCTGAGGTCTTAGGGGAGCATCCCGTGTGTCTGGTATTAGACCTTGGGATGCCTTTACTCCAGATTTCCTTCCTCCCAATTTAAATCAGTTTTTTGACCTCTGTCCTGAATCCCTCTGAGCAGGGCCCAGCTGGCCCTACCCCTCCTGGGCGAGGTTCTGGCGCGTCTGTGAATACTCTCCACTCTCCGCACCTGAGGCCTGCCTAGCAGGCCTTCCCCAGTCCCAGCCTGGGCTCCTGGAGGCCTCCTGGGGGGATGAGTGGAATCTGGAGGGCAGATGGGCCTCTGCCTCCGGACTACCCTGGCCAGAGGCATGGCCCTGACATTGGGGGGCAATCACGCCCGTGTGTAAGTTTGAAAATGTAAACTCATGAAAGCTTGTGCCTTAGAGTGCATTCCATGATAGGCTGGGGTGATACAGTGAGCAGAACATAAATTTTAGGTCAGTGGAAATTTCTCTTGGTCTGAAATGTTTTCAGTTTGTTCTGCAATTTTGTGAAGGTATTATCTTTACATGTCTTTTTTTAGTTGAAGTATGGTCGGTTTACAATGTTGTGTCTATTTCTGGTGTACAGCATAATGTTTCAGTCATACATATACATATATCCCTTTTCAGATTCTTTTTCATTATAGGTTATTACAAGATATTGAATATAGTTACCTGTGCTATGCAGTTGAAATGTGTTGTTTATCTGGTTTTGTGAGGACTTCCTTGTATTTCTGATGTAAGAGATATTCTGCCAAAGCTCAGTAGGTATTCTGTGTGATTTGTTCCGTATGTAGATGTAGTTTTTTTTTGTAGTCATGTGAGAGGCTGAGCCAGGCATCCTTCTGCTCCTGCACCTTGGCCCCTCCACTCCGGGAAAAGCATGTCTTAATTGTCTGTGCATTTCTCGGTCATCACTTCCACTCCCGCTCTGTCAAAACCCGCTCTTATCCCTACATTCCTTATCTTTATTAACAGTTGCCCAGTCAGCAGTACTAGGAATACTGGAGCCATTCGAAGCTCTGCTTTTTCTCTTAACTCCTCTCCGACCAAGACATCACATCCTTTTAATTCTGTTTTTTAAAGGCAATCTACTCTTTTTCTGAATCCCTCCTGCCTGAGTCTTACCTCTCAGCAGAAAGATTGCCATGGCCTAGACCCATTTCTGAATTAAATAGCACTTTGTTGAGGCAGAGAATGGATGAAGAGACCAGTTTCATATTGAGTGTAAGCTTGAGTTTTATCATTTCGGCTTGTGTCAGGCTGTTCTTGTCTTGATAGAGTGACTGGCATAGCCAGAGGGTGGTCACAGAATGGAGAGTCAGCGTAACGCAGAGAGTAAGTGGAACTGTCATGGCGCCTGTGCATGTGTGTTTAGCAGCCAGTGCATCACAGTGAGCGGATAATGAGGCTCAAGGTCTACTGGAAGTCGAACCTTCCGACATCTTGGGCCGAGATGGTTCTAACTAGTATTTGTCCTGTCCTGAATGGCTGTGTCATTCTTTTAATGGTTGGGCCCTGCCCTCTTTGCTTCTGTCTCACTTTTCCCCTCAAGTATGGACTGGCTTAGGAACTGAGCAGACTGAGCTGGCTAGAACAAGTCATGGCTGAGTACTTGGTCTCCACTATTTTAGGACTCTTTTAGGAACTTGAGCCGTGGGGTAGGGAGAAGAACAGTCTTCCTTTCCAGGAGGAGTTGCTGCTTTAACAGGAGAGGTATAGTCAACACAAAAATAACCCATATGGACACATACATCAGGACACATCTCTGTCCTCCCTGCTGGCCCCCCTCCCCATTTTATCAACATCACTGCACACACATCCATACACACTTGTTGCTTCATTAAGTGAATCTACTACAGGTAGCTCGTATTTAGTTTTTTTTAAAAAAAAAAAAGTAGGGGGGAGTGGATCTTAAATAGTGCAGGTTTTGAAAGAAGGAAGGGACATGATGTCATACAAAAACAGGTATTTTCCACATTCTTAATGTCCTAGATATACTAGAACTTTCTGTTGTAACCAGCATTCTTAGACTTATCCCTGCTTGATTCTTCAGATAGAGATTGTTCCTGAGTTAATTTAAAATCCAAACTCAAATCCGAATACAATTTGGTAGTATGGCCCCTTCTGCTTAGTTTTGAAAGGCAGAAAAATACAGCAGCAGTGTACTTCTCTGCTTTATTTCTTGAGATGACTCTTATTTTAAGAGTATTTGGCAAAATGAAGGCAATCTAAAGCAGTGTCTTGTCTCAGTTTTGGAAAAAGTCATCACATCCTTTAAAACATGTCTTTTTGGTTCTCTTTAAAGTTTTTTTTAGTAAACTGAATCTTAGTCACCTCTAGTAGATTCACTTAATGAAGTAACATGTAAGTATTGTTTGTTTTCAACCTGTTTGTTAAATTTTTAAAATTTTAAAAATTAATGTATAGTTGACTCACAATGTTTTAATTTCTGGTGTACAGCATAGTGGTTCAGTTATACATAAATAAATTCTTTTTCATTTTTTTCATTATAGGTTATTACAAGATATTGGATATAGTCCCCTGTGCTATACAGTAGAACATTTACTTATCTATTTTATATGTAGTATTTTGTATCTGCTGATCCCAGACTCCTAATTTATTCCTCCCCTCCTTTCCCCTTTGGTAACCATAAGTTTGTTTTCTATGTCTGGGAGTCTGTTTCTGTTTTGTAAATAAGTTCATTTTTTAGATTCCATATATGAGTGATATCATATATTTGTCTTTGTCTGACTTACTTCGCTTAGTATGATAATCTCTAGGTCCACCATGTTGCTGCAAATAACATTATTCCATTCTTTTTATGGCTGAGTAGTATTCCATTGTATAAATATACCACATCTTTATTCAGTCATCTTTTGATGGACATTTAGGTTGCTTCCATATCTTAGCTTTTGTAAATAGTGCTGCTTTGAATATTGGGGTGCATGTATCTTTTTCAGTTAGAATTTTCTCTGAATACATGTCCAGGAGTGGAATTCCTGAATCATACAGAAACTCTATTTTTAGTTTTTTAAGGAATCTCGATACTGTTTTCCATAGTGACTGCACCAAATTATATTCCCATCATCAGTGTAGGAGGGTTCCCTTTTCTCCACACTGTCTCCAGCATTTATCTTTCATGGACTTTTTAATGATGACCATTCTGACAGGTGTGAGGTGACACCTCATTTCAGTTTTGATTTGCATTTCTCTGATAATTAGTGAGATTGAGCATCTTTTTATGTGCCTCTTAGCTATCTGTAGCAACATGTATTGGGGTGTGTGTGTGTGGTGATGATTATGAGCAGGGGGCCAGCAGAAAGGACAGAGATGTGCCTGATGTATGTGTTCATTTGTGTCCTTTTAGAGATAGCTGTCTCGTCTGTGGAGTTAAGGAGATGTTAGCCTCTGAGATTTATTTAGAGGGATTTTGATGAATAATAGGGTGGGTGAGAGGGGCTGGTTCTGTCCTCCCTGAGGAAGGAGCATTGGGGAAGTGCAGACTGAAGATCTGGTGTGAACGTGGTCCCTTCACACCCGCTAACCTGATGCTGCTGTACTGTGCATGTGGAAGCTGATGGCTCCTCATTTTGACAAAACCACACATCAGAAACCCTGCAGAAGGGATCTGTTGTGCTATTCATTCAACATGATAGCCAAGAAACTTCCTAATTTGGGTCCTGTAGAGAATTTTGGCTTTGCTTATGCCAACCCTTTGAAGTGGAGAATTCGGTGGGTCTTTGAACTCCTTGGAAGTGCAGGTTCTGTTACGGAGCTTTAGTTGACAGTAAGAGTGGGGTGCCTGCTTGTGGTGGAGCTGCCCCACCTGGGGTTGGAAATCAAGGAAGGCGTGAAGATCAAGCTGTTCTAGGATCTGAAAATAGGTCTCTCAGCAGAGAGACACTCTCGCTGGGGCTGGTCAGCTCTCAGTTGTTTTGGGAGACACTAATGCTGTCCTTGAGTCCAGTAGAAATCTGGACCACAGAGGAAGATGGCGCTTTTGTTCAGCTTTGGAGTGAAAGCACCTCTCATTCAGAGTTTGGCAAGGTTCACAATACAGTCTCTGCCTGTCTACCTGCTGCCCTGTCCCACTGTCTCTTTGTTCCAGGTCACCCCTGAGGCCTCCCCCAGTTAACCTGCAACCTCATTAGCTAGCTGGGCTGATAGGCTGGAGGAGAGAATGCCCAGAGCGAGTTTAAGCCTTTTTTTAAAAGCTTAGTGGCACTTTTTTTTTTTTTTAAGCAGAGCCAGGAACCAGCTCTCTTTTCTCCTCTTCCCTAGAGAAACCAAATCCCAAAAGCCATACCTTGCTTTTCCAAGGGAAAGTTTCTATTTCTTTTCCTGCTTTTTTCCCGGATATTAAGAAAAGGAGAGATAGGGAAGCTATGGAAACCCCATGCCCTTCCTCATTTCTCTTTGCATCTTAACTTTGAAACAGTGGGTTCCAAAAACCTAATGAACAAAAGGGTGCGGGGCGCGCCTTGCACCTGAAGCCAGTAGATGGCGCTCTGTCCCCGCTCAGCCGCCCAGGGAACCAAGGCACTGCGCTGGACTCTGCTGTCCAAAGGGAAAAACGGGTGTTCGCCGAGCAGGCAAGAGGCAAATATTAAACCTAGCATTTTATGCATTTTGAGACAGAAAGCCTTTCTGTTTAGGTTCACGCCACATTCTCTGGAGATGTGTTTGGAAAGCCCCTCTGCCACTGAACTCATCACTGTGGCCTTTTATTCACTTACAAAATGCTTCCCCAGAATCCCAGCTCAATTACCTTTTGTCTCCCCTCTGTCCTAATACTCTGGTTGAATGCAGGAAAAACAAAGCAGCAAGGTCAGACGTCCCCCTTCTCGCCCAGGATGGTTTGTCTTGTTTTCCAGAGCCAAATGAATGAGTGGCCTTGCACCCACATATATATGCTATGTGTGTGTGTGTGTGTGCATGTGCCTGGATATGTATATATTCTACAAACATTTACTAATGCCCATAATAATGAAAAATAATTATATTTCTTTGCTTTGGGTAAACACAAATATTTGTGGGCAGTATTTTCATCAGTCTACTCAGAGCATATGTTTCCATGTCATTTCAGAGGTCCAATATCTGAAAAACTATCATGAACGTCTGACAATTAATCAATTCAGCAACTAGGTGCTGACTGCAATGATGTGCAAATCTTGTAGTCTGTGTTGTTGGGAATGCTTAGATGAGTAAGTTCTTAAGCTCAAGAATTTACCACTGAGTCCTGGAAAAATAGCCTTTGGCCAGTGGAGCCAAAGTGTTGTAAGGATTTGAATAAGTGCTTGCAGGCTGTGTGTGTATGCTATTGTGGGTGTTGTGTTCAGTCACGATTGAGGTCTGGGGGCTGTTACTGACTTACAGCAATAGATCTAGATAATCAGGTTTGCCCCCCACCTACTTAACTCAAAGAGCTACACCTGGGTTGAGCAGATACTGCATTTTGTGGATAAAGATGTAAATTAGGCTCCAAAAAAGGACTAAATTTACCTTAAATTCATAGAAAAACTTACCTTTTTGAAAGTGTGTTCATGTGTATTATGTCAGGAAAAATGCTTTGCAAGTATTTTATTTTGCAACTTAACATGCAACAATATGTTAAGCAAAAGGTGAGCAGATACAGGCTTTAAGGAACAGGGCATGACCAGAACTCAGAATGCCAGCCATTGTTTCATCTGTTTTGCTTCCTATTGCTTGTATTTTTCCCCCAGAAATTATTGAGTGGATTTGGATGGAAAGAAAAAATTCCTCTGGTGGGAAAGCAAGTGGACTATGTGTGTGTGTGTGTGTAGGCGTGCGAGTGTGCTATTAAATGTCTTTTCCAGAGGTCTTGGTCTGTTGCAATAGCCTTGCCAATCCTTCAATTACTGTTTTCTTTCATGAGAAATTGTTACTGGAATGCATTCACCCTTTTAGGGAGCTGTGAATGTGGTTATAATTGCCTGTTTCTAAGATAATTGGCCTGACTGCATAGCCCTGGAAAAGTTACTTGAACGAATGGACTGTGGAGGAGAGCCTGGGCTGCATTCAGACTCGATCTTGGCGGCGAGGCCTGGCTGTCACCATCCACACTTCATCCTGGAGTAACCAAAGTGGATGGCAAGAGATAGGAAACCAGGAAGTTCTGTAAATGAGGCCGTCTCAAAGTGCAACAACCACTTGAGTTTTGACATTTCCATACAGAAAGTTTTTTTTTTTTGGACTGTAAAGTTACCCGTTGTAACTTTTGGTGGGTTTGTATTCTCTAGCCATGGAAAACCAGTCTCTCCAGTGGACTCTACTCCCCTCTTTAGAGGAGGTTCTGGAGTCTCAGGATCTGAGTGTTCTCCGAGTCTCCAGGAGCAATGGGAGGGAAATGGAATGGTGAAAGGTTGATTGATTTCAGGCATTAAATCAATGCAAAAATTTCTAACATCTCTATTATTGGTACTATCAGTGGCCTTTGATGCCTTCGATCAAAGAGTTGTGCTAATTCATTACAAGCTGACATAAAATGACCATATTCTCAGCTCCAGGGGAGAAACTAAAATACACTTTCTCTTAAAAGTGTGGGATCCTGAAGTGTTGCAGGATGCAGTTCATTTTTTTTTTCCTTTTTTTCTTTTTTCCTTAAACTTCAGGCTCATTTTGCTTTCTGAAAAAAGAAAAGGAAGTTGTCACTGGAAAACGCCTTATGATGCATTTCTGCCACCATAACTGAAATGTGGTTGCCAAAAGGGTCAAGAAATTTTCACCTGCTCAGAGCAAGAGAGTAATAGTTAGCAGGGAAAAACAGAGACCAATGCTGTAATGAGGTGAGTAACCCAATCAAGAATGCCTAATTTAACGAGAGATCGCCCATCCATCCCAGGATGTATGGAAAGCAGGTAAGCACTGTTGGAAAAAACCAACTTAGCAAATCAGTGTTGCTCTTCTTCTATTTCTAATTTTTTTATCCGTCGCCACCTCCTCCCCCCTCCTCAACCTTCACTTTGTATTAAGGACTCACAAGGTCACAGGATGATACATGTTATATGTAAAGCATTGTCAGGATAGGAAATTATGTGAACCTGATGCATTTCCAGAAGGCATCGCAAGGAGTTGCTACCCAAGAGCTCCCTCAGGGACCAGGCGGATGACACGGCAGGGTCCGTGCCAGGCTGCCTTGGGGACCAGGGAGGTTTGTGGTTTGTTTTGCTGAACTTCTTTTATAGTGACTAGCAATTTACACATGCCTCGACAAGCTACCATTTAATTTTTCCAAAAGTTACTGTAAATCCAGGCAGATCACACACTTCTTCCTCAACGTTCTTTTTAGCCACGGGGACACAGTTACAACTTTCTGCTGTATCAAACCACAGCAACTAGGCAGCCATTAAAGAGAGTGAGGCAGACCTGTATACACTCACATGGAGGAACCTGAAAGATGTACTGTGCAGTGAAAAAAGGAACAGGAAGAAAAATTTGCTTAGGAAAAATCTGTTCTTTACATCCAATGTATAGAAAAACGAGCAAAAGCATGTACACCAGACTGTAAATTTGGTTCTATTTGCGGAGGAAATGGGAGTGGGTGGGGGGTGAAAAGGGGACTTGTACATTTCACTCTCTATACCTCTATATTGCTTGAATCTTTTGCTGTAACATATTAAATTCTGTAATAAAATATTTTTAAAGAGGGACCGTAAGTATGATCCCAGTGCTTCAAACACACTGAAAAACACCCTATTTTTATCTTCTGCTTTGTGTCAGAGTATATACGTAATATTTTGTTGTTGCATCATTTATTGTAGCACAGATAAGAAGGGGTTAAGCCATTGAGGTCATTTTTAAACGCCTGGATTCTTGCAATCAAGGCAATCAAAATCCGCTTCCACCTTAGCCCTCTGCCACCATTCATCAAATAGGTCTTGTTCTGCTGGGAAGACAATCTTGTTTCACACATAGGAAAATACCCAGCTGCAAATGGTTTGCACAGAGCTGGGAAGAAATCTACTGAGGATTCCAGGAGAAGGGGTCAGCGGTGTCCTGCTCCTACCCGGGTCACTGTGTGTGTTGTCTTTTCCTAGAGTGAAACCTCCGAGTAGCCGGACATCCTGGAGCAGAATGAAAATTGCCCTGGGGCACAGAGTGGGCCTTAGAAATGAATGTTAAATGAATCCCAGTGTGGAAGACTTAAGCATCAGGAGTTCTCTCTAAAGGAATGAGGAGTGGAATTCCGTAGGAGCCAGCCTGGGCTTGACCACTTTTCTGATTTTGTTTGTGTTTTCCGAGCTCCACCGTCACACCTTGTAATGTCTCACTTTCCTTCAGTGCCTGTTACCAAATCACATCTTTAGAAGTTGGGGGGAATTCATGGCCTCGATGCGTGCGGTTCTTGGTGAGCGCAGGCGGTGTTTTCTCCCTCACTCCTCTCTCGCTCTCTCTTTTTTTTTTTCCTTGTTCTTTCTTTCTAGCCTTTCTGATCTCTCACCGTCCTTCAGCCAAAGCTTTCTGCACTTCCTTCACCATATTAGGGATAGAAAGCATCATAAAATAGGGGCGTGTAGCACCATAGTCCTATAATTTCCTGGGAAAGAGTGAAGCTGGTTACTTTGTCAGTATCTAATAGAATCTTTTGTTTATTTGTTTGCTTTTCCCTCCCTGAATATTACTCTGAGAGTCCCAGTTTTGACCAGCTCACTCCCTGGTGCAGGTGGGAATAAGAGCTGGTAAAGAAATTTGGGAAGGAAGTGGAGGGAATCACTCTTCTGTTGAGCTAGTCTCCTTCTGAAAGGTCGGCTTATTTTTTCCTTTATGGATTCCTATGGGGTTGTGGTGGCGAGGGCGGGGTGCACAAGTATCAGCGTGAAGACATTTTAAAACGTGTGCTTGCTATTAGGAACTGAAAACAGGCATAAACCACGATGAATCATCATCATTCTCCCACGTTTATCTTTACCAAAGTGCTTATAAAGCTCTCAGTTTCACACCTAAAAGGAGGCTTTAAACTCGAATAAGGTACATATGGAAATTATACTTCAGGAGTTGGGATATAAAATCCAATGTGAACAGTTAAAGAAGGAGGGTTATTTAACTCACATGAAAATTGTTAATGTTCTCAAGGCTAGAGAGACAGAGTAGTGGATTTGTTACGGTGTGCCTGCCCAGACCACGTTCACTTTCTGTGAGAGCAGATACCCCCTCTTCCCACTGCCAGCGGTGAGTCCTGTGTGCTTTATATACCTGTCTCTGGCTATGGGGAGTAACCAAAAGAGTGGACACTTGGCCCAGGACACTTCCAACCAGAGATGGGTCTGGGCCAGTAGGTTCTGTAACAGGGATTTTACTTCTGAAACATACCTGGCTGTATTTGCACTTTTCTGCAGTCCTGTTTCCTTTCCTGAAATCGTCCTGCTACCTTTGCCTGGGGAAAGAGGAGGAGAAGGGAAGAGCCTTTCTGGCCTTCCCAGGCTGACAGGTTCAGGTTCAGGTTGCCTTTGAGAAGCGCTTTATTCATGTCACCAGAGCCACAGGGCACTTCTTGGGCAGTCGAGTAGAAATAACTGATCAAGGATCAAGGCTGGTTCTGAGCAAGGTGCTGCAAGCCAATAGGGTGGTTAAATGAGAAACAGAAGAAGGCATCCCCTGTGCATGGAGGGAGAGGTAGCAGCCAAACTTGGCTAGCTGACCAGTATCTGTTTGCAAAAGCTCAAGATCCTTTTCCTCCAGATGGAGGCAGTGCAATATGAGGGCGTACGGCTTGGTGAACATAATATGGACTGGATTTTGGGTCCCATTTGCTCCTCTGGCCAGGGGTCTTTGTGCAGTGAGCACACACGGTTCAGCTCTACACATAGCCCTGAGCCTGGGACTCACTTTCCACAGTCTCTGAGTTCCAGCATGGTGTTTAAAAAGTGACTTTGATTTCTCAGGCCATGGAAGAGGGTGAAGAATGCTCAGGGAAGTGGTGGAGGGCTGTGTCACTTTGCACAAGGCAGCTGGGGACTAGGCAGGACATAACTTCACAGGGAACTCACACAGGACTCCAGAAATACATGTTGGGGAAACACCTACCTGGGGCTGTCACTGGGTTCTTGAATTCCCATCATACCCTGGGCTTTGGAATTTGCTCTAATTGGAGCGCTCAATTTTCACAGGAGGTTGATTTCACTACATAGAAGTTATTTGGCCAACATAGTAGCAACTCTTATTTCCACAATTTGCTTTTCCGTTTACACACAAGGTTCTCCTCCATGTCTCTGTAACCAGACCCTTCCTGCAGTGCTCCTGTTTTGCAGCGCATTGGTTATCAGCAGTCTTATCCACTCACACCAACGTGGTCCAAGTTACATTGTGTTGTTGCGAGATTCATATACCTGATCTTCATCAGAATTCCTGAATTCCTAAATTGTCTGTACTCATTACCTCATGGTGTTTCTAGTTAAGGACTAACTATGTTAGTTGACCAAAAAAAAGGTAAACTAAGGCAAGCTTGGGGTACCAGAAATCGAGTTTTTTGGGATTAGCAGAGGAATCAGTAATTCTGGGACACAAAGACAGCAGCGAGGTGCACGTGGGTCCTGAGCGGGGTTGGGGCGGTTTTTACCCATGTAGAGTGAAAGGGGGCGGCTAGTAGGGGTCCACGCAGCGAGTTCATTGGCTCCAAGGTGGGGAGAGATTCTTGGTGGCTGCTCACTGGTCAGAAGATAAGTTTCGATCTTAAGTAAATCAGGCATTTTCAGGCAGTCAGATACCCGGCCTTTAAGTTTTATTTTCCTGAGTGTGCACTTGATTCTTCATTTCTTCTCCTTCTGCTCCACTTGAGACTAAGATCGTTCTATAGGCCCAGGATGGGCCTTGAGACGTAAATAGTTGTTGTCAAGTAAGCTTGGAAAAGACTGCTTGTTTCTCTCTCTTCCTGTTAGCTTCTCTTTCATATCATTATTTTCATCTTAAAGTTTATGAAAATTACTCAAGTAGCCCTTTAAATTGAACTCAGAATGACCAAGACTTACTTGACCCAGAAACCATTTGTTCCTTTAGAACTGTTCTTATAAAAACTTTTTGCCAAATGTTGTTCTAGATTTTGGAGTCTTGCATTGAAGATAGTAAAAGAACATTTTGTCATGGACCTTTTAAAAACAAAGAAAGTCAAGTACTTGCAGAAAGGTTTATTTTCCTGTTTGGGAAAGCATCTCTCCCTGTTTTAGAACAACTGACTGTAGGCTTCCATCTTCTCAAATGACCTAGGCTAATCTGATTTTGGTTTTTAATACTTCCTCTGTTTGAGTAATTTAGGATTATTATACCATCCATTCTATTCTTTCAAATGGCAAATAATTAAAACATATTTTCATCTCTTCACTTATGCTCAGGTAGCCCTTTGCCATGTACAGAGTATTTTCACATTCATTATCTTATTGATCGTTACTATGACACAGTCATTTTAAACAACCTTGCAAATAGCATTTAAAAATCATTAGGGCCATTAATATTCTATTTAGTCTGCAAAAATCTGAAATGGCTGACTCCTCCAATCACAGAGCTAAGAGGATATAAAACTTTGCTTGTAGCAAAAATGCTCAGAGCTTTTCCTTCAACACAGCTTGCTAAACTCCAGTTTAGCAACAACTAAGGAGAAAGGAAGTTAGAGTGGGAGAGTTGTTTACTATTGTTATTGTTAGAAATATCACCTTTTAAAAAATTCTGCCTCTTGTGATTTATTTTAAATTCTGGTCGTTCCATCTTGTAAGGCAAATTATGCACAATATATTCTCAAAGATTCTGGGACTGAAGTTGTGATATTCTCCAGTAACCCCAGCAGATACCTAAGTAGAAATATTTTGCTATCTTCAGTTTTACCCAAACCTTAGGAGAGGAAATATTTTTAGCATTGCTTTCTACTTACTCATCCTAGGATTTCCTAGTTGTTTTATTTTCCTGTTTTCTGTTAGAAATAATACATATTTGTTGAATGACTAAATAATGAAGTAATAGCAAACGCCTGGAATTTATATCCCTTTTTTCATACCTTTCCTTTGATGTCTTTAATACATATACTCATATGAAGTCTGAACCAGTTGTATTCAGCTTTGAATATTCCCTATTGAATTTATATTGTTTTTACAACTTTATTAAGGTATGACTGACAACGAATAAATTGCGTATGGTTAAAGGGCACAACTGAGGATTTTTAACATATGTATACATACGGACTTGGATGAACATTGAGGAGCCTTGGGGAACTCCAACATTTAATGGTCAAGTAGGGAAGTGTGAACCTGCAAAGAGAAGACGGGGAGAGAAACTACAACACTGTGGTCACAAGTTAACGATGCAACTTACAGTAAGATGGTGGACAAACCTGAATAAACAAACAACAAAGTTATTGCAGAGCAATTCAGAAACTAAGATGTGTCATAGTTTCAGGAGCACTGGACTGAAGATCAGGAGTCAGGAAGGAACTTAGACTTCTGGAGCTTGTATTATGTGCCAGGCTCTTAGGTTAACTCCTGTCTCTCCCACAATCCCTGCAAAGAATGTTCTCTCTGTATTTATCCCTACATAAATACAAGGAGATATGACTCAAAATGCTGATAGCACACTGGGAGGACTTGGTGCCAGGTACCAGAGAGAGCTAAATGCGCAACCATTGCTTTTTGAGGATTTAGGAATCTGAGAGTAAGGTTTTTCTTTTGATCTTCAAAATTTTATTTTTAAATTGAATCATGAATTACTTTCCATTTACTTTTTTCAAAGTGATCGAAAATCCTTGCTAAAGTAGTGAGGTTAAAATTACTCTAATTAGGTAGGGAAAAGCTCTAAATGCAGCATTTCGAGCCTTTCTCTTCTCAAAAGTTTAGTGACTCAATCTCACAAATTCAGACTCTGGTCTAAGGTATCAGTGTTGAATTCAAAGAATAGTTGCTTCTGCTCATGGAAGTGCACTGGTCTTGCTGTGGTCACACAGTGATTACTGGTTGCAGAGGTTGTATGTTAAAACCTTCATGGGTAGCGTGTTAGGCAGTTTTGGGGCTTAAATGAAAGGACTTCGATCCATATGTCGGTGTTCTTTCTCCCTGTGCATTTTGGTCTTTCCACGTCCCTCCAGCTAATTACACAAGCACTTGTACCATTCCCTTCAAACAACCTCATCATCGTTTCCTCCTTGATCCTGCTGTAAAGTTGAAATGCAGAATTTATGACATTGCAGTCATTTTCACGGTAACAGACTGTGGCATCGTAAAAACAAGAGCACGATAACGTCACTGCAGGATCAAGCAGAAGGAGAGACTGGGTTCTATGCAGGAGAAGCTCTTTTTCAGACCCAAATTGCTTTGATGACAGCAGGGGAAAACACAGAAAACTATTGCTGACATAGGAAAAAATCCCCAAACTCGTCATACAAGTGTTTTTATCAACCATGTCCAAGTGGCAGGTATATTTGAAAGATGTGAGTCAGACTTTTGGTGTTTTTTAAGACAGATGTCCAGCCACTGAAACTTTTGTAAATGATGGAAATTTTAAGTGGTCATTTTTCTTTTTCTAAGTAGACTTTTCTGAGTTACTGTTTGACCACTGTTTGAAAAGTGAACAAAAATACTTTCTCATGTTTCTGAGGTCTGAAATTTACAGTATATTTGAAAGTTGAAATTCCAAAATGCTTTTTAATTTATTGTATAAATAAGTATAATTTTGAGTTCAATTTGAAAAAAAATACTTGAGATGAATTGTCATGAACAACATGGAGTAGTCTACGGTTATACTTTGAATCGAATTGTATCTTCTGTGTTCATAGTTATACAGGTATCTTTCTATCACATTACTTCTTGCTTTTTAGTATTTGAGTCAGTTTGTCTTTTATACTTAAAATTTTTCTCTGTTGAGAGGTATATTTCATATCCCAACAGTGCTTTGTGACATAATGACTTCTCTGTGTGCACTGTGGTTGAATTTAAGTCACAGTATTGCCTGCTTTGTATGAGCCAGGCTGTGAGCCTGACCTTGGATACATCATAGTGTGTAGCATCCTTCTGTAGGTGTATCTGTACGCAGAAGAGCTACAGAGAGAAGAAAAATACTTCCTCCGCCTTTCTTATTCTCATCAGACAGACAACAAAGAGCACACTGCCTAACGGTAGTTTCTGAGATAGTGCCAAAATGGAATTTTAGGCAGTCTGATCCAAAATTGACTAGGAAGTTCATATTGCAAACCTGCCTCTACATAAATGTCCTAACGTCTGACTATCCTGTGAGATTTTGCCTGAAAGTGCAGAAGAGGTAGGGCTCACGGGTAAGAGCTGTCCTTACTTTTCTCTCATCTTTGCCCACTTTCGGGAGTTTTATGCAAAGTTGCTTGTAACATATACCAAGGTTCAGAGAATAGAGTTGGTGGATTAAATTGATCTAATCTGAGTCCTGGTTTTGGGTTACACTTTCTGCACAGCATCAAGTAAATATTTTGTTGGATAATTAAGATGGTGATCCAGCTTTCTTTGGGTACATATTTTCTTATCTTTTCCTCTTGCCTTCTGGGAGAGTTTCTCAATTTAATCTTCCAGCTCACAAATTTGTACGCCAACAGTTTCCATCCTACTGTTTATCCTATTGCTCTGTTAAAAAATTCCAACTCATATTTTTTCGTACCTAATATTTCCAATGGGTTCCTTTTCTTATGACTTCCTGTTGATGTTTCATGTTGCTAATGCCTTCCCTTATCTTCTTGAAGATATTTAAAGCCATGCTTATTTAAAAATCTTGGTCATTGCCACAGACCTTGTTCCTTGTGTTGTCTTCATAGTAATTATGCTCCTCCAATGCCTGGTTATTGTGCCTTGTGAGTTCATGTCCCAGCCCCAGATTCTACCTGGGCACCATTGATGATGGCATTTTACCTGACCCTTGGGTGAAGTTTTCGCCTTTAAACACTCAGGGAGGAGCAGCCTTGGGAGGAGGCAGTCCAGTGCCCTAGACAGGGAGAAGATTGAGAAATGGAGTATTCAGGGCAGCTGGTCAGCTCCCACTTATTTTCATTAACATTCTAGGCATGTGAGGTGTTTGCTTTAAGCGGATGTTACCAGGAGACCAGTGTTGGGACCAGCTTCGCGGGAAAGCGCCAGGCAAAGACGGTCCCTGGGCAAAGCTTGGGAGAGATAAAAAGCAGAATTTAAGAGCTTTCGTCCAGCTTATCCTCTGGTCACTTTCTCCTCCTCTCCCGTTTCAAGTCAATTTTCAGGTTCTTCAGTTCTTCTCACAGCTTTTAATAATGGTAGCTTAATGATTCCCTGCCTCCAAGAGGCTTTGTCTGTGGCCAATTTCGAGAGCGGAAGCAAGCACTATCTTGGTTGCTACCCTTTCTTTTGATCTCATAATATTCCCATAAAACTGGTAGTTGTGGATTCTCGAGTATTTATGCTTCTGGATTATGTGTTTCTTGAAGGCAGGGATCATGTTTGCCTCACTGCCTGTTTTCTTTCACTTGTTTCTGCCCTTATCCCTTCACTCTTGATTCTCTTAGAGTGTAGTTTTAACTGTGACCCTCAAACAAGGTAGACGTTAATTTTTTCTCATGGAAAAGGCAGGTAGTAAGTGACCTAGGTCTGATAGAGTGGCTTTGCTTCACAAAGTCCTCAGGGAGCCAGTTTCTCTCCAGTTTACCTCTCTCCATCCCTGAGATGTAGTCCAAGGTGGTGACACTACCTTCCATGCAGCTGGATGAAGGCGAGGACGAGGAAGGATGAGCAAAAGATATATTCCAGTGTTTTGGGGGGAGGGGCGGGCAAAGGTTCCAGGGAGCTGGCCTGCGAAACAAAACTCATCTTTACATATCAGCCACTACTTGAATGTTTGGTTCTGTCTACTTGCAAGAAAGCTAGAAAATCTTTACCATGTACTCAGCTAAAAATTTTTATAATTATAGATTAAAGGAAGAATAGATACTGGGAACAATGAGAAGTCTGTTATATCTTCCTTCCTTTCTGCCTTAATTTATCTTGTCTTCCTGTTTTCATTTGTTCCTTCCTCTCCTTCATTCCTTCCCCCAGTGTTATTTAGTGCCTAGTGTACACCAGGGCCTGCATTCAATGTTTTATAACCTCAGTATTTTATTCTGCATCGCCATCATTCATCTGGAGGACAAAGATACTTCAGGATATTATGCGGAAATCTCGGGGGAGAGTTACAGGTTGGATGCAGAAGTTTTATGAAAAGAGTTTCCTATTTTACAGATAAAGAAACAGGCCAAAGGAAATATTGTCAAAGATTTAGGGTGAATTCTACTTCTGCCACTTACTGAGCAGTTACTGACGATCAACCTTCGTGCATTCACCCAGTATGTCAGGCACTCTGTCAGGTGGTAGGAATTCAACAATACATAGGTAGTCAGAATCCCTGTCCTCAGTTAGATGGGCGTTTGCAGCCTAGTTGAGCAGCCAGACAGTTAAACAAGCAATTAGAGAGAGCATGAATACTCCAACGTGGTAGGTTGGGAAGTTCTGTGCTTTCCTTGCTAGACTACAATATACCCCCCCCCCCCCAAAACAAAGTAAAACCTTTCTTTCATTGATGTACTTGCCTCCTAGTGTAGCAAATGCTTTCAACATAGTAAAAAGAAGGATCAGAGGCTTTATGGGCAAGGGGAAACCGTTACATCAGTCATGGAGGTGGAAATAGTTCGGAAGGAAGGTGATCAGATTTGCCCAAAGCTTAGCTATGTCTAGGAGAATGGGGGAAGTAAATTTGGAGATGTGGGTATCAAACCATGAAGAGCCTTTAATGGCAGATTAAGGTGTTTGGATTTAGACAACAGAGACCCTTTTTAAATTGACGCCTAGAAAAATGACTTATGGACGTGGTGTTTCAGTAATCAGGTGGAGAGGCAGGAGTCTGCGGACGTGGAAGTTTGAGGACTGGAAAATTGACAGTGGCAACGGGGGGGTTGACTGGTCGATGTGACAGCTCTTAGGATGGGGAGCTGGGGTTGAAGGACAGTTGTGATACTCAGCAGGGAGGGGTCTGCTGTTCTCCAGCATGACATCTGATATGTTCTGTGCGGGAAGACGTGTCTGTCCTGTGTGAGGACTTCACAGCAGTTGTAAGGACACCAGCAAGTGCTTTTCTCTCCTTCAGTGGTGGGTCAGCTTGGCTAGAGGAGGAAACGTAGAGGGATCTGAAGAAGAGGACCCTGTACCATCCTAAGCTTGCAGGAAAAATGGGAGGCTAGTGTGGCTTATGTTGGGATAAGATCATGAAAATGTAATTTATGCTCATTTGTTTCCTGGGCATTATGTCTGGGGGAGCCCTGACACAGGTGTGCCTTGGGAACGCCATCATTTAATACCTGTACTTACTCCAGCAGTAAATTACTAGGTGGCCTTGAGAAAAATCTCCCGAATTTATATATGTATATGTAGTAGAAGTTATATATTTTTATTATAATACAACTTATATATATAATAAAATACATAATAAGATATAAATATATATGTATAATTTTTTTAATGCTGATGTCCTTAATAGAACCACTTGTAACTTGGAACTTTATTTGGCATGTAATTTAAGGGGACAGGTATGTGGAAGTTGGAGAAAGACAATTACAGAAAAATTAAATCAGTTGGGACATTCTTTTAATTGTTGAAACTTGAAAAATACAGTTTCTTTGTACACCGTCAAGGGGGTAAACAGCTAGGTTGAGTGCCTTGGACAAAGATGGAAAAAAAACAGCAATTAATAATCAACAGAAAGGATGGCCAGTCCCTGTAGAGAAATATTTCCCATCTCAGTCTATTTTGGTGGTATTGAATTGTCCACCCTAAATTCCAGTAAAGGAAGGGATAGTCAAATTTCACTGTAAACTTTAGAAACTTTAATTTCAGTGGTTTTAAGACTGGGAGGAGTCAGAGGAGGGACACAGCCAAAGCAGTGTCAGAATATTTGTGTGGAGAGTGTGTTAGTGGATAAGATGATCTGAAGATGCTTTTCTCCTCCAGATATTGTCTCACTTTTTTGGTTCTGTATATGTTTTTTAAATTTGAATCATTCATTAAATATCTTAGCTATAAAAAAATCTGTTTAGTATTAACGAACTGAAAATCTACCTTTAAATTCATCTGTCTCCTGTACCATACTCCCAAGGGAACACTGTTCACAGAGACTGCTTGAGTGGTAACTCTGAAGTCATGCAACACACAACAGTCCTGGCTGATGTCATCCTGGGTTTTCTAACACTGTGACCTGACCCTATTCTGCTCTAGCAGAAACAGATAGCTCAAGTGATCTGAGGGCTCGGTTTGTATCCTGTTTCTTGAGCCATGAAACTTCCAAGAGAAAGAAGGAGGGCGAGAGGGAGGGAAGGGGTGGGATGACAACTAGGCTTCTGTCTGGAGAGCCTGCTTGGCTAGAGGTCTTTATTGATTAGCTTCATACAGTTTAGGGAAGAAATTAGAAAGCGTAGTTGAAAGCTTTACATTTTCATCAGCAACTTGAATCTCCTATAAAAATCTTTATTACAGGCAACCTTAATCTTAAACTGACAGGTTTTAAGGAGGCTTGGAAGGAAGGAAGGAGAAAGAAAGGAGGAATGACAGTGTTGTGGGAAAAAAAAAGTCTACCGAGCTTAGAATTGTACAACATGGGTTTTAATTCTGACTTTGTCACTTGCTAGCTGGGTGATCTTGGTCAAATTATGTAATATCTCTGAATTTCAATTTCCTTATCTATGAAAAGTAGTTATAAAGTAACAATCCCAAGGTTGTTGCAAAGAGTAAAGGATTCAGTGTATAACATACACCGAGGCAGCTCGTACAATAGGAGAACTAAAGGACAAGTGTAAAAATCCGACATTTGTGGTTAACTGGCTTCAGGACTTCCTTACCAGCATCCTCAGTCCCTCCCTAGTTAACCCTTCATCCCATGTGCCTAGTGGAACACCTCCTTTGCCTTCATTACTCCTCTCTGTGTGCTGCGCGGGGCTGGGGGAAAAAAAAAACACACAGCTGTGAATATTATAACCACATTTTATGATCACCAACCTCAGTTTGGTCCCCAGTACTGTTTATTGTCTTTTCTCTGCCTTGCTCTTTCTAGCTGTCTAGAGTATCTTTTGAAAATGTCCTCCATGCTCCCGAAATACCACTTCCCACGTCCCCTCCTGCTCTGTCTTTCCTTCCTTCTATCCCTCATCAAGTGACTTCACACACAAAACAGGGCACAAATGAATTTATTTACAAAACAGAGACAGACTCACAGACATAGAAAATAGACTTATGGTTACCAGGAGAATGAAGAGGGTCGGAGGGGTAAATTGGAAGTTTGGGGTGTGCAGATACTAACTACTATATATAAAAGAGATAAACCACAAGGTCCTACTGTATAGCATAGGGAACTATATTCAATACCTTGTAATGGCCTAGGAAGAAAAAGAATATGAAAAGGAACATACATAAATGACTATATATACATACATAAGTGAATCACTATGCTGTACACTAGAAATTAACACATTGGAAACCGACTATACTTCAATAAAAAACAAAATAAAATAAATGCCCACCATGCTCCCCAAATTCCACTCTTCCGTTTTCCCTCCTGCTCTGTCTTTACCCACCATCCCTCATCAAGTGACTTCGGAGAGAAATTAGATGCCTTCTTGACTCTGTGCCAGCTCTTAACCTGCAAACTTAACTTTTTTTTTCAATATCCATCCCTTCTTCCTTAATTATTGTTACTGGGAGAGGGAGCCTTCCTCTGATAGACAAGCCATCTTCATTCGTAGTGGAGGTCAATCTCTTTCTACCTTCTCAAGATTCTTGCTTCACTAATGGTCCCATCTCTTTTCTGTCTTTAAGCTTTTTCCTATAAGCATTTAAGCATACCTTACTTTTCCCCGTCTTAAGAAAAAAAATCTTCCTGGGCAAACTTGCTGTTCTGACTACTGCCTCCCTACTCTGCTCACACCCCAGTGCCCAAAGCCAACCACGTGACCAGGCCCAGTGTCGATAGGAGGAAGGACCCCCTTCCTGTAGGGAAGCGTTACAAGGTACACGTTAATGCATAGGGTGCATGATCCTCCTATAGTGCAGGAAGCGAATAATCCCAAATGCAGTCTACCACATCCTCTTGATTGCCAGACTTTTTCAGAAAGTTGTCTACACTTATGTGTCTCTATTGCTAGACGTTTTTAAAAAATCAATCTCTTAGATCTAATTTCTGCCTCCACTACACCAGTCAAATGCTTTTGCCAAGGCCCCTATTTTCTTGCTGCTAAACCCAAAAGATATTTTTCAGTTCATACAGTACTTGGACTTTCGCCAGTGTTTGAGAATGCAGACCACTTTTTTCTAGAAGTTCTTCCTTGGCATCATGCCTTTGCTCTCCAGGTTTTCTTCTGTCTCTGATTACTTAATCTGTGTCCCTTATAGGCTGTTTTCGGGGACAATCCCTTAGATGCTGGTGCTGTTGGGTTTCCTGTCCATCCTTTTCTCCCTTGACACATTCCTCAATGACCTCAGCTACTTTTAATTCTCCAGGCATGCTCTCTGTGCTTGTAGTAAGTTAGAAGTACAACCTAGGTGTGCAAAAGTATAGCTTTGCTTATTTTTAATAACTGATATAATTGTACTCAGTCCTCTTTCTGCCAGTCTTTCTATGGGTGGTAGAAAAATTAAACTAGCCAGTTACATTAACTCATTGTCTTCCAGTTTTAACATCACATTCACATAAATATTAAGTCATCTCAACTTCCCTTTAATGCTGTCTCTTCCCTCTCAAAGAGCCTGCCTTCCTCATCATTGCTTGTCTCCCCGAGAGACTCTGGATGCAGTGGGTACATATAGGTCTTTTCCTGCTGATGGAAGCGTGGACTGGTTTATTGCACAAGGATGTACTGGAGTCAGTAGGGTGAAAGTGTTAAGTTTCTCACCACTGCTCTATTCAATTCAACTCTCTTCTTATTCTCCACTCACTGGAATAAATTTTGAGCAGGACTCAAGATTTTTTTTTTCTGGTCATATTTAGATAATAAAATCTCCAGTCTAGTTTATTAATCATCTAATTCCAAAACAAACTCCAGTCCAATTTGTTTCTTTTCACTCCTAGTGGTTATACTTTGATCAGTAAATATTAATAATTACAATAACACACCGAGAAGAATTTTCTAAATATGTAGTACCTTATGATCACAAGAAATAAAAAAAAAATTTTAATATGTATTTTTATTGAAGAAAAATACGATAGGAGTAAAAGACTAGAATTTTTTTGAATCTTTTTATTGAATTTTTTATTAAAGTATAATTGATGTACAGTGTTGTGTTAGTTTCTGGTGTATATATAGCTTTTTTATTGAATTTTTAAATAAATCTTGGAAACTTCCACTGGGAGGAAGGAGCAGTTTCTTCTCTATTTTTCCATTCATTGGCCAGCTGTTTTGGAAGATTGTCCAGGGAAGGAAAGAGGCAAGGAAAAAAAAAGTTTTGCCTTGGATTCATTTTTTATTTGGTGTTGATTCTCCCTGACTGTGAGAGATAGCAGAAGTTGACCCTTTTCTTTGTGTTTTTAGCGACCTTCCCATGGCTGGTTGCCAAGCTGCATTTTGCTCTGTTGGCCACACCTGATCATCACCATCACCCCTCTAGTCCCCCGGAACCCCATGTTCCTGAGATCAGTCCCTCTGATTGCTCTTCCAGGGTTCCTTGGGAGAATGTCTCCCCAAATGATCCAGCTCAGCTCTCCTGTGAGGTGGATCTCTGGCTCACAGAGAATTCGCACAGCATTTGCCTTGTCAAATTCTGGAAGTGAAGTGTGGCCATTCCCACCACTGTCCTTTCTCTTCTCTCTGCTGTAGTCAGAGCCACAACTTACTTGCTCAGGTGAGGCAAGTCCTCTACTCTCCTCTGGGGGAGTGAGAAGAAAGAAGCCCATTATTCTAGAATCTCTCCAGGGAAACACTTAGTCTCTTCACTTTCTCTCCAATAACCTGGCGGTGGTTCATGGCTGGACGCTGTGCACAACCTTCTAAGGCACTGATCTGCCGACTCTCTGACTTACAGAACCCTTAAACATACTTTGAAAATTCAGCTATGTACTCCTTACCCATTTTTATATTGCCAGCTAAAATTTTTAGTCATAAATTTAAATAGCACAAGGCTATCATTTTTTACTTACTGTAAAATCAATATTTTGAAATAACAGTTATATCATTCTTTTAAATATACCTAATGGAACTTAAATATCATAGTAATTAGATGCCCTCGACTGTCTTCTAAATAAACACGAGATGACCCACTCACACCCCCACAACAAAATGGGTAAATTTTTTTAACAGAAATTTTACATTGTTTTGTTTCCTCCCTTGAACTTTTTTCCATTTCACTTCACCCAAAGAATTTTTCCTCATTTCATGAGTTTTGAGGCTTTTGGTCTTTTATTCCCATAAATCTTTTCTGCAATAAAGATACATATTTATTTAAAATTCTTATTTCCTGTAATCAGAAGGTATTTTGTATTTAGAAAATTTTTTTCTGGTGTGTCATAATTATTAATACTCATTTGATCAAAGTATAAAAATATTATAAGTTCTGATACATACATCCTAACCATGAAAATAAACTTTTTCAGCCATGTGCTTTCTAAAGATGAGGCTTTTCTTCTTCCTTTTCTTTTTCTCTACTTCCTCCTCCTCTTTCTTCTTTCAGTTTTGAGGATGAGTGATGTAAATAAAGTGGGAGTCCACAGCAACAATGAAAGAAAGTATTGGGCCATGAGTAAGTGTGGGATTACAAAATACTCATTACAACCCTTAATTGCATTATTTGCAGTGAAATCTACAATGCTTTCCCATTAAATAAATCCAAATAAAAGAAGTACAGGGTCATAGTGAGAAATTGAGGAGAGAAGAGGTTAATGAATGACAGCAGTAAAAACCAGATATTTAGAATATTCAATAATCTTTTGGCAAAAGTTAAAAAAAGTTAACAATATGAATAAGTGTTCAAGAAAATATACTGTTCAATCTTTAATTTATATTCCTTTAATTCAGAAATATAATATTCTTCTCTTACCTGTAAACTTGGAATTTTCCACCTTTTCATTTTTGAAATCGTATAAAATGTGCTGCCAAGACTCAAACCTGGGGCATGGTGAATAGCACGTTACAGACGTGAAAATATATATATTCATATATATATGTGAATGAGTATATATATATAGTATCTCTTTGGGTTCATGGAATTGCTCACAACCCACACAATACACCAGAGTTGAGTTAGGGATGGGTGAGATATTTGCCTTTCTTGTGGAAAAAGGGAGAAAGGATAGTATGGAAAAAATATATAATCAAGAAATTAATTTCTTGAAACCATCTGTGGCCATGCACTTGTTTGAAAGCCCTAGTGTACCTCCAGGTGCCCCAGTCCTTCAGCAGTAACTGTTTTAGGGAGTGATTTCTCCACTTAGAATGTGGACTCATCCTTTGAGGCTTCTGACAAAACTCTGAGCAGCAGTTGGATGCCATAAAACTTCCCATTTCACACATATATACGTGGCCCTGGGAGGAGAATCTTCGCTCTCATTAGGTTTCTAAGGGGTCTGCCTTACTCAAAAGGGTTTAGAAGCCCTGGCTGGCAGATTGACTTCATTTTATAACCCGACTACTGGGCAGCCATGGATGCAACATATGACTCTAGATTGTGTGCTGTACATAACATTTCTGCCTCCTTTGGATTCTGCAGACCAAATGGTCTGCTTCTGTTAAGTTCTCCCCATATCCACTGGGGACTCAGCTGCCGTTCCACAGGGCATGGAGTGCAAATTAGTTATTCAGGCTCCACTGGCAAACAGCGAGAGGACTGTGCAATCTGTTACCCTGTCTCAATATCTGTGGCACAATCACTTAAACATGATTACAGTTTTTTGACGCTACAACTTAATTTCATGATAAAAGTGTACGTATTTATTATCTCTGCTGGTTTTTATAAGATCGTGTCTCACAAAGGACTTGGTGTGCTCACAATCAGACATCCATTATAATTTGCACAACGTGTGCCCCAAATGTGGGATGTTTTTGTCGGAAGGTTAAAAAGACCAGTAGCAGGACTAAGTTGTGTTTTATTTAGGAAAATGCAGCCAAGCCAGCAATGTTTAAGGAGCAGGCTTCTGGAGAGATGTGGAAGGGGCTGAAGAGAGGGGAGATACTCATCTGAAAAATCCCTTAACCTTGGCTGAGACCCACCCAGGTGAAAAGATGACACAAAGGAAGGGAGAAAAGTGCATCCTAATCTAATGGAACTAAGAGAACCACCAAGCTGTCAATTCACTGAGCTGTAGATGTAGAAACAGAATGGAGCCTTTCAATGCTGCTGCCTTCTCCCTGGGGTTAGAGACTGGTTGCCATGGATATTCTGGATTCCTGCAGCTAATGGGAGGGAGATCTGTAGCCTGGTATCCTGGGGACCCGCCAGGGTGAAACATGAAATGGAGGCTGGTGGGTGTGGTGGTACAGGGCTGGGAAGCAAGAGGTCAGAGGGTCAGTTTCCAGCAGAGCCGAAGCTGATTTTATTTCAAGTCACATTCATTTGGCAATCTATATTTTCTTGAAAAACCAGACCTTTTCGTCCCTCCCCTAGTGAGCAAAAAGAATCTTCATCTCCTTAAAATGGTTCTGATCACAGCCCTAAGTAGTGGATGCTATAATTAGATGTGCAAGGATGGTTCAGAGAAGGATTTTTTTTTTCCAGTGTAATTTTTTAAGGGGAGGGGATGAAGGAAGATAATTTTAGTCTGGTTCAGAGATTAAGTTGTTTAAAAATACCTCCCTAGCCATAGCAAATAGGGTGAATGATAAGAAAATTTCCCATTTATTCTGTTTCATCTAAAAATATTATTTGGGGTCTGGCTCCTTCTCTTTTTCCACTAACTCATTTTAAGATCAGGCCTTTCTCTGGTCCAGTGTATGCCTTTCATTCGGCCTCAGTTTTTAACCAGGTCACAGCAAAACCACTTTCCCTCTCTAAAATCTCTTGGAGAATTTCTTTCTCAGGCTGGATAATGGAGCACTTTAAAGTCAAGTCCTTGGACAGTGGTTGCTAATCCTGATAAGCGTTCAGTGTCTCTGCCCTGACCTTCCGAGTCTCCTTCTCAGTAGAGCAGGGAAACAGCGATATGGTCCTCATTAGATGATTTCAGTGAGCAAAGTTTCTGCAGTTACTGTTCCTGCTACCTTTATCTGCAGATGCCTTCCGTCTTCTCTGAAAGAGTTTCTCCAACGCAGAGTAAATAAATCTTAATCACCAGCACTGCCTGAGGAGGTGGACAGGTGCAAGTTGAAAAATAGGACTGTATTTGGTGTTTAATATGTGTCTTGCTTTTAAAATATCATGTAGTCTTCACTTGGCTTTCATCCTGTAGCTGGCAAGGGCAACAGAGGATGGTTGGCCTCTGCTAATCCCTGAATCCCACGAATAGAACTGCAGGTTTACTATTATCAGCTTGGTCAAATGAGGACTTGGAAAAATTTCCTTGTGGGCCAAACTTAAGGAAGTTCAGTGGTTTGGAATCTGGGAGAAGTAGCTTCCCAGACCAAATGAGCATGTGTTGGCCAAGGAAGCTCATCAGAGTTCTGCCGGTTGCCAGGAATTGCTGTGATCCTTCCATTTCGAATCCCCTGGACCACGTCCATCAGACATTAGGTAAATACCTGGTGATCATCTCCCAAGTGTTATCCGCATCCCGCCCCCTACCCCCAACTGAGGAAGCTGTGATGGCCATCCACAAAACTCCACGTCCACATATCTGCAGCTGTGGACACAACTCAGTGACCATCAGAAGACCCTATCTTTTTTTTTACCCAGGGGCTGTTTCATGGTCTGCTCTGGTCTTTATGAATCAGGCACCATTCAGAGGATTTGGAAAGAGAACCTTCACTGGGGTAGAGAGAGTGCAAAGTGAGCATGGAGACTGCCCCGCCAGTTGTCGACAGCCAAGGCATCTCATCCATGCTCTTTCAGAAGGAGAAGAGATCATTCATCTGCTTAGTTCTCCAGTAGCTGGAGGAGTAAAAGACTTGTATTCTAGTCCTGACAGTAATAGAAATTAACGGTGTGGCCATAGGATATTCATGAAATATCTTAAGCATTGTATTTTACTTAACTATAAAATGATGAGTTTGAACTATATGGGGTCTTGGAGTGGCTTCCAATTCCTGATTTTATGAAAGAGCATTTATATAATCTAGAAAGGAAGATGAACTTGCTTCCTCTAAAGAAGAAATTGCAAAGAGAAATCTGACAGACTTGATGACACAAAACAGAAAAATATCTGTGTATCCAGTAAATATCCAAATGCTATAAATAAAAATTAAGTTAAATATTCATAACACATGACAAAGGATTAATGTCTTCATTGTATGAAACACTTAAAATCATTAAGAACAAGTTGTTTAAGAACACAGACTAGTGCAAAAGTAATGAAGACCCCAATACATAGGGGAAAAGAATGTTCAACTTTATCAGTAATTAAGGAAAATAAAAAACAATATTCTATTTCTAGCCTGCAAATTGGCAACCATAAAAAATATATTTAGTGATGGTAAGGATACAATGAAGGTAAGGACAGAGTTACTCTCCAACCCTGGCTTTTGGAAAAATCATTGGTAGCATAAACTGCTACATTCTTTCTGCTAGTCATTTTGTCAATGAGTTATAAAGCAATTCCACTTTCAGGAATTATCCTTAGGAAATAAATAATGATGTGTAAAATATTTAGCTCTAGTTCTGTTAATTGTGGCAAACCGTTGGAAAAACCGAAATATCTAACCAGTGGGGATTGATTAAATAAATTAAAGATGCATTATGTAATGGAATACTATGAAAAAAGTTAAGGAAATGATATATAAATGCTTCTCTTTGCATGGTAAGATGTTTTATAATGTTATTTGAAACAAATTATCAAATGGTATACAAGATATATCATTATTAAAATAATTGTGGGTCTATGTACATACAGGCATAAAACAGTCCTGAATTAATAGAGACTAATGCATTAGTGGTGACTTTGGGTAGAAAAATTTATGGATTTGTTTGCACTTCAAGTTTTTATTTGTATTTTCTGTAATGAGAATTTATTGCTTTTGTAAAATTAGAGAACAATGTATTCTTTTACCAAAAGACAAAATTCTGCCATTTTAGAGGAATGCATGGTTAAATAACTAATTTCTAAACTGGCACTCATCTTTATATAGAGTTGTGACAGTAGTGACAGATTAATTAACAACTCTGCAGTAATGATGTCAATAAAGGAAGTACATTTTTGTTCAGATTGATATAATTCAAGACATAGACATAATTGATGTTCATTTAGTAATTTCAAAATGTGTGAACAAGTATTCCCCACATCAAATGTAAAAAGAGATAGGTCTCCAACAGTTCTAAGTGTTCTCAGATCTGCAAGAACAATTGCGTAGGTTGGAGGAAAAAAATGAAAGACATTTTATTAGATTTGATTCTAAATATGACTTGAAAAATCATGTAGCAAAGTGCATATACAGTATTAATATTACCATATAAATGCTATGAGAGTTTCAGAAGAATATCCTTCAAAATGTTTATTTGGGAGCAAACATATATTAGAAGGAATTAGATACAAATTCACTCTTTGTCTACAAAGCAAAATGATTGTTTGCTCTCACAGTCAAGTAAAATTTATCTATGTAGATGGATAAATCACTTCAAAATACTCACTGGAGTTAAATTATCCAGAATGCTTTTCTTTTTAAACAATTTCTACATATTTTATAATCTTTATTTGACAGCTCCAAATGTTGCCCTTTTATAACCGTGTGTACCTCCCTCCTGCCCCCTGGACCTCACCCCCACTCCCATCCCTAACCCTTGGTAATCAGTAATCTATTTTCCATTTCTAAAATATTGTCATTCCAAAATGTTATATAAATAAAATTATGTAGTACGTAACTTTCTGGGATTGGCTTTTTTCCCCACAGCCTGATTCCTAGAGATTCATCAAAGCTGTTGAGTATATTAATAGTTCATTTGTTTATCTGTTTATTTACTGAGTGGTATTGCATGGAATCCTGTACCACAGTTTGTTTAACTGTTCATTGATTGAAGGGCATCTGGGCTATTTCCAGCTTTTGGCTATTATACACAAAGCTTCTATGAGCATTCATGTAACATAGGTTTTAATATTTTATGAATAAAAGTCTAAGGGTGCAGTTGCTGGATCCTATGGTAACGGTATGTTTAGATTGATAAGAAACTGTCCAGCTGGTTTCTAGAATGGCTGTTTCATTTTATGTTCCCAGCAGCAATGTACAAATCATCTAGTTTCTCCTTAACCTCAAAAGCATAGGGTGTGATCGCTATTTTTTATTTTAGCCTTCCTGATAGGTGTGTGGTGATATCTCTTTTGTTTTAATGTGTATTTCCCTGATTGCTAATGATACTGAAATATTTTCATTTGCTTATTTGTCACCTATATTATATATTCTCTTCAGTTTAATGTCTGTTCATGACTTTGACCCATTTTCTAACTGGATTTTTAAAAAATTGTTGAACTTTCAGAGTTCTTTATATGCTAGACACTAGTTCTTTGTTGGATGTGTGGTTTGCAAATATATTCTGAATCCATTACTTATCTTTTCATCCTCTTCACATAGGTCATAACAGATAAAAACTTTTCTAATTTTAATGAGATTTAATTTATCAATTTTATGATTAAAAAACACATTCTTTGATGGATACTGTTTTTGATGTAAAGTTTAAGAAATTTTTTTTTTTGGTTTTATTTTTTTAACACTTTTTATTGATTTATAATCATTTTACAATGTGTCAAATTCCAGTGTAGAGCACAATTTTTCAGTTATACATGAACATACATATATTCATTGTCACATTTTTTTCTCTGTGAGCTACCATAAGAGCTTGTATATATTTCCCTGTGCTATACAGTATAATTTTGTTTATCTATTCTACAATTTTGAAATCCGTCTATCCCTTCCCACCCTCCACCCCCTTGGCAACGACAAGTTTGTACTCTTATGTCTGTGAGTCTGTTTCTGTTTTGTATTTATACTTTGGTTTTTTTTGTTTGTTTTGTTTTGTTTAGATTCCACATATGAGCGATTTCATATGGTATTTTTCTTTCTCTTTCTGGCTTACTTCACTTAGAATGACATTCTCCAGGAGCATCCATGGTGCTGCAAATGGCGTTATGTTGACAGTTTTTATGGCTGAGTAGTATTCCA
Source organism: Camelus bactrianus (assembly GCF_048773025.1). Taxonomy (NCBI): domain Eukaryota; kingdom Metazoa; phylum Chordata; class Mammalia; order Artiodactyla; family Camelidae; genus Camelus; species Camelus bactrianus. The sequence goes on along the minus strand of NC_133552.1, from coordinate 44,091,440 downwards.
TTGTATAAATATACCACCTCTTCTTTATCCAGTCATCCGTTGATAGACATTTAGGCTGTCTCCATGTCTTGGCTATTGTAAATAGTGCTGCTATGAACATTGGGGTGCAGGTGTCATCCTGAAGTAGGGTTCCTTCTGGATATATGCCCAGGAGCAGAATTCCTGGGTCATATGGTAAGTCTATTCCTAGTCTTTTGAGGAATCTCCAAACTGTTTTCCACAGTGGCTGCACCAAACTGCATTCCCACCAGCAGTGTAGGAGGGTTCCCCTTTCTCCACAGCCTCTCCAGCATTTGTCATTTGTGGATTTTTGAATGATGGCCATTCTGACTGGTGTGAGGTGATACCTCATTGTAGTTTTGATTTGCATTTCTCTGATAATTAGTGCTATTGAGCATTTTTTCATGTGCCTATTGCTCATTTGTATGTCTTCCTTGGAGAATTGCTTGTTTAGGTATTTTGCCCATTTTTGGATTGGGTTGTTTGGTTGTTTCTTATTAAGTCGTATGAGCTGCTTATATATTCTGGAGATCAAGCCTTTGTCAGTTTCATTTTGCAAAAATTTTCTCCCATTCTATAGGTTGTCTTTTTATTTTACTTATGGTTTCCTTTGCTATGCAGAAGCTTGTAAGTTTAACTGAGTCCCATTTGTTTATTCTTGCTTTTATTTCTATTGCTTGAGTAGACTATTCTAGGAGAACATTTTTGAGATGTATATCAGATAATGTTTTGCCTATATTTTCTTCTAGGAGGTTTATTATATCTTGTCTTATGTTTAAGTCTTTGATCCATTTTGAGTTTATTTTTGTGTATGTTGTAAGGGAGTGTTCTAGCTTCATTGTTTTACCTGCTGTTGTCCAGTTTTCCCAACACCATTTGCTGAAGAGACTGTCTCTATTCCATTGTATATTCTTGCCTCTTCTGTCGAAGATGTTCATTTCTGGGCTCTCTGTTCTGTTCCATTGGTCTATATGTCTGTTTTTGTACCAATACCATGCTGTCTTGATGACTGTAGCTCTATAGTATTGTCTGAAGTCTGGGAGAGTTATTCCTCCAGCCTCTTTCTTTCTCTTCAGTAATAATTTGGCAGTTCTAGGTCTTTGATGGTTCCATATAAATTTCATTATGACTTGTTCTAGTTCTGTGAAATATGTCCTGGGTAATTTGATAGGGATTGCATTAAATCTGTAGATTGCCTTGGGCAGTGTGACCATTTTAACAATATTGATTCTTCTAATCCAAGAGCATGGGATATCTTTCCATTTTTTAAAGTATTCTTTAATTTCCTTCATCAATGGTTTATAGTTTTCTGTGTATAATTCTTTCCCCTCCTTGGTTAGATTTATTCCTAGGTATTTTATTACTTTGGGTGCTATTTTAAAGGGGATTGTTTCTTTACTTTCTTTTTCTGTTGATTCATCGTTAGTGTAAAGAAATGCAACTGATTTTTGAACGTTAATCTTGTAACCTGCTACCTTGCTGAGTTCTTCAATCAGCTCTAGTAGTTTTTCTGTGGCCCTTTTAGGGTTTTCTATATATAGTAACATGTCGTCGGCATATAGTGATACTTTTACTTCTTTTCCAATTTGGATCCCTTTTATTTCTCTCTCTTGCCTGATTGCTGTGGCTGGGACTTCCAGGACTATGTTGAATAGAAGTGGTGATAGTGGGCATTCTTGTCTTGTCCCAGATTTTAGTGGGAAGCTTTTGAGTTTTTCACTGTTGAGTACTATGCTGGCTGTAGGTTTGTCATATATAGCTTTTATGATGTTGAAATATGTTCCCTCTATACCCACTTGGGTGAGAGTTTTTATCATAAATGGGTGTTGAATTTTATCAAAAGCTTTTTCTGCATCTATTGAGATGATCATGTGGTTTTTGTCCTTTTCTCTTATTGATGTGATGTATTACATTGATTGATTTGCATATGTTGAACCACCCTTGTGTCCCTGGGATGAACCCCACTTGGTCATGATGTATAATCTTTATGTGTTGTTGGATTCTGTTTGCTAATAGTTTGGTGAGGATTTTGGCATCTGTGTTCATCAGTAATATTGGCCTATAATTCTCTTTTGTGGTAGTGTCTTTGCTTGATTTTGGTATCAGAGTGATGGTGGCTTCATAGAATGAGTTTGGGAGTATTCCCTCCTTTTCAATCTTCTGGAACAGTTTGAGAAGGACTGGTATGAGTTCTTCTTTGTATGTTTGGTAGAATTCCCTGGTGAAGCCATCCGGTCCTGGACTTTTATTTGTAGGGAGGTTTTTCTTATTGCTATTTCAATTTAATTTCTAGTAATTGGTTTGTTCAAGTGGTCAGTTTCTTCTTGGTTCAGTCTTGGTGGACTGTATGTTTCCAGAAACTTGTCCATCTCCTCTAGGTTATCCAGTTTGGTTCCATATAGTTTTTCATAATATTCTCGTATGATATTCTGTATTTGTATTTTATTTGTTGTAATTTCTCCATTTTCCTTTCTTATTTTGCTAATTAGTGCTCTCTCTTTTTTCTCCTTTGTGAGTTTGGCCAGAGGTCTGTCGATTTTATTTACTTTTTCAAAAAACCAGCTTTTGGGTTTGATTGATTTTTTCCTATGGTTTTTTTAAATCTCTATTTCATTTATTTCCTCCCTGATCTTTATAATTTCCTTCCTTCTGCTGCCTTTTGGGGGTTTTTTGTTCTTTTTCTAGTTCTTTTAGTTGGTGGAGTAAATTGTTTATTTGAGAATGTTCTTTTTTTTTTTTTTTTTTTTGAGGTAGGCCTGTATCGCTATAAACTTCCCTCTTAACACTGCCTTTGCTGTGTCCCATAAATTTTGTGTGGTTGTGCTTTTATTTTCATTTGTCTCAAGGTATTTTTTAATTTCAGCTTTGATTTCCTAATTGACCCATTGGTTTTTTAATAGCATATTGTTTAATCTCCATGCTTTCCTTTTTTTCTCCTTTGTTTCTCTGTTGTTAATTTCTAGTTTCATGGCATTGTGGTCAGGAAGGATGCTTGAGATAATTTCTATCTTCTTAAAATTGTTGAGGTTTCTTTTGTGCCCAAGTATATATGATCAACCCTAGAAAATGTTCCATGTGCACTTGAAAAGATTGTATATCCTATTTTTGAGGGGTGTAATGCTCTGAAAATATCCACCAAATCTAAATTTTCTATTGAATTATTTAATTTCTCTGTTGCCTTATTTATTTTCTGTCTGGAAAATCTGTCTAGTGATGTTAATGCAGTGTTAAAATCTCCAACTATGATTGTATTCCCATCAGTATCCCCCTTTATCTCTGTTAGTAATTGTTTTATGTATTTAGGTGCTTCTATATTGGGTGCATATATATTAATGAGTGTAATATCCTCATCTTATATCACTACTTTAATCGTTATAAAATGTCCTTCTTTATCTTTCTTTATGGCCTTTGTTTTAAAGTCTATTTTGTCTGAAATCAGTACTGCAACACCTGCTTTTTTGACTTTTCCATTTGCATGGAATATCCTTTTCCATCCTTTCACTCTCAATCTGTATGTGTCCTTCTCCCTAAGGTGGGTCTCTTGTATGCAGCATATTGAAGGTTCTTGCTTTATTATCCAGTTTGCCAGTCTGTGTCTTTTGACTGGAGCATTTAGTCCATTAACATTTACAGTAATTAATGATAGATGTGTGTTTATTGCCATTTTGAACTTCTGTTTGCATTTGATTTGGTATTTCCTCTTTGTTCCTTTCTTCTTCCTTTTGTGTTTTGGTAATTTTCCTTTGTATTATCATGGATTTCATTTAGTTTTTGTGACTCCCTTGTAAGTTTTTGGCTTGTGGTTTCCCTTTTCTGTATGTCTGTTAGCCCATTACTATATCTCGAACCCATCCTACCGAAAACAAAAAATTTAAAAAGGAAAGAAAAAAAAAACCTCTTTATTTTCTGGCTTCCCTCTCCACTCTTAATGATTTAGATGTCTTCCTTTACAATTTCGTGTTTATTTTATTTGTGATTAATGAGTTATCACCTTTCCAGTTTTGAGTTTCTCATTTCTGTAGCATACTGCTGCTTTTCCATTTAGAGTAGACCTTTCAATATTTCTTTTAGCATGGGTTTAGTGTTGCTAAACTCTTTTAGTTTTTGCTTGTCTGTGAAACTCTTTATCTCTCCTTCTATCCTAAAGGATAGCCTTGCTGGCTAGAGTATCCTTGGCTGCATCTTTTTTTCACTTAGGACTTTGAATGTATCTTGCCACTCCCTTCTGGCCTGTAGTGTTTGTGTAGAGAAATCAGCTGAGAGCCTTATGGGGGTTCCCTTGTAACTCACTGTTTGCTTTTCTCTTGCTGCCTTTAGGATCATTTCTTTATCCTTGCCTCTGGCCATCTTGATTATGATATGTCTTGGTGTGGGTCTGCTTGCGTTCTTTCTGTTTGGGACCCTTTGAACTTCCTGTACTTGGATATCTGATTCCTTCTTTAAGTTTGGGAAGTTTTCCGTCATGATTTCTTCAAAAACCTTTTCAATTCTCTTTGATCTTTCTTCCCTTTCTGGGACTCCTATTATGCAAAGATTGGCATGCTTTATATTATCCCATAGGTCCCTTATGTTGCTTTCATTTGTTTTTATTTGTTTATCTTGCATTTGTTCTGATTGGGTGCTTTCTGTTTTCCTGTCTTCTAGGTCACTAATTCGTTCCTCTGCATTATCTAGTCTGCTTTGCCCAGCCTTTAGATCCGTTCTCATCTCAGCCAATGAGTTTAGCAATTCTACTTGGCTCTTCTTTATGGCTTGATTTCATTTTTGACATATTTTATATCTCTAAACACTATCTCTTTTAGTTCCTTCAGCACTTTGATCACTCCTTTTTTGAAATCTTGATCTAGTAGGCTATCGATGTCTATTTCATTGATGGTTCTTTCAGGGGATTTCTCTTTTTCTTTTAATTGGGAATGGTTTCTCTGCACTTCATATTGCTCATGTCTCTCTGGCACTGTGCCTTATGGATTATCAGTTATCTATTGTGGTCCTTAAAGGAGTTTGTTTATCTATCTAATGCCTATGTAGGAATAAAAGAGATTTTTGGCATCTTTGTCTTTTGAAGAGGACAGTGTTCTGTTGGAGTTCTGCAGGTGCTCTGGTTGGCTGAGTGGGTCCGTGGATGTGAGTCTTGGTGTATCTGTGGGAGAGGGTGAGCCACGAGCATCCTACTACTCCGCCATCTTGGCCTCGTTAAGAATTATTTTCCTAGCCCTAAATCCCAATGATTTTTCTCCTATTCATTTGTCTAAAAGTTTTATAGTTTATATTTTACATTGAAGCCCATGGTCTACTTTGAGTTAATTTTTGTCTGTGGTCAAGTTTCTTATTTTTGCCTATGGATGTCCAGTTGCTCTAGTACCATTTCTTAAAAAGGCTTTCCTTCCTCCATTGAATTGCTTTTGCACCTTTGTCAAAAGTCACTTGAGCATATTTGTATGGATCTATTCATGGATTCTCTGTGTTCCATTGATCTATGTCTCTGTCCTTCTGCCAGCATCACACTGTCTTGATTAATGTCGCCATGTAAGTCTCAATGTCATGGATTAATTTCATAGGGCCACTGTAACACATTACAGCAAACCTGATGGCTGAACACAACAGAAGTGTATTCTTTCACAGTTATGGAGGTCATAGTCTGAACTCAGGGCTGCGCTCCCTCTGGAAGTTCTAGAGGATATTTCCTCCTTGCCTCCTTCGGCTTCTGGTGGTGATTGACAACCCTTGGCTTTCTTTTTCTGTAGCTGCATCACTTCAATCTCTGACTCTGTCTTCACGTCTCCTGTTCCTCTGTATATGTCTTCTCCTCTGTGTGGCGGTCCCCAAACTCCCCTTGTGTCTCTCTCATTAGGATACCTGTAACTGTAACTATGGCCCATGCAGATAATCCAGGATGAGCTCTTCCTCTCAAGATTTTTAACTTAGTCACATCTTTTGCCATATAAAATATTTACTCTCTTGCCATATAAGAAAATATTCACAGGTATCAGGAATTAGGACATGGACATATAGTTTTGGAAACAATAATCAGCCATCTACAGTTAGGTAGAGTAATTCCTTGTACTTAACATTTCTTTGTTATCAAAGTTGTAGATTGCTTAGTTATCTAGGGCCTGTGCCTTTTTATATAAATTTTAGGATAAATTTGTCTATGGCTACAAAAAACCTTGCTGGAGTTTTGATAGGCATTATATTAAGCCCGTAGATCAACTTTGGAAGAATTGATGACTTTACAATGTTAAAACTTCCAACCCATGAGCATGGTATATCTTTCCATTTATTTAAGTCTTTGAAAATTTCTTTCATTCTCATTTTATAATATGTTAGTCTGTACAGTCAAGTGTATATCTGAATATTTACTCTTTAGAGAGATAAATGGTATTGTGTTTCAATTTTGTTTCTACATGTTACATGTTTCTACAAGGATAGTACATAGAAATGCGATTGACTTTGCCTGTTGATCTTAAATACTATGAATTTGCTAATCATTTATTAGTTCTAGGAGTTTTTCTTTTTTTGTAGTTTTTTTGGGGGGGTTTCTACATAAAAAATCATGTCATCTCCAGATAGAAACAGTTTCATTTCTTGCTTTCTCATCTGTATGCCTTTTATTTCTTTCTCTTACGGCAGTGATGAGAACTTTCTATTGAATAAGAGTGGTGAGAGTGGACATCCTTGCTTTGCTCCCAATCCTGTTGGGAAAGCATTCAGTCTTTCACCATTAAGTGTGATGTTTAGATTTTTTTGTAGATGGTTTTATCAAATGGAAATAGTAGCAGTATATTCCTCACTTGCTGAAGGTTTTGTCAGGAGTAGGTGTTAGATTTTGTCAAATGCTTTCCCTGTATCAATTGATAGGATCGTATAATTTTGCTTCATTAGATTGTCAATATGGATTTCATTGACTGATTTTCAAATGTTGAACCAGCCTAGCATGTCTAGAATAAACGCTGCTTTGTCTTGCTGCATGATTATTTCATACCTTGTTAGATTCAGGCTGCTATTATTTTGCTAAGGATTTCTGCGTCTACCTTTATGAGATCTACTGGTCTGCAGTTTTCTTTGTTCTTACTGTCTTTGTCTTTGTTTTCTGTGTTGAATTTCTCCTTTTATTTTTGTCATTCCTATGAGGGGATTATCAATTTTATTGACATTTTGAGAAGAACTAGCTTGCTGTTTCATTGATTGTCATTGGTGTTTTTCTGTTTCTAATTTTATTCATTTCTTCTCTTTATTATTTTTTCCTTCTTTTTGTCTTAGGTTTTTTGCTCTTTGTGTTTTGTTTCTTTTAGGTAAAAACCTAGATTACTAATTTAAGAGCTTTCCTCATTTCTAATACAAATATTTAATACTGTAAATCTCTCTCTCTCAGCATTGCTTTAGCAGCAATATGTTGGATTTTTGTTTTCATTAAATTCTATATCTATTTTAAATTTTTTGAGACTTCCTCTTTAATTCATGGCTTATCTAGAAATATGTTGTTTAATTAATTTTTTTTCTTGAGTTTATTACCTAGGATATGGTCTAGGTTAAAAAATATATGTATTTTGCTGTTTTTGAGTAGAATGTTCTATGTATGTCCATTATGTTCTGTTGTACAGCTCTCTTATATCCTTGCCGATTTTTGGTCTAGTAAGTCTGTCAGTTTCTGGGAGGAAGGTGTTGAAGTTCCCAACTATAATTGTGAAATTTGTCTACTACTCCATTCAGCTCTATCAGTTTTTGTTTCATGTATTTTGGGACTCTGTTATTTGGTGAGTGTACATTTAGGATTGTCATGTCTTTCTGGTGTATTGATACTTGTATCATTATATAACGTCCTCCTTTGTTGCTAGTAACTTTTTTTTTTTGCTCTGAAGCCTACTTAATCAAATATTAATATAGCACTCCTTTTTAATTTAATGTTTGCATGATTTTGTATCTTTTATATAACTTTTCCAACCTTTTACTTTCAGTATACATGTTATTGAAGTAAGTTTCCTTCAAGCAGCATTTGTTGGGTCAGTTTAAAAAATCTACTCTGCCAATTACTGTCTTTCTATTGGTGGATTTAGGCTATTTACGTATAAGGTAATACTGATTTGTTAATGCTTAAGTCTGCCATTTTAATGTTTGTTTTTTTGTTTCTCCCCCTCTTGTTTTTGTTCTGTTTCTCTTTTTTGTCTTGTTGTAGATAATTTGAACGTTTTTTAGGATAGCATCTTGATTTATTTATAGCATTTCTCAGGGTATCTTTTTATGTCTATTCATTGTGTTTCTGAGTGTATTTCTTTGCGTAGCTTTCATAGTGGTTGCTTTATTATGATATACAAAATGGTTTATCACAATCTGTTGGTATGGAAACCAGAACATTCCCCATCTGCCCCCAAAAGGTATCCATGTCCAAATCCTTGAAATCTATGAATACCTTATGGGACTTTGAAAATGTGATTAAATTAAGGATCTTGAGATGGGAATACCATCCTGTATGATCTGGTGGGCCCAATATAATAGTAAGGGTTCTTACCAGAAGGAGGCAGAGACTCATAGAAAGAGATATGATGACAGAAGCTGAAGTCGGAGTATCAGGATTTTGAAGATGCTCTGCTGCTTGCTTTGAAGATGGAAACAGAGTCCATAAGCGAAGGAATGCAATTGTATCTTGGAAATTTTGTCTTTTGTATTATGAGTTTCTGGGTCCTGATGATGATGATGATGATGATGATGATGATTTAAGCAGGCTGTCATCCTGTGTAGCATGCAAATCCTAGCCTCCTTTTTGGGGGGCTGTTGTAATGGCAGCTTAATTTTCAGAATTGTTGCACTGTTATTTTGGTCAGACTGATTTATCTTTTGCTGCTGGGGCTCCTGCTGGTACCTACTGGTGCTTGCCATGACAGGATGGGGGGCTTTCCTCAGGCTGGGCTACCAGGTGTATTCAAGCAGGGGGAGGAGTCTCAGGACTGTGGGGTCAAAGGGGCCTCCTGGACTGTGCTCCTTGCTGTGCCTGGCTCCCTCTTTCAGCACTCCTGGGTAACTCTGGTATCTTTTAGGAGGGGAAAGGGAGTCTCTGGCCCAGTGGGAAAGGAGAGTGGCTCCTCAGGCCACTTACTCTTAACTGGGCTCCTGATGGATCTCTCTTGCCAGTTCTGGTTTCACCTGATGTTGTCAGAGCCACTTCCATTGATTCAAGGGGAGGAAGGAGCTTACCTAGGCTGGCTTTTGTTGTTGGGTTGGAGGTCTAAACATGGTGGGTCTGGGTGACTTATAAATTGTTAGGGTTGGGGAGGGCACAAAGCACCCTGCCTCGATGTTGTTCCTCCAGCCTTGGGGTTCCAAACAAGATTGCCTTCTTAACCTCTCAGAGTTCTCCTTGCAATTATTTCCAGGTTTATAGTGTCTAATGGGAAGGAACACAGAGAAATAGATCTGTGCCTTCTTGTCCAGACTGAAAGTCATTGTTCAACCTTTGATAAAACCAAATTGTATTTTCCCTTCCCTGGAGAGGGTCCAATGTATTTGAGGAACTGGAATAAGGTATCTTAAGAGGAATGAACTGAGTGTGGAGTGGAATGAGGCTGGAGAAATGGGAGGGTCCGATCATACAGAACAACGCTGATTGTGTTAAGGAGTTTGGATTTTAGTTTAGGTGCAGTGGGAAACCGTCGTAAGGTTTTAAGCAGTGGAATGACTTGATCTGTTTTTATGTTAGAAAGTTCATTTAAGTTTCTGTGTGGAAAATTATGCGACATAAAACTATTGCCTACTAGACTGAAGCTTGATGGTTACCTGAACAAAGATAGAGCAGGAGAGAAGTAGATTCGAGACAGTTTTTGTAGGTATTACATATAGATTTTGTGATGACTTGGGCTATGGAATAGGGATGAAAGGGCAGTGCCACAAATGCCTTTCAGTGTTCTAGCTTAATGAACTATGTGACTGAGGAAAGACAAGAAGGAGAATGGATGTAAAAGGTACTGTAAGAGCTGACTTTGAGATGGATTTTACATACCCAACTAGAGATGCAAAGGAGATGTTGTAAATATCATATCTTAAGCTGAGAAGGGAGGAATGGACTAGAAATACAAATGAGGGAAGTAGGTAATTTGGAAATTGCAGGAGTGACTCAGGTCACCTTGGAGAAAATATAGAGTAAGGAGAATTGAGAGGTCAGTTCAGAGCCCTGAGGCAAAGCAGCATTTAATTGTTAGAGGAGGAGGAATGTGCCAAATAAAATATGAAGCAGCAGCCAGAAAGAGATAGGAGGAAAGCCAAGATCGGTTTCTCTTCTCTGTAAGAATTTATTTCAAATTCTCATCACATTAATCACCTATAAAGATGATAAACAAGCACAAAGTCACAAAAACACTCCTCCACAGAACATAATGAAGTTCCCTAATTATTCAATTACATTATGGTCAATTCACATTAAAAAAATTGTAGGAGAAATTTCTTTGTGCACACAAGCATTCAAAAATTTGGAAGATAATATCTAAAAATATGAACAGAGGTTATCTCTAATGATGGACTTAACAGTTTTTACTTTTTCATTTCACTTTTCTAAATTTTGAATTTTTTCTATAATCATATTATAAAAAATTATCTAAATTTCTTATTTTCTTTGTGAGAAAATAATTCTCTATTATTTAGAACAAGGGTAATTAAGTGTTACGACACTCCATGATTCTATGAAGCATACCAATTGTTTTTTAAATAGATATACATACATATATATATTTGCTATATAATGTATATATTATTTGCTTCTCTGCTATCCTCAGGGCTTTTCTGTAAGACTAGTACATACTAATTTATAAATAATGTTATGAGACAGTGATGCATAAAGAATGTATAAACTGAAGTTGAATTATCTGTGTTTGAATTCTAGTTCTGTCCCTTCATATCTCTGTGACATGACATATGTTGTAAAATGAGGCTATTAATATATATATTTAAGTGTTACCTTAGAATCAGAATTAGATAAAAAATCTATGAATGGTGCAGTCCAGTTCCTGGCACGTGGTTATGTTATTGATATATGATGGTGGCTAATGGCGGGAGCTAATAGCCCGGGACAGCCTGGGTTTGAATTTTATCCATCACTTATCCAGTGGGTCACCTTCTGGAAACTATTTAACCTCTCTGTGCTTCACTTTCCTTGCATGACAAGTGAAGATCTTAATAGTATCTACCTTGTAAAATAATACATGCGTAATTCTTAGAATAGTGCCTGGAAGTATTCACAAATAATCAACAAATAATAGTTTGCATATTTCTTTTATAATTAAGGGTCTTTCATTTCAATGATTAGACTTTAAATCCCCCATGGGGCAGGAACAGGGGCCTGTTCTTTTTTTTTTTTTTTTAAACACAATGATTCATGTGCTCAAAAATGTTTATAATTTTGGGTGATCATTCCAAATATTAATTCTCGTAACATAAGGCTGGAGTAGGAGTGCTCTTAACAGATGTTTGCTGAACTGCTCACCAGGTTGATTGATACTCTCATTCCCTTATGGTGCATAGTCCTGATGCCCAGATAGTCGTGAGCATTCCTTGCACACTGCAGGCCACTGTCTTCATGCGTGTCAGCACATTGCTGCTTCTAATAGTTGAGTTGTTTTCTTACCCAGAGACTGGCGTTTATTTACAAGCCAGTTAATTCCAGTTGTACTTACTGTGTGACATTTATTTAAATATTGAATAAACTTTGAGTACAAGAAAAAAATGGTGCGTTTCTTATGAAAATTAAGTTGAATGCTTTGGAAAGATTTGATAAAAATGAGTTCCTAAAAACTGCTGTCAAAATAGGTGTGGGCAATGTAACAGAAATATATTGGGAAAACCATCTGCACTCATGTTGCCTCACAAGTGTCGTTAGGTTCTCTTTCTTCTTGTAAGAAATACAAATTAGAAGTCGTAGACAATGGAGGATGGATGTGACTTATGGAGGAGCATATCTCCATTAGGGCACTCACCCTGAGAGAAGAGAAATTGACCCAACATCTAAAGACTGGGGTGTGTGTGTGTGTGTTTGTGTATACATATGCATATGTGTGTGTATATATACACATATATATTTCGAATTAAAATGAAATATTTAAGGTTTATATGGATTTTTTTTTTAAATAACTGTTCTCCACTTTAACGGTTATTGTCCCTGAAAAGAGTAAGAGGTCTTTTAAAGTACTTAGATGGATTCAGCAGAAATTAAGCTGAATATCTGCTGATTTTGGATTCTAGCTTAATCACTTGCTAACCTTCTGATTTTGAGGAAGTTATTTATCCTCATGAATCTTGGTCCTTTATTTGTACAAGGTAATTTATTAATGAGTTCTCTTTAATTAAATGAGACCACATATGCAAAGTCCTTAGCAGAGGTCCCAGAAGGGAATGAGTGTGTAGGGATGAGGGCAGTCCACCCCAAAATATGCCAAAGTAGCAGATTGATTGTTTTGAATTAAGGTTTCTTAGGAAACAGCTGGTGTAAGAACACTCTGACCCTCCTCTGTCCCCCTGAAATCAGGAAATAAATCTCCCATGTGAAGATACCCTCCTGTACTAGGAAGGTAGAAGGCATCCTGTCACCAGAGGTAGAGAATTTAGGGCCAAGAAGGTTGCATAAACAGTCCTTGTTACTTCTTCCTTCATTTACTACCCCACACCCAAACTTCTTTGTCTTATTGATTCTTCACAAATGTATTGTTTCTTTGTCTAAACGGTGTAAAAGCTGCCTGCTTTGGTCACTTTTCTGAGCCTCAAAACTTTGGAATTCCTGGATGGACAAAATTAAGATTCAAATTTCTCCCATTAATCTGTTTTGTGTCAATTTAGAGCAGTCAGAAGAACCTAGAAAGGTAGAGGAAAACTTTTTCCTCCCCAATAAGTGCCTAATGAATGTAGTTTTCTATTTTCTGGTAACTACTAGTAAGTCTTTTATCTTCCACCATGACCTCTCCTAAGCCCTAGAGGCACATCTTCCATTGCTGAGTACATGCATCCAATCACATTTCTTTAAGACACATTCACTGTTCTCTTAGACTGAATCTCAGACTCATTATCAAGACATCATTTTTCTGTCTTTTCACTCATTCTCACAAAAAATTGGCTGTCAAATAATGTTTGATTTTGGATTTTAGAAATCCTCTCCATTCTGTTCTTTTTCTCCATTAATACTGCTCACTCCCTTCCACCCTCTCTCCTTCCCTCTCTCCACCCCTCCCTACCTTCCTAATTGTTCCAATTTATTTAGTTTAATAAGAGCTGTTTTATTTTTATTACTCAAAATGAGTTTAAGTTTCTATTTATTTCAGTAACATTCCCAGTGATCTATATGGCTCAAGATCCCATTACTTCTCATAGTACATTCTCATCTCTGTCCTTTCCAGTATGTTCATTGACAAAGTTACCTTTCCAGAAAACAGATCTGATCTGCCCACCAATGCACGCGTGCGCGCGCGCACACACACACACACACACACACACAAATGATTTTGCACATCTGTGGGGAGAATGTAATTCTACCAGAGTTCTCTTGGGTTGACTTGGTGTCTTCCCACTAATTGCTCCACATAGGGCCTCAAGTGACAATAACAGCTGGTTATGCAATTAAAACCTTTGGGCCGTGAGTGGAGAGCTCAGTTAGGCTGGCTGGAAGGGCACAGTGTATAACATACTCATTGGTTTAATAAGATGGAAAGTATTCGGCTGCTCAGTTATGCAATTCATTTTAACTCGAATGGAGAAATCAAATTAACTGCAGGCAGGTACTATAAGAGCCGACAGCTCAGACATCCTCAGTGTTCCATGAAACCAGAGATTGTCCTTGTAGAGAGACAGGTGTTCTTTTTTTCTTAGAGCATTTCTCCGTGCTAAAATTAAATGTTCAGTATGTACTCTTTAACAGCTCAAATGATATTTTGACTTTGGCTCTGTCAACTGCAGGATGTGCAAAAAAGTAATGAGAACCTCAGTGGACAGAGGCTAAAAGCCAAAAACAAAACCAGAAAACCTGCAGAAACATTACTGCACTGGTCAGTGTTCTAAATTGCTGGATATCGTGGCCCAAAAAGAGCAGAGGTTTGTGGACACAGTGTTTCCGTCTCATTTACTAATTCGGCCATGTTGATACATGTTTCAGAAAAAAATAGACAGTCCCTGTTTTCCAGCATTACTTTGATAAAGGCTGGTATGATAAATTCACTTTTGAATGACTTGTAAGGAGAAAATGAAGAACAAATTTAACTTCCTTTAAAAATATTCCTTATTTTACCTTTTGAGGGCTTTAGGATCTTTTCTTAAAGACTTCAACTCGTGACCTAAAGATAGTACAAAAATTAATAATATAAATTAACCCTGGAAATTTTAATATTCAAAGCTCCTTAAAAACACTAACTGCAAATTATTATTACACAGAAACATGGCCCTTTCTTAATTTATTTGGCATATAATTTAAGGGGACACGTAAGTGGAAGTGGGAGAAAAACAATTATAGAAAAATTAAACCTCTTTGCACATTCCTTTTAATTGTTGAAACATTTTATGTTGATATAAATTTACTGAAATATACATTCATTTTAATGGCTTATTAAATCTTCCATACATTTGACTGTTTCTCAAATTCATTTGCAATTGTGCCATGCAAAACACATCAATTGTGCATGTGTTTATCCGCCCCCCTCCCCCTCACTGTGAGCGCCTTGTGGGCAGGAAATGTGTTTGTCATCTTTGTATAACCATCACCTACCAAGATCCAGATCATAGTATCCATGTTTTTAATAAAATAATTCATTTTAGGAACACTTAAATAATGCCTATTACATGCCATGCACTGTACCCTCTGTATTAAAATATTAACTGATTTTATTCTCATAACAAATGTATTGGATATCCGTTGCTGTGTAACAAATGACTGCAAAATTTAGGAGCTTAAAGCAACAACAGATACTGGTTGTCTAACGTAGTTTCTGAGCAACAGGAATTTGGGGGAAGCTTAGCCTGGTGGTTCTCCTTTCAAGGTCTCATGAGGTTTTAGTCAAGATGTTGGTTGGGGTGACAGTCATCTGAAGGCCTGACCGTGGCTGGAGGATCGAATTCTGAGGTGATTCACTCACATGCTTGATAAGTTAGTGCTGGTTGTTGGCAGGAAGCCTCATTCTTACCCTGCCACTCGCGAGTTGAGGTTGTTACCTGTACTTCTGACAGACTGGCTGTCAATTGGAGGTTTCTACCACCCCCTTCTTGAGTTCCATGAAATTGCTAAAGTGGCTCACAGGACTCAGGAGAACAGTTTCCTACTTGATTACAAGTTTAATAGGAACAGTCAGATGGAAGAAATGCATAGAACGAGGTATGTGGGCACAGAGCTCCCAGGCCCTCTATGGGCACTGTCCTTCCAGGACCTCCATGTGTTGACCAATCTGGAAACCCTCTGAACCCTGTCCTTTTGGATTTTTATGGGAGCTTCATTATATAGGCACAGTGATCAAATCATTGGCCGTGGGTGATCTACTCAACTTCAGGCGCCCTCCCTGGAGGTGGGAAGGAGTAGGGGGCCTGAAATTTTCAACCCTATAATCAATATGGTTCCCCTGGCAACCAGCTCCCATCCTTAAAGTCTTTCCAAAGTCACCTAATTAACATAAACTCAGATGAGGCTGAAAGGGACTTGTTATGACTTAACAAAAGACGCTTCGATCTCTCTCAAGCGATTCTAGGAACTGAGGACAAAACCCAAATACTATTTTTAAAAAAGATGACCTTATTGCTCTAATCACTTAGGAAATTCTAAGTATTTTGGGAGCTCTTGCCAAGAAGGGGAACAAAAACCAACTATGTATTTCATATCATCAATCACAATATCACAAGTGATTATGGTGTGTGGGCCATCTGGGGAGGCCAGTCACCACAACAGAGAATATGAAATAGGTGCTTTTGTTATACCCATTTTATGGTAGGGAGAAGTGAGGCACAGAAAGGTGAAATAAATTGGGTTATGGTGAGAATTAAGTGAGATAACACACACACAGTTCGTAGAACAATATCTGGCACATACTGAGCAATAAGCATTCGCTGTTATTTTTTCTGTACGCCAAAATCATTGCAGTTGCTTTCAAATTTCAGTGGGTCGAGATGGTAAGTTGTGGGTTTAGTTTCAGTTTTATGGAAACACATTTTGTGACTAGTGAGAGGGAAAGCTGACATGGGATATACATTGGTTTCTTGTTGCTTCTGCAACATATTACTACAAATTTGGTGGCTTAATGGAACACTAATTTATTATATTACAGTTCTGCAGGTCATAAGTCTGACAGAGATCTTACTAAAGTCAGGATGTTGGCGGGCTACACTTGTTCTGGAGGCTCTAGGGGAGATTTCATTTTCTTGCCTTTTCCACCATCTTGAGGCTGCGTGGATTCCTTGGCTCCTGGCTCCCTTCCTCTAACTTCAAAGCCCACAGGCTAGTGTCTTCTAAACTGTTTTCTCTCACGTCTTCCCAGTCTTTCCCTCTGTGGTTGCACTGCCTTCTGTGCTTTCTCTCACCTTTGTGCCTCCCTCTTACAAGGACCCTTCCAGTATTCATTAACACTTCTCTTTTATACAGAACAAAGAAAATAAGAGAATTTCCTCGAACCAGGCAGTTCTGCTCTCTGTTTCAAGATAGGTGGTATATGTACAGCTATAAGGCATCCATTTAATTTCTATTCAAAAGAAAAGGAAGTAGAACTGTTGGGTTCATCTGAATAAACCAGGACACTCTCCCCATCTCAAGATTTTTAGTCACATCTCCAGAGTCTCCTTTGTCAGGTAAGGAAACATTCGCAGTTTCCAAGGACTAGGATGTGGGGGTACTTGGGAGGCGAGGCCATTATTCACCCTACCACAGAATGAGTGCTTAGTTTTTATTTGAATCAAAGCTTTTGTTATGGGCACTGAGCTCTCTCAGGAAGAGAGGCCAAATTGAGTCCATCTGCCTCTCTCTCTCCTGGGGGTGATTTTAAAGTTTATTCTCTCCATTTCCTGAGAATGGGCCAAGCCTCCTCTTGCAAAGGATTGTGGGAAGCAAGCCTGTAGCCTCCACCACACTGGACGGCATGTCAGAGCCTGAGTGCTCACACACTCTGCCTCTTTCCAGCTGTGGTGCCTGGGCAAATCATTTAGCATTAAAAAAAAAAAAAGAAAAAGAAACCTAAATTTTGCAGTGAGCCAAAAACCCTGCCCTGCCTACCTCGCAGGACTGCTGTGTTCATCAGTTGAATAGTATGAAAGGGCATGCTTTGTAAGAGGCAGAGAGCCGAACAGGAGATCCCATTGGTTTTCAGTGCAGGGTCTTTGAGGGGTTTACCTTACTGTACAGCCCCCGGGGGCAGAGCAGACCCAGAGGGGCCCGTGCACGCTTTTTAAAAGAGCCTCACACCTTCCCCACAGGAGTAAAACCGTTGGGTTCATCTGAATAAACTAGGACACTCTCCCCATCTCAAGATTTTTAGTCACATCTCCAGAGTCTCCTTTGTCAGGTAAGGAAACATTCGCAGCCTCACACCTTCCCCACTGAAGGAGCCAGCATAGCTGTGAACAGGGGCCAGGACCAACCTGGACATCCTGAGGGTATCTGTGAGGGGCCGGACTCTGAGGGGAGCACTTTTCACCCTGCGCCTTGGGGAGCTACAACATTTCCTATTCTGTGGGACTAGATGGAACACTGGAGAGGTTTTCCAACCGAAAGATATTTATATCTTCCCATCGACAGTGCTCTAATAAAAACAAAGGCTATAATTCGGGAGGCTGGGTTTAAAGAGCATGTAAATCAAGTCCAAATGCTGTTAAGGGGCTTTTACACATCAATCTGGGAGGGAGTCAAGTGTTGAGCATTCCTCAGAGTTTGTTTTTTATTCACTTATGTGCATGCCTTGAAAATAGGCCTTTGGGGGCCGGTGGAGAAACTTCAGATAACTGGACGTTCGCAGAGGTGCAGGCGGGAAGCCCTCCATCGTGATTACATAGTGTTTGTGTTCTTTCTTTTGTCAAAACGTCTCTGAGCTGCTGTGTGTGTGTGTGTGTGAGAGAGAGAGAGAAAGAGAGAGAGAGAGAGAGAGAGAGAGAGAGAGAGAGAGAGAGACACCAACCCTGACAGAACCACAAGACTTTTCATTTAGTGATGCTTTCAAGCCCAGAGATACAAATAAAAGATAACCCAGGTCCAGCTCGGTTTTATTCTCTAAGCAGTTGTTTATACAGTGAAGGCCCAGACCCCTGTCATCAGAGATAATGAGCTGATAAAGAGTTGGAAAATGGCCACATGGAATCCAAGCCCTGGGGAGGGGGAAACACTGAAGGGTCCTCAGTTTTAGCGACCCCTTTCCCCGCCCCAGGCCCCCGCCGTGGCTACTTGGAGCCTTAGAGCTTTAAAAGGTGCTTTACAACCAGGGTTTAATTTTTAAAAAATCATTATTGGTTTGTCTCAACCATCAGTCCGTTTTCTTTAGCTGTCGAGCACGAATCCATCCTGCTCCGAGGTGCTGCGGGGAGGGGACTGCAGCACCCTCCCCCCAAACCCCGGCAGCAAGCCTGATTTCCAGCCGCAGCACCCCCTGCCCCTCTATCCCCCGGCCACACACACCACGGTGACATCAATCACCCAACGGGAGGTGGCTACAGATGACTGCAGCCTCTACCCAATCAGTATTGTTTAACAAAAGACACAGAACACTTGGAATTTGCAGGAAACCACCTGGGTTTTTGCCTTGTCTGCCTTGAAGTATAGATGTCTCAGAACTAAAACCTAAATCTCTTTCAAAGAGGGGACTTACTGCCCACCCCCCCAACCCTCAAAAGGGGAGTCAGCAAGATTCCTACCCCTTTGTTCATCTGTCCCTCCATATAAAGGAGAGGGAGGAAAGACCGCCATCTCCCATCATCTTGAGTAGTTATATAAAGACATGTAGGGGAAAAAATCTGTTCTTTTCAAAGCCTGCCTTTCACACTGACGGTCAACCCTCAGTTTTTCAGGGAGCGAAAAAATCTTGATGAGACTATTCCTGATTCTTGATTTTTTCTTCCTCCTTTTTACTGCCTGACTTTGAGAGACATTTCCGTATTTATTAACACTTCTCTTTCATACAGAAGAGAGAAAATAGATTGTACTTGAACCAGGCAGTTCGACTGTTTTGTGATCACTGATATATGCACAGGTATAAGATGTTCATTTAATTTCTGTCCCCCATACACCATTGTTTGCATAGATCTTAAAGAAACTCAAACTAGATTTCTTTTATTCAGTACTCAACAGAATTGGCGTATGTTGTTTGCAAGAATTCTGATGTACCTCCTAAATAATCCATCCCTAATTGAGGCATTCAAAAATGCCCTGAAGCTTGTGATGCAAACTTCAGTTTCTAGGAATAAATGCCCCACTTGCTTAGCTTAAAGGTTGAATCTTTCAGTGGCCTAGGTGGTTGCCCTCTCAGGCATCTCTCGGATCAGAGGATGTCTTACTTAAGGGACAATCCTGTTGGATATGCAGGATGAGTAACCTCATTACCAACGTAGTTGGAAGGAGAGACACTGCTATATAAAGAAGGTCAAGGGACTTAATTAGTAAAATAAGGAGAAGATTTAAGTGAAAGCAGGAGAATTAATGAGCAGCATGGCAGGTTACTTACCTTATTCAATGGGTTACTTTTGTTTCTGTGCTTTATGACTCCCCATAGTCAATTTTAAGATTTAGAATCACAGGACCTGGGGAACTTGCCTAAAATAAAGCAATGGGAAGTAGTGTGTGTGACTACGTGTGTACTCAAGAGTGTAAGGAGAGGGCGGCTGACCCAACCCCAGGGATATTAGCCAAGGCTGGAATAGGAGGAGATGCATTTTCATGATTATCTCTGGGGGATGGCATGCAGCGTGCATGTAACTTCCAATTCCACAGATCCTTGCCAAGAATTCAAATACGTACTTACCTAGAAATTTGAAACTACAGTTGACAAGGTGAGATGGATGTGCTTATTAATGCTCCATTCTTGTAGAATACCAACGTGAAATAAACCATAATCCAAGAGGCAGCTTCAAAGAAGTTAGGAACACTTACATTGATCATAGAGCAACCCATCTCTCCACGATGGGGCGATCTTGGGAATAGTTCAAGGTGATGTTTTCCTGAAAATGTCTGGGAGTGTGGTTATCTTATTTATGGGTTTATCTTGAGTATATTATGAGATGGGCAAAATTCATTTATTCTCCTCTTCCTCTATTTCACCAATATTTACCCTGCCCTTACTAGTACTAGCTGAGCACCAGGTACTAGGGTTACAGGAAACAACTTGAGTAGACTTGGCCATTGCCGTCAAGGAGTGCACAGATTAAATGAATAGTATAGATTCTAGCAAATTGCTTGGTGTATAGGAGGCTCAACACATCCTATTTTGCCTTCTCAATTTTTAAAATGTGAGCTCACTTACATTTTTTTTTTAATTGTGAAACTGAATGATTCTTGGTGTGTGGAAATGCAGTGTTTCTTCTATGAAGTGAAGAGTTGTAAATGACACAGGCATGAACGTGGGTATCCTATATCGGGGATTTCACTGTAGCTGGGTGCCCGAGACTGTTTCAGGTATGGCCAATCCATTGTTCCTAGAGTTGACTTGGTGATAATCTGTGTAAATAAACAAGTGGAATTTTGTGCGTTCGTAAAAAAAATTAGTTATTGAATGCCTGTTGTTTGACTGTAGTGTTATTACTAGTACCTGTGTGAGATACAGTATTATTTTTTGTTTAAAATTCATAATATGTCTCCAATGTGCCTGGTACAACTAAGTGATGAAGGGACTCCAAAAGTTATTTGAAATGGTCTCTGTCCTTAACATGGTCTACTCTGATGTGCAGAATTTGGTTGAGTTGTTAAACAGTGCTGGGCTGGCAGGAGTTTTGAGTTTTAACTACACAAAAAGCACTTACGATCTGTTCCTGGTCTTTAATTTTCATTCTCGGTGCCTTTTCCCTTGTTTTCTGCCACCACCTGATCTGTTTGATGCCACTGCCTCATGGGGTTGGAAGAGGCTTCCTGGTGAGAGGCTTTACCAGGTCTCCAGACTTGGTGAGCTCTTACTAATCAGAAAGACTTCTAAGAAAATACCCAGAGGCAAAGGCTGACTCCAGGGTAACACTCATTGCATTTCATTATAAGTACTTCTTTAATGTGGGTCTTTCTTTGAGCATACACTGTAGCAATGAGACTTGGATTGCTTCTATATCCCTAATACTATGCTGGGGTCAGTAGGGGTGTGGCTCCTATTTCTTGAATGGAGGAAAAGAAGAATAAATGAATTCTGCCCATCTCATAAAATACATGCTGTATTCTGACAACTGCAGAAAATAAAAGAAATGGAAGACATTTGTCCTCTCTTGTGCAGCTCATGCTGGCTGCCCCGAGGCCACCAAGCCCTTTTGATGATTGATTGTGCCTTGCTGTATTCTGATGATCCCTTTTCCGGGAGCAAGCTACACAATTTACACGATGCCGAGTAGCTGAATTAAGTTGAAATTTGGTGTTGTCTTAAATTGGGAAATACTGGATTAAACTATGGTAAAGTGATTTTGCTTTTAACTGTAGGGGTGTTACTGCTGAAGGAGCATGTGAATTTCTAAGAAGGAGATTCTCAAACTTGACTTTTGGACCTCCTTTTTTTTCTCTTGGAGCATTCTGTGCAAGCTTGAGGTTGGCAGTACTTCACCCTTTGAGGAGCATTGTAGTTGGCCATTCTGAGGAAGGAACATAATTCTCCCAATAGTAGGGAGAGATAATTGAGCTCAGTTTTACTTTCTGCCAAGTTTCTTTGAAGAAGAACTCAACAGTTCTCAAATCAAAAATCAAATCAAATGCTAACTCTGGTAGATGACAGGAAAGGAGCTCCAAGTGCTGAGAAAAGTTGGACAGCCTCCCAGCAGCACCCTCCCCACCTGGCCAACCTCAAGGCCACCCTGAAGCTGCCAACCAGATGCCTGGGGAGGTTCCCATGGAAGCAGATGGTGCTGCCTGGGGACACTTGTCTAAAGGCTGCATCTGGGCTCCTGAGTGCTGTCCCGCTGAGGACGTGCAGACAGAATGCTGGGCGGTAGGCCTCCTGCTGAAATCCATCAGTGCTCTGACACAGCCAATTCCTCTTCCTGAAAAAGGGATGTGTGCTCTCTGAAAACATATCAGAAATACCTGCTTATGAAAATGTGCAAGGCAGATCGTGGCCTTTAAAACAACACGTGTAAGGACAGAATGCTGTTGATGGAGATGGAGTGAAAGCTGATACTCAGGCCCAGGCCAGTAGTACAGGGGCGGGGGTGGGGAGGGGAGCGGAGGGCAGGGCTTCTCTTGTTGCTTCTCTTCAGTAACTCCCTTCTTGGTGGCAGGGACTCTTCCCTTGACCAGACTCTAGTTAGGCTCCTCTAAGCATTCTTGATGGAACTTTGACCTTGGGTTTCCAGGTGTGTCCTTTCCAAGACCAATCTGAGCAGGAGTCCTGCTGAGTCAGTTTGGAGAGAATATCCCAACCCTTGCTTTCTTTTCTTTTTTTTAATATGTTTTCATTGAAGTACAGTCAGTTTACAGTCTGTCAATTTCTGGTGTACAGCACAGTACTTCAGACATATAGGAACATACATATATTCATTTTCATATTTTTCACCATACGTTACTACAAGATATTGAATATATTTTCCTGTGCTAAAAATACTTCATATTTTTCACCATACGTTACTACAAGATATTGAATATATAATCACCCTTGATATCTGATCACTCTGGTCTGCTCTCAGCAAGAATCCTGTGAAGTAGATTTAGCAAAAATCTCCCTACTCTTGAGGTATTCTCTTAGTAATTTTCCACCCACCCACCCCTTCCCTCTGCTCCTTGATTATAAATCCCCACTTGTCCTTGTCGTAGTCAGTGAGCCCTGACTCTGTCCTCTGTGGCAGTGCTCTGATTGCAATAGTCCTGATAAAGTCTTCCTGACTATTTTGACAGGTGTCAGAATCATCTTTTTCCTTTAACATTAGACATGCCTTTTCCAGTGTGAGGCTCTCTGCTTGGGGTTGTTTGTACTTAGCAGTAGTTAGCAAAGAGAAGTCAGTGTTGTGAGAAGGGACGGCTTGAACAGAGTTGCTAGTTTTCTCTTTGGCTGATTGAGAAACATCTACGACTTCAGTACAATAAGAGCTGAGAGGGAGGGTCACTGAAAGGTGAGAGAAGGTGAAATACTCTCACAGCCAGAAAACACGTTTGTGTTTTCCTTAATATAAGGGCCGAGGTTGTCAGTAAGTATAGAATAGTATAAATATGGCCTATCACCTCCATAATTCTATCTGCCTAATGACTATTTTTTTTCAAATTAAGCTTAATGTTAGAATAAAAATTTAAAACTTATACAAAAATAATATACTTAATTTAAAACCTTTCTCAGGCCTCATCAAAACAAAAACTCAATTTTTATGTTCTGCTAGCTATCCCTAGAGAAATCAGATGTTCCAGTTTGTCTGGGGCAACCCCAGTTTATGACACTTGTCCCAGAGCCCTGTCCATCTTAAGCAAACTGTCTGGGTTGGATTGTGAGTTGTATGCATCCTCTGGCCCTGCCGGATGTTGGATATACCCATATGCCGCAGTGCATACACCTGTGTGAAGTCCCGCCTCCTCATTGACTACAGCAGATACTTCTTATGCACCACCTTGTGTTCTTCAACTGTCCTCTGAGCCTCTGGCCACTTGGTTTACCCCAGCTTCTGTAAGGCCAGAGGTGTGTGGCTCTGTGCAGCCACATCTTAAGCAAGTGATTTTACTTGAGTGCAACCCAGTGGTGCCTTTGATCATGCCTGCACCGTCCACCTCTCCCCTCCAGTCCTAGCTTTCCCTGTTGTCCTTGTTGACCGAAAAAGATTGACAGTTCTTTCTCCAGCGGGGAAAAAAAAAAGTTTATTTGGGATCAGTAGAGAATTACAATTCGGGGTTTGCAACCATGGTGAGCCACGCACCAGTCCCACATAGCAAGGGAAGGAAAACTCTTTTAGAGAAGGGAAAAGAAAGTTGGGAGGTCTCTAGGAAACAAAGGGTCTCTGGCATTTCATTGGCTGAGTTATTGCCAGGAGAGAAGAGTCTTGTCCTGTTGGGCTCTGCTATAGCTGCAGGGCATGAGAGCTTCCCCCTCTGGTCTCCCAACTCTGCTTCATTAAGGTTTCTGTTCATTATTTACTTTACACCCTTGAGAAATGAGATTTTGCAAGACCCACTCTGCTCCCTTACTTTAACAGTATGAAATGTGGGGGATTTGTGCCTGTGTGGCCAGTACTTGACCAGCGTAGGAGAAGAGGAAGCAGAGAAATTCTCCTTTTTCCTTTCCAAGACTCAGCAGTTCATAGGCTTCTTAGAAGATAATTCTGGGAGATGGAGTACCTGTTGCACCGGATCCCAAGTGGTGATCAGCTTGCTAACGCTGCTATTTGCCCTCTTTCTTGTCCTATCTCATTCTGCTTTTCCCTCACTCGTGTTTTCCTAGGATTGAGTGTTCTAAGAAAACAGCAGCACATAAGGTCTTGCTTCAGGCTCTGCCTTCTGAGGAACCCATGCTAATAAATGTACTCATAAATCTTTCCGCTTCACACCTACCCTTTCCCTCTTCCCAGGGATTCTGGAGCTGGGACTTTGCAAATTACATTTCCCAGGCTCCTTTGCCAGTTTGCTTGCAGGTTCTGCCAATAGGAAGACTGGAGGGCAATTAGCAGTCGCAATTAATTCCAACAGGGGTTAGTTAAAGACCCCAGCCTCCAGCTTCTTTTCCCATCCCCCATCCCTACCTTAGGTGAGCAGTGGCGGCAGCACCTGGGTGGCAGCCCCTGCTGAATGCCGACCTCAAGGGCTGTTCTCCAGCTCTTAGACGCCTGCCTCAGGAATTGCACCTCTTCTTTCACCTACCTGCAGCCTTTGGGGAGGCAGCTGCTTCCTTCAGTTCCTATCTCCGTGTTTCAGAGGATTTGTGTGAGGATTACCTGAGTCAATACACACACATCTGATTCCCATTATTTGCTGTAATTAGATCCTATAAAATCCCTGAAACACTAAATTAGCGAATACTGAACCGTCACCCCTAGGGGAAATATGTAAGTACACACACTCACTTGTCTCACATGTTATAATCTTGAATGCTAAAAACAACATACTCTGGTAGCTTCTTTTTATTCCCCCCTAAAAGAGAAAACAGGATGTGGATCGAAATGATTTGCCTTTACTTACCTGCGGCCAACCCACTAACAGTTGCTACAGGTAAGACCCAAACTCCCTCCCATGGGCCCCAGGGCCCGAGTTTCTTGCATTCCTCGCACTGCCCCCCCAACTTCATCCTTGGGTCACCTCCTTATCAGAGCTGGACAGGAAGGCGTGGCCGCAATTTTCAGGTACCTTACATCTTCTCTGCTCTGGGCATATCTGCGAATGACCTTGAAAGCACCAGGAGTATTGATTTTGAGGTTACAAATCAATGTTGTGGGATAGGAGGATTGCAGATATGGAATCTCATGAATAATGAGGGTTGCATGTATAAGTTGAGAACATTACTTGGCCACTAAGTTTTCAATTAATGTCCGCTGTTACCCTGTTATTTCCATTTCACAGTTGAGCAAATTTAGTTCCCATAATTCGTGTGCGGTAGAGACAGAATTCAATTCTTGCCCTGGTTCCTCTGATTTCAACATTTGTGTTTTCAACCATGATGCTATATTGTTCCCAAAGTTTCTCTTAAAGTTATAACCTTTAGAGACCATATAATATTTGATCATTCTGAGCCATAATAATTTGCTTAAATCATTCCTGTAATATTAAAGACATTGGTAGGTTTCTTTTTTTAATTTAACAGGTAACTCAGTGATGAACTATATGCTTTAACTTTTTCTTCTATTGCAATTCTAAGGAATAATAATCTAACTCAGGTGCTATAAACATCTTTACAGCTCCTGCTACATGTCATAATTTTGTTTCTACAAAGGGACTGTTTTAATTCATTTCGCCAGCATTGATTCAGTGTACCAATTTCACCAAAATCACACCACTGCGTTCTAAATTTGTAACTACTGTTATTAGCATAAGTGATTTCTTGAGGTTGTTATAATTTTCATTCCTTCATTCTGGGGAATTATCTTACTATATATTTTTTTCTTTTTGTGTTTGAAGTATCTGTGATATCTTTTCCTCTTCTAATGTTTGAAGTTTTGCTGTTTTCTATACATTTATATTTTCTATATGTTAAAGAGAAACTTGAATATGTTGTATATAATGCAGTTTTTTTCCGTCTGTTATTACCCTTTTAAATTTAGTCTGGTTATTTATTTTTATTGTAGGGTATTTGTGCAGCTTAGTCCTCCCCTGAATTCATGATTTGTTTTGTTGTCTTGGAGAAAGGCTACACCAGAGGTCAGAATATAGCTGGTAAGAAACCAGCAGCACAAATGGACCAGGGGGGCTTGATAGTGACATGAGGGAAAATAATTTGACCTGCTCTTAATCATTTCATTTTAAATCTTAACTTTCCTCATTTGTAAAATGAGTGGATTGAGAAGGTGGTCTCTACAGCTTCTGCCACTAAAATCCTTTGGTTCTCAGTGAATCAGGTGTGTTTCTGGATAAATATGGGGTAATACCTATTCTGTAACATCTGTTAGTGATACAGTAACTGTGTTAGTGTTATTGAACTGCTGCAACAAGATACCACGGACAGAGTAGATCACACAACAGAGACTTGATTTTCTCACAGTTCTGGAGGCTGGAAGTCCAAGATCAGGGTGCTGGCGGGGTAGGTTTCTGGTGAGACCTCTCCTTCTGACTTGCAGACAGATGCCTTTTCTCTGTGTGTATGCAGAGAGCAAGAGCAAGACAGACAGAGTGCTGTCTGTTGTCTCTTCCTTTTTTTGTAAGGACACCAATCCGATTGAATTAGCGGCCCCCCATGTAACCCCATTTAACTTTAGTTGCCTCCTTTAAAGGGTTAGGGCTTCAATGTATCAATTTTGTACAAAATTCAATCCATAATTGTCACCAGCTGCATTCAGTGAACGTTGCCATGTCAGTGCGGCAGTGCTATTGGAATTCTGATCTCAGTGGAGCTGGGGATTGAAGATTAAGAAACTTGAGGACCTTTCTAATTTCTTCCCCTAGCTTTCCCACTGTGTTCTGGGCACACTGGCTTTACTTCCATCTTTCCTCCAGCAGTTATACCACATTCCTACATTGGGCCCTTCCATCTGCATAAGATACTCTTCTTCTCGGTCTTTGATGGGCCAGACCCTTCATCATCCAGGTCTTAGCTCCACAACCCAACCAGAAGCACTCCCCCCACCTCTCCTCTGTCACTGCACTGTTTTGTTCTCTGGATAGCACTTACTGTCTCCTGAAATTAGCTTCCTTATTTATTTGCTTGTTTACTGCCTGTCTTGCTCTCTGTAGGACATGATCTCTGTACGAATAAGGGCCTTCTCTGGTGTGTTTCTTCAGCTCCTACAGTATTGCCTGTCACATACCAGGCTCTCTAAATTATTTGTTCAATGACGGAGGCCATTACAAGCATTTCAGGTTGCCTGAAAAACAAAATGTAATAAGGTAACTTTGCCAGGAATGTAACTGGTATTGACGTGATCATTTGTACCCAAACAAGGTTTCTCTTTGAGATTTCGTTGGGTTATTGGCATACAACATGCAAGAAATAAAGGCTTGAGTTGCCCCTGAGGGGTTCTTCCGCAATTTCTGAAACGTCAGGCGTTATACTCAGTTTGTACACTACACGATTTAGTCTGCTTTGGCTGTTATCTGGGACAACAGGAAGGAATTAACTTCTGAGGTTAAGATTTAAGAAAATGAAACTTTTCTTAAGATCACAGATACTGCCACACTAAGATTTAAGATGATTTGAATTCTGCAGCAAGCTTTGTGCTACACAGGGAAGAATTCTAGCCTGCAGATGCCATTCACTGGCAAATAATTGCTTTATTTATTTAGTGAGTGCTGGGAATGCAATTGATCCTACCCAAAACATAAAGACAGGTTGGTCTCCATTTGATGGCTGGTCCTTCTGGAAACACAAAACAATTAAGGTGGCAAAGACAGCACCTAAAAGAAGGAAACAATTTACAGGTGCATGACTTGTTAGTGGACATTTCTCTTTGTACCAAACATATAAACAATTGACCCTATTTACTTTTTGATATGAAGAGTCATCAGATTGCCTCTTCTTCTAATCTCGGCAGTATTTCAATGGCTGATTGTTGTTATTTTGCAATCTCTATTTTATATTTATATATATATAATTATATAATAATAATAATGTATATGTATATAAATAATTCTGTTTTGAGGACTAAGCCATGTGGGCATGCAGAGAATTAATAAGGTCTGTCATCAAAGTCTTTGGTTTACATTATATTTATTTTTCCTTTCCATTTTGAAAGCTTTTGTAGGCAAGGAGAGACAAATAGAATAAAACATATATATAGTAAAAAGAACCAATATGTAGAACCACTCCATTTGAGATATTTAATTCCACCTTTCTGTCTCTCTTGTGTTGGTTATAAGCTTTCACTAATCTAAACTAGGTTTGTAAGCAGGCTGAAAACATATACCTTATTTTATGAAAATGAACTATGGTTGATTACAAATCATAGGAAGCACTGATTTTTCCCAAATAGATTTTTTGAGGGGATAAAATAGGAACGTAAGTTGAATATCTTTATTTTGTTGTCTTCAAATGCCTTTTATGTTGAGAAGGAAAATGGGGTAATGTATGTGAAAAAGTTGACTGAAATATTAACCTTTCACTTGATTTGAACCAGGACAGTTTCCTTGGATACAGGGTCACGCCTCTCGCTCTTTATCATTGACTTGTTGGGAATTTAAGGATAGCCATTTTTCACCAGTTTTCTTTAAATTTATCTCAAGTAATGGTAGAAAAATTATGGCAGCAGACAGTTAGGAGTTCAGGAAAAAAAATCTTTCCCAGGAATGTGAAGGACTTGAGATGCCTGAGGGACATTCAGAAGCCTAAAAGGTTTCTCTGCCTTACAGTTCTTAATCTTCACAAAACATAAAAGACCCAGTTAGCACAATACATGTAAATAAACAATTGACCATTTTAATAGGAAAAGAAAGATTAAATTGTGGCTTGACTAAATTGAATCATCTGGTAAAATTGGTCAGAACAGCAGTTAAATTGTTTTATCTCTTATGAGTCCCCAGTGGGTGCCTGCTGTTGCTTGGCTCCAACCTGTACGTCTTACTTCCTCTCTGCTGCTGCGTCTCCTCGGAGGGGGAGCACTGCTGCTGCAACCACCCTGGCTCTGCGTGTGTGTGAGTGAGTGAGTGAGAGAGAGAGAGAGAGAGAGAGAGAGAGAGAGAGAGAGAGAGAGAGAGAGACAGACACTACCCTTCCGTAATAAAGTCCCATCCAAAGTGTAACGTACACTCTTTATCGTTTAGTGTGCATAGAGGTTAGGCTGTAACTTTACCCAAACCCCCCAAATTGCAGGAACAGAGAAAGAGAGAGTCTAGACAGAGAATAACTTAGAACAATGATACAGGTCTGGACCTTCCTCTCTGGCTGCCCCCGCCTGGATTCATGTGGTAGAGGCCAGCATTCCATTTCTGCCAGCTTCTCCTTCCCCTGGGAGTATGCCATGTGTCTTCATACCTTGGAATTTCCACCCATACCAACTTCCACACCCAGATAAAGGAGCATGGAATTCCCTCATTTTAATCAAAGTTCCATTGACTTCTCATTTCTATCCTATGAAAGATAGACTTCTTCCTAAGAAGACTGACTGTAGGGTTTTTTTTTTTTTTAACCCAGAGAAAATCCTGCCCTCACCTTTTTAAAAGTTTGATTTGGCTTCCAACAACACAGTTATTCAAAGTCTGCACAGTTTGCAAAATCTGTTTTATTCATGTTTGAATGATACCATGTGTGAGATACTAGTATCTATCTACATAATCTGGGTTGGAGTTCAGTCTTTTAAAATATTTCCTCATCAAGTTTTCAAAAAATAAATCTTGGTGTACCATCTCACCCATCTAGTCAAGACTGAAGTATCAGTGTATGTTTATATATTTTACCCAAGTTAATATCTGCATCCCACTTATACCACTCACTTTCAATTTTTCCTTAAATTCTTTATCGAAAGGTTCTCAAGGAACTTTCACATGCTAATTAATATTTCTGTTATGATTCTTTTAAAATTCGATACTCTTCTAATTCAGTGCATGATGCCTAAAAAAAGTTATCTTTTGATCCAATATGACAGGGCAAGGAAGGTAATTAATGAAGTAATAAATCCCAAGATAATATAACTTCTGTATTCATAGTCAGAGTTACTTATCACTTTAGAAAATGGATGGCAGTGACTCCTTCATACCCAAATATGCAAATATTGCTTTAATAAAAGATATTTGGGAAATTGTTTTTGGAACGAAAGAATAGAATAAAACACAGCGAAAGTGTATCAGAGAATGTTGTCACCTTGTATCCAGTCTGGGGATTATATCGCACAAATAACTGAGAGCCTGAACTCAGTGCTCTTTACAGCCTACGAAATAGGTTTCTAAGATCAGGACCCCATTTGTGGTGGGTCAGAACAATTTAACTGCTTGAATTTGAAATCAAGAAGAGGGCCATGAAAAGATTCAGATTCCTTTAAAGTGAAGGCAATGTTATTCACAGGGACATATCCATCACTTACAAAAACTCAGTTGTAAATCTGAATGAAAACTAAAGGAATAAACACCTTTTCAAATCCTTTGTTCCTTTGCCTTATTCAGTGTTCAGTGAGGATATTACTGACTTTGCTTGAGAAAGCACAGAATTAAATATATTCTGACATTTAAAGATGCCTTTAGCTCCACCACGTCCAGAAGGAGGACAGGGCAGGGCAGATGCACAATGCATTTCTCTTGGCCAATGGAAACCACTTGGAAAGATAATGAGTCTGGGTTGGAAGAGCAAACCCCAGTGGGCAGGCAGTCAGTCCGTGAAGTCAAGAGGAGGCCCAAGCTCTCTGGAGAGGGATGAAGAGGCAAAGAAGTGAGCAATCTGTTTATAATGATAAGTGTTTCACAGTCTGTCTAGTTTTCTTCCTGCCTCTGCTTCCTGGCCAGCAAGGAGAGAGATGTGGCCTGTTAGAACCCAGTGTGGAGTGTGGCATGAGCCTCCTGGACCCTTGTGCATCAGTCCCACCTCATGGGAGGTTGGCTCCTAAGCTTTTCTACAGTCCAGCCATGGAAGACAGTTAGAGGAAACCAGTTTACAGGATATGTTTGTTAGAACAGCTGAAATAATAATGACAGTTAACAGTTACTGTTTACTGTTCCATTAAGTGTTTCATAGACGTTATTTCATTTAACTTTCATAACAACCACAAAAGTTTGGTCTGATGATGTCCGTTTTAAAGATGGAGAAATTTTGGCTTAGATTAGACCATGCATCCTTAATATAATATGGGGTTGAGATTCAAATCTAGATCTCTTCCAAATTCTGCATTCTCAACAGCCATGGTCTACTGCCTCTTAATGTAGAAACTGGACAAGTTAATGAACTTGACTACTTCTCTGATCCTAGAGTGTATTTACTCTCCCAGAAGCAGGTTTCTGGGGGGCCATTCTGTTCTTTTGTTTGAACCAGGTATAAGCCTAGGTAATTAAGAACATATGTAATCAAAGGGAAAGTAATTCATCTGTCACCCAGGGTTCCCGGGAAAAGAAAAACTTCAAAATTGATTACAACCTTATGAATTTTTATAAATTCATTAGTATAGTGTTTGGGAAAAATAATTTAAGACTGTAATATTGTTCATAAATAAGAACTAAATAACTAAGAAGAGAACCGATGGTACTGTTACTAAAGATGCGAAGTTTAATAAGATTATTGAAAGGTAGACAACTAAACCATTAGATAGATAATGGTTTTAATCCTTATTTGCCTTTTATCATCCCAAACCATTCAAGGAGATAATAGTTACCTCTTTTGCTGA
Organism: Camelus bactrianus; assembly: GCF_048773025.1. NCBI lineage: Eukaryota > Metazoa > Chordata > Mammalia > Artiodactyla > Camelidae > Camelus > Camelus bactrianus. Next base: position 44,059,424 of record NC_133552.1, on the reverse strand, counting down.
ATCTATATAAACACATTTTTTGTGATGGATTTTTTGCTACTTTATGTCATCTTTTATGGGTGGAAACAGACATCTCCCTTCTTGATTGCTGGTTGAAATCCCAGTTTTCTCTAGGAGTCTAGCCCTTCTCCAGCAATGTTGGTTATCCTAGTTCCCTTACCAGGGTTTAATTTAGGACATATTACATGACCCAGTTTTGGTCACTGAGATGCAGAGGGAAGTCTGTTGGGTGCTTCTGGGGATGGTTTCTTTGCTGCTTAAAAAAAAAAGAGAGAGAGAGACATGGGAAGAAAGATGTTTTTCTTCCACTGGATATTCTTGAGTCTGGATATGATTCCTGGAATAGTGGCAGCCACCTTGCAACCATGAGCTATTCTGAGAAGAGCAGAGTAGAAAGATGGAAAAATATCGGGTCCTTGATGTGACCTACTTAGATTTCCAATCCTGAAGCCAGTAGACTTACAGTGTGTGAAATAAATACATCCTTGTTGTGAATCACAAGTTCCATTTATTTGGTTGTTGTTATTTGCAGTTCACAGCGTCCTGATACAGATGACATTTATTTTATCGGAGAAACTTGTATTTATTTGATATAATCCTTCAAAACTGAATTTAAATTTGCTCTTGTTTATCATTCTATGAATTATGCATTCCCTTAGTTAAGAAGGTGGTAAGATGACCTGAACACATCTCTGCTAAAAACGGAAGAAGAAATTCAAATGAGTGGAGAAATAGGGAAAATTAAAATATGGAGTCTGACGTTAAAGGATAGTATAAACTTTATATGTGATTCACACATTTAGAAGGAGTTAAATGATACTTACTTTCTAAAGCAATTGGCTTTAGTAAAGTCATTTGTTCGATAATCCTACCAATTAGCATTTAGTGCACATTAGCATTTACTGTGCATTAACATTTACATTGGGTACTGTGCTCATGCTTAGATCTGCCACTGAGTTTCTGCCTAGGGGAGGCCACAGTTAAGCAGGTGAGGTAAGATACATGTATTTAATTTACTTCTGTGTAATAACTTACCCTGAGACTTAGCACTTAAAACAGGTATCTCAGTTTCTATGGGTCAGGAATCCAGGCATGGTGAGCTGGGTCCTAAGCTTCAGGGTCCCTAAGAAGGCTGAAATCAAGGTGTCAGCCACAGCTTGGTAGCATCTGAAGGCTTGACTTGGGAAGGATCCACTTCCAAGCTCACTTATGTGGTTGTTGGCAGAATTCAGTTCATTTACAATGTTGTGTTAGTTTCAAGTGTATAGCAGAGTGATTCAATTATACATAAACATACATATTTTTTCTTTTCAGATTCTTTTCCTTTATAGGTTATTACAAGATATTTAATATCATTCCCTGTGCTACACAGTAGGTCTTTGCTGTTTATCTAATTTACATATAGTTGTTTGTGTCTGTTAATCTCAAATGCCTAATTTATACCTCCCTCCCTCACCTTTGGTAACTATAAGTTTGTTTTCTATGTCTGTGAGTCTGTTTCTGGCTTATAAAAAAGTTCATTTGTATCATTTTTTTAGATTCCACATGTAAGAGATGCCATATGATATTTGTCTTTCTCTGACTTCACTTATATGATAATCTCTAGGTCCATCTGTGTTGCTGCTAGTAGCATTATTTCATCCTTTTTTTATGGCTGAGCAGTATTCGTGTGTGTGTGTGTGTGTGTGTGTGTATCTATATCTGTATCTTTATCCAGTTGTCTGTTGGACTTTAGGTTGCTTCTGTGTCTTGGCTATTGTAAATAGAGCTGCTATGAACATTGGGGTACATGTATCTTTTCGAATTACAGTTTTATCTGAATATACGCCTAGCCTTTCAGGGCTTTTGGATGAAGGCTTCAGTTCCCTGCTGGATTTTAGCTCCAGGCCATGTGGTCCTCTTCAGTAGGATGTTCTGCTTTGTCAAAGTGTGGAAGCTGAGAAGGCAGTAGTGCTTGCTAGCAAGACAGAAGTCACAATCTTTTGTAACTGAATCAAGAAATGACATCTCATCACTTTTTTTGTATTTTATTATTGGTAACAAGTCACTATGTCTAGCCCACACTCAAGGAAAGGGAATTGTACAAGGTTGTGAACATCAGGAAGCAGGAACATTGGAGGCCACTTTCTAAATCTGCCTACTATAATCCACGTACAAATGGTTTTCAGTATACAGCAATGAATGATGCATTCCAAGTGAGTAAGACAAAATAGGAATGCGGAAAGGTGAGGAAACAGTTTTGGCTGCAGGCACAGAGAGAAGATAGTACAGAAGGAGCCAGGTGCTGGAGTCAGACGACATACTGATGCTCCAGCTCGAGTGGCCTGTACCCATGTCAGAGTGGGAAAACCCTAGGAAAATTGTGGTTCTTGGTGCTGGAGACTCACTGAAGCTTTATGCATAGGGGAGTGACCCTCACAGAAGAGTCATGTGGGATTCACAAGGCAGAATGGAGGGGAGGCCTGGAGGTAGAGAGGCCAAGGGAAGGAGGACAGCGGTATGGAGGATGAGGAATAATGACTGGCATCGTCTTTGGGTTGTGAGACTTCACAGGAAGAGATGTGTGAGACAGTGAGAGGAAAGAGCTGGTCTCGGTGACAACTGAATTGTGAGTTGCCTGAAAAGGACTACTTGAAGACAACTCATTTTGACCCTAGAAGCCTGGGCTAATGCTAGTCCTGTTAATGAAACAGGGCAATCAGTACGTTGATTTTCTTTTTTGGAGATGCTTCTAGGGAACCTATCAAATTGCTACTCAGAATAGGTGTATCTCTTGACCAAACTAGTATTAGTAGAAGTATTGTTTTAGGGCAAATGGACAAAGACAGAGCTTAGCAAACCCCACTAATACCTGCTATTCTAGAAGACTGTAAAGTGCATTACCATCATCACTGCAGTGCTGGGATTTTGTTTCTCAAATTCCCCAGACTGAATTTCTGACTAAATAAATAGCCATCAGATGACATTATGGGTCAATTTACCATAGGGTATTATAGATAATCAATTTACAAAGCATTTGGGAAAATTTTCCTGTAGCTGTTTTATTGGCTACTATTAGTGTCACATGTCAACCATCTATTATTTTGGATTTGCAATGGCATCTAGTCTTTTACAAGACATCTAATCAATTTGGTGCACAGAGGCTTATTATTGAGGTAAAATTATACAACGAGGAAAGCTGCTTTTGTTCCAGTGAGACTACACCATGGTTTTAGGTTCCATTAGTGCAGCAGTGTATCACTACAATTGTACATAAGCAGGCAGAGCGATTCTGATCGATAAACTATGACGATTTAATTCAAGAGTATGTTAGAAAATGAGAAAAATGGAGTTTTGGAAAATGGCATTTTCTGTTTACAGTGGTAGTACTATCCATGCAAACAGTCATCTCAGCTTTTTATGAAAGACAAAACTGTCAGCCCAACTACATGGGCTCCTCAAACTCCGGAGCAGAACCTGAGCCAGGGCTCCTGTGAGAGCAAATGCATCCGGCCTGTGCCCAGGCTGGTCATGGAGTCTAGTCCTTGTGTTTATTGGAGCTTCGCCTCAGCCAAAGCCAGGAGTCTCTGGAACATGTTATAACACAGGCAGTTCTTGAAAGAAGCTTAACAAAAAGAAATAAAATGAACCCAATAGGATGTAGTTCTTGTCTTGCTTTAGGCTATGTGAATTAATTGCTATGAAAACAACAAAAGGAGTCCCCAAACCTAGAAATGGTTGGAAAAGTCACAATGGAGCCTTGGGCTTAGATGAAGATAGGGTTGAAGACCGAAGTTTTCTTGCAGTTTCCTGGGTGGGGAGCCCACAGTGCAGCAGGCATTTGGAAGGCTGAAGGAAGCCTACTGGAGACTTTGCCTGATCACTTGTGAAGGGACAGGAATTAGGGGTTGGGTATGCGGGGTTACTCCCTCGTGTGGTGCAGGGGAGATCCAGAACAGCAGAGGGCGCTGTGTACACTTAAGTGGAGAAGTCTGTGGGGAAGAGGGAAATGGCCCTGGATACCCACCAGAGGCGGGGTTTGCTGCAGGGGTTTCTAGTGCTGACCTTGCATAAAGAAATGCTCTTTATTTCTCTTTGTTCTTGGTTCTCATTTGACCACCCAGTTCTTGGGAAATTGCCTCTAACGATAGAAGGATTAGTATCCACCATTTTCTAAAGCTTTTTCTTAAGGAGATCATTTCACAAAATGTGACATCTGGTAGATTCATATTTTCATGAGAATTTTGCTGAGAGGCAAATAATATCTTGCAAATGGAGAAATCTCACTTTTCTTTCTTCTGAAATTTGCGATTCTTTGCAGAATTTAAACTGGTGAAATAGATGTGAAAACAAATGTGTCCAGTGGGTCTGCAGACGACAGTCTTATGTGAGGAGAACCGCACATTGAGGAGGCTGGGAAGTCTCACAGCTGTGAACTAGATGCAATATTTTTGCCAACTTTTAGTCCCCTCTCGCCCACCCCTCCCACTTCATGACATGCTAAAAATATAACTTCCAGAAATCAAGGGCATCTTAAGCCTTACTTGTACATTGAGATGAAATCGTTAACCCATTAGAAGTATTTAAACATTCTCAAACTAGAGAGAGAAAAAAAATTAGTTTAATTTCTTAAAAGATTACTTTCAATTTTAATGATAATTTTTGGTTTGTTTTAGTAGTGCTGGAGAACGTGTAGTCTCACTGTAGAATATTTGGAAAATGCGGAGCACGGGCAAGAAGCTGAAGATTAAATTTAACCATCCCCGTCCCCCCTCCGTCAGAGGTAGAGTGTTCGCACATGTACGTGTTTTCTTCCAGTCCCTTCGCTCATCAAGTTTGTGAATAGTTTGAAAAGTTAGCTCCATATTTTGTAAATATTTTTGTGTCCTACTTGTTTTTACTTAATATGAGGATTTCCCAGTGTCACTGTAAAGCTCTATAAGAACCTGTTGTAAGAGGTAATTTAACTTACTTAGTTCCCCTTCTGCTGGGCACTAGTTATTTTCTAATTTTTCACATTTATAAATCCAGCTGCCTATTTAATCTGATTGCCAATATTCCTAATTATAAACCTGAGACCATGTTGTTTCTTGATAGATTCCTAGAAGCAGATGACCGTGCCAGGATGGAATCATTTTTAAGGATCTAGATACCCATTGCTGTCTGGATGGTTATATCTATTTACTCTTATTTTGTAGAGCATGAGAATTTTCATCTCACTGTACTCTTCTCAGAATTTATTATTAAAATGCTAGAAGAAAATTATACTTACTTTGGTTTTACATTATATTTCTTTAATGAGAAGTAAAATTGAACATTTCCATAAAAATGTACTACTCATATTTCCTCTTTAGCTGGTATGTCTTGTATGCTTACAAAGGCTTTTTCAATCTCCATTTTACCCTTCTGTTCAGAGTGGTTGGGATGCTAAAATCTGTATTTTTCCCTAGTTCCTAAATGTGCGTTGGGTTGTACCAGTTAGATACACAAACGTGAGTTTGGAAAGGTGAAAGTTGGGGCTGAGGCTACCTTTCTGTGGCGGGGCTGATGGACTCGTGGCCTCCAGCTCATGTGGTATGTTGGTAGTGCCGAGTCCACATTTCATGGGCCAGTCATCAGCCTCATGGATGTGGAGTGCTCATGGTCTCAGAAGAGCAGTTTGGATCCAGGCCACACTGGTATGACTTTCAGGGCAAAAAAAGCCTTCTTGTGGCTCCCTGATTCCCATTTCTCCAGCCATTCCAAAGATTTGAAGGCAGCTAATATACTCTTTTAAATTTCCTTCTTCTAGAAATATCTGAAGTGGTTACTGTTTCCTGTACTGAAACGTGGCTGATACATCACCTATTCCTCAAGTCTTCAGATTTTTCCCTTGTGGCATGTTTATATTGGCCTATGTATATATTTTACTGAAGAATTTTAATGATATTTTTGCAAAGCAATGTAAAAAAACATCGACTAAGTATTTAGTAATCCTTTTCATAAAGGGTTTATAATCACTGTACCCTAGTATTAGTATTAACATATCTATTAGTAGCCTTATTCATTTCTATTCTTTATTTCTATTTTCTGTCTTTTCTTTTTAGGCTCCTTATTACTTTCCTTTATCATTTAAAAAATTAAACATATTTTAGCTTTTGACACATTTAGAAAGCAAAGGTTATAATCATTTTAGATTTTATACATTTTAATTTTCATTATTAATGTTTTTGTACCTCTCAGGAAAGAGCCTCCTTGGTTTTTATTTAAAAGTCTTTTTTGGATATTCATATCATTTATTTTTTTCAGGTGAACTTGAGAAATATGTTGCTAAGTTCTAAAAAGTAAGTCCTAAGCTAGTTTTGGAATTAGTGACCTTTTTATACTGCTGAATCTTTCCATCCATGAATATGGTTTACTCATCATTATTCAAATCTTTTTTCATGTCTCTCCATAAAATATCATAGTTACAATTTTCTTAAGATATTGACATTTCTTGTTAATATTATTCACAGTTACTCCCATTACATTTTGAATCAGTTTTTTTTTCTGGCATATGGGAAAGGTATTTGCTTTAGTGTATATTTTTATACATTTATATATGTATTTTTATATATTTTATAGACTTTTTTTTTCAGTTGGTTTTCTTTGGTCAGATTACTTTTCTTAATCTTAGCAGCCTTTTTCTGCATCACACTGAAAAGCCAGTTCTCCACTTGAAGATGTAGGTGTTTTGATAATTTTCCTAAAGAAAAAAGAAAGATGATGCGAAGTTCATTCAAATAAAATCAGTGCTAACTTACTAAGGTCCACACACTCATGGTTCTTTTCTCTAGTAAATGCTAATGGGACTACAATGAGAAGTTTCCCATCTGTGTAAAGAAGCAGAGCACAAGTGCGTGGACTTCTGAACAGAAGTGAAGTATTTAAAAGCAGCTGAAGAAGACATTCTGGAAAAGGCAAAATTATGGAGAAGGTTTCGAGATCAGTGGTTGCCGGGCATTCAGGGAGAGGGTAGGGAGGGATGAACAGGTGAAGCACAGGGGATTTTTAGGGCAGTGGAACTCCTCTGTAAACATGTAATGGTGGATACATGGCATTGTACATTTGTCTGAATTCGTAGAACTGGACAACACAGTGAGCCTCAATGTGAACTGTGGACTTTAGTTAATTGTTACAGATCAATGTTGGTTCATCAGTTGTAGTAAATGTACTAGACGAATGCAAGATGTTAATAAGGGAAACAGAGGGCAGAGGAGATGAGAGTATATGAGAACTCTCTGCTCAATTTTTCTGTAAACATAAAACTGCCCTAAAGATGTCTATTAATTAAAAAATAAAATAGCTAAAGAACACGATAGGAAAAATTTCACAGACTCATGTTGCCAAATTCAGAGTTCAGACAAAACTAGTGATGTAACTCAGAGGAGGGAGGTATTATTTCAAGTAAATGTGATCAGAAAGGGTTGTGCAAAGTACCTCCTCTAAGATCTTGAGAGGTTGATGTAGATTGATGGAGATTTGGATTGATGCTGATGAGGCAGTGTGCGGAGGTTGGTTTCGGTGAGAAAAGAATGCCGGCAGAAAGGGGTCAGATGTAAGAGAGATGGCTAACAGTTTGCCTCCCACACATCGTTTTCCTCATTCATGGAAGGTAGGCTGTAAATGGAGTTTAGGATGATGCTTTAGAAGACCCTGAATGTCAGGCTAAAGTGCTTGGACTTGATCTCTAAGCCACAGGGAGCCACAGCAAGGAAATAAAATGATCAAGGTGAAATTTAAGTATGATATTTTGAAAGTAGAATACTATAAGGTAATTTTAAAAGCCCCACAAAGATACAAAAGGGGAAAATATCCTTGTCCTGTCCTGTTGTGGAGCTAGAGACAGTACGTGGAGCAGACACTGGTGATGCTTCGCCCAGCTCCCCGGGGATCCCTCTCCTCTGGGTGCGCCACCCCCTGTTCCTCTGTGCTTCTGCTTCTAACGGCCTGCTCTTCAGGTCCCTCCAGCCCTCTGCCTGTGGGCTTCTGGAGCTGCTTTGCCTGCACACATATACAGATCCAGAAGGTTCTGGGAGATTCTGATTCTCCCTGCCCCTCACCAGCCAGACCTTAGATACTGACCTCATCACTTCTCCTGGGAACATTCCTTTACTCTATCATTTGCACATAAATCCTTGTCTCAGAATCTTTCCCTGGGATCTCTGACCCAGGAAAATTCCCTACTTTTGTGAGAGTTTAGCTTTAAAACTCTGAAAAAATCTCCCCATCTTTCTGGCCATCCATCTTGTTACCAGCATGTCGAGATGGTTGGTCTGTGACAGTGGTTTCTAAATTTCCCTCTGGATTGAACATTCTAATATCCCAGCTATAACCCTTCTACTGGAGTTCAGAGTGAGAACTGCAGTCCTGAGATGAGAAATCTCTGTCCTGTTCCTAAGTTGGCTCCAGTTCCTCCACCTGAGTTTTTAAAGAATCATCTCTGTTACCAGCTGCAATGCAAGTAATCAATATACCAGAAATTAAGAATATTATTAAAACCATTTGCTTAAACAGTGAAGGTAGTTTGGGAAAAAGGAAAAAAAAACACACACATGAACAGGAAATGTTAGTTAAACTAGAGAAGAAGAATCAGCTGAAGATGGTGAATTTTCACCACCATGTGAAGAAAGGCAACATTTGAGTGAAATAAATGGATGCTAGACTCAAAGACCAAAAGGGAGGAGGAAGGATACATTTAAAATTTGAGCGCTATACATTTAAATAGAAAAAGGCTGATTGGAAGCCAATCTGAGTCAAGTAATACAACCCACTGTACTGTTGCCTTTTTTGAAAAAATAATTATTACAAGGATTCTGGGGGATATAATTTCTATTAGAATGTAATCTTGGAGTTTAAAAATATGACAGTTGCCTTGAGAGGCAAAAATGGAAGGTCAAACGTCTGAAAGGCAGGATTACTCTTGGGCAACAGTGAGACCTTCTACCACGTCTCTCTAGGTTTCTCCACATCCCTTCCCAGTGTCTGGGCTCTTCAGATGCCCTGGCCAGCCAAACCTCCCCTAGTGGCAATTTCCCCTTCACTTCTCACCGTGGCCTCATCCCACTAGGGTTCTCCCTCCTCCGGGCCCCACTCTCTGATGTGTATTCATGAGTGTCAATTGCTTATTAATTACCTTAAAAAGAACTGTGACTGTATTGGCCAGGTAACTGATTGATTACCTTATTGGATAGCAGTGTTTTAACCCTTAAAGATGAACACTCAGCCATTTAGTCATTTATAGGCTTGACCAGGCGAGGGGAAGCTTTTTGAACAAAAGCAGCATTTTTTTTCCTGTCCCTTTTTCCTAAGAGGGGCAATGACACAAATCTGTTCAAATAAATTAATGTTGCCATTTTGACAACTGCCCCATATGGCAGGAGGAGGTTTACATGCCAACACGTAGGCTGAGTGACATGCCCCACCAATCCCTTCATTGTATGTCTGCATGAACAGGCACGGAATGGAGTAAATTCATTTTTCTGTTATTCAGGGTGATATTCATTGACCTATATACCTGCTAATCTGTGTAATGTGTTTGTTCAGGAAATTGCAGTTGAAGAAGGGTCTTGCACCAGAGGTCAAGAGGGGGGCCTAGAGACATAATTTTCAATTTATCAAGTTGGGTGATGGATTCTTTCAGTGTTCCTCCAGTCACACAGATGGCTTATTTATTGGTAAGGATGATCCCCAGAGATTCGGGCAATATGATAGAACACATAGGTAACAGTAATTAGTACAAGTTTTGTGAACTTGTAGGAGCAAAAGTGGGATTACAGTAGGCTTAAGAGGAAACAGGAGAACTGGAGGCAATGGATTTGACAACTGTTTGCAGGAATTCTGCTGTAAAGAGGAGGAAAGAAATGGGCAGTAGCTGGAGGGTAAGGTGGGATCATGAGAGGGTTGTTTTTATTTTAAAGTGGGAGGAATAATAGTATTTTGTATACTAATGGGAAAAATCAGTGAGCAGGATGAATTGACGATGCAGAGAAATGGGAGAATTGCTAGGGTGATAACCTTGGGCAAATGAGAGTAGGGTCTGGCACAGGCGTTGGTGAGGGGTTGGCTGGCTGCAGGAACAGGAGCAAGAGCAGAGGATCTGGGCCCAGATGCAGGAGGGTGATTGGATGTGATGAGGGCATCGCATGGAGTGCGCTTCCAAGTGCTTCAGTTAACAGTGAAATCAGAAGCAAGGTCACAGCAGAAAATGAAGGTGAGGAGAAGATGTGGGAAGTCTGAGGAGAAGACAAGGTAGGAAGGAGCCACATGGTGATTATAGAGTCTTGGGAATGAGGGATGACTTGGGAGTCCTGAAACTGGCATGATGTGACTATCCTGATGGTCAGTTAGTGGTGTCCAGGTGCTTAATTGTGGCCAGGCTGTGAGTATTGGGCCTGAGAAGTTTCCTGTTATGAGTGTCATGTTCCACACCATATCATTTCCTGTTGGATTGAGATGAGATGAAAGTTGATTCTGCTGACCTAATGATTTTGGGCAGACATGCCCTGATTCTAGTCTGGTTGTTCTGTGCTCTTAGAATAATGATGCAAGTTTAATTAAAAAAAATAATGACTTCTTAGGAAATCATGAGATAGCTACTAAATGCAACTTACTTTCATTAATTTCACAAAACGATTAACACAGATAATTACGCAGTTAATAACAAATTCTACCATCCCCATGGGCGCATATCTGGGTGCTAGAGGCAGTTCTCCAAGTCATACTTACCATTGATTTATGTCCTTAAACCGTGTCTCTGATGAAAATCTTTCGGCAGTTCCCTGCCACATATTGGAAAATATTTCAGCATTTCCCTGCCATATTCTGATGGAGGCTGGATGATTTTCATGCTGTATACTTGGGGACTGAGATGAGTCATGGGAAGAGCATTTAGAGAAGTCTCTTAGACCTGAGGGGAGAATCCAATCCAGAAACAAATGTAAATAACTTTCTCCTGGGAGGTGAGCTTCACGTTTTTGTCTTCACACAGTGTTAATTTCAATCACGGGTGACTTTTTGGTTGGCTGAGGTAGTCATTAGCCACTGACTTCAGAGTCCAGAGGAGACTCTGTTAGCCCTTGGCTGGAGTAGACAGGAAGGAGGCATGGGAGCAGATGCCTTGATGATGGCTTTTTTCAACACGTACAGAATTCTGCAAGTGAGGCTGGTGTTACTATACCACCTGCTATAGGTCATTTAACATGTGATCCATCCAGTAAGGGAAAGTAGTGCCTTCCTGAGCCAAAAGCAGGGAGAAAATATGTCTGGTAAAACCAGGTCAGGTTAAAGTGGGCTGCTCCTGACACTTTAACAGGATCCAGAATGAACAAACATGCAAACACCTCAGAGATACCTTTTCCCCAGCTCTCCTGAAAGACAAGAGAGAGAGAGGTTAGGTAGGAAAAGACATGAAAAACGACTGAGGAAGAATGTTTGCCCTTTTTGAAACATGTTCAGTCTCCGGGAGCATTTTTGTCCTGTTTTTGTCACCAGGGATCGTAACGTGTTGTGAGTCTAAAAAGATTTTGTACTTTTGCTGGAAGACCCTCCTCTTTCCCTTTTCACGGGGCTTCCAGTATTAATTTTTGCCATTTTGAGCTTGTGGAAACAAAGCAGTGCTAGTTGAAATTTTCCAGAGATGGTAATAAAATGTTCAAGACACAACTCTTACTAAGAACCTACTGAGTAGTTGCAACTTAGTCTTCACTTATGGTTCTTTCTGGGGCATGTTTTAAACATTAAATAAGTGGAAAATTTAGTTTGAAATGAACACTACCCATTCAAATTTAACTTCAACTTACTAAGCTGGTATAGAGCAAAGTCATATTTGTAAACTATTCATAGGCATTAGGATTTATTTATCATAATTAAATTAGTGTTTTATATTTATTTCACCTTGATGGGATAGGTGAGTTTGATGAATCAGTATATGAGGGATGATTATATCAATTCAGTGGCGTATTATTTACTTATGTACCCTCAAAATCAAATGACCTTAGTGAAGTAAAAATTTGGTTCCAGTGCCCTGAAGGTCTGTGATTCATAGTTTCATCCATCCATCCATCCAGCAATACTGCATTTGTGCCATTTGTCAGGAAGTATGCAGAGCCCCATGGAATGTAGCAACAACTGAGGCAGACCTGGTCTGTGTGCTCAAAGGCTGTACTGGAGTCAGGTGAACTTGTATTAAATGAGCAATTATAACAAAACACAATAGCTCCTGTGACAAGACAAGCAGAGTCGTCAAAAACATGTAAGAAGAAACCTATAGGAACATGTAAGGAACGGAACAGGAGTGATGAGTGATCAAGGAAGCACCCCCTCTTCAGGGAAATAGCATAAGAGACTGCACTAAGTAGATGGGCAGGCACAGTGGGCTGCAGCCCCCACTCTCCTTTTATCATATTGATATTTCTACTTAGAGGCCATCAATGAATAGCACCACCTTAGACCAAACTTCCATAACCCCCTGTTCTGTAACTTAACAGCCTTCTTACCAGAGTTCATTCTCCTTATCTTTCACAGTATTGGGATATGTGGCACTCAGCAGATAGTCACTTTGAGATTCTTTTTTTTTTTAATCTTATTTTGATGGTTTTTATTTTTATTTAAAAAAATTTTTGAAGTGTATTTGACATACTGTATGATACTGGTTTTGTGTATACAATGTTGTGTTTTGACATTAGTATATAATGTGAAATGACCTTGGCATTCTTGTTCTCCATCTCGCCTGGGAGGGGAGGAGGTTGGGGTCACTGTGGCATCAGTTTGTCTTAAGGATGGTTGAGGAAAAGGAATCATTAGACTGCTCTCCATGCATATGAACTCTGGCACCAGCTCTTTTGCATATTACAGCCTTCATAAATTCATGTGTGAAACTGAGATTATCTTCATCCAACTGCAACCAGATGATCTGAAGTGTATTCTAATTGCTGATGTTTTGTGAGTTTTTTGGTCAGTGCTGCCTAGGAAGGCCTATAGGCCCAGGTAAGATTTCTGGAGTAGTGGCGTCCTGAGGGAGGGTGTGATAATCTTGGAGAGGTCAACGGGAGCCCTTGATAATGATGCTCAAGTAAGTAGTTGGAAAGCAACTCGAAGGTTTTCTCTGCAGAAGCAGACAGAAATTGGGAAGAAGCAGTAAGAGTTGTTTCTGATGGGTAGGATTTGAGCAATCAGCCTATTAGAAAAAAATCCTAAGGCAGGAACAGATGTGTAGGGTTGGAGGGACAGAATCATGAGATGTGGGAATTTGGCTATGAGCCCAGAGTAGGAGAGGTCGAAGAATTTCATGAGGGGTATCCAGAGAATAGTGCAGTTTGGGGGTTGGAGTAGCTACAGGGGAAGTTTCAAACCAGATCTCTAGTGTGAATCTGGGCCTGGGTGGCAAAGGGCCTCAAGTTTTGAGAATGAAAATGGCTACAAGAAATTGTTCTACCTTTGACTAACGGTAGAATTTTAAGGGAACTTGTAAATTAGTCTCAGAGACCCAAATGTCACTATGGTTATCAAAGAGCTGTTTTACCAGCTGCATGAGAAGTAGAGTGGCTGAACGAGGAAGTTTTTTGTTTTGTTTTGTTTTGTTTTGTTTTCTTTTTCTACTTCAACTAAGCTGAGTAATGACGTGAAATGGGAAGGGCTGGGGATCCTTGGCCTATGGAGAAGAAATTAGTTATGAAACTCAGGATGGCAGCACTGAATTGTTATCCATACAAGCAGTGTTTCTCCCCCTGTTATATGCTGGTGACATGTTTTGTCTCCAGCACCAAGTCCAGCCATTGGCCATAGCCATTCTGATTAGCATGATGCCATGGTGACTCCCTGGGATCTGCTGAGTCATTTCATGCCATGTGAGGTGACACTTTGGGTGGAGACTTGGTGATCCACACTTGGTCCTCAAGGGTTGTCTGTTTCTACCTATAGATAGCTGGAAAGGAGAAAGTACAACTTTGGATAGCAGGAGACTTTTTTTCAGGAAGGGATCACGAGTGAGACCCAGAGGTATATGTTGCTTGCTCTTCCTGAATTTGAAAGAGTGAATCTGTCATACACATTAACCAAGATGTAAACTTTCCACTTAATTGAACTTAATTGGAAATCAAGTCCCAGGAAGATGTTTTCAACCCATCAGTCCACTAACTAGGGTAATCTTATAAACTGAGAAGCTCTCTGGCTCATGGTGGCTTCTCTTTGGGGGTCTGTGAGATGTGTGCTCTTGGCTTAGTGGGAAAGTATGCTGCCTTCTATTCTCAAAGAAGAGAATCTTCAAGAGGATCCCCTTCAAGCTTTGAAAGCCATGCTTTGTGGTTGGGAGACACACAGGACTAGCACCAGGCTTAGGACCAAGAAAGCTCAAGTAAATCGGAGCCTTGGGTAGATCTAACTGTAGGGGATAATCAGAGAATTGGAGGTGCAGCCAAGAAAACTGTGCTGCTGAGGGCTGAATTTTCCTAAGACTGTGGAGTTTTCTGATTCATGGCACTTTCAGTCGTAAAACCAGAGTGATCTTGGGCAAACTAGAATGGTTGGTCACCATAGATGTTGTGTTGAGACTGACCTGCACTCTCAGCATTTGTAAGGAAAGGGAGGTCTGAGTGTTTCCTTTGGTCTAGGTGTGAGTCACGTGGGAGAGAGAGCAGGCATAAGCCCATCTTGGGTCCAGCAGGCGACCAGGAGGAGCCAGGGAACAGCAGCAGGAAGCATTTTGAAGCATAGCCAGGAGCTAAGACAGGAGCCTCTTAGAACAGATGTGTATTTGGCCTGGGGCAGAGTAACTGTAGGCCAGCAGGATCTAATGGGAACTTCTGAAGAGCCAATGAAAGCATCCCTGGAGAGAAAATGTCACCTTTATCAATCTGCTGAGTACCACTTGGGGATGTAGATTTCACCATCTGGCAGGCCCAGAGCATGAGAAGCCTCCTCCCCAGAGAAGAACTGTACCATCCTCACTCCCTCCTGCTTCATCTCATGAAACAGCAGCTGGAAGTTGAATAGGAGCAGAGGTCTTGTTAGATGAGATGAGAGGAAGTGCCATATTCCCTTGCACGAGACAGAGAAGGCATAATGCTAAGTCTGGAGGTTTGATATCTTAAACTGGACATCCTTATTACTACGCTGGCTACTGTGTTAGCTTAAAGTAACCAGAGCTTACCTGTTACCCAAGAATCAGCAATAATGCCTTAACAGCAGACTTTTTATCCAGAGGCAAAGGAGGATTATATTTACTGAATGCAGTTAAAAAGGGATGTGGGAAACAAAACTGAAAGTATGTAATACATGTAAAACAAAGTGGTTATAGAACTTAGGCTATCGATACCCCATTGAGAGCACACACATATTGCTTAAATAATGCAAAGTATGCCAGGCCTGTTCTGAGACGGTAACTCCCCTCCAGGTCAGTAAGTATCAGATGTCTTGGATATCAGGCCTACTTCTGCTTTGGCTTCCCATTTCCATTTTGGAAGAATCCAGAATTGATCTCTGTGTGCACTGCTATTTGGGTTCCTTACATTTGGAGAATCTGATATTTTCAAGGCCACACTTTACAGCAATCTGTAGGCTCTGACTTGCCATGGAAGCAAATATGCAGGCATCTGGAAGGCCCACACTGCAAGAACAACTGCTGAAAAGCTTCTCTCTTTCCTAAAGAAGAGTCCCAGCCATTTATCACAGCCAGAGGCAATGCATGAGATGACTGTAACAAACAAATGAATGAGTGCCCAATAAATCACAGTAGCCTGATTAATCAATAAAGATATCGATTTTTTTTTTTTTAGTGATAGTTCACATCCCCTCCTCCTCCCTCCACCAAGGGATTTATACAGGCCACTGAAAGATAAATTTATCTTCCCGTCTTTGGGGCTTGTATTTGACCCAGTGTAATAGAAATTGATCATTATCTAAATGTTATTTTGGCTGGAATGTTGTAATTTGCTGTATTACAATGTCTAGAGTTGCTTGTACAGGTACCATCATCTCTAGTTACATCTTTTTATGATACAGACTAATGCTTCTTATCAGGAATCCCCCTGGAGCTCTCCTTTCCCAGCTATGCCAGTGAAGAAAAATAATACTAATAATGGTAACTTTCCTAACATACAAGGGGCCATATCAGCAAAGACTCTTGTTTACCAGTGGCGGGAGCTCTCTCTGCAGGGAATACTACAGGGAATGATGAAAAGGCCAGATGCTGTGTGTGATGCCCAGCGCTTAACTTCTTTCTGAGGAAGGAAGGATCCTCATTCCACAGTAGGAAGCATGAATTCTTCTCACACTACTGATACCAGGGGCATGATTAGTAGAATGTTTGCTTACTTCTCTTGGGGTAGAAGAAATGGGGGTTGGTTCCCCAGCACCAACAACATTCCAGGCACGTCCCCAGCTCCCTTCTGCCTGCCCCCTGGCCTCCCTATGAGGAGCGCTCAGCCTACATCATGGGGCGGGGGCAGCCGCCTCGTTATTTTCCTGGTCCAAGGCAATCTCAGAGGAGTCAGTAGCAATCCATCCAAATCTGAAGTAGTAAAATCTGAAAGATGAACAGCGTAACCACATGATTTGTGCTTCTTTTAGTGTGGAAAGTGGCACTGGATATTTGCTAATGAGTACTGATCCCTTGTAATGCTGGTTTTAAAACTTTCTTTATTGCACTATAGTTAATTTTCAGTGTTGTTTTAGTTTCAGGTGTACAGCAAAGTGATACTCTTTTTAAGATTCTTTTCCATTACAGGTTTTTATAAGATACTGAATATAGTTCCCTGTGCTACGCAGTAGGTCTTTGTTGTTTATTTCTTTTGTGTATAGTGGTGTGTTTCTGTTAATCCCAAACTCCTGATTTATCCCTCCCCAAGATGAAGCAATTCTTACAACAGCTCAGGTCTCAATCTGGTAGGCACAATTTGAGAGTCACATTTCCTTCTACCCTACCAGATTCTCTCCTGGCACCAAGAGGAACCACAGGAAGGAAAAACTGGCTAACCTGACATTGGGCCTGACTTTGATTTGTCCCATGACATTAGTTTTAGGGATCAAATGGCATGATTTCCTAAAAGCTTAAAAATTAGAAGAAAAAGGCAGAGAATATAAGTTTCTGCTTTTTATCTTTGATTGGCAGAGAACACTATTGTATTTAGTATTGTATCTATTGACAGCTAAAAATAAAACTACTTTGGAAGCACAAAAATTTTTCTTTTTTTACTGACGTCTAGTTGATTTACAATGTTGTGTTAGTTTTTGGTGTAACAGCATAGTGATTCAGTAATACATATATATTTTTTCTTATTCTTTATCATTATAGGTTATTATAAGATATTGAATATAGCTCTCTGTGCTGTACTGTAGGACCTTGTTGTTTATCTATTTTATGTATAGTTGTTTGTGTCTGTTAATCCCAAACTCCTAATTTATTCCTCCCCGCCTTTCCCCTTCAGTAACCATAAGTTTGTTTTCTATGTCTGTGAGTCTGTTTCTGGTTTGTAATTAAGTTCACTTGTATCATTTTTCTAGTGCAGTAATCATATGATATTTGTATTTCTCTGACTTACTTCTCTTAGTATGATAATCTCTAGGTCCATCTATGTTACTGCAAATGGAATTATTTCATTCTTTTTTATGGCTGAGTAGTATTCCACTGTAGATATATACCATTTATTTATCCATTTACCCATCGATGGACATTTAGATTGCTTCCATGTCTTGGCTATTATAAATAGTGCTACCATGAACATCGAGGTGCATGTACCTGTTCAAATTAGTGTTTTTGTCTTTTCTGGATATATGCCCAAGAGTAGAAATGCAGGATCATATGGTTAAATTTTTTTTAAATTAAAAAGTTGTCAATCAATTAGCTTTTCTTTTATCTTTGATCATATTTTTACATTCTGGTGTGCCTCTTTTTTAAAATTTAAGAATGTTTTTTAATCTCTTCTCAGTGTATACTCTTTCCCTAGATAGGGCTATCCAATTGCATGATTTAAATACTGTCTGCATTCTGGGGACTCCCAAATACATATCAGTTCTTTTATCTGAGCCCCAGACTTATACAACCAGCTGCTAATTTTGCATTTCCACTTAGATGTTTCACAAGCATCTCTACCTTTACTTGTGCAAAATGGAACCCGTGATGTTCACCTGTTCTCACCCAGGCATCCCTGCTTCAGTGAGTAGCATCACTACTGACTCAGCGCTCCAAGCTAGGAATCACTCAACTAATCTGCATGGAGTTGACAGTGAGACTTTTTACAGGGTACATCTAATTATATCACATGGAAAGTCCTTCAACATCTTCCCACAATACTTGGAAGATAGTTCAGAATCTTCAAGGCTGTGTATGGTCTGCTTCCTGCCCGTCCCTCTGGTTTCTCTTCATTCTGCTGCACTCGGGCTATGCTGACCTCCCTTCTTTCCCTGAACACACTTTTCTTCCCTGCCTTGGAATCTTTGCCCTTGTGGTTGCCTCTCCCTAGAACCTATTTTGCTACTTCTTATCTCAGGTTAAATATCACTTCTTCAAGGATGCAGTTTCTAACCTTCCTCTCCAAAGTAGATCTTCCTCCTGTTGTTCTTAAAATAACTTTATTTCATGCAGGCCATTAAGCGCAGTATATGATTGTTGTCTTCATTTACTTATTTGTTAATTTAGTGTCTTCTGCGACTCGTCAGAAAATGTTTTATTTTAAATCATTTAATTTATTTTTTCTTGGGGGGAGTCCTTGATTTTTTTTTTTAATTTTTAAAATGTTTATTTACTGATTTATTTAGTGGAGGTACTGGGGATTGAACCCAGGACCTCGTGCAGGCTAAGCATGCGCTCTACCACAGAGCTATTACCACCCCCTCTTCCCCTAGAAAGCGTTTTCTGAAGTCAGTGACCACATTTCTTTTGCTGATTATCAGCAATAACCAGTGCCTAGGCTTAGCTCGGCGCCTGGCACCTACAGGCATTTCATACATTATTTGTTGAATAAATAAATGTCAAAAGTGATGAGTCAACTTAACTAGACAACTGGCCTAAGCCTTTATCAAATGACTGTCTTTTACCAAATAACTGGGTCCCTTTTGCTGGTGAGGATATGAGGCAATTGCTCTCTCAAGTATAGGAAGCAATCTGGTAATAGAAAAATATTAAATATGCATGCTATATGATTCAGCAACCTTACTTTTAGAGAGTAATTACAAAATGGGAAGCGATTTATGCCCAAGGAGTATATCATAGAGCTATTCGTAATAATACCAAATTGGAAACAACCCAAACATCTGTTAAACTGGTTAAATAAATTGTGGTACATAAATATAATTGAATAATAGGTGACCATTACAAATGGTGTAGATCTATATTTATTGACATGAATGAATGTCTGTGATATACTGTTGAGTAAAATTCTCGGATTACATATATTATGTACATATTTAATGATTACCTTCACACAAAGTTGTCAACCCTGAACTCTATGTACATATACATAAAGAGAAAATGGAGAAATATTTATCCAAATTTTAGTAGTGGTTGTATCTTGATAATAGAAATTCAAATAATTTTTGCTTTCCTTCAGTTGTTTGTTTTTTACAAGGAGAATGTATATCTTTTGTACTAACAGTAAAACTATTAATCAATGTACCTACTTTGCTTCTAGACTTAATTGATAGTATTTTGGAAATATTTACTATGTATTCACAAATAAAGTTACTCTGTAGTTTTATGGTGGTTGTATTGGTTTTCGGCAACAAGTTTTTGGTAGCAGGCATAGCTAGTTAAATACAAAAAATTGTACTTATCTTTTTTGTTTTGTTTTATTTTTCTGTGCTCCAGAACAGTAATACTACAGGAATGATCAGATCTTTAAATCGTTAAAATACCTAGTTTAGATAAATCAATGTAGTAAGGAGGTATTTCTTTGGCAACTTTAAACATATCTTCTGTGATTATTGGACTTTTCTGAATTACTGTTTGTTCAGTTTGGGTGTATCATTTTTTCCTAGAAAACTTTATTTTTAAATATATTGAGATACATTTTAAATAATTTTACTTCAAAAATTAAATAATATAATTCTAGTTATACTTCTGTTTTCTCAGTTTTGCTCTGTTTGCCTTACCAAGGTTTTATCTATTGTTTGCTTCAAAATAAGAGCTCTTTGATTAATTGATTTTACGATTTTCTATTTTCTAATTTAGCTCAGCTTTTAATCTATTAATAAGATCATTCTAGTTTTCTTCAGTTCCTTTTCTAAAAATTTGAAGTAAATATTTTGTTCATTTATTTTTATTTTTATTTTTTAACAACCAAAGAGCATACTAATGAATCTATATTATGGAAAGTAAAAGTCAGTAAATCTCATTTTTCAGTAATGGCTGAAGACATAAAAAGGGAACAGTGCAAGACCAGGACAGATTTCTCCATGTTTGTCTAATTAAAAGGGCAACAGTGAATTGTAGATTACATTTTATGAAAACCAAATTGTTTTATTAGAAGATAAACTCAGAAATTTCTATAAAATTCATGAAGTAGTATATGGAAATTCAAAAAAAGAGACATGGAGGGATATACATCTAATCTGCATATGATAAAACTTGTGTGAGAGAACAGGGGAGAGGAAATAGAAACTGTCAAAAAAAATGTAAAAACAATCCACTACCTTGAAGATTCAAGTATAAAGCAGAATGATGAAACCTAACATATTTAGATAAAGCCTGTTGACATTTAGGGTTTTAAGGATAAATATGAAATCCTTTGGTATTTTAGTAGAAAAATCATATCACCTATGAAGATAGAATCTCAAAGGCAAAATCCTCCCGACCCCCCACCATTTTTTACATTGGCTGAGGATTCTTCCTCACTCTCTTGAAGGTAATTGCCTTCTCCAGCAGGGGATGGACTCATAGTAGGAACAGAAATGTCCTCAGTTGCTCAACAATTCTGGAATCTGGCCAGACTTCATGAGCTTTAGTGTGACCGATTAAATTATCATTGCCTTCTGGGAGCTGATAACTCTCTTCCTCTTCTGTTTTGAGTTGGGAGTAAAGTGATTAAGTTTTGATGGAGGATTCTTTCAATTACTCCGTGCGTGGGCTTTTTCATCATCTCTTGTGGTTGTGATTTGGTAAGTCTGTGTCTTGTTCTTATGGAAAGTCCTTACAGCTTTCTAGCATTTGGGTGGCACGCCTACTTAATTTCTAGCAATGATTGCTGATTATATTTCTTTAGATGATTGAATGGGAACCTGTAGAGGAGGTAGAATTAAAGACATGGACTCTGATGGCCAACTTGGACCAAAAGTCTTTAAGATGACTTCTTACAGAAACACGTGTCCCCGTCTATCTATACAATTAGGTGCATATAATTGTACTTGGGGGGCGTTTGAAGAGGGAGAGGGTGGATTTTGATTTAGATGTATGTCCCTGAGGCTTCTGTTTTCTGTGAAAGTATCTGGTTATCTGTTGACTTTCTACAAGAAGTGCTATAACATTATTTTTGAAACAAAGAAAATTTATGAAAACTAACGTACTTTCTGGAACTTAAAGTTCGTTAATCAATGTTTATTTAATCGTGAACCTTTTATAAATTGTTCTTTTCAAAGTTAGTGTTTTCTGCTTAATTCAGAGTTTGTTTCCAGTGTGTATGTGTTTAATTTTGTTAAAAAATAAAGATGAGGTATATATAGCAAAGTCAGCAGAAATTTTCATGCTTCACAGTTTTATCGTGGGAAGGATCCCCAAATTTCTTGAACCCTTGGGAAGATTTTTCAACCTGCATAATAAGGAGCAAGAAAAGACAAAAGCATTTCTTACTGCTAAAAAGTAGTTCCTCGACCTGGTGTCTTTAGAATACTATTTGTGAAAGAAAGTAACAGGCTAACCTGTGTCCTCAGAGTGGACTTGGAACTCTCTTGGGGAAGAAACAAGTTGTTTTCTTTCCTGCCATTCTGGGCGTGAAATCTACCATCATGCTGGGCAAATATATATTGTGTTTTGGGAGAGAAGTATCAGAAACGGTCGATAAGAAGAGATGCAGACACTGTATTTAGTGTCCGAAAGGCATACTTCAGGTGGTACAGCGATTCTGACGAAACCAGTTGTTTACACACACCTCGTACACACGTACTGATTCTAGTGGTTTTAGAAAAGTAGATTTGTGACTTAGCAGAAGTGAATGTGATACATTTTTGGCATTATTTTGGCCATTAACTCTGGTGCAGTTGCCTTCTATGGTGACGTTGCTTCTCTGCATTAATTCCCTTCAAAATGAAAAATACTGAAGCAGTTAAGTAAAGGATGGATTGTTGCCTAGAGAAGAATTTGCATCAGATCCCACTGATTCTCTCCTGGGCCTGAGTTCTGGGAAAATGTCTAGTTGAGTCTATCAGTCTGAGTCGAAATTTTGTGACGAAAGTATTCACGTTAGCATCACTCTGGTTTGAGGCATCCGTTTCTATTTTCTCTATGGATCACTTTTCATTTCTAGGTTTTACAAGTTGATAAAGTCCAACAACAACTAGTAGGTCAAAACCATCAAGAAACACATGTAAAGATCATTTCTTCATCTAACCCATCTTCTTCTTTTGTTAATTATAACTGTTTGGTTGAAGATGGCATCTTGAAATACAGTACATTGCCATTAAAATCTTTGAATTTAGATTCAGGACTAGATCACAGGGCCACCCACCCATGAGCTGTCAAGGAGGAATGAATGGGGACTGACAGTTGCCTGGCCCTACAGTGTTTTAGATGAAGAGTTGTGACATTCTAGATATAAAAGTGGTCCTCCCAAGGATAATGAAATGAGGTATCTCATTAATAGCAAAATTTCTGTACCTTTGTAAAGTCTATCAGGGGCTTCACAATGCCATTTTAGTCTCCTCTTAATAAATAAGATAGATGCATCTGCCCTTGGTGAGGCTTCAGCTTCCCCCAATACATCTTCCGCTTTCTTCTGACAAATCTGGCTTCATCTTTGCCCACGTCCTTAATTCATTTTCATTATTGAATCTTCCCCTTGTTCTTCACTGACTCTCGGATCTTGAGCCACTGGTAATTTGTTTCCAGGACCCTCTCCATAAAAGAGGTTAGCAGACAGGACAGTCAGGCATGGCAGAAGCTGAGAGAAGAGTCTCACTGTGTGGCCGGTAGAGTGTCCCATCCTGTCCACGGCCCTCAGGCCTCTGGCAGCCATAGCAGCATTATTCTTCATGTCAGCTTTGGGTTAGGAGGGCCTCACTGTGCTTGTGATTCTCTACAAAAGAATTATGCTGTGATCCACTTGGAATGAAGGAAGGAACCATGAGCCTAGTAAGGCAAGAATTCAGCTCTATCTGCTGGACGAGGCAAGGAAATAGATTCTCCCCTAGTGGCTCGAGAGGAGGAGTGGCCCTGGTGACACCTTGATTTTAGCTTGGTAAAACTCATTTTGGACATCCGACCTCCAAAACTTGAAAATATTTCTGTTGTTTTAAGCCACTAAGTTTGTTCTAAGTTTTGTTTGTTTTGTATTTTGGATTTTTTGTTTTTGTTTTTTGGATAGCAGTGGGAAACTAACGTACCCCCTTTGCTCTTTTGAGCCTAGTGGAAATTGTTGCTGCTGTGGCTAGCTCCAGGTTGCTTCACCACCCCACGTGGGTCTCCCTTAACCTGCCTCCATCTTTGTAAGACGTCCCATTCATTACACTCTGTGGAACCACCTTTTAGGGCATGTCGCTTGTTTCCTGCTGGGACCCTGACTGATACACCTCCCTTCCTCTGCCAAGGGCAGGAAAATTATGACAGGAAATTCTCAATTAATTTTCAGTCAGTTCCATGAGGGCAAGGACAGTGGGCTTTGTTTTGCTGCACCTGTTTTTATAAATGGATTAGTTAGTGTAGGAACACTTGTCAGTATGTATTTGGAAAAAGTACCAGTGGGGCAAGAAACAAAGGATCTTAAATAATGCTGTTTATATTTATGCAGATATACCATATGATCTGAGCTACATAGGTTTTACTTAAATAGTCTTAACATTTTTTTTATTACTATTTTTTTTCCCTTAACGGAGGCACTGGGGATTGAACCCAGGACTTTGTACATGCCAAGTGCACACACTACCACTGAGCTATACCCTACCCCTCCCCAGCATAAATAGTCTTTATAATGTCAAAGCAAGGGTTTACCTTGGTGATCACATTATGAGAATGAAATAACCCATACTGGAAGCATTAATTCTTAAAACGTTTCAAACAGTATGTGTACTTTTTGAACACAGGCTTTCTGCAAATCTTTTCTTTTTTGTTGTTGGTTTGTAAGTACATTCTGCAAAATGAGTCTTGTTAGATGTTATTTCATACACATATATACAGACACACACCCCTTACAGTTTATTGTGTGGGATTTCAGTCCTACTAAAGAGATTAAAATCAGTTTGTGGTTTTGCAACTGTAGAACATAAATATATTAAGTGATACTAAGTTGAGTTCCAGAATTAGTCTGTACACTGGAGAACTTTTACACTTAACGCCCTTACAGGATAACAAAATGCGTTTTCCTCTAGAGGATTGATTTGATAGCTTTTTACAGATCAGTTATTCTAAAACCCCAGCCATTCCAGCCTTTCTTATCATAGTTGTTATCGCTATAAAAGCATTTTTGTATGTAATGCAGGATACTGAGCAAGAATCTTAAGTGTACACTATGCTTAAACTCTAAGCTTTCATCTTTTGCTGTAGCTCTTCTGTTCTGAAGAGAAAGAAGGTTTGCTAAGAAACTAAAAGCAGTGGACAGGGCTTTGAAAGGATATACAAAGATGTTTTCTAAGTGTTCAGTGAAATGCTTTCTTTTAGCTTTCTTTTTACTTATGGAACCCTTGATTGATTGATTTTCTCCAGTAGTCCAAATAACAAAGTTTGCATTCCTTGCATTAGCAGTTGACTTCCACCCAGCCCTCTTCCTGAGTATGTGTGTGTGTGTGTGTATACACATATATATATATTTACAGCATTTATTACTTGGCAAAATTTCTTAATATATTTACTTGTTTTCGAAATCTGCCTTCTTAAGAATGTAAATTCCACGAGGACTGGTACCTGCTCCATCCCTAGATCTTTGAAAGTATTTGACAACTAGCAGGGATGGAAAAAAAAATATTTGTGAAGTAAATCAGGTTGTCATTAACTTTGGGACTTTAGATGGTCAAGTTGATTGTGTCACAGGTTTTGGTGACAGCTGTGTTTATAATGCTACATATTTTCTCTGAAAAGATGTTCACTGGACGAAAAGATACCTTAGTATTTTGGGGCAAAAAGTATGTCCTAGACAGATTTCATCAACACAGTAGACTTCGATTCACAGCCATGCACCATGCAGTGAGAGATGGTCCATTGCTCAGGAGTCAAGGATAAGCGCTTGTTACCACCGATGCTTTACTTTAAACAATTTAAAAACATGCTGTAACTCCCACCCCTTGTACTCCCAGGGTAAAATCAAGGATTAAAAAGCTCCAAGAGTTTCCAATCTCAGTAGAAAATTGGCTGTCACATGAAACGAGATATATACTAACTGATTTTGCCATGCAATTGGGTTCTTAATGAAAGCAGCATAAAACAAAACTGCACCCCTCTGTATTTCATTTTGTGCATCTTGTACCTGGAATAAAATGTAACTGCTGTAAATCTTTAAGTTGGATTCAATAAAGCAATAATACTGTACTGTGCAAACTGACCGTTTAGCTTAACGACTGATTTGTTACACCATTAACTTGTCCCATGCCCTGTGTTAGGGCTCCTTGCTAACTGAGTAGTTGTTAACTACTGTAATGAACAGATTCTTCCAAGGGTAAAAACATCTTACACTGGGAAGTTAGTGATATCACTGACTGAACTTTTAATGGTGGCTGTGGAATAATGAATAGAGTTTAAAGTTGTTAAAGTTTAATCATGGAGGCATTTTGGGACCTCAGAAAATTGCTTTAGAAATGAAATCAGCGAAAGAAAAAGCATGTAGAATCTTGTCAAGGCTTTGCACGTTCCATGTCAGATTTCTTAGGTGCTGCTTAAAAAAACTCTGTAGTTACATTACATGGTTTGAGAACGTAGTACTATTATTAGGAGTAGCGCCATGGCACTTAAACGTTCTCTTTTTGACCAGCATACCCTCTGATGTAAAAATATCCCTCATATCCTCTGAAGAAATAGATGAAGCTATGGAGGTAGTCAATTCAAAATTAGAGTAAGCTCGCGGGAAGGCACAACATCCTCAGAGACACCTTAGAAGTGGAGAAGAAAACAGATGACTTGAAGCCAGTTCTTAAATCGGCGTAGGGGATGGATGCACTTGTTAGTCACAGGTAGTCCAGCCTGGACATCTAGAGTGGAGATAATATTTCCATGTCTTTAGGATAAAATGGTTCAACTTTTCTAGAAATGTAATCTAAACCCTCTGTTTCACAGGAGAAACTCCAGTGTCCTCCACTTAATAGTCTTTGTAACACACAATCTCCGGCAAAGCAGATTCATCTTAATATTCTTGTGGAAAGTAAGCTATCTGGCAGTTTTTGATACGTGATTTTCCAAGATTATATTAGTATCCACTCCTTCAAAAACATATTAAATGAGACAAATGAAGCCATAAAAATGTTAGAGGAAAGCCACCATGAATATGTACGTGATCTCAGGGAGGGAGGAGTGCTCTTTGTTCCTGAAAGGCTCTGTCAGCACAGTTAAAAAGGCAGAACTCACAATGGAAATGTTCATGTATTTCTACCAGATAAAAATTAAAAACAAATTTCTGAATGCAAATGCATAATAAAGTTAAAAGGCAAACCAGAAACTGAATAACAAAATTTCTGCATAACACGTTAAATGTTAATTTGCTAAATGTAAGGTGCACTTTTTTTTTAACACTTTTTATTGATTTATAATCATTTTACAGTGTTGTGTCAAATTCCAGTGTTCAGCACAATTTTTCAGTTATTCATGGACATATACACACTCATTGTCACATTTTTTTCTCTGTGAGTTATCATAACATTTTGTGTATATTTCGCTGTGCTATACAGTGTAGTCTATTCTACAATTTTGAAATCCCAGTCTATCCCTTCCCACCCTCCACCCCCCTGATAACCACAAGTCTGTATTCTCTGTCTGTGAGTCTATTTCTGTCCTTTATTTACACTTTGTCTTTGTTTGTTTTTGTTTTTGTTTTTGTTTTTGTTTTTTAGATTCCACATATGAGCGATCTCATATGGTATTTTTCTTTCTCTTTCTGGCTTACTTCACTTAGAATGACATTCTCCAGGAGCATCCATGTTGCTGCAAATGGCATTATGTTGTCGGTTTTTACGGCTGAGTAGTATTCCATTGTATAAATATACCACCTCTTCTTTATCCAGTCACCTGTTGATGGACATTTAGGCTGTTTCCATGTTTTGGCTATTGTAAATAGTGCTGCTATGAACATTGGGGTGCAGGTGTCATCCCGACGTAGATTTCCTTCTGGATACAAGCCCAGGAGTGGGATTCCTGGGTCATATGGTAAGTCTATTCCTAGTCTTTTGAGGAATCTCCACACTGTTTTCCATAGTGGCTGCACCAAACTGCATTCCCACCAGCAGTGTAGGAGGGTTCCCCTTTCTCCACAGCCTCTCCAGCATTTGTCATTTGTGGATTTTTGAATGATGGCCATTCTGACTGGTGTGAGGTGATACCTCATTGTAGTTTTGATTTGCATTTCTCTGATAATTAGTGATATTGAGCATTTTTTCATGTGCTTTTTGATCATTTGTATGTCTTCCTTGGAGAATTGCTTGTTTAGGTCTTCTGCCCATTTTTGGATTGGGTTGTTTATTTTCTTCTTATTGAGTCATATGAGCTGCTTATATATTCTGGAGATCAAGCCTTTGTCGGTTTCACTTGCAAAAATTTTCTCCCATTCCGTAGGTTTTCTTCTTGTTTTATTTCTGGTTTCCTTTGCTGTGCAGAAGCTTGTAAGTTTCCGTAAGGTGCACTTTTAAAAATAAATAAGGAAAATAAGAAATACCCTAAATACTCAATAATGGGGGGCTGGTGAAATAAATTATGGGCATCCATAAAACAAAATAAAAATATGTACTCATAAAAATATAATTTTATATCGGACAGGGGAAGATATTCAGAATATAGCTAAATAAGAGAGGCAGTTACACAGTAGAAATATGATAAATATATTTCTGTTTTTACTAAATGTTAAATGACTGGGACAGAATTCTGGAAGGCTAAAAATAAAGTATTTATAATCATCTCTGGTAATATTTTAGGTGAGTTTTAGATGATCTAATTTGTCTAAAAAGAGGAGAAATGACTTATGTAGAGGTACAAAGAATTACATCAAAGTGTATTAAACACATCATGTTTATATCATGAGTGTCAGGCTGCTGCTTAAAATATTCTTTCACATTTATTTTATTTTAGTGAATTATCATCAAAAATTCTTTTAAATGGATGCCTTTGGGAATCATACCACATATTCCAGATCCTTGGGGGTGAGGGGCAAGCTGATATTTAGTTTCTGTCGATAGTTATAAGGTGATCTAATACATGAAACTCTGCCATCCCGGAATTTACAGATCAGGGGGAAAATGATGCAACTTCTGCTGCTGTCTGTGCGCCACAAAGGACCACAATCCAAAAATGATGCAGGCCATACACTGCCATTGCTCATGTTGGCTAATAAAAAAGTCTCTGGCTGGAAACTCCCTGCTCCTGCCATGGCTGTGCTAACAGAGCTCTACTCCAGAACACAGCCAGGGAAACGATTACTGGAAAAACTTACATTAAAAATGTGCTGCCATAGTTTGACTACTTTCGCTAGTGTCTTCTTGTGGTTTACCACTGTGTTCCAAATAGAGATTGAATGTGTCAGATCGTCCTCTTACAGTTTTCTCTATTTTTTACCCCCATGGTGGAAGTATGGCGTTATGTGTAACTAAACTATTAGCAGGACTCCTGAACCTGTGTTAGAATTCCGCTATGCTACTTGTTAATGTGGAACCTTGGGCAAGTCACTCATCTTCTCTGTGTTTGGCTTTCCATATTCTCTAAAATGGAGTTGACACTACTACCCATCTCAGAGGCTTGAAAGGATGAAATGGGATCATTTTTTTCCCCATATATTTACTTTTTCTTGACTTTGTAAATGTTAGAGTTCTTGCACTGCCAGACCATGCCTGAGAATTCAAAGAGAGAAATGGTACAGTGGACAGCCTCAGCCACCCATCAGACAGTAGATTAAAACTTGATTCATGTGCCTTTTGATAGTTTCACAATCTTTAAAAAAAAAAGTTATCACAAGGGTTAGAATTTTAAAATCTCCTGCAGGTTTTCAGATTTCTGGGACAGTATACCATTAAATAACAGTTCCACATATTCATCTCAATAACATAACCCCCAACAAAATTTTCTGAGATAAAATACATACAAGTAAAGACCTCAGACAGTGATTGGCCCATAATAATTACTTAGTGAATGTGAGCTGTTGTTACTGACACAATGTTCACAACCTGTCAAAAGCTCCCTAGTTTAGAGAATGTCCTTGGTCATCATACAGTTTCATGAGTGGCTGAAAGGGCTGGTTCTCTCATTTCCTTGGAGTTCTAACTCTGAGCTAGCCTTCTTGCACTCAACCATTTTAACAACTCTAGGAGTTGATACTGTATTCTAGTTTCCAGATGATGATAGTAAGGTTCATCAGGACCTTTCCTAGTCCCCCATGGTCCCTCCATCTACACTTTCTGCCTGGCATATTAAAGAATCCCCTTGAATTCACAGGTCTGAATTCCAGCAACCTTCCTGACCCTTCATCTCCATCAGACCTGGTTCGGTTCTCTTCAGGGGGGATTTAAAGAGTCCTGAGTAAGTAGCCCCTTTAAGAATTACTGGTGGTTCTGCGATGGTCCTTTATCACAGTTCTAGAAGTAGATTTTGCTCAGTCTTGGTGGTTGAGCTTAGATCTTCTTTTCCCCTTATTTGAGGTACTGCTTCTGTTCAGTCACCTCAGGACAAGAGTCTTGGTGAACTCCAGTTGGAGTTCAGTCACCTCAGGACAGGAATTTTGGTGAACACCAAGCTTCATGTTGCCCCACATGAAGACTGCCTCAAACCTCTACCTCTTGCATACCTATTCCTGTCTTTTCCTCCCCCATGCTCTGTTTTGTCCACTTGTAGGCCATCCATTGACAGAAACCACCTGCTTACTTGAGCCTCTGCCTAATGGCTGTTGGCTTCTTTATTGTCCCATTGGCCAAGGCAGATTTGGCCCCTGCTGGAGAATCATTGGATCAGCAGCATGCTTTCTGTATTAGCTCTGTTAGACCTATAGGTCCTTCCAAATCTGTTCATCTTGCCAAAAACAAGGCTTCAGTTCTGGGATCTCTAATCTGTGCATATCAGAATCCTCTTCTCAACTCTTTTTGTGGTCACTGATGCCAGCCAATAAATGATCTCCTCATCCCCACTCTGTGAGGACAGAGTCAGGTGCCATCACTGACCTGAGTTACCACTACCATAGGAGCATTTTCCCATTGTCCATGTGGAGAGCCTGGGAATTATCCATATGGAAGATGCTTCTTGCTTTGGAAAGGCGGAAGAGGTCAACTGACCATCTCGAGTCATGCTCAGGAAGCCAAAATGAGCTCATTTCACTTTGAAATAATTAAATTGTTTATAAAATTATATTGATTTCTCAAGCCTTCAATGTTTAAATATTTTTCAGCAGCTGTCAAGAGAGAAAGATGCCCACAGAAAGCAGAAAATAGAAAAGTCAATTCTCTGACTAGAGTGGAAAACTGCATTACTTGAAATTTTCTTGCCTGTCTCCAGTAAAACTGAAAACATGCAAAAATAACCTCTTATTTGCATATAAAATAGCTACATAAAATTGGTCTACAGCTTATCTCATGCTGTAAACACTAGGAAAGGAGAAAATACACATTTGTATGTACAGCTTATGTTGAAAAGTCTTATTAAACCTAAATTATGCTTTTCCATTCAGGAAAAACTTGTCCACTAATAGAGAACCGTAGCCATTTTGCTGGCAAAGTGCTCCAAAAGTTCACGTGGTAGGAAGCAATTCCCTATGTTTCTACAAGCTGTCGGTTACATTGTAAAGCAAGATACTTGATTAAAATCCATTTTGCAGCCTCCGTGGAATGTGACAGCACTACTGAGAAAGTGTCATCATTTTTGAGGTTGGTAAATATGACTCCTGGGGTAGAGAGAGCAGGAGGAGGCGGAGAGACTGCGATGCAGATTGGAAGGAAAGAGGAGGATTGGGTAGGAAGAGTCTCTGACCAGTACAGCTCTGAGATAGACTCAGCAAGGTTGCTATGGAGCTTCAGAATAAAGAGTGCTCACTAGGAGAGTTTTACATTGGGCAGGAGTAGCCTGCAGAGCATGTGGCCTCAGCATGAGTGCTTCATCAGATCCCAAAGTGTGGCATGTGGAGGCTATGAGCCAACTGCAATTTTGTACCATGTTCTTTCCAGAGTGTGTACCACCATGGCTGTCCTTGCTGCTGTGGTAGCTATTTGCTGCTTTCAAGCAGATGTTCTTATATTTTATCCAGATTTTCTAGTTGGTCCTGGTGGGAAGATTAATCAGATACACTGTAATGTTCCATAGCTGTAAGCAGATTCTTGAATCTTACTTGTTTTAAACAATTTTTTTGCTCTAGTTTGGGATAAAAGATTGGCAGTCATGAACCATTTCTGTTTGGAAGTTCTTTGCAAAGTTACATAAACTTAAAGAATTGAAAGAGTAAAGACAGTCTCTTGTCTGATAAATTGGTTTTCTTCTCTTCTCTCGTACTGGGGTGGAGCTTCTTCGGTGCCTACTAGCCAACGTGGCTTAGAAGTGAAGGACCACCAGAAATGAAACTCCTACGGAGAGAAATAACTGCGAGATTATCAAGCCTTCGGTCCTCAAATATCTTCTCTATTAGTCTTCCCTAGTTCTAGCCTTCCCATTCCAGATTGATTTTCCCACCATTAAGGTTACTAATGGCTTTCTAATGACTTGATGGGTGGGAGGAGATAGTAAGGTAGTGGGCATGTAAGTAATCTGTACCCATCCTAGGTTGAGTCACCTAAGGTCAAGAATTATTTTTTAAAAAATTATCTCTGTTTGACTCACAGACATAGAAAACAAACTTATGGTTACCAGAGGGGAAAGAGGGTGGGAAGAGATAAATTGGGAGTTTGAGATTTGCAGATACTAACTACTATATATAAAATAGATATACAACAAGCTTCTACTGTACAGCACAGGGAACTGTAGTCAATATCCTCTAGTAACCTATAATGAAAAAGAATATGGAAAGGAATATATTTATGACTGAAACATTATGCTGTACACCAGAAATGGGTACAACATTGTAAACTGATTATACTTCAATTAAAAAGTGGAAAAAAATAAAAATTATCTCTGTATATAGGTTGAAGTGCGTAACAGGTAATCAGTTCTTGAATGATGGAACAAAGAGCAGTGAGATGTTGGGTAGGAGCTGAGCACAGAGCACAGTTCTCTTGGGATGCGTCTGGTCAGCACAGAAGGATCCTGTGGTGCCCCCAGACTATCGTGTTATCCTCTCATGAGCTCCTAAGCAGGGAAATTTTGTTCTGGTGGTTAGTTTCTGAAAGGTACAGAAAGACCTACTATAATGTGAAAAGAAACAGGAAAGCAAGTTTCGAAAACAGGGAGGGAGCATAATTGTAAACATTATGGAGAGTCAGCAGGGCCTTGGGTGATGAAGACAATGGTGCATTGGGTCCTGGGGCAGAGGTGAGTGGGCATTGTTAAAAGGAGCACCACAGTATAGTAAGATTGGAACCGCATGGACTGGTTGGGCAAATCTGTTCTGCCTGTTTTTGTAAGTAAAGTTTTATTGGAACACAGCCACCTATTTGTTTACACATATCTTATGGCTGCTTTTATGCCAGAGCAGCAGAGCTGAGTAGTTGCTAAAGCCAAGAATATTTATTACCAAGCTCTTTAAAAAATACTTACGATCCCTGAAATATAGGCTTAGAGTGGGCATGATGACGACCAACAACGTTGATTTTTACTGGGTTTTGTCTGGAAGCAGGAATGCATTTTTGGAGATTTCAATTAATACCGCTTCAGCATTTTGTCAATGCTGGACCTTACTTCTTTTACCTATTTCCTAGATGTCTCTCCTCTCCATAGTTTGCATTTTTTTCCTGCTTTTTCCTTTTTTTGTCTTCCCCTTACTTTCCTCTTCATCTTCCTTTTCTCCTTTTTCTTTTCCTTTCCCCTGCCATCTCTTCCTTCTTTTTCTACTTTAAGACTCTTAATTCCTCATATTTTCTGCCAAGTTGTTGATAATTTGTGAGCAGGGTTGAAATTATAGACTCAGTGTACTTAGCCTTTAATTTGCCTTCTTTCAAGGTTAGCATTTCCGGTACCAAGTTCTCCTAAGCCAGAGCACACCTGTACCCTCCCTTGAAGTCCAGAATCCCACAGTGTATTTCACACTAAATCCCTCACATCACTGGCTTTTAGATGCATCTTGCTACACCAGTTTATGTGAGTGTCACCACCTGCAGTTTAAATAATGGACAATTTCACTGGCTCAGCATAGCCTCTGGCTTTCATGTCGTATTTCTTCCGTGCCTCCCATAAAGAAATGCCTATTTTTTCTTCCCCCAGGTTATTACAAATCTAGTCACTATTACAGAAGCACAGTTTTCTGGTCCCTTCAGTTTTGCTTGTATTGATTTTTAGCTCTATTTTATTTACATTTCTTTTAATGTAATATGTGGGCACTGTCATTCATACAGGTGACTCAGTGAAGGAACATGGTGTCCTTTGTACTCAGCAAGCAGCTTTTCTAATGCGCTATCCCTAGTTTTAATTAAGTAGTGCAGTGATTTAAGTAGTGGATGCTTCCTGTGAGAAATTTTATTATTGCGTGACTTCTGTGATTACTGTCATTTACCATGCATAAACCAAAATAAAGAGGATTTGTGGAGTGTCAATTAAGTTAACTTACATTCAGCTGTATACAACTCCATAGTCCCACACGTCTAGGACCTACGTTGTCCTCAATAGACTTTTGCTTCCTGCTTAACAGATTGGGAAAAAAAAAAAATCACAGTACCACACTTTTCCCTTCAGTCCCATTTTTGGAATGGTTATATTATGAATAAAGAAAACGTAAAACATATAGTATTTAAGAATGTTAATGTAATTTAAAGCAGTGGTAACATAATTATCTTTAGTAGTATGCATCTATGAAAATTGCAGAGCATTAAAATGTTACAGAGGAATTTCAGCTACTTAGGTAATGGTGATATGGAAGATTTCTTGTTTATTTTGTTGGTAACTAATTTTGAAGATCTTCATGAGGAGGCTCATATGATGGTGGTTCTTGTGAGGAAGGAGATATTCGTTTAGGGTTAGTGATCTTAGGAAGACTGAAGATTTCATGAAGATTCCAGTTTGGGGAAGGGTGGTATAGAACGGCAATTAAAGACTTCTTCCTTCTGTGAGTTTCTGGACCTGCTTTCGCTAATTCCACAAAGGCGATTTTTAGACTTGCGGACAGGACAGCTTGAGGCATCCAGAGTAAACCAACCTTGATCCTGAGACCCCCTTGAATTCTCTTGAAATTAAACAGGGTCACAAAAATGTTAATATTTGTTTGATTTCTAACTTTATATTGAAATCATGCTTTAACGAACATTATGGTATACAGCTTTTTCCTTAGGGTACATTAATAGAAAT
The DNA here is from genome assembly GCF_048773025.1 of Camelus bactrianus. Classification (NCBI taxonomy): domain Eukaryota; kingdom Metazoa; phylum Chordata; class Mammalia; order Artiodactyla; family Camelidae; genus Camelus; species Camelus bactrianus. Next base: position 44,024,698 of record NC_133552.1, on the reverse strand, counting down.
GGAACTTTGAGGTCAAAGGTAGACATATTTTTGAAGCATTTGATACTTTTTGCAAAAATGCACATTAGAAAACTGATAACAATTTAGACTCTACTGGCACTGAGTGATTCTGTTCCCCACTCCTTACTCTTCATCCGGCTCTCCAACATTTATTACTTCTCAAAAATATTTCTCAGCTTGATAGATAAAACTGGCAATTTAGTGTATTAATTTGTATCTCTTTGGTAACAGAAAGGTAGACAACTTTTCATATTTTTATGGCTCATAAATATTCTCTACCTCTCTTGTGGTATTTGTTCAATTAACTTTTTTCTGTTGCTTTCACGTCACTTAGTCTGTGTCTACCTGATCCTAATGTATGTTTATGTAGAAGAACTTGTTCCAACAGATAAGAGTGACAGATCTGTTCAGACCAGGAAAGAACTTTCTAACAGTTAGGATTATTCATAAGTAGAATAGGTTACCTTTTGAAGCAGTGGACCTCTCTCTAGAAACATCTATCTTTGGAGATTCCTTTGGTTGCTAGAAGTTTGGAATAGAAGAATTCAGCTATAATAATCCGTCTAAAACCCTGGGATCATTGGAATTTTGTCTTAATAGTTGACTCTAGTTAGAAGACACTTGCCTCTTAGAGACAGTAAGAGCCAGTACAGTAATTTAATAACTTATGTGACCCTGGACTCAAGTGTCTACCCACAAAGAACAATGAAAGGGATGTTCTTCTGCAATGGAAACTCAGATAATGACTCGGCACGTGCAAAGTCGGACTTCCATTGTACATTCTTTTGAAGTAATACAGTAAGGCAACACCAACAGCAATAATCGGTTTGACATGGAACATGACATTAGTTTTTTTTTCCAATTTCGGAGTAAACAGTGCATTTGTAGTTCACATAACACTAAAAGGTAATTTTCTCCTAATGAAGAGAAGAGTTGTAAAAAAAAAAAAAAAGGTGTCCTAATATATGAAGAGCGGTGACTTTTTCTAATGGAATTATGCATGCTTGATTCTTATTACCATAATTAGCTTTTCCCATGTTATGTGTTTTGCAGGTTTGTATTCTGAAAGAGTACTAAGTCAATAGCAGCCTCATCAGGGTCTGGAAAAAAAGTTCAAACCAAATGAACTTTCCCATATGGATGTAAAATAAACTGCCATATAGTTTTGTAAGGTTTTTTTTTTTTTTCATGCTCTTGTAGAGTCTGAAATTACGAAGAATATATCTTTTCAGACATACAATTATGTCATATTTGAGGCGGGGGAAGATACCAAAGTAAAAATATGAATGAATTTGCTTTGTGTCATCATTTCTTATTTCTTCTCCTAATATTCTTATTTCCTGTGGGGTAATTTGGAATCCTTGCTATAATAAGATGAATTATTGTATACATTGACGTGATAAAAAAGGGAAAAAGAGAAGGATACAATGTATAAAAACTGTAAACATAAGGGCCAGGCTTTGCCTGTAGCTCTCATTATATACAGAGGGCTACTGTGAACTGTCTTCTAATTATAGTTTTAGCAATTTCTCTTGAAACATTTCCTCCATTTGGCTGGTTCCTGTAACATCATCATCTTGTATCATTGTATTATCAAACATCACATGAATCTCCCATTCTGTATAAAATATATTTGTATCACTGCAATTGTGAGCTCACAGTCTGATGCTGGTGCCAATGTAGGTGATACACGTTAGGCAGTTAGAGTATCCCAGGGTCTTGAGGTGTGTCCCTTGGAGGTGTTTCATTATCTCATTTAATTCTCATAACATTCTAATGAGGTAGATGCTATTGTTAGAATCCACTTTATAGTTGAGGAAACCGAAGCTCAGAGAAGTTAAATAACTCCACCAAGGTTATCTATTTCAGAAGGAACAGAACTGGGATGGTGACTCAGAGCCTACACACTTCATCAGTATGATTTGTTATCATCTCCCCACCAACCATCTTAGTAAAATTTGTAGATTGACAGACATCAAGGAAATGTGGACCACCTAAACCATGTATGCATTTATAAAGCCTGTGACTACATATAAGCAGATGAGACCATAGAGGGGAGCTCTGAGTAGTGGGATGAAGATAATGTGTCACATGGAGTGAGAATCAACATTGGTGGTCTTCTTCAGCAGGCTCAGTTTCAATTTGGAACCCTCCAAAGTTTTCCTTCCATCTTTTCCTACCTGTTACTCTGCTTTTCTCCCTTTCTCTCTTCCCTTCATAGGTGAGATGCCCACTAGCATTCAGAGGTCTTTGCTGAGTTTTAGTGATAAGATTGAAGGTTTATGCCATGCGTATATACATGCATCCCAATAGTAGCACTATTTACAATAGTCAAGACTTAGAAGCAACCTAAATGTCCATTGACAGATGATTGGATAAAGAAGTTGTGGTATATTTATACAATGGAATACTACTAAGCCATAAAAAGAACAAAATAATGCCATTTGCAGCAACATATATGGACGTGAAGATTGCCATACTAAGTGAAGTAAGTCAGACAGAGAAAGAAAAATACCATGTGATATCACTTATATGTTGAATCTAAAAAAAAAGGACACAAATGAACTTATTTACAAAACAGAGACAGAATCACAGACATAGAAAACAAACTTATGGTTACCAGAGGGTAAAGGAGGTGTGGATGGATAAATTGGGAGTTTAGGATTTATAGATATTAACTACTATATATAAAATAGATAAACAACAGGGTCTTACTGTATAGCACAGGGAACTATATTCAATACCTTGTAATGGCCTATAATGAAAAAGGATTTGAAAAGGAATATATATGTGTGTGTGTGTATCTATAACTGAATCACTATGCTGTATACCAGAAATTAATACATTTTACATCAACTATACTTCAATGAAAAAAATTTTAAAAAGGTTTATGCCATGGTAATAGCCTTATCTATGTATTATTCTTACAGTGTATACATAACTCATAAAATTTTGCATACTGTTAACACTCAGCTAGAATTTTTCAGCCACTCCCCTAACACTCTTGAATTACAAAATTCAAGAAGTAAGGAATTTGCTCAGGGAGGTCATTAAGAATTCATCAGAGCTCAAAGGCACCAACTTTCAGTTCTCTGAAAATGAGCTGTGAACTTATACGGGCCCCTGTAACTAAAATAAAAGCCAGAGGGAGAGATTGCAGGGGAGCTTTTAGGTTAAATCAGGAGAGAGGGTGTTGGCAGTGGTTTCTGCATGGGGAAACGGGAGTAGAGGGTTGTGGGTAAGGGAGCCCACTTAGATAGGTTCTGATCCTGGTCCTGTTAGTGACAAGCTGAATGATCTTCAGCAAGGCAATTAAACTCTGGTTTCTTATCTCTAAAATGCAGTGAATAGTGCCTTTCTTGCTGTATCGCCTGAGGATTGAATGTTGGAATATCTGTAAAACTCTTGGTACCGAACCATACCTGGCACAAGGTGAATGTTCAGTAAATGGTAATTTCTGCCTTCTTTCGCTCTTCATACCTTCCTGGTGGTTAAAGTAAGATGTTCCCCACAACTTAAGAGGCTGATGACTGCTTGGTACATCAGAGTATCATCAACAGAATTATGGCTGCCACGGACTGAACATGTTGCATCATTCCTGAGTGGCTCTGTGCCAGGTATTCTTACATTTACTTTGTAACTCAGTCCTGCAATAGACTTGTGAGGTAGGTGCAATTATTCTCTATTTACAAAGGAGGAAGCTGAATGTGTCTGACTCTCACCCCGAATCACTGAGCATATAACGGGTTCCCAGGGCCAAGATTAATATCCAAATATTATTAAACTCTAAAACTAGTGTTCTTTTGGCTCAAATATTTGCCTGCGTTAAAATCATTTTACTGAGGTGATTACTGGGCAATTTAGATTACAGGTCTATACTTTATGCTTTGCCTTCAATTTTTCTCCTTTTTAAAATTTTGATTTTGTAGTGTTTGATTCATACATGGGAAGAATCATATGTACCGTATATGAAAGTTATAAAGCAAGATAACACAGACACTTGTGAATCCATCCCTACCTTAAGCACTAAGACAACTCCAAGCTCGTTGACCTTCCTGTGTATTCCTTCTAGATCTTCTCTCTCCTGTTTATTTTTCTTTTATTATAAAAAAAGTAGTTTATCATATATATAAGTATCTTTAACTTTGCTTAGCTTTGCTGGTTTTTGATTTTTTTCATAGTGATTTCATCCATATTCCATCTTCTGTATTTGATGTTTTGAATTAATATTATGTTTCTAAGATCCTTTCATGTTATTTTGTTACTGCTTGGAGTCATACTTATTTTCATCACTTTATCATATCACCATCCACTGTATTTTTCAGAATTTATTTATCCAGTCTCTTTTAGATGGAGATGGAAGATTTTTTTTAAACTTAAATTTTAGCCAGATACTGATATTCATGGAAATATCTTCTGATGTACATGAGCAGGAGTTTTTCTAGGGTGTATGTTTTAAAGTGGAAATGCTGAGATAGAGGCTTTGCATGTGTTCAATTATGCTAAAATAAGGCCAAATTTATTTTCTAAGTGGTTGTAGCAATTCACACCCTTACCAGCTCTCTATAAAAATACTCTTTGCTTCATGTTGTCTCTAAGACTTGGTGGTAACAGACTTATTACTTCCCAGCCCTAATGTAATGAGCACTAAGCAGTCTCTGATTAGGCTGTCATGTTCGTGTTCCTAATTATTAATGAGGTTGAGCTTCTTTCTCAGTTTACTGGCAGTTAGTGTTTTCTCTTCCATGAAATTACCTCTTCATAATTTTTGACCATTTTCTCTTGGGTTGTTTGATTTTCAAAAAAGTTCATTTGAATGAGCTCTTAATGGATATTAATCTTCTGTTGGTTGTATGTGTTGTAAATACCTTCTCCCAATGTTTGATTTGTCTTTTCAGTTTCTTTATGATGCTTTGTCATAGACTATTATTCTTCATGTCTCTGAGATGGAATTTGTCAACCTTCTGTTTTGTGGTTAGCATTTTTTTTTATTCTGATGAAGTCCAGTGTATCAATTTTCCCTTTTCTGAATTGTGCTTTCAGTATCAAGTCTAAGAAATCCTTGCCTTACTGTAGATCTTAAAGATTTTCTCTTTGCTTTTTTAACCCTGAGAAGTTTTATAGGGTTACAATTTATATTTAAGTCTGTGATCCATTTTGAGTTAAGTTTTATAAGATGTGAAGTTGAGGCTAAGCTTCACATTCTGCTTTGGGACGGCCCATTAGTTTCAGCACTGTTTGTTGAAAAGGCTCTCCTTCCTCGGAACATTCATTTGCTTCTGTACCTTTGTTAAAAATCCATTGAGCATATTTGTATGAGTCTATTTCTGGGTCCTCTATAGTCTTCCACAGATTTATGTGAACCTCTGCCGATACTATGCTGTCGTGGTAACTGTAGCTTTGTGGTAAACCTTAATGTTGCTTGGGGTGTTCCTTCCACTTTGTCTTTTGTTGTCAAGTCATTCTGGGTATTCTTGGGCCTGTTCCTTTCCATATAAGTTTTAGAATAAGTTCATCCATGCTTACAAACACATCTCATTTTTCAAACTTATCTGCAAAACAGAAACAGACTCATAAACATAGGGGAGTAAAGAGGGTGGGAAGGAATAAATTGGGGTTTTGAAATTTGCACCTCTAGGAAAGTGATGGAAATGTTAGCTGTCTTGATGGTGGTGGTGGTTTCATAAGTGTATATATACATCTATCAAAATTCATTAAATTGTACATCTGAAATATGTGCATTTTACTGTACAGGAATTATACCACATAAAGGTGTTAAAAAAAAACTCATATTTTGAGGGATCTTAACAGGCATTGCATTCCATTTATAGGTCAATTTGGGAAAAATTGACATCTTCATTATGTTGAGTCTTTCAATCCATAAACATAGTAGGCCTCTCCGTTGGTTTATGGCATTGATTTATTTCATCAGTGTTTTGGAGTTTTCAGCATATTGACTCTGCACATGCTGCATTTTGAATATACCTGAGTATTTTATTTCCCTTTTTTGGGGAAATTGTAAATGGTGTTGTGATTTTAATTTTGGTTCTGCACGTTTATTGTTAGTATGTGGAAACGTGATTGATTTTGTGTTGATTTGGCGTCCTTTGATCTTGCTGAACTTACTGTTTCAGGATGATTTTGGTAGATGACTTGGGATACTCTGTATAGATAGCCATGTCACATGCAAGTGGAGACAGTTTTATTTCTTCCTTTCCAATTCATATGCCTTTTATTTATTTCTTTTCTTGGCCTCATTACAGTGGCTAGAATTTCCAGTAGTGCATTGAATAAGATTGGTGAAAGTAGACGTCAGCCATTCTTGCCTTGTCGCTGATGTAACTGATAGAGAAAGCCTTTGGTCTTTCGGCATTAAGTATGATGTTAGCTCTAGAATGTTTTATTGTTTGTTTGTTTTTGTTTTGTGGATGCTCTTCGTCAAGTGGAGGGTAGCACCTCTCTGTTCCCAATTTTTTGGGCATTTCTATCATGAGTGGTGATGGCTTTTGTCAGATGCTTCTAAATCAAATAACCTGAGAATGTTTGGTTAGCACTTTTTTTTTTTTTTTTTTTTTTTGGTCTTAAGAGGCAAAGGAAAAGAAACAAAGCCTGCACTGGGTTCTGGGCTTTTTAGCTGAAAACAACAGTGGTTTATTACAGTTTCAGAACACGTTAGAAAGTAAATCTCTATTGTACATAGCCCTGCAAATCCAAAGCTGTAGGAGGTTTAGAAAAATATGGGTTTTATCAGCAGGTGTAACAATGATGACAGCACTATAAGTCTAATGTTGAATTTTTCTCCATTCCTTAAACATGACATTGGGCATGAGTCAATCATATGTTTCAATCTTTAAAAAGAAGAAAAAGATATTTTGTCTCCAAGTTCTTTTCTATTACCATGTTTGTACTGTACAATCACATCATTGGTAGACTATGTAGAAAGTAACATAGGATTTTAATTGTCATCAACTGTTTATAATTCAAGTTCACATTCCTAGAAAGAAAAGATACAAAAGAAATGGCTAGCAAAAATTCCCCAAAGCTTGGCATAAAGTGGGCTTTTGGGGCCCATTGGTGCTGAAACTAGGCAATGCATGCTGAAGCAAAATCTTCCAGATCAACTTCAAGCCATGAAAAAGTTGCACAGGAAGGGCTTTATTTACACTCTCTGTTATTCATCCTCATTCATTCAGGGAATATTCACTGGTCCTTTTCCTGGGAAGAGCTTGACCTGGGAAGTGGAAAGAATGCAGAGGAAAGTGTGCAGTGGACCTTAACATTAAGGAGGAGGAGAGACTCATAATCAACTCTGAGGTTGTAGCTGAAGTACAGTTAAGGCATGGATGAAAGTGAAAAAGAAAAGCATCCAAATGCTTCACTGATGTGACAATGCCAACCCCGTATGTTTGAAATAATTGGTGTGACAATCAGAATCTTTTCAGTTTCCATCTGGGTATTTGTTGTATTGTCAACATGACCCAATTTGGAAGATGAAGTCTTCATTTGGTTTTGTAGCATGGTGGGTTCTTTCAAGTTCACTGGCTTCCTGTCCTGTAACGTGTGTTGGGGCAGCTCCAATAATGTGCTTTTGATGACATCACAGATGATGCATCCTTAAGTCTTCTGTCACCCAGTATGCTAGGCCACACTGGCACAAATCTCTTTGCACTTATGCTACCTAATTTGAAAACTACTGTCAAATCCTTCAAGAAGGAGAAAGAAGCCCCAGGAGAATTAAGTGATAATATTATTCAGTGATCTCTATTGAGAGCATTTACTTAATCAAAACAAAAGATGTGACACCTGATATGAAACTATCACTCTCCCCAGATGGTGCAGAGGGAGGCAGCCGGCTGGTGCTTCCAAATACCTTCTATCCCTGAGTGGAAGTTTGAACGAGGAGGTGAGGGGAGAAGTGGGCCAGCCCAGCTCAGCAAGATCTCACGGCTTCCTGGCAAGTCACTTTGACATGCTGTGCCTTTGAAGTAAATCCTTTTATATTGGGTGCCCCTCTTTACCAATCTCTTCATTAGCCCCTGCAGTTTATCAGAGGGAAGAGAGCCCTCTGATAATTACTTCTTTGAAGGAGTCAGAGAGAAGTGAGATAGAGAAGGAGATAATAAAGCAGGGAGAGAGCTAGAAGGTGGTGAGAACTGGAGAGTGAGTATTAAAGCTATTGGCATTTGAGTCTGCATCATCAGTATTTTAGTTGCAGTGCACACCATTAGAATAACCAGAACTTGGCTTTATAAGGGCTTTTTGGGGGGATATTGTATACTCATATCCCCAGACTCTTGGGTCTGTTTTATGCTAAGACTGCTGTTTATTTATTTGTGTTTTAAAATGTCATTTTTAGAGACACCTAGAGTCTTCTTGAATATCTTCATCTCACCAGTTTTAGAAACTTTTATAGAAACTCAACACACGTAGCAGCTAATATCCTCAACCTATAAAATGAGATTGATGATTTTATCTATTTCATAAAGTTATTACAAGGAGGAAATAAGCTAATATTTGTAAAGTGCTCAGAAGGGTGCCTGGCAGAGTAAATACTACATAAGTGTTTATTAAATAGAGTAATAAAAATGGTAACAGGAATAATACAATATAGAATAAAGTATACCTTGGTAAGTTAGATCGTCTGTTATCATTTAATCTTGATCTCTGTTGAATTATTTCCAAAATTAGGTTGATTACTCCAGAGAAGTCGGGATTGTTTTGGCTCCCCCTTGTCATAATCAGATAATGCTGAAGTTCTATGTTGGTGTCACCTCTTATAGGTAACGCAGAAGACACTGTTTTAGTTTTTTCCAAGCCCTTGGCTTTTGACTTCTAGGGTGTTAAGGAGAAAGCTTGTCCTTAGTAACTTAGGTTTTGGCAAGAAGATTATTGCATTGTCCTGTGGTTTGGCTGAGATGTGGCCCAAGGTAGCCAGATGGTGACTGACTTTATCCAATTAAAAGTTTCTCCGGCTTGAAACCTGATGAGCAGCACCATTTGGCCCCTCTTACAGGAAGAAATTCAAAGTCGTTTCAGTTTCCATGTTTTCTTTCCACAATTCCGTTTAGTCTCTTACCACATACGTCAGAAGCAATGCCATAATGAAGTTCTTGCCTCCTTTGACTGATATATTTACGTTAATCACCTTCTTTCAGCAGAATGTGACCTAGAATGCCCCAGTGACAGATTTCTTGCTACTGCTTTTTGTGGCAAGCTCAGGATATTAAAGCTAACAATCTACCCAGGGCCAGGGCCGTTGATCACATCACTGCGAACCCCGGGCTGGTGCCTGGCATTTCAGTTTATGGCTGTATTCAGGCATTGGGGATTGGTGTGCTAACCATTCACTGTTGTAGATGGACACTGGCTGAAAGCCTGACTTAGGGTTTGCAAAATAATTCCAGTTTCCTGGTTACCAAGCCAACCAATTTTTAAAGTTTACAGACAGATGTCTGCAGACTCAACAGAGAGGAAACTACACCAGACTTGTGCATTCAAAACACCAGGAGTATGTGCAGTCTATGTAAAATGTGGCTGTGGTCAGTTGGTTTCTTTAGGCTGTTATCTTAGGAGCAAACACAGTGGTTGCTCTTTGTGACACTGAATGCTTAGAACCACAGCTAAATGTAATCTAGGGGCTTAGTATAGATACTAGTCTCTGTTCTATGGATGTGTTGATGCCACATGGATTAAATTATATTACACTTTTAGGGTCTACTTGATAGCTCAGAAATCCTGTGATCATTTTTCCAAAGGAGGAAGTGGAGGTTGAGAGTTATTAGATATTTGTCTAATGACAAACAGCAGAGCCAGAACTCACATCGAGCTTTGCTTAACATAGAAGCTCAGGTTCTTTGAACTAAAACCTCTACTATCCAAAAGGGACAAAGAATTTAAAAAATCCCAGTAACAATCTAATCAAAAAGAATAGAATACATAGGAATGAATTTAACCAAGGAGGTAAAAGACTTATAATATGAAAACTGTAAGATATTGGCAAAATAAATTGAAGACGATATAAATAAATGGAGAGGTAATTTGTGCTCATGGATTGGAAGAGTCGATATTGTTAAAATGGCCATACTACCCAAAGCAATCTACAGATTCAGTAATCTGTAATACCAGTGGCATTTTTCACAGAACTAGAACAAATAATCCTAAAATTTGTCTGGGACTACAAAAGACCCCAAATACCTAAAGGAATCTTGAGAAAGAAGAATAGAGATGGAGGAATACATTTCCTGACTTCAGACTATATACAATGATACAGTGATCAAAACAGTGTGATACTGGCACAAACACAGACACAAATCAGTGGAGCAGAATAGAGAGCCAAGAAATAAACCCACACATATAGGTTCAATTAACCTACGACAAAGGAAGTAAGAATATACAATGGAGAAAAGTTTCTTCAATAAGTGGTGTTAGGAAAACTGGATAGTATATGTAAACGAATGAAGATCATTTTCTTACATCATACACAAAAATAAACTCAAAATGGGTTAAAGACTTAAATGTAAGACTTGAAACCATAAAGCTCCTAGAAAAAAAATACACACTTTGACAGTGATCTTAGCAATATTTTTTGTATCTGTCTTCTCAGGCAAGGGCAACAAAAGTAAAAATAAACAAATGGGACCAAATCAAAACTAAAAAGCTTTTGCACTGTGAAGGAAACCATCAACAAAACAAAGAGGCAACTTACTGAATGAGAGAAGATATTTGCAAACAGTATGTCTGATAAGGGGTCAATATTCAAAATACATAACAAACTCATGCAACTCAATATCAAAAAAAATCTAATTAAAATATGGGCAGAGGACCTGAATAGGCATTTTTTTTCAAAGAGGACATACAAATGGGCAAACATGAAAAGATGCTCAGCATCACCAATCATCAGGGACATGCAAATCAAAACCACAATGAGATAACACCTCACACTTATCAGAATGGCTATTGTCAAAAAAACAAAAAATAGCAAGGGTTGGTGAGGATGTGGAGAAAAGGGAACCCTCATACACTGTTGGAATGAAAATTGGTACTGGCACTATGGAAAACATGGAGTTTTCTCAAAAAATTAAAAATAGAACTACCATAAAATCTAGCAATTCCACTCCTGGGTATTTATTCAAACTAAAACACTAATTCAAAAAGATATATGCACTTTGGGTGCTGAAATTTTCCTATTGAACATAGCTACATCTAGACAAAATGAGCTTTTTCTTCTATTAAAATTATTTCCAATGTCTATCAAAATGTTTTTGTCTGTAGAATGTTAATGACCCACAGTGATCCTTGTCTATAAAGTGGGTATTTGGGATAATATTTGGAAAAAGATGTTTCTTAAAGGAAACTAAGTGCCCATTGACGGATGAATGAATAAAGATGTGGTGTGTATATACACAATGGAGTATTCCTCAGCCATAAGAAGAATGAAATCTTGCCATTTGCAGCAACAGGGGTAGACCTGGAGGGTATTATGCTAAGTGAAATAAGTCAGACAGAGAAAGACAAATACTGTATGTTTCCATTTATATGTGGAATCAAAAAAACAAAACAAACAAATATAACAAAACAGAAACAGAATCACAGATTCAGGAAACAAACTAGCAGTTGCAAGAAAGGAGAGAGATGGAGAGAGAGGTGAAATAGGTGAAGGGGATTAAGAGGTCCAAACTACCAGTTATAAAATAAGTCACAGGGATGTAAGGTACAGCTTAGGGAAGATAACATTGTGTGGTGTGTAATCTAAAAATATTGAGTCATTATATTGCACATCTGAAACTAATATAATATTGTAAATCAACTTTACTTCAATTAAAAAAAAAAGCTTCTGCAGTCACATTTAGCTGAATATATAGCAGAGTGGTATAGCAGTGGCATAGGCTAAATTGGCTAAATGGAACCCCCAGTAATGGAGATGTTCTGTGTGATTAATATGACAACAATTTTGATGAAAGTGGATCATGGTATTGGAGACAAGCCAAAAGAGAGCTTTGTCTAAATTGTAAAAAAAATACTGTATTTATATTTATTTTTTCCCCAAGGAATAAACTTTCCTTAGGAAAGAGGCCATGAAGAAGAATACTATTAATTTGATGAGAAATGAATGCTGAAAGTGTTTTGTCTAGAAAAAATTTTTTCCAGAGTGAATCTGCAAATGGACTTTCATGGACATAAAGAAAATTCAATATGCAAGAGAAATGTAGTGGAAAGTGGAATTTAAGATTTAATAATTGAGAGAATTAAATTATATCCCCGTTCCCAGCATAGAGCAGTGCACCCCTAAATACTTCAGTATGTGTTTCCTACAAACAGGAACATTATTCTACAGAACCTCAATATAATTATCAGAATCAAAAAGTTAAGATTGTTATTATTATCTAATGCTCAGATCCCATTCAAGTTTTGTCAGAACTGCTTATAACATCTTTTATAAAAAAAAAAAAAAGGATCTAGTTATGAATCACACAGTACACTTGGTTGTCATGTCTCTTTTGTCTCCTTTAGTCTGGAACAGTTTCTCCCCCCCTTTTTTTTTTAATTCTTCTGTTGTTCACTTTCATGACCTTGACACTTTGAAGATTACAGGCCAGTTACATTGTAGAGTGCCACTCACTTTGGGACTCTCAGATGTTTCATTAAATCAGACTCTGGTGATGTATCTTTGGCAGGGTTATCACAGAGGTGATACTGTGTTCTGAAGTTATTTTTCCCCCTACCTTTGCAATTAGAAAGTATTTCATGGAGAAGTACTTTGAAACTGTGTAAGATCCCATTTATCATTAAACTTGCAAAAATTTATTTATTTACTTATATCTTTATGTACTCATAGTTTCCTGTTTTATTTAATGGATTAGATTCCATTACTCTCATTATTTATCTTTATGGTAAAATATTCTCAGATTTTCAAGTGGCTTCTGTGTCATTTTGATGTGTCTCTACCATTTGGGGAGCACTTCCTTGCTTTCTGGGTAAGATGTTCCACTTTCATCTTTACTTTCCCTGCGCTAGCCCTGTTACCAGCTTCTTCCCCACAGATCTCTGCTTCCTTTCGTGAAGAATAATATTTAGAAGCCAAGATTTGCTCATAAGGTGTGCTCATTGCTGTTGGGATATCACTGTTCCCATGTCCACATGGTGGACACACACACACACACGCACACACACACACACACACATAGGGATATATACACATCCACACAGATACACACACATGCACAGACACTAGCACATTTATGTTTTTTACTATGTCTCTATATCTTTCTCTAGCTAGTTAGCTAGATCATGTAGATGATGAGCTCACAAGGATAATACCGATTTTAATTCAACCCTGCAGTTTGTTCTCACTTTCTTACATTCTGTATTGGTGATTCTCTTCTCTCATACTGAAAAACTTGGCACGTTATTTTTGATGTGCCCTGCCCCATCAAATGCCTTTAGGATTAAATTGCTCAGGAAGGCAAAGGAGGAAATTGGAGGGGAAAAGGAGATGAGGAAGCTGAAGAAGAACAACAATGAATACTTTTGAAAGAACATAGACTGGGTGGCTTAACTACAAACATTTATTTCTCAGTTTTGGAGTCTGGGGAGGTCCAAAATCAGGACTCAGCGATCCAGTGTCTGGCAAGAGACCACGTCCTGGTTTTCAGATGGCCATCCTCTTGCCATATTCTCACGTGGTGGAGAGAAGAGTGCTCTGGTCTCTCCAGGCCCCTATAAGGACACTAATCCTATTCATGCAAGCTCGACCCTCCTAACCTCCCAAAGGTTCCATCTCCAAATACCATCACACTGGGGATTTAGGCTTCAATATAGGAATCTGGGGGGACACAAAATTTCAGTCCATAGCAATCATTAAGAATATCGCCTGTTTTCTAGTTAAATTTTGTCCTTTCAAGGAGCTTTCCTGGAAATACTTCAGTACAGACATTTTTACTCAATTGCCTTTACTAATTATAAGTCCAAAGGATCGCAAATGAACTACTATTACAACAGACATACACATGAGGTAGTTAGTACAGCTGTGGATTATCTGTTAAAAGCCTTGGGTTGTAATCAATCTAAAGTTCTATTTCCTTCTGTATATAATAGTGTTGCTGAAATAATGTTGTTTAAAAGTGAGACATCTCATAATGGGTATCATATCTTTAAGCTGACTGGAGTTTTAACTGGAATCCAGTTAAATTCAAGGCAAAACTAACAGTGCCAACTAAAATTAAAAAAAAAAAATTTTTTTTCACTGCTCCTATTTGAAAGGAGGCTTCAAAGTCTTGGGAAAATTTTATCTACCAGCTGTACATGAATGAACTTACTCACTTTAAACATAAACAGAAGGTTCTAGTCAATGTACATTATGGGTAGTGGTTTCATCGCTATTTGAAGAGACACTTGTACGGATGACAAAAGTTGTTGAGGGTCATAATCAGCCTTGAAATCTTAGTGCTTTCCACTTAGATAAGTATCTCTTTGACCTTTAATTTCCATATTCTCTTTTATATATCTTTGGATAACTGGGAAAATAAACAGAATGCTGACTTATTTTTCTCTAGAAAAAATATGTGAAAGCAGATTCCCAAGTATAAAGGAGAGGCACAGGACATGCATTGGAAATGGTATGAAAACGTCATCCCAGCCTTCACAATCACACATTTTTTTCACCTGCTTGAGGAACTGTACATCTTCGGCTTGTTGAGCACATTCTCGACTGCAAAACTGAGGACTGCTGGATCAAAAATGCTGCTTTAAGCATGTTGTTTCTTAGCTTATATTTTATAGTTGGAGAAAAATAGTATTAAACTACATGCTAAAGCTTCATGGAATGGAACTGATTTTAAGAAGATGTAAGTTGCAGAAATATCTTGGTAGAGCAGTCAAGATTAATTTCTATAGCATTCTTTAATGTCTAGATTTACTGAACTTGGACAATCTAAGCCAAACTGCAATAATTAATCTCTTAGACAACAGGCCCCTATAATCCTAAGAGTATTTCTAAATTTGAGAAAATAGCTACAAAAAATAGTACAGCTTATATTACTTTTCAGTCCCTTGAGGAAAAAAAAAAATCTTTGCTAAAAGACATAATTTCCCTTTGTCTTTAAAATTCTGGCTTATTTATTATTATGTTAAATGAGCTGTTGAAATAGTTTGTAAAATTGGAAAAAAAGTTCTCTATCCATATATGAAGATAAACAATTCTAAATGTTTGTAGCCTAAAAATACCACAAGAACTAAAAACAAGTTTTCAAGTAAAGCAGTGTGCAGCTGACCTTTATCAATGGCTCTGTGCCAGATGCGCTCAGCATATACTATCTCAGTGAATCATCTCAATCCTAACAGAGAATTTTCATCCTCCCCATTTTTCAGATGAGGAAACTAAGGCCTAGAGAGGCTGAGGAGCTGGGAAATGATGGAGCAGAGATTTGAACTCATCTGATTCTATGGTCCTTCTGTGGTTCTTAACCTTTATGTAGCAGATGAATGAGGGACTGAAAAAAAAAGTGGAACCCAGAATCTTCACAAATTTTGTTACTTTGTTTTTGCTAAATTGATTATACTCTATCAGAATAAGATCTTAAAAAGAAAAGAGTCTCATTTCCCTAAGTTCATTGATCAGTTGACCCTAGAAAGCAACTGAGAAGGCTGTAACAGAGATTAGGGTGTAGCTACCCAGAGAAATGGGGAGCAAATGCAAGGGAGAGTCCAGCCTGGGTGGTCCCTGCTCCTACCTTGACTCCAGAGCTGTGCCTGCCCTTTCCACTGTCTGGTTCCAGGCTGTGCCCACTCTAGTTAAAGATACAGATTCTGGAGCCAGACACACCTGAATCCTAATTCTAGACGGAGCATTTCTCACTAGGAGATTTTGGAAAAGTGACAACCTCTCTGAGCTCCATTTTTCCACTTGTGAAAAAGTGTGTAATAAAGTAACACCTTATAGTGTGCTGTTTTGGGATTAAATGAGCTAATACTGACACATAATGTGGTCAGTCTTTCTTGTCCTCCTGCGTGTCCTGTTCCCGTTGCCCTGTTGCTGATCACTGGCTGTCTCAAGTCCTTATTTTTTAGCACGCTTCGATGAAGTCTTGCTTGCTGCAAAATCCATTCCCTTCTTCCTATATCCATATTCATGTTTTATGTGTGAAGGTTGATCTCAGCTTGAGTTTAGAAATACAGCAATTGGATGAGCCTCCTGGGAGTGCTGGCATCCTAAAAGCAAATGTTACTAACTCAAACAAATCTAGTTTGCAGACTCTCAAGCTGTGTGACAATGTGAAAGGAATGATAGGCGGAGTAGGAGAGGCATTTTGGGTAAACTTTTCCAAACGAAATGTATTAGCTGTGGTCCATTCTGTTAGAGAAGGCTGGCCTCCTTCATATTGGCCCCCGCCTTCCACCCATGGTCCCTCTTGAAAGCCTGAACCCTTCATACTCCAAAGTGGGAACCAGAGGGTATTGAAGATTTGCTGGCTCGATAGTGTTGAAGAGTTACTTTCTGACCCCACCTTTGAGGCGCACCTGGAAGACTTTATAGTTTGTGAGAACGTGCAGTTGACTCAAGAGTTATAATCAAATGCTCTGCTGGCTGAGATGCATAGAGGCAAAGAAAGAGAAAAAGTCGAATGCTTAAGAATTTCAAAAGAGGATAAGCAGGGCAGGGCGGGGATTGCTTTCTGAAAATAAGAGAAAGGGAAGGTAAGAATAGGATTGACAGCTCAAGTCCTGGAATTTACACATGATGGGGTAGCTTATGGTGCATGAGTGTTATTACTAAAATCATCGTGAGTCACAGTATGAACTATATGCTATTCTCCCTTCCTGAAGCCTCAGCTCTCAAGTAGCACTCCCAGATCCATGTATTTCCAGTGGCTTGCGTACTGATCAGCGACATAGCTAATA
This sequence comes from Camelus bactrianus, assembly GCF_048773025.1. Lineage (NCBI taxonomy): Eukaryota > Metazoa > Chordata > Mammalia > Artiodactyla > Camelidae > Camelus > Camelus bactrianus. Next base: position 44,007,802 of record NC_133552.1, on the reverse strand, counting down.
GGGCAGGTTAGTGGGAAAGAGAGAATCCATCAGCTTTTTTCCCCACATATCATTTTTAAAAAAGAATTAGTATTGCTGAACAGAATTCACGCTCCCCTCTTTTTCTGGCTTGGACTTTATCTCTGTAGGGTTTGCATCTTTTTATTTGTTCTCTAAGAAGTAATTTAAAGGCTGATTTTCTTGGTTGCCAGATCAGAGAGAAGGATTTTGAAAAACTCAGTGATGTTTAGCACTGCTTGGTCTTTCTCATAAATTCAGTGTAAGCCTCTACACAATATAGATTTTCTTGAAGTTTTAGAGTTGACTAAGAAGGACCAGCTCCTCCTCAGGTCAGGGCTGTCAAGGCTGTGACTTTAACCACTGGGAGATACAGCTGGTTAGGTCCTTGAAGAACGGAGGATAAAGAGACTCTGGAAACCTAAATCCATTGTAGGAAAAAAAGTGTCCCTTCTGAGTATGACTTTAGTAGAATAGGAGAAGAAAGGAATATCAATCCTTCCCAAAGTAGTGTGAGATCGTGCCCTTTTAAAATCTGCAACTTTGCTCATGGACTGTGAGATGGACTGCCAGGCCATAGCTTCACAGCAGAAATGAGGGAGAGTCTGGGTATTATACAGGGCTAGGTGGACTGGGTTAGACCTCTGTGATATTGATTGTCTTGAGAAAATAGAGATGCCAATTCCCGATGAGCACTGTCTGTTGGTCTGTTGAGAAAGAGTCTGTTAGGAGCATGATCTTTGGTTTTTGTCTATAGAATCCTCTTATTTTGAAACCTCAGTGAGAAGACTGTAATTTACATGTGGTTTCAGATTTTGCTTCTCTCATTCCTGATTTGGTGTCTGCCTTGTGCAGTCAGGGATTTTGTTTAGGATGTGGCATGTTGGCTTGTAGAATTATCTGTCTAATATCCCCATCATTATTCCCTACTTAGTATTCCTGGCCTTCCTCTCTGTGTTCTGTGAACCGTTACCTGACTCTGTTTATGTCACCATCAACTGCACCTCATGATTATATTTGTGACCTTGGTTATATAACTCACCCCCTCTGTCTCAGTACCCTCCTTTGATAAAGAAGAATGACAGTTACTTTAAAGCTCTTTAGAGAAAGATGTATGTCCTTATTTATTTGTGAAATATTTATCAGAGTCCAGGGAGCTGTAATACTGCAAAGATACTTAAACAAAAAATATGGCATTAGAAAATCTATTTTTTTACTGTCTACTTTTCAAAAACTAGGCAATTAACCTGAGTGTAACAAAATGGTAAACAGTTGCTGAGTATTTGAACATTATTACTGTGCTAGCCCTATGCACTGTAAATAAGTCATGGTTCCTTTCCACTAGGACAAGTGAGAATGATGTGCCCAGGATATTAGTGGCATAAAAATGAATAAACTAGATAAAATACAAGTCATCTCCTAATTGCTCCAAATCGGGGGAAATTAAAATGTCTTTGAATAAAACATACAGTCAAATCCCAAGATTCATCTGTTAATTTCAACCCATATTTAAACAAATCCAACCAATAGATCTTTTGTCAAATATTTGGGTTCCAGGCTCTCTGAGCTTGGAGCAAACTTTTATTTTACTTGCTGATCTTGCTGTGCTTCTGGTAAAGTCAAAAGAAGGAAAGCAACCATGTTTGAAGGAAGGACAGCTTGTGGCACTAAATGTAAAGCATCGCTTTAATTAAACACAAAAGGAGTAGGTAATTTTAAAAAAGTAATAAAACAGGTTGGTTTGTTTTGTTTGCAAGCTTGAGAGATAGGAAAACCACCTGCAGGATTTTGTGAACCAGAGTGTGATGTGGGCTTGCTGTAACCTCAGCTGCTAAGGAGGCAGCAACCCTATCTCTTCCCTATTTAGCTACTGGATTTTTTTTTTTTATGGTTTCCATGAAAGTCAAGTGGGGTTTTTTGGGTTTTTTTGTTTTGTTTTTTTTTAGAAGCAGGTAGCTCAATCTTTCAAAACAAAAACAACAACAAAATGAAAGCTTAGTTGAAAGCATCAAGAAAGAAAAGTTAAAACAGACATGTTCAGCTCAAAATAAACATTTTGTTTTTAAATTAAAAAAAAAAAACTTTGGGGTTACAAGATGAAACTTTTGTTAATGAGGTTATAGTCTAATGGGGAAGACAAATTTTAGCCTAAAGGTAGAGGAGAGTCACTAAATATTTTAAAAGAGGCCATGACTTCTATAGCTTTATAATTTAGAAATTCATTTTGAGTTTACTATGAAGAACAGTTTAGAGGTGAGGATCAGAGCAAAACTGAAGACAGAAGACCAATTTGTAGACTATGGCAATGTCAACAACATGCAAGATTCTATTAAGTGCTGAAAATTCTAACGTAAGGTATACTACATGGTTCTTCCCTCCAAGGTGCTTCAAGGATGCTTAGAGATAAATGGCATAAAGCCATCTTATGTAACAATGTTGCCTTGTTTTTCTTAGACATAGGATAGTTCTGACTTAATATTTCATAGCTAGAGAAGAGCTGTGGCTCAGTAAATGTTTGAAAGAATAATTGAGTTGAAAGACTGCCTAATAAACACGTGGTATATAATTTTATTTTATTTTAATTTTTTGATTTATTTTATGTTGTAGTTACACAAGCCATCCCTTTTTGTGTGTCCATCAATAAGATATCTGTGGTGCTTTTGTACAAAGAACAAAGATACTTTTATCAATTCTCAAAAGTCTGTAGGAAAAACCATTCATGCTGTCAAACCCCTTAAAACTCGTTTAGCAAATAATGAAATCCATCAGTGACAAATGTCAACATACTAATTTGTTAAATGCAAAACACAAGCAACATTCAGACAAGACGCTTCATTACACGTTATATCAGCATTCCAGTCTGTACCAAATTTATGGCAACCCACGGATCATGCAATATTAACCAGGACTGCATTGTAATGACTAAAACTGGAACAATAAACTCCCCTTAGCTAGAATGCTAATGGTGCAGCTGACACACATGCTATGATTCTAGCACATTCAACTTCATCCAAACTACCAGAAATTCTATGAAGACACCTATTTCTAATAAAGAGAAATTTACATTCACCAAAAATATATTTGGTATAACCCAAATAGATGGGTTTCAGGTAGATGAGAAAAGAAACTCAAGAAATAAAATTGAAGTCCTAGAGAAGACCTTAAAACTCAGTCCAACAAGACCACTTAGAAGAAAATGAAATTCTTTTTTTTAAATTTATCGAATTTATTTTTTATTATGGATATTGTTATAGCATAATATAAAAAATGATGAAAGTTTCTTCTAAAAGTGCAATTTAACTTCATCTTTAAATAGCTCATCTATTTTTTTAAAAAACTATATGTACTCAGGTTAAAAAAGGCTCTTTGACTTAAACTTATGACTTCAAAATTAAACTCTAGAAATAAATGCTATGGCCACCTAAAAGTTTATATTGACAAATTGCATACATTTTCAAATTATAATGCAATATTTGTACACAGAATAACTATATATACACTTCACTTACATTGCTGATATATAATAGTTACCCAAACTGTCTTTAGAAGTGAGACTTACTATAGATTCAAACTAAGTAGAAGATCAGTCTCAATTACAGCATTTCTTTCACAACTAAAAAGAGATAATCCACACATTTGCTAAGTATAAATGAAGTCCCATGCTTTGTGGTGTGTTCTGGGAATTCCAATATATTTTCGATGAGAGATGTTGACCACGAAGGAGTTCACTGCTGTGCTCACTGGTAAAGCTGGAGGAACTCTGGTCCACAGGAGGGGATTGCCCTCCGTCCACTGGCCTCAGTGCAGCTCAGGCGGAGATCTGACTGAGTGAGTGGACGCAGCCTGGCAGTTTGGGAGACCTGAGTGGAGGAGAGGGAACAGCACAGCTGTAATACGAGGGCCTACTCCTGGGAAAGGGACCATCAGGACTTGGTGCTTAGTCCTCTGGTTGGTTGATAAAAGCCCCTTGTGATGTGCTGATTCTCATGACCTCTTCCAGGAACTTGAGCACTTTTAGTGTCTCTGCCATCTCTTCTTGGATAGACTGCAGGGATCTCTTTTTCTTTAGTTCTTTGATGAGAAAATCGATTTCCTTCCTTGAACTCAGGTTGACCATCATCAACTTTCTGTAAGTGTCAGTGAGGCTGGGTATATTTACTGGCTCCTTCCCTAGCCTTGTGTTCTTTACAGTTGTCTCCATCTTGGCACACTCCTTTTTAGCCACATAAAGCTGGTCTATGAGGTGGCACTTCTCTTCAGTCTTTGTAGCCAGTGTTTTTGCCAGCTGCTTTTCATGTCTTCCATTAAGTTCACTTCTAACAGACTGAGTAAGTCTGCAAATAAATAGCACACCCACCTATAAGGTGAGGACAGGCAGACTCAACACTGTCTCCCAATGGAGGCTCTGGAACATGAACTGAGAACACAGGCCACTGGGCAGCAGCGAAACCAGGACCGCACTCAGCTTCCTAAGGATCAGCCCAAAGCCAAGCTCCATAGAGGACAGCAGCCCCTCCATGGCACTGACCCACCAGAGGGCTCTGCCCAGTTACCATGGATCCACCAGCCGCAATAAGCCCCAGGGGACACCCTAACATTCCACTTGGAACCCAACCAGCAACTGACATCCTGGATTGGTCAGTTATCCAGTCAGTGTCGGTGGGGGAGGGGGGTTGTCAGAGGAGAGGGTTATAACTAAAATGTCATTTTCTCCATTATTGTCTAATGGTAATTTTTTCTTACCTCTTTCTTTTTATGTTCATATCTGTATACAATAAAAATACAGTGAAATGTGTCGATGTAAAGCTTATGATTTCACAAATCTTTCAAATTCCTTACTCTTGACATTATTGGATAAGTCAGTGTATGAACCATATGTTTGAATCACAACATGATATATAATTTTAAAGGAGTGAGAATTTATCATAAGGAAGTAATTACTGTGGAGTGTGATGACTTCAGGTACCAGGAACAGACAGCAGTGAAGGAAGTTATTAATTCCCTTCACATCGGACAGGACATCTGATCTGAAATGGGTTTTGGCGGCAAAATAGCTGTTTTCCATGAGGGCACAAAAGGGAAGGATTTTACAGAGAAAAACCACGTGCAAAGGTATAAAAGTTGTGAAGATATTTGCAATTCTCTGACTTCTTATGTATTAATCTGGCTGGAGTTTAAACAAGAAGGAATTAGGGCTGAAAGAGAAGAATTCGGTAGACAGAGACCACATCTTGAAGAGCTTCACACCCCACACAAAGGTACTTAGAGCATCTCTTGTGGCCTCTTTAGGAATTTTGAGCAGGAGAGGAAAATGATTAGTTGTGTTGCTGGTTCACACCAGCAACAATAAGGTGGATACACTGGAGGACTTGAGACTAAATCAGGAAGGTCACTTAAACAGCTACTGGGAAACTTCCTCTGAAGTGGAGTTAAGACAGTGGTTTCTCCTGTTTCCTTTCAAAGTTTACCCAAAACAACAGACCCCAAACAACTTACATTCTGTTATGGACAAAAAATCCAGATGCCTCTGTCACTCCGAACCACCATTTCTGGGAAAGATTGAACAAGATTATGGGAAGACACCAAGAAAAAAACACCCTTGACTGAATATTTCAGACACCAGCACAGAGCACTGCCAAGTAAGTGAAACACTCTGAGGCAGTGTTATAAACCACTACACTGTATAGAAAGAGAAGTTCTGAAGTGAGGGAGGGGGAGAGAGAGAGCTTGAGGAGTGTAACTGTGATATCTTCAGGTGGATGGTCTTAAGAAAAACAATGGAGTCTAAACCAGGATCATCATTTCACCTCTTCTAGGGTGGAATGAATTAGTCGTCAAGAGAATCCAAGAGTTACACCAATGAAATTCTCTCCATGTGGAAAGATATGTGAGTAGTGGGTAAAAAATGTTCTTCTAACAAATATGGATGGAAAAAGATTTGCATTGTGTCATACGATTGAGTTAAAGATTGATAGAGAAGTTACATATGATAAAATTCATTCTTTTAGAGGTACAATTAAGTGGTTTTTTAGTATGTTCACATATTTGTGTGATTATCAATATTATCTATTTCCAGAAAGTTTTTATCAACCTTAAAAGAAACCCTGAATACATTGCCAGTTACTCTCCATTCTTCCCCTCCTCTAACCCCTAGCAACTACTACTAATCAGCTTTCTCTTCCGTGGGCTTGCCTGTTCAGGACATCTTACATAAATGGAAACATACGATAAGCAGCTTGTTGTATCTGGCTTCTTCCACTTAACATATTTTCACAGTTAATTCACGCATGTATTAGAAATCCATTCTTTTTTTAATGGCTGAGCATCCTTTTATATGGATACACTACATTTTTTGTTTGTTTAGCCATTTGTCAATTGATGGACAATTGAATTGTTTCCACTTATTGGCTAATTATGAAAAATACTGCCGTGAACATTCATGTACAATCTTTTGTGTGAAGATGTCTTTTAAATTCTCTTTAGCATATGCCTAAGTGTAGAAATACTGGGTCATATGGCAACTCTATGTTTAACTTCTAAGGCACTGCCAAAGTAGCTGCACCATTTTGCATTCCCACCAGCAATGTATGATGAGGATTCCAGTCTCTCTACATCCAAAAATCATTGCTATTGTTTATGTTCTTTATTATTGCTATTTTAGTGAGTGTGAAGTAATATCTCATGGCTTTGATTTGAGTCTTCCTAATGACTAAAGATGTTGAACATAGTTTCATGATCTTATTGACCATTTCATATCTTCTTTGGAGAAATGTTTATTCAAATCCTTTGCCCATTGTTTAATTGTGTTATTTGTATTGTTATTGAATTGTAAGAGCTCTTTACATATTCTGGATACTAGTCCATTATAAGAGATATAATTTGCAAATATTTACTCCCATTTTTGTGTGTTGTCTTTTGACTTTCTTGGTAGTATCCTTTGAAGCACAGAAATTTTAATTCTAATGAAGTCTAGTTTATCTTTTTTGTTGATGGTGCTTTTGGTGTCACATCTAAGAAACAAATCCGAGGTCATGAAGATTTATATCTGACTTTTCTTCTAATATTTAAAAAGCTTAGCTCTTACATTTAGTTATTTGATCCACTTTGTGTTAATTTTTTGCATGTGGAAATCCAGTTGTCATAGTGACATTTGTTGAAAAAGCTAGTCTTTCTGCATTAAAGTGTCTTGACACTTTTGTGAAAATCAATTGAACATGAATGTAGGGTTTTCTCTCTGGGCTTTTTAAAAAATTAAAGTACAGTTAGTTACAATGTGTCAATTTCTTGTATACAGCACAATGCCAGTCATGCATATACATATATATATATTTGTTTTCATATTTTTCATGAAAGGTTATTACAAGATACTGAACTTAGTTCTCTGTACTATACAGAAGAAACTTTTAAAACATCTATTTTTATATACAGTAGCTAACATTTGTAAATCTCAAACTCCCAAATTTATCCCTTCCCACCCCCTTTCCCCAGATTCCTGGGCTTTCTATTGCACCTGTTGGTCCAAATGTCTGTCCTTGTCCCAGAACCACGTCATCTTGATTACCAGAACCTGGTAGGAAGTTTTGATGCTAGAGTGTGAGTCTTCCAACTCTGTTCTTTTTCAAGATTGTTTTTGCTATTCTGTGTCCCTGGCATTTCCATATTAATTTTAGGATCAGCTTTTAAATTTCTGCAAAAATACCAGCTGGGATATTTGATAGAGATTTTGTTAAATCTATAGATCAATTTGAGAAGTATCACCATCTTAACAATATTAAATCTTCTGATTCTTAAACATGAGATACCTATATATTTAATTAGATTACTAATTTCTTTCAACTTTTTGTAGTTTTCAGAGTACAGATTTTTGTACTTTTTTGTTAAATCTATTTCTATATATTTTATTTTTTGATGCTATTGTAATTGATTTCTTAATTTCATTTTTAAATTGCTCACTGCTGGTATATAGAAGTACAATTGGCTTTAATATATTGACCTTTCATCCTGAAACCATGCATTTATTATTTCTAATAGGGTATGTAGAGGGTGTATGTGTGTGTGTGTGGGGGGCTTCCTTGGGGTTTTCCATATACAAAATCATGTCATCTGCAAGTAGAGAGTTTTACTAATTCCTTTATAATCTACCAATTCTCTGAATATGGTATTTAGAGGGATCTCCAAACCTATTCTTCTCACTAGTGACTGCTAGGCTGCTTGCTTTAGCATGATGTGGAGTGGTTGGTTTTGAAGGATATCATAGAGCTAGAAAGAGGGAGATGGGATTAGAATACATTAAAATGCCATAAAGATCATTGTTATTACTGAGATTAATCATTTTCTTGAACATACTCTCACTGGATTGTTAAAAGACTTTGGTTAACTTTTAGACTTGTGGGAAAGTTGAGATTGACAGATTTGCCAGTGTTTTCATTGCTATTATGGAGAAGTGGCTATTCAGAAGACTCTAACCTGTATTCCCTTCTACAGCTCCACAAAGAAAAGGTTTTAATTTCCATAGAGAAAAAAACAATTCCTTTCTTTTGGGTAAGGGCTTGTAATGTCATTGGTCCTTTCAACTTATCATCTGATAAAAAGAATACAAGAAACAATGTCTTCAAAATACTGAGCACCAAGAATTTTGCACAAAGCCAATTTTTAAATGAAGTAGAAAAATAAGGACATTTTCAGATATATAAAATCTTAAAAATTACCTCCAAAATGCCCTTTCTCAAGTGTATTCTCATATACTGGAATATATCTTCTGTGAACATGAGAGTAAATCAAGAAAAAGAATGGACATGGCGTGCTGGAAAGAGACAATTCTCTTTGGTACAAAGGGGATGAAAAGTTGCAGATCACTTGCTACATAGTGGACTAGTCCAGTGTGGAACAACCTAGTCCAGGTTGGAGGAAGAGGACTGAGAAGATCTTAGAGACATGTCTCAGAAGAAAAAAGAACTTACAAAAAATGTGAAGTTTTATGATGAGAAAATCTGTTTGAGGAGACTTCTTCCTGAGATGGTAAGGTTGTGGGGAGATGTAGCCTGAGATACAGAGAAAGTGAGCAAATGAAAACATTAGGGATTTTTTTAAATTGAAAAACAAAAACAAAAACGTTGTTCAAGAAAGGAGATCTAGTTTTAGTTTGTTACTTGGCTCAATATGAGATAACAGCTTGCATAACCATAGAAATATAAACACTGAAATGAAAGTAACCAAAATTCGTGATATATCTGTATAACCAGATAGGGTGTAGAGAAGAGTATAAATTCTCATCATAGCAATTTAACAAATGCTGTCTGAAATGGATAAAGAGATGGCAGTGTATGCTTACTATTTACAAGTTTTGAACTAAATTCTGAAATTAAAATTTGAAGATGGTTGCCCTGTGGAAGATGGAGGGGACAGAAGACTTATCTTTGTGTATATGTGTGTGTGTGTGTATGCGTGTTAAAAGTCTTATAAAGCTAACTGAGTTTCAATTATATCTCTGTATTACTAGATGAAGGTAAACATTGACCACTCTCAGCCTAGTTTTAGTGAAATGTTTTGATTATGTGGCCTTATATTAAGAGGCTGGAAATTGAAGGAGAGTAAGTCAGTGTGGCTCATTTTTCAAGGAAATTTTCACTGAGAAGTTGGCTGGGGAAGGCAAGGGGAAAATAGAGAAAGGGTAGGGGAAATGTTGGATTGGTGACTGGACCATTCATTTACCCAATATTTATTGTTAATATCTATAGGCTGAGAGAAAAATAGGTAAGAACATTTGAGGGAATAAGGCTTGAGTGTTCTGAAAAGATGCTGCTTTCTCTGAGCCTGGAAGGAGGGCTGTAAGAATGGGAATGCATGAATATAGATTTCTGTGAAGGGAGATGAGACGCTGGGGATTTTTTTTTTTTTTTTTCACTGGGAAACAGCTAAGAATGAGACAGGGCCATCTACTCTGAAATGAGTTGATTGATTCTTAAGGAGAAAGATGAAGATTTGAAGTGACTGCTTGAGGGATTAGAAATTATTATTGACATGTGTAAAATTAGCAACTGGTGCCGAAGAGCCAAAGAATATTGAAGCCACTGTGGATTATGATTATGCCCACCTCCCCTGAAACTGCTGTCAGGGAATCTTCCTTTCCCAACAGAACAGTAACACTCAAGAGTCTGGGGCAGGAGCATGGAGAAGCGGGATTATTAGTTAAGATGAGGGATGAGAGGGAAGGAGATGAGGTCAGGAGAATGGAGTGTTCAAGAGACTGATAGTATCCATGAGATTGAAGAAAACTTTTAGGTAAAAGAGATTTTAAAAGCTAATTACTATAACTCAATCAAAATGTTAAAAGCTAATTTAAAAAAAAAGAGTTGGGATGTAAGTTTTCAGTTGGTGAAATAACTTGCCTTGCCCAGTCCCTTGAGGTTTGTTGTAAGCATGTTATAGTTTTTATTTAAGTAATTGCATCATCTTTAAGGACAAGGTATAAACATGTTTAGAATGGGGAACAGTGTATTGAACGTTGACTATTAGGGCAAATGGCCTCCACTGCTTCCACGTTGAGGGAGACTTTCTTAAGAAAATGTGGAGATTTGGGGAAATTTTGAAGGAGGGCAAAGGAAGAATTTTTGAAAGGGTAGAGTGAAGAGGGCATTCTAGTTTTTGTACAAGAGAAACTGAGATTGGATGAAGAGAACTATGGGTTTTAATTCTTGCCATCTAAACTGTCTTTCCAAGAAAAATGAGATCCGGATGGACTTGACCAGTTAGTGTTGTTCAAGCTCCCCTTGGATTCAGTCTCTCCTATGTCAACCTCCCCAGTAGTGTCTGTGCGGCTGTCAGCTAAAGCTAACAAGCTCCCTCGAATGACACAGTCATACAGCTAATCAGCTTCATTTCCCTCTGCCCCTTCCTGCCCAGCTTTCTCAACCACAGCTGCTGCCCTGAGCTGTCTCCATTCCCAGGTGGGAGCTGGAGAGGGGGGTGGAGCAGGAAGCATGGTGACAAAAAGGAAAATACGAAAGGATGGAAGATGAAAATTTAAAATAAAAAAAAAAGTTCAACATGGGAAGGAAGAATTTGGAAAGAAATAGAGTTTGTGAAAGGATTAAAATGGAAGAAGACAAGATGAGGGAAAGGATGAGGATACCAGAGAGTTTCCTAGTTATGTGAGATGGCTTTTTTGCTGGTTTGTTAGGAGAAGGAGTAAAGACGGGGTCTTTATTAGGCCATCAGTTCTTATTATCATTTTTTTTCCACTGTAAACACGTGGGCATGGTGGTCACAACAAGGCACACTCTCATGGATGTACCCAGGTTTATGAGCAGTTCCCAGCACACTGATTTTAATTCCATCCCTTTCTCTTTCAGCCAAGAATACGTATTATAAGCAAATAGGTAGAAGTGATCTTATTACAGAAATAACTATTTAATTTATCTTAAAAAAATTTAAAAATCCTATAACATTTACTTATTATTTTTGTAACTTACTTTTCCGAACTCTCAGAACCAATTACATTAGGTTGAGGACAACTTCAATAAGTCACTTAATGAAATTTTATATGCCATTTTGCTGCACAATAGTGAATAGTTTCGATGCGTAAATGAGTAGCTGGGGGAAGTGCAATCAATTCAGCAAATAACTTTGGAGCATCTCTAATGTGCTAGGTATGTCGATCATGATCACTTATCATCAGCTCTCCAAGAGCTTCTTGATCCTATTCTTTCTCCTCTCTTGCTCCTCGTCTTTCTCCTCCTTCTGGTATCTTAGTTTCTATCACTGGATGATGTGTACTGTGTGCTCCACAAATAAATGCATAAAGTATGGGTGCTTTGGTACTGCGAGGCACCAAATGATGTAGTGTCTCTCTGTAACAACCATTTAGAACTAAGGAGAAGAAAACATACAATTAAAATTGTGGTGCGATTCCTTTTTTTAAATTTTTTTTTAATTAAGTATAGTTGATTTACAATGTTTCAGGTATACAGCAAAGTGATTAGTTTTACATATATATATATATATATATATATATATATATATATATATATATAGATTCTTTTTCAGATTTTTTTTCCATTTTAGGTTATTACAACATACTGAATATATTCCCTATGCTATACCGTAGGTCCTTACTGTTTATCTAGTTTATATATAGTAGTATGTATCTGTTAATTCCAAATTTCAAATTTATTCCTCCTCCTCTTTCCCCTTTGGTAACCATAAGTTTGCTTCCTATGTCTGTGAGTCTGTTTCTGGTTTGTAAATAAGTTCATTTGTGTCATTTTTTAGATTCCACATATAAGTGATATATGATATTTGTTTTTCTCTGTCTGACTTCACCTAGTATGATAATCTTGAGGTCCATCCATGTTGCTGCAAATGGCATTGTTTTATTCTTTTTATGGCTGAGTAATACTCCATTGTATAAATATACCACAGCTTCTTTATTCATTCATCTGTTGATAGACATTTAGATTGCTTCCATGTCTTGGCTATTATAAATAGTGCTTCTGTGAACATTGGGGTGCATGAATCTTTTTGAGTTAGAGTTTTCTTTAGATCTTTGCCCAGAAGTGAGATTTTTTAGATCATATAGTAACTTTATTTTTAGTTTTTCTAAAGAAACCTCCATAGTGGCTGCACCAGTTTACATTTCTTCATATATGAGTGTTACCAGTTTTGTCTTTGCCCTACATTTGTATCATTCAGATCCTGTGACATTTTTAGTAAGTTCCACCTTTTCCAGGGAAGTTTCAAGTTTTGGGAGATGAAGAATCAGGAGTATCTGAAGACTGGTACAAAAACCCCTTCAAATACATAAAATACTAATTCAGGCTAGTCAGTAAAGGCAGAAACTCCATGGGTACTGGGTGAATGGGAGAATTTTGGATGGTTTAGCATTTGAATTGTTCTAGAGCAGTTGAAGATAGTGAGAAAGAACTGAGAAATGGCAAAAGAATTTGAGAAGTTTTATTGTGGATTAATTAGATAGCAAGTACAAATGGAGAGATGAAAATACAAATTAGAATTATATTTTAAATATTTTGATTGCTGGATTGCCCTCTGAATGTACTTCATATGAAGACTGAGTCACCTGGGACCCTGGCTTTTTGATAGGCTGCATTATTATTGAAGACATAAAGCAATTAGTTAATGGAGGTAACAGTGTGCTTTGTGGGCCCAGAGTAAAATTTTGATGGAATATTGAGAAAGGAGGAGGTACGATTTAAACAGGTCTTTAAGGGTTGTAAGAAGTCCTTGGGGGAGTGGGCAAGACATCCATGAGGAAGATAATGTCTCAGGAAATACCAAGTTGTTTGAAAGTGTCTTCTGTGTATGGAACATAGATTTATGACCAAGTATGGCAGGAAATGAAGTTGAAAAGATTTGTTATAATTACTGTTATTTATTGAATGCTTAGTAAGTGCTAGGTATTGTACAATGGTCTTGATTATTGCAACTGAGTTGTGACTATATTTATCATCATGGCCAGGGAAAATAATTAAAAGAGGATTGAGGAGAGAATCCTGGTAAATACTGTCACTAAAGACTAGGTAGAGAAATGGAAGAGTAAAATATAGATGGTCAGGAATAGTAGAGAATCAATGGAAATCAGTATCCCAAAGCAGAGGATAAATGTTCCAAGAAGGTGGGTGTGGCCAAGGGCCATATTTCAGTAGTTTGATGGCTAAGAAGAGGGTGTAGGAGCTAACATTTAGGAGACCGTTGTTTGCATTTTGAGAGGGAATTCTCAGTAGAGTATTGGGAATAGAAATGACATTAGAAGAGGCTTCAGTGGATGTCTGATGAGGAGGGAGAAGCAGCAGAGATTCAGCTGCTCTTGAGGAGTAAGGGCCCTTGAAGGAAGGAAATGGGAGACCAACTCCAGGTGTCAACAGGACCTGAGACTCTTCTTACAGACAAAGAGAGAGGAACGGTAAAGACAGCAGGACTGATCTACGAGAGATAAAACATCTCTGAAGCAGGAAAGTTGATGGGAGGGGACAGGCTGCAAAAGCCAGACGGATGAGTTGGGCTTGGAGGGGAGGAAGAACACAGCAAGGCAGAACTAAGGGAGGGCTTCCATGCTGATCTGATTCTGTACTGAATTTTTATCTGCTGTTTGGTACCACATACATCTCCTTATTTCTATAGGGGTGAATAAATCAAACCTGATAACTGGATCACTGGGACAATTCCGGTGCAGCCAGCTTGTGCCCGGGCTTCTTTATAAAGTAGCTATGGTTCTTCTGAATATAGGAAGTTTCCAGAGTAATGTACAAAAATGACCTGTATCAGGTCAGCTTGATTTATATCTGGGTCCAGCATGAGCAAGACAGGGCACAGAATGAAACACAGGCTATGTGGGGCTTTATTTATACCTTATCCCTACTTCTCACCCATCCTCAGAGCAAGTCCTCCTCAGTGGATCTCATCATTGTAACAGCAATCACACCCAATAAGATGTTGAACCATTCAGCTGTCCCATAATATTTCTGGGGTGTGAGGTTGCTCAGGAGGACAGAATTCTGACCAAGGACAGTCACACTGCAGTCAGTGTTAGATGCACACAGTTTATGTTGGATCCCATTTCCAACACACTGCAGTTGATTTTGGTGGTGAGTAGGGATTTCTAAAATTGAAATCTACTGTTCAGGCAAGAAAAATAAACTCTCCTTTTTTAGAACCTGAGAACTGATGCCCATAGGTCTGGCTCCATGGATTGGAAACCAAGTATAATCTCATGGTGTTATCAGACAGCCTCACCAATCCCTCGACTGTCTTCTCAGACTTACCTGTTGATGCCTAGGGCCTCAAACATCAGAAATGTATACTTTTTAAATAGCTTTTATTTTCTTATTTACTCTATTAAACTTTAAACATTTCTGAGGGAGTCCTAATCAGTTAATTTCTGTAGAGAGATTCCTTTATGTATGGCACTTCGCAAAATATTCTCCTTCATGTGATCAGACCCTCAGAAACTCCAAGGAATTAGGAAAGGAAGATTCCCCCACCCCAGTTTTATAGAAACTTAGGTTCAGAGGTTAAGTTACAAACCTATCTTAGCAAGTGGCTAAGCTAGAAGAAGCCAGGTCTTTGCAATTCTTAGAGCCATCTTATTCAATCCCTACTTAATGGAGAAATTAATTGCATAAGAGGCAGGACATCATGGTCCTAGACAAACAAGCTTTACAACCAGGCTTGAAGCCTGGTGTCACTGTTCCACATCAAGAGTTACCATTTATTGAGCACCTGCTGTGTGCCAGTTACCATGCTGTTTGCTCTATAAAAATTCTCATTTATCCATCATACACAATGCAGCAAGGCTGGTAGTAGTATCCACATGTTAATAACTACAAAACTGTTACATAAAATGATTAACTGACTAGCAGTGGACCAGCTAATAGATGACAGTGTAGGGATGGGAACTGTAGTCTGCCTGCTTTCCTCCATGCTCCCTCACTGGAGTTCACAGCCTCCATGCTATGTCACCATGGAAAATCCACTTCAGTTTCAGTTTCCCTACCTTTAAAATGGATATATCTGTGCATACCTTTCTGGGTGTTTTGACAGTTAAATCGAACACAAGGGAAACATCTAATACAATAACCTTAGCTGCTTCAGCAGCAGTGGTGGGTGCTGTTGTTACTCTAAGTCACTCAGTTGGTTACTGTGGGAGCTGGGTCTGTGCTCTAGGTTTGCTTATGTCCAGCTCCTCCCCATGTTGCCGTGTGATGCAGAGAGCAGGGTCTTGTGGGGCCGACACAGAAAGACGAGGAGGAGGAATAACAACCAGAACAGAGCGTGGGGGCAGCCAGCAGTGACAGCCACATATGTAATGATGGCACGTGGCTAATCAAGAAGGGACCCTTGGGGAGGATTCAGTCATGTGTGCAGGGAATGGCTGTGAAGCAGAAACAGCACTAGTGGGAAGGGAAGCATTGATGGATGTGAAAGTCAGCAGAGCCATCTTTTGGCTTAATTTACCATTTATTTGACTGGAGGTAAACTAGGAGAAAAGATCTATTTTAAATGGATTTCAAGTTATGAAATTAAAGAAGCTGCAAATTGCAGGGATAGACATAACAGATATGATCTGACCTCATCCGACTACAGAAAGGAGCAAATAAATACGATTAAAACGTAGTTGGAGTTTAAGATGGATGGAGAGAGAGGTTGGAAGAAGACCAGGCTGTGTTGAATGAGTTCATCCATCCATTTATAAGTTCGTTAAGTACAACTCAGCTCTGGCCCTGTGACAGCAGTTAGCGATACAGTGCTCAAGAGAGAATGGCCCTTTCCTCAAGGAGTTCAGATTCTGGTTCAGAAACATATAAACAAGTAACTGTAATACGGCATTTAAAGTCTCATAAGAGTCTTGTGTAGAATATTACTGGACTATGTAATAGGAATACTTCATGTAGCCTTGAAGAGCAGTTAACTACTTAACTAACAAGTTGAACGATCATTTTCTCAGAGTATCAGTAGCAGTTATTCAGATGGAAATATGGGTGAGAAATAAGTACAAAAACACAGGAACACACTCAAGGATGTGTAGTGTGTTGTGGTTGGAGTGTTGGGTCCATGGGGAGAAGTGGTAGAAGGTGACACGGAGAGCAGCATGTTAAGAAGCTTGGATTGTACTTGTGGGTGATGGGGGGAGTGCTTTGAGAGGATTTGGAGCATTGAGAACGGTCTCCCTGGGGCAGTCAGAAGCACGTGGCTTTCAGAGGTCACTGCATTCATCCAGGTAGGTGATGAAAGCCTGAAATAAGGAAGCAGAAGGGAGAAGGAGGCCCAGAATGATACACTCTTTAGCTATTTCATGATTGCTTTTTAAAGCTCCCAGACAGCTTGCTACTTGAAAGTACCTAAATAAAAGTCCCAATATACTCTAACAGTATTTTTAAGTATCCAAATAAAGGAAATTTGTTTTGGTGTATGACCGTTCTTTTCAAATCACTGGTCAGCAATTTCCTTCACCCTTTGACTTCTTTCTCCAGTCGTCCTCTCATTTCCTCTCATCACACTCTCATACTCTTCCTCCCCTCCGCTCTGGCAAGGACCCCAAGCCCTCCCTTCTCCCCAGCCCAGTCCCTGCCTCAAAAAACATGGGGAAGGGTGAGCATGGAGCTGGTGGGAGAAACCTCTGGATTCTTCTTCAAAGCTTCTGAAGCCCATTCGGAGACACTTGAGAGATGACAACTCCAAGAGCCTCATTGGTTAGAGAGGACTGAGGATAGAGAGGCATCAAAGCCGGGAGTAGCCAATAATTTATATAAAAATGATAATATATGTTTAATGTACATGTCTTATACATTTATCTCTTTTGTCTTGTTTCATCACATTTAGGTAATTTTTATATTTGCCGCAAATGCACTATTTCATTCATTGTTTAAATTTCATAATATGAAATGAATCATAAAAGATAAAGCACTGATATCACTGCAAGTACTTTGGTATTAAATACAGAAATAACACAGTAGTTACTTTGCTCTGGTGTTACAACAGCTCAGTGCAATGGCTTCCCTAATTGATTGTGGAACCCCTATATATTATCACAGAGAATGGTAGATACTCCAGAAAAGTAGGGTAGGCTCAACTTCCAAAAAAGTGGGCAAAAGAAATTTAAAAACTACAGTTTGAGGATTCTTAGCCACATTCTAGAATGAGATCTTAAGCAGGAAAATTGTCAGTTGTGGAAAGGAAGCAATAATCACTAGAAGCCTAGGGAGTGCATTGAGAAAATCCAAACAAAAATAATTGCATTTCCCTTTTGAATGATGTTATAGATTCTCTAGGCCAAAGGCTACTTTAGATATGGTTGTTTTCATTTTAATAGGATGATTTTGAAAATGTTCGTATGACTAAAAAGAGGATGATAGCACCATTAAATTGTGTTTATACTTGGTTGACCCATCTGTCACTGAGAGCATGTCAGCAGACTTGCTAGAAAGAGCCAGAGAGTATTTTAGGCTTTGTAGCCCTTGGTCAGTGTTGCAACTGCTCAGCTCTGGCATTGCAGCATGAAAGCAGCCATAGGTGGACATACATGAATGAGTGTGGCAACAGTTCCAATAAAACTTTATTTACAAACAGAGGGCAGGTCTAATTTGGCCCGCAGGCTGTGGTTTGCTGATCCCTGGATTACAGTGTTAAATAACTGGTTGGGATCACCCTGCTAAGGTCTCCAGTGGTGTGCTGTAGGATCTCCTCTGTGACTATGCTTTGTTAAAAAATGTTACGACAATTTTAATGAGATAGAAGGCAAGTTAATCATATTCATGAGCAATAAGAACTGATGAGAAATAGTTAACATTTGGAAGTCAATCAGGATTCAAAATGGTTTTTTGATGGATGAGTAATGAACAAAAATGAGAAAAATGAAATTTAGTAGAACTAAATATCACGTTGCATGGTGAAGTTGGGGAAAAAAAAACAACCCTAGAAGTACAAGGGGAGACTTTGGCAGTAATTTCATGTTAAAAAAAAAAAAAAACTCTGTGTAACTGACGAAAATGTTTACAGCTAGCCGGTGATATGAGGTGGTTACCAAGAATGCTAGTGATATCTTAGGCTACATTAACAAAGTGAAGTCTCCAAGGCAAGGGAGGTTGTGATCCCACTGGCTTTGGTGTGGACCAGAGTCTACTGGAGAGCTCTATTTAATTTTAGGCATTATATCTTATTATTTTGCCATGTAAGCAAGGATACATATCCACTGATCGGAGAAGGATATAAGAATCCAAGGCATTTATTCCTAGAACTATTGTAAGTATTTTATAAATGTGTATTCAGTTCTAAAAGAGACAGTAAAGTAGACTTTTTCAAGGTGAGAGGCATTTTCCTTGTATGCATAAGTGGGTAATAAGTACAGAATCTGTGGGGCATGAAGTGTTCCTCTGTGGAGGAGGTAGGGCTGAATGGGGAGTCACACAGACAGGCCATGTTGGCTTGACTTGGTCTGGTCAAGGGGCAGAGATCTTGGTGGAGAAAAAAGAAGCTTTCCATGGTGAATATCTCTGGTGCTGCCTGTCTATCTCAATAGGATGGAAGGAGCGAATGCTAAAAATTATAAAATGGTACAACCAGTTTGGAAAAAATTTGTCACTTTCTTAAGTAGTTAAACATACACCTACCACAGGATCCTATCATCGGACTCCTAAATATTTACCCAGGACAACTGAAAGTCCATGTCCAAATAAAGACTTGGACAGCTTGATTTGTATCAGTCCAAAATTGGAAACAAACTAGTTGTCTATCAACCCATGAGTGGCTAAACAAATTGTGGTATATTCTTAAAATAGAATACTGCTTACCGGTAGAAGGAATGATACCCCCACCAACATGGATAAATCTCATGTTGGCAGGGGGTGTAGCATACAGAGGGGTGGGAAGAGGGGTTACAAAGCAACAAGAGGAAAATTCTATAGATAATTAATATTTTTATTGTCTTGATTTTGAGGATGGTTTCACAGGTGTGTACATGTGAAAACTTGTCAAGTTGTACACTTCAAACATGGATAGTTAACTGTATAAATTATACCTCAATAAATCTATTAATACACAAAAAAGGCTGTGGTGCCTGAAAACTGTAAAATGTGGTGACTGGTTATAATCCAGAGAAGAGCAAGTAATTTAATTTCCTGCATTGTTTTAGGATAACTAACATTCATTAGAATCCCTATAATAATGAAATTTAAATTGAATTTAAATGCTGTTCTTTTTCACAAATCTCATCTTTCAAGAGGCCTCATGCTATGAAAACTAGTGCAATTTCAGTTTTATTGCTTATTTGGCTGAAGAGACTAAACAGCCCTAAGAGACAGGCTGGTGGTTTTGTTTTTGGGGTTTTTTTTTTTTTTTTTTTTTTTTGGTTTGCTATGGTTTTAGTTTTTAATTCCCATGCCCAGCCCCCATCCCTTCACTTCCTAGAACAATAAGGCCATGATGATAGTGGATATTTAATAAATGCCTTGACTTAATGTATAATTAAAGGGCCTGAACAGTGTACTCTCAGTTGCTTATTAAAACATCTGCTGATGGATAAAACCCGTCCATGGGTGTAGAAAAGCACTAGGTAGAAGACATTCAAAGTAGTAGAGTATCTAAGTATTTTTAGACTTCAGATAACTAACGATTTCTTCCAGATAAATTTAACTCTCCAGATGTGAGGACAAAATTTTGTTCTCTTTAGTAAATTTGATTCAAAGAATATATGAATTCATCAGCTTAACCTTAGCATAATGAGTGGTAAACAGTACAGGTTTTTTGTTGCTAGCAAAATATAACAATGCTGGGTAAACTGTTTAATCCCTGTTACCTTTATTTTCTGCATTTGCCGCTTGGTAGTAACAGCACTTTCCTTATAGAGTTGTAAGAAACAAATGAAATGCATGTAAAGTACTGTAGTGGACACTTTGGGACTGAGGAACTCATTGCCCCAGCTGCCTAGAATGTCAGCGCTGAGGCCCTCTTGGAACAAAGGAAGTTGTCTAACGAGAGATGCACTGCTCCTTCTTTGGGGGCAGCCTGTATCCAGTGCCTGGTTCTTGCAGGGATAAAAGGCCTAGCCATCTTGCCACAATGGGGAGGAATATGAAAGGGCACCCCCAGCTCCAGAGCTCCCTTTGGGACTGACTGAGGGTCTGGTGCGATTATATTGCCATTGAACCTCTCCCTCTGCCCCATATTGTCGCCTTTACTATTCAGAGTTACTCCTGAGAGTGCTCCCAATAATTTCCTGCATGGAAATATCAAGAGTTTAAGGCTCTGTATTCAAGGAATCCTTACCTACAACCACTGGTACCACCAGTTTTTCTGGAAAGCAGTTTTAATCCTGCTCGGATTTTGATTGGGATTGCTTTGAATCAATCGATCAATTTGGAGAAGAGTTATGTTTATATATTGACTTTTCTAAATCATGGGTATGATATATACTGCTTCCATTTCTTTGTCTTTAATTTCTTTCAACAAAATTGTGACAGTGTGTGTATGTAGAACTTGACAATGTAATTACACATAAGTGTTTTATGTTTCTGACATTGTAAATGGTTATACAGAAATGCAACTATTCTTGCTATAGGTTGTTCATCATACATTGTGAAATTCACTGCCTAATTCTAATAATTTTTCCATAAATTGTTTTGGATTTTCTTCACCACAATCTTGTCTGAGAATAATGATATTTTTACTCCTTGCTTTCCAATCCTTAGAATTTTTATCTTTTTCTTGCTTTATTTCACTGGCAGAGACTCTTATGTAACAAAGCAAGGAATGATGGTGAGGAACAGCTTTGTCTCATTCCTGATTGCAGGGGGGAAATTTTCTATTTTACCATTAATATGTCTTTTATAGGTTTTTTTGTAGATACTTTTTATACATTAAGAAAGATCATTTCTAAGCCTAGTTTTTGAAGACTTTTTATCATCAAGTGGAGTAGATTTTAATTAAAGGGGTTTTTCCTCTTTTGTACCTATTAAGGTGAACATAACATGTTTTTATTATTCTGTTGATGTAGTGAATTTCCCTGATTGGATCTGGTAAAATTGGTGTTATTTCTTTTTTAAATGTTTGAATGAAGTTAGTGGTAAAGCTATCTGCAATCCTGATATTTTCTTTGTGGAAAAAAATTAATTACAGATTTAGTTTCTTTAATAGATAGATAAATATTCAGATTTTCTGTTTTTCCTGTTTCTGTTTAAGTTGAATTTTGTAAGGAATTTGATCATTTCAACTAAATTTTCAAATTTATTGTCTTAAAGTTGTTTAGCCTCTATACCTTTCCAGTATCTTTAGGATAAGAGTCCATTTTTAAACTCCTGATAGTAGTAATCTATGTTTTCTTTTTCTTCTTCCGTCCTCCCTCTCCCTCCAACCCTTCCTTCCTTCCTTCCTTTCTCCCTCCTTCTCTACCAGGCTTGGTAAGGTTTTTTTTAGTCTTTTATTAATTTTAGTAATCTTTTCAAAAAAGGATTTAAAAAAACTCCCCATTATACATTTGATATTTATTTCATCAAGTTCTGCTCTTAATTGTTTCCTCCCTACTTTTCTCAAATTTAATATACCATTCTTTTCTAGCATCTAGTGATAGATCCTTAGATCATAAACTTTAAGCCTTTCTTCCTTTTTTAATATGTTCACTTAAGACTATACATTCCCCTCTATGAGTTTAGCTGTATCCTATAAGTTTTGCTGTATCATAGCATCACTTTCATTTAGTTCAAAGCATTTAATAATTTTTACCATGATTTTCCTTTTATCCGTGAGTTAATTAGAAGTCTGTTGCTTATTTTCTAGCTATCTCTGGACCATCTAATTATCTTTTTAAAAATACTGATTTCTAGCTTAATTCCACTATGTTTAGAAATCATCCTCTGTATGAATTCAAGCCTTTAAAATTTGTTTAGAATTGGTTTATGGCTTAGTATATGGTCAGTTTTGGTAAATGTTCTGTTTGTGTTTGAAAAGAATGTGCATTCCTCAGTTGTTGGGGATCATGTTCTGTAGATGCCAATTAAGTCAGATTTGTTAATCATGTTCATATCTTATTTATTGCTACTATTTTTGTCTGCTTTTTTCAGTTATTGAGAGTTATTGTTGAAATTCTCTGATTGTAGATTTGTCTATTTCTTTAAATCTGTTTTTGCTTTATATATTTTGAGAATGTGCTGCTAGACACTTACACACTGAAAATTGTTTTTTTTCCTATAGAATCAATACTTGTATTGGTATGAAATGTACTACTGGTTTTCCTATTGTTTTAAAATTTGTTTTGCCTAATATTGATATAGCAATACCAACATGTATTTTTGTTATTTTATCCAGTCTAGTAATCTTTGTCTTTTAATTGTGGCATTTAGTTCATTTACAATTAATACAATTACTAAGTTTGAACTCATATATTATTTGTTTTTTCTATTTGATCTATATTTTCATTTTTTCTCTTTTCCTCTTATTCCATTTCCCCCACTATGTTAGTTTGTTAGGTGTACATTCATTTACTATCCAATTAGTTGTTATCCTAGAGATTGAAACTTGTATACTTGACTCAGTATGTATGTAATAAGGTAGTACACTTGTTCCTGACAAATTTTGTGCAATTGTTGTCATTTATTTTAACATATATATTTTTTTAAACCCAAGAAAATGTTATCATTGCTCTTTTAAACAGTCAATATTCATTAAGATTTACCAACATTTTAACTTTTTCCAAAGATTTTCATTGTTTTTATTATCATATTTCTAACTGCTATGTTTTGCTTGAAGAACTTCCTTTAGAATTTATTTGTGGGCACACCTGCTGGCAATGACTTTTCACTGTTTTGTCTGAAAAATATCTCTGTTTACATAGTCTTCATTATTTAAGGATATTTTTACTGGACATAGAATTCTAGGTTGATAGTTCTTTTCTTTTAGCACTTAAAATACTTCTTTCAGTTGTCTCCTGGCTTCCATCATTTCTGTTGACAGGTTAGCTTAGACCTTATTGCTGCTCCTTTGAAGAGAATGTGTGTGTTTTTCTCTCTACTGGATCTGTTTTTCTTCAGGTTATTATTTCTTTGAACATTGCTTATGTCACAATTCTCTTCTCTTCTTATCTTCCTTGTGTCAGATATTTTTACCTACTCCTGTTCCTTACATATTTCTTTTCTATTTAAGATCCATCTGTGCTTTAGTTTGGATTCTTTATACTGACCTTTCTTCTGGTTCACTAATATTTCCTTATGCTGTGTCTAATTAGTTATTAAATGCATATCTTAATTTCAGTCCTAGATTATTAATTTATTTTTTTGTAGAATCCTTTTTTTTTTCAGGATTACAAAAGCTTTATTTTTTCCCCTGATTATAAAAATGGTATGTGTTCATTGCACTAATTTGTGCTTACTGTTCCCTCTGCCTAGAACATTCTTTTTTTTAAACATTTTTTATTGATTTATAATCATTTTACAATGTTGTGTCAAATTCCAGTGTTCAGCACAATTTTTCAGTTATTCATGGACATATACACACTCATTGTCACATTTTTTTCTCTGTGAGTTATCATAACATTTTGTGTATATTTCCCTGTGCTATATACAGTGTAGTCTATTCTACAATTTTGAAATCCCAGTCTATCCCTTCCCACCCTCCACCCCCCTGATAACCACAAGTCTGTATTCTCTGTCTGTGAGTCTATTTCTGTCCTTTATTTACGCTTTGTTTTTGTTTGTTTGTTTTTGTTTTTGTTTTTGTTTTTTAGATTCCACATATGAGCGATCTCATATGGTATTTTTCTTTCTCTTTCTGGCTTACTTCACTTAGAATGACATTCTCCAGGAGCATCCATGTTGCTGCAAATGGCATTATGTTGTCGGTTTTTATGGCTGAGTAGTATTCCATTGTATAAATATACCACCTCTTCTTTATCCAGTCACCTGTTGATGGACATTTAGGCTGTTTCCATGTTTTGGCTATTGTAAATAGTGCTGCTATGAACACTGGGGTGCAGGTGTCATCCTGAAGTAGATTTCCTTCTGGATACAAGCCCAGGAGTGGGATTCCTGGGTCATATGGTAAGTCTATTCCTAGTCTTTTGAGGAATCTCCACACTGTTTTCCATAGTGGCTGCACCAAACTGCATTCCCACCAGCAGTGTAGGAGGGTTCCCCTTTCTCCACAGCCTCTCCAGCATTTGTCATTTGTGGATTTTTGAATGATGGCCATTCTGACTGGTGTGAGGTGATACCTCATTGTAGTTTTGATTTGCATTTCTCTGATAATTAGTGATATTGAGCATTTTTTCATGTGCTTTTTGATCATTTGTATGTCTTCCTTGGAGAATTGCTTGTTTAGGTCTTCTGCCCATTTTTGGATTGGCAGCTCATATAACTCAGTAAGAAAAAGAATCCATTTTTTAAGTTTGTTGTATTTTAAACTTTTTCCTTAACATACAAATCAGTTATTCTAATGTCCTCGCATGATCACTCTAATAGCTGCATCACTGTAGATCTGTTACCATTATCTGATTTTTTTTCTGTTTTCTTTGGGCCGTTTGCTCCTACTTCCAGTGATATTTGTAAATTTTGGGTTGCATGCTTGACATTGTGCATAAAAATTGAAAAAGCTCTTAATAATTTCATCTTCCTTCTGAGAGATTTTTTTTGTTTTTTTGCAGAAGGCAGTTAAAGTTAAGGCCAATCATCTACATCTAATTAATGATGAAGTAAACTGGGGCTGATTTTCAGACCAATCTTTCTCCTTTGCTCCTACTACTAGTCTGTTGTCTTTCTTGGGTCTTTCTTGAAAGCCTGAGAAGTTTACCGTAACCCTCTATCTTGGAAGCCCCTGAATTCATAGCTTGACTTTCAAGCTCTGTAAGGATGTGAAGTTCTGCTTAGCTTTTTAAGATGTTAGCATTCAAATTTTTACCTCCAAGCCCAGTGTGATTGCCATAAGCTTGGGGCTGTAGCCTTTTCTTTGGTTTTTATGCATCATGCTAGGAATTGAGAAATTTATCAAAGGAAAAATTGTAGTGAATGTGGGTTTACCTCAGTTTCCATCTCTTCTGGATTTTAATTCTACAAGACAGCCTTCCTTGGTTATTCTTACATGCCTTGGCACAGCTATTTAGTCTTTCACATTTTATACACCTTTTATAGTTGTCCATGGCAGAAAGCTTGAATTCATGTAAGCCACTCCATTGCTGATATAATTAGAAGATCTCTGTTATTTCTTAAAGATTAGAGGGCATAAGAGTTATTCAGAGTGCTTGAAAAATGTAGTTCTAGGCCTACTATCTGAAGATTTTGATTTGTATCTGCATTTTTAACAAAGTGCCAGATAATTTTGACCTAGTTGATCCTGCAGGCAAACTCTTACTTTTTTTTAGATTCTATAAGTTAAAACCTTCCATCTACCTATGATCTTGTGATAAAATAAATTTACCTTTTATTGACAGCAGTGTTAAATAGTGAGAAGAAAGCTAGCATAATCACAGACTTTGGATTCCTTTTTAAGAGGTAAGAGGATATAAAAGCCAAAGAATAGATATTTAAGAAAAGAGATAAGAAGAGATTTGCTAGGGGTGCAAAACTTCACAAGTCTGAAATGAATAAATAACCCATTAGTCATGAACTTTTCAATAGGACCACTTGGTAGCTCCATAGAGGATCCATATTCAGGCTATTGGGATTCAGTCTACATCAGCCTGACTTAAATGTAATTATCATTGAATTGATTCATGTTCTATCAAGACACATTCTCAGATGAAAGCTTCTGATGTATAGATCTTGCAACTTCTTTCCTTATTATGATCTATAAGATGAGATTGTCCAAGGCTGGAATGATTCCCAAGTGTGTGTGTGTTTTGGTTTGATTTTGTTTTAGAATTATTGTAGCTGTGTCTCTGCTGGGCTATTTCTATCAATATATAATCTCTCTAAGTCTCTATTTACTCTTCTGTTAAATGGAAAAGAAAATGCCTAGTTTACAGCTCTGTTTAATTCTTTGAGGATCAATTGAGACTATATAATACTGTTTTATAAATAATAAAACACTAAACTTTTTTTTTAATTGAAGTATAGTCAGTTACAGTGTGTCAGTTTTTGGTGTACAGCACAAGTCCCAGTCATGCATATATATATATATATATATATATATATATATATATATATATATATATATATATGAGTTTTCATATTCTTTTTCATTAAAGGTTATTACAAGATATTAACTGTAATTCCCTGTGCTATACAGAAGAAATTTGGTTTTTTAAATCTATTTTTAGATATAGTGGCTAACGTTTGCAAATCTCAAACTCCCAGCTTTATCCCTTCCTATCCTCTTTCCCCCAGTAACCATATGATTGTTTACTATGTCTTCAAGACTAAACGTTTTTATTGTTTAAAGAGACAGAGATAATGTGGGCAACAACATAGAATGAAAGCTTAAGATTTGCTGAAAGTTATTGGTTGTTCAGTATAGCTAGAATGTGGTGCATGTTAAAAAAAAAATCAGTGAAACAATGGAAAATGGGTTTGGGACCAAATTATGGAAGCTTGGTTGCCAGGCCAGGTGTGGACTTTTACTCATTAGACAATGCACATGGTTGCCAAGTGAATAGAGGGTTGATCTAATAAAAAAAAAATTATACAGCATTAAGTGTAAGGTGTCCTTGACTGGAGCAATGGGGGAATTAAGTAGTTATTGAAATAATCTAGGTGAGAAGTAGTGAGGCTCTGAACTAGAGAAGTGGAAATGGAAAAGAGGGGGCATGTGAGAGAGAGAAGTCTCAGATATGAGGGGTGAATGAATAGGAATATTTGTACTATCTTTGCTTCTTTCTTCTAAAGTTTGTTGACTGGGAGAATTAATGTAAGTACAGAATACAGGTATGGCCCCAAATCTCGAACCTACATCCAATTCAATAATTGCTTTTTTAACTATGCAATTTCAAAAGATATTTTTGTGTCACTAGGCAGTTCTTCTCTTGAATTGCCCCTACATGTGTGCATTCATTGTTTAAAATTATGCCTATTAGATATTCAGTGGTATTTATGAGCCAACATTCCAACTTCCATGTGGTCACTTTTACATAAAACACACTTACAGAATTTTTCTGACACTGCATTATATCTCATATGTAAGAGCTAAGTCTGGAAAAGCTTAATCGATCAAATTCATTCTTCCAGTTATGCACAAGGGATTAACGTAGGCATCTCCCATTAATGTTCATCATGCAACTCCTTGGCCATTAAATTTTTACCACGTTCGGAGGAAGAGGTCACACCTGAAGAGGAAGAAGAGAGGCAAGTAAATCATTTCCATACAATATCTTGTAGGAGCCATTAAAAATGTCTGAAAGACATTTGTAAAATGAAGGGATTTTTTTTCTAGCATAAAAACTAAAGTGGAGCACTTCTTTCTTAAATCTCTCGGATTTGCTCTGGCTGAGACGACCTTCCATCTCTGAGTTGGCAGGACTTGCACTCTCGGTTATATCCACTTTGGATGTTCGATGTCCTCTCCATCATCCAGCATTTCATTAAACTGCTTTCTGTACTTCAGAAATAATATTAGCTACTAAAAATTGAATATCCAGTCTATGTTAGTTGCTTTAGACCAAAGGTTTTCAAAGTTTGGTCCCTAGACTCTCAGCATCAGCGTCACCTGAGAACTTGTCAAAAATTCAAATTCTTGGCCTCCATTCCTGAGCTACAAAATCAGAACATTGAGCGGTGGGGCCCAGAAACTGGTCTTTTAACAAACCTGCAGGTTGTTCTAATGGACTCTAAAGTTTGAGAACCCTCTGTTTTAGACGTATCTCCAATTCCAGTATGTCTGTCTGTTAAAAATTACCCTCTCTTTTGATGTCAAAACTGGATCATAGCGTAAGTTGCCCAAAGTCAGGCAGGTCTAGGATCTCCAAAGCAGGTCTGTGCCATACTTCACATCTCTGTAGTATGTGTTGACTGACAACTAAATGTACTCATGTCACAGAAGAACAAGGGTTAATTCGTGACTTCTGCTGTTAAGAGGCCATGGGCAAAATGTGTCTTCATACAAAAGGTAGGCTTCAGGATCATTTACTACTGTGTGTGTGATATTGGCCAATGAATGTTAGCACCCAGGGCTATGAGACAAAAGATTAAGTTGTGCTAGGTGACTAGAAAATACATTTCCAAGAGAAAGTAATGCAAGTAATAAAATAACATGCCTTGATAAATTGATTTGTCATCTCTTTATAATCTCTAACATGTAAATCTCTATTGAATAGTAGTAAGAGCTTTCCGTGGTCTTAGGCTAAATTGAAACATTTGGTCCTAGCAGTGAATGCATCATGGACAGTATGAATTTTCAGCCCTTAATTCACAGCTTACTCCTCTTCCCTTAAAGGAATTTCTCTCTTGATACAAGTGTACAATAGCATGGTTACTCTCTGGGAAACCCTATACATCTTTCTAATCTCCTCTTCTAAGAAAAATGGCTTTTCTAAAATTAGTTATTTGTTTCACTAATCTTTATTGGAAACCTGTTATGTTCCTAGTACTGTGCACTGGAAGGAATCTAGGTGGTAACCAGGAGACAGTACACCTTCTCTACCTTATGGCCTTTATCTGGTAGAGAAAATAAGTCATCTACACCCAATAAATGGAAAAACAAAGGAACATTAAGAAATCTCATGGAGGGGGGAGCTGGTTCTTGGATTACTGTGAATTCAGGAACCAGAGTGAGATGTTTGGGTTAGTGTGGTCTTGGAAAAATCCTGAAAGTTGAAAGCCTAGGGAGGATCCAGAGACAAAGAGAAGAGAGAAAAGGGGAGGACATATTGTGCTTAAGAAGACTGTTTCTTTTTTCTTTTTAAATGAAAGTATAGTTGATTTACAATGTTGTGTTAGTTTCTGGTGTAGAGCATAGTGATTCCATTATATATGTATATTCTTTATCATATTCTTTTTTATTATAGGTTATTACAAGCTATTGAATATAGTTCCCTGTGCTATACAGTAGGACCCTGATGCTTACCTGTTCTGTGAATAGTAGTTTGTATCCACTAATCTCAAACTCCTAATTTATCCCTCCACCTGCTTCCCCCTTTGGTAACCATAAGTTTGTTTCCTACGTCTGTTTCTGTTTTGTAAGTAAGTTCATTTTTGTCATATTTTTTAGATTCCACATATAAGTGATATACCATATATTTGTCTTTGTCTAATTTCACTTTATGATAATCTCTAGATCCATCCATGTTGAGGCAAATGGCATTATTTCATTCATTTTTATGGCTGAGTAGTATTCCATTATATATATACACACCACAACTTCTTTACCCAATGATCTGTCAATGGACATTTAGGTTGTTTCCATGTCTTGGCTACTGTAAATAGTGCTGCTATGAACATTGGTGGTGTATATATCTTTTTGAATTGGAGTTTTTTCTGGATATATCCTCAGGAGGAGGGTTGCTGGATCATAGGGTAAATCTATTTTTATCTTTTTTTAAAAAAGAATCTCCATACTGTTTTCCATAGTAGCCACAACAAATTACATTCCCACCAACAGTGTAGGAGGGTTCCCTTTTCTCTACACCCTCTCCAGCATTTGTCGTTTGTAGGCTTTTTCATGATGGCCGTTTTGACTGGCGTGATCTTCATTGTAGTTTTGATTTGCAGTTCTCTGACAAATAATGATATTGAGCATCTTTTCACGTGCCTATTGGCCATCTGTATGTCTTCATTGGAGAAATGTCTGTTTAGGTCTTTGGGCAGGGGCTGTTTCTTCCCAGCACTCCATCTGTCTCCCTAGATCTTCTCTGGTCCAACTCTCAGGGAAACATTAAAATGTCATTCATAAGTGTCTGTGCATCCCAGTAATTTAGAGCTAGTGTTAATTTATACATTGATTATATTTTCTATTCTGTTTTCAGTCTACTTAGACTGGGATCTGTATTCCGAGGTAAAAGGAAGAGTTGTCCACTTCTCAGAGAGCACTGTTGACTTGTGTAAAAGATTAACCTGACTCTACACAGGAGTTAAGTGGGTGAAGGAAATGCCAATTGGTAAGGAAGAGGTAGAGGTAGGATTTTAAACTGGTATGGATTCATCCAGCCCTGAGAAAACTCTGCAGCCCGGAGGCTCTGGGTGCGGTCCTCATCTATATGCAACAGTGGGTGTGTTCCTCACATGGGCGAACTAAAGAACCTGCAGCTCCTGCGAAGAGCTCCTCCTGAAAGCAATTATCAGGATTCACCATGTGATTTCAATTCTTTGTGGACTATAAAAGAGACACTTCACCATTTTTTGAAAGGGATATGAGCAGCAGTGTTAGTAGCTTATGCATTATTTAGAGCCTGCCATCCCACCTTGGCCTCACAAAAGAGAATGACAGCATTGTCATGGTGGTTTCAAAGTCTGTGATGGTGGAAATAGAGATGTTGGATTTTATAGCTTTTGTGAATTACCTGTAATCTGGTGACCTATAATTAGTTTGC
Organism: Camelus bactrianus; assembly: GCF_048773025.1. Lineage (NCBI taxonomy): Eukaryota > Metazoa > Chordata > Mammalia > Artiodactyla > Camelidae > Camelus > Camelus bactrianus. Next base: position 43,976,856 of record NC_133552.1, on the reverse strand, counting down.
TGAGAATCTTAAACCCTCAGTTTTTTTTTTTTTCACACATCACCAGCAATAGGTGTCTGGTATCTCATATTAAAAAATCACATTGCATGTACATTTGAGAAATGTAGTATAATGATAACAAAATTATTAACTTTGCATTTCCAGAATCATCTTCTCTGAACAAATTTTGGTCACATCACTGCCAGCTCAAAAATCTTCAGTGACTCCTATTTGTTCATTCAAATAAATTACGCTCTTCAGTGTAATAATTAGGGTTACCCTGCCGAGAATATTGGTTACTTATTCTAGGTGTATACTTTTGCTCTAGGTGGCCTGGACTATAGCTGTTTCTTTTCTTTTCTTTCTTTCTTTTTTTTTTTTTTTTTGACTATTTTTACAGTAGTATAGAGATTTCCTATGTACCCCTGCCACCCTGTCTGCCCACGCAGAGCCTCCTGCATTATCAGCATCACTCACCAGAATGTTACTTTGGAGGGGGGGTAATTAGGTTTATTTATTTATTTTTAGTTGGGGTGCTGGGGATTGAACCCAGGGCCTCATGTGTGCTAAGCACACACTCTACCCCTGAGCTATACCCTCCCCACCAGAATGTTATTTTTATTTACTTATTTTTTTAACCAAGGATGAATCTACATCAACACATCATAATCACTCAAAAACCAGTTTACTTTAGGGTTCACTCTTGATGTTGTGCATTCTATGATTTTGGACAAATATGCAATGACATCTAGCCGTCATTATAGTATGACATAGAGTATTTTCATTGCCCTAAAAATTCTCTCTGCTCTGCCTATTTATCTATCCTTCATCTCCCGGCAACCACTGATCCTTTTCATTGTCTCCATAGTTTTGTCTTTTCCAGAATGTCATATAGTTAAAAAAACATACAATATGAAGCCTTCTCAGATTGGCTTCTTTCACTTAGTAAAATGCATTTAAGTTTCCTTCATGTCTTTTCATGGATTGACCAATATCACACTGTCTTGATTACTGTAGGTTTATAGCAAGCCTTGAAGTTGGGTAGTATCAGTCCTCCAGCTTTGTTCTTCTCCTTCAATATTGTGCTGACTATTTTGGATCCATATAAACATTACAAATGGTTTGTTGATATTCATAAAATAACTTAATGGTATTTTGATTTGGGACTGCAATGAATCTATAGGTCAAGTTTGGAAGAACTGACATTTTGACACTATTGAGTCTTCCAATCCAGGAACATGAAATGATCTCTTTATTTACTTAGTTCTTCTTTGATCTCATTCATCAGAGTTTTCTGATTTTCCTCATATAGATCTTATATGTATCTTGCTTGATTTATACCTAAGTATTTTCATTTTTAAGGTGCTAATATAAATGATATTGTTTTAAATGTCAAATTCCATTTGTTCATTCTTGGTATATAAGAAAGCAATTGACTTTTGTAGATTAAACTTGTATCTTGCAATCTTGCTATAATGGCTTATTAGTTCCAGGAGGTTTTTTTTTTTATTGTTATTGTTGTCAATTCTTTTGAATTTTCTACACAGATGATTATGTCATCTATGAACAAAGACAGTATTATGTCTTCCTTCCCAGAATGTATACCTTTTATTTTCTTTTCTTGCCACATTACATTAGCAAGAACTTGCAGTCCCGAGTTCAAATGGACATTGGGAAGGGACATCTTTGTCTTATAATCTTAATGGGAAACCTTTGAGTTTATTACCATTAAGTATGAGCTGCTTTTTATTGACATGCCATGCTTTTATTTTATTAATTTAAAGAATTTAATTAAATTTAACAGCTCCCTGAAATTAAGAGATATTTGCCAACTTACCCTCTAGGGTTCAAATCATAATCATTCCTTAACATCCATAACTTCTGTAACAATACTACCTCCTCGGTGAAAACTGTCCTAGTGCTCACAATCAGATATTATTCCCTTTGAACCTCTGTGTATTGGTTATCTCTTGCTAACAAATTACCATAATCTCAGTGGCTTAAAACAACATGCATATACTATTTTACAGTTTCTGTAGATCAGGAGTTCCAGCACAACTTAGCTCATCCTTTGCTTAGGCTCTCATAAGAATACAGTTAAGGTGTTTGTTAGGCTGTATGCTTTGGGTTCTCATCTAGAGGCTTAACTGGGAATGGATCTGTTTCCCAGCTCCCTCAGGTTGTTGGCAGAATTCATTCCTTGTAGCTGCTTGCTACTTAAAGTAATGGAGAGAGAGAGAGACTCCAGTAACGGGCTCTATGCTCTCATGTAATCGTTGTGTACGTAATCATGCACATCCAGTCAGTTTGCCACTTGCCAGTGGTTAGGAACAAGCCACAGGTCTTGCCCACTCTCAAAGGGAAGGAACTACACAAAGGCATGAGTATCTTAAGGATCATAGGAGCTCCTTAGAATGTCTGCCACACTCTGTAGTATACTTCTGCTTCTCTCATGGTATATTTTATACCTCTCATCTTTTAAGAATCTTTCTCTTAACTAGATTTTTTAGCTCCATAGTTTCAACAATAGCCTAATTATGATTTATTATCCCTGCACTGTTTGGTGCAAAGTATTTGTGGGTGCCATAACTTATGATTTCAGTTGATCACTGGCTACTTATATTTTCCTGTAGAGCCTGTGTCTTTCTCTGTCTCACAGATTGTAAGCTTTGTGAAGGTAAGAGCAATATGTGTAATTTACTTTGCCTAGCACCTAATTAAGTACAAATCAGCATTTAACATTATTCTCATCACTTACGGAATAAAACCTTTTAAAGCCTGAAACTATTAAGCAATTAAATTTGTAAGATGACTATAATCCTGCCCTCGAGATAACAGAAGTACCACATCTGTGAAATATGTTGCACGAGGGATGCCGTGATGTCCTTGGTTCTCCAGGAATTCCTCTGATGTGAGGGCATTCTATTTCTCTCCATTCACTTTTCTTAGCTTTGCATGAAACATTAGCTATCATGGAAAGCTGCCAAACATCTTGAAATAGGAGATCTGGATAAGAGGTACATTTCTGGAGTGAGGGTGGGTAATCGGCCATGATCAGGAGGTAATGGAGGAGAGGTTCTGGGAAGCAAGGATAAGAAAGTAAAACAATTCAAACTTCAGTGAAAAGGTTTCCCAAAGGGTTTTCCATAGTAATCTTATTGTTTGATATCTTAAAGGTATTATTTGAAAAAAAAGATTGCAACTGTCCAAGGAGTTCAAGTGATGTTAAGCAGATTCTCTCAGAAGTACCTTCTTGAGACTTCTTAATGGGCATCATATTTTCTATGAGGTAGATTTAACATGTGACTTCTCTGAATTTTTTTCCCTTTGGAGACTTGTGTCTCCACGTGTGTGTGTGTGTGTGTGTGTGTGTGTGTGTGTGTGTGTGTGTATAAAACTTAGAGAATTTCCTGGTTGGTTAAAAAAGATAAGCTGAAAGAAAAAGTAAAAACAAAATGACATATTGAATCCTGTATTGACTTCAAGAAAGGGAACAAAATATTGACTAGAGCTGTGTGGATGGGGGTGGGGGAACATTTGTGTGTATTAGGGAAGGAATAGAGACATTTTTAAATGTCCACTTTTGCATCTTGAGTTTAGATAGCCTGAGCAAAACTGTACTATTAGTTAGCAAATCTATAAGGGAAAGCCCCATGGTCAGTGTAGTGACTTGATCAAGTTTCCACTCAGTCATTTGAAAAAGTATCAATAAATACATTTTTGCCAGGAACTGAATAGTAATATCCATGTGTTCTCAGATAGAATTAGAAGCTAAATACTACCCCCAAATTTAAGCTAAATGTACTTCTCTATCTTGTCATTGTAAAGCTGAATCTTCTGTCAACCTGTTTACTGAAAAGGGCTTAGGGTTTTCCTGTAATAGTCAAAGGTTTGCTTTACTAGATCTAAGAACTGGTGTTTTATGAACTTCAGATTGATTGTTTTAAAAAAAGAAAACCAACAACTACATTTTTTAGAATGTTTATTCTGGAGAATTGTGTTTGTCTTCCTAGGGGAGTAAGCTGTGTTTGCTGTAGGAGTCTGACTCTGTTCAATCACCTTTTGAAATTGACCTGTTGAATATAATTTTATTGATCAAGTTATAATTAAGCAACTGATAAATGAGACCTGAAAATTCTTTTAAGGTTGAAATGTCATTTAAAAGCATTTCTCTAAGTATAAGTCTATATGGGCAAATACTAAATGTGTTTCTAGTGGAATAACTTCACACACATACACACACACACACAAACCACAGCAAACACCATTCTTCCTCAAAGGTGACACAGAAGTTCTAGATCTCAGTGAAAGAGATGATGGTGATACCCTTAATAGAAACAATGAAATAGAGTTGGAATATTTGGTGGTGGGAGGGTAGAAGAATATAGTCATATATTTAGTTTTAGTAATGTTGAATTTGAGGATGGGCTGGATTTGAAAATGACCATGTGTTTCCACAGCTCTGGGAATCAAAGCTCTGGGGAAGAGTCTAGGGGACAGAGAGAAACTTTATTATAAGCAATCCTGGGAGCATATCAGTAAGCACTGGGTTAAAGGGGCAGAGAGAATCTCCTAAATATTAGAAGAAATATTTAAATAAAGTGGAGAAAGGCAGATGAATTTTATCAATTACATAGAGGTTCTTAGAAAAATCCTATAAGTGGAAAATCTGGGAGGAAGTAACTTTTTCAGCTAATGTGAAAAAAACTAATTAAGAAATGAAATTCTTATATGTGTAATGTAAAAGTTTAAAAATATATTTCATATGATGTGGTGACTTAGAAAAAATTATTGGAAGACCTGAGTACTAGAACTAACAATTGCTTCATATAATTCCTCTCTTGAATTGGCTCATTCTCAGCAAAATCTCTGACCATGCGCATTCAAATTAGCATCACTGTCTTATTCTCTTCATAACTCTGATAACACTTACATGAAATCAACCAAAAGATCATTATTTGGATGCTTATTAGCTTGTTACTGATCTGTCTCTTCACCTCCCCATGTTAGAACATTAGCTCCATAAGGGGACATCATAGCAACCCAATAAATATGGTTGGCTATATGAATGAATCCATCTTAGACTCAGAAGGATGAAATATATGCTACCACCATCACCACCCAATTCTAGGGTATCTGAGAGATGCAAGAAGGCTGTTGACTTTAAAAATTATTTATTTATTTAAAAATTTTATACAATTTTTAAAGGTTATACTCCAATTACAGTTACTACAAAATATTGGCCATATTCCCTGTGTTGTGCAATACATCTTTGAGCTTGTCTTACAGCCAGTAGTTTTTATCTCCCAATCCTCCGCCCCTGTCTTGCCTCCCCCCAACCCACTGGTAACCACTAGTTTGTTCTCTATATCTGTGAGTCTGCTTCTTAGTTATATTCACTAATTTGTTGTGTTTTTAAGGTTTCACATATAAGTGATGTCATATAGTATTTATCTGTCTCTGTCTGACTTATTTCACTTAGCATAATACCCTCCAAGTCCATCCACGTACTGCAAATAGCAAAATTTCATTATTTTTCATGGCTGAGTAATATTCCATTGTCTGTGCATACCACAGCTTCTTTACCCATTCATCTGCTGATGGAAACTTAGGTTGCTTCCATATCTTGGCAATTGTAAATAATACTTCAGTGAACCATCAGGAAAATGCAAGTCAAAAGTACAATGAGATATCACCTCCACCTGTCCAAATAGCTATCCTCAAAAAATACAAATAACATGCTCGCGAGGATGTGGAGAAAAGAACCCTCGTACACTGCTGTGGGAATGTAAATTGGTGCTGACACTGTGGAAAACAGTATGGAGATTTCTCAAAAAAATAAAAAAAGAACTTCCATATGACCCAGTAATTCCATTCCTAGGTATATATCAAAAAAAAAAAAAAAAACAAAACACTAATTCAAAAAGAAGGCTGTTGCTTTAAGCTGTGATTCACCCAGGTCTGGCCTGGCTTGAGAGGGAGTATATACAAGACCTATTCCAATCAGCTATTTTCTTCCTCTTTGACATCCTTGTGAAGTGCTCCCCAGTTAAGTCTGAACAGCAATTAGAAGACTCTGCAGCATTCATATTGTGAATCTGAGTTCTCAGGGAGGATGAAAGTTAGCCCAGTATTAGGGGTGGGTGGTGTCACCCAAACTGGATTGTTTATTCAGACGGCCCTCCTGAAGAAGGCATTCTGGGCCTATATGGTTTTCAGACTGGCTTGGAACCAGATTGTCTTCTGAATGTCTGGACAGAGTCCTGGCCCTCACCTTCTGGTGGTCACCCTCCTGGAGGACTTTCAATCATAGCATTCCTACCAATAGACTAGTGAAAAATGCTGAGTGCCTCTATTCATCTTTATCTTGTGCTCTTGCTAAACTGACTGAGTTCAACAGCAGCTTCTGGAAAGCTTTCTAATAATCCCTGAAGTGTTTAAGAAGCATTACTCACATTATCACAGAAACATGTCTTGCTCCAGCAATGTATTTACTGCTCTTTTTAGAAACACAGATGCAGTCTAGGTAAATAATACAAAACAGTTACTCTCTTGCCAAGGGAAAGTGCTGTTTTTGTGTTTATCTATTTAAAAAGCAAGTAAAGTCATTCATAGCAGAGGAAGATGTATGATGGATTAAAATCTTAGACTTGCTCACTTCTTATTAATCTATATATTTATTTGGAACTATCTTTTCAAGTTTATCTCTCTTTGGTTTAACTGTGGAAGGCCTATCTTCTTTTAAGTCAGCCTAGTTATAATAAACAGAAATATTTATCTTAACTCTTTCATGGTTTGGAGACATAGCTTCTGCTAATTTACCACCTGACAGCATGCTTTTTTTAAAAAAAGAAAAAGGTTTTGTGTAAATCTGGGCATGAGGAATTTAAAGTTTCAGTCTTTAGAGATTATCTATTTTTATAAAGTTTTAACTTATTTGTAATATCATATTGTTGATTAACCCTTTAAAGAGAGAGAATATGAATGAATGAATGCTCACAGCTAAGAGCAAGCCTCCTTTTGCTCTCTTCCCTTCAGTTCATGATGTAAGAGCTATATTACACCATTTGCAGTTAGATGGTCATTGTCTGAATGACATTGTGTTTTAAAAGTGATGACTCTTGTGATACCTCAGCTGCATGTGCATGATTTAACATATTTATGTGGCTGAAACAATTCAAGTTATTGATGTAAATCTATAAAATACGTCGCATGAGCACAGTGCCTGGCTTATGGTGTATTCCCCAACAAATGAATATTGAATGAATGTATCCTCTCTGCTTTAATTCTCTTTCCAATTTTGAAATACCATGTAAATGCTGCTGAAAGCCATTGCTCATAAGATTGGGAAAGAAGGCAGCTTCAATCTGGATCTCTGCAGAACATTTGCCCCAAAGCTCCGAGTGCAGCTGAAGCCGCTGGCTAAGGTAGCAATCCTAGATATTGTTGTTGGATTCTCCTTGGAGCTGAGAGGAGAGGAAATCATTAAATGTGGAACTTGTGCTGTTTTTCTTTTGTGCATCTGCCCAGAAACTGTGGGGACCCAGGTGTCTGAGCTGGTCTGGAATGAGTGTGCAGATTTCTGAGCCCCAGGCATTTCTTGTTCTGCTCTGCTGTCTCCGAGAGAAAATCCAGGAGTGAGTCAATGGGAGGTTTTGAGGCTGACGGGAGCTCCGTTTGGGAGCTCAGCTGTATGGGGGGCAGGATGCAGGATGAACTGCGGGCCCACCAATGTGGTGCAGGATCTGCCTGGCGTATGTTACCCACACATTACGGCCCTGGAACGTGGCTAATGGCTGCCCAGAAAAGAGAAAATCTAATGGAAAAGTAGCCCACTGAACCCAAGTCAATTAGTTGTTCATTCCTCCTCTGTTGGAATTTAAGAATTAAAATTCAGCCTGAGTTCATAAAATTGAAGAACTTTTTTTAAGTCAAGGAATGGGAAAGCTCTGAAAAGGTCATTAATCTATCCCTCTTGCTTGTCTAGTCAGTTACATCGTTTTTACAAAGAAATTGGGAATGTAGATGAATCTTTAACTCACATTTTGTCTTGCTGGGGTGGCTTGGTTGTTCACATCGAAGTGGTTCAGTGTTTCATCGACACTTACTCATTCCTGTAACATTCCCGTGAATTAGGTACGCGTACGGGGGCAGCTTTCTCTCCCATTTCCACCAGGCAAAGTCCTGTAATACGAACTTCTCTATGAATTTCCACATCTACTTTATAGGCTTCCTCTGGGCATTAACTTGCTACAAGTTTACATATCAGTCAGCTGTGTACCACCCCCCTCCACCTTCCACCTGAATCATGGACCCTGCACTTTTATGAAACTTCATTTTTTCCTGGGTTCACATTTAACATATTTTCATGATTATTGCTGGCACAGAGCATGGACCGCTTGTGAAACCTGGGATGGACAGCATAAATGAGACACATTCATAAGACCTAATTGAAGATTAAAATGGGATTTATAGAAAACATCAGAGTTCTTGGCACACAGCAAGTGTTTCTGATCTATGATTTACCGATACTAACTGTTCAGAGCTGGCTCTGCTTTTAAATATGTTAACTGGCCTTTAAAACTGTAAATAACTTTTAGATTATAGAAAGAAGAAACGTCTTCACATGCATACAACACATAAGGAACACATCACAACAGACTACGGAGAGTCTCTTCTCTTGACACTATTTTGTGTCCTTTATCTATTTTCTTTCACTATTTCACATGAGTAGGGTGTATTTCTTTCCAAAATTCCAACTGAAAGAAGTAAGTAGTGAACTTGAGAGTACAAAGACAGTTTAATACGTAACTGCCCATGTTCTATTGCTGCTTTGGGCTGAATCTACTGGAGACACCATAGCACGATGGAGAGCACCACATAGGGAGGCAGATGATCTGGTCCTCATCCCAGCTCTGTTTTGAGTGTCTGAGTCAATCAAGACTGGAATCTCGAGCTCGTCATCTGTAAAGTAGGCACAGTAATAATGTGGTATAAACCTCATAGGGTTGCTGTAATGTCCTAATGGAATAATGTAGGTGAAAATGCTCTCAAAAATTAGAAGGCGTTATACAAATATAAGATATTAAAACTGCCAAGGGATTGTCCAGATTTTCCTAACCATTTCAAGACCAAAATAATCACTGTGGGTGGAGTCCCGTATGGGATTCTTCTCAAACGGATCAGTGGAAAATAAGCAGTTGTTTTAAAGAAACGTCCATATTTAATGACAGTTTTACTGCTCTTATTTGAAATTCTAAGGAAGGACAAGCTATTGGTTTCTTGATATATTCAACAATTTTAATCCTTATTCTATTTATGAGGTTCAAATTCAGTGCCTTTTTTTTAGCCAGAAATCTGCATTACTCTAAGGGAAGATGAGAAAAATCTAGTCAGTGGAATAAAACAGCTTTGTAATCATGGCTAAATCTGGAATGCAAAGGCACATGAGAGATGTCAGTTTAAGCTGACCAATATCTAGCATTAGAAGGAAAATGTTCACTTAAAACCAAGGTCCTCAGCAGTGCATCAATTGTGAAATAAATCTTGATCCCTGACAAAATATGTAAGAATGTTAGACAATGCAGATGACGATGTTAGGATTACATGACATTGAATTATCATAACGCAAAACAGATTGGTGTGGTTTTTGGATACACAAATATCACTAGCTTGTACATGTTAAAAATAATGTGCATCTATATTCCATGTGTTCATTCAACAGACACTTAGATCATATCCTATATACCAGGCACTGGGTAAGTCATATTGCTTCCTCTATATCGCTGGTTTTGATAAAAGTAAATCTTGGTGTACTTTTAAAAACCTGTGTTCCACTCCTGAAGATTCAGGTTTAGAAGCCCCGCAGCGGGACCTGAGCAAGTAGATTCAGAAACTCCGTCATCAATAACAAGACAACTTCCCTGGGGTTTTGGTGTGTCACTCTAGTTAATAACCACCATTCAACATGCTAATCAGTAGGGATTGACACAGCATGGTCAGAACCGTTTCTGAAATGTGGATAGGATATTATGGAATTCCAAAATAGGAACACTCAATCTGTCTTCAGAGGGAGCTGGTTAGGGAAGGATTTCTGAAGAGAGTGATACCTGATCTTCCCAAATATTAAATTTTGCTATAACATGTATCTAGTTAACATTGAGTTTTTGCATTCTGTAGATTTTTGGATTTAAGATTGTTATTCATTCTGTATCTCAAGGAAAGATATCATAATTATGTTTCAATATTTCTCCCATCTTTGTAATTTTCTGGGATTTCTATTATCTATTTTTGGAATCTTATTCTATTCTCTGTATCTCTTAATTTTCATTTCTTTATCTCTGCTTAGTCTTTATAGATTCTTTATTTCATTATTATACTCTGGTTCTCAAGTATTATATTTTCAATATCCAGTATTTCTACTTGGTTCTACCTTTTGACTTGTGGTTTCTCTTTTGTATTATTTATAACCTGCTCTGTTTCTTTGAGCAATGTATTCTTGTTCTTAATTCTACTTTATGTATTAATGCTCTTCTTTGTAGAGAGTGTAATACAAAGTTAGTCATCTATTGCCATGAAACAAATTCATTACAAATTACCCTAAAACTTGGTGACTTTAAAAAATAGTAATTTGTTTTGTTGTGTCTCTCATGGTTTCTGTGGCTCAGGAATTCAGACAGCATACAGCAGGGGTGGCTTGCCTCTGCTCCATGGTGTCAGGGGCCTCAGCTGGAAGACTTGAAGGTTGGGGATGGGAATTCTGAGAATTACAGTCTCTCACATTACTGGTGGTTGATGCAGGTGTTGGCTAAAGGCCTGGCTGGGACTGTCTGCAAGAAAGCGCACATGTGGCCTCTCGATCTTGCTTGAGGTTCCTCATAACATGGTGGCTGTGTTCCAAGAGGGAAGAAGAGAGAGAGAATGAATCAGGCAGAGGTTTATTTTCTGTTGCTAGCCTTAGAAATCATATAGCACCACTTCTGCCCCACCCCACCATTTGAGGCAGGCTCAAGTCTGCCTAAAATCAAGAGGAAACAACATAGACCACAAATCTTGGGGAGAGGAATGTCAATTACATTGTAAGAAAACTGTGGGAATGGAGGAACATATAGGCGTGGGCATCTTTGTAAAATACAACTTGTCATGTAGACGTAGTTTAGCTGTTTTTTGCCTGTGAACTCAGTTTCCCCTGGGGCTCTAACTGTTCTTTCTGTAATAATATGCCAGGAGGTGTGGTAAACCTGAGCACTAGCTTCTACACCTTTTTGATGAATTTAGGAAAATAAATGGAGATGGACTCCTCTTTGTCCAGGTAGAAGATTCCAGGAGATTATTCCTCTGTTTCTCTGCAAGGGGCTCTTGCAGATTAATTCTGTGGATGCAGGCTCTCCTCTTTCATTTCTTTCATCTCATTTCACATATTCATGTCTTTTTTTTTTTTTTTTTTTTTTGAGGAACCCAGCAGCTCAAATTAGTTTTTCATCTGTCAGGAACCAGAAGTTCCCTGTTAGTCTAAATAGTCTGTATTTAGAGCTTTGATTTCTTCTTTGCCCTAGGAATGATTTAGAACAATGTGATTGTATTTCCTAAAATTTCTATTTGATTTGGTTTAAAATTTTATCCGTTAAAAACTTTTTTTACTTTTATTTCATCATGGTCAAAACAACCTATACTGTTTCTACTTTTCAGAATTTGAAGTTATTTTTATCACTTAATTATACAGTCAATTTTTGTTACTGCTCAAAGGAATCAAATAGAATGTATTCTTTTCTTTGGGAAACTTTTTCTTTTTCTTTCTACTTGGATTCTTTTTAGAATTCTCTCCTTATTCTTGGAATTCAGAAAATGTTACAGCCATTTCTAGATGATGGTCTTTTGTTATTACTATGTGTTACAAAGCAAGCCATTTTGATTTGCAAGTTGAGATTTTTACCTCAGGATTTTTTTCTATATTGTATCTATAATTAGAGCTATTATTCCTGCTTTCATGTCCTCCTTAGAAAGTCATTTCCACCTTTTTCATCTCAAGATTACTAAGCTATTTTGAATGCAGTTAGATCTCAGATCTTATCTGGAATATTTTCTTTATTGATGTGACGTAAATAGCTAATAATTGCTTTATTCCAAAATTGTACCTAGTTGTTTCAACAACAGGGATTTGAAGTTACACATTTTATGATTTTAAAATTCCCATGTACATTTAGATACATTTCTGTACTGTCAAATTGTGCGTTGATCTGTTTTTCTATTCTTTTCGACATTCCCAAAGCTGTTATAATTATAGCAGCTTTACATATATTTTAAATATATTTTTATTGAAGTACAGTCAGTTTACAATGTGGTGTCAGTTTCTGGTGTACAGCACAATACTTCAGTCACATAGGAACATACATACATTCGTTCTCATATTCTTCTTCACTATAGGTTACAAGATATTGAATATGGTTTCCTGTGCTATGGAGTATAAACTTGTTCATCTATTTTATATATATCGGTTAGTATCTGCAAGTCTCGAAGTCCCAATTTATCCCTTCCCAACCCCTTCCCCGCCTGGTAACCGTAAGTTTGTTTTCCATGTCTGAGTCTGTTTCTGTTTTGTAAATAAGTTCATTTGTCTTTTTTTTGGATTCCACATATAAGCGGTATCCTATGGTATTTTTCTTTCTCTTTCTGGCTTACTTCACTTAAAATGACAATCTCCAGGGACATCCATGTTGCTGCAAAAGGCATTATTTTATTATTTTTATGGCTGAATAGTATTCCATTGTATAAATATACCACATCTTCTTTATCCAGTCATCTGTCAATTTAAGGTTGTTTCCATGTCTTGGCTCTCATAAATAGTGCTGCTATGAACATTGGGGTGCATGTATCTTTTTGAATCAAGGTTCTCTCTGGATATACGCCCAGGAGTGGGACTGCTGGATCATATGGTAAATCTATTTTTAGTTTTCCATAATGGCTGCACCAAACTACATTCCCACCAACAGTGTAGGAGGGCTCCCTTTTCTCCACAGCCTCTCCAGCATTTATTGTTTCTGGACTTCTGAATGATGGCCATTCTGACTGGTGTGAGGTGATACCTCATTGTAGTTCTGATTTGCATTTCTCTGATAATTAGTGATACTGAGCGTTTTTTCATGTGCCTATCGGTCATTTGTATGTCTTCATTGGAGAATTGCTTGTTTAGGTCTTCTGCCCATTTTTGGATTGGGTTGTTTGTTTTTTTCTTATTAAGCTGTATGAGCTATTTATATATTCTGGAGATAAAGCCCTTGTTAGTCTCATCTTTTGCAAATATTTTTTCCCATTCTGTAGGTTGTCTTTTTGTTTTGCTTATGGTTTCCTTTGCTGTGCAAAAGCTTGTAAGTTTAATTAGGTCTCATTTATTTTTGCTTTTATTTCTATTGCCTGGGTCAAGTGCCCTAGGAGAACATTGCTGAGATTTATGTCAGATGATGTTTTGCCTATGTTTTCTTCTAAGAGGTTTATAGTATTTTGTCTTATTATAGTATCTTGTCTTATGTTTAAGTTTTTAAGCCATTTTCAGTTTATTTTTGTGTATGGTGTGAGGGAGTGTTCTAACTTCATTGATTTACATGCTGCTGTCCAGTTCTCCCAATACCATTTGCTGAAGAGACTGTCTTTACCCCATTGTATGTTCTTGCCTCCTTTGTCAAGGATTACTTGACCAAAAGTTTGTCAGTTTATTTCTGGGCTCTCTATTCTGTTCCATTGATCCATATGTCTGTTTTTGTTACATGTATTTATATACTACAGCAGGGCAAATTCCCCCACCTTTACTTTTCCCTTTTTGGTTTTTTTTTTTTTTTTTTTTTGATTCTCATAAATATGTTTTCCAGATGGCCTTTTAAAATTCACCATCATCATTTGATGTTATTACTTGCTGTGTATTACTATCAATTAACACTCTAGGGAAGAAATATTCTATATTGCATTGTCCAGTTTGGTGGTCACTAGCCACATGTGACAGTTGAGCACTTGAAATATGGCTAGTGCAATCAAGGAACTGAATTTTTAGTTTAAATTAAATTTTAATTTAAATAGCCACATGTGGCTAGTGGATACTGTATTGGATGATGCAGCTCTAGAAGCCAGAAATAGAAAAGAAGGGAATAGATCATAGATATTCCCAGCAGGGACCTTTAATTTTTCTGTATGTTTTTTCTAATACTTGCTGATGTCAAAGTATACAGGTAGATTTCTTTATACAGACTCCTCTTCAGCCTAGCTTCATGTCCAGGGACTTGGTGTGACTGCAACTAGCCGTCCTCCTGGGGCTACTAACCCCTGCATCAAGGAAGAGACCCATCCTCTCTGGTAAGCTTGTCCCTATTGTGTGTCTTGGATTATTCAGGTGGCACAACAGATTGTAAATGATCTTTAATAGTGGAGAAGGTGAAACTCACTCTACTTCTCTTGTCTACTCTCATCCTCCCATATTATGATAAATTATTGAGCTTCTACCAGGAGCTCTTCTTTAACTTACTTCTTGTGTCAACTCACTACTATCTCATTTTAGGTAGTAAAATGTTAGTTTTGGGCTTCTTTATTTTGATCTAGAAATTCTAGCATTCCAGGTCAGGAATCCGTAGCCCCTGCTGCCTAGGTGGCCGTGTTGCCTTGGATAAACCAACCATCTGAATATCTGCCATTTCAGTGCTACCTAGAAGTGACCCTGGCCCCATTGCCATACTGTTTCAGCTAGGGGTATCTGAATCTGACTCCTAAATCATAAATCAAGCAGCAACCTATGTGGTGGCATTATAAAATGAATTGAGCCAATTTATTTTGCTTTCAGGTTTGAAGTAAGAAAATCTGAGTAAATGACCCAGGTAGTCTTGCAATAATTGACTGAAATTCATCAGGAAGGATCAGAGACAGATTGGTTTTGATCTGGTGTCTCACCGACCAAGTGGCGAAGGAGCAGAAACTAAGAGTAAGCAGAGGGAGCCAGTTGGTCGTTAAGGGACACACCATGGAGGTGAGAGCCTATGGAAGAGATAGAACACTAGATTTCTGGCTTGAGTAGCTGGATAGGTAGCTGCTTTATCATGAAAATACAAAAAGGCAGAAGGTTGGCTGAGTTTGTCATATTGTGAGTACTGTGAGATACTGAGAAGGTGCTATCTAGGAGGGAGCTGGATACCTGAATGTGAAGTTCAAGGAAGGATTCTGAGCTGAAAAGATGGCGTAGGTTGGTCCAGTTGGGGTGCACGGAAAACAAAGGTATTGGCAAGTGTATTCAGCGAATTCCTGGGAAGAGAGGACTGGAAGGAACTTTTGGGCAGAGTCAGAGCTGAAGACAAGATATCATAGGAAGGCTCTGAAATTCTTCATTTACCTGAAGTCACCTTGGTTGTCACAGGAGTATACACTGTTAATGCTTCAAGTAATTGTGTTTTGTTACTTAAAAGTAAATACTGTTAATCATATGTGAAAAATTGCTTCATGTGCGTTTGGCTGAAAATTAGGTGTGAGTTATATTTCATGCAACTAAGTATTTGGTAGTCAAAAACGTTTGTGAAATGCTGTCAGATTTATTCCTTATTGGAGATTCATGATGCCCATTAGCGTAAAGGTTTGGAGAATTTCTGCTGCAGTTAAGGAACCAGTTTAACTTAGTATTTATCAAGCTTCACTTAGCCTCAGACTTCATCTTGTGTACAACAGCTATTAATATTCCTCTAGAGTGACTGTTACACAAAGAACACACCCAAGGTAAACACGGGAATAATTCTTGTTTATCACTAGGCAGCTGAGTAAGGACAAATAGTCAAGTAATTTGTCTAAAATGAAATCATCTCAGATTGCCTGTAGGTATCTGTCTTTAGTTCCACTACAAAAACAACTAAAGATTACTGCTTAAGATTTTTGGTGTATTTTGTATCTACTGTAGTACTATTTTCTTCCTACTTCATCCTCCTCATCTTCCATCTCCTCTTACAGCTTTCTCTCTCTCTCCCTTTTTCTCCCTCCCTCTCCCGTCTCTCTCTCTCTTTCTCAATATCCTATGCAATTTTAATTATACTGTATATACTTCTCCTCTACTAAATACAATAAAATGCTTGTTATAGAGTTATAAAATTTTTCATAAAAATTTCAGTGGTTGCATAATATATTATGTGAATTGATTATAATTAACCATTCTTTTGGATCTTGGCTTCAAATACAGTCTTATATAATATACTGTGATAGATCTTTTTACATTAAGCTTTTTATATTGAGTATTTTGAGTTATTTCCTCAATAGTTTTTAAGTTTTTATTGTAAATGTACCTTTTCATAAGCATTCTTAGGATAGCTTATCATTTTATCTAAAGATTTCAGTCATGTGATGGAAGGCACTAAAAATTCATCAGCATTGTATTAGAAATAATTCTGATGATTAAAATATATTTTCATACCCCAACCAGGGCTTGATAAATAAAAGTGTCTGTGTCACCCTCCATCAGTTCTCTGCTTCCTGTAACGTCTTTGTCATTCCTTTTGTTAGCTCCTCCCAGGCAGCCTACAAACCATCTCCTTTACCCCACTTAAATCTCCCTTTCTCTTTATGCTGCTAATTCATTTCACACCTTTCAGTCCTCAGCAAACACCTTGAAAAAAAATAGTCCAGACTCACTTTCTCACTTCCCAATCACCCATTAACCTCCTGCAAACAAGTGTCTGATGCCATGACTTGAAACACTTCACACATTGTACTGTAGTTTATTTTATTTTCTGTTAGATTGTGTGCCTTAGAGGCAGGACTGTCTTGGCATACATAGAATCTGGCACAAAATGTGTACTCAAGAAAATGAATTCATTCAACAAACACTGTGTGATGAAGACTCATCCATTCTTTACTTAAGCTTACATCAAATGAATTCATATTTCTTTGGCTTTGAGAGTAACAGAAATTCAATATACCTTTTCCTAGGAGTTATTCTTTATTGTATTTCCTTTCCCTTAGTGTTCACTAAGATTATCTGTCTTTCTGTCTATGTCTGTCTGTCTACCTATCTACCTGCCTAATTGTCTATTATGTATCTATCATCTAACTATCCCTCTGTCTATATATATCTTTATTTAAATCCCCAAACTATCAAACATATAAATTGACTTAGTATTTTTATACTCTGGTGGTTTTCAACCCAAGATAATTTTTTTAGATTTTTTTTTTATTGAAGTATAGTTGATTTACAATATTGTGTTAGTTTCAGGTGTACAGCATAGTGATTCAGTTATACACATACATATATAATTTCTTTTTCAGGTTCTTTTCCATTATAGGTTATTACAAGGTATTGAATATAGTTTCCTGTGCTATACAGTCAGGCCTTGTTTATCTATTTTATATATAGTAGTGTGTATATGTTAATCCAAACTCCTAATTCATCCCTACCCCCCACCCCTTTCCCCTTTGGTAACTATAGTTTGTTTTCTGTGTCTGTGAGTCTTCCCATCAACCCAAGATAATCTGTACTACAAATGCAAGTAAATGGCATATTTTCATTAAGGTAATATTTCCCATAACTTTAGGGACAGAGCTTGTGACCAGGATCACAAGAGGCCAACATGGTTCAGGGGGTTGGGATGGAACAAAGGAGCCACTTGCACAATGTGTTTGTGTCACATTGTTCCATCTCTAAAGAGGAGATGTTGCTAATTACTTGACACAGTTGTGCTGTCAGAACACCGTGTATGCTACCAGTAACAAAGGAAGTGAGGAAGGAGTCCCTTACCTGGAGAGGTTTTTTCTAATTGAACTGGGCAATAGGTATATAAGCACAACGCCAGAAACATGTGCAGAAGTATGTGTGGGCTGTGTGCACGGCCAAAGAATTGCTACAGTTGTTACAGGATCTGGAGTGAGGCGCAGTTTACCGGGAAAGGCTTTGTGGGAGAGGTCCATTTTAAGTCCTGTTGGGAGCTTTCATCTTGAGAGAAAGAGGGGCTCACTTTTAAGGAGGAGGATGAAAAGTTCAGGGTAGAGAGAGTGGCAGGTTAGGAGGCCCAGCCATGGAAGTGAGCAAGGTGGTAGACAGCTTTGACGCTGCCAGTTAATAGATGTAAGAAGCAGTTTTGAATCATTTCTCAGCTGAGAAGAAAAGTGCTGAAAATGAGTAAGCACTGAGAGTCAAGAAGTTGTTCCTATGTAACAAAATAATTTTTAGTCTTGGAGTCCAATTAGGGATATGAGGCTGAAAAGGCAAAGGAGCAAATGTAAGTACATGACATGGTGTGTGGCCATGAGGAAGAAGAAAGAGGCAGATGAGATTATAGGCTTGTGATCTGGAAACATGGGGCTGGGTCCTGACAAAATCTTTGTATCTAAAACAAAAAGGATAAGTAATACATCCAGATAGAGGTGCTCTTTAGAAAACTAATGATACCATCCCATAAGACAAAAAGGGAGGGGAAGATAGAGAGATACTTTGCGGAATCACTATTTAAAAAGTGAGCAAGAGAAGAAATGAGCATCTTGAACAAAGCTGGTCATGAGTCTCCTCCTTCCTGGGGGAGTTAGTGGAAGAACCCCCAAGGAAATCATTGTCTTAGAGGTTTGAGAGCAAAAGGAGATGGGGTTCCAGAGCACTTGGTAAATTACACCGAAGTGAAATTTGGGGCCGTGGTTCTCAAAGTGTGGTCCTTGGACTAGCAGCCTCATCCTATCTGGGGACTTGTTAGAAATACATGTTGTCTGGCCCCTTCCAGACCTTCTAAATCAGAAACTCTGGAGATGGGGCCAGAAATCTGTTTTAACAAGGCTTCCAGGTGAGTATAAGGCTTCCTAAGTTTGAGAAATACTGATTTAGGAGACAGTGTGCGCTCACTTGGTTGCAATGCATCACTCACTGTGAAGAGCCGTCTGTCAAGACAGGAAGTTTGCAGGATATTAATGTCAGCAACTCTTCAAAGAGAATGAAGTCATGAGCAGTGATTCGGGGAGGAAACTGTGAGGGAATGTGAGAGAATGTTTCCACTGTGAAGATGCCTTCTTTCAACCTTAAGGGTGAGGATAACATTAAATTATGTCAACTGAGGGGTTTAAATTTAAAGAGTCATTAAGGGAAATAATTGGTGAATGGTGTTAACAGGAGGATATATAAAAACTTCTTTCCACTCCCTTCCTGAAACATTTTTCTAAGCAATGTGAGGCAGAAGATGTTTTTCCTTTGTTTCTTTTTTTGCCCTCAGAGATTCCTTTTGCAAATTGCAAGGGAGTCATGCTTTCTGTCTCTGATACACCGTTGTCTCTAAGGATTTTCTAAGATGAGAAGGTAACAATAGTTGGTGTGTTAATCCTTTGCAAAGGCCATATGCAAAAATGAGAAACATTTGAGTCCGGAGATTTAACTGAACCTCAGTCAGGATTTGCCTTTTCTAAAATGTTAAACAGTCTCCGGTTTGTGAGCAACACAGCCAATATGTTCAGGAATGACTGGCTCACATATTCAACTGTAGAATCTGAGGGGAGAGAATCAGTCTGTGCTACTGCAGTGTCTTAAAAAATATGCTCACATACTTGTTTGTGCTGAGATAAAGTCAAGTTTGAGAAGTAATCTTTGGGGGTTAATGAGTACTCAGAAGTACCTGTTTTGAACCAAAGTTTAAAAAGAAAATTTGTTGAAAAGTAATACCGAAACTAAAATGAACACCAAAAGTAAGCACAGAACTTGATGAGTGAGTATGAGTTAGGAAAATGTGGGGTAAGAGGAGGGCTGTGTCCCAGGTCTCAGCTGAGTCCTGGAATGTGCCTTGCCCAGTGTGGGTCCTTGGCTTCGCATGGGAACGAATTCAAGAGCGAGCTATTGTTGAATAAAGGAGAGAGAGATATACTCCACAGACTGAGTGCAGGCAATCTCGGAAGGCCAAAGAGGCCAGAAAGCACGGGGATGAGTGTTTAGTTTAAAGTAAAAAGTAGATGACACATTCCCTAGACAAAGTGCCATCTGTCTCACTCAGAAGGGAGAGCAGTGGCGAGCTGCGGAGGTTGTTAATTTTTATGGGTTTGTTATTTCATATGTTAATAAGAGGGCGGATTATTCCAGCTACTTTGGGGAAGGGGCTGGGCCACTGCCCACTTTTTTATGGTCAGCCTCAGGACTGTCATGGCGCTTGTAGGAGTGCCATTTACCATGTTAATATTACAATGAGCCTATAATTAAGCTCAAGGTCCACTGAAAGTCAAATCTCCTGCCATCTTGGGCCTCAGTGCCTACTGGGAGTTGAATTTTCCAACACTTTGGTTCTAATCGCTGTATCATTCCTTGAATGGCTGTGTCCTGCCCGCTTCCTTCCTGTCTCAAGTAGAAGGGGGGTACACGTGAGTAACTACCTCTCAGACCAAGAAGTAGGATAGAAAGAGCACCTGGAAGTTCTTGCTGGCTGTCCTCATGCTCTTCCCCGAGGGTAACATCTTCCTTGAAATCTAACATCCCAGATTGTAGATTAGACTTACCTGCTTTTAAAAATGTATATAAACCCAGCATGCAGTGCACATCCTTTTTTTCTGCCTTGTTTTGCCCATTATTATGTCCACAGGATTCATCCATGTTGTTGAAAATAATGGTGGTTCATGGCTTGGGAGCATTATTTTCATACTTTGAAAGAAAGATTATCGTAGTATCAAAAATTGGGAAAAATAAATGTAAAAGAACATTAATATTCAAATATGGGTGTAAAAATCATTTTGATAAGCATGACCTCAGGTTTCCCCGAAGTTGGCCGCTGAGACTAGGATGGGAGAACAGGTAGTGTTCCAGGGAGACGATCCCAGGAGACACCAACAGGAGAGAGTGGAAGAAATGAGGAAGTAAGGAAGTTAGTACTGGGTGATTAATGAGCTGCTTTTGGCAACTAAGACTCATTTCCCCTGGAGACCTCTGGGAGGTGGTGTAGAAATCCCTGAGCACTGTCCCACCCAGGGCACATGGAAGATGGGACATTTATCCATCTCCTTCCATGTTAAGTGGAGGCTGCTCCCCCTGGTGTAAACTCCCCGGCAGCTTCAGCCTGCTGTGCACATGGGCAGAACTTGTCCTCACAGTTGAAGAAGACTGTCAGGTGGTGAGTTTCACGTACTTCCATGGCAGCAGAACCTGCAGCTGGAAAATCTGAGAGATGACAAATGGGACCCTGACAACATCTGCTACAAATACAATCTCAACCAAAAGGCATCGCTAACTACCAGATAGATGCTTCCTCCTTCCCACCACCCTTGGTGTTCTCTCTTGAAGATTCTCATCTCCTTCCGTTTCTCCCTCCATCTCTCCGTCGCTGACTGGCATATAACAAGCCCCTCCATCCCTCTTCCCCCTCTGTCTCTTCCTTTCTTTTTTCAACAAATATTGTCTGATTGCTAAGCCCTGTAATTAGGTGCTGATAATGTAACAGGGAAGAAGATAGGCCTGATCCCTGCCTTCCATTTGTCTTCAGTTTTATGGTCTCTTTTCTAACAGGCTGGCCAGGGTCACAAGGGTTGCAGTGTATTTATCTCCCTCTTATTTATAGAATTCAAGGCTGGAAGGGACTCCTCCACCATCAGCCTGTGTTTTACACACAAACACATATGTGTGCCTTCTTCCATCTTTGGCCTTTTCCACTGTTTAGCTTTCTCCTAATAAATCTCTCTCTTTTTTTTTAAAGGCATCTCTAAGTAAAACACAATAATGAGTTACTGGTTGACAATTAGCTATTGCTGAACTCACAATGGAAGAACATTAGTGTTAGACATCAAGTTATAAAGATGATTATTCAATTTCTAATGAGTCATAAAAATTTCCTTGTGGTTCCTTGGTGGTTCTTGACTATGTGGCAAAGCATTAGCCGTGGGCACCTAGGAATAGGGGCTGTATGATCACAGCCATGGGTCTCTAGTCCAAATTCCTGACTGACTGATAATTAGCCATTTGCAGTTGACCTCTAAAAAAGCAGAGTTAAAAATCAATCAGGAAGGTTACATGAAAAAATGGAATTGTGAAGGCCAAAATATTCTATCAATTTGAGTCTTTTAACTTGGTTTTTGATTAAGAATTATATTAAAGCCAGCATTTTTTGTTTGTTTTTTTGATGACAGACTATTATGCTGTTTGCATGAGTTTTAAATTTAGAAGTGACAACTCACTTGTGTTATTTGGAGAGCTTGGAAATATTTTTAGTTTGCAAAAGGAAAGGGTATTAAATTCTTTATGTATTTTTAATTTCCTCTACTGTCTGGAAAGCATTTGGAAACTATGCCCATGAACATTGCATATTTATGATGATCTACAAAGAACATGAGTCAGAATCTGGATTTAAACTATTGCCTCTAGTTTACATATCCTCCCAGCTCCCACTTCATTCATCAGAACTACTCAAATATGAATACAGTTCGAAGAAGCTAGGTAACTTTTTTAGCCTATTTAAAAAATCATAGACTTTCTTTTGAGGTAGCTACTGTATTTTCAGATAGGTATAATCCCTATAAAATAGTCTTCTGTTGAATGGAAATTCACCTTCTTATTCTCACTCACTCTTCAAATTTTCACATGGGGGTAGATCAGAACACTTCTGTTCATTCCTTCCTGGACTATAGGCACAGACACATCACTCTCCAACCCTTCCTTTCCCATTGAATTATCTTTCTGAGGCTGATACTTGAATTGTTCATAAGGACAAGGTGCTGAATTGTTTCTTTCTGCTTTTTCTTGGTTGGTGTTGTTGAAACTTGGATTTGTTGATGATGATTTGGTAGTATACTATCTAGAACTGAAACCAATACTCTAGGTGTGCTCCTTGTATGGAATATGGTAGAAATCTTTACTCTCATATTTTCCTCTTGATACAGAGAAGGTTGAGTCAGGATTATCTTTAGTTGGAGACACACTACAATAAAAAGTTTGAAATCTCCTATGTGCTTTGGGAATCATGAGAGGGTTTTAAGGGGGAAATTGTAAAATCAGACTCAAGTTTTATAAAAGGAACTTTGGTGGCAGTAAAGCGTGTGTATTATAAGGGAAAATGATTTCTGACTGAATTCATTCAATTTTTTATATCATCCATAGATTTGATCAATAGGCAATTGATATCTACATCTAAGACACATAATACATATGCTGAGCAAGAACTAGAGAAAGACACAGTTCCATAGAGTGAACCAAGATCCTCCTTCCAAGTCGCTTACACCTTTTCAAATATGATAACTCAGCCACTCACATCTCCATTTTGTACACAGAGCTGCTAATAAAAATAATAATGACAGTTGAACTATTTTTATCACTTATGATGTACACCTTCTAAGTGTTTTAGAAATGTTATTTAATTCTCTTCCCAATTCTGTGAGGTAGTATTATTTTCATCATCAATTATAAATGGGGAAAGCTCAACAACACATAATTTAAGTAGTATGTCCAACATCACACAGCTGCTAAGTGACAGAGCTACACTCAAACTCAGAGGTCAGGCTTCAGAGAACGTGCTCTGAACCTCTT
Source organism: Camelus bactrianus (assembly GCF_048773025.1). Classification (NCBI taxonomy): domain Eukaryota; kingdom Metazoa; phylum Chordata; class Mammalia; order Artiodactyla; family Camelidae; genus Camelus; species Camelus bactrianus. The sequence goes on along the minus strand of NC_133552.1, from coordinate 43,953,401 downwards.
TATAAGCTACCCCGAAAGAGCCAGAACAGCGTAGAATGAATATCACCTAAATGACCATATAAAAAGTAACCTCTGCTTCGTGGGCTGATGTCATAGAAGCTTGTGTCACTTGTGAGTAACCTCAATCTATGGGAATAAGGACTGCGGGGTAGAGATGCAAGTTAGGGTGCTTGTTGCCATCATGAGAGAAAGTATATTTCAGTTGAGAAGCGTGCATTAAATAGGTAGAGTCCCCTTCCTCTAAAAATAAGTTACAAATGGGGTTTGATTTCTTTTTTTTCCCCATAAAATTGCCCAGTTGTTTTTTCCTGTGTAGTTTATTAATAGTTGAAATTTTTAAAAAATCCAATTTACCCTGGATTAGATATATTCACCAGTTCATAATTAGAGACTGTTTTAAATCTGTGACTATCCATTTTCTGCTTGGTGTTCAGTTTTACTTCTTGTCTTAAAATTTTTCTGTTTATAGTTATAATTCTTGTGATCCCTGGTAGTTATGTTCTATGATGTCACCATGAACACTGAATCTGAATAGTGAACCCCTGCTCCTAGGGGAGATACAGAATGCGGTTCCTGTGAGCTTCTGGGCACAATATTTTTGTTGACTAATCAACATGTAATCTTGTTTTATGTGTGTTTTTGTTTAAAAAACACCTTATTTAATATATTCTGTTGATTCACTAACATTGAACTCATATCCAACAGCACTGGCCTCATGGGTGAATGAAGCTTATCTAACACATGTATTTTTCTCCATTAGATACATCCTAGCCTTCTTGTGTTTAGGAGCACTAGGCAATACTTAAGTGCTGTGCTGGAGGACCATTTTAAATAGCACAGTAACCAACAAAACACAAAAATGCAAAAAAAGGGCAAAAACCCTCACACTGAGCAGATCAAGAAAATGACACCTGTTTACAGTCTGAGAGCTGGAACAAGGCAAAGGTTCACCTTATTTGACCTCAACTGGAAATGTACACACTGGGTGACTCAAATTTTCCACTAGTCTGCACATGTCCACAAGTGACAATGAAAACACTGAGTATTGATTTTGAGGTTATAAATAAATTTTAATAAGTAAGCAAATTAAAAAATAATCTATGAATAATGAGGATCAGTAGTGGATATTTACCTTTGTATCTGACTGAAACACAATAATTGCTACTTTTCTGAAGGTATGGATTGAGAATGAACTTTAAGATGACACTGATAACTGAAAGGATTCAGCAATCCAGTGTTTTCCTCTAGCAGATTATTTTTGCCAAATATCACAAAAATTTTAGATCATCTTTTAAAAATTAGATTCAGGAGTATTGTTGTAAATGGTTAATAATTCTTTTGCTGAAAAAGGATAATGGGATTAACTGAGTTTGAAGTCTTCATTTTTCATTTTTCTTATCTCTTGGGAAGATTGATTACAGGTATAGAATTAGACAAACCTTTATAAAATAGTTTTAAATATCTTCATATAAAGAGCTATTATAAAAGCCATATTTGTCATACTGCTGGAGACCAAAGACAAATCTGAAAAGTAGTCAGGGAAAATAAGATACGTTACCCTAAATAGCAGCAATAATAAACTTGATGACCAACTTTGCAACAGACAACATGAAAGCCAGAAGACAGTGGCTTGTCATCTTTCTAAAGCTGAAAGGACAGAACTGCCAACCTAGAATCATTGGCATCGTGGAAATACCTTTCAAAATTGAAGACTAAATAAAGACTGCTTAAGACAAGGAAAATATTAGACAATTTGACACCAGCACACCTGCAGTACAAAAATATTAGCAGAAGTCTGGGCTGAAGAAAAGTGATCCTTGACAGAAATTGCAGGGAGAAATGAGGCAATAAAGTAATAAAATGCAATTGAGAGAGATGTGTGTGGGTAAAGATAATATAATATTGACTCTCTAAAACAAGAGTAATGTCTTACAGGATTCTAACAGATGTTAGAAATAAGATATATGAAAACAATAAGGAAAAGGGCAGAAGGATGTAAATGGACTTAAATGCTTGTAAGTTCCTTACATTGTTTGGGAAATAGTTAAAATACTTAATTTAGATAAAATATAATAAATGAAGATGTGCATTGTAAGCTCTAGGGTAACCACTAAATAATACAAGAATATATAACTCAGAGAAGTAAAAGAGAATAATAATATATACACAATAAGAAAAGTAAAAGAATAATAAAAAGTATTTGATTCATCAAAAACGAATACAAGAAAGGAAGAATAAGCAACAAAGAAAAAACAGAAACAATAGAAAATAAATAACAAGGTTTTAGGCATAAACTCAACTATTTTCTTAATTGCATAAATATACAAAGACTAAGCAACCCCATTAAACAATAAGATTATCAATATGAGTAATAATTAAAAAAAAAACCAAACTCAATGTCTGTTCTTTATAAAAAACATGAAAAGAGGTTGACAAAAAATAGTTTGAAAGTAAAAGATGGAAAAAATATAATTCAAACACTAACCCAAAAAAGCTAATGAATCTGTATCAACATTTGAGGTGAGATTTCACAATCCTTAATTTCAGTGCCACCAGAAGATGCAAAATTTGACAAAAATGGAAGGATAAATAAACATTTATGACCAGAAATGAAGATTTAACATTCCTCTCTTAGTTATGGACAAAAGAGGCAGACAGGAAAAGTCATCACAGATATAGAATACTTGCATATTACAACTAAGAAACTTAACCAAATTGACATAGAGTATATTTGGACTTTAGACTCAACAAGTTCAGAATGCATATTATTTCTAAGTACCAATGAAACATTTACAAAATATACCCTATGCTGGACCATAGTTAAGAGACAATAATTTCCAAAAGACTGGAATCATATGCAGCATGTTCTCTAACCATCGTATAATTAAATTAGGTATTAATAATGTAAAAGTGATTAGGAACTCCCCCAAATGTTTAGAAATTGATTATGCATAAAAAGAAATCACAATGGAAATTAGAAAGTAATGCAAGATCATGAAAATATAATGTATCAAAATTCTCTGGCTTGGGTGGGAGTCTTAAAAGTTGCGGCACTAAATGTTGGGTCTCAACTTTTACTCCTCAAAGAGAAGGTGTGAGTTGTGAGTTACCTCCTGATTGTGTGTTGCTGTGCTGGGTGGGGTTTATGGCAAGAGTGTGTCTCAGCCTTTTCTACTCATTTCAGCATGTTTTTTTTTTCCTCATTCATCCATTCTGTACACGTTGCTACTTAGCTAGTTTCTGGATTTCTTTCAGAGGAAATTATTCTGTGTATAGCTGTAGATTCTTTGTGTCCATGGGAGGAGGCAAGTTCAGGAGTGGCTTTGTAGCCATCTTGGATGGGAACCCCCTGTGATAACCTGGGGATCCTTGTTTTGTCTCCTATTTTAAATGGAATGTGTTCAATATTTCACTGTTAAATATGACATTGGCTGATTTTTTTCTTAGTAAATGCCTTAAATAAAATTTTAAGATATTTTAAATTCCTAATTTTCTGAGAGGTTTTTAAAAAAAATCAACTCAAATCTCTGGTTAAGCCAATCCAATGAATTTTTAAAATTTTATATATTATGTTTTCAGTTCTAAAATATTCAGTTCTTTTGTTTTATAGTTCATATTTCTGTCTTGAGCACATTTTCCTTTATGTCATTAAGCGTATATTGGTTATGACAAAAGAGTTGCTGCAATTTGTGAGAGGAAGGCAGTGTGGGGAAGGTAGTCTTTTCAATAAATGGTGCAGGGTCAACTGGATAACCATATGGAGAAAAAATTAACATTGACCACCTTCAAACAGCATATGCAAAAGTTGATATAAGATATATTATAGACCTAAAGGTATAAAATAAAACAATACAGCTTCTAGAAAAAGATACACAAGGATATCTTCCTGAACTCATGGTAGGATTGAGTTCCTAAAATTTACATCAAAATATCCTAATCACAAAAGAACATATTGATAAATTAGACTTCATTAAAATGAAACACTTTGATTAATCAAAACACAACAATAAGAGAATCACAAGGCAAGTCACACACAGAAAACATTAGCAATGCATAATGTTAGATATGTTTTGTTAAACGTCTTTTCCTGTGTGTCTGTCTATCTACCCATCCATCCTGTCATTTTCTACAAGTCAATAAGAGAAAAAATGACTGAAAACAAGAGACAAACAGAAACTTCACAAGAGAGGATATTCAAATGAAGCAGTACCAAAAGGTGCTCAACACCATAAGTTCAAACAAAAGCAAATTATACCTGCATTGTGAAACACTATATACCAAGCAGAACGGCTAAAATGAGAGCTGGCAGTGTGATATACTGGCAACCCTGCAGAGGTAGTAGAAGTGTTAAATTGTTAAAATCACTTTGTAAAACATCTCATTAAAATTAAAAGTATCCATTCTCTCTAATCCTCAGCACCTACACACATAACCCACAGAAGTTGAGTGTTAATATCCTCCAAACAACATGTACAAGAATAGTACCATTATTATAGCCCTTAAATGTCCATCATCATTAGACTGGATAAATCAATTTCAATATATTCATATAACAGAATGCCTCAACACTAAAAAGAACACAGTAACCTGACGAATCTCACAGACATACCATGGAGCAAATAAGAGCCAGACACAAAAAGAATATATATTGTATAATTTGATTTATAGGAACTTCAATTCCAGGCAAAACTACTTAATAGTGATGGAAGCTGGAACAGTGGTTACCTTTGGGAGAGCAGAGAGTTTTGCCCAGAAATATTCTATATAAATCTTGAGCTTGGCTATGGTTATATGGATGTGTACATATTTAATACATTTCCATTTAAGATTTGTGTACTTTTCAATATGAAACGTGTCAATTAAAAAAATCACTTAGTTAGGAGTGAGCAGAAATAAGCTATAATCCCTATGTACCACTTCAGTGCTTATGAGAACAAATTAAGGTCACTTTTAAAAATGATTAAACAATAATCTCCCCACATGCAAAGATCTGTCTGCAGGAGGATGAGTTTATTCTTGATGCTACCTTGCGAAGTATTTCCTGGGGACCCCTGAGGAATGCTTGTATGTTCTGTAACCTGTCTGCCTGCTCCCTGGCTCATACGCCGGTGTATTGTTTGGTCCAGAGGAACAGGGCCCTCCAAGTCACCTTGGGGGTATTTCATAACTTGCTTCTGTAATCCCAATGCTTCTCTAAATTCCAGGCTGAACCCGGCTGCTTCCTGTCAGTTCCCTCAAAGCACAGGTAAGGCTTACCACAGCGGTCCAGCTAATATATTGCTAATGATCTGTGGCTCACGTCCTATAGTTTCAGTTATTCAGCACAAGTTCCATCAACATTGCAGTCTCCTCCTTCTAAAGACAATCTGGTGAACGACAGAGTGATTCACCCTAACATCTTAGTCCACGACATCTGTGTTCAGTTTTCTCTGAATACAGTCAGAATTGGCCTTTCCTTTTTGTTCCCCAAGGGGTCATCTCCAAAACGGAGGAAACAGCTCCAATCCACAAATAGTTGTTCTTCAGCTAGTATATAAATAAGGAAGGAAGGAAGGAAAGAATGATAGCAGTAAAACAAAGTCCTCTGTAACTGGGTTCCCACAATTTAAAATTTTTTTTCAATTCTCATTTTACAGATTAGGTAAAGATTTTGTGGCAGTTTTTTTTTCTTCTAATTCAAGAAACATGCATAGATTTCAAAATGTGAGAGCCAACACCTGCAGCCTAGCATTGTAACTATTTAAACCAAGAGAAGCAAAAGGCATGGGAAGCAGACAACTTGGTTTTCAACCCTGAGATGCAGTGGACAACATCAAAACAGTACCCACTGATTGCTATTTTATCTACATCAGAAGGTTTCATCCACATGGTGTAAATCATTCTACTTTAGAACAAGGGGAAAACCATACAAAAGCACATGCAGGGGCTGTGGCCCCAGTAGAATGTCGTGATTTCCCCATTGTCCATGTGTGGCAGTGAGTGACACTTCGATATTGCTGTGATCCCGTGTAGATAAGAGCCCCACCCCCTCCTCGCACAGGACAACCCCCCACCCCTTTCTCCGTTTATTTCTTGCTTAATCTTCCAGACATTCACCCACCCTCCGGGACACATCAGGAGGATTCACTGAGATCCTAAGATAGGGGAGGCCTGTGGCTTATCTCTCTGAGAACTGCCATTCCTGCCTGATATCCTCCTGTGAGAAGCTGCAATTACCTTTTTTCTCCAAGGTCTGTCGGAATGTGACATTTCCATTTGCTCCTGCCATCCTCACCCTGTCCCTGATTAGGACTGTCACCTTCCCTTGAACGTCCTTCCCACAGCAAATGAAAGAAGGTGAGGCAGGAGGAACAGGGAGGTGCAGGGCGAGGCCAGATTCCTCTTGAATTTCTAGTTTTTAAAAAATTAAAGTAAATCCAAGGAATAAATCCTCCATTATCTCCACTGTTGTAACTGCCCTGGATTCAGCCAGAATACTTACATCCTTTGAGTCTGGCCTTTGTCTTGGCTAGTCCCTTTATGCTGTTAAAAGATTAGCACTGAGGCATGTTAAAAATTTTAAGAGTTTATTGAACAAAAATCGATTGGAACAGGGAAGCACCAAACCGGAAGCTGGCTCCATGGACAGGAGCGGCAGGAGAGGCTTTTACAGAAAAGGTGGGAAAAAGGAAGGCAATTATTGATTGGCTATAGCTGAAAGCCTCGTTGGCTGCTTGTGATTGGTTGTCTTTAGCGTTTTGCTTTTGCAGCCTTGAGGCATGTACAAGCGTTGACCTTGGTTTGCTTACATAGGCCTTAAAATAAATGTATTAGCATAACACGTTTTTGATTTGTGCATCGGCACCTGTGACCCATGTATATGCAACACAGAAGATAACAGTATTTCCAAAATCATAGTCACCAGAAAGAGCTCCAAGAACCTGTGTGGTTTCAGCTGACCCAGTGGAGGGAGACGGATTTCAGGTGCCTGGGAAGCCCAGCGGTGATGCTGTGGGGGTGGGCTTAGGCCTTTGTGTGCACAGTGCCTGTCACGTCTCCAGTGGCAGACGGCCTCATGCTGGATGGGTGGGGAGGGGAACAGGGGGATGGCAGGGTGCAGAAAAGGCCATTAACAGATGGAACTCTGATTTCAGTTACAATGACCCAATTAGACTTGATTCCAACATGTGCACAGGTGCTAGGGCTTGAAATAGAGTAGCAGGGGACAGTGTTGAAATGTGTAACTAAATACATAGGTTTTTATTAAAGAAACATAAGATTTTAAATGACAGTTTCTTGTTGGTTAAATTGTGGTCTCTGGAATCCCAATACATTGATTCCCATCTCAGCTCTATCACTCTGAGCCTTAAACAAGTTATTTATCCTCTCTGCACCTCTTTTTCTCAGGTGTGTGATTGTTGTGATTATACCTGTAAACCAATTAGTGTAGTGGCTTAGACCATAACAGGCTTTTGTGCAATGTTAGTTATTATTATTAATCGTATGTATGACTATAGGGAAAAATTCATGGTCTCCTTCTCCAATTGTTACTAATATTTTGACATCTTTTTCCTTATGTTTATTTGACAAGGGTAGGATTCAAGCTTTGGGCTTCATTGAAGGTGTTTTAGAGATAACCAACTTAACATGTTAGCATGTATCTGTAACTGTGTGAGTGTATGTTCAGGTTTGTATACATGAGTGATGGTTGTATATGTGTGCACCATGTGTGTGCACGGGCACATGAGTGTGTCATATGAGAGTGTATGCATGTATGTACACATATTGATGGGTGTTTCCTGAGGCTGCTGTAACAAAACACCACAAACTGAGCGGCTTAAAGCAACAGAAATTTACTCTGTCACAGTTCTGGAGGTCTGAAGTATGAAATCAGCATCACTGGGTTGACATCCAGGTGTGGCAGGGCTGCAGTCCCTCTGGTGATTCTAAGGGAGAATCTGATCCTTGCCTCTTCCAGCCTCTGGTGACTGGGCATTTCTTGACTGTGGCCACATAACTCGTCTGTGCCTCTGTCTTCACGTGGAACTTCTCCTGTGTGTGTGTGAGATCTCTCCTGGCTCTCTCTTATAAAGACACTAGTGATGTCAGGAGAGCCCATCTCAACAGTCCAGGAAGGTCTCTCCATCTCAAGATCCTTAGTAACATTAGTCAAGACCTTTTTCCCAAATAAGATAACAAGTGGCAGGGTTTAGGTCCTTTCAGCCTACTACAGGTGTATGAGTAGGTGTAAATGTGTGGGGATATGTGTGTGAATGTGTGATAGGATGCATGTATGTATGTGTGTCTTTGGGTATTTTCTTAATGGAAAATGGTCTCTCCATCTGATCTTTGCCTAAAATATTTTATTCAAGTTTTGAAATGTGAATCAGTTAGAAGTATCTTCCAGTGAATCAGTGCTCTCTTAACAGATGGTCAAATAAACACAATGTTTCTACCTTCCCAGAAATCATCTTAAGCACAAAATTGTTGTCTTTGTGAGAAAAGAGCAACCTTGTTTAAATGCCAGTAAACAAGCAAGACATACCTCTCTTACCTCTGTCTGAACCTCAGAAAGAGGACCCAAGTGGGAGTTCAACTTAATGAAAAATGCATTTAGGACTGTACTGATGGTGTGGAGGGTCTATTACTCATTTTAATCTCAGTCCACCAGGTAAATAGGCTCTAGTCTATGAACTCTGGTCTGAAAGAATCAGGGAAGGCTTAATGAAAACCAGGAATGAGTGGCTCTAAATGAGGGGTGTTTAGCTTTCTTTTCTTCTGCATTTTAAAACCTGTCTGTGGGAATCACATTTGGGTTTTATGAGGACTGGAAAGTATTACCATCTGCACTGGTGGTGGTTATAAGGAAGAGACTAGGAAAGATAGAACCATGGTGAGTTAACTGCATTAGGGAAACTTCTTAAAGGCCTTTATATATATTTATATATAACAGAATATATTTATATATAATATATATGATACATAATTATATAATTTATATTAATATGTGTAATTATGTATATTTATAAAATGTATAGTTTATATTATTTATGTAATACATGTAACATATATATACAATACATAATTTATATCATAATTATATATATTGTATATAATATGTAATTATACCATATATCATACACATATACATTTTAATTATTTTAAAGACCTGTGTACTATATAAAAATTAAAAAAGGAGCCCATTCAATAGTGTGTAGGGCACTATGCTGTTAGCAGCCATGGATGTTTACCAAGGTAATAAGAGTATGGTATCCACCTGGAATGACTTATAATCTATTTCTGGTGAGAAGATTATGTAACATAAATGGAGGCAGGGTGTGTTTGACAGAGAAGTACTAGGTTAGTCCTTTATGGTGGCTTATAAGTAACAGACATGTATTTCTTACAGTACTGGAGGCTGGCAAGTCCAGATCAAGGCACTAGGAGATTTGGTGTCTGATGAGAGCCGGCTTCCTGCTTCACAGACAGCTGTCCTCTGACACGTCTCACGTGGCAAAAGGGGTGAGTGAGTGCTGGTCTCTTTTGTAAGGGCACCAGTCCTATTCACTTGAGCCCTTGTGACCAAATCGCTCCCGAAGGCCCCAACTCTAAATACCACCACGCTGGAGATTAGGCTTTAATATCTGAATTTTGGGGACATAAGCCTTACAGTCTATAGCAAGTTCATAAAAGGCAGCTCAGAGGATAACCCACAGTCAGGGGAGCTAGAGGGCATTCACGAAGTGCGGTGATCAACAGGGCCTTGATACATGAATGAGAAGTCAACTGATAGAGCTGACTACAGTGAGGATAAGAACTAACTAGGGAAAACATAGTGATAAAGATAGGAAAATGCTGGGCACATATACAACCCCACCTTCTGGAGCACAGGCTACCTCTTGAACAGGGCCTCTCAATCTCAGCAGGGTTGACAGTTTGGAGCACACAAAGCTCTGATGCAGGGTACTACCCTGGGCATGGTAGGGTAATTAACAGCATCCCTGAGCTCTACTTCCTAGAGGCCAGTACCCCTCCAACTTCCCTATTCCCCTCACCCCTCATGACAAGCAGATTTCTCCAGGCTTTGCACCAAATGTCTCCTCGGGGGCAATACGGCCCCTCGTTGAGAATTGCTGCTCTAGAACCCGATGCTTCAGGGACCAGCAGTATCATCATCACCTGGGACTTTGTTAGAAACTCAGACCTCTTCCCAGGTCCTACTGCTATAGGTTCTGCATTTTAACAAGATCCCCACATGATTTACATGTACCTTAAAATCCGAGAACTACTACTCTGAGGAACAGAAGGGCTGGTGAGATTGGTTGGGGGTAGATCGTGGAAAACCTCGAACAGTTTTCTACAGTTTTAGATTTAACTTCGCAGGCAGTGAGGCTATAATGAACGTTTTCTTCTTATCACAAATTGATTTTAGAAATCCTAATGGTGGTTCGGTTTTGCCTATTTAACACTCTCCTCATCCTTCTTACTACCTCTGTCTCAGTTTTAAGAGGAATGATGAATGCCAGCTAAAAAGCTTTAATTCTCAGCCTCCCCTGTAGCTGAGGAGGCCATGAGACTGCATTCTAAGCCGAAGTTCTTTGGGGAGTTTCTAGGAATGCTCCTGCTAATTCAGATGGCATGCCCCTTTTCCTTTAGATTGTTCCTCTGTCCCAGGGATGAACAAGATGGTTTGAATTCCAGCACCTATCTTTCAAGTTGGAGGAGAAGCAGCACTCCGTAAAGGTGGTAGAGTACAAAGCTAGAAGGAACCTGAATCAAACAGAGAGAAAAATACACCCTAATTTTGTTTAAGCCTCTATTTTTCAGAAGTCTGTTACTCACAGCTGAATGCAATTCCTAACTGATTAAGATTGCTGTTGATGTGATAGATGCATTGGAGAAGATCCGTGCAAAAACTATTCAAATAGTCTGGGTGGGAGGTGGGGAGAATGTAAGTGAAAATGAAGAGGAATTTAGAATCTGATTTTCTTTGGAGATATGATTATTTTCAGATTTGTCACTGGAAGAATGGCAAAGCAGTTCAGCAACAATTTTCAAGTTTTACAAGGGTGGTGATACACTTTCCCAAAGCAAGGTAGAAGGCAGTGCTCCTCAACCAAACACAGTAGTGTTTCTTCGAGAAATAAAATAATGAATGTTCTAGGGATGAATAAAAGCTGTATACAGCACCTCACGTAAGGTCAGGGAAGGTTTTGCTGCCAAATGAGTTATTAGAAAAACAACCACTTCCGGTTTTCAGAGCTTGGGGATTTCTTAAATGCAGATTAGGGGCTGTGAACATGAAGTCAGAAACAGTGGCTATAATGGGAATCATTTTGGAAAAGGGACAAAAATGGATGAGACTGGAGATAGTTTTTATGTGGAGGAGGGAACTGCTTTAAGAGAATGAATTTGGAAGGGCAAGAGAGAAAAGAAGCCTGAGGAACTGTTCCCCAAAGCAGCAGGAGCACAGTGACCCCAGAGCTCCAGCATTTTAGACAAGCAGAAAGTCCTATTTTTAGATGTACCCCTAGGCCTTTAATTCTTAGAACCAGAGCACCCCGAGATACAGCCTACTCCAGCTCTTACCACACTTGTCTGGTTTCCATCCTGGGTGTAAGCTCCTGAGGGCTAGATCATGGCTTTACCATCTTTGCATCAGTGAAAATACCTGGCCGATGACCTGCATTTGTAGCTGTTTAACAAACTTTTGTGGAATTAATTCATTTGGGTATGCAAACAATATTGAGTAGAAAAAAAGAGTAAATATTTGCAGAAGGCAGTCATTTTGGCCACACCATATACAACATGGATTGACGGTTTCCATGACAGCATTCGATAAAGCACATGTCTGAGGAGTCACGGCAGACTCAGAAGAGTCTGGAAACCAGGAAACAGGCTTCAGTTACTCCGCCTAACTGCAGAGAGTGAACAGACACTTGACCTCACTGATTTATGGGGTCACTGCAGAGAAGGAAGTGCTCCTTGAGCAAGTAGACTTTCTCATAAAATAGCTCCGGTTCCTCTGAGTTCCACCTTTCAGCACTATTGTAAAAATTCCTTCTGGGGAACCTGTTCAGTAGAAATCCCTTAATAACTCCCAGCCCATTATTCTCTCCAGCTCAATGATGTACTCACGATCACTCCTTCTCCATCTCCCCTCGTCTTGCCCATCCCCTTTCCTGCCCACCTTCCACTCACCAGCGTCCTTAAAATTTCACAGGCAACTTCTCTCCTGAGCAAGTGCCTGCTGGATATACACATCTAATTGTTTTATTAACCTCAAGTTCAGTATGTCCAAAATCAAACTCATTGCATTATCATAATCTTACTCCTCCTCCTGATTTGTCTAAAATGCTGGAGCTCTGGGGTCACTGTGCTCCTGCTGCTTTGGGGAACAGTTCCTCAGGCTTCTTTTCTCTCTTGCCCTTCCAAATTCATTCTCTTAAAGCAGTTCCCTCCTCCACATAAAAACTATCTCCAGTCTCATCCATTTTTGTCCCTTTTCCAAAATGATTCCCATTATAACCACTGTTTTTGACTTCATGTTCACAGCCCCTAATCTGCAATTAAGAAATCCCCAAGCTCTGAAAACCGGAAGTGGTCGTTTTTCTAATAACTCATTTGGCAGCAAAACCTTCCCTGACCTTACATGAGGTGCTGTATACAGCCTTTATTCATCCCTAGAACATTCACTATTTTTTTTTTCTCTAAGAAACATTACTGTGTTTGGTTGATTACTGTGTTTGGTTGAGGAGCACTGCCTTCTACCTTGCTTTGGGAAAATGCATTACCACCTTTTTAAAACTGGAAAAACTCTGAGTTCCAAAACATATGTTGCCCCAAGAGTTTTGGAAGAGGGAATATGGGCCTGTACTGTTCTCAAAGTCCTACCCAGTGCAAAGAAGAGGAAGTCATCATTACTGAGAAAGTGGAGACCGCCTGATCATTTGCAGATAATTCCATGTGTTGACTGGGAAGTCCGTGAGCATCAATGGAAAAGCCATGAGACGTAAGTGAGATGACGGACCCAAAGTAAGCAGACACATCCAAAGCCCAGCCCTTAACTAGCTTCTGAGACTAATTTTACACTGAGAATTTAAGGAACCTCACCTAGTGCATTAATTTAAAGGACTGACACCAAATTTATGCTCCAGATTTAATAGCTGGGTTCCTGCCCCTTGTTGTGGCCAACATCCCACTTTGCCTTCCAGTTTCTCTAAGACTCCTGGGGACAGCAGATCAGACTCTAAACAGTAGCTCTATGATGGGAGGGCCATGGTCTGCTGGGCCAGCTCTTTAGTCCACTCTGTACCTAGATCTCTTTTCACACGTTCCCCTGACCTGCTAGGATCCCAGGTGCACGCCTGGCTAGATTCTGCTCCTTGGTTGCCCCTGCTCTTGCCTCCAGTCCTGTCGTCTCTACAGTGTAGCCCCTTGCGTGATTATAGATGCCAACTTGGTCCTTTTTCAGAAATGACATTCAGATGATAGTTTTGTTGAGACTTTACCTAATTATTTTGCAACGCATCATATGAACAACCTCAGAAGTCACAGACGGGCACAGCTGTGTCTGTATGCACAGAGAAGCCATTGAGTTTTAGTGACATTTTAAATCTCAACAGTGGCTAATGATGCACTGGGGATATAAACTCTGAATCATCCAAAAATAATTCATTATCTCTGCACCAGGTAAAGCTCAAGCACTGGGTACTCTTGGTCCATATTTGGGCTTCAGACATGAGCAAGGTCACATAAGCAATATGTTCAGAGAGACCAGAGTCTGTCTTCTGAAATATTCTTTTCTTCCCTCCTCCTCCCTCCATCCCTTCCTTCATTTATCAGTTTTCTCATCTGAAAAAAATAGAGATAATAATAATATCTTCCTCATAGAGTTACTGCAAGGATTACATGAGTCGATGTATAATTTTAAAGCCCTTGGAGTGCCTGGCCCAAAGTAGAAAATTTTTAAGTGTTTCTGATTATTGTTGATGCCAACTCTTTGTCAGGCTCTGTTCTAGGGGCTGTGGATACAAAGATGAAAAGCACCATTCTGCTCTTAAGTATCTCCAATATTTGTAGATACTTTGTATTTGTAGAAAGTGCTGTCTGAAGCATGGACTCAGGCATGGACTCAGGCATGAATGGTCTGGATTTGAGAGTCAGCTCCATTCTGCCGCTAAGTATATATGACCTTGGACAAGTGACTTAATCTTTCTAAATCTTAGTTTCCTCCAATGAGGATAATTATAATAATAATAACAATTCCTGTCTCATACATTTGTTGTGAGGAATTAAGGACCTAAGACAGTAAAGCACTTGGATGACAGGCTATTCCGAGTAAGTAATCAATACTGAGTACCTTGATTTGCAGGTACTACTGATTCCAGGTCCTGAGACAGCCCTTGACAGGGCTTTACATTAGGATTTTCATCCTTACGGGTGAGAGGGGATGAGAAAAGCATGAGATCTTTTGTGCTGCTCTGGATCTGGTATTCAGAAAGTTTATTCATTTGAATACTTCTTCCCTAATGTGTTGGCTAAGTCCAGACAGCTGGGGTCCATGAGGAGGAAATGGGCTCTGCAATGACACTGCCCACTTTCAAACCTCAACTCACACAATGACTTAGGTATGTACTTAACCTCTCAAATTCTGTTTTCCCATCTGTAGCATGGGTATAATAATAACCACTAATCCATAGTTACGTGAAGGTCAACTAAGATAATCTAAGTAAGGAAGTGAGTACAGCAAAGATGAATGACTTGTGCTGAGTATTCCATTAAATTAAATTTAGTATTTAATTCTTTGCTTGGAAAAGAGCTTACATGACTGGAGCTCTGAGCCTCTCCCCATTCTAGTTTTATTTTTATTCTCATGATTATTTATTTTTTATGTTTAATAACTTTTTTCTTATTTCAAAGCATACATGTTCATCACTAGAAGAGATCAAAAAGTTCTGTTTTATAAAAACTCTTACCAAAGTGGATATAGAGAGAACATATCTCAACATAATAAAAGCTATTTATGACAAACCCACAGCCAGCATAATACTTAACAGTGAAAAACTGAAATCATTCCCACTAGAATCTGGAACAAGACAAGGATGTCCACTCTCACCACTTCTGTTCAACATAGTTTTGGAAGTCCTAGCCACAGCAGTCAGTCAAGAAAAAGAAAGGGGGTCCAAATTGTAAGAGAAGAGGTAAAATTCACTGTATGTGGAGGACACGATATATATAAAATTTTTAAAGCTCCATAAAAACTACTAGAGCTGATGAAAGAATTCAGGAAGGTAGCAGGATACAAGATTAATGTACAGAAATCAGTTGCATTTCTTTACACTAACAATAGAATAGCAGGACAAGAAAGTAAAGAATTCCTTTTAAAATCACATTCAAAACAATACTTAGGAATAAATCTGACCAAGGAAGTGAAAGACTTATACATGGAGAACTACAAAACATTGATTAAGGAAATTAAAGATGACCTAAATAAATGGAAAAATATCCCATGCTCTTGGATTGGAATAACCAATATTGTTAAAATGGCCATACTGCCCAAGGCAATCTACAGATTTTACCCAGGATATTTTTTCACAGAACTAGAAAAAACAATCCTAAAATTTATATGGAATTCCAAAAGACCCAGAGTTGCCAAAGCAACACTGAAAAAAAATAAAAAGAATGAAGCTGGAGGAATAACCCTTCCAGACTTCAGATAATACTACAGAGCTACAGTAATCAAAACAGTGTGGTATTGGCATAAAAACAGACATATGGATCAATGGAACAGAAAAGAGAGCCCAGAAATAAACCCACACACCTACAGTCAATCAATCTTCAACAAAGGAGGCAAGAATATACAATGGAGAAAAGACCGTCTCTTTAGCAAGTGATGTTGGGAAAACTGGACAGCCACATGTAAATCAGTGAACTAGAACACTCCCTCACACCATATACAAAAATAAACTCAAAATGGCTTAAAGACAAATATAAGGCAAGACACGATAAACCTCCTAGAAGAAAACATAGGCGAAACATTCTCTGGCATAAATCTTAGTAGTGTTCTCCTAGGGCAGTCTACCCAGGCAATAGACATAAAAGTAAAAATAAACAAATGGGACCCAATTAAACTTAAAAGTTTTGCACAGCAAAGGAAACCATAAGTAAAACAAAAAGACAACCTATGGAATGGGAGAAAATATTTGCAAATGATGCAACTGACAAAGGTTTAATACCCAGATTATACAAACAGCTCATACAACTTAATAACAACAAAAAAAAATTCAATCCAAAAATGGGCAGAAGACCTAAACAGTCAATTCTTGAATGAAGACATATAAATGGCCAATAGGCACATGAAAAATGCTCAATATCACTAATTATCAGAGAAATGCAAATCAAAAGTATAATGAGGTATCACTTCACACCAGTCAGAATGGGCATCATTAAAAAGTCCATGAACGATAAATGCTAGAGAGGGTGTGCAGAAAAGGGAGCCCTCCTACACTGCTGCTGGCAGTGTAGTTTGGTGCAGCCATTATGGAAAACAGTATGGAGATTGCTCAAAAACTGAAAATTGACTTACCCTATGACCCAGCAATCCCACTCCTGGGCATATATCCAGAGGGAACTCTAATTCGAAAAGATATATTCACCCCAGTGTTCGTAACAGCACGATATACAATAGCCAAGATGTGGAAGTAATCTAAATGCCTGTTGACAGATGACTGGATAAAGAAGTTGTGCTTACAAAAAAAAAAAAAAAAAAAAAAAAAAAAAAAGACACAAATGAACTACTTACAACTTAGATGACTGATTTCTTGAAAATGTGTAAGCACATTTGACTGTCCTTTATGATTGGATTTACTGCATTCTGTTGATTCTTATTTTGTGGTTGGCTTTATTCCTTTGATAACTATGTAAGTTTAAAAAGCTAAAACTCTATAAATTGTTCTTAGAAACAATGATTAGTACATATATGTAAACTAAAAAAAAGTGCAGTATATTGTATATGTATTTACATGCAGTATATTGTATATGTGCAGTCAAACTGTAACAATTCTACCTAATAAAACTGAAAAATGAAAAAAAAGGTTGTATATTTACAATGCAATACTACTCAGCGATAAAAATGAATAAAATAGTGCCATTTGCAGCAACATGGGTGGATCTGGAGATTGTCATTCTAAGTGAAATAAGCCAGAAAGAGAAAGAAAAATACCATATTATGTCACTCATATGTGGAATCTTAAGGAAAAAAAAAAAGAGGACACTAATGAGCTCATCTATAAAACAGAAACAGATTAGCAGACATAATAAACAATTTTATGGTAGCCAGTTTAAAGGTGGTGGGGAGGGATAAATTTGGGAGTTTGAGATTTGCAAAGTTTAACCACTATATATAAAAATAAATTAAAAGCAAATTTCTTTATAGCACAGTGAACTATATTCAATACCTTGTAATAACCTTTAATGAAAAAGAATATGAAAACAAATACATGTGTGTGTGTATATATATACACAGACACATACATGACTGGGACATTATGCTGTATACCAAAAATTGACACAATGTAACTGACTATACTTCAATTAAAAAAAAAATCTGTTTTGTGTTTGCTAATCCTTCACTTCTCCACCCCTGGGCAGAGTGGGAGTTCCGGTGAGTGAGGAGATGGTGCAGGGTGGATGGACCCTAACATTTTAATAATTGGTTGGCATTCAGTATTATAGGAAATGGTCACCCTAAATCATTTGTTATCTCTAAAACAAGCAGAGGCTGGGATAACTAAGTTTATATTTTCTCTCTTGAGATTGTATTTTTTTAATGTTTTAGGAAGAAGGTCAGATTCAGTGCTGTAATGTCATCCTTGAGAGTGGATATATACTACTATCACTGCCCTTATTTCTAGTGAGTCCCCACTAAGCAACAGGTCATGCTGTCAGTAGCTACCATTTATTAAGCAACAGGCCCCTCGTGCATCAGCTCATTTATTCCAAAGGGCAACCCTGTAAAATAGACATTATTTCCCCTTTTAGCCACGAGAAAACTAGCTCCAGATTAAATAATTTGCCCAAAATCGTGTAGCTAGGATTAAAACCAGACTCAATATGACTTCAAGGTTTTTAAAGCCACTGTGTCCCCAAAACTAGAGTGAATTTAAACAGAAAGAAAAGTCTTTCAACAATAATCTTTACTAAAGGGAAAACTTCATAAATACACCTAGGATGTATACAAATAGAATATGTATTCAAACAGAATAAAAACATAAAAATAGAAACATTACAGCCTAAGTATATTTTCCACAGCCTCCCAGCTGCAGTCCAACGTACACATCAAGTACTGATATTTTAGTCCAGCACAATCATTTGGTTCATAAAACTTTGACCTCATTTAAATTGTCAGGTAGAAGCAGCTCACGATAAACAGACAAGAGTCATCAAAGTTGCATATAAAAATTTTGGAAACATCTGAATACAAATCATTTTCTAAATGCCGGTTTCTCTTATCATTTTGTATAAGGAACCCAACCTTAGACCTTCTTAGCATTGCAGTATAATGAAGGAAAGCCCTTATGCTCAAAATGATTAAAGCATTTAACACACAAATTGAGCACTGGGGAGAAAGTCTTGTCTTCATTATACTGTGCTGTGCAACAGAATGAATATAATCTCCCTTAGGTTTTCCTAAACATCCAAGCTCTTTAATTCACATTATTTTAGTCATTTGAATTCACCTTGGGCTTACTAAAGGGAGAAAAAAAAAAAACTCTCACAATAAATTAGAAGGTATAGTTAACAAGATACTTTAATGGATTTTAATAAAATTCAGGTGAGGGTAAGGCAAAAATCACCTCACTCTGAAGTCGCCTTGGTTGGTGGCCAAATATTTTGTAGAGCGAGAGCAAGTATATTCATCATTAGGAGATAATAATTAAAATTACTGTCGGCATGTGCCCTTCAGCTTAAGTTATGATCATGCAATAGCTCACAATTTTTGCTTCATATTGAAAGCATTTTATAAAAGGGAAAATAACCCATGAAGTAGATGATAGCATTTGACATGATGCTTTGGATGTTAAGTTTTCAGTGAAGGGAGTTGACTGGCTGAAGGAAGATGAACACTTTTCTTATTTTTAGTCTCATTACACCTTAGACCTCATGGATATCTTGGCATCTACTTACATATCATGAACAGTTTTAATATTCTCAAGTGATACTGGGAGCCAGGATCTATGGCCTTGCAACGTTTTGCTGAAAATTGTTTTCAAGATGGTTTCCTTTTAGTAAAAAGAAAACATCACTATTTTAGCAAATATAGCAAAAGGAAGAAAATAAAAGTTTTTGCAGTTCTGTCATCAGAGAATAAGTATTGTGTTCATCATTGTTTTTAATGTGTGCATACATCTAAAATAAGAAAAAACTGGATTTGGTCCAACATCATTTTTTTTTTTTTTTTTAGTCAAAGGCAGTGATGGTGTCTTTGTCACTGTTGAGGTCCCAGCACCTAGCACAGTGTCTGGAACATATTGTGTGCTGAATAAATGCATATTTTGTTAAAACTTTTCCATGTTATTGCATATTATTTTAAAGCATCTTTTTAATGATTATATAAAATTCCATACCGTGGATGTATTACAATTTATTTACCTGAATTTCTTTGCTATTACTGCTTTTTCACTGTTTTAAGTGGGAAAAAACATTCTTGTAGTAAAATCTGTTTTTAAAACTCCACTTTGGAATTTTCATTACAAAGAATAAAGCAAAAATTTTTAAATGTTGGTATCTATTGTCAAAAAATCACCAAACATTTAAAAATATTTTACTCTGGCATATATAAAGATATGAGTGACATTTCCCACACTTGTGACTTGCAGGTCTTTGAGGACAAATATGTAGAAAAATTTAGCTAGTAAGTAAGCCTAATTGACCAACATCTATTTCTTAATGAGGAATAGATGTTTATTTTTCTCAAATGTACATTCTATGAAATGAATTAAATTCCCAAATTTGGAAACTGTAAAAGCTATTGACATGAGCACTTTTTAAATGTCAATATCAATGTTATCTAGCTTCTTAAGACTATTTTAGGCAGTGAATGCCCAACTTTGGCAGTTAGAGTGAATGAAATTTCAGTAGATGAAGATATTTAATTGGAAGGAGCAGATTAGTAACTCATCCTAAATATCATTTTTGAAAGTCAGTAGAGCTGGAGCAATAATGTATCTCCCAGAGGTGTCAGGTTAGGGAGGATTTAACACTTCACAATAAACTGTAAATAAACAGGATCATTTTGAAGAGTTATTGCATACTCAATAGTGTCAAAGAAGGAATTTGTAAATAAAATAGCCATCAACCAGCAATTGTTGTGATAGTATTTCAGAATTCTTCATTATCAGAAAAAGAAAATACACATTCAAGAAATGGAAATGAAGACATTTCCCAATTATCTTTTGATATTGAGAGGATGTAATAATCCTCTTGAATATAACCCTTTAAGTGCATGAAATAATAGACTTTGTATGGTCCAAGCATTGCAAAAAGTCCAAGAACTTCTTAGAAATAAGTTTCTTGAGCTTTCAGATTGGATGTAAGATGGAACTAAACAACTTAATTTTAAGAAGCATGAAAGAGACAAAGCCACAAAAACTTAGTAAGAAGTTCTATAATAATGAAGTTAAACAGCATTCAAAAAAGAAAAAAAATCTCATGGAACTGAGAAAGCCAACTGTGATATATGCTCAGAAACAAGAGGAACCAAGTCAGAGAACAGAGATCATATTCGCAAACACCTGAGAGTGATGTCCAGTATACCTAAGAGGAGGAGGAGAGATGACTTTTCAAAATGCCCAAGGAAGCAGCTTACTGTAAAATTGATACATAGATATGAGTATTGTGATGGTTAATTTTATGTGTCAACTTGACTGGGTTAAAGGATGCCCATTTTGTTCCGCTCCTCAAACATTATTTCTGGGCATGTTTATGAGGTTGTCTCTGGAAGATATTAGCATTTGAATTGGTAGACTCAGTAAAGGAGATTACCAACCCCAATGTGGGCAGGCATCGCTCAGTCTGTCCAGGGTCTGAATAAGAAAAAAGTGGAGGAAGGGCAAGTTTGTTCTCTCCGCTTAAGCTTCGATAGCCATCTTCTCCTGCCCTTAGAGATCAGTGTTCCTGGTTTTTAGGCTTTCAGACTCAAAACAGGATTTACATCATCAACCCCCGCCTCCCCCTGCCCCTAGTTTTCAGGGCTCAGACTTGGACTAAATTACATTACCAGCTTTCCTGGTTTTCTAAGTTGCATAAGGCAGATGGTAGAATTTCTCAGTCTCTATAATCACATGTTCCAATTGCTATAATAGATATCCTCCCATACGTAACTGTATCCTCTTATACATATCTGTATATATATCCTATTGGTTCTTTTTCTCCGGAGAGCCCTAACTAATACAAACATTAAAGTTTTCCTTTTATGGTGTTTCTCCCAAGAACAGAAAAAATGGATAGCACTATTGGGAAAAGTCTACCAATTTTCTGCTTCTGCCTCAGCTGTCTATGTTCTAATTTGTTTGTTTTAACTTAGCTGTTATCACATAAGCCTAGACACATGATTCATACATGGTGGTGATTAGAATTTAAGAGAAGAATATGGGTTATCTTGCAAGTTGTTATCAGGAACCAGAGTATTGCTCTTCTAGAAAGTTACCCAGATTCCCTTTTTCTCTGCCTACCTCCTCTTTATTCTAATTTTAGAAAATTATTTTGGAGATTTGGTATTGCTATACTTTTTTTTCTTGTCATATCTGTGAGGAAATTCCAAAAGTTTAGTTTTCCAGAGGGAACCCTGAGAAGGGATTTTTGTTTCACACAAACTAAAGGCAGCTCAAAGGTCTAATAATTCTCACTTTTATTTATTAATTCATGCCACAGATATTATACTGAGTGCTGTGTGCTATGTTATACACAGAAGATACACATCTTACATTCTTGGAGCTCCCATTTTAGTTGGAAAGCTAAACATAGATAGATGAATCCATTCAAGACTAAACAAGTAGCATGAAATATTTATAACTTGTGAAAGATGATACAGGGGACAGGAACAATGGCTGGAGATTAAGAAGGGACAATTCCACTTTAAAAGGGTGGTCTAGGAAGCCTTCCCTGAGGAAGTGAAATTTAAGTTGAGAACTGAAGAATGAGAAAGACTTTGTCATCCAAAGATGGATAAAGAATGTTCATACAGAAAAGTGAGTCTGTACAAAGTCCATGAGGCAGGTAAGAGCCTGTTGTGTTTGTAAACTTCAAAGGAAACCAGTGTGGATGGGATCATGAGCAGGTAAAAGAAAGGCCTTGAGTGAAGGCGCTGAGGTTGCCAAGGCCAGAACATGCAAGATCTGTGAGCTATGAGAAAAGTTCAACTTTGATCCCAAGTATAATCCCTTAAAGGTTTAATCAGAAGTGTGACATTGAGACGGGCGGGAAGGGGGCAGAATGACATAGCTGTTGGTGATATGACAAAAACTAGATAGAACCTACTAGGCCCAAGGTGGTGGAAGATTTGACTTCCAATCGACCTTGAGCCTCATTCTGGCTCATTGTAACACATCAGCTGCTAAATGACACACCCACAGGCGCCATGTCAATTCCAAGGATGACCATAAAAGGCCCAAAAGTGGGCAGTGGCTCAATTCCTGGAAATCCCCGCCCCTTCCCCCAAATAGTTAGAATATTCCTCCCACTTACTAGCAATATGGAATTACCTAGTCCATAAGCACTTACCACCCCCACACTCCGGGGCCACTTGCCCTACTGAGACAGACCACATTCTGTCTATGGAATGTGTATCTCTCTAAATAAACTTGTTTTCACTTTACTGTGGCTCACCCTCGAATTCTTTTCTGACGAAGCCCGGGACCCTCACTTGGCAGGGCACATCTCAGGGTCTTGCTGAGACCTGGGACATGATCTCTCACACTCCCTTTTCCTGACACAACATGATCTTGATCAGATCTGATTTATATTTTAAGAAGATGATTCTGGCCACTGAGTGTAGAATAAAGTGAAAACAAGGAAGAGTGGAAGCAGAAACATTGTAAAGAGTTGTAAAAGTTTTGGCTAGAAGAGGACAGTGGTTATTAGAGAAGATGGAGAGAAGTGGATGGATTTATCTGAGACTTAGTTTGATAACAATATCATGGGTAATAAATTTGTATACAGGGGTTGAGAGAAGATGCAGAATGAAGACCTAAAACTGGCCTGTGCATCAGAGTAAATGGGGATGTCATTTTACTGAAATGTGGCTGACTGGGCAGACTGCAATCTATGACAGAATAAGGTTTTCTCAAATTATCCTGGTGGTAAGAGTCACTTGGGGTACTTGTTAAAAGTAGCCCTACCTTACGTTCATCGAAGTGGAATCTCTCAGTAACAGGCTGAGGAAGCCTTAGTTTTGACAAGCACCTTGGATGATTTTTTTTTTTTTTTTTTTTTGGTATCATCAGGGAAGTTGGGGAAATATCTGGCTAGAGAAAAGAACCTCCACAGAAGATGGTTCCTGTGTGATACAGTGCAGAAATTGGAGGATGGGAAAAGAGGAGGCTTGACTGCAAGGAAGAGATTGAAAGGATATTGTGCTTTCACTGATGAAACTAAGGACCCTAATCCAAGTACCTAACATGATATCTGGCTGATATAACAGCAGAAGAATCAAACTTTGGTGTGCTACATTCACATATGCATAATTGAGTTCATTTTCACATTTTTATAATTGAGTTAATCTTCTTCATGGAGGTAGTAATAGAGTAATGAAGAAAAAATATTTGGTCAAATCCAGTAAACCCAATTTGATTTGTTAATTTAAAGAATCTTCCTAAGTATCTCATTAAAAATAAACAAACAAAATATACCTCAGTCTTTAAGATTTTCTCTTTCTCCCTCTACATCTTTCCAAGTGGGTATCTGACTAGGAAAGGGAGGCTCAGAAAACTTCCCAGTGGTAGGGAAGAGGGGCTTCCTCTTACAATATCCTCTGAGTTTTCTGGCCTCTGCAGAGATGGTCTTTGTTTGATGCTGACGTCTGTGACTAGGAAACTCCTTTGTTCTTTAGGGATCAAAGCTGGGGCTTCAGCCTTACTGGCTAAGCCCCACCTCAGCTTTGAGGTCTGACTTTGACCCTTCTCAGCAGGCTGAGGTTTCAAGATCTTGCCACAATGACATCTGGAAGACTAGTCCTTTAAACTCCTTTCTGCTTTGCTTGAGAGAGCACACAGGAAGCTTTAGATCCCTTCCAGGACACCTGAGCACCACAGGAGGTTCTGGGGTCCTGCCCTGCCCACCCTTTCCACTCCACCGATAGAACTCTGCTATGGCCACCCAGGGAACGATGTCAGTCTACAGGGCACTCTCCTTTCAGGACCCCATTTGGGAGGTCGAGCCAAAGCCTCTCCTACTTCTGTTTTGCCCCTTAACCTATCCAGTACTCTTCCCTCTTCCCAGACTTTGGTCCAGAGAGGGAAGGTCAAAACACACGAATCTCTTCATCTGTGCCTCCTCCTCCTGACCCTTCTCCCCTACACTTCAATAGTGGCCAGAAGAAGGAATGGGCTTCCTCTTTCAGATTCCTTTCTTCCAAGGGTTTCCTACATCATATCTTCTCTTCCCCAGATGTGGCATCTCCTTTCTCACTCTTCCCTTCCCTGGGGCTACAGTGAGGAACTACCACTAGGGAACGAGATTTATGGCAGAGTAATGAATAACATTGTTTTAAAATTTCTCATACGCTACCTGAGAATATTGTGATAGAATGTTTATTGCTTTTGTTATTCCTGATCTGAATTCAAGTGTTATTAGTGATAAATATTTCAAAACGCACATTTCTTTTCCTGGATCACATGGAAGGGGAGCAGCAGGGACTGCTTCCCACTCCAAACCTAGTGTGGATGAGCAGGAACTCAAGAAACGCAATAGATGTACCAGCTTTAAGGAAAAGAAAAGCAAACTGACTCTTGTGAAGCAGTGAAAAGGAAGAAATGGGAACCAGACTGGGAAGAGGTCATATGGGAGACTTTGGGAAGCAAGGAGCAGATAGAGTTGATGTGTAGGACATTAGGGTTGGAAGAGACACTAGAGATGGACTAATATTCCAATTGTACGGATATTTAAACAATGCCCAGTGCACAGTGACATGTATAGATTACATAGCTAATGAGAGACAGAGTTGGACTTGATGTAACATCGCTGGGGAGTCTGCCTACCAACGCAGAACAGATTCTCAGCACGCCATCTATAATCACAGCTTCAACCCAAGGGTTGCATTTGAACAGAACTTCAACTCGTATGAATTAATTTACCTCACTGTATTATTAATGCTAAACATTAATGCTATACATTAGCTGCTATAACAGATAAATTCTGAAACAGGCCAATATGGGTTTTAGACAGTTTCTTCCAGTCTGGTACCTCTGCCATCCTTCAGGGCAGAGGTTCCCTAATTTCCTTGGTTCACAGCACCCTCATCGTCCCAGTAATATTGTCAGAGTGCAGCTAAGCCAAAAGAAATACCAGGGCTTTGTAACCAACCAGTTGAAATTCCAAAGACATCTAAGACTTGCATATTTGCTATCTGCAGCTACTAACCAAAGTGCTGATTTAGACCAGCGTTTGCCACTGTTGATATTTTGGGCCAGTTCTTTGCTGTGAGTGCTGTCATGTGCATCGTAGGATGTTTAGCTGCATCCTGGCCTCTACCTAGAAGCCAGCAGCACATCACTTCCAGCTGTGACAACCACATGTGTCCTCAGACATTGTCACATGTTTCCTGGGTCAGGACAAGATTGTCCCATGTTAAAAACCACTGATTTACACAGAATGATATTATTAGAAGTAATTAAAAGTTCACTAGTGTTGCTCCCTAATTAAAGAATGCTCAGAAATGTTTCCATGAACACAATTTAAGGTTTTCATTGTACATCTCATTGGGTCCATTTTATTCGTATTTAAGCTCTTCTCAAATATCCTTTTAGTTGTGTATTGATGAGCCCCTGCTTTGGGATTGAAATGCTCTTTTCCCTACCTTTAGGAAGCATAGTCTGTGAGTGGCTCACAGTGAAGTCCCTCCCCAACATTTACCCTCAACCCAAGGAAGAAGAAGCTGCCTTACCCGGGTTACACCTCTTCCCCAGGGGACAGTCCTCATCCAATAGCTGGAGAATGTACAAGGGAGGGGAGTGTACATAGCCTGCACCCCACCCCACCCCCCACATTGGGGCAACTCTGAGACTTCCGTTGCAGCTGCATTCCATTTTGACTTCTTCCACTGCAGTCTTGTTCTGCCCTCACTGCTTTACTGTAGTTCCCTCAAGTGAGTCCTAATAAACTCCCTGCATGGAAATCTGTCTCAGTCTATTTCCAGCGTATCTGACCTCCAACACACACCTTCAACTTTTATTTTAACTTAATACAAATAATAACATTGTTTCCCCAGTCTTCTGATGCTTGCAAATGCCTTTTCTTTGATTACAGTTCTGCTTTGCATTCTACCATGTTTACGTATTAGCATATCCTAATACATCAACTACAGATCACATTTCAGTCTCTAAACGTTGTAGGAATCTAAATATAGATACGACGCTGAGAGCAGAATGTTTTTAGATTTTAAAAATTATTTTACAGTTGGGTTGACACACTTAATTCAAAAGCAGTTTTTATTGAGACTTTCACCAATTCTCTCCAGATTGTTCAACTTAGTCATGGAAATAGTTATTTTCTTTAAACACTTACATTATCTGCTTATGTACTATCTGATTCAATGACAGAATTACAATTATGTATAAAACTTGCATAAATAGGCTTGGGAGCAAGCACAACTAAGAGGAAACTCACCTACCTGGTGAATAGCAGGTCACCAGGTGTGTAGTAAGCTGTGAGTGGCAGTGGGTCAGCAGCTATATAGGTCACAGCATCACGTGTGTTTGATGCACGAAAGGTTAATCCACTGAGTTAGGTAAGTAGATCTTAGAGCTTCTAGACCTACCCAGCTGAAAGACTCAAGAGAGTCTAGGACTTGACCTGTCTGACTGATGCTGAATTGGCAGAATAGGATTATACTGCTGGGGAGACCTGGCATCTTCCAGGTCCCTTAAGCCTTAGGTAAGGAAACTGAGTCTAGAAATAGAAATCAGGCTTCTGACTTTTAGGTCAACATTCCTTCTGCTACACTACCCCACAGACCCAGACTAGTGTCATTAATTAAGAATAATAATGTATTTGCAATTGTTAGACTTTTGGTTACTCGAAAGTAGCATTGAAATACTTATGTCTGATGCTCATTGGGATAGATGGAAGGCAATGTGTTTTGCTACTTGTTTACTATTTGGAACTGTGGAAGACCTTCCCTGACACCCCACTCAAGCTTAAAGTAACTAAATTTGGGGAAATAAGGATATAGGTAAACTAGTCCACATACTACATAATTATGGAAACAACTTTTACCAATAAGTAGCAAGCATTTTGGTTTGAGTTACATTATCATGTTATGATAAATACCTGTTCTATGCAAACCTTCTCTAGATTTCAAAGGGCAAATAATCAAACTGTTCTTTTCACTTCAAAAAAAAAAATTACAGAAAACATTTTCTTCCATTACTTAGTGGCACCAACAAGAAAAGGAATTTCTAAAAAGATTTTTTCAGCCTGCATATTAACTATAAAAATTCCAACCTGAAACAACTGTTCTCTTATTTTAAAATATCATCACTAGCCCCTGTTATTTAAAAACATTGTGATTAAAAAATCTTTATTATAGAAAATGTTAGGGTTTCGATTAATTTTTTGAATAAAATTTTGTTGCACAAAATTGAAATATTTTTTTCTTGTTCCATTGTGTGTGTACATACATATGTTTGATTGCATATATACATGTATTTGTGGGTAGGTATTATATATAGATATATACACACACAAATACTAAAGTTTAGACACAATAAACCTCCATTTTAGAGAAATGAATTTTATATCATTTGAGAATAAATTGGAGGCAGATCAATTATTCAGGATAAATCAACTAAAGATACGTTCTAGTTAATATATGCATGAATAATTATTAGTAACTCACACTGTTTATTAGTATGGACCAAAATTTCTGGGCCTTTAGAAGTTTTCAGTTTTTGGCTGTTACAAACAGTGCTGCTGTGAGCGTACTTGAACATAACTTTTGGTACACACATGTATACATTTCTCTTGGTTCTATACCACGGGGTGGAATTGCTGGGTCATAGGGCATACACATATTCACTTTTAGTAGCTACTGCCAAACAGTTTTCCACAGGGGTTATATAATTTGAACTGCTGCCAGCAGTGTTAGACACTGCTGTGTACCCTCCCCCATGTAGGCTTTTTTCTGTTGGCTGCTCTGGTACATGTAGGATTATATTTCATTGTAGTTATAATTTGCATTCTGTGATAACTAATGAATGAATGCTTCTACATATGCTTTAATAGCCATTTGGCCATTCCCTTTTATAAAGTGCGTATTCAAATCTTTCATCCATTCTTCAATTGGATTGTTTATTCTTTGTCATATTGATTTGTAACAGTTCTTTATATATTCGTGATATGAGTGCTTTATTAGATACATTTATTGGAAATATCTTCTTCCACTCTGTAGGTATGCCGTGGGTTTGTATCAACCCTAGAGCTATTAGATTTTTCCCTAGTCAATCAATTCTGAGAGAAAGCAAGCACTGGCTTTCGTAACAGGAGGCTTGAGCTGAAGGCTTGAACCATTACTGTGTGAGACAGGTCAAGTTTCTCATTTCATCTTGAAGAATCGCTTTGCTGTTCTTATAAGTTGGAGCTAATAATATTATTCACAGTGTGTTGTGAGGGTTAAATGAGCCATTTAAATGACAGAGCCTAGCAGAGTGCCTGGCAAATATTACATGCTAAATGTATTTTATAGGATCAAGGACAGTAAAATATCCTCTATTTAATTTCACCTTGAGTATCTGATACTGGCCATGGACTTCAAAAAATCTTCAGCTAACTGTTCAGTATTATTCCAGACCCTACCTGAGGCATGCTTTACATGTTATATCTTCCTGATCCCTTTTTATAACTCAAGGGAGTAAAAAAGCCTGAAACAATCACCTTCCACTCTTGTTTCCTTAGATAGGGGGTTAGAATGTATTTTTCCTGTGGAGGTGAAATGTATCAGACTTTATAGGAAAATAAATACATTTGAAATGTGCATATTTCCAAAAATATCAGAAATACATACTTTTAAGAGAAACAATTTAAGTGTATTCAACAGGACCTAGTTAAGTATGTCCCAAATATTTTTCTCAGTAAGTTTTTTTTTAAAGTTTTGGTGGGTAATTTCTAGGCTGAACATATACCTACACTCCTGCATTGTATTTGTTCTGTCAAAATGTTAAAGACATTTATTTCTAGTTATAAGGAAAGAGAAATTGTGACCTATTTAGAGAAATTGTGACCTATTTGATGTGACACTGACTAGTCCAGGAGCAGTCAGGTGGCAGTGCAAGTCAGCTCTCTTGAGTAATGGGACGTTGTGATTCCAGCCAAATACCTGAATACAGACTTGAAAAACAATTGGGAAAAATACATTTCTGGAATTGAGAAATATCTAATCAGATTATCAAGTGGAAATTCATTTTAACTTATGCCATCTTAAAATTCAGCATTCAGCATTTCTATGGTAGCCACTGATGTTATTTACTTTTGCCAGAGGTACTAGGTGATCAATGTCTTGAAATTGTAGGCAAAATCCTCACTTTAGTAAATGCAAAACAGAAGAAGGAGAAATAAGCAAAATCCAAATTCTTCTTGTTGTTAGAGGAGCTACATTCATTACTCTATGTATTCTGGAAACGTAGACTTGATCAGGTAAGACACAGAGTTCTGCCCTTTGCTTTCCAATGAATGTTTACCTCAACTGACTTACTCCAAGGGATTATTGGAGTTGCTATTCTCTCAGGCTATAAAATGGTTTAAAATAATCACCCACTTCCATTCCATGTATGGGTCTGTTCTCCTCTCAGGAATTCATTTAGAAGAAAATGGGAAAGGACTAGGAATAGAAGGCCTACTTTACAATCTGTTAACTATATAACTAAACTAGTTCCAAGTAGCCTGTTGACTTCCAAAGTTTAAGGGTTAGTGGGTTCATGAAAATTCTAGGGAAGAATTGTGTAAAACCCAAATTGGACCACATCTTGGGCTTTAATGGTGTTAACCCTTTGAGGATTTGTCACTGAATTAGTCCTGGGTTTTTAGTTTTTTGAGGTACAACTAGTACTTTTTATGACCAGGGACCAGGCATACTGTTCGGTCACTGAGATGCCTGGGTAGCCAGCTCTGGAAATCTTACAGCATAATCCCTCCTCCATCCCCCATCAGATCTGCTCCAGCTGTTGCTGAGTATCACGCATGTGCCAGTTTGTTTTATATGTATATTTGAAGAGAGCCTAAATTTTCCATTTTGGATTGTACCCACTGGTCTAAAACTAAAAGTAATATAATTTTTAGATACTTGAATATTTAAAATTTGAATTTAGGCACTTTAAGTTAATTGAACAAATGAAATTGGACAGAATCAAGGGGTCTGGGTAGGCGATGTGTTAAATATCCAGCTATACCGGGAGGTTCCTGATAACTATGATATCTGCTTTGAAATATTCCTCAAAGATGTTGCTTTGAAGGGCAAAGATCTAGGGAGAATTCTGATTAGCTTTGGAGATCTTAAGAAATACAAAGAAACATCGAGACTAAGGGCATCAGGTTCTTTCAGGTCTCCCAGAAATATGGGATTTGCAGAAACTCTGTCCTGGAAATTGGGAGAAAGAGGAAAGAATACATTTTTAGGCTTGGAAGCTGAGGGCAGAAATCCACTGGGGATCTTACTCATCTCAGAAATCAATCCATGGATCATGAATTAGTAAAGTTTACTAAAGTTTATAATGTCTCCTGGTTATGTTTTTCATCATGCATATTTCCTATAATGATCAGCAGCAAAATCATTAAGATTTAAATCCGAATATGTTAGTTTTGGGGAGCAGAAATGAAGTAAGTTATTTGTGTTTTACTCAGAGCCATTCTTGCTGATAGAAAGAGTGATATCATAATCACCAAAAGGAATGTGACACAGAGAAGAAACAAAGGCTGAGAAGTGTCCTGGACCTTCACTGCTGAAATGCCCTTGACCTTTGTCCCTATTCCTGTCAAGATAATTTAAATACATTTTTAGAATATTTGAAATTTCTACTCATCTGAAATTTTTAAAAATGCACACAGAATTTACATTTAAAAAGCATCATTCTTGTCATAATGGTGGCACATGTAATATTAAAATTAATGTTCAAATTTGGGTTATTTTAGAAACAGACTAAAAGAGGACAACTGTGATGTCATCCTAAAAAACGGAAACAAATTAAAAGGTCAAATCATGAGACAGTAGATACAGATTCCACTTCTAGTGGTAATGTTTATTCCCTACCTTTATGATGCAGTTCACATTTTTTATTATGCAAAATTTCTACCATACACAAAAATACAGAAAACAGTATGATGAACACCTGTATACTGATTACCTAGATAATCAAGATTTTTCATACTTGTTTCATCTATATCTTGTTTTGAGCTGAAATATTTTAAAGAACATCAAAGACATCACTTAAGGATTTTAAAGTTTCCAATGTATTTTAATTTCACTTGCTTATCATTTTACCAATCTTACTGCAAGTAATTGTAGCAGATAATACTATCATCACTTGATGGGGAAGGAAGCTGAAGCTCAGACTTTTGACTCATCTAAGGTCACCCAGGTAGTAGCAGAGCTATGATCACCTTTTTCTTAGCTCCACTAGACTCTTTGAAGTAATATAACAATTCTCAATGGCCCCTGTTCTTGAAAACTGTACAATGCATAGGACTGGATCTTAGAAGCTCTGTTATTTTACTGCATGACAGCCCTGCCACTTTCAATCAAAATGAAACTCAGGATTACAGTATAACTGAAGCTGTGATAAACCCATCAGATTATTTCCCTTTGGAATTTAGTATTGAGGCCAAAAAAAGAAAAACAAACAAACAAACAAACAAACAAACAAGGTATTGAGGGCGCTTGAATCAAGATGACAGAATAGAAGAATGCAGAACTCGGAGCTCACCTCCTTCCACAAATATATAAAAAAAAATATCTACACATGGCACAACTCTCACAGAATACCTACTGAACTCTGGCAGAAGATCTCATATAATCAAAACTACAAGGAAGATCACCATGTAACCAGGTAGAACAAACAAACACACAAACAAAAAACAAGAATTGGGACAGGATCTGTGACCAGGGAGGTAGTAATTAAGAAAGGAAAGTTTCTCTTACCTTGGGAAGCCCCTTCACCAGTGGGGAGATCAACCAGGACAGAAAGGGGGAGCTTCAGAGACTCAGAGGGAGAATACAGCAGCCAGAGCATGACAGGCAAACAAAGAGAGACCAGCACAGAGGGTCCGTGCTACCTTGCTGCACTCCCCATCCCAAGACATGCACCTGAATGTGTGCATTGGGGCTGGGTGCTGAAACTTGGGCTTCAGAGGACAGACCTGGGGAGATGGCTGGGGTTGGCTGCATGGAGACAGACTGAAGGGGCTTGAGTGTGGTTTGGGCTGCAACTGAAAGTGTGTGAAGGATGGAGCCTGGGTCCACCATAAAAATCCCCATAAAAATTGTTAATAGCATGAAGAGAGGGGTGGCACCCTGCCATAGCAGCCTCCTTCTCAGCATGCTCACAACCAGCACAGCTCTACCTCTATGAGCTCTGGAAGTACCTAAGCATTGGCAGGTTGCCCCCATGCAGAGGTGGGGCTGAAATCTAAGCCCATTCCCAGGGGTCACGTGACTTTAGAGCTGGGCTTCAATCTGAGCCATGTCCTAGGTGGTTTTGGCAGATTTATGCAACCAGTGCCCTTGTAAGCTCAGTGCCTGGAAGACATCTGAGCAGATTACTGGTGTGCAGCTGGGGTAGGTCCTGCATTAGCAGCCGTGGTCTTTGCAAGTATGTGCACATGGAGCAGGGCATGGGTCAGGGCTGACTCTCTAGCTCCCATAGTGGGTCCAGGTATGTGACTACATGTAACTATGACAACTCCTGATGCTTGACTTCAGAGCATGGCGTCTGAGGGACACCTAGGTAGATTGTCTGCATTCCTATGGCTGAGATGGGGGCTGAGGGCAGCTCCAACAACAGTGTACTTTGTGAGCTCTCACAATGGGTGACAGGTGATAGCACAGAGTGCACTTCCTGGTGGACAGCTCCTGCTGAGAAATACTAAGCAGCTCTTCTCCCAGTGGAAGTGCTCCAGTCCTACCTACCTCACACCACAGCTCAGAAATGGTTCTGGGGGCTTCTATTCCAACAAATGGGAAACAATCTTGGCCCCTAACAGGACTATGACAACCACAGAGCAGAGAGGTTTCCGCTTAACAGACTCTGGTCACCACAGCACCAATCACCCCCACCTCCCACCGCCTATCAAAGGGATAATGGCCAGCACACACAGAGGAAAGATGTAGAAGGCATCTATATGAAAAACAGGCCTTACAACAAAATTAGATGCACACAGTCTACATAGGGATACACATAAAAACAGCCCTTCGAGACCACAGTAGATAACTTAGGGTAACCTAAATTCATAGAGTCAGAGAAATAGAAGTAAAGTGAAGAAGCAGAGGAACCACTCCTAATTGAAAGAACAAGAGAAATCCCCTGAAAGAACAAACTATGAAACAGACCTCTCCAATCTACCAGATCTTGCATTTGAAAAGGAGATAATAAAAACACTGAAGGAATTAAGAAAGGTTATCAGTAGAAATGCAGGTCACTGTAACAAGGAACTAGAAACTATCAAGAGGAAACAAATAAGATTATAAAACTCATTTGCTGAGACAAAAGCTGAGCTAAAGGCAATAAATAGCAAACTAAATAATGCAGAAGAATGAATAACTGACCTGGAAGCTAGAATAATGGAAATCATTCAATCAGAAGAGCAGACAGAAAAACAAATGCAAAAAAAAAAAAAAAAAAAAAAAAAAGGAATACGAGACCTATGGGATAATATAAAGTGTGCCAATCTACACATAATTGGGGTCCCAGAAGGATATGAAAAAGAAAAGGGGATCAAAAACATATCTGAAGAAAGTATAGTTGAAAACCTCCCAAATCTAAAGAAAGAAGCCGATATCCAGGTCTGGGAAGCACCAGAGGGTCCCAAACAATATGAACCCAAACAGACCTACACCAAGACATATTATAACTAAAACAGCAGAAGTTAAAGAGAAGATTCTAAAGGTAGCAGGAGAAAAAGAGTTATTACAAGGGAACCCACCATAAGGCTATCAGCTGATTTCTCTACAGAAATGTTGCAGGCCATAAGGGAGTGGCAAGATGTACTCAAAATCTTGAAAGGGAAGAACTTGCAATGTAGCATACTCTACCCAGCAAGATTATCATTTAGAATAGAAGGAGAGATAAAGAATTTCTCAGACAAGCAAAAACTAAAAGAATATAGCAATATTAAACCTGTCCTAAAAGAAATAATGAAAGGTCTTGACTAAATAGAAAAGAAGCAAGCATTTATAGAAAAGAGAAAATCACAATTGGAAATGTGATGGTAACTACAATGAACAGCAAAGGAATAAGCTTGAAGATGTAAAAATAGGACATCAAAATCATATAATGTGGGTGAAGGGAGTAAGAAAGTATAGATTATTTTCCTTTTCAAAGAATGTGTTTGAACCTATATGACCACCAGTATAAAGCAAGTAAATATAGTAATGGGACAACATACTTGAAAAACAGGGTAACCACAAATCAAAAACACACAGTAGAGTCACAAAAACCAAAATGAAGAAACACAAGCATAATACAAAACAAAATCATCAAACTACAAAAGCAAACACAGAAAGAATAAGAAAGGAACAAAGAAGAAATACAAAATAAGCTGGAAAACAAGATTTAAAATAAAAACACTATCAATAAAATTACTTTAGGTGTCAGTGGACTATATGCTAAATCGAAAGACAGAGTGGCATATTGGATTAAAAAAATGCCTACAATATGCCACCTGTAAGAGACCACTTTATGGCAAAGGACATAGATTGAAAGTGAGGAGATGGAAAAAGATATTTTGTGTAAATGAAAATGACAAGAAAGCAAGGGTAGCAATACTTACATCACATAAAATAGACTTTAAAACAAAGGCCATACCAATATCCCTGATCAACATAGATAAAAAATTCTCAACAATATTAGCAAACTGAATGCAACAACACATAAAAAAGATCATACACATAAAAAAGATCAGAAAAGGAAAAAAAATCTTTAAAAATAGCATTAAAAAAATACTTGGGAGTAAACCAAACCAAGGACATAAAAGACTTATACATGGAGCTATAAAACATTGATTAGGGAAATTAAAGATGATTTAAAGAAATGGAAAGATATCCCATGCTCTTGGATTGGAATAATTAATATTGTTAAAATGGCCATAGTACTCAAGGCAATCTACAGATTTAATGTGATCCCTATCAAATTATACAGGACATTTTTCTCAGAACTAGAAAAAATAATCCTAAAATTTATATGGAATTGCAAAAGACCCAGAATTGCCAAAGCAACACTGAAGAAAAAAAAATGAAGCTGCAGGAATAATCCTCCCAGAATTCAGACAATACTACAAAGCTATAGTAATCAAAACAGCTTGGTACTGGCAGAAAAACATACATACGGATCCATTGAACAGATTGGAGAGCCCAGAAATAAACCCACACACCAACAGTCAATTAACCTTCAACAAAGGAGGGAAGAATATATAATGGAGAAAAGATAGTTTCTTTGACAAGTGGCATTGGGAAAGCTGACAGCCACATGTAAATCAATGAAATTACAACAGTCCCTCACACCATACACAAAAATAAGCTCAAAATGGCTTAAAGACTTAAACATAATACAAGACACCTTAAAACTTCTAGAAGAGAACATAGGCAAAGCATTCTCTAGGAAC
The DNA here is from genome assembly GCF_048773025.1 of Camelus bactrianus. Taxonomy (NCBI): domain Eukaryota; kingdom Metazoa; phylum Chordata; class Mammalia; order Artiodactyla; family Camelidae; genus Camelus; species Camelus bactrianus. The sequence continues at coordinate 43,917,341 of NC_133552.1, read as the reverse complement.
TATATTCAGTATCTGGTAATAACCTATAAAGAAAAAGAATATGAAATAGAATATATTTATGTACAACAGAATCACTATGCTGTACACCAAAAACTAACACAACATTGTAAATCCATTATTCCTCAATATAAGCAAAATACACGGGATGTAAGTCTTTTGTCTCACTTTTGTCTCACTTTTGTCTCAATGTCTATCCATTCATCTATCTATTAATCCATTCATAGCCAGTCATTGACAATATTGGCCAGGAGAGTCATGGACAGGGCTGGACTCAAGAAATCCATGGGAGTAGACTTCCATGCCTGGACATTATCAAAAGCCCATTAATCATTTAGCTAATCAGCCATGTCAATTTTTTGAGCCTACTATGTGCCAGACACTATTCTAGAATCTGACAATATGAGATTGATAGGCTCCTGGCCCTCAAAGTGCTCACTTTCTAAGTTTTCAAAAGAGGCAATACAGCTCCTTACAGCGCAATCTCACTATTGACCTGGGTAGTTGCTCTAAGCTGGTGGGTGCTTGGAACCAAGATCCACGTGACTAATTTTTTAACTTTAATAAGTTTTATTTAACCTAATATATCCAAAGTATTATCATTTCAATGTATAATCAATATAAAAATTAATAGATATTTTACATTCTTTTTTCATAGTAAGTCTTCAACATCCCATTTGTATTTTATACTTACAACACATTTCAATTCATATTTGCCCTAATTCAAGTGTTCAGTTGCCATCTGTGGCTACTGGCTGCCATACTGGACAGCACAGCTATAGAAAACAGCATATGGTTGATTTTAAGCATATGGTTGATGTATCTAAGCCATATACGTGTACTGGCCTAACTCTTTTGTCCCAGTCCTTTCTCATCCATTGTTTAGGAATGCTCCCTTTCTACCTGGTGGTCAACTTCACTAACTAGTCCCCTTTTCCATATGACACTTAACTTTAATATATAAAGTAATGTCTTCCCTATTATAGCCTTGACACTTTAACTAGGAGATTCTTACCTGTGTTTACTCATACTACGTTGTCTATAGGCTATTACTGGCCTTATCTGGTCTCTAAAACTTTGCTATTGGTGGCTGAATCTCAGTGTATCAGTTAACATGGCCTGGCCAAGTGATAGAATTCTCTAACAATGACTTAAATATTTTGGCATCCATTTTTTACTTGTCATGAAGTCTGGAATTAGGCAATCCCAAAGATGGCTTGGAGAACAAGGCCTGAGTATCTCTTTCCCATGCCCTCCACCTCTGCCACCCACCTTATGTTGGCTTTTGTACTTTCCTTTATTGCCTCAGGGTCTCAAATCAGTTGTTTAAGCCCCCAAAACATTTAGTCACACCAGCTCATACATGAAAGTGAAAGAATGGAGAAAAGGCAGTTTCTTCCTATGAGCCCCAGTCTTTTAATCACAGAGGGAAAGTATTTCTGAGATGTTCCCAGGAGGTTTGTCTTATATCTTATTGGCCAGAATTAAGTCACATAACCACCTCTAGCTGTAAGGAAAACTGGAAACATTTAGAGGCCAAAGGACTGGGGGATTTGAAACTCTTTGGAGACAGCATTCAGTCACTTGAAGTGAAACACAAGATCAGGGTAAGGGTCAAGCATGAGCCTGACTTAAACTGAAATCAGTAAAATGGACTATGGGCTCCTTTCGCTTGCCTAGAGATCTATTCTATGCTGAGGTAAAACTCTGTGTGTGTTCATGTGTATGCATACGTGTGCACTGGTGGGTGTTGTGGGGAGAGGGTAGGTGCCCTTGAGTGAGGATAAAGGGGAGGACCAGTGAAAGCATCAGAGGTGACAGGACCAATTTTGAGAGTATTTGACTGCCAAGGTAGAGGGTATTTCACTTTACTATGTGGATAATGAGGATCTATTAAAGGTATGTGAGCAAAGATTTAACAATAGAAAAAATTTTTTCTTAAGTTTTAAAAAATTACTTCATTCCTGTTACAAGCATGAACCTTACAAGGTAGCTTACATTTGCCTTTTTTAATTGAAATATAGTTGGTTTACAATGTTGTGTTAATTTCTGGTGTACAGCATAGTGATTCAGTTACACATACACTTTTTGTATTCTTTTTCATTTTAGGCTATTACAAGGTATTGAAAAAAAATTTAAGTGGCATTGTGCAGCCTGAGTGTGGCTGGAGGTGAATCAATGCTGTCTCCACTGGGAACTCTGCCTGTGTGCAGTGCTTTCCAGAATACCCAAAATAAGAGACAGCAAAATCCACACAATGTCGACTATGTAGTCCATAGAATAACCTCAGAGGAAGGTCCATAGTGTCTGGGAAGGGCATGAGGAATAGGAGTAATCTGAAGCTTCCAGGCTGGAGAACTTTTAGTTTACTAAATGGAAAGGTTGGCTAGTTATGAAAAGCACTTCCTGTATAAAGATGAAATAAGTACAAGAGACTCAAAGTGATTCTTTTTCAATTCTAAAAATGATTATATCACAAAGGAGGATAAATGGTTTAATGAAAAAGATGAAGCTCTGGAATTTAGGTACAGAAAATAATCTTAAATTACTATTAGAAAGATAAAAATAGCAGTAAAATTAAGATATCATTCCTTAAATTCATATCTCATTTTTAAGCTGAGTGGCTCTTCATTCTCAAGAATGACCACAAGAGAAAAGTTATAAAGACATAGTATGCCAATGCATATTTTTATGGTTTTGTCCTCTCTTTCTTCAGGTAGAAAAATAAATGAGCTTAAGAGCTTAATTATTCTGTAATCATTACAGTTTTCTCAGTCCTGTTGCTCTTTGACCTTATAGCAGATTCTCCCTGGATAGCTTAATATTCTGTTTCATTTAAAATCAAATTTCCCACATTGCTTTTATTTAAAAAGGTCACATAGCCATAGATATAATCACCTGATTAAAAAACCTTCACCTTCAGTGTTCAAAATATATTGCTTTTATCTTCTAATGGGATGAGTTCAGATGGTCCCAAGAAATATTCTTAAATTGTCACATAATCCTTTACAGCTAATAAACTGTTCCATAAGATTATGGTGATTATCCACAAGGTTGTGTAATTTATCTTATAAAATGTTTTTTTTTCTTCAGTATAATTGAGGTCAACAAAATTCAGGTATCTTTAATATTATGATAAATTAATATCAGTTTAAAGTGGCAATTTATTATAGGATGCAAACCAAAGTTTAAAAAGATACATTTCCAGTTTGCCCTTAAATAAAGCAAACAAACATTTTTGAAAAGCTAATGCCCATTTATGCTATTTCTTTTAACTGGTCAGATTTTATTGCTTTTGATTAGAGGCCATCACCTGATGTTTTATGTTAGGAGCTTTTAATAATGTGATATTTAGAAGAATCAGCAGAGCAGTGATTTTTCTAAGCACAAAGAAATGTAGCACATCAGAGATAATAACTTAATAGTAATTATCACAACATTGTACTATGTAAGTTTATAACTTTAGCTCTGCTTTTAAACAGTAGATAAAAGAATGATAGATGCTAAATATTACATACATATCTGTGCTAAAGAGTGAACAACATCTTCCCAGAATGTTACTTCAGTTTACTAAGTGTTACCCCACATGCTATTGGATCCAGAAATAGTGGGATAAAACCAGTATGTAAGACGTGTGGCTTAAATATTTGTAAAATGCTTATTTGCTGGGCTGGGAGAGTCTGCCTTGAATTGTGGCCAAGGAGATGGTCTAGCAAAGTTCTGAAGAAGTGTTTAAGCTTGGGAAGAGATGATTTCCTAGAAGATTGAGTCTTCTGATCACTTCCAACGATTTCCAACAAACTAAGAAAAGCAAGCTTTAAAAAACAACAACAACTTATTGTAGAAGATTCGGGTTGACTTTCCAGTTGTGGACATGAATGTCTACGTACTTACTATAAGAAACAATCAACAAAAGAAAAATTTGTCTTCAGTAGTCAAAGATGGCTGACCTGATGCAGCTGTGGTCATGCTGCCCCCACTTGTTCATCCCTTCCTAGCTTCAGATATGCCAAATAATCAGGATGCTTGACAGAGCCAAGACCATCTTTTAATCTCTGTCCCAATACCAAGTGAGTTAGCCTGAAGTTCACCAGGATAACTTCATACCAGTGAATATCAACACACAGCAATATGTTCCCTCCTGGCTTTCTCATTCCTGCAGACATAAGAATATAATTCCAAGCCCTGGGTGCCCTTTGCTTTAGCTTCTTTTATCTTATCAAGTCTGTAAGGCAAAGAATTTACTCTGCTCCATCAACTCACTCTTTCTTCCAAAACTGCAGTTAGTATCAACAGTAAAAATAAGCTCAGCCTTTAAAGTTCTGTGGTTGAACCATGCAGAGTTTAATGGATAGATTTCAGAGAAATCTCCATTTTTGCCTAGACCTCATTAAATGAAGGACTCTAAGGAGAGTCCTTAGACTTTCCTGAGAGTTTCCCCCAATCTGAAATAGCAACACTAGAGGGTTGTTGAGAAATTATTTTGTAAGATTCCCTATTCTGCACTGGACTTTTGTCACTGTAACTCCACTTATTTTCACAGAGGTTGAAAATTTCAGATTGTGGATTTAGATAGTATATACTATAATTAGCAATGTACAGTCATTGAGTGTAAGGCTTCTCCAGTCCAGCCTTCTCTGTTTACAAGCACAGAAACAGAAACCCTGAGAATGGGATAACCAGTTGACAGAGGACACAAAGTAGTAATAAACAGGGAACCCAAACTTGAGCCTTCTGACCTCCAGGACAATAAGTTTTCCACAATTGCTTTTGGTCTCTTCCTGCACCACTATCATATAAATTAACACCCAGTAACGGCATTTATGTGTTTGTTTGACTAGATATAAATAACACAGTTTTGCCTATTTTAATACAACTTAATACTTAACTCTCTCAGTTGCAGTTAGTCAGGATCTGAGTAGACATTGCCATGTTGACAGTGCTGGCAGGAAGTATATGGTTAGCAGTTGGGAGAGCATCACTAGTAAAGGCAGCAATACAGAAGGTAAAACAGACCAACATTCCATCCCTCCCATCATCCTGTCTTCCTTAGAGAGGAAAGAGAATGTTAGAAACTAACAGTTTATCTTTTGTGTTTTAGATCACTGTTGGAACAAAATCCAAAATTCATGACTACAGGATTTGAGGTGAGTAAGGAAATTATTATAAAAACCACACAGAAGAATCTAGAACTTCTCAATGATTGAACATTTTACAGTAGAATGCATAACTGAAATAGAGGATGTACTAATCTCTGGCTTATATTTCTTTGAAGAATTTAGCTATGTCCAATTCACACAACTGTTTCCTTTTCAATCTTAATATGGTGCCCAACTTTTCATGTGTTTGATAGCTCCTTTTGTTGCAAGTGACAGAAACAAAACAAACCCTTATGCCTCTTTGCCTAAAAAGGAGGGAATTTTGCTCACATCACTACCATGGAAAGGGCCAGAATTTGGCCTCAAACAGCTAAATGTAGGGACTCAACCAGTGTCCATATATTTCCCTTCCTCTTCATTGCTTGTCTCCACTTTTCTCTGGATATTAGTTTCATTCTCTGCTGCTACATCTGATATGGCCTTTCTCCACATAGCAAGGGATACGTGTACCAGCAACTCTTGGGTTATATCCTGGTAGCCTTGCAAAAGGGAGAAAAGAAAACTCTCCACCAATGTAATTCAGGTAGACAAATCCTCAGGAAAGATTCTGTTTGTCCTGGCTTGGATCATGTGCCTGCTTTGAACCATTGTAGAAGAGCTTTGAGTATATCGCTGGTCCTAACTCTGGCCATTGTTTACCCCTGCCTCCAGGGAGTAGAGTTTTTGTTTTGTTTTGTTTTTCCAGAATAAGGTAAAGTCGCAGAGACATCACCACTGTAGGAACCCCAAGTATAGTAACTATCCCAGTTTGCACCTAATGTTAGCTAACAGCCAACACTTGCTGGATGCTTACCACAGTACTACCAACAATACAGTGCTTTATACTTATTAACTATTTTCATCCTCAGTGCCCTGTGAGGAAGGCTCAATTATTACTTTTACATCAGAGGAAACGGGCGCTCACTGGGGTTAAACAATTTGCCCAGGTCACACAGATAGGTGGCAAAGCCATTGCACCTTGGCCCAGGACATGCACTGTTAATTTGTACAGTGTATTTTTATACCCTAGAGGCCCACTGGCAGACTTTTGGCCACTTCCACAGAGATCTTTCCTTCCTTATCAGTGGTCCTTAGGGATAGTTTCTTATTTAAAGCTAACTCCTTCACTTCAACTCTATCCCATCACTTTTTGCTTCCCCAGGGTCTTGTCCACCAATCATCCCTGTATCTTCAAACCCTTCCATTCTGCTAGATCATCTCCCTCAGTTTTACCAATATCCATGATCCCTTTACTTTTATCATTCAAGCTGCTTAAAGCAGTATTTTTTTACTCACTGCCTCCACTTCATTATCTTTTCTCTGTTCCCTGCAAACCACCGTATCTGTCATCTGCCCCGCTCCCACCCCCTTATACACACTATTTCAGTCGAGTGTTTCATTAGTGACCATGCTACCACTGAGTTCCCTAAGGCTAAATCTGATGGACGCTTTTCAGTCCTTACTTTTACCTTTGTTCCTCTTAACATTCTTACCTCTCCCTTCAGAAGACTATATGCTCCTCCCACTCCTAAGACTATCCCTTCTTACTGTTTTTTCAACCATTCTTCTTTGGCCACTCTTTAAATGATACACTTCTCCAGGGTTCTCTTGTTCGCTCTTCCATATTCTCTCTCTGTGAGACCACCTTAGGGATTCTCACACAGACCTATGAATATTACTTTTATCTTCTTGCTGCTAACTCCCCAGTATACAGTTCTGGTTCTGAGCTCTTCTCCCTGAATTCTAGATCCATTTATGTGACTTCTTCAAATATCTTCACTAAGACCTTGTCTTATAAGTCATCAGGATCCAGTGAATAGCTTCAAGCAGGATAGAAGTATGATCAGATTTTAATTTTATAAAGAAAAATACTTAGGAAGCATGGTGAAGCTTAAGGAGACATTGAAATAGTGCTGAGATAATGAACCATTGAATTAGAGAACACTTTGGATGGAGGAAAGGGATGTGTGAAATATTTCAGACAAAACGGACTAACTCTGGCAATTAACTGAATGTAGGCATAAGAAGGGAGTACTCACAAGTGACTTCCAGATTTTTGACTTAGATAATTGGATGAACAGTGATGCCATCAAACAAGATTGAAGTACAAGAGAGAGAATAAGTCCTGAAAAGGAAAATAATAGATGAAGCTATAAGACTGAGGCCTCCCTTCTCTCTCTTCTCTGCCTACCTTTCTAAATGTACATATTTCCTTTAGCTCATATAGGTTCATCCCTATGTCTGCTGGATGGAGACCATGTAACCCCCTTGCAAAGCTGGAATGGGAATATTTTTAAGAAAAGCAAATGAGGAAAAAATTAGCTGCTACTCCAGGAGGAATTCTCTAGGTTAAAACAAACTTCGTGGTCCTAGAGCAAATGAATTCTAGCCACTTGTTCAACTGCTTCTGTGTGATGCAAAAGCTTCTCTTCCCTGTCTGCCCAACCCCCTGGTCCCCTGCATCAACTTTAATCATTAACCTTTGTTTCCTTTCTGCTCACTAAACTGCCGAATTAGTATCTGTACTTCAAAAAGCAACTATTGGTACCATCAATCCATTGTGGATACTGTTACTTCAGTGCTTTATTTTGAGGGGCTATATTCCTCTTCATCTATTCTCTTTAGTGTTCCTCCCCAGAGCTGATACTGGATCACTTCTCAGCCCCAAAATGGGACTTTACATTTTGTTTTGCACAAATACAAGGAAGTCTGAGCTAAACGTTCCTTGTCTTAGCTTAGTAATCCCTTTATAAGTCACACATGTGCATCACAACGATGTTCTAGACCTGGCAAATATTAACATTGTTATCACACACTAATGCCCTAAAATAATGGGCCCAACTAGTGCTTCATATGCATAAGACCAACAGTAGATGCTGAAATATTGAACCAACTTCCTCTGGGTTTACCATGTATATGATGAGCCGTTCTTGGGCTTTTTATGTGTCACCACAGGTATAGAACAAAGAAACAGATTTGGAAACACAGAATAAATCTTCGCTCTACATGCAAGCAGAGCCCACTGGAATTTTACCAGGGAGAATGACCCCCTTTGCAGCGGCCCAGAGTTGTATCTGAGGAAACGATTCCTCTAGTCTCAAATGCAAAAATCTGAGAGCAGGGCCCAGTGGGTAAGGAACATGCCCTGATCTTTATGGGTTGACTTACTGTAAACACAGACTTATCCTCAGAGCTCAGCTGATGATGGCATTTAAACCAGATTATGCGATAGGGGTGGAGGCAGAGGAATCTCTGTGACACAGGACACTAGCAGTAGGGAAGAAAAATACAATACTACCAATAATACTACAAAAACTTGCAGATGTATGAGGGCGGGGGTTAAATTTCATATTTATTTATCTATAAGTTTGATTGATAAACCACTGCCCCACCATCTACCAAATCTGAATTCCATTCTCCTGCTTCTCCCCTTCAAAGACATTTTCATTTGATATAAGCTTGATGGAAGTACTTGGGAATTAGAGGAGCATACGGTTGATCTTCACAGGGTCCTGAGTCTTCCAGTGGACGGGAAACATTTTTTCAAAGAAATGGACTACTCAATTATTTTTATAAACGTTTGGGTGGGATCATCAAAAGCAGAGAATTACTTTACTAAGTCAAATATTTTTAAAATTCCTTGTTTAAAAAGAATTTTATGAATGAATTCTATTTCTTTAATATTTCTTTTAAAATAAGAGCAAATGATCCCTAGTTTCTCAATTTTGAAAAGTTCAAATCTGCAGGGCATAAATATGAGCCCAAATACACTGGCCTCTAGCATTTTCCTGTTGCTACTTTTTTTCCACAAATGGAAACGCACTTCACCTGGCTCAAAATCACAGTTTATTTACTAAAAATCTCCATTGAAACCACACCCATAAAAGTATTAGTAGGAATAGTAGGAATCCCATACACAGCTCCTGAGCAGGCCTCCAAGGCTGTTTTAATGATTTATACTTCCCTGAGAGGTTGAGGTCTATACATGAAATCTTAATTCCTTCTCTGAGACTTACAGATTTTATCCAAGAACCAATAGTGTTAGTGTAAACATACGCTAAAGGGTCAGACTTGCTGACGCACATTTAATTCTTTCCATGAACGACCATCTCCCTTGAGAAAACTATCCAATCATAAAAGTAACAAAGATTTGCAGCAAGGGTCTGACACTGAATATAGAATAAGTGGAGAGTGAGATAGCTGGGTTTTGATCACACTCCTTAACAAAATCCTTTTACCGCTAGGATTTTTGGTTAACTAAAGCTCATCACTTCTAATCTGGAGAAATGCAGGAGGCCCCAAGGCCCGAGTAGGAGAAGCGATGTGGGCAAGATGGAAAATCCATCTCTAAAAGGAGGAATGTCATTTCTTAGTTAGCGATCTCCAAAATTCTGATAACGTAGAAAGAAACCATCATTATTATTGATAGTCTCTGAAGGTGCCTGTTCTTTACTACTAGGCTTAATGTAAAAGAAAATATAAACTCTTTTAGCAGCATAATTCAACGGTTCTACACTGCATGCTGGTTACCACAAGGAAATGGCAGCCTCAGGAGTTTTGTAATATGGTCTCTACTAGCATTTGCTCGTTTATTAGGACAGTAATAAATAGTTGTTCTGAACAAAATTTTCACTAAGGTATTAAGGCTTATTGGAAATTATGACAAATGAGCAATGCTGACTCGCTGTTTGTATGTCAAGTAGTTCAGAAGTTTTGTCTGGAGACTGGGCTCTAAGTTAATCTCATTAGCATTAACAACTTTCCATTTGAGGGGTATTTTTTTTTTTCTATCTGCAAATATTAGTAAGGTTAGAAACTGTTTCACTTAATGAAACTAGTTCTAAAAGCTAGTCTTTTAGAAAGACATTATTGACCATAATCACAAGCTTGGATTTACATGGATGATGGATTCTTTGCCCAAACTTTAAATAAATGAAATTACCGAGGCGTCTTTTTTTTTTTTTTTTTTAATTCACCTCTCATCCCCAGTTCCTGAAGGGGCTGTGACAGTCCTTTCTTGACACACAATTGACATTAGGGAGGAAGCTCAATAGAACATGTGCCAGTTACTCCAACTTCTGTTCCTACTGGGCTTTGAGTTTACATATAATTCAGGTACCCATGGTACCCAACCTAATAGCCAGCTGTATAATAGGACACTTCCCAAATAACAATACAGAACAAACTATAAGCTGCTTCATGTGAAAGATAAACTTATTTTCTTAAGGCATCCTACTGATAAGTCAGGAGCTTGATTTTGTCAAAGTTTCAGGCAAGTTCAACCATTACTTTGTCCTTCAGTGTACTCTAAAAATGCCTTTACTACTCACTTCTTTAACATTTACCTCTCCGAAGTCATGTTAGTTAATGACTTTGTTAAGTAATTAATTAAAATTAGTTAATTACTTTACATAATTACAATGGTTTAATCATAACTAAAAATTTATGTTGGTATATGCAAGGTCCTGTCTAACCAGAAATAAAATTACCCAATGTGATGATTAATTTTATATGTCAATTGTCACTGGACCATGGCATGCCCAGATAGCTGGTCAAATATTATTTCTGAGTGTGCCTGGGTGGGTGTATCTAAAAGAGATTAGCACATGAGTCAGTAGACTGGGTAAAGCAGATGGCCCTCCCCAGTGTGGGTGGGCATCACGCAATCAGTGGATGGTTGAATTCGAGGGTCTCTGCCTGGTTGCTTGAGCTCATGCTCCTGGTTCTCAGGCCTTTAGACTCAGACTAGAATCCGTACAACATTGGCTTTTGGGATCTCAGGTCTTTAAACTACATACCTGTGGCTTTCTTGTGTCTCCAGTTTGCAGAAGGCAGAGTGGGACTTCTGACCCTCCATAATTACGTGAGCCAATACGTTATAATAAATCCCTTCATATATATATATATACACATACACAAATATACATGTAATACACATATTTATGTATATACCCTATTAGTTTTGTTTCTCTGGAGAATCCTAATACACCCTCCATTTGGAAATCTGCCCGCCCCCCAATCTGTAAAGGTTATTAATGGGAACAGTGAAGTGTGCAGCACTGGAACACAACATATCCACATCCCAACTGCAGTCACCCTCTGCCTAGTGCCCTCTCAGTCCAAAGGGAAAAACTCATGGCCAATTACACTCTTCTTCTGCAGCCTACTTGTTATATCACCGGGTTCTCAGACCTCATGGGAGAGTTAGCTAAGTACATGGCTGCACGGATTTTATACTATTTATTCATTTAGTCAGTAGTTCACCATCAGTAGATGTTCTTCTAACTATTTTAAATTAGCATATGCTAGTGTTTTTTGCATTGTGTCAGCTGATTACTTTCGTGCAGAAAAAGGCTAACCTTGAGTCCCCCAAAACTAGCCAATTATCCAACAACCAATGGGTTTCTGGTCTCTGAGATGCAAAGCAAATTTCAAATCACAAATTCTATTTGGCTTAAGAGAACTGAAACAGACTGGTGTGTTTATTCCCTAGAGTTCCCTTTGTTTCTGTCACAGGTAATGCATTTTTAATATACAATTAAATATGATAAAAAATACATAAGCCTATAATTCTGAGCTTTCCTATAGCCGAATGAATTCTACATTTATTTTCAATAACTATTTAATGAATTTAATTGTAATATTAAAGAAAGATCCTTTTGAATATTATTAAATTATCTGCTCTCTGTGATATAAGAGCCAGCCTAAAAGATACATTTACATTTTAATTATTAACATAACATGAAGAGCTAAAACCAATTGAAAAGAATACCTAACCTAAGTTCCAGCTTTATCTGCTTGAAATAAGAGAGAAAACAAAATTGAGGCTCCTTGATTTGCATGTAGATTTGGGCAATTCCTCATCTAACTCAACTCTCTCATTCAGAGTGTCAACTTGACTCACAGGAATGAGCAGAATTGAATACTTCCTGAGAATTTACCCAAGAACTGGGGAAACGGAGATAACTCATCCCTGATTAAATCAGAGTAAAGTATGCAGTGCAGCCTTGTTTGGGTGGATGATTGGTTTTGGTCTTTTGAACCACTATGCTCAGCCCCAGTAGGAGAATGTCAAAGGTCACTGGGTACGAATTCAAAGTCAGGAAGGTAATGTCCCTCCAACAAAGAGAAGGAATTTCCAGAAGTGTTTTTTTCTTTCTCCAAATTCAGAGGCTTCTCAGCTTATGTTTCCAAAAAGGAGAAGATGTTGAGTAGAGGAAAAAATATTTACTATAAAATAATAATTTGAGGGCCTAAATGAGAATGAAAGATGCATGCTTTTGAAAGTTTGTTGTTGTCATTGTTAAAACACCTCATTTGTCCAAAACAAACTTCTAGGAGCACAACTAGGTACTATAGCATAAAATGAAAATCAAGATAAAGCTGGAGTAATAAGAAATGCTGAGGATAATCATGTAAAATAAGGGAGTTTTCATTTTAGAGATGATGGGAATAGATAAGAAAATAAGTAATTGTGTGTCTTCCATTTAAATACAAATTCCCACTGCCAAGAAGGTACCATTAATTCTTGTTCCAAGCAAATATATCCTTGCCTTCTTTTCAGAGAACTCTGTTTAATCTCTGGGATTTTTGTTTCTTTTTTTTTTTTTTTTTTTGGTAAGTCTCCTACCTTAGTTGCTAATGGACAAAGTTGCTCTTTGTCTTCAGCTAGATATTTCTTTTCTGAAGAGAGACAATAGTGTTTTTCTTTATTTCTACTGGGGATGATTGGGGTTATTTGAAATTTATTCCTATGACCAAGCAGGGAGAGGCAATGTGGTTACAGCAAAGAGATGAACAAAAATGTGTCAAGGATAATGTAAAAGCTTTTCCTCCCTTGGGTCAGCCTACCTCCCATTCTTGGAGATGTGCTTTTTTCCCCCTAAATAAATCCTTTAACATCTTTTATTAAAAAAAATTAACGTGTTACACACACATACAGACACACACACACAGACACACACAAGGATAATGTAAAAAAATGAAAATATTTTAAGCTATTAGAAACTTCCACAAAAATAAGTACTGAATAGAGAGATCAAATGGGATGAAATTGCTTAGTAATCATCAATACTTCATTATTTAATTGCAAACATATGGTTCCTGCTAATAAATAAGCTTCTTGTGAATGGAAAATATTTAATGGAAAATGTCACCAAATATGATTTTATATGTGTGTGTGTATATATGTGTACACAAACATACATATATAGTGGATGGGGGAGAAAGACAGATTTTTAGTAGGAAAGGAGGAAGGTTGCAGGCAAAGTTGAAAGTTAAGCTTTTATGATGTAAATAGTCTTTGGAAGTTAGAACAATCATATCAGATGATCATATTATCTTTATTTAATTAATGCATTTAAACAACTTTATGAATTAAAATTATACATATCTACTTAAACCAGAGATCAAATTTCTAGAAATCATAATAGACAGATTTGATAATATAAATAAAATTACAAGATTTAGCAAATAAATATACAGGATACCAATGAAGTCTGAATTTCAGCTAAACCACAAATGATTTTTAGTGTTAGGTATATTCCAAATATTGCATGGGACATAAATGTAAAGACTTCAAGGCAAAGACCTGTTTGCTTGCAACAAGAATTAAGGCTAATCTAATCCTTAGAAGCTACAGTTTTGTACTTCCACAGCAGACACACACTTCTTTCTCTGTCTACTTATCTCTAAAATGAAAATTCCTTTATTTTATTTGAGTATTTGTCAGCATGGGACATAGTTACATTTTTTAAATTATTTGTTATTTATTTGAAAAGTCAGATTTAACTGGGCATCCTATATTTTACCTGGCAGCACTAGAAAATGCTAGAATTACTTCTAATATCAGGGACATTTAACATTTTAAAAAGACTGTCCAAATTTCAGACAGTCTGTAGTATTCAATACTGTAAAACGAAGTGGTAGTAGTTTTAGACAAGGAGCAGTTTCTCAAATGTAGTTACAGTCAAGGCTTAGTAGAGGCATTTTTAATGTATCTGAATTATAACCCTTTTCCAGCCCCAAATGCCTAATCTCAAGTTTGTAAAGTTTTGGTTTTGGTTTTGGTTTTTTACTTTGAAATTTGAAGATGTAGGAGAGGGAAAAAAGGTCCCCTTAATATTCTTGAATATCTGTGTTTTCCTCTTCACAGAATCCCATACCATCCCCATATGTCCTTGCCTGAGCCAATCAACCCAACCTGACACCTTCTCTCTGCCTAGTTGCACTTGGATCTCTGGGCGTTTCAGGCTGGGTCCAGAGTCTTCTGATAAAACCTCAATTCTGTTATGCACATTTCATGAATTCTTCAGATCAGCAGTGCCCAGAAAACTGAAATATTTAGAGTCAGGTAGGCTTCCCTGAAGTGTTGACTTGTCTCTATCTCCAATTATTTAGTATAACCAATATGGTTATAGTAGATATTTCAGTGTCCATAAAGAACCATAAAAACATTCCACTGCCCTTTTGCCTGGTAAAGACTGTTACTAAGTTCAAAGCCTATACTGCTCACCGCATGACAGGCCAATAAATTGAGAGACAAGGTGTTGGGGCATGAAATAGTGAGTTTATTCAGAAAGCCAGGAGACTGATAAGTTGGTGGACTAGTGTCCCAAAGAACCATCTTATCCAAGTTAGAATTCAGGCTTCTTTTATACTAAAAGAGGAGGGAATGTGGTTGGTTGTTACAAACATCTTGGTGCAAGAATGCTTTGTTCTTACAACTGTCCATGTAGGTCTGGTCACAATTTCCTATAAACCTCCAATAAGACAATTGTTATTTTCTGTTCTGCAACTTTTTAAAAGTGTTAACCTTTAAAGGTCAAGCCTGGGAGGTAGAGCCTTGAGAATTAGGTGTCATGTATATTTCAGGCTATAGGTAACATTCTTTTACAAAAGGCACAGAGCCAGCAGACTAAGCACAGGCAACAAAGCACAAAGCTTAGAGCTAAAGGAATAGACCCAATAGGGAGTCAGGTTTGTTCTTCTCTGTTGTAAGTCCATTATCACTCCCTTTGATACACACTATAACTTAATGAAGACCCCACAGATAAAGTCCAGAAACTCTCACTCTAGACCTCAACAATAAGAACTATTGCCACTTAAGAGCTGAAATTCGTTGTAGCAAAACTATTCTCATCTTAGCTCTAAAGAGGGCTCCTGAAAGTAAGATTGCTGCCAGAGATTCATTAGTTGCATGAGGTAGAAATTTAATGATTCAAGTATCTGTACACAACAGTGTGACCCTGTATGAATAGGACAAAAGGAAAACTAAGCTTTAAATCATCTCAATAGTGAATTTAATCCTCTTTAATAATAACCTCCCAAATGAAATATACCTGTGTGAAATTGTTTGAATTTATAAGAGTCATTTATAGATTCTGGAGACAAACACTTTGTCAGGTATATATATTGCAAATATTTTCTCTTATTCTGTGGCTTGTCTTTTAATTTCCTTAACAATGTCTTGATGAGCAAAATTTTAAATTTTGATAAAGTATTATTTATAATGTTTTTCTAGAGTTCAGTCTAAGAAATCTTTGTCTACCTTAAGGTCATGGATATATTCCTCTCTGCTTTCTGCAAGAAACTTGATAGTTTTAGATTTTATATTTAGGGTTGTATCCATTTCAAATTACTTTTATGTATCATGAGGAAGGAGTTGAGTTGATCTTGTTCTGTGTGGCTTGCCTGCTTGCAAAAGTCACATCATCTCTAATTTCTGCTTGTTTTTGTTTGCCTTCCAGTGGCCTTCAAGGGGTGGCTTTTCAGTTGCTGTTTTAAAATTTTTTCTAGAGCCTATAATTACTACCAGTAGTAGAGTGTTTCAGTCCATTTAAGTTGCTCTAACAAAAATACCATATGCTGGGTGATTTAAACAACAATTATTTATTAAAGTTCTGGAGACTGGGACGTTCAAGATCAAGGTGTCAGCAGATTCAGTGTCCGATGAGGCCCTGCTTCCTAGTGGGTATCCTCTCTTTGTGTTCCCACATGGCAGAGGGTTAATCCAATGCAAGCTATTTCTCCAATACCAGAACACTCTTCAAACACAACTAACCCTTTTCAATGTCAAGGGATCTTGGTTATGACACCCAGAACTAGCTAACTCCTTCTTCTAGTACCTTGCCAGACAACCTTGTACCAGCCAGGTGCCGTGCTCTGAGAGATGAACCAAATCACCAGGCCTCCAATTGGTGGGGTCTTTGAGAAACATGAAAAATTCCAGGGTAGGTGATCTGGAAAACGTGTGCTTTAAATAGAGGCTGAGCAATCCTGCCTTAGGGTTTAGAGAGAGTAGTCTAGTGCTCTCATGAAAAGTGATTTTGTCATTTATCACATAGTGTGTATCTATAACAATTTATTCATTTTATTGCTTGGTACTAATCTTTTACTTTGCAAGTAATGTTTCTACAACAATCTGATAAAAAGCACATGCTTAATAAAAAATTAAGCAATGAATTTCCATTTTTCATGACATTTGATAATAAGCAAGTAATTTGTCTATATTTACCATCTAACATGGTTCTAACAGCAGAAATTTTGAGTGCCTGAAGACACAAATCTGCTAAAGAACTATCAGCATCTACACAAAAGCTAGTAGTTACATTGACCATTTAACGCGTCCATCTGAAGACAGTGACTTAACACATTACCACAGAGGTACCTGCATATCACTTTCTGAAGTATAATTTTTCAATTAGATCAAATGACTATTCTTCTAAAGTAATTTAATTTACTTTCAATTCCAAGTTTTTTTATGCATATATAAATAAAGCAATAGCTATTAATATGTTGGTTTCAAGCCAGTTTTATGTTAGTATCATCAAAGGCTTCAAATAATCAGATTAATTTTTAAATGCTTTGTTCTCAACCAATTTATAAAATCACAGTAAGACTCTTTTCGAAGTTCATTCTTTTACTTGAATATAAAACAGGGTCTGAAACCTGCTGTAAAATCAGTTGTAAAGTTCAACATTAAAGATAAAATTATGCATGTTTTGGTGATATTTCAAATATAAATTTTGATTGAAGATAGCATTAAAATAAAAATACATTTATTAAATGAAAAAATCTATGGAGCAAAAATTTGGAATTGGTCATGGTACACACGTAATTCAAAATTGCACTTAATATTTTTTGATATTCTGCCAACTGAAAAAGAACTTGCACTTATATAAATGTATAAATACTTTTATATATGCACAGAATAATTGAACTATAAAATTTTTGTTAGGCTGATCTTGAATATAAAATAAATATGTCATCATAGCACTATATGCTTTTTCTCTTTTCTGACCAATGAATGTCAATAGGATTTTAGTATTTTGAGAATCTGGAGAACTACTTTTTAAGTTAATTGTCTTAAAATGGTATTGAACATTTGCAAATGAGTCCTCTAAATTTCAGCAGATTTTGTTCAAAAATCATTTAAAAATCTTAAATCAAAGTATTCAATAAATGAAGAGCCAGAGCTCATCAGCTTTTGAAGCTTTTATTGACTTGCTGTTACTGAAAACAAAGCTTGCAAACAGGAAAACATTAAAATGCATTGCTTAATAGCAAGGGAGCAATTGAACAAATTGAATAAAAAGAGCACAAGTGGTGTGCAATATGAAATTGTGAAATTCTGTAATTATGCTTTAGAATGATGCTTTCCGAACTATCTATGATAAAGAACCAATTAAAAAATTTTTTGTACAATTCTTCAGAAAACAGTATTTCTGTAAAGTACAATAAAAATAAGTTAACAGAAAAATAAAATGGACAAAAAAGAAATACAAAATTCAAGCCCACATTTTTTATTATTAGTTTATGTGGACATATGATTACATTTTGATAAATATAGCTAGAGCTATCATAACAGAGGAAAAAGAAAAGAATTACAGAAATTCTACAAGTTGCTCATTGTGCTTTTAGGCAACTAATATATAGAAAGGCTATTAAATCTGTAACTTTTTGTCATTCTGCAGTTGTAATCCAAGAAAAAATTATGATTGAAATACGGTTCCTTGTATGAAACACCTAAACACACACTTTCAATGAGTAGCATGTACACCAATATTTTTGAAATCATTTATAATTAGATTTTATAATATGTATAATTTTCATGTTTAGATATTTGTAATTTTATCTATAGTTATTTATAGAAGATAAGATACAATGTTTGGGAGGGGACTTTTTTCTTAATTTATTAAAATTTTTTTTATCTTTTGCTTTTCCTGGTTTTTTTTTTTTAATTGAAGTATATTTGATGTATGGTATTATGTTTCAAGTGTACAACAGTGATTCACAATTTTTAAAGGTTATATTCCATTTAAAGTTATTATGAAATATTGGATATATTCCTTGTGTTGTATAATATATCCTTGTAGCTTATTTATTTTATACATAGTAGTTTGAACCACTTAATCCCCTCCCCCTAACTTGCCCCTCCCCCTTTCCCCCTCCTCACTGGTAACTGCTAGTTTGTTCTCTATATCTATGAGTCTTTTTGTTTGTTTGTTTTATTGACTAATTTATTTTACTTTTTGGAGTCCACATGTAAGTCATATCATACAATATTTGTCTTTCTCTGTCTGACTTACTTTACTTAGCATAATACACTTCAAGTCCATCCATGTTGTTGCAAATGGCAAAATTTTGTTGTTTTTTATGGCTAAGTAGTATTCTATTGTATATACATGCCACATCTTTATCCATTCATGTGTTGATGGACACTTAGCTTCCTTCCATATCTTGGCAATTGTAAATGATGCTGCTATGAATATTGGGTACATGTATCTTTTCAACTTAGACATTTAATTTTTTTGGATATATACCCAGAAATGGAATTGCTGGGTCATATGATAGTTCTATTTTTAGTTTTTTGAGAAATCACATTGTTTTCCACAGTGGCTGCACCAGTTTTCATTCCCACTGGCATGTACATCAATATTTAAAGTTTTTAATATGACAACTGAACTTAGTTCTTGATTGTTAGTTTATCTAATCTGGGTTGGATTGACAATAATGCTACTTGCAAGGGATAATATGTGTCTAAACTCTTTTTTTTATTAGTATAAAAACATATTAGAGAAACCAGAGTCACAAATTTCAAAAAAATTTCAACAAATGATTTTTCAAACTTTCATATAAAGTCAAGCAAATGATACTGTAGTTTCAAAATTCATAAGTAATCCTTCATGGGTAACCAGTTCTGACAATTTGCCCCATGAGGTTATAGTTAAATTTGTTATATAATTTTATGAAAACAATGAATTTCCTGTGCAGGATCTTCTTGTGATAGAAAATAAAATTCAAAATAGTCCATCAAATTCATGAGGTATTTGGTGACAGCCTTTTTTGGATGTGCAGTATCAAGATCATCACTCACTTCCTTGATAATTATTGGTTATGGAAACATGGAAAATGTTGTAATAATCTATAGAAAGTCTGTCTTCCAAGCTTCTAACTTTAAATTGTGCCCTTCAGTCTTTTCTGCCACTAAAAACATGTGTTGCATTCCTTAATTGTACGGATGCAATAAGATCATTAAAAATTTCAAAAATAGCAGACAAATAAGCAAGTCAGGAGTCCAATTTACATCTTTAAAAACCTGGGACCAAATTGCTTTCTTACCTTGCAGAAACACATTCTTGATAGAATCATACCTCCACATGCCATAGCATTTATATATGATCAATTTCCATATTATCACATAATTAAGAATATTCTGAAACTTAACATCTGTTAGAGGTGGTATAAAATCTATTGGTCATATTTTCTCTGAAATCACTTCCAACATCATCTTCACCATTTTCTCTACTATAACTATACATTCAAAGAAGGCATATCTTTTCAGGTATAAGAGCAAAGTTTATCTTGCCCATCAGTAAACTGGAGTAAAAAATAAAAATACATGTTATGAACCAAAATAATCCATTGAGCTATATAAGTATAGTTGTTTTTGAAATCCATTAAAGAACTGAGTACAAAAAGAAACCTAAATGAACCAAACTCCAGAAAATAAGAAGCTCGCAAAAGAGAAAAACAATCCCCTGCCACTGTCATTTCTGAAACAGAAGGGGAGCAATCTGCTACTGATAAAGGTAATGAGTAACCAGTCTAACATTCAACAAACCTTTCAGGGCTGTGTGTGAACTGGCCTGATGGATTAGTAACCCAAGGAGCCCAACTCACAAAGGAAAACGTGCATCACCCTCCAACTCTCTCCCTCACATCTTTACTGGGCGTGGTACCCTAATGAGGCAGGAAGGGAGAGCTGAGAGAAATTACTATGGATTACTATTGGCATCCCCAGTTTTCAGTTAAGGAAGACTGACGGAGGGGCAGGAAGGTTGAGAGAACTATCTCAGGGGTGATCCCTGTCATCACAGAGGAGAGGCCAGCTACAGCCACCCTCCAAAGGCCAGGAGTGGTACAGCAGGGATGAAAAAGGTAAGCTAAGGCACAGAATTGGAGATTGAAGAGAATTCCCAAAACCACCCATATGTGCTGGCAAGCAGAATGTAACGCCAGGAGAGATCTCCCACTGTTCAGAAGGCACATGGCTCAGCTATGAAATGCAGCAGATGTCCTGAAACATGCCAGTGCTAGGATCCCAGACCCTGCTGAAGACTAGATCTACTTTAGATTCCACAAAGCATCATTATCATTGTTTTATTGATGCAATAGTCATTTAGATTTACCCATATAATTGATCTTTCTGTTCCCTTATGTTTCTTCTTGAGTCTCTGAGTTTCCTTTTGGTATCACTTTCCTCTACTTAAAGAACATTCTCTAGTACGTTTTTAAAAATAGGTCAGCTATTAGCAAAATGTATTGTGTCTCTTTTTTTGCTGGGTCAAGAGATTCATAATGTAAATGGAACTACCAGTTTAAATTGCTCTGTGTGAGGCCTCCCCCTTGAAAATCCAGAGGATTTTCCTCTTCATAATCAGGTCATAGCTAATTTGGACACTGTCTTATGTCTAAAGTAGATATAACTTGAAGATCTCTGAAAGGTACCAGACTCCTCATGGCCCAAAAATTTACCAATATTGGCTAGATTTTAGGGACTGAACCCATCAAAATTCAGACCCGCCTAGCCAGTCCTTTACCCAAGCTTGTCCAATATCCTTTGAAACAGAACCAAAGGAAGGATTACAGCCCGTAGTATAAACACCAATAGAAATGGACGTAATATGCCATGCACTATCCTTTGAATTACTCCTAACCTATCCTAGATAAGAGTTCAAGATCTTAAGGCTGTTCGTAGAATGATTACTTCTCAGAATTGCCTGATCCTCTGGATAAAATTCTAATAGTCATTACCCTACACTAGTCAGAGAGTCATTTTCCTTCCACTGGCCCTTCTGGTACCTAAAATATCCCCACCTATATCCTCTAAAATATCCTCTAACTTCTAGTAATGAAAAAAAAAGAAAAAGGACTCTGATCCTGGAAGAACAAAGTACTTCTGCAAAAATCATTACAGTAATGTCCACTGAGACCAGGAATAAGATGGAAGTAAGAATAAATATTGGAGCTATTTTTCTACACAGTTCAGTTTTTCTCCCTAGAGAGTCTTCAACTGCTTTACAGAAGTTATTCAACTCCAGGGAATCTGCCTTTCCCCAAACAGAGCTGACATTGCTGTCATATTAAATGATTCCTACCCTAACACATTGTCTGTGCCCTCTAGGACACTATTTTGTTTTATTATATGAAACCAGTCCTTTGCTTGTTTATCACAAAGAAGCCATCCCTTGTAAAAAAAAAAAAAAAAAAAAAAGGTCTCCTGGCAGCAGGTGCCCCAAAACTTAGAAAATGAAGGCATATAGGCTACTTTGGAGAATTACTCAGAAGAATCACTAATTTACTCTTGTATGTACAACATCCAAGCAATAGTTCCTGTAGTGGAGTGTATACAATTGGAAAAGTTGGCAAGAAATTTACACAACTGAATAGGGTGGTAAGAAATTAAATCTTAGCCATTATTATAGATGATACTTCCATAGCTCATTTTAAGCTCATTAGACAAATCTAAACTTTTTGGTCCAGACAATAATGATGAAAGTAATAGCTTTAGATTTTCTATTAGCCTGTCAATGCGACATCTGTAGCATTGCTAACAATTCCCTTGCATTTGGATAAACATGACTGGCCAAATAGAACAATTCAACTCTAAGAAGATGTCCATGTGACTCTTCAAAGTAGACCCAAATGGACTCTAGATGTGTTTCCTTCCTTTGAATTCTAATCATCATTCTGGTCTCAGACCTTGTGAGTATTGTAATTTCCAAGTGTGGACTCACCAGTCTTCAATACTTCTGCACAGCCATTGGCATACGACATGATTTAACAACTTCTCATCTGATGAAAGGAGGAAAAAGGACAGACCCTGGTCCAACCCCAGGGTCTGTTTGTTGTTTATTGTTTTTGAGATAATGTACATCTAGAGATTGTGATGGAAGTAAAGATCTGGAATGAGAGGCTTCTCTGCCTACCTCTCTAGCCTGGCTAGACTTTGTCCAGAAGGAAGAGAGGGTTCAGAAGAGACTAATTATTCAGGAGAGAACAGCATATGCAAGATATACAAGGCTAAGAATAATCACGTTTACTGGTTCTACCCTTGTAACCATACAGTGTCACATGACTTGCATAATACTTCTTTGCTCAGAATATCATCTAGTTTTGCACTGACCCTCACCTTAAGAAATCAGTCAATCCAAAGTCTCACTCTGATTCTGATACAGCATGCCCTAAGAACTTCTGAGGTCAATCATAAGCAACAAAAACCTCTGCTTTCTTTGTTAACTAATAAGTTTTTCTGAGTTTTCCTTGTGTTGTTCCCCCTTGCTGAAGCATGTCAATAAAACTCCAGTTACTTATACCATAGGAGGTTTCTTTATTAGCGCAAAAGTCTATTCACACGTAGAATAGAGTACAGAAACAAAGTAGATATAAAATATATCCAGTTAGGCTATAGATTAATACAAATATTCACAGCTTAAAAAAGATGCAAATGATTAAGCAGAACTTGAGAAGTTATAGCAGGAAATTGATCTCCCCATCATAAAGCATTAAAATACTATATTGTTGGGTAACTCTGTAGTGTTCTTCCTCTAAAGACTTGGGAGACATGGAAAGACTTTGAAAGATGGCATTTTAAACTACACTAATATTTACTAGTATTAGTAATACTGAGTCACTGTTCATATGAAAATTTTTTTTAAATCCCAGAATAAAATAATGAGGTTTGCTGCAAACAAGCACTAGAGAAACAACCTTGGATTGAAGACAGCTCTGGCAATCCATACCACCATCACAAAAGGCAAGATACTTACGGTTTAGACCTCAATTTTCTCATATATAAAATGAAATAATAACATCTAACATGCTTAACTGAAAATGTTACTCAAAGAGACAAATTAAATAATGAAAGTGAAAGGGATTGTAAAAAGGCAAAATACTGTACAAAGTTAAGACTGACACTGTGTATATGCTTCACGTTCTATAGCTTTTTTCATTGATTCACACTATTGCCACACCTAACCGGTCTGCTGTCCCCATACCCATCCATCCTAATTTCCCATGCCATAAAAAAATCAAAATATTACAGCTTCTAGAAATGGGAATTGAAGCTTCCATACAATTTAGTTATTTACTTGAATTTGAACCAGGAAGTAGGGTTGAGAGGTCAGGGGTGCAGCATAGCAAATCAACTTCAATATATGACAACACTGAGAAATCAACTTCTCCCCGTGCTTTGGGTAGCTGTATGAATCAAAAACAATTCATTTAAAATGTAATTTTGCATGTGATTAATCTATCATCCAGTCTGATTGCCTGTGGTACATTTTTATAATTATAAATTGAATGGAGAATAAAGATAATTCAAATAATCTTATTGGCTAAGGCACAGGGCATTAATTCAGTTTAAAATAGCAATAATGACCTCAGCCCAGGACATTTCCAGGCAATTAATGACTGGTTGGAGTTAATGGACCGGGTTTCAGCCAAGGACCATCAACTCCTCCTGGCTGGACATCAATCCTCAGAAAATGCTGAGTGCTCAGAGCATAGTCAGACTCATTCAGAATTTGACATCACCCCAACTTTTTATTTTCAAGTAAATTTCTTGCTCTACTCTTTTCCCTAAAATCCCATTTTACTTGTAAACTAGGTAAAAAAATGTTGGATATTGTTTTTGAGTAGTAAATTAATTCATGGAACATAAGAACAACTAGATGTCACACGGTCATAACACATTAAGTAGTATTGTAATGTTGAAAACATAGTACAGACCCAAAATACAAGACATTCATGCTCCAACTTGACAAATGCCTCAGTATCAGTCCTACTAAGGAGAGCCTAGGTGATGTGCCCCCTTTTCATGTTTTTATTTTATCTGTTTCAGAAAGAAAATCAGAGTTAAACTATAAATGACAATTTCTACTTCTGACCTAAACAGCTGCCTGGCTTGACTTTAAATTCTTTTCCAGAATGAGTAGGAGACACAGGAGAGAGAAGCACTACTTTTAATATAAGCCCAAGCGATACCACATGACAACATCATCAGTCATTTCAAGCTCCTCTAGAACGCTTCACATATTTTTTTCCCATCTCACAGGAGGCATATGAAACAGATGACCTGGATCACCAGTATGGCATGCCTGGGCTCTTTGTGAGCCATTCAAGCAGAGAGAGGGATTCGGCTGGCCAGCCCCCATCTCTATGGGAGGCCACCGGGATGCTGTTCACCCAGGAGTCCCAGCCTATAGCAAAAACACCGCGATGTCTCATTGACTTTGCCTCCCACCAGCTACCCCTGGCCCTCTTTTTTCTACTGATTCCTTTGTTGTTTTAATCCATCACAGGGAAGGCAGAAGTCAGGAAATAACAGTGTGTAAAGTGGCCTGTACTGTCAGGGTCACTGGCCCTGAAGGCATGAACTCAGACCACCTGTGACTGTTAATGAAAGAGAAGAGGCTTCATTGAGAGATCAACGCACGTCCACAGTCTGGTCTTGGCTGAACTTTTTGCCGTCTATTCATTACTGATTTGAAAAGGCAAACCTTTAAAAACTGTGTGTATTATATTCAAGTGGACAATTCATTGTCATTATCACTTACATTAACAGCTAATGTCCATACTAGCCCTCATGCAGGCTGTGCCCAGTCACTGCCTGTGCAAGGAGAGAAAGCCCCTCAGTAGCTGAACTAATGGTTCCCAGAGGGGAACTTCTCAGTGGGGATGGGAGATGTGTTCCCAAGAATAAAGTCTAGTCATTGAAGGTGATTGATGATAAGAATAGTCAAAATAATGGTAATAATAATACACCCAAAGTAAAATATTGCATTTCCCATGTTTTCTTACTTACTGGGATGATGAGTATCTATCATTAAAGCCATTATTTCTGTCAAAAGGAGACATGAAATAACTCGACAGCTGTCACAAAGAACACTTATGTATTGATGGTTTGATGTCTGATGAAGCCAGAAAAACAAAGAAGTCCAGAATACGGAAGCTGCCCAGGTCTGGGTGTACCTCCATCCAGGAGCCACATGCAGGTGTGGGGCAATCAAAATACTGATGATTATTAAGCAGGAGTAGGGAAATACTAAAAATGTGATCTATCAAATGTTGCTAAAGTAGATTTGATGTGCTGGAATAGTACATGTCTTAATTTAATCAAGAAATGATATTTATGCAAATCAGCACTAAATCTGGAGGCAAATTAATAAGTTCTACAGAATAAAAATAAAATGTGAAATTGAGGGAAAAAGCAGTCATTTTTATATCAATTTATAGAAAGCAGTTGATAAGCTATGTCAAGAGTCCTAGCTTGATTTCTAGAAGCAGGCAACTTGGAAGAATATATATTCTACTAATAAGGTCATTAACTAGATAATTGGTTTAGGAGCAGATTTTTTATGCTGGAGCTCAGAGGATTCAGGAATCTTGAGCCCTATTTAGCAGAGCTAGGAAATGAACTCATGTCTGTCTTAACCCAAAGCTTGCAACATGCTTTCTGCCTCCCTATAGTCCACATGCCAAAATTTCTTCCTAGCATTCCGTACAGTGTGCTAGTTCACTTAGAAAGATTTCACAAACCATTTAAATGTGCAAATAGGAGGAAGGCTGGTTCATAGTGACTCCATTACTAGCCATCTATCTAACCTATTTGGCTATAAAACAAGATGACAGGACAGGACCCCAAAAAGCTCTGATTTGCATCTAATCATAGATTAGAATTTAGAAAATCTCTTCATCTAAGGGAGGCCACAGTTTCAATCAGAAGATGACAAAGAAGTGACATCAATACTCAAATTTCAAAGCAGAGAACATTCAAACATGAATAATCAAGATCAAGAATCAAGTCGCATAAAACTTTTGTGTTATTTAACCTAGGCATTTAAGAAAAAATGCCATATGGTTAAACATTATTCCTAACTGAGCCTAGGAGAAGAAGAAAAACACTGAAGGTATGTACACCTTTCTGGGTACCAAGTTGACAGTCTCTGTCCTCTTAGCTCCTCCGATTAAATTGTTTCTAAGATGTGTTTATCTTGTGAACTCCTGTGTTTAATTTCCATTAAAATTATACAGTGAGTGTTAATTAACTGTCTTCCCTCCATCTACTGAGAATATGTTATTTCTGCACATGCTTATGAGCATGTGCAGTGGGTTTATTTTGCACTTAGAGAGCAGAGTCAGAAACTGATGAATGGCAAAGTCGCCTGTCAAAGGAGATGCCTTTTTAATTCTCTTTTAAAATAAGTGTTGCACGGGTTTAGGATGGAAAGTGCCTCACTCTATCTCAGTTTTATGGAACTGACATAAGTCGCTGTTTCTAATCTGAGTCCATTTTTAAGATGTAATCCACTCTCTTTAGAGTTATAACAACAACCACCCAACTCTGAAACAATAGGTAGAAAATTCTCAGTTTAAAAATAGGCTTTACTCCTCAAATCTGTAAAGCCATCATTCAAATGGACTGCTTTTCCATACAAACAACTGTATACATAGCAATCATGTGGCTGAAACAGCACACAAAACTGACCCAACTATTAATAGTGTTGAAATGGGGCCTAAGATCTGTCCTGAGTTCAGATCCAACCATGCAGAGAGGAAGGGAGAAGGATGACAAGTAAAGCCTTTCCTCCTTCTAGTTAATGGCAGGGCGAGCCTCAAAAAGAGTTTTGAAATAGGCAAATTGTGTCTTGGAAATTCTGTCACTTACCTTTTTCAGCTGCTCCCCTAGTACATGGTGCCTCCCTCCACCCATGACCCTGAGCCCAGGGCCTTGCTGGTTTTTATCTCCACTCCTCCAGCCTCACTTACATCATTTATTTCCCAAAAGTATTGACTTCATTTTCCTGAAACCACATCTCAGAATCTCTTTGTGCAGTGGCTCTTGGGTGGGAGTTAGGAAAAAAGACCATTAACTTAAACCTGTGTCTCATGTTCCTCTGTGAGAATGATAATAGTTCTTTGTCTTAATCACATGATCACGGTGAGGAATAAAATTTAACCTATAGACTACACGAATTCATGGTGTCAACTAAATTGCAAGCCAAATTTTAAGTATTATTTTGTTGAACAAATTTACACAAATGTGTGAAGCCTATTAACGCTTTGAAAATTATGTATACTTTTAACAGGTGAATGATAAATAACTCTAATTAATCTCTATTCAGTAAACTTTCAGGTAGTCTTAAAAGCATGTGTGAAAAAGACTCAGTAATTTGGAAGAAAGGTACTGTGGGCAAAAAGATCATCCAGGCAGCCAGTCCCCCATAGTCTGCCAAAGTCAGGGTCCCAAAAGGTCATCCTAATTTCTACACTTCTTTCCATCTTTGTCTTCTCCTGCCCTATAGTTTTATAGCAAGAACAAAAGAGCCTCCATGTGCTTCTGGGAGTTTCTGTCCAGTGGTTTCTGTGAAGGAGTCAAGGGGTAGTTAGTAGCTATTTGTCAGTACATTAGAGCAGGTCATGTGTAAGTGCTAACCAGTGGTCAGTGATAACCTTACCCAAGTGGCCGCTCTAACTGTAGTCTCTAGCATAATGTTTCCAAAACTTCAGCTGCAGAAAAGGATTCAAGTCTGTGGTTTCTCCTATCTAGGAAATGGTCACCAATTTTCTTCCTAATAAATGCCACATAACCTAAGTCTGCATCTTAAAAAGCATGAGTGATGTTCTGAACTACAGAACTCAAATTAGAACGTGTTTTAGGTCGCTAGAAAGGGAACGCCTATATGAAATGGCATATAATGATGCCCTCTGCAGGAAGGTCAAAGAGACAAAGACTTCCCCTGGATTGAGAATGGACTAAATAACTTCATATTCCTGGTGTGTCTCTGTAGCTCTACACAGTGTGATTAACAGTAAGGATAATTTGATATCAGGCTGTAGGATTAAAATATTTCTTTTTACCACATCTTCCATCAAAAAAGTCTTATAACTTAGCAGGGCACTTAGGTAAAAGGCTTAAGGCATAATAGTACAGGTCTTTAACCACAGTCCCCTTTTGTTTCAACACCAACCACCTACTACAAAGTCTGAAATTTTCTCAGGGCGGGTGAGTCTTGATGAGGACGAGAAGGCATTAGGAGCACTGAAAGTCTATGACGGGCTGAGTGGAAATCCTGGGCAATCGAGTTGTCTGCATCAGTTGTCACTGCATAAAAAAATCCATTCCAAATTTAGTGCCTTAAAACCACAATCATTTGTTTGCTTACAGCTCTACAATTTGGGCAGGCCAGGTAGGAGTGACTTGTCTCCATGTGGTGTCAGCTGGGGTCACTAAAAAGGCTTCAGTGAAAGCTCAACTGGGTGTTAGAGCATCAAGACGGTGTTACACTCATGCCTGATGCTTCAGCTTCGATGGCTTGAATAGAAAAATCTCTCTCTTCATAGAGTCTTTCCAGCAGGGTAGCTGGACCTCTTTATATGATGGCTCAGAGCTCCAAGAGAGTAAAAGCAGAAATTCCAGACCTCATATGACTTAGGCCTTGCAGTGGTACAATATCATGTCTACAGCACTCCTAGAGGTCAAAACAACTCACAAAGTTAACTCAGATTAAAAAGGATGGTAAATAGACCCACTTCATGATGAGAGGATCAGCAAAAAATTTATGGCCATCTTTAATCCACAATTATGTCCCTGTGTGTTAAATCCAGCAGTCACTTTAAACCTGTTAAAAAGTAGTTGAGAAAGGGCGCTTGAGAATGACCTGAAGGTAATTGTTCCTTTTTTCTCTTCTGTTTTGCAGACTGCTGGCCAACTTCACTCATCTACATGGGTCTCTGGCCCTATGCTTATATCTAGCCACTCATTCACAACCTCGTCAGCATCCATTTATCAAAGCAACAAACTATAGAACAGCAGTAGCAAACTATAACCCACGCCAATTGTGTTTGTAAATAAAGTTTTATTGGCACATAGCCCTCCTCAGTCATTTACATATTTTTTACGGTTGCTTCTGTGCCACAATAGCAGAGTTAAGTAGTTGTAACAAAAACCATATGGCTCACAAAGCAAAGATGTTTCCTTTATGAACTTGTTAGTTTGTGACCTCCAAATAAGGTCATATTCTGAGATAGTGAGGGTTAGGACCTCAATATATAAATTTGGGGTGAGAGGGACACAATTCAACCCATAACAATGGCCCCTAACAGAAACACTTTGGTGACCCCTGAAAAGGAGTACAGAAGGCAAATCTGGCTGTCAGAAGTTTTGGGTTCTAGTTTCAATTCTGCATCTTACCAGCTGGGTCACTACAAATTACCAAAATTCTTCCATTCTCTTTCTATGTTAGTAATTGCATTCAGTGGTGCTTGGAATGCACACTTCACAGTATAATTGTAAGATAAAATTGGGATGCTAAGCAAGAAAGTAGCATGAAAAATAAAAGATGTTACATGAGTTATATATATACTATATATACTATGAATAATTTATTGGTGTTTAACTCTGGGGCTTTGTCTATTTGAACTTGAGCTTGGCTTCTATTTAGTGGGAAATATATTAGCAGCTTCCTCCTGGTTGGAGAAGTGATCCTAGGTGATTAAATTTCTACTGTGTGTCTGAATCATGCTGCTCAGTGTATTCTGACCTTTTTAGAAAGCTCGCTTCAGGAGGTTTTCGCTCACGATTTCTTTTCCTATGTACCCTCTGGTCCTTACCTGCCCACCTCATTTACCCATTTGCCTTGCATCACTCTTCACTCTTCAGTAATTTTACCTGGGAGCTTGAGGATCCCAAGTCTACTTGAAGTCCAGGACCTTATTTTAATTTCCTCTGTATGTTCTGCCACTGAATAGCACAGCTAATCTCAGACTTCTGCCTTGTACCTGAAAGTTTCTAGAACTTCCTTCCGGTGCCTGATCCATCCTGGATCTCTTTGGTTCTACAGTTCTTCCATCTCTGTGTTCTACCTCCACACCTCAAATAAGAAGCTAGAAAATTCATGCTTTTCCCTTTGACATTAAGTTGCATAATTAGATCACTCGAATTTAAGGCAGAGCGTCTTAAGTCTCGTATTTGTATTTAGACCTCATCGGATATGTTAAGAAAACAAGGATGATTCCATTAGATTTAATAAGATGAAAATTATTACTGGTTTGCCCTTTTTGTAGTTAATTTCCTCTTAGTTTGTGTTTTTCCATTAAAAAAAGTATTTTTAAAACAAGTTCAGGCAAAATGTGTGCATTTTTATGAAAGGGAGGAAAAATGGTTCTAAATTAAATATTGATCTAAAGTGATAAAAAACCAAACTCTCCTAAAAAGAATAATAAAGGCACCTGAATTTAGCAAAACTAAATGTTAGTCTTGGTGGCCATGTGTTTGGGTAGATAGTTCCACTCAGCAATGCAAAGATAGCTCTTATGTTGAACTGCCTTTAATGGAGAAAAACAAATTGCTGTTAATCTTACCGTGATCAGTTACGAAATGCTATGCTTGTCTCTCCCATGTTGATGTGCTACCTTGTCTGTTTGCTGAGCTCAAACTTTCTAAATGAATTGAGTCATACAGCTTGGCAAAATCAATCTATAGGAAGGGGTATGTGTCACTGTCACTCTGAGAAAGGGATGTCAGTACTGTATGCCATAACCAAAAAGCACTCCACAGAGCAGTCGGCCATGTATCTGCTAGAGATTTCACACCAAAGGACCCCAAAATCCTCAGCAGATCTCATTTGAGCATCATCCATTACTCCAAAGCTGTCTCTATTTACCCTGACATCTTAGCATCAAAGATACCACACATACTCAATGCTATTAGTCATAGGAGTGATTCAAGCATGATTCCCTTCAACTAAACTTCACATAAATTGAAATATTTGAGTCTAAAAAAATCCAGTTTCTTTGACTGCTTCATGAGTTCTAACCAATTCATTAAGCTTTAACTTAGTGCAGCATCTATGTTTTGTTGAATTGAAATTTATGGAAAAGATTTAGCCGAAGACAAGCATTGAAATTAAAAAGTGTAAAATGAGCTGAGGTCTCTACTCTTGTCATTTTAAAAAAACATTGGAGGTCTCCAATTATCTGATAGAATAGAATTAATAAAAATCATATAATGTCATAATAGATTTTATTCCAGTAGAACAACATTATTACATCTGATTGTAAATCACATGAATACTTTCTGGCAACGAAAAGTGGAAAATTCACACTGTTGATAATTGTGTAGCTTCCCATATATCAAAATGTACGAGGGGTATATGTTACTTGTATCATTAAATTCTTATTATATTTTAATGTAGTAATCTAATTTCTCTAAGTGCCTCATTATTTTTCATTTCAACTGCCAAATGCACATATATTTTATGTTGTTAGTGAATTAAACAGAGGCATGCTAAACAGATTGATATTCTGGATTCACTCTGTGATTTAAATGTACTGATTATAGTGTAAAATAAGACAAGGGAAAATGTGCTGTTTCCTGTAGGTCACACCCAGTGGTTTATAATAAAGGCAATCTGTGCTGTGCCCAGAAACATATTGTTTGTAAACAACTGGTGTAATAAATGATATAATTTCAAATAAGTGTAGTTGCTTATTTGCAATAGAATCTCAGATATCAACAAAATTTGAGCCCTAAAAACGTCTGTGGGAAACTGTGTTGTATAACAACCAGCACAGTCTAATGAGAGGGCAGCCACTTGATAACTACCCACTTCCCCAGCAGTGGCATCTCTTGGGTGATGGCAGGCATGATGAGCATAAAGGGATAGGAGAGAATGATGTATCAGCTAGCTGTTACTGGGTAGCAAACCATACCAAAGCTCAGTCACTTAAAAAATAGCTACGTATGTAACTCATAATCCTGAGTGTTGGCAACTTAGGCTGTGCTCAGTTGAGATATTCTGATGTGGCACATTCATGTCTCATGGTCAGCTACAAATTGAGCCAGTAGCTCTGCTAATCTTGGCTGGGCTCTCTCCATCTCTAGGGCCTCAGCTGGGACAACTGGGCTTCACAGTTCTGGTGATCTGTTCCTCATCCTCCAGGAGACTAGCCTGGGCTTGTTCATATGGCCATGGTAGGGGTCCCAAAACAGAGACCAGAAGCACTTAAGTGTTCATGAAACTTGAATGTGGACCTGCCAGACCACCACTTCCATTGAATTTTACCAGATAAGAAAGTCTTGGTTTAAGGGTAGAGAAATAGACTTCAGTTCATGAAGGGGTGAGCTGCAAGGTTACAGGACAAAGGGCATAGATAAAAGTAAATGTGGAACTTTGCAGGTATTTTTGCAAATAATCTCCCATAAATGAATTATTAAAATTGATATTTTGGATAAATGTATTAAAGGAATCTATCACCTCTATTGTTACTAGTATGTATTGAGGTGCCACAAATATTACTTCCAGAGACTGGGGAAAGTCCAAATCCTTCCCTGTAAATCATTTATATCCCCTCATCTTCTTATGCCACTTCCCATGGGTTTACAAAGAATGATCACACAAAGAACCAGTAGCCAAATGAAATTAAGTTATAATTTTATTGATAATTGCTGCCAGGCCCTAATAATCTATGGTTAGATACACAGAGGAAGAACATTGGTAAGAGCTGCTGAGTATAGCCCTTGGCCTCTCAATCATCAAGTCTCATAGAGAAAAAGCTGTGAAGAAGAGATGGGCTACATGTCTTTAATATAGAAACCTTTGGAAAACTGATTCAGAGAAAATTCTGGAACTCTGACCATTAAGATTAGCAATTGTTCCTCTTTTAGGACATCAATAGCTAGGAAGGGGGTGGTCAGAAGTGGGATTGGCTTGCTTCCACCCTTGAAATCCCAACACTGCAAAAACTGATGGTAACAATAAAACTTACAACAACAAGGTAGTTTGAAGCTATAGGTCTCTTGCCAGAATCTCAGCCAGACTAATACAGGTGCTCTGCGCAAATCACCAGCTCCCTGCATCCCTCCTCACAAAGCAATAACTCAATGTGCTTATGGTTCCACCCTTTGGGATGAGCTGTCATGCAAATATACTTACTTCATAATAACTTTACAACTGACCTGGCAACTCTTGCTATAGCTTCCCCCTCGTCTATAATTCAATTCGTGTAAAAATACTATCTAATGCTCTAACATGATATTTTCCCTCTGTTTAATCTAATCTCATAATTTAACTCTAAAATAATAAAGTAATGAGAATCCCCAGACTAGAACTGCTAATTCCAGCTCTATCTAGAGCTATGTGATCTCAGAGGAAGATGGAGGGAACAATACCTTCCTCTCTATTTCTCCTTATCAGAACTTACATAAGCTTCAGCTTATTGCAATTTATATAAAATAAAATAAAACAATTTAAAGCCTCTGATAATCCAATTTTTATTTAGTAATCACCCTGCCCACCTCTTCCTCAGAGTCAAATTTTATTTTAATTCCCTGTTTTTCTTCGGGTTCCACTTATCTTAAGCTCACTCCAGTCTGGCTTCAGTGCCCCCCTCCCCACTCCACCAAATTTCTCCTAAGACCCCGGTGACTGCCTTGTCTCGAATCCAGCAGACACTTTTTCACTCTCAACTTTTTAGACGGCTTGGAAATAGTGATACAACTAACCATGTTGTTCCTTCATGGAATATTCCATTTTCAGTGTCCTTTCTTTTTCCTGGCTCACCCTCCTCCACCTAGCCAGAGTTCTCCTTCTCTCTCCTCTCTTCTCAATTCATACTTCCAGTCTATCCCCATGCCTTCAATTATGAATCCCAAATTGAGCTCCACATTGATATTTCCAACAGTCCATTTTACCTCTCCATGTGTACCTTTCAGAGGCAGTTCAACTCAAATGTCCCAAACTGATCTCATCATATTTCCCCCTAAATTACACACCCTCCACACAACACACACCAACATTCTCAAACTAGAAACTGGAAGTCATCCTTGATGTCTCCCTCTCCTGCGTAACAATATCCAAACAATCATCTCTATTCCCTGAAGCCATTTATGTTCATCTTCCTTCCCTCATACTGACTCAAGAGAATCTTCTCTCTTGGCTGACGTATGGCAAGAGTTTTCTGGTTGACCACCTGCTTCCATTCTTATTCTCTATAATCCATTCTCTACTTTACAGCAAAAGATGCAACCCTGATCATATCACTCTTCAATTTTAAATCAACTTTTCAATGCTTTTCCATTTCATTTCCCTTGGGAT
The DNA here is from genome assembly GCF_048773025.1 of Camelus bactrianus. Classification (NCBI taxonomy): domain Eukaryota; kingdom Metazoa; phylum Chordata; class Mammalia; order Artiodactyla; family Camelidae; genus Camelus; species Camelus bactrianus. The sequence goes on along the minus strand of NC_133552.1, from coordinate 43,882,546 downwards.
AAAGTTCAGATCTGTTACAGACCCTACAAGGCCCTAGATGGTCAGCCTCCCAGTTACCACTCCAGCATCATCTCTTGTTATTATCTCCTTGCTGCTCTTTACATTTGGGCTTCTTTGAGCTTCTGGATCATTTAATGTTCTTTCTCATCATTGTACTTGCTTTTATTTCCCACCATACCGCATCTTCACAGTAGTTTTCCTGACTCTCCTGATAAACGTGTACTCCCATAACACTTTCAACTTCAATAGTTGTGTTTCCTGGAGATTGTGTGTTTCCCAAAAGCAGGGGCTCTGCCGTAACCTCTCTGCCTAGTAAAGTGTCTGACACAGTAGCTTATTAATAAATGTTTGTTGAGTTAATAATTTACAGACCTCTGAGTTACCCCTGTTTCCAAAGTGGAAGTATTCATTTTGGATCCCAATCCATGTATCAGCTATTTTTTGAGGTTGTCTGGATTATATATTAATATTATAAAAAATAATAAAGATAAAAACTCTCTGAAATACTTAAAGCCATTTATAAAATGAGGAAGATATTATAACAACCTCTATGTATTATTCACATAAATGGTTCAAGTAAGTTTGGGGAAAGTGCTGAAAATCCAAATTTTCATCAAGGAAAAAGCCTCAAGGTGAAATGACAAAGTTAGCATACCTTAGGCTTTTCAGTTAGAGGCTGACTGTTACCAATATTACTATCATCTGATTATCCAAATCACTAATTTTTATGCTCTGTCAAAAATCCCTGGTATCTTCTTTCTACCCAACACCATCTCAATATCTAATCACTTGTTTTCCTCTTTTTTACTTTCTGGTTTCATCTACAAATATCTGTTATAAGATAATCACTGTAGCAGGCTATAGAGGTATAAAGATAATGATCACATAGTTGTAGCCTTTCCACTTGCTACTAAAATCATGGAAACCATCTGACATAATGCAGTGCTTAAAAGGAAAGAATCTGAGGCCAGAAAAGTGTGTCTTTGAATCTCACCTCTGCCACTTACCAAATCTGTGAGCTTTGGCACATTTTTGCCATATTTCAGGATTCTTGGGTATTTCCAAGAATTGCCTGTAGGATTTCTGCAGTCAAATGCTCTACCACTGTGCTATACTCCTGAAGAACTGTGTAACAACCCAATAGGGCAACTAAATATACTGTTAAAGTATAAAGCTAAGGAAAACTATTTTAAGTTGTCTCTCATGGCATCTGAACACTATCCCATCACTTGTATCATGCATCATAAGCTAACCACATGAGTAACTATTGCCATCGTGTTCAGAGTCCATCCATACTCAAGGCAGGAGGATTCTACTGGGTGTATACACTAGGAGGAGAGAATCTTGGGGGCCATCTACAAGGAGAAAGGCAGCAATTTGAACAGAATAGTTATACTACTATTAAGGAGTTTCTGTGGCATACAAAAAGAAACACGATTTCTATACTGCATAATTTACTAGATTAAGCATATCCACAACTCAGCCCAGATATAAAGCCAAAAGGAAAAAGTAGAAGAAACATGTCAAAATGTAAAGAGATGAAATCTTAGAAAATTTGAAAGACTTGAGGGAACTATCCAAGAATCCTGAAATATGGCTACTATAGTTCCAGAAAAAATAAAATAACAATAAAGAATAGGCAATAAACAAACAAAAATGAAAAAAAAAACTGCATTAAACATATGTCTACAGGTCTCAATCCTGACTGATGATAAAAGGCATAGAGTCAGCATAGCATGGTAAAATTTATGAAATTCATTAATTAAGAGGAAAACCTACAAGTATTAGACTGAGAAGTAGTCAACTTCAAAGGAAAAGTACTTATATTGACACTCACGGTCTCACTTATGCCACTCTAAAAGCTAGAAAGTATGAAATCACTACTAAGAAAAAAGAACTCAACAATTCTATAGCCAGCCAAAATGCCAGCCATCTGTCAGGGTATAAATAGATATTTGAGAACATGCAATTCTGAGAGGGTGTGACCCACATAACAGATCTTAGGGAAATACTTGACTAAGTACTTAACACATCAGAAGCAGAACCAAAAACTCACAACAGGGGAAGATAAATAGGACCTAAAACAGTGGTAAGAAACAAACTTTCAATTTACATTGATAATCTAAACACATGGTGACAGACCATTTAGAAATACATGATGCAATCTCTTGAAGCAAATAAGATATTTAGGAAAAGACTGTGATGATAAAAGGCAACATTTTAAAGACAATACTCATAAACCTACATGGAACACACTGCATAGCACCTACTAGGAAATGTAAAAATATTCAAGAGCAGCCAAGAGAACCAAGATAAAACAGCCAAGATAAAAACATAGTTGGAGTTTTCAACATGCTTCATTCAGAATCACTAGTAGAATAAAAATAAAAGGCCCATGGAAGACTTTAATATAAACAAGCAAAAAACCTAATAGATCTACATAATCACATCTTACAATATAAAAATTTTGCATTTACATGACACATATATGAAAATCAATATGAACTTGTCCACAAAGAAAATTTTAACTGTAAAAAAAAAAAAAAAAGCGAAGATCACACTTTCTGATCATAATCCAATAAATATGGAAATAGTAAAAAAAAGTGTCCAGAAAAGTACTTGAAAACTTATATATATATACATATTCTTAGCTAATGCTTCAATTAAAAAAAAAATCAAAGAGGAATTAAAAACTACCTAGAAAAAATTAAAAATAACTACTTAATATCAAAAATATGAAAGACAACAAAAGCTGTTCTCAAAGAAAATTAGATAGCATTTATTACTAAGAAAAAAAGGCAGAGGAAGGAAGGAAGGAAAACCTTATTATTCATCATATGAAATAAGAGAAAGCAGTTCTTTGGATTATTCACTTTGGGTCTTTTTTGTAAGTTTATTCATAACATGTGTGATGGATTAGAACCCTAAATGTATGTATAACCAACAAAATTTGCTTTGTAAAGAAAATCCCAATCTGTGATAATTCTAAACTGGAAGGATTTGGTTCTTAGTAGCCAACTGGTTAATTCAGGCAGAATGAATAAGGACATCTGTTTATCAAATCAGAGCATGAATTTGAAAATTATTAGGCACTGGTAAGAACAGTAACAAAACAACCAAAGAACTAGCCAGTAATTTCTGAGGATGTCCTCAAGAATCATTTGTTTAAAGCTCTTTGTAGCAAACGTTCAGGCTTTGTTTTCAGGGTGTGCAAATATGACATGAGAAATTCCAGAGCAGAGGTGCTTTAGGATGCTAAGTAAGTCTTTCAGATATCCCCAAGGAGCCAGACCCAGATAGGACTTCTATTTCTCAGGACATAAAATTTCTGTAATGAAGAAAACCCCATTCCTGGAGGCCCAGACAGAAAAACTCAAGAATATATCAAAAACCCACTACTGGATGAGTATCTGGTATCTAGCTCCTCATGCCCTCCACTAAAATTATCATAAAATGGCCAACATAGATAAAAAGCGGGAAATCTATGGCAGCACAGAAAACCAAGGTTAGATGATACACACATGCCAAAATCCTAGAGGTTCCAAAGAACACTACAAACCAAACTGTGTGGCAAACCAAAGACTGAGAATTAGCTATGTAATGAGTACACATAAACAGAGAAGAAAAAAGAATTGAGTCTTTATAATGAAATAGGTGTAATCTAATTTCACACACATACAAACATACATATATGTATATAAATATATGTAAACAATGAATTAAAACAGCTAATAAACATAAAAATTCAGCCTCAGTACAATTTATTAAGTACATTAATTTGCCTCTCAAATTAGTAAAAAAAATTATAATATTTAGTACATAAGAAGGCACATTGAGATGGACACATTCACAAACTTCTGGTGAGACTATCATTGAAATGACAATTCTGGAAAATAATTATTCAGACTGTGTTCAGAAACTAAGAAGTGCTTATATTCTTTGACCATAATTACTTTTCCAGAATTCTATCTTAATGAAACCTTTTCATCACAGTCTTATAATAGGAAAACAATTCAAAAGAACATAAATGTGTAACAACAGATAATTAATTAAGCATATTTATGGATCATCCATAATATTATACTCATTAAAATATCATTTATTAAAAACTAATGATACAGAAACACGCTTGTTATATTATATTAATGAAACATCCAGTCTAAAACTCATATCTCCCATTAAATCATAATGTAAAAAAGATAAGAAAAATGCTGGAATAAAATGAAGCAAAATCTTAGCAAGGACTATATCTGGGAAAAATTAAAATTTTCTTTTAAAAACTGTGCTCTATGTTGAGGAAATAATGTTTGCAGGATTTGTTAAATTAGCTCAGTTGCCTATTTGTAGCTTACCTCCATGACAATTTTGTGATCTACATCAGTAGTCATTTAACCATTTCCTACAAAACTGTTCCTGCTTTATTTTAATTCGATTTAGGATCTTTGATCAAATTATCCCTTTCTAAGGCCATCCTATAGTTGAGTTTCAGCTGAAGACTCAGACATTTTGCATTCCTGTACTAAAAACTGGAATACTTTGGTAATCATTTGTACTGTGTGCTTTAATACACAGGTACCTGGAACCAGGAGTATTACTGTCTGTTATGTCCATCTAAAAATTACAAACTTTTTTTCCTGCCATGGTCCTTCTTTATCTGGCTCTGATTTTCCATCTTCTGCTTGCAATAGGGTATGGCAGTTTTATTAGGAGCTTTTCTTCCCACATATTAAAATTTAGGTTAAAATCAAGAGATAAGGTTTTATCATTCTTTCAAACATACTTCTCATAGTTTCTGCTAAATGGATGCTAAACCCTTATGAAACACTGTTTCATTCAATATCCTCCATATATTCTGCTATTTCTTTTTCATAGTTTTATTCTCTTCCAGTGTCACAATCACCAACCAGAAGCACTCAAACTGTTGCTGGTATCAGGGGACCATACTCAGCCAATCCTAGATTTTCTTCCAGAAAATTAAATGTCTGGAGTTGTATCAGAGATTTTAATCACAATGGGTAATACATTCCCACTTGCTTGAGCAGAAATGAATAGTCCTCAGTAAATGCTAGAGATCTACCAAAACCCACTGACATTTTTTGAAATTCAAGTCCAGGAATGCAGGCACTACACATAGCAGCCATCTAACATCTTTATGACCTCTTGGAATGAAATCGTCACCAACCTTTACGACCTTATAGAGGTGAGAAGACCTCTTCCACCTGCAGTCCCTGGGCCTTCCCACCCAAATCTTCCTCTAGCTCAGTAGTGATGAATCCTTTTCAAAACGATCTAAGTTACCATTGATTTTAATAAATCCCTTATTTCTTTAAAAGGTCCTATGCAATTTCTCCTCTGACTCACGCATTTGTTTAACTCTTACAACGGATTTACTACCACATTCAGAATTCTGTATGGATTCCTTCCAGCCAAAAATGCGTTCATAAGCTGATTCTCACTTACTGGGTGAAAGAAGCACTTGGAAGGATTTTTTTTTTTAATGCATGCAGTTTCCTGAGCTCATCCCCTGGAAATTCTGTTTCAGTAAGTTTTGGTGGGGTACAAGGAATCAGCATTTTTAACAAACATGGCAGGTGATTTCTAACACGAATGCTCTTCCAAGTACACGTTGAAAATGTTTTCATCTTTATAAGAACCTAGAACATCATTCCTCAAGCTCCTTCTCCTTTTCCTGCAACAGGTTCTACTCCTCAAAACAGTCTGCTTCCAAGGGTTCCTGGTGACGGTCTTGTGAAACCTACTTCGTTCTAGTTCTGGCTATTTGATGGCTGCTCAGTATTAACACTTAGAAGATTTAAATTCTCTTTCATACTAGGCATACACTCACTGCCTAACAAAAGATTTCCTGCAAGCAAGGGCTTCCCTGCCTTAGAGGAGAAGGCAGCATGCTAAGTAGTGTTGATTCACCTTTCCTGATTATTTCTGGGCCCCTCCTGTACCCCTGCTCCTGGGTCACAGACATCATTTACTGCATTCTTAATAGATAAGCCACTCTCCCTACCTACATTTTCATGGTCAATTATGTCATATAACTAGCAGTTATTTCTGATTTCCTGAATAAATGTAAATCAGGGAATCTCCATTTTACTTAATCTTCATGTCCGCTCCTGTAATTCTTCATATTCAGCCTCTCTGTCTCCTGCCCCGTTTGCCCTTTCTGTATGTAGTTGTTCCTACTTGCTCCTTTAATTATCAAGCCTGCATCAATTCCTGGTGCCATTTACAGGCCCTTCCCAAGTCAGCCTACAGGTACACAAAGCTTATAGCAGTGTTTACGGCTAACGCCTGAATAAAAAAAAATCATGTCCATGAATATTTAGGACCTTTTCAATCATGATGCGGGTTTCCGTTATGTAATCAAGGCAGAGCAGTACAATAAATCATAATAGTTTTTTCTTCTCTTCAGTCAAATGTCTCACTGGAAGCTCCTTTAATTATCAAAACTGCATAAACCCTGGTGCATTTACAGACCCTTCCCAAGTCAGCCCCACAGCTATATAAAGCTTAGAACAGCATTTACTCTTAACAACTGAAGAATAAAATGATGTCTGTTAATATTCAGGACCTTTTCAATTATGGCATGAGTTTCCATCATGTGATCAAGGCAGAGCAGTACAATAATAAATCATACTATTTTTTCTTCTCTTCAAACATCTCACTTGAATGAAATGGCCCATACCCCAAAATGGTAAATTCTATTTTCACTTACAGGACCATGTTTACATATGAGAAACTTTAATTTATAAAATAGCCTCTTTTTTCATTCTAAGTTAGGTGACTCATGGTTTGCAAAGAAGGGATAGTAAACTGGTTAGGAAGAGAAAGATAAACAAGCTTAGCCCCTCATACAGACCATGAATATACAATATACAACTATTTCTCACAAATGCACAGTAAGTATAGTTGAACATTCTTTTCGAAAGATGTATGCTATCAGCTCACCAATGCCATCTTTTAAGCTAATGTACTCAGACATTTCTTGGGAGAAAAATGACTTCTGTGATGAATTTTAAACCAAGTAACAAAAATATATTACACTTGCAAAATAGATGACATTGCATTTAAATGTATCCCTGCTTACCAATATTATAAATACCTATTGACTCTAAACATGACAAATATAAAACAAATGAGAAGTGTTTTCCCTTGCAGTACAACTTAAATCAGAGATTCTCTCAATATTTTCAACCAAATCTTAATACATGGGAACTATTTCTGAAACTCCCTTGAAAGCATGAGTAAACTGATGTCCCACAGAGACTAGGGAAAAAGTCCCTGCAATTCAAATGACTCAAATCCCCCTTCACAGCATAAAGTTGTTTAATCTGTTTACACCTCTGTTTCCATACAATTTCCATTGTCTATACAATGAAGGTTACTAGAGCTCCCATCTCACAGGGTCACTGAGAGCATTAGATGCAAAAGTAAATGTAGTGTCTTCTGTGTATGTGTATTTTTGTATGTATGTGAATTGATGTATATATATTTGTGTATTTTGTACATGTGTATAAGTGTATGAGGAAATTAATATGATGCGAATGATAAATGTAAGAAAAGTACTTACCAATAGAGAAAATTCATTAATGTACATTATTCTCATTATGTGCAGTTTTGGGGCACTGAAATTTCTCAAAATGGTTAGTTACATTAGGAAGTCTTATTTTTATTATTAGACTGGTGTCTTGTGAAAAAGATAGTTCCCAACAGTACTCTGCAGTCAAAGTCTCAGATAAAAAGCAAGTAAGATGATGTTAGGGCAAAGTACTTTCAAAAAAATACTCCACAAATTTCAGGTGTTAATCATTGTTGATGACAATGGTGATAACGATGTTTACACATTCCTCAAATCTAATGTCATCCAGATGGTCCCATTTTCTCTAGCCTTCAGGAGTCACCCTTCCTTTTTACACAAGCTAACAGTCATTTCAGTCACCATTATTTGTTCCAGTTTTCCCTACCACTGAGGACTTGCTGAGGAAGGTACATGACACCGTTACACTCTCTGGGTTGCTTCCTCTTAAGCAGATACATGCGTGACTCTCAACATCCAAAGCACAGCTAAGACCAAGTGGAAGCCATAGACCAAGTGAAGGTAATTGTGATTCAGGAAAAGAAAACTGAACTCTCCAATAGTCCCTTCACAAGTAGTCCGTTCTTTTCAGTCCCTCAAATAGTTCTCCCTAGAATTTTACCTACTAACTCATTATAGACATTACTTTACCTCTTCCCAATTGAAGTTCTTTTAGACCATGTCCTTACTCTTGAGAACTCACGTTCCCAGCCATAGAAAGAAGAGCAGCATGCCTGCCCCCTCAATCTAAAACCTCAGTCCAAGACCTGCCTCCTGACACCTAAATGTAGTCAAGGGTGGGGGCATCTAGGAAAAATGATCGTAATAGCCAAGGGTTCATTTTCCAAAGTTTGGAGATCATCACAACCAGGTTCTCTGCACCATCTTTAATGTACCGTAAGAAGGAGAGTATGTTTGCAAACCCTTTTAGTCTTTGGATCATCAATGAACAACTATGTGGAGGGGAAAAAAAGAGACAGAGAGAGAGAAAGAGAGAGACCCATCTGTCAATGACAGACATTAACTTTCAGGCAGAGTCTAGCCAAAAGCCACATTTAGGAAGAAATACTTTGGGCTCTTCTAGGCCATACTGTTAATAAGTATACACTCAGTTTAATATTTCAGTCTGAGGCATCTGTATTTGAATTACTTCTCCAGTTCTGGGTCTCTTGAGTACCATGAATTAGATACCTGCTTTATATCTAGTTGGTTAAAATGCTCACAAACCTGGTCTCTCCTATAACAAGAGGCTTAATCCCCAGCCTAAATTCCCTCTTCTGCTCTGAAATTTAGAAACTATTTAACATCTCTCAAATGGTATGTTTCCAGCTTCAATTATTTTAAGATCTGGGCACCCAACTTTGTAAATATGAATATGGATTCATAGTTCAGTAAATATGGAGTACAAAAAGAAACTAAGAACTATTATTTGATAAGGGACACAGGACGCATATACAAACAACTCATGAGAGGCTTATCTAATAGCCTATGAATTCTAATAAATATCAAATTATTGATCTGGGATTTGTAGCTGAAAAAGAGAAATTCCAAATAACTCTTTCTCATACCCCTAAATAGAACAAAGTCAAATAATATTTAGAAGTTGATTTTGGGACAGCTTTTTAGAACAAGAAAATATATGCTCTTCTAATCCTTGGTGAAAAAAATAATATTGTCTATTATTAGCTCAGCCTACTTATTAATTAAATATTAAAAAGCATATTTAGAATTATACATATGGTCATTTTCAAATGTAAAATGTTAATATTCTCTTTCTAAGAGAAAAATCAATCATTCCAGAAACAAGAAGTTATATACAGACACTATCAAAATATAAAGATGGCAGAGCACAAAGACTAGAACGCAAAAGATATCCAGGCACCAGTTTAACTTACGATCTGAAGTGATAGTCCGACGGCTCTGTGAGAGTCTTACCTCCATCAGTAAAAGTCATCAGTCAGTATAAGGCTCTCAGATGTAGCTTGGAGAGTGATGAAGTTCCATGAGGCACAAGCTAGTCCAAACCAATGCTGACGGCCCAGAATAGCCCTCCTGAGACCTGGATGGGGGTCAGATTAAAGTAGCATGTTAAAAACTCTAAGAGCGGTGGAAACTTATTTGCTCAATTATTAATAATCAAAAGTTTAAAGGAAGGTGATGAAACTGCCATAAACTTCCTCCATTTGTGCATAATCAAAAGGAACCACTTTAGTCCAAAGGGGTTTAATTACCCTATATAATCAAAACATTACCAGAAGTGTTTGAACTTCTGGAATCTCAACACTATTTGCAGTTTTCTAAGCAAACATTTTCCCAAATTACAGGTTTTCTAATGTAAATCATGATTTAATTTCCCTCTTGTACTGAAAAATAACTAAAATGGATTTTCTTTTTTCTCTCTGGAGCATTTCCTTTTCTCTCAAGGCATATGTACCACTTATAAATCAGATTTACAAGAAGAATGATACAAAAGATGACATGTCAAACGATTATACAATTCAACAAATCAATTGATGCAACTGTTTTAATCTTTTCCAATAAATTAACTGACTTTACTCATGATTACCCCATTCTGTCAAATTGCCACGCTTTTAAGTATGAAATAGATCTCTATGATTCTGATATTAAACTATGCCATATTTAAACCTAGATGATCTTTTATACCTTCCTGAAAATTCTGCTATTTGGACAACCATTCTTTTCATGGAAAATTTTCTCTTAAGGTAAGTTAGGACATGCTCATGAAGTTCACATTCCTGTTGCTTAATGAATAAATAAATTTTCTTTAATTATGAGGATAATTCTTATTCCAATGCTTTTTTAAAGGCTTATCTTACATGTCCACTCATGCAAGAATCAGTCAGAATGTTTTTCTTTCAAGCTTTTACAGTAAAACAGAAGAGGCTTCACTGAGAGGTTCCACAACTTTTACAAAGACCTATTAAACTGATCACCTGTGAGCATGGTTCTCTGGGAATACAAATTTAACCATCGATGAGATACACAAAGATTCTGTAAATTGTATTTCAAAACTCAAGCAATGGCTCACATTCCTCTAGGTTAGTTAACACATAGCTCACAATAGCCTCCCCATCTCTTTAGGAGAATGTCTTGGTTTGTGTTATCGATTGGCTTTTCAACCATGTTGTAAGTAAAGCTTTTTATTTATGGATGACAAGCAACGAATCCCTTCAATTATTTCTTTTCAAAAATTTTAAATTTAGAATTCTTTTTAAAAAAATTTTTCGGGGAGGTAATTAAGTTAATTTATTTATTAATGGAGATACTGGGGACTGAACCCAGGACCTCACACATGCTAAGCTCATGTTCTATCACAGAGCTATACCTTCTTCCCCAATTATTTCTTTATTAATGTCATTCTTTCCTGTGTTGTTGTCATGACTGATTTTCTCCACTAATGGTTCCTGTTACAGTTTCAAGAAGAGCTAGGTTTCTGCCATTGGATGAAATATATGTTGGTTTCGATTTACTAAGTTTCTTTTCTCAACTAAGTAGTCACCATTATTTTTTTTTTCTTGAGGTTGTTTGTATGGGACCTTCTTTTTTTTTTTTAACATTTTTTATTGATTTAAAATCATTTTACAATGTTGTATCAAATTCCAGTGCAGAGCACAATTTTTCAGTTATACATGAACATATATATATATATACTCATTGTCACATTTTTTTTCTCCGTGAGCTACCATAAGATCTTCTATATATTTCCCTGTGCTATACAGTATAATCTTGTTTATCTATTCTACAATTTTGAAATCCTAGTCTATCCCTTCCCACCCTCCGCCCCCTTAGCAACCACAAGTTTTATTCTATGTCTATGAGTCTATTTCTGTTTTGTATTTATGCTTTGTTTGTGTGTGTGTGTGTGTGTGTGTGTGTGTGTGTGTGTGTGTTTAGATTCCACATATGAGCGATCTCATATGGTATTTTTCTTTCTCTTTCTGGCTTGCTTCACTTAGAATGACATTCTCCAGGAGCATCCATGGTACTGCAAATGGTGTTGTCAGTTTTTATGGCTGAGTAGTATTCCACTGTATAAATATACCACCTCTTCTTTATCCAGTCATCTGTTGATGGACATTTAGGCTGTCTCCATGTCTTGGCTATTGTAAATAGTGCTGCTATGAACATTGGGGTGCAGGTGTCATCCTGAAGTAAGGTTCCTTCTGGATATATGCCCAGGAGCAGAATTCCTGGGTCACATGGTAAGTCTATTCCTAGTCTTTTGAGGAATCTCCATACTGTTCTCCACAGTGGGTGCACCAAACTGCATTCCCAACAGCAGTGTAGGAGGGTTCGCCTTTCTCCACAGCCTCTCCAGCATTTGTCATTTGTGGATTTTTGAATGACGGCCATTCTGACTGGTGTGAGGTGATACCTCATTGTAGTTTTGATTTGCATTTCTCTGATAATTAGTGCTATTGAGCATTTTTTCATATGCCTATTGATCATATGTATGTCTTCCTTGGAGAATTGCTTGTTCAGGTCTTTTGCCCATCTTTGGATTGGGTTGTTTGGTTGTTCCTTATTAAGTTGTATGAGCTGCTTATATATTCTGGAGATCAAGCCTTTGTCAGTTTCATTTGCAAAAATTTTCTCCCATTCCGTAGGTTGTCTTTTTGCTTTACTTATGGTTTCCTTTGCTGTTCAGAAGCTTGTAAGTTTCATTAAGTCCCATTTGTTTATTTTTTTTTACATTTTTTATTGATTTATAATCATTTTACAATGTTATGTCAAATTCCAGTGTAGAGCACAATTTTTCAGTTATACGTGAACATATATATATTCATTGTCACATTTTTTTTCTCTGAGTTTTCTCTGTTTATTCTTGCTTTTATTTCTATTGCTTGAGTAGACTGTTATAGGAGAATATTTTTGAGATGTATGTCAGATAATGTTTTACCTATATTTTCTTCTAGGAGGTTTATTGTATCTTGTCTTATGTTTAAGTCTTTGATCCATTTTGAGTCTATTTTTGTGTATGGTGTAAGGGAGTGTTCTAGCTTCATTGTTTTACATGCTTCTGTCCAGTTTTCCCAACACCATTTGCTGAAGAGACTGTCTTTATTCCATTGTATATTCTTGCCTCCTTTGTCGAAGATTAGCTGACCAAAAGTTTGTGGGTTAGGGTTAGGGTTAGCAAGGTAGCAGTTTACAAGATTAACGTTCAAAAATCAGTTGCATTTCTTTACACTAACAATGAATCAACAGAAAAAGAAAGTAAAGAAACAATCCCCTTTAAAATAGCACTCAAAGTAATAAAATACCTAGGAATAAATCTAACAAAGGAGGTGAAAGAATTATACACAGAAAACTATAAACCATTGATGAAGGAAATTAAAGAAGACTTTAAAAAATGGAAAGATATCCCATGCTCTTGGATTGGAAGAATCAGTATTGTTAAAATGGTCACACTGCCCAAGGCAATCTACAGATTTAATGCAATCCCTATCAAATTACCCAGGACATGTTTCACAGAACAAGAATACATCATAATGAAATTTATATGGAACCATCAAAGACCTGAAATTGCCAAAGCATTACTGAAGAGAAAGAGTCTGGAGGAATAACTCTCCCAGACTTCAGACAATACTACAGATCTACAGTCATCAAGACAGCATGGTACTGGTACAAAAACAGACATATAGACCAATGGAACAGAATAGAGAGCCCAGAAGTATGGGATCTTCTAATATGTTCATGTTTCCAGTCATTGATGGTGCCTCAGTGAGAATGTGCACAGCATTAACCCGGTACCTCAATGCATGTTCATAGTCAATAACACTTTAGGGGTTTTCCTCCCCTTCACACAGCACTCAGAGTAGTCAGTCCAAGACTGATACATAGAAGATATACAAGCAAGCATTCAAAGTGAAAATGAAAAGAATGAGAAAAAATGAATATTTAGTACCTATACCTCTCCATAATATCTTACCTAATTCTCACATAAGCCTATGAAATAAGTGTTACCCACTATTATAATTTTTCTTTTTCCTAAAAAGGCTGTTTAATGAACTTTCCAAGGTCACACCTTGACTCCAGAGTCCTACTCTATACACCTTAGTTGTAGATACTGTCCATGGGAATAAAAATCAGTAGGTGGGATCTGTATGTTTTCTACAGTATTATGACAAGGTTTCATTAGATCCTCCATTATGCAGGGGGATACTTTCAAGGCTGCTGATATTTTGGCAACAGCATAGCGAGGGAAGGAACAGAGTCATCTGCTGTATTTTTTAGGGTCCTTGTCACCAAATGGTCTTTTTGAGAGCCTTATATTCGCAAATTTTCCTGAAAAAAAAGAAATGATGCCTTCAATAATTATCATTTAATAGCATTATAATTGATGAATATCAGCAGAAATGCATGAAGAGAGTAAAATAGTTGTATCTGCAGGACCCTAGAAGGGACTGGATATGGAGAGTGAGTGAGAGACAGGAGTCAGGGATGGCTCCTTTATTTCTAGCTTCAATGAGTGAGAAAATTTTCATGCCATTCACCAAATGAGAGAATATAGTTGAGAAAGAGATTTGAGGTGAAAATTACTAGGATCATTTTAAAATCAAGTAGAGCTTAGACCACCTGTAAGACATTTAAATGAGATTTCCAGGAACCAGCTGGAGATCTGGGTCTTGAGTTCAAGGCAGAATTTAGGGCTGAAAACACAACATGTTAGTGATCACTGAAACCATGAAGGTGGTTTGAGTGACCTCAGCAGTGTGAACAGTACAAACAACATGGAGCTGGTGAAGCAGCCTTGGAAAATGTGAATATTTAAGGAAAGGCAGAAAAACATAAGCCTGCAAAGGAAACAAAGAAGAAACATCTAGGAAATAGGATGGAATCCAGGAGAAAACAAAAGTCACAGAAGCTGAGGAGTTGTTTCTTGCTTAACAGAGGGAATGGTCAACAGTGACAAGTAGGATGAAGAAAAAACGGTCCATTTTATGGGTCACTGTTCATCCTGGAAAAAACAAGGAGTGAATATGTACTGAAGTGGCAGCAGTAAATGTTTATCCCTCTATAAAGCAGTTCCATTTCCACGAGAAGTTTAGCACTTAGGTAAAGCTAAAAAGGGATGCCATGTCAAAAGGAGGTATTTTAAACATGAGAAAAACTTTGTTACTTTTTTTTTTCAGGAGTCCTCACCTGTGAAAAAGCAGAGGTAAAACTCTTAAATCAATCCAAAGTTAAGCTTTTACAAAGATTTCAACCAAAGGGCAAGGAGCGAGAGAGGCAGAGGAACAGTGACAGAGTGATCGAAATGACAGATTTTGGAATCTAGAAAGAAGCAGACAGATTATAAGGAAATGGAGTGGTCCAGGGCCTGAAGGTTTCCTAAGGTCAAAGACTAGGTATATTAGTTTTACAGAGTTGGAAAGATAGATAGGTTGTCATAGATAAAGAGTGATGAATTTATGTTTAATGTTTCATATGTAGTAGAGTGCTAGATTTTGATATATTTTAAGATGTGGTTATATGTGTCAATATTGAATTAATGTAATGATAAAGACCATTAAAAATTGAAATTAAAGAATTTGATATAGTTATCCACAAAGTCATTGAAGTGGTCTGGGAAATTATTAAGATTATTAAGATTAAAGTAGAGAGGTTGGACACTAAAAAGGCATTGCTAAATTAGTTTTATGTCGATCAACTACTAATGTCTTACTTCTCTTGGAATTTATCTAAAACAAAAATCAGTTGAAAATATGCAATGTACAATAGATTGAAATTGTCAAACAATTGCTGAATTTTTTGAGAATTAGCCACCACAACTCAAACCTTAAATAACATTATGGGAAATAAGAGAAAACTATTTTGATGTTAAGTTAATTGACAAATATTTTCCTAGCAAAAATTGGCTAAAGTGTTCTATTTCCTTTTTATACCAGCTTAAAACACTGTCCTTCTTAAACTTCTTTTGGTTAACAAATTTCAAAATTAGGTTTTGATGTCATCTTCATATGATATATATAATATAATGGTGTATATTTTACTAAAGTACACAAATCTATTAATGTTTCCTTTTCTTCCCCAGCTCTATGGAGATATGGTTAACATGTAACATTGTGTATGTTTGAGGTGTATAGCATGATGGCTTGATGAATTTACGTATTGCAAAATGATTACCTATATAGGTTTGTTGACATCTTACAGTTGTGCATGTATGTGTATGCACGTGTGTGTTAAGGGATTTTGAGATCAACTTTCTTAGCAATTCTCAAGTATACAATGCAGCGGTGTTAACCACAGTCACTGTGCTGTACATTACATCCCCGAACTTATGTACCTTGTGACTGGAAGTTTGTACTTTTACCACTTTCATCTATTTCCCTCCTCCTTTGGCAACCACCAGTTTACTCTGTTTCTATGAGTTTGGTTTTCATAGAGGATGCAGAGAGAAGTAAACCTTTATACACTTTTCATAGAAATGTAAGTTGGTGAAGCTACTATGGAAAACAGTACAGAGGGTCATCAAAATATTAAAAATAGAACTATGTATGATCTAGCAATTCCACTTCTGGGTATATATCCTAAGGAAACGAAATCACTGTTTCAAGGTTATCTGTGTTCACTGTAGCATTATCTACAATAGCCAAGGCATGGAAACAATCTAAGCATCCGTTGACAGATGAATGGATAAAAATGATGTGTGGTGTGTATCTATATATATAAAATGATATATATATATAACGTGATACATATGTGTGTGTCTCTATATATAGACACACACACATATATATACAAATTTACAGATATGTATATATCACACAAAATGGAATATTACTTTTTTAAAATCATCTCTTATAACCTGAAATTCAAGTGTCCTAGTTTTGTTCTGTACTTTTGATCAATTGGAACATATCTTGAGGAGACCATTGGTCCTAACTGATTTATGACTGACTAGTTTAGCTATCAAATTGGAAGTAATGTATTATTATTAGGCTTGTTATCTTGGTTCTTAAGTGGATGGCTCTCAAAAGAAAATCTTTGAGTTTAAATACATACATACATACATATATAAAATGTGGCTAATATTTATTAATTTCTTATATTCCAGGTGTAGACTTAAATATATTCTAGTAGCTAATTTATTCTCACCACAATATTAAATAAATGATTTTGCTCTCATTTGTATGATAGTCCATTTATGTATACATGTGTGTAATGGTTAATACCTTATAATGGTAGAAAATGTAGAAAATATGAGAGGATATACAGAAAAAAGGTCTTCCTCTGACTTCTGTCTCCCCTCTCCCCAGTTTCTACTTCCCTTTACAATTAATATCCAAAGAGCTTAAGACTTTTGGAGTATCTTTGAGAATATTTTCTACAATTCTTCAGAAGTATGTCTGCTTCAGAGAGAAGCAAGATGGTGGAGTAGAAGGACGCTTGTAGCTCACCCTCTCCCACAAATACACCAAAACTCACATCTACGGACCCACTCAGCCAGCCAGAGCACCTGCCGAACTCTGACAGAACATCGCCCTCTTCGAAAGACAAAGACGCCAAAAATCTGGTAGGAGAAAAGGAAAAAAGAAAGAAGAAAGAGCAAAACAGTGTGGCACCGATCCCGCAGGGAGGGAGCAGCAAAGGAGGACTGGCGCTCGTTTGCTGGGTCTCCCCCCTCCAACGGAGAGGCCAACAGGATGGAAGAGGAGCCTCCAAGGCTCAGATCTGCCCTGAGCACCCCTTGACTGACAGAACTGAGTTAAACAGGCACAAAGAGTCCCCGTGATGCACAGCCTGAGACGCAAGCTGGCAGCTGGGGCTGGGACAGGCCACTGGAGCTGGGTGGAGGACTGGGGCGGCTGCACTGAGGCAGCCCCAGGGGATTGCAGGGGGCTGCGTGCTGTGGCTGGGAGGGGATATGGAGCAGAACAACCTCGGTCCCCAATAAATTGTGAAAAAAGCAAAGCAACACGGCTGGTGTGCCCTGTGGGGAGGGGTGCCATAGCCTTTGTCTCCTCAGACCTGCACCGCCATTACTGGTGCTTCTCACAAGAAGAGAGGTGGGACTCAGCCAAAGCCTCCATCTCCTCCTGTGCGCAGTGCCCAGGCAGGGGCGGCTAGGACCTGAATCTGCACCCAGGGGCTCTGCAACATCCTAGGCAGGACTGAGAGTTGTTTACACCCTGAGGCAGATAGGATCTTTCTGACCTGGCACCTCAGAGAACTCGCACTGCCAAGACATATAAGGAGCTGAGATTTGGCACAGAGCAGGGGTGGGGCCGTTCTGCGGTCTTCCCTGAGCCCACCTTCAGAGCGTTGACCCAAGGTGGAGCAGGCAGCTGCACAGAGCAGCGGAGCGACTGGCACCAGGAGAGGGTGGGAAGCAACCCGCTTTCCTGGCAGGAATGTAGCACCTGACCACGGTGCTGGGAGGGGGCGTGATCTGCCCACCTGCCTCTCCCCCCCCCGGCACTGCATCTGACTACAGCATCAGGAGGGGGAGGGGGAGTGACCCACCTGACCACAGGGAAAGAGCTCAGCACCTGACCCAGTGTTGGGAAGGGGCACGATCTGCTAGCCAACAGCCACAAGGGTGCCAACAGAGGGCCTCTGAAAACAGCAAGCTAAGTTTGCGAAACAGGGCGAAGACACAAGACCTCTCGATAAAATCATTAAGAGCACACCATCTCCAGGAGAACTAGATAACTGATACTCCTTAAGCCACAGTGCCAGAGAGATAAGAGCAATATGAAGCAGAGGAACCATTCCCAATTAAAAGATCAAGAGAAATCCCCTGAAAGCACAGTCAAGGAAATAGACATCGATGGCCTACTAGATCAAGATTTCAAAAAAGGACTTATCAAAGTACTGAAGGAACTAAAAGAAATAGTGTTTAGAGATATGAAATATGTCAAAAATGAAATAGAAGCTATAAAGAAGAACCAAGTAGAATTAGTAAACTCATTTGCTCAGATGAGAGCTGACCTAAGGCTGTACAAAGCAGGCTAGATAATGCAGAGGAACGAATTAGTGACCTAGAAGACAGGACAACGGAAAGCACCCAATCAGAACAGCTGAGAGAAAAACAAGTAAAAACAATGAAAACAATATAAGGGACCTATGGGATAATATAAAGCATGCCGATCTACACATAATAGGGATTCCTATTATGTGGAAGAAAGAAGAGGAAGAAAGAACAAAGGGAATTGAAAAGGTATTTGAAGAAATCATGACTGAAAACTTCCTAAACCTAAAGGAATCAGATATACAGGAGGTTCAGAAGGTCCCAAACAGGAAGAACCCAGACTCACAACAAGACAAATCATAATCAAGATGGCCAGAGTCAAGGATAAAGAAATGATTCTAAAGGCAGCAAGAGGAAAACAAAGAGCGAGTTACAAGGGAAGCTCCATAAGCCTCTCAGCTGATTTCTCTACACAAACACTACAGGCCAGAAGGGAGTGGCAAGATATATTCAAAGTCCTGAATGAAAAAAAGATGCAGCCTAGGATACTCTATCCAGCAAGGCTATCCTTTAGAATAGAAGGAGAGATAAAGAACTTCACAGACAAGCAAAAACTAAAAGAGTTTAGCAACACTAAACCCATGCTAAAAGAAATATTGACAGGTCTACTCTAAATAGAAAAGAAGCAGGATGCTACAAAAATGAGAAACTCATAATTGGAAAGGAGATAACTGCCATGAATTACAAAAAGAATAAATGCAAAATTGTAAAAAATAGACATCTAAATCATTAAGAGTGGGAGAGGGAAGCAAGGAAAGCCACTGTGGAAAACAGTATGGAAATTCCTCAAAAGACTAGGAATAGACTTACCATATGACCCAGGAATCCTGCTCCTGGGAATATATCCAGAAGGAATCCTACTTCAAAATGACACCTGCACCCCAATATTCATAGCAGCACTATTTACAATAGCCAAGACATGGAAACAGCTTAAATGTCCATCAACAGATGACTGAATAAAGAAGAGGTGGTATATTTATAGGAAGGAATACTATTCAGCCACAAAAACCGACAGCATAACGCCATTTGCAGCAACATGGATGTTCCTGGAGAATGTCATTCTAAGTGAAGTAAGCCAGAAAGAGAAAGAAAAAATACCATATGAGATCGCTCATATGAGGAATCTAAAAACAAAACAAAAAACAAAACAAAACAAAATGTAAATAGAAAACAGAAACAGACTCATAGACATAGAATACAAACTTGTGGTTGCCAAGTAGGTGGGGGTGGGAAGGGACAGACTGGGATTTTAAAATGCAGAATAGATAAACATGATTATACTGTATAGCACAGGGAAATATATACAAGATTTTGTGGTAGCTCATAGCAAAAAAAAATGTGACAATGAATATATGTATGTTCATGTATAACTGAAAAATTGTACTCTACACTAGAATTTGACACAACATTGTGAAATGACTATTACTCAGTAAGAAAATGTAAAAAAAAAAAGTATGTGTGCCTCTATGTTCTATATATGAGAGTTATGAAATATATGTATGTGGCATTTTCATTATTTTTTTTATTATCATTATTAACCAAAGAATGAAGATTACTTTTGCTTTTTAAATTTCCAGGTGGAAAGGACTTTTTTCCCAATATTATTATCAATTTTTAATTTCATTAAATAGTGATGAGAAGAATTAATAAATGAGAAATAAATACCCTAATCTAGACATAAGTGTACAGTTGGAAAACAAGAAAATAAAAGTATATTTGGGATGATGACCATGAGTAGGCAGATGGCAGCCAAAAGAAGGATGCACATTAATCTTATGAGCTTGTAAAGTTCTTAGGATCTATAAAGGCAGATGTTTTAACTCACCTCCAAAGATAATTTCTGAAGAACTACACTCTGTACACACCGTTGAGTAGCTTCTTTCCCTTGTATCTGACAGTCGAATGAGGCAGAGCTGACACTGAATGGCTTCATCACTTCTTAGGACCTATGTCAAAGCCTTACCACTCCCCACTAAGTTTCTTAGAATGCTTGCTCTGGAAGAAGGCACCCGCTTTATAAGATAACCAACTATCGAGTAAGCACATGCCGTGAGGAAACTAGCCTTATAGAGAGGCCATGTGGAGAGAGAGAAATGCCTAAGCTAAGGTTCCAGACCTGTATGCAAAGGAGCCAACTTTGTTATCCAGCCTCGTCAAGCCCTTAGGTGACCTCAGCCCTGGTCAACACCTAACTGTAATCTCATCTAATTGCATAAGACAGCCATCCAGCTGAGCCCAAGCAACTGACAAAACCTCGAGGAATAATATATTTCTATTTCAAGTCATTTATTTTCAAGGTGGTTTCTTTTTTACACAACAGTAAGTAATAATGTGAATAGCAGGAGATTAAGCAATGACATGGAAAGAAGGGTGACACCCCTTCCTATTACATAAAACAAAAAGGCTGGAGTTTGATGGCTTCTTTAAGACAAAGGGAAAGGGTGAAAGTAAGGGGCATGCAGATGAGATGAAGGGTTTGAGAAGAGTGATATAGGCTGGAATTGGTACCAGGGGAAATGGGAATGGGAGTTGAATATGGAAATGGTAAAGGACCTCTGGGTTATGCTATGGGTTAAGCTGAAATCCATGAATTGCATTGGTACCATTTGCCCAGTTAAGTCAGTTGCTCTCATAGTTGTTAAACTCATTCATGAGAAAGGAATCAAGGATCTATGCCTATAAAATAACAAAAGTGCACATTATATGGACAGCAAAATGACTCAAAATGAAGACAGCACTTGGGATGGAAAAGAAGAATATTGTGACAGGTGCTAAACTCTTCAATGAAAGCCAGAGAGGTCAGTGCATGACAATTGCAGAGAGGACAACTGCAAATGAAGAAAGGCTAAAGGTGGTAAAGTTACAAGTCTGATACTCAAAAGTTTCACCCAGATATGGAAGCATATGATAACTTCAACATCTATTTTTAAAGCGAAGGGTTTATCCTATTGAAAAGAAGCATTTTTAATGCTCTGATATAGAATATCAAATTAATTTCTTCAACAGTTTATATTACCAATAGCTGTTATGAGAACTGCCTAATTAAACTCAAAAAGCTTTGCACTGTGAAGGAAACCACCTATAAAATGAGAAGGCAATGGAAATGGGAGAAAATATTTGCCAATAATATGACTGACAAAGGGTTAATATCCAAAATATATGAACAGCTCATACAATTCAATATTTTAAAAAAAACTCAATTAAAAATGGCCATAACACCTGAACAGAAATTTTTTTCCAAAGAAGACATACAGATGGCTAACAATAAGATACCACCTCACACCTGTCAGAATAGCTATTATCAAAAAGTCTATAATTAATAAATGTTGGCAAGGATGTAGAGAAAAGGGAACTCTGTACACTGTTGGTGGGAATGTAAAATGGTTCAACCACTATGGAAAATATTATGGGGGTCCTCAAAATACTAGAAAAGGAACTACCACATGATAAAGCAGTTCTACTCCTGGGCACATATCTAGAAAAAAAAACACCCATTAATTCAAAAAGATACATGCACCTCAATGTTCATAGCAGCACTGTTTACAATAGCCAAGATATGTAAGCAACCCAAGTGTCCATCAACAAATGAATAAAGATGTGGTGTCTACATATACAAAGGAATATTACACAGCTCTAGTTATTTTTTTCTATTTGCAACAACATGGATGGACCTAAAGGTATTATGCTCAGTGAAATAAATCAGATAGATAAAGACAAATACTATATAACATTACTATATGCAGAATCTAAAAAAAGTACAAATGAATGCAGATAGCAAAACAGAAACAGACCCACAGATACAGAAAACAAATCAGTGGTTACCAATGGCGAGAGGGAAGGGGAGAGGGAAAAGTTACGCATATGAGATTAAGAGGTACAAACTACTACATAAAAAATAGATAATCAACACGGATTTATTGTAGAGATAGGGAATTATAGCCCTTATCTTATAATAACTTTTAAAAGAGTATAGTCTGTAAAAATACTGAATCACTATGCTGTGTACCTGAAATGAATATAATACTGTAAATCAAATGTACTCAATAAAAAGTGTTTTGTATGTAGTGTTACACGTGGTCAAGTCAGTGCCATATAATGCACATATGTGAACCTAAGCAAAGTAAGGCAAGCCCTTTCATGACATCGTAGAAACAAAACACAGAAATACTACTGAGAGCTAGTTTAATGAGTATGGTTTTTAAGGTTCTATTAGGAAGCAAAAAGTACGAGTTTCAGTCATTTAGATTTGGGTTTAACATAAAGAAGAATTTTCAAGTGGTAAGATCTCTCCTTTCAGTGGCCTCAAGAGATGACGATTTGCCCATTGTTTGGACATGTTCAAATTAGGTGGGAAGTTAGAAAGGGGATTCTACTGCCAAAAGAGTCCCTTAAAAAGAGATTAACTTCAAATTAGCAAAATAAGAAAGGAAAATGGAGAAATTACAACAAACAAAATAGAAATACAGAATATCATATGAGAATATTATGAAAAACTATGTGGAACCAAACTGGATAACCTAGAGGAGATGGACAAGTTTCTGGAAACATACTGTCCACCAAAACTGAATCAAGAAGAATCTGAACACTTGAACAATCCAATCACTAGAAAGGAAATAGAAATAGCAATTAAAAACCTCCCTACAAATAAAAGTCCAGGACCGGACAGCTTCACCGGGGAATTTTACCAAACATACAAAGAACACATACCAGTCCTTCTCAAACTCTTCCAGATGACTGAAAAGGAGGGAATACTCCCAAACTCATTCTATGAAGCCACCATCACCCTGATACCAAAACCAGGCAAAGACACTACAAAAAAAGAGAATTATAGGCCAATATCACTGATGAACATAGATGCCAAAATCCTCACCAAAATTTTAGCAAATAGAATCCAACAACACATAAAAAAGATTATACATCATGACCAAGTGGGGTTCATCCCAGGGACACAAGGCTGGTTCAACATATGCAAATCAATCAGTGTAATACATCACATCAACAAGAGAAAGGACAAAAACCACATGATCATCTCAATCGATGCAGAAAAAGCATTTGATAAAATTCAACACCCATTTATGATAAAAACTCTCGCCAAAGTGGGTATAGAGGGAACATATCTCAACATAATAAAAGCTATATATGACAAACCTACAGCCAGCATAGTACTCAACGGTGAAAAACTCAAAAGCTTCCCACTAAAATCTGGGACAAGACAAGGATGCCCACTATCACCACTCCTATTCAACATAGTCCTGGAAGTCCTAGCCACAGCAGTCAGGCAAGAGAAAGAAATAAAAGGGATCCAAATTGGAAAAGAAGAGGTAAAAGTGTCATTATATGCTGATGACATGTTACTATGTATAGAAAACCCTAAAAGGTCCACACGAAAGCTACTAGAGCTGATTGAAGAATTCAGCAAGGTAGCAGGTTACAAAATTAACGTTCAAAAATCAGTTGCATTTCTTTACACTAACAATGAATCAACAGAAGAAGAAAGTAAAGAAACAATCCCCTTTAAAATAGCACCCAAGGTAATAAAATATCTGGGAATAAATCTAACCAAAGAGGTGAAAGAATTATACACAGAAAACTATAAACCATTGATGAAGGAAATTAAAGAAGACTTTAAAAAATGGAAAGATATTCCATGCTCTTGGATTGGAAGAATCAATATTGTTAAAATGGTCACACTGCCCAAGGCAATCTACAGATTTAATGCAATCCCTATCCAATTACCCAGGACATATTTCACAGAACTAGAACAAATCATAATAAAATTCATATGGAACCATCAAAGACCTAGAATTGCCAAAGCATTACTGAAGAGAAAGAAAGAGGCTGGAGGAATAACTCTCCCAGACTTCAGACAATACTATAGAGCTACAGTCATCAAGACAGCATGGTATTGGTACCAAAACAGACATATAGACCAATGGAACAGAATAGAGAGCCCAGAAATGAACCCACAAACTTTTGGTCAACTCATCTTTGACAAAGGAGGCAAGAATATACATTGGAATAAAGACAGTCTCTTCAGCAAATGGTGTTGGGAAAACTGGACAGCAGCATGTAAAACAATGAAGCTAGAACACTCCCTTACACCATATACAAAAATCAACTCAAAATGGATTAAAGACTTAAACATAACACAAGATACAATAAACCTCCTAGAGGAAAACATAGGCAAAACATTATCTGACATACATCTCAAAAATTTTCTCCTAGAAGAAATAAAAGCAAGAATAAACAAATGGGGACTAATGAAACTTACAAGCTTCTGCACAGCAAAGGAAACCAGAAATAAAACAAGAAGAAAACCTACGGAATGGGAGAAAATTTTTGCAAGTGAAACCGACAAAGGCTTGATCTCCAGAATATATAAGCAGCTCATACGACTCAATAAGAAAAAAATAAACAACCCAATCCAAAAATGGGCAGAAGACCTAAACAAGCAATTCTCCAAGGAAGACATACAAATGATCAAAAAGCACATGAAAAAATGCTCAAGATCACTAATTATCAGAGAAATGCAAATCAAAACTACAATGAGGTATCACCTCACACCAGTCAGAATGGCCATCATTCAAAAGTCCACAAATGACAAATGCTGGAGAGGCTGTGGAGAAAAGGGAACCCTCCTACACTGCTGGTGGGAATGCAGTTTGGTGCAGCCACTGTGGAAAACAGTATGGAGATTCCTCAAAAGACTAGGAATAGACTTACCATATGACCCAGGAATCCCACTTCTGGGCATATATCCAGAAGGAACCCTACTTCAGGATGACACCTGCACCCCAGTGTTCATAGCAGCATTATTTACAATAGCCAAGACATGGAAACAGCCTAAATGTCCATCAACAGATGACTGGGTAAAGAAGAGGTGGTATATTTGTACAATGGAATACTACTCATGAGCCATAAAAACCGACAACATAACGCCATTTGCAGCAACATGGATGCTCCTGGAGAATGTCATTCTAAGTGAAGTAAGCCAGAAAGAGAAAGAAAAATACCATATGAGATCACTTATATGTGGAATCTAAAAAACAAAAACAAACAAACAAACAAACAAAAACAAAGCATAAATAAAGGACAGAATTAGACTCACAGACAGAGAATACAGACTTGTGGTTACCAGGGGGGTGGAGGGTGGGAAGGGATAGACTGGGATTTCAAAATTGTAGAATAGACTACACTGTATAGCACAGGGAAATATACACAAAATGTTATGATAACTCACAGAGAAAAAAATGTGACAATGAGTGTGTATATGTCCATGAATAACTGAAAAATTGTGAACACTGGAATTTGACACAACATTGTAAAATGATTATAAATCAATAAAAAATGTTAAAAAAAAGAGATTAACTTGCAACCATGAAATTTCTCTATGAAATTGATATAACAATTTCCAGACAGTCCGTTTATAAACCACATCTACCAAGGAAAAAAAAAAAGGTCATGTGATTTTTTCTGTCAGGGGCTTTTGAGGAAGATTTCAAGCAATACAGTCTTGTCCACAGGCCACAACACTTGGGTATACCCACCAAATCCAACCTACTCAAGAAGCTCCTTCCAGCTTAAGCATGGGGGTAGGGGAATTTGAACTGCTATCTCCATGATTTCTACCTTCCTAGTGTTGTCTCTTGACTGGAGAGATGTTCCAGTCACTCCCAGTTCAATTGGTACTAGTGTGCTGGTGCTTCCAGAGGTACGTCCTGCATAGACCAACCAGCAATTCAACTGGATCAATTGTATGAAAAACAAACCCTCCTCAGTGAACGAGTCTTCTCAGCATGTGCCATGCACTCATTTTCATGGCTACAGTTGCCAAGGTGGGTGACTATCTCAGGTCTTAGACCACGACTAGGCTCTTTCCACAGAACCATTTTCCCATTTTCCCCAAAGTCTGTGCAAACCTAGGGGAATAGATTCACTCCCTCTACCCAAGGTGATAAAATTCTGTGAATTATGCTAGGTTTACTCTCTTCCCTTTGCCCTCCTCCATTTTTCTGCCCATCGTATCATATCATAGGGCCAATTTCTCCCAAATAGAATTAGTGAACTATTTTCCCACCCCTTCTTGGATTCCTTTTTTTTTTTTTTTTTTTTTTTGGCTTGTTTCTCTCATAGCTTTGTTGGTTGATTGGTTCTTTATTTTGAGTTTTAATGGTAACTGTGTGATTTGCCATTTTACAGGAGAAACAGCCTCACTACATCATGTGTCTATCACTGGAATGATGCTCATAGATCTGTATAATTTTCTAAACATTTTTCCCTAAAATTTCCCATAGTCTGTTTTTACAATTTCTCTTTATTATTGTATTTCTAGCTTTCTATTTGAACTCTGCCAACCCAAGGGAGTCCTGTATGAATGTGTATATTCTTGGAATAAATTTAAGGGGAAAAAGTACTGCAAATTCATACCAAACCAACACTTGAGTTCTATAGGAATTTATGGTTAAGAGAAATGACTTATTTGCATAGTATTTAGGTTTTTTTTTTTGTTACTTTGGAATGGCATAATTTGTGGGCAGTGTTCATTAAAAATACAGATAAATTTTAGAAAATAACTGATAAAGAGGATACTATTAAGAATTATTACTATAGTCATATCACTTACCAACTAACTTCATGCCAGCATAACATCAATTCCCTCCTTTTTTAAAAACTGAAATCACCCATACAGTATTCCTCTTCTGTTCTGTCTTTAGAAAGATTCAAAATTGTCTAAAAATGCTTATATCCCTTAATCTGAATGTACAGAATCATACATTATAAAGCTGGAGTGGGGTTGAGAATTGAATTAAACTATCTGGTGTTTCAGATGGTGAATTTGAGACTCATGGAAGTTACATGAGTTGGTGATAGGCCCAGAGATGTTTTATTTGGGGGGGGGGTCCATGTAAGGAGGATAACCAGATCTCCTGCCTCTATTATTGTACTTTTTCTAATATCCAGGGAAGTTTATAATACAGACAAGATGATTTTATCAACTTCAGCTATAACTGATTATAACTGGGGACTCAATTTTCTCAAATTTCAAAGAAACATCGGGTTCATTTCAAGTTTAATAAAATTCTACTTTTGCTTTAAAAACTGCCTTTTCCAAAATTCAGACATTTTAACCACATATTCCATAAACCACAAAATAAGTAAAGCTAAAATTTTACTCCTTAATCACTTCTTTTACCTTTTAACATAGACAATTCTAATTGGAGAAACTTGAAAGCATAAGCTACAAGAAAGATTAATTTCCCTTCTCATCACAAATGCCATAGTTCTTCAGTCATTTATAAGTTTTTTTTCCTGGCAGAGCAGCCCTGCAGCATTTATATAATCTTTTCCCAACTCCTGGCCAGGTTTGTCTGGTGCTGCTTTCCAGGAATGTTTGGAATTAGAATCATATTTTTTGTCATTCTTTTGTTTTTGCCTTCAGTAATTATATCTTTTTTTTTCCTGTCTTAACTATTGGATGTGCTGGCTAATATCTCAGTGATATTTTTAAAAGTTAGTTCCCATCTAAATGATGGTATTGGACCATCATCAAGTCTCAAGAGTAAAAACAGAATGGAAGTAATAAGTTTCAAAAAGATTTTATAAAGACTTTTAAACTACCAGCTCTCTTTTTTAAACAGTTTAATTGAGGTATAGTTGATATTCAATAAACTATTTAAAGTAGGCAATTTGATAAGTTTGGAAGCATGGAAACACACAAGAAAACCATCACCACAATCAAGATAGTGAAGATATCCTTCACCCCCTCAAGTTTGCTCATGCCTGATTATAATCCTTCCATTCCTCCCCTCCCCAAATGCCTTGCTCATGCCGAGGCAACCATTGATCTGCTATCTGTCACGATAGATTGGTTTGCATTTTCTAGAATCTTATATAAATCATACAGTCTCTACTCCATGTTGTCTAGTTTTCACACAAGATGGTTATTTTGAGATTCATCTATGTTGTGGCATGTTTAAAAAGCTCGTCTGTTTTGTTGCTGTGTAGTATCCGATTGAATGGCTACATCAGAGTTTGTCTATCCATTCATTTGTTAACGGACATTCTAGTGGTTTCCAGTTTGGAGCTATTAGAAGTAAAGGTTGTATATGTCTTTGTAGGGACATATGCTTCTGTTTTTCATGGGTAAATACTTAGGAGTGGAATAGTTGGATCATATGATAAATGTGTGTGTGTGTGTTTGTGTGTTTTTTTTTTTTGATCCACAAACTGTTTTCCCAAGTTGTACTGCTCCACATTCCCACCAGCAGAGCATGAGAGTTCTACTTCATCTGTATCCTTAGCAACACATGGGAGGGTCTGTGGTTTTCATTTTAGTCATTCTTATAGATGTGTAGTGTATCTCAGTGTGGTTTTAATTTTTCTTCCTCTCATGACTAATGTTGTTTGACATACTCTGCTTGGAGTAACAATGGGACCAGTTGCTTTGATATTTACAGTTTTCCTGGGGTCTCAGCGGCTGGGGTCTCCACACAAAAATGGCTGGACTAAAGGAGATCCATAGAACTCATCCAACAGGAAACCCTGGAAGTGAATACATCTTCCCTCAATCAGGATGATAGCAGTGAAATAAAATAACGTGTAGCTGGTGGAAATTACACTGTGAATAAAAAAAGATACTGTCTTAAAAATTCAAAGGGAAATCATTCTGTAGATACTCTTTACTTAAAGAACCAGAACTTTTTTCAGAAAACTACTTGATCCTCAATAATATGTAAAAAAGGAATGACCTGAATAGAACAGGAGCAGAAAACCATGAGAAGAGACTGGATTCAGATTAAAGGGCAGCTGTACAAAATGACAATGGTTGAGAAATCTCTAAATGTTTGAAGGAAAATGTGTGTGTGTTAGATTTTTATTATAGCCATTTTGGCTTTCACCTACGAAAGCAATAGAAAGACACCTGCAGATATGTGAGTGCCCCCCAAAATTAGTCAATCACAAACCTCCTTTAAAAAAAAAGACATAACTTACTAAACTGAAGAGTTTATCTATTCATCTAAATCTTTGTTAAATAAATACTTATTAAATTGTCATTCCCAAGCAATGTGTTAGGGTCCCGGGAAATCATAGAAAAAGTATCACTTTTCATCAAACGGGTGTTGGCCTTTAAAATGCATCGCTAATTATGGATTATGGAAATGTTGAATAATGCTTTACATTTAAAGGATAGGAATTTAGTTACTATTAAGTTGGTTTATGGTTAACTATTTTATTTGGCAAGGTTGCTACAGACCCTTTCTGACTAATCCAATACTACGGTTAATAGAAAATTTGTGGTCATTTACTACTAATACTAAATGAGAGTAACCAATTAATAGATAAATCAGTAATTAAGGAAGGAAGGAAATAAAATAGTTTGACTATAAAGTCACCTGTCACTTTTCTTTTAAGATTCATAGATGGCTTCAAGACCAAAGAGTACCCCAGGCTTCCAACCAGAAGGATGTGCTCTCATTGTCCAACAGATGTCAACAATGCCTTTTTCTAGAACTCTAAATAACAATCTACTCCACATAGATGTTTAAATTCAAGTGACAGCCTACCTGTCATGTCCTGTTCTCCAAATGATTAGGCAAGGAGTGGGAGGAGAGAGTGTGTGATGTCCATGACTCCTCTGCCTCACTGTCCCCAGGTTAGACACGTTCCTGATAATGCTGTGAAGGCCTTTGTGTCTCTTGGAAGAACAGCAATAATCTGGAAACTGTTAGAACTTTGATCCTTATCAGACAGTAGCCACTGAAAAGCTTCTCTGGTAGTAAGCTAGTTGGCTCCAGAATAAGTATGAAGATTGAGAAGAATACCTTTCAGGGAAACCCTAGAAATTGAATGCGCAGTCTCCCCTCTTTACAAATCCAATCTGTCTCATGTTATTTTGAGCACTTGCTGCACATAATGGAAGGTTTTTGTTAGCAGCATGAAGGTGGTGGGGAGAAGCTTCAGGAAAACAACATCAATTTCTCCACTATTATTTCCACATTCCTTGTTGACTCACATGCCTCTCCTGCAATAAATAATTCACTGTAATAAAAAATTTACTACACTAAAACTATCATTAAGGTCACTGGAAGAATAAATCACCGTGTTTTACGGAGTATGCCTAGCTAACCCACTTTACTGCTTGGTTTTTTATTTGCTGGGTGATGGGATGTGCAGGGCAGCTAGAGGAAGTAGGGATTCCTGAGCAAAAATTAAAACATTCTTAGAGCAAACCACCAGGATTGAGCTTGACCTTTGGGAAACAAATCGAAGAGTCCTATAAAAGTTGTGCTTCAAGCCCCATCAGAGTTATTTTTATGGACAAAATCTCCAGTGAGATCTTTGACAATAGGTGTACTCTTGACTTTCAAAGGAAAGAACAGGACATATTACCAGCTTGTTAGCAATTCTTCAAAAAAAATATGGACACCTTCAAGTCATCCTACATTTCAAATACTAAAAAAAGTCCAAGAAAACTCCCTTTAGCCTTGCATTTTATGTATATGTATGTAATGTATTACATATATAACCTATCAGGTCTGTTGGAACAGCTTTGAATAACTGTTTAATAACTGTAACTTATATAATGTAAATAAACCTTTTCCTAATCCTGTTATCTAATTGTCAAAATGAAAATTTAAATATGCTCTGAATTATTTGTGAAACTTCCTTTTCAAGGGATGAGGAATTGTTCAAATGTTCAATGATACGGTGTAGTTTTAAAATACATTGAGAATAATTTTAATGAAATTAGTTTATCTTGAGATTAGCGAGAAAAACTTTTAATTCCTAAAATTTATCACATTTAGCATATATCAAAAGGGAGACTATTTGAAACTGAAATGATAATTGTAATTTCCAATCATTATTCCCAAGACATGGACCTCACTCAAGTTTCATTTACCATTCTTGATTTTATGGCTCCACTTTCCAAATATTTATAGATTCATTTAATCAACAAATATTTATTGTGCACCTAATATATATTTAAAGAGCTATGCTGGTCAAAGTTGGAGGTTTGGCTATGCATCATTTACTCCTGCCATTAAGAGTCAGGTAAACAGATAATACCCATGACTCTAAAGCAGAGTGGAAAGTAAAGATCACTGAAGTTGAGGTTATAAACTAGGGGAAGCCAGAGTATTAGCAGAGTACCCATGATGATACTGAAGTCACTGGGAATGTTGCCAGGAATTAGGGTGAAAAGAATATGGAGTCAGGTGCTAAAATCTTAGCCAAAAATTGACAACGGTCTCACTTTCACATGTTTAGTATTTCTCTTTTTTCATTGAAACTGCGTCCTCATGTTCAATATGCAGAATTGTGTCTATTACTTCTTTGATATAAGGCTTTTGAGATTTCTTTGCAGTGACCCAAAGCAGGTGAGTAGGAAGAAGCAGCCAGGGCCTTATTCAGACATACATTAGGGCTAACCCGGATGGCAGAAGTCACCTAGATCACATGATGTGATGCTTACGTACAGTAGAAGGGTCAGGCACAGTGCCCAGGAGAGGTGGTGACCAAAGCCACTCCTCTGGGAACCGATGAGCAGTGAGTGAAGCATGGCAGTGGGAAATGGGGGTGAGTGTGCCCAGAAGTCTGAGGACCAGCAGGCAGGCCTTATCCACTCCTGAGCATCCCAGCCTCAGATGCCAATCAGGCTGAGAATAAGGGAGTCTCCCTGGGCAGGGAAATAGGCCAGAAGAAGGGAGGGGAGACACATCCCCAGGCCTCGAGCTAAAGCAGGGAAGCGCTCTTCCAGGCTCAATGATGGGAACAGATGGAGGATTAAGAATCAAGGCACACATCTGCATCAAGCCAACACATGGGTAAATGGAAAAGCTGCCAGGTGGGCAAAAGAAGTCTGAGGAGGAAGGTAGGGCAAATCCAGGTGTTGGGGGACATGCAGTTTATAGGACTTGGAGGCCTTCTATAAAGAATACAAAATGATGAATACAAAAAGTTAAGACTTCTCTCAGAAACTCGAAAGATGTCCAGGCAAATGAGTATCTCTAGCTTCAACTCCACTAGCTTCCAAGCTGTACAGGGAAATAAGGCCCTACCACAGAGCACAGGGAACTCTATTCAATGTCTTTTAATAACATATAATGGAAAAGAATCTGAAAAGAAAAAAATCATATGTATGTATATGTATAACTGGATCACTTTGCCGTACACCTCAAACTAACATTGTAAGTCAACTACACTTCAATAAAAATTTTAAAAAAAATTGCTGTACAGAGAAAGGGGCTTGAAAGGAATAATGTGAAAAATTTGTTGTTGCTCCTGAAGTACTTACAAGTTTCTGAAGTCCTAAAGTTGAAGTACGTAAGTATTTCCTGCCCTGTCTGAACAGCCTGGGAATCAGAGTGACCTCACCTTTAACTGCTGTGATCATACAGGTCAGCCTTTTTCTGTAGAAAAGATAGAATCGGGGGAAGTGAAATATGAAATATACAGAAGAGACTCTTATCTGCTAAGGTGGGATAAAGATATTGATTTTCCTTGCCAAATTTCAAAAGATGACTTTGGATATCAGAAAATATAGTTATATGAACATGGACGCATCTTTGAACATTATTTTAATGTAAACAAAATGGAGTATGTAGAAATGTGAGGGACAAAATACCATATCCCAGAATAGAGTATTAATGTGCATAGGTTGATAATATTTTTAATTTTTTTAAATCATCAAACATGTGATTACCACATTACAGAAAAAAGAGGTAATCATTATCAATTCATATATATTCATTTTAGTTTTGGTTCATTCTTCTCAGATTTTTAAAATATACACCTTTGCTTAGATTAATTCCATATGTCCTTTGAAACAGAGGATCTTCCTCAGTGTTAAAATGTATCTCTAGTCCTTATTCACATCTAAACTGTGTCCTCCTTTCTTTGAACCTGGTCAAGCTGCATTTCATGCTTTAACCATCTTTTTCATCCCTGTTGCTAACTGCTCAACAACAGCTAATGTAGCCCTTGATTTCATTAATGGAAGCATAATGCCCAGAACACAGGTGTTAATAGCTCCTTCTACCCTGGGCTGGGCAGACCACATGTAGATCACTGTGTTCATTCCCAGAAACACATTTTATAAGGGTCATTGACAAATGGAATTACATTCATTCAAAGGAGGATTATCAGGATGGTGAATGCCAAATGAGGGACATTAAAGAAATTGAGGGTGTTTAACCTTGAGAAGAAAAGCCCTGGAATGAAATGGGGAGACGTGATAGATCCCATCAATTATGTGAAGTTTTGTCATGTGGAAGAGGCATTAGGCTTGTTCCGTGCGGCTCAACCATTAGGTGGAAGT
The DNA here is from genome assembly GCF_048773025.1 of Camelus bactrianus. NCBI lineage: Eukaryota > Metazoa > Chordata > Mammalia > Artiodactyla > Camelidae > Camelus > Camelus bactrianus. The sequence goes on along the minus strand of NC_133552.1, from coordinate 43,848,640 downwards.
TATAGGGAATCAAGTTGCCGCTCAATTTCAGTGAACTTTCCAACAAGGAAGGCTGCCTGAAATTTTAATAAACTCTCTGTTCCCTGTCCCTTAGAGGGTTCAAGCAGAGATTGGATCACCACCTGGCAGATGGGCTTAATTGGAAGATAAGTTGAACTGGCTGGGGTTACAGACTCCAATGTCTTCAAAGGCTCAGGCAAAGATGAGAGAGGAAGCAAACCCGGGAGCTGACATGGAAGGATGGAGCCTGTGGTGTGCCAGAGAGTGATGCCCCCAAACTCACCCCCCAGTTGATGGCTTTCACATTAGTTTTGAAGTGTTCAGAACATACACATACACACTGTTAATTGACCATATTCAGCCTATAAGCACCAGTTCATAACCTTTAAACCATGTCATTTTTGAGATCTCTTCCAAGGTTAAGATCTTTACAGCCTAGGACTATGTTCAGTACCATGCTCCAGGGATTATATAATGTTTTCTGTTGATGATCACAAATAACTTTGTTTATTTTAACTTGAACTGTAACTCTTCTAGGATTTAATTCATATTTTACATTTTTAAAGGAAAACAAGGACTTTCATAACTTGGCATGTATTTCCACTTTTTTCTCTTCACCACCCCAAGACTCAAGGTGAACCACAAACTAATAGAAACAGTCCTCATTAATGGCACTGTCTATCATTATAGATACAAGAATACAGGATCCTTTGAAACTGAAGGTTTGAATCAGATTTTCCCATCCAATAATCTATATGTGTGCATTATTTTTTCCACAGTATTTCACAGCAGACACCCTACCGATAAATACAGAAAGGGGTATTAAAATTAATACCTAGTATTTGAATAACTCCCCTTTTGTCCAGATAGAGGAATAAAATTCTTAACTTTGTTTCAAATAGCTAAATATAAAGAAAAGTTTATTTTGACATAAATTATACAAAATACCATTAAAATGATAGGTTTTCTATATGTAAATATCCATATCATTGGCAACAAATTGCATGTTTTAGAGCCACAGAATAATTTTTAAGAAGGAAAGCAACCTTAAATATACAATATATTGCATCTCATTTAATGCATCGCTATTTTGAGTCTCTGATACTTGAGGTGCCTGATTGATACATTTACATGCGGGATTTGATAAAAGTGGCATTTTTAATGGACAATTAACTAATACTTATAACTGATCATTGAAGAGGAGGAAAATATTTGGGAAGGTGAGTAAAACTTATGAATTTAATTTTGGACCTGTGACGTTTGAAGCTCCCCCAGAATTTCCAAGTGTCTAGTCAACAGATATGTATCAATGGTTCTGGAACTCAGTGGAGAGGTTTGCACTAGAACTGTACATTTTGAGGTCTAGGTACTACTCAAAGGCAAGGGAGCAGGTAAGCCCACACAATAAGAGCAGGTCAAGTGAGAAGAGTGTGAAGGAAGACTCTGGGGATCTGCACAATGTTTACAACACATGGGTACTATTTCCATATATTCTATAATTTTCATTATTTTTTTTAACAAAGTATTTTTTGCATAGTCTATATAGGTTTAATTGTGATTCTTATTAACTCATTTTAATATACTCTATTAAATTAAGACCCCTTTCTTCCGTTCCTAGTTCAGAGAGATTTATCAAATGGATGTGGTATTTTTATTCACATATCATTTTCACCACGAATTCCTCTCATCAATATCATTCCTAAAGAAATATGTGCATTAGGATATATGTACAAAAAATGTTTACTACCATATTACTTGTAGTAGTCACAATTAAGACAGTACCCAAATAGTCATCAATGGAGAGAGAGTTAAATAAATTATGATACATGGACATAAAGTACACAGCCATTAGAAAGGAGCCTTGCCAATAAGTACATGAAAAGATGTTCAACACCACCCATCACCAGGGAAATGCAGATCAAAACCACAATGGGATATCACCTCATATGTGTCAGAATGGCTATTATCAAAAAGGCAAGAAATAACAAGTGTTGGAGTGGATGTGGAGAAAAGGGAATCCTTGTGCACTACTGGTGGGAATAGAAATTGGTGCAGCCACTATAGAAAGAAGTATAGTGTTTTCTCAAAAATTAAAAATAGAACTATCATGCCATCCAGAAATTCCACAATCTAGGTATTTATCCAAAGGAAACAAAAACTCTAACTCAAAAAGATACATTCCCCATGTTCATTGCAGCATTATTTACAATAGCCAAGATATGGAAACAACCTAAGTGCCCACTGATGGGTGAATAGATAACAAAAATGTAGTGTGTGTATATATAATATATATGTAATTACTTATACACAATGGAATATTATTCAATCATTAAGAAAGAAGGAAATCTTGCCATTTGTGACAACATGGATGGGCCTTGAGGGCATCATGCTAAGTGAAATAAATCAGACAGAGAAAGACAAATACTGTATGATCTCACTTATATGTGGTCTCACGCATGTGCAGAATTAAAAGAAACAAAAAACTCAAGCTCATAGATATGAAGAATAGATTGGGGGTGGCCAGAGACAGGGGGTGGAGGATGGTTAAAATGGGTGAAGGGGGTCAAAAGTTATAAACTTTCAGTTATAAAATAAGTCATAGGGATGTAATGTACAGCAATGGCCACTTTAATTAGTAATAATGCACTGCATATTTGAAAGTTGCTAAGAGGATAAATTTTAAAAATTCTCATCAGAACAAAAAAATTGTACTATGTATGTTGATGGATGTTAACTAGACTTACTGTAGAGATCTTTATGCAGCATATAAAAATAACAAATCATTAGGCTGTATACCTGACCCTAGGATGTTATATGGCAATTATACCTCAAAATTTTTTTTTTAAAAAAAGCTTTGTTTGCACTTATGGCTATGGTCTTACTCTTTTAATAGACTTCTACATCCATTTGCTAATGTTTTATTTTACTTTTTTTGTATCTTACGCATAAGTGAAATTAGTCTATACATTTTTTTGCTGCTTTTATTACTATAGCTAATTACTAGGTTTTGCTATTAGAGTTCATCTAATCTCAGCAGAAGAGTAGGCACTCTTCCCTCATTTTCCCATGATTTTGCATTTAATTACACTGTGTAAGAAATTACCTTTTCCTTTACAACCATGAAGGAATTAGCCTAAAACAATATGGTCCTGAATGTTTTGATCCCTTTTAATTGCCCGATCAATTTGTTCTGTCAAATGGGGAAAGAAGAGAGCACACCGGAGAAAGTTTAATAAGGTTTACTTTTGGAAGAAGCCTCATTTAAGTAAAAGCCTCAAGATGAAAAGAACAGTCTGAGATGAAGCTAAGAAAGTGGGTGATCCTGCTTTCAGAGCAGAGTGGAACAATGGGAGGTCAAGTCTCAGAAAAACAAGGAAAGAAGTGTCATGGTGATCAGAGGAATCTTCAGTGTGGGCAATGTCTGGGGACTCTGGATAAAAGGCAGCTTGGGTGGAATTAGCTAGTCTCAGGGCTCCCAAATTTAAGACAAAATCACATTGCTTTAGCATTGCAATTACTGAGAATTCTATAAGAATCCTGTCTTATTCAAAAGGTCACAGTGTAGATTTGGAACAAAGTCTTGTGGTTTGGAAGAATCAGTGGTTGGGCCTCATGTACTATCCAAATTTTGGGGCCTGCCATATGGCCCACTCCTTCCAGAAGCCATCTGCACCTATTGTGTTGATCTGGTCCTCCTCTTAAAACTAGATTCCTCTTAGTAACACACAGTTATTCAATGATACTGTTCTTTTTTTTCAAACATTTTATTTTAAAATAATTTTAGAGTTTTGAAAAATTTGCAAAGATAGTTCAGAAAGTTCATAATACTTTCTCTAAGTTTCCCTAATGTTAATTAATGGTGCATTTGTCAAAATTAAAAATTTAATGTTACAAAACTAATAGTTAAACTACAAGCCATATTCAGATTTCACCAGTTTTTCCATGAGTGTTCTTTCCCTGTTCTAGGATCCAGTGCAGGTTACCATGTTGCATTTAGTCTTGTCTCCTTAGTCACCTCTAATCTGTGACAGTTTCTTAGTCTTTCTTGCTTTTCATGACCTTGAGAATCTTAAAGAGTTTTGGCCAGGTAGCTTGTAGGATGTCCTTCAATTTGGATTTGTCTGTTGCTTTCTCAGGATTAGAATGAAAGAAAGGGGAAAATACCACAGAGATAGGGTGGCCCCCTCCTGTGGACCAAGAAATCATATGTAGAAGCTCAACCACCATTGTGATGATATTTGGAGGAGGGGCCTTTGGAGGTAATTGGGTCATGAGGGTGGAGTCCTCCTAATGGGATTAGTGTCCTTGGACAAAGAGATAAGAGATACACAGGATTTTCAGGGCAGTGAAACCATTCTTTATGATACTACTGTTGTAGATGTCATTATACATTTGTCCAAACCTGTAGAATGTACACCAAGAGTGAACCTAAATGTAAACTATGGACTTTAGGTGATAATGATGTGTTAATGTAGGTTCAGTTATTAACAAATGTACCACTCTTGTGGGGAATGTAGATAACGGTGGTGATTATGTATGTGTAAGGGTATGTAAGGGATAAAAGGGGAATATCTGTACCTTCCTTTCAATTTTGCTGTGAATCTAAAACTACTCCAAAAAAATAAAGTTTAAAAGAAGAGTTTTAAGAGGGATCATCTCTCTCTCAGCCATGTGAAGATACAGCAAGAAGACTGCCATCTGCAGACAAGGAGAGGACCCTTACCAGACACCAAAACTGTTGGCACCTTGATTGTGAACTGCCCAGCATCCACAACTGTGTAAAATAAATGTTTGTTGTTTAAGCCACCAAGTCTGTAGTAATTTGTTATAACTGCCTGAGCAAAGACACCTTCTCATCATAAGATCCTAGTACAGGATATCAACATGACATCACTGATGATGTAAACCTTGACCCCTTGGTTAAGGTGAAGACTTCCAGCTTCCTCTACTGAAAAGTTGCTATTTTTCCCTTTCCATAGTTTATTCTTCGGAAGCTAATCATTGAGTCCAGCACACATTCAGAGGGAGAGGATTTAAGCTCCATCTCCTGAAAAAGGATTGTTTACATATATTATTTGGAATTCTTCTGTAAGGAGGATTTGTCTTTGTCTCCCATTTATTCAATAATTTATATGAGTATGGTCTCTCAGATACTCATTTTATTCCATGGATCAGATTTATACTGTCATTATTTATTTTGTTACTCAAAGTTAAAGTTCTTTTAACAAGTCACCTGGCTGTGTCTGTTATCCACACCCCCACCCCCACCTCCAGATAGTCCCAGGTGTCCGACCAGATTGCAAACTCCTGAATCTAGGAAATGCTGTATAGAATGTCTCTGTTTTCCTCCAGAGTATCTGGCATCAATCACTGAATATAGTAAATTTTTATCAAATACCTGTTGATAGATAACGAGAGAGAGACATAGAGACAGATGTGTCCTTCTTCCACAAGGTAAATCTATATAAAAATCATTTTAGCCAAATCATTTCCTGCCTTAATCTTGTGGGTCTCAGGGGAGAAGATGTTGTTAGAGAAATCAAGGGCAACATAAGTACACTTAAGGAAAAAGAAAAGACATTTTCAAGACAACTCTCAGAGGTGAAGAGCTGTTGATATCAAAGCTTATTTCCCACTTAACGTAAGCCTTGACTTCTCTCTTCCTACTTTGCCACATCTGTGTTAAGCATTCTGGTCTTTTCTATAAAACTGCCTATTTGCAAAGAAGAGCCGCAGATTTTTAGAAAACCAAAACCCTAAAGAGTCATTTTAAACCAACTTACAGTTAAAAAAAAATAAATAAACCTAACGTTTACCCAACATAAAAAGGGAACACTACAACTTTTAATTACCCTAATTAAAAAAACCACAACTGTTATTATTGCAATAATCAATTCCAAATCTGCATATACTAATGAGATAAACACACTACTGTGATACTCAATAGCTCTTGACCCTAATGTACTAGAGACGTGTGATTCTCTAATTAGGATTCACACCATCCTGTGCTCTTGCATTTATCAGCTGAGGAATGTGTTTGTAAATTCCTTCCCGTGAGCAAAATGCCAAGTGCTGAAAGGCCAAGTCCAAACAGTCGAAATGAAGCAGAATATCAAGTAATTATATAGCAAACTCAGACAGTGTAGACAATCATTAAGGTAGGCAAAGCATTCATCCGAGGCACTGGGACAACTAATCTATTGGGCCAACTCCATATAGAAGTAACAATGAGTTAAATATATATGTTTAGATGAAGTTTAACAAGCTTGATTGCTATTTATTCCAATGAACAAAAACAAACTATGGAGACAACCATTACATTACGGTTGAATTCAGAAAATAAATTAACTGCAAGAAGGACATTCCAGAGCCTTAACTAGGTTTGCGAGATAGTTGGAAGAAAGTTGTAGGAGGAAGTTTATCAGTAAAGAAAGTCTACTTATCTTTTTATACGTGAAGTCATCAGGTTTGATAAGCTGCTAGCCCAAGAAACGCTTAATTTTCTAATAAAACTTGAAATAGGCTGTCTGCTCTTTTCACACAGGGTCAAAGCTGCAGCGTGCATGTTGTACCCTGACAGCTTCTATAAATACTGTTTTCCCTTTGCTTACTTCCGGAAACACACCACCTGATCCCCAATTAACACAATGATTTATATAAAATGAAAGCCCCATTACTTTGTTTCACTGTCATCCATCTGCAATGTTTCCAAGCAGGGCCACATTTAAAGCCACATCTGACGAGTATGTCTATTGGAAATGAAGTACACACGTATGCGCGCGCACACACACACACACACACACACAGATGAAACCGCCATTGTTCCTCCCACAGGTGTGCAGGTATTCCACAAGGAGAGAAAAAGACTCCAACTTACTACACTTTCAGCACTAAAACCTCTTGCTTCTCTCTCTGCAGTTACTTCAAAGCAGAGTTTCATCCAGCAACTGGGGGACATCAGAGTAGAGACCTCAGTCATGGTAGGGAGCACTGTCTCTTTGCCTCAGAAAAGCCTCAGGAATGAAAGGGGTCCTGGTTGCTGTTGTTTGAAATTGTAGTTTGTTAAAGGAGCAGTAGAAATAAAATGATGTGTTCGGGGGAAGCCTGCAGTGGTGGTGACAGCATTGGGAGTGCATGGTGGTGGGCCAATTACCCAGCTCCCCTGCACTCCTGAAACAGTGGGTCAGGAGGGCGCCATCTCTCTGTTGGGACCACACCCCTCTGACCCATGTCCATTACTTCTGAAGCCTTCTTTTTTAAGGGGTTCTTTAGAAAGAGAGAAAACATGACTATAACTCCTGAATGTGGCATATTTTCCTCTGAAAATGACTTGATCAAAATATATTAGGTAACATTTCATTATTAATTTATGTGGATTAAGCCAGGCTGGTTAAGATGTGTTTTGTCCATGTTTTTCTAGTGTTAAACCAAACTGAAGAGGAGCATATGCTATATCCTTTTCACATTTCCAATGACTATTTACCAAAGACAAACCTTTTCTCTGTTCTGGCATTTCACTGCTATTTGTTTATTATTGCTATCCATGTATTATGGGTAAATAGTTTATATTACAATATTTGAGGTTATAATTTAAATGGAAGTAAAATTTTCATTTGGCATAAAGGCACATATTATGGGATAAAACTATAAGTAAAAACCTTGAACTGTCCAATGCCTTATAGTTCTTTTTCTTAATTAAAAATTTTGTTTTAATTTTTTATTCAAGTATAGTCAGTTTACAATGTTGTGTCGGCTTCTGGTGTACAGCATAATGTCTCAGTCATACATATACATACATACATTTGTTTCCATAATTCTTTATCATCCACTGCCTTACAGTTCTGAAACTGAAATTTGGAAGGTATTTAGAATGACGATTTTGAAACAGGCTAGATTTCTGTATTTGCCTAAGAAAGGGTGAAGAGAAATTTAATAGTTTCATTTCATTATAAGATAAGGAAATTTAAAAAAATTAAGAAATGGCCAATGATATTACACTGGAATTTTACAACTAGAGAAGCATACTGAGAGGTTCAATGAGGGAAGATGTGGGATCAATTTAATATTAACAGATGATTTAATTATAGGGAACATAAGGAAACATTAAAATATACTTATTTGATATCAGTGGTTCAAGCAAGAAAAAGGTAGACCACACAGATATAGAGATCAATCATGGAAAAATGAAGATGGCACTCTGCAGGAAGCCTCACTACCGTTTGTGCGCTACGTGTTCCTGACACAGGACACCCTAGTCAACCTCACAGAGGAAACAGCGATATCTCAAATGTATAAAAAGGGATCAGACAAGCTTAGATTTGGGGAAGACCCAGAAACTCCATGGAAGGATGAATGTTCATAATCATATTATTAAATACAAGTATGAAACATGGAGGAATTAGAATGTTGCTCTTTATTTAATACAATATAAAATATATTTATTTTAAACATTTTGGACACAGTTGCAGATAGATTCAAGTCTAGCTCTATGGTGCTCAGAGGTGCTGCTTATACTTGTTATTCTAAGCCTTTACAACTGAGTGATGCTTTAAAGATATAAAAACATTTTGGCTAAACGGTGAAGGTGGAAACAGGAGTAAAAAAAAAATTCACCCTTTAGTGACAATTAGGTGAACCAACAGGAATATCCTAAAAAGAACAAGACAAAGACTCCCCCAGGTCCCATACCATTCAGCATATTTTCTTGAAGAGACTGTTAATAGAGGTCTAAATCAAAGTGAGTGGGTATGCATGACATTCCCTCAGTGTCATAAACTTGGCTCGGTATTATAAATCAATGAAGCGACATGCTCAAATAAACTGTAAAACCTCAGGATAAAACTGTGTACTGCATGTGATATGGCCACTACCTCTTTGGAATCTAAGCTGATTTTGGGGGAGGGATAAATTAGGGGTTTGAGATTAACAGATATACATTACTATATAAAACAGATAAACAACAAGGACCTACTGTATAGCACAGGAAACTATATTCAATTTATTGTAATAAGCTATAATATAAAAAAATTCTTAAAAAATATATATGTATGTTTATGTATAGCTGAATCGCTTTGCTGTACACCTGAAACTAACATTGTAAACCAACTACACTTCAGTGAAAAATAAAATTAAAAAAAAAAAAGAATCTAAACAAAGTTGATATTCAAAGGATCTCTAGAGGGTTATTAAGTCCATTTTTTCCTTCATGTAAGAACTGATTTGACCTCTTGCAACCTTTATCCTATCCCCTTTTTTGTTCTGTGTGTCACATTGAACACATACTCTGTCTTGGCAGGATGTTCTTTGGCTTAACTCCAGTCTTTTCTATGATATCAAACTCCAGGCAAGCTTTCATATCAGTGACTTCCACTAAAGTGTAAGAGCTCTTTAAAGTCTACTAAAAATTGTAGACTACGTGTCCATGAAAACAGCTTTATCCAGTACTGCTTCATTTCAAACTGGCTGAGTGAGTTATAAGCAGAATTGTGGTTATACCTTTTAGCACTACTCCACATATGGGCAAATCTACAGTCTCCTTTACAGGTAATTACAGCTTTTTCTAACCTAAAACTTTTAGCATAATTATCTCCCCTGGTTATCAATTTAACTTCCCTCATATATACTTGCTTTATATTATTTATATTGACTTTTAGTTACCTCTTACTACATTTTAAGAGGTTGTTCACTTTGTACATTCATTCAAATGTACCGTTGTATTCTTATTTTTTGTGTGTCAAGTATGATACCAGCTTATTCTAGCCACGTGGTATCACTTTGGAAGGAGATGAGGGTTAAGTTGGTAAGTAAATGAGTAAACAATTTTTTAAATAAATATTTTTACAACTATTATGGATTGAATTGTGCCCCCTCCCACCCACCATTTACATGTTGGAGTCCTAACCCCCAGTCACTTCAAATAAGTGACCTTATTTGAATATAGGATCTTTACAGAGGTATTCAAGTTACAATTGGATATTAGGATGGTTCTAATCTGATTGGTGTTCTCATAAAAAGGGGAAATTTGGACACAGAGGTACACACAGAGTGAAGACAATGTCAAAGACATACAGAGAAGAAAAACATCTTTAAGTTAAAGAGAAAGGCCTGGAACAAATCTTTCCTTCACAGCCTTAGAAGGAACCAAGACTGCTGACATCTTGATTTTGGACTTCTAAATACTAGAACCGTCAGACAATAAAATTCTGTTGTTTAAGCCACCCAGTCTGTGGCACTGTGTGACAGCAGCCCTAGCAAACTAAGGGAAGAACACACCTCTGGTGTATTGGAATGAGTACCAAGGAAAACCATAGCTCTCAAGGTGATTTTCCTTTCCAGACACTCAGTATGTCTGGAAACATTTCTGCTTGGCACAGCTTGAGGGGAGGATGCTCCTGGAAGCCAGTGGGCAGAGGACAAGGATGCTACTACAATGCCCGGGACAGTCTTCCACAACCAGGAACCATCTGGCCTAAGATGTCAGTGTGCTGAGGTTTGAGAAACTCGAGAAGAAAGTGTCAGAAGGCCGTGCCTGCCTCTGTCACCTACTATGCCTTGGTTAAGTCGCACATTTACATAATCATGAATTTGGGTGTTAACAGCTATAAAATGGAAACACCTCACAACACAGTTGAAAGAAATGCCTAAGATGATGGATACGGTGCTGTACAAAGAAGGGATGTGTACACTAACAGCTGATGTCAGGACTCCTTTCTCTGAGGGCTGGTGGTGTTAGGTGACAGCAGGGAGGGGAGGGGGAAGGAAAGGGTTATGAGCAGAGGAAGGAGTTGGACAGTCACACTCCCCCATCACAATGCCAAACCACTGAACTTGGTGTTCATGCACATAAAAAAAACCTTCATGTGTGGGTTTGGTTTTATGTAATTTTGCCCCCTGTTCCACTAAGGGCAGGCTTTAGAGGGAACACCGGAAAGAGATCCTTCCTCTGGGAAGACAAAGCTCTGCATGAGTAGAGATCAGAGAGATCAGACAGAGGAACATGCAGACCTTCCTCCGTGGTGGACACCATCCTCTCCAGGGCTTAGTTGCATGAGCTGGGCTTCGGTCCCACGTGCCCCTTGATGAGGCACTTTTGTAAGTTTCCAGCTTGCACAACTGTTAGAGTGGGTTGACTAGGGCTGTGGGTATGGACATTGCTGTTTTCAGATGAATCTGTGGAGTCAGTCGCACGAATGCATCCCCCCTCAGAAGTCAGAGCTACTTGTGGCTCTTGAAAGGGCGGAGGGCATAGCTACAGCTACAGCCCAGAAAAGCCTGAGATTGCTGGAGAGCTGCAGAGGGAGGCCTGAAATAGAGGCCAGCAGGAACGCCAAACAAGAACATATCCTAAGTCACAGGTGCAGAGAGGACACAGGTTAAAAGGTCTGAATTTAGAGGCACAGAACCTTGCAGAAGTATTAAGGCAAAGGAGATCTGTATTTCCAATATTCCAGCATTACAGGAGATAGGATGTGTCCCAGGAAGCTCAGTATTACATGCTACTATCTGAGGAGCTCATTAATTTCATTCAACTGATTATTATTGTGTGATCATTAATTTTATATCCAACTTATGTCTAGTCACAGTAACCAGCTATTTTGCCAAAAAATCTGCTTTTATGAAGGTGTTTTTTGAGATGAGATTAACATTTAAGTTGGTGGACTTTGAGTAAAACCAATTATCCTCTATGATGCAGGTGGGCCTCATCTAATCAGTTAAAGATCATAATAGAACAAAGACTGATCTCCCTAAGCAATAAAGAATTTGCCAGCAGACTGCCTTTGGACTCAAACTGCAATTCTTCCCTGAGTCTCCAGTCTGCCATCCTGGACTAGCCAAGCCTCCATAATCATAGTGAACCAATTCCTTAAAATAAATCTCTTTCTATATATACACACACTGTTGGGTTTGTTTCTCTGGAGAACTCTGTCTAATACATTAAGCACCTACTATACATAATAAATTTAAAATGTTTGAAGTTAATCATAAGCCAGGAAATACATCAGGTACTTAACATGAGTTATTTCAACTGAGATTCACACCATCTTGAAGCAAACACTGCTGTTTTCCAAAATTTATAAATGAGGAAACTGGGGTGCAGAAATGTTAAGTAACTTGCCTGAGCTGGAGATTCTGTCATGCTGACATCAGACATACAACCTGTGCAACTGTGCTGTCTTGGCCAAAGACAAGCACCAAGCTATGCTCAGGGGATAACCTGGTAAGGTTGACATTGTGCCTGGTTTCAGTGGGTATCAGGTGTGTGTGGAATAAACCTGAAACTGTGGTGAGTGCCCCAGAAATGCTTGTCCAAATACAGTAAATAAGCATAAAACATTAGGCCACCAAGTTAACCGGGAATCAAATTTTGATGAAGTAGAAGAGTGTTAGATATGCTATTGCAGTGCCAGTTAAGGCAGTGTTAATGGCCAACGAAGACAACAGTGACTGCACTCCCAGAGTATATTCATAAGTTCTATGGACCGGGTGTAAAAATATTAAAGGGGCATTACATTGTATAGAAAAGTGGCTCCACTCTGTACCTGGGAGTTACTGAACCTTAAGAAAGAATGATGCTTGGATAGCATAATGTTAATCTCTAGGGAGAAAAATGAGCTAGATCTGTTAAAAATTTTTTTCTTTTGTATATTTCAAGGTTTATAACTCCCAGAGAGATTCACGTGCATCTCTGCTCGAACGCGGGCTTATTATGTTCTGAACAAAAAACGGAGCAATATGTCCTGCAGGTGTGATGTTTTTTCAAGCAAAACCATTAGTCCACCAGGAGTTGCCCATTAAATGTGTGTCTTTTTACAACCAGCTGAATCACTTCCTCTGACTCATAACAGGGTTATTTACAAATGAGTCGCTGAAGGTATAACATCGTCTGCCACAGCCAAGGTACCGTCTGTTCTATTAAGTATATATAAAAGTAAGCAACAGAAAGGAAACACATTTCCTGCCAGTTAACCAGGTGCTAGTGAAGAGCCTGAGGCAAAGCCCAGGGCCCTTAAACTAGTCGGTCATTAACTGCTAGGAAATGTCTACAGACAGGTCACCGCTGGTGGTGGAGAGAGCAGACAGTCTAGGGGAAACATTCACCTTGGCATGAAGGGGAGGCAGAAGAACTCAAGAAGACAAACGTGCAACAAGCCAAGGAACATTTTCTCTTAGTTTTCACCCAAAATCAGTTCCATCATACTACAGCTTTTTTATGGAAGGAAAATCATAACATCTTTTTCCTTCTTGTTTCTTTGTTTTTCAAAACTTTTACCTTCCCTTCGTCAATGTAATGGCAAACTGCACATGTGAGCTCTGATTACAGATCTGGACTAAACATCATAGCGAATGTCTGCCCTGTTCTATGCCTCGTGTTGGTTATAAATTACATACCAGGCTGTTTTGTTTTGAACAAGGATCGAAATGAAACCAAATTACCACACGATACCTAGGTCGGGCTAATCTTAAAGCACTAGTAAATTTACTCCCTAGAAATATTCACCACATGCCATTCCTACTTGATTAAAGATTTTTTAAAAAATCAATTTTGGTTTGAAACAGCCTTTTTGCCTGGAGCTGCTTATGTGATATATTGCTTTTGGCTTTGGTTTCCAAAATGTCAGCCAATGGAGAAACTGATTAGAAATAGAATGGTCTATAAAGGCCCAGAAAAAGAAACCAGAAGTTTTCTTATACTGCCACATGTCCCAAGTTCATTCACTCCTACTCCTGACTCACTAGTCTTATTTCGTCTTGCTCACCAATGCAAAGGGCTTCAAGGTTCTTAAGAAACCCCCAGAAATTATTGACTGACAGTAAAAAGTAGTAGGGAGCAATGCAGACAGTTCCCTAAGATTAAGTTGAAGAGAGGTAGATGGGTTTTACATCATTTACCCTATAGAACCCCATTTCCTAATGTAACATGTCTCTTTACCCAGACATCCCTGCCTTTGCTATCAACAAGGGGCATATTTTTATAATCTTTCCAAATTCTGTGCTCAGTCTTTCCAACATCACCATAGGCAATTAAACATTGCATCAAACTTGCAGGAAAACTAATGTTAGCAGCGACCACCCTTTAAGAATAGTTTGGTGACCATTTGTTTTTACTTAATTATCCACTTGGCACAAGCCAGTCAACTTTGAGGAACCTAGAAAATGAAACATTCTCCATCTTTGTCACATAGGATTTTCAAACACGTGAACCCCCATTAACATGGGCGACATCTGACTTATTTTTGTGAGATAGCGGCTCATGCAAAGTATTTAACAAAGAGGAAAAAGGAGGTGACTTTGTTGGAATATCCCTTTTCACCTCAATATTGAATACATCTCACTGCTATGAAAAGCTCACTGTTGTTATAATGGGAAATTCAGGGGAAATGCATTAGCGATGCCGCTCTCAGTGGAGGCTCTTCCAGGTTGAGGGATTTCATTAGGGACCCTCACTCTGGCCCCGAAAAAGGTAGTGATATCAGTCCTCAGCCTGCTTAATAAAGTAGCAATTATAACATATAAATGTATCAAATTTATGAAATTAAAAAATCCAAAAAAGAAAAAAAAAAAGCATAAAGCTAAAGAAAAAAACAAACAGATGAAAGGGGGTATACAGAGGAGCTATGTATTACTTAAAATTTCCCTCTGGGAGGATTTAAAGAATAACATTTCTCCCTTCTCCCTCAGCCCACCAAATTTCACATCTTATCAAACATCTTTTTTTCCTAGTTTCTAGCAATGTTGTTAAAGCAAAGGCAGTTATTACTACAAATAGTCACTGACTGTTTTAATATGTTTTATGAGGGTACGGAATTTGACCTTGGATACAAATATTTCAAGAAATAGTTCTGTGACATTTTGCCATCAGTGCCTAATTGTTAGCTAACCATTCAAGAATGGAGGGTTTTAAGTGACCAGTTAATGATAGCAAGAAAGGTCATCAACATTGGGAAGAATTGGGTTTCTCCAAAATGTTATGGGTTTCTTGACATGCCGATTTATACCATAAATTAGTGCAATCCTAGTCTGGTTCAAATTCTCCAACAAGCTCAATGAGGCATGTCATTCTCCTTATTTCTGCTCTCAAATGATCACGCTAGAGAAGAATAAAATTGTTTCATGCCATTCCACCAAGAACTACACATTCAAAACATAAAGCTTATTATTAGCAATTAAATGGCACTCTGTATTTACAAGATATTTTAAAGTCATTAATTAAAATTTTAGTGCCTATTTATGTTTGCAATTGGGAAATATTAGACTTTCCATTTTGCAAGTAGAAAAACATACTTTTCATGGTAAGTGATTATTAAAAAATGTCAAGTTCCTTAGTCATAGAAAGAAGATTCTTCTTCAACTGCCAGTTCCCAATTCTACCCTTATTTAACTCAGTTTCCTTAGTAAGACTGTCCTTCTTACCATTTTTCTCTAGTCCTTTTATAAATGAGTTGGGCTTGGAAATAGAGACATATTTTACATGCATAATGGAAGTAAATTTTCCAACCTAAAAATCAGATCTTTGAGACAGCCTGACAGGAATCTATCAGCCAATACAATTGAGCCTGCACTACTACAATTAGCTCATTTTTTGTCATTACACATGTCAGTAAATACTTTTCCTTCAAATTGCTACTTGCTCTTGTCATTGACTAAGACATGTAGGGCTTTGTCTCGTGTCATTCTAATACTGTTTGGGGCAATGACTTTAGAAAATGCCTCTAAAACATTTCTGACGTTGCTGACTGAGGAAGAAACCACAGCCTTATCGCTCTGAAACATCAACCCAATTTCACTCAGAGTGTCCAGATCAAAAAATATCTTACTGAGTTACAAGATGTTTCATAATCATGGATGGATATCCTCATATCCTAAGAATGTACAAAGATCATTTCTTTTATGTTCCAATAAAAAAGAATCCATCGTTAATTTGTCGTGACACGTCCTCTGTCTGCCTTACTATAAATGATGGCCTAGCCACAAAATTAAGCTAGACTCTTGTGGAGTCTAGTGACTGGATTTGCATGTATACAAAATAATGAGACAAGACAGTTGCTTAAAAATTATGTAAGTGGAGACAGACTTATAGGGAGCAGAATAAACTTACAGGAAATCTTATTACTAGATGTGTACAATGTTTTAAGAAACAGCTACAAAACAGTACATACAGTATGATTCTCATTTTAATATGTTTATATTTATATAAATATATCTGTATGAATATAGGTTGATACATATGTATGTGCATAGCTTTGTATCTAGAGGTTTATTCACAAAAATCACCATAGTGATTCTCTCCATGTGGTCAGATTTATGGGCCTTTTAAGTTTATTTCTTTACCCTTTAGTCTTCAAAATTTTCAATAATGAACAAGTATTAACTATATAATCAGGAAGAATATCTTAAAAAATAAATAGATGTATAATCAACAATAAAATTCTAATATTAGGAAGTCTGTGTCTTTAAATTCTTCAGAAGGAAATGCTAAGTAAAAACTTAGTAGAAGAAGAGTATTACACCTTCAAGATTCTGAAAATAATTTACCAACCAAGTAAATGAGGAACTCCCATTTTCCTACTGGAAGTGAATTAGATACTAGAGATATACAATCATTAAGTACAGAACAAAGAAAAGGAAGAGTTTTTTTAGACCTAGAAGGTTAACTAATATTTTCAACATCTCTTCTCTTTCATTGCATTACATCTAATTGCAATTTGCTTGGGCTCAGTTAAGTGGATTCATAGTTACATTATTTAGTTTTAACAAAACTAAAGGAAGGTAACTCTCACAAAATGGACAGATGCCTTTAAAAGATTCTTGCAAAGAAACTAGATTGCAGCTAATATTACTCATCTAAGCTCAAGCAAATATTTAAATGGTAGAGCTGACATCTCTCACAAGATCTTCATTACACCTGAGAGGCAACTGCCATCTGATAATTCAAAATAATCAGGAAGAGTATTTGGAATATGTACATGTATATACATATTTGATAATAAATTAATCTCAATCTAACTGCATTCTATGTCTTAAGATATTAGTGATCATATAAACCCATAACATTAGCAATATACAAAAAATGAACAACCAAGACATAAAGATAAACAGCCATTAAAATTGCCATATTCTAAGTTATCTCATATGCAGTGTAATATTTTATTGAATTTTTCTATTAAACCTTATGGCAAGTGTTAGGAGTCTCCTGAGATTTTCATTGTGAAAACCAAGTGCCATGTCTCAGTGAGGACACTCTCCCTGCAGTGGTAAAAATGGACCACAGTGATGCACTGAAAACAACACAATCTAAAACCATTTTTTTCCCAGCAAATACTCCTTAGAGAGAAAATATTGCCAAAGACTTAAGGAAACAAGTCACAAATCACACATTGTAGGAGATTTGTTCTTTTGGATGAAACTATAGATTATAGTATGTCTCAGCTTACGGTATTTGCTATGTGCTGCTTCAGTAATGAAATGTACAAAGAACTCCTTTTTTGTGAACCACTATCAACAACTGCCCATGACTGGAATAGAGAGGGGAACCCGCATTCAGAACTCAGAGGTAGCCTCGCTTATGAAATTCATTCTTCGCATCTTTCACAGCCAAGCTATTACAGCAAATCAGCAAAGATTGAAGCAAATAAAATGGATAAGCTGCTATAAGATGCCAGTTAGGACTCCTGTTGCAAGACTCCAATCACCTGTAATAAAATATGAGTAGTAAACCTTGAAACTGGGCAACAGTGGAGCCCTTGGTTTAGGTTGTGGCCCCAGCTTTGTTTCATCAAAGGGGAGTTTTTAAATCATAGAGGAAGTACTTAAAAGGAGTATCATTTAAACAATGAGTTGGGTTTTATTTTTATTTTTTTATTTTTTTACAAAAGACAAGAGTGGCTCCTGCACATATATCTGGAGAAAACTCCAATTTGAAGATATATACATGTAGCACTATTTACAATAGCCAAGACATAGAAGCAATCTAAATGTCCATTAACAGATGACTGGATAAAGATATGTGTGTGTGTGTGTATATACACACACACACACACACAATGAAATATTACTCAGCCATAAAAAAGAATGAAATAATGCTTTTTGCCTCAACATGGATAGACCTATTGATTATCATACTAAGTGATGTAAGTCAGAGAAAGACAAATATCATATGAAATCACTCATATGTGGAGTCTAAAAAAAAAGACACAAATTAACTTATTTACAAAACAAAAACAGATGCACAGACATAGAAAACAAACTTATGGTTACCAAAGGGGAAAGGGGAGGGGAGGGATAAATTAGGAGTTCAGGATGAGCAGATACAAACTGCTATATATAAAATAGATAAACAACAAGGTCCTATGGTATAGCACAGGGAACTATATTCAATATCTTGTAATAACCTACAATGAGAAAGGATATGTATATACATACATTGTATGACTGAATCACTATGCTGTACACCAGAAGCTAACACAACATTGTAATCAACTCTACTTCAAGAAAGAAAATTTAAAAATTAAGTAGGCAATTAGTAAATGTTAGATATTATTTGGTGCCAAGCAAAACAATAAGTTCAAAAGGAGAAAAGGCAAGTGTCAACTTTGCTGACCTTTAGATTTGATGAAAATAGTCATCAACAAAGTTACCTTGAAAATATTTATGAAAAAAATTAACATACTTAGTTTATACTTTTAAAATAAAGATGCTATTTTAACAAGTAAAAAAAATCTTCTTTTTAAAAAGGAAATTCATACTATGAAAAGAGAATTTTAAATCGATGTTTAAAAATATTTCCAACTTCATAGGATTTTTGTCATTGAAAGTGATATAAATAAGTCACTTTAAAAACTTTCATATTTATACAACTGAAAAACTAAAAAAAGGGCCTTTCTAATCTATTTTAAGAACTCCCAAATAAAGAGTTTCAATAGAGTACAAATTTACTGGTTAATATTAAGATGTAGCACCTACTGTGTTTAACATTAGGAAAAATTTATATTTAATCACCTTATTTTCAACAAATGCTTTGGAAAATTGAGGATGATAATGAAAAATGTTTTATGATTTGGTAAACAGACCTATTTAAGATCTACGTCTACTTGTGAAATAAAACTTTCAGCTGTTAATAGCATTACAATCTAGTGTCAAAATAAACATCACCTAGAAGGCTTTCAGTTGCTGCATCATTAAGTGCTAAAAAGTTTTTAAAATAGCATGTCCAGTTATATTATGCCAGTTTTAGCTAATTTTTGTAAAATAATATTTAAGAAAATTAAAAAATTTAATATTTGTCAGTTTTTTTCAATCTTTTGGAATTTTTATTTCATGTATGTTTTATACTTTTAATTAGTTCAACAGTATAACTAATATATGTATGTATTTATGAAGAGTTTGGTATAAAAATTTACCTGATAAGATGTGTAATTTTATAAATGTAGTCCACTGGCCTTCATGATAGATGTATGCAGAACAAGTTTTGAGCAGCTCCAATGCAGTAAAGAGAACATTTGAAAGAAAGTTCTATTTCATATTGTAAGGAAACACATCTAAATCAATATATTTGTCATGTGGATTAGATCACAAGGTAAGGAGATATTTTCCCAGGCAAACATTGCTCCTCCTAATTGTGTTGTGCCTGTTTGATACAAATTGTTTTTGCTGCTGTAAAGGTTCCCAGGACCTCACGGGTCTCCCAGCACAGCCAGAGCACCGGGAAAGCAGTGCACGTCTCAGAAAGCGATCATTTCCCAAAATGAGACAGTGATCTCCAGAGAGAACAAGACCTTTATTTTCTCAAGCCTGTGATAGTTTATGCTTCTGCTTAAATACCAACACTCTATAAAACTCACAGCCATTTATCTTACAATTCAAGAAAATTCCACAGTTGCCACATAGCACTTTTATTATAGGAAAAAAATGAGAGGTAAATTTCTTCTCTATCCCCAAATCAGATAATGGAATTCACATCTTTCTCCTTGTCTTAGTTATTTATCTGGGACTTCCTGGCAAATACTCTGTACTTCATGTGAGTGTCACATCAGGTACACAAAGTGATCATTTAACTTGGGAATGGGGAGATTATTTGCTTTCCATTTGTTTTGCCAACAGCTATAATTGTATCTTAAAGTCACAGTTAACCATCAATAAGATCAATCACATGTTTCGAAGGATTAAAATCTCATTCTCTGTATGTACTTAAATGGACAACATAATAATGTTTATTCCCTTTGTAAGGACAGACCATTTTTTGAAAATTATTTTTTCTACCTTTTCTGGTAGTAAATATCACACATAATCATTGTAAAAAAGTTTTAAATATGGAAGTGTAAAAGAAAAATGTGAAACAATGTGAATTATCACGTGAAATGGGTGAAAGAGTAAATCAATAGCCACTTGGGAAAACAGTTTGGCATCTTTTAGTAGAACTGGAGACACATATTCCTGTTGACCTGACAATTCACTTCTAGGTATATGCCCCAGAGAAACCCTTACATACTGGGTACCAGGGGATACATGAAACAATCTTCTTAGCAGCACCACTTATAAATAGCTTGAAATTGTTAACAAACAGGATTTCCACTAAAAGTAGAATAAATTGTTGAATGCTCACACGTGGAATACTGTACAGCAAAGAAAACAGTGAACTGCTGCTACACACTACATGGACCAGTGTATAGAAATGTAAGTAAATGAACTACAGCAACACGCTGTGTGGAATACTGTACAGAAAAATGAGTAAATGATCTGCTCCTATATGCTATAGGAAAGCATTGCATACAAGTGGGAAATAACAAAGCTTCATGCTCCATGGAATAATATGCAGCAAAAACTCCAGCTGCATGATATTTTAATGTGGAATGTTGTGTATGTTTAAATGGATCAATCTCACAGACATACTGTTGAAAAAGGTGCAATTCACAGAAAAATATTCTAATTTATGACATTCAAAAGAACAAAACTCAACTATATGTGATTTAAAGATAAATACACAGGGTCTAAAGCTACAAAACAAGGGAACGGTTATTTTGAATCAGGCAGGATAATCTCGTCTTGTCAGTTTGGGAGGCTGTAACAAAAAAAATACCATAGACTGGTGGCTTAAACAACAAACTTTTTTTCCCCCTCCCAGTTCTGGAAGCCAAGAAGTCTAAGATCAAGGTGCCAACAGATCTCATTTCTGAGAGCCTGCTTCCTGGCTTATAGAGAGCCACCTTTTCCCTGTATCTTTACATGGCCAAGAGATGGCCTTTTTATAAGGGCACTAATCCCATTCTTAAGGGTTCCATCTCTCATAGTCTAATTACCTTTCAAAGTCTCTGCCCCAAATGCCATCATGTTGGGGATTAGGCATTAACTTATGACTTTTGGAAGGACACATTCAGTCCATAGCATCTTTAGACAGAAAGTCACATAAAGATTGTTTTAACTCAAAAAATGAGATATTGATAGAGTTGTGCTTGATATATGATATCTACCTAACTAATCATAGCATTTACCTCTAAATTTATTATCACAACATCTACTCAGACATAAATGAGAAAGGATACAAGGTTTTCTATGTCATGATAACATCATTTGAGAGACACTTAGAAAACAAAAGATGTATCAGTTAAACACCATACTCATCTATAAGTGACAGAAAATATGACTAACAGTGGCTCATCCTACACAACAAGAAATTTGGGTTAGCAGTCAAGTCTGGCACAGTGGCTCCATGATGCCACCAAGGACCAGGCCCTTGTTTTGTTCTGCCCCACTGTCTTCCGTAACACTTTTTTCTTCATGGTAACAAAATGGCTGCTCAGTTGCCAGGCATCATGGCCGCAATCTGGGCAACAGAAGGATGAAAAAACAATATAGCGTCTGAGTCTGTTTCAACGGGTGCCTGGAATTACAGCTGCTGTCTGGCTACCAGGAACACACAAGTCCAGCAATGAAGACAGCGGACAAGGGAAAAAGGATAAGATGAAATATCTGCACCCTCCTCTTTCAGAGGATGTGTTTAGAAAGGGATACAAAGAATCTTTTATATGGAAATAAAGTATCTTGATTTTTTAAAATGAGTGTTAGGACAAATATGGAACCCATTATCTGGATTAAAGTAACTGCAACCAATAATAATTTTTTTCTGCTCTCATTTTAATTTCCAGCTTTGATTCTTCATGTAGCCAGTGAACTTATACCCTTATAACCATTGAGAGGGCTGTGAGCAGCTGAAAGATTAGTCAGTTTCTCTTGGTGTAATCTCTGTCTCTCTCACTCTCTCGCCCCCTTTTTATTCCTATACTTTCTGGTTCCACAAACAAGTAGATGATGAGGTAATCGGCATATTCGGCTTGGGTAGGTAAGACTGGCAAAGAGGAAATGAGTACATCCAGAGTCTAGCTGTACCACCAGAATCCAGTTCTTGTTCCCAACAAACCAGTCACTCAATCCAGTTTCTACAACGTGATTAATATCCTATGAACCCAGATATTTCATCTACATAGTGGTCTTCGAGACTTCTCCTGTACCTTACTTTATAAAATAGTGATCTGCAGATGCACAAATTCCTTCTTGAAGGAACATGTATTGTAATTTCCACACTAATCACATCTCCTCTTCCAGGATACAAATACTCCTACTGGAAATGTACAGAACCCTTGAAATACTGGCAGTGCATACTTTAGATTTATCTGGATTCCTCCTCCTTTCATAAAGATTTAAAGGCATTATGACATGGTAAGGCAAATAAGGGATGTGGAGACAAACCCATTTTAAGTTCTAATGCTGTCATTTACCAATTGTATAAATTTCTGGAACTTTTTCCTCATCTTCTAAATCAGGACATTAAAGCCTATTCCATAGGGTGATTATGAGGATTACATTAAAAAATACGTCTCATGCTTCTCAAATTTCCGCAGAGAACTTTGCTCTGAGCCAGAAAAAATTTATGGTGCAGCCTCCTGGAACATAAATTTTATTCTAAGATTGAGGAGTGAGCGGAGTTCAAGTAATGTGACCCTTAAATAATGTAAAACATTGATTAGATAGTAAAACAAGCCTATATCACAGAGTTCAAATTCACATGAACATCTAAATTAAACAGAAAACTTCAAATAAATCTGCCTTTCAGCCATCTGCCCCAACTTTCATGCTGTTCTTCTGTTAGATATATTTTGGTGACAATTTTTAGAAGCCATGTATGCACGCCTCGTGCATTGTCAAACACTTAATAGTTGTTCAACAGCAGTAAAGATAAAATCTCATCTAGGTAAAATTCCTTTTTTTTTCAGTGGACATTCCTCATGAAGTTAGCATTGCCCATCACACCACCTGTAGTACATCCACAGGGAGGAGCAAATAAGTGATAATCCACAGACAATAAAGCAAGCATCTATGTGACACAACCAATAACCCTTTGAACCTGAAAGACTAGGAAAAGAAGGTCATTCTGGGGTATTAAGAATTTTTTGGAGAGTTGGTAACCTGAGGCAAGGCCAGGGCTAATTGTCCCATGCAGTCATTAGCTTTCTGAAACAGCTACCCATAATCGCCTTACCAAAATGATGTGCACACACACTGGTGATGCAGAGAGACAGAGAGCCTTGCTAGTAAACTCCTCACCTGGCAACTTGGTGCATAAGGAGGAGGAGAAATGAACACCCTTCTCTTTTCATCATCTTCACCCATATACCAAATAGCCCTAGGTGAGTCTCAGTTCTGGCAATAGCTGTAGAAATCATAACATTAGAAAGTTATAAAAATTTTAGCTGGATCAACTCATCATTTTTTTTTTTATTAAACAGAATGAAGCATTTTAATGAAGCAGAAAATAAAGGAAAACACCAGAGAGTTTTGTAGTTAGTGAGAGTAAACATTGTTTCTAGAAACTTTTGTTCCAATCACCTGTGAACTGGTTCCCTATGGGTGTACAGGCAGGTCCCCAAGTAAAAGGAATTTTGTATTGTGGGCTGCAGACAAAAAGGCTCAAAAGCCCTTGATGGAAAGTACTCTTTGATTTTATAGACAATGGAACTAAAGCACCAAGCATTTATAGGCTTTGCACAAGCAGATCATGAATTTTTGTTAACGTTAGGCCTCAGGGTAGCACTCAGGTCTCCTGATTCATTCCAAGTTGATTTTTCTGTTTTTGCTAAATCTTTCTGCCTTGCCAAGGGATCAAAAGCCTTGAAAACCTGTATTTTATTCCTTTAAGAGATACCTAATGATATGTAAATAAATAGCCAAAATTGTCCTGTTAAAGTACCTACATTTGTAAAAAAAAAAATATATATATATATAAGGGACTATGTTTGTCCCCAGCATGTTTGTCCCTTTCTCCAAAGAAGTTGTGGTAGGCAGCCTCTGAGACAGCCCCCAATGTTCCCTACCTCCTGGCATGTATGCCCTTGTGTCATCTCCTCCCCTTCAGTGTGAGCTCAACCAAGTGACTCCCAATGAACAGAACTGGGCAAAAGTGATGAGATGTTACTCCCTAAACTGGATGTAAAGAGAATGTGCTTCCATCTCGTTTGCTATTTCTTTCACTCTGATGAAGCCAGCTGCCATCTTGGAAACTGCCCTATGGAAAGGCCCATGTGGGAAGGAACTGAGGGAACCTTTGTCAGCAACCAATCCAACTACTGGTGAGGACCTGAACCCCAATAACAACTGCCTGGGTGAGTTTGGGATCATCCTGCCCCGTGAAGCTTGAGTGGAGATGGCAGCTCTGGCTCACACCTGGATTCCACTCTTGTGAGATCCTCTGAGTTTAAGGACTCAGTTGCCTAGGAATTCTGGACCCACAGAAGCCATAGATAACACAAGTTTGTAGTTTTAAGCTGCTAATTTTGGAACGTCACTTATTATGGAGCAATAGATAACTAATATACCATTTTTACCTATGGGGATATTAAAAAAATAGGAAAAAAAACCCCACCATGATGAGTTTTCCTCACTAATAAAAGGAATGGTTACAGTCACTCTTAACACAAATACCCTTAGGGGCCTGGTAAGAAGGAAAATGGAGAAAAGTGAGATAAATATATAGGAGCCTAAAATGTTAATACAGAGTTGACAATAAATTACTCAAGGCAATGGGATGTTATTTTCAATTTAAAAAAATATAAACAGTGTTAACAAAGATATGGAGATATTGGAAAACCTCATACATTGCTGATGAGAATGTAGAATGGTACAGCCACTATAGAAAAGGGTTTAAAGTTTCCTCAAAGAGTTAAACATAGAATTTTCATTTGGTCCCAGCAATTCCACTCCTGGGTATATATACCCAAGAGAATTAAAAACACATATCCACACAAATATTTGTATAGGAATGTTCATAACAGCATTATTAATAATAGTCAAAATGTAGAAGCAACCCAAGTACCTATTAATGAATGAAATAAAATGTGGCATATCCATACAATGGATTCTTATTCAGCCATAAAAAATAATGAAGTATTGATATATGCTACAACATGGGTGAACCTTGAGAACACTATGCTAAGTCAAAGAAGCCAATACCAACGGCCACACATTTTATGATTCAATGTACGTGAAATGTCCAAAACAGACAAATCCATAGAGACAACGTAGACTACTGGGAGTTAGGAGTAGAGCAGACGGGGACCATGGCATAACTGCGTAATGGGCCGGAGGTTTCTTGAAAATATTCTGGAATTAGTGGTGAGGGTTATACAACACTGAATATACTGAACATACTGAACTGCACACTTTAAAATAGTTAAAATTGTGAATTTGATGTTATGTCAATTTTATTTCGATTTTTTTAAAAAGGCAAAAGAGATGAGGGAATGACAGAGATGAGGGAATGAAACAAAACTGATAGAAAGGACTCTACCATTTATTTGTTCTCCAAAGGAGCTGCCCTGTTGGCTGGGGCAGTCACTGGTCTAGTAAGTGAGGACCAGCAGTGCCATACAAGCTGATATTATGAGAATTAACCCATCTAATTCATCATACTACCACAGCAGTAACTGCTTCCACATAGTAATATATCCTTTAATATAACCTCATTAAAGAGCGAACCCACTTCTTACTAAGTCGTCAGAACATTTATTCAACTTTAGAGTACATTAAGGCCAGAGACTTATCTCCTTACATTTCTTTCCATGTAGAATTTTATAGGGGTCAAACATTTCATTCTTTTCAAATTATTCCCCAGTGAGATTCTGTATATAACCACCTATATAGGAAATTCTTTGAAATGTTCAAGGAAAAATTACAAGTCTATCATAAGGTCATAAAAGGAGAAAAGAACATTCCTTGAGTGGGATTATCTAATCAGGATCTAAGAAGAAAATTTGTGTGTGATGTGAGTAATTTTGATATTTTTTAGGAAGGAGTACTCTGAGGCTAAAAAGGAATTTATTAAGTTCACAAACTTTAATATGAAAATATGTAGATTATAAACTTTCCCATGTCTAGCTCTGGGTTTCTTCTCAAACCCCATATCTGAACTATCTCTGAAACCATTTCTCTTGTTATAATTATAATGGCAATTCTTCTAAATTCTCAATCTAAACATTCACCATTTCCTGCCTAGGATTTAAAAAAAATAACCCTTCAACCTGACTCTGGACCTCAAGTCTGTCTGCTAGGGTTATTTTGTTCTAATCCTTACCCTCAAGTCCAGAGTGATTCTTCTAAAACATAAGTATGATAGGTCATTTCAAATATCCTATTTCATTACAGGCAGTGATCTCTTCCTGGGTCAATAAAACAATTTAGGGGATCTTGAACAAGACTTTACAATGAAGTATAGAAAACACTAGGAGATAATAAAAAGGAAAGAGGAGGGAATAAAGAAATAGGAAAAAAAGAAAGACAGTATTAATGGGAAAGACTTGTTTCCAGAAACTTTTGTTTCAATTACAATTTAAACTGTTGTTTAATTACAGTTAGTTAAGAATTTCTTACTGTCGGGCTCAAAAGCTTGACATCTACTGAACAAGGGAAAAGCAAGTTTTAGCCTGATTTACAAAACCTGTTTTTACCTGGCTTTTTTCTGCCTCTCCAGCCCTTTCTTTTTCCCATCCAGCCAGCTTTTTTTTTTTTCTACTCCTGTGCCTTTGAAACTCTAAGAAATTCTTCCCCACCTTCTCTAGCAAATGTTTGCTTATCCTTCAAGAGACAATTCAAATGTTTTCTCCATAGAGAACTGCTCCACTCTTAGGCAGAAAGCAACACTACCTTTTTTTCCAGGTGGCCCTCAACCCTATTAAAAGATCTGTTATTACGTTGTAATCATCTGTGGATATTCTTGTCTAAGGCTTCTAAAAGGCAGAATTCTGAGAAAACACATATCTGACTTGCACTAAGTATTCAATAAATGAATATAAAATGTATGAATACACAGAGGTTAAATATTCTTCATATGTTTACATGCAATTATACTACGTTTTAAAAATTATTCCTGCAGAGCTTTTGCCACGTATGCCATAAGAATTAACAATTGCTTGGGAGCACTATTATCCATCACTAATTATGCAAGTTTCGTCTGCTCTTCACCCTATGGCTTACTCCAGAGTTTAGCATCGGTGTAGGAAATGTTCGGCACTGGTTCCACATCCAAGCACCCACGTTCAAAGCCAAGTTCCACCACTTCCTAGCTGTGACTTCAGGCACGTTACACAGCCAGCTTTTTGCTTCAGGCATCTCATCTGCTGATAATAATAGTAAGGTTTAAATTATTTAATGCCTATAAAGACCATAGAACTGTCCCCAGCACATAGTAAGAGGTCAATAAATATTAGCTATAGTTATTGCCCAAGTAAGAAGCAGAAAATCAATGTCTATAATTCAAGCTTCTGTGCTAATGACTTTCAATTTGAAAATCACTATTTAATTTACCTGATAACCCTATTTGTTCTCTCTGTCCTCAGCTACTTGATCTGTATGGTAGATTTTTCTACTATAGTCACATGGACCTCTTGTATCTCAGAGTCAGCTACTCTGGTTGCTAAACACTTACTTCTTTGAGTTGCTCGGGTTATCAGTGAGTCTACATTTTTTCCCCCCACTGTTTAAGGAATTTTTATTAAAGCAAGAATTTTATAATCCAAATTACGTTTCCTTGCTCAGTTTTCAATTCAGTTATTTAAAACAGAAGTGACATTCTGAGCTATTCCACAGTAAAGAATTACAAAATTAAAGAAAGGAATGCTTTACATTTTTGTACTTTGAAAATTCTTTTTCCCAGGGTCTGTAAAACATTAATTTGTTTTTATATTTTGCTATTTTTTTGTAGTTTTTTTGTTGTTTTTAAATCAATATATAATCTAGGACTACATTATGTTTTCTAGATCCAGCATTTGCTTGGTACATAAGGTTCAAAGTTTCCTTTCCTTTTTTTATTTTATATTTTGTAGTGTTTTTTTTCCCCCCATAATATTTAAGTTTTTGGATGTTTGGGTATTTTTCTTCGGTGAAGCACGAGTTTCTTTTTGTGGTCCCTGGTCAGTTTTAAGCAGCTGGACCACCAGTGGCTCTGTTAACTGCTTTCTGGGCAGCCTCTTTAGCTTGGTGGGCTTGTGGCACAGCTACAGCTTCATGAACTTTTGAACGGAGAGACTAGTGACTGGAGCATATGAAGAAGTTCTGAATTATCAATCTCCAACAACATGTCAGTGATTTTACCAGCAAGAGTAGGGTGCATGGCTTGAATTAGAGGGAAGAGCCGTTTACCCAGCATTTGCTTCTCCTCTTGTGGAGGGACACATGCCAACATGGAAGCAGTCAAAAGGCTCCTGACCTTGGACATGAACAGCAGGCTGTGTATGGTAACCTGTGGCTGTGCATTAAGATGCTGTTGAGGTTGGCAAACTCAGCAGCATATTTATACTGCAGAACGGTGCAAACAGCAGGAGTAGCCTGCAGCAGCAGCCGCTGCAGGACATGGACCCACCGTCCGTGTTGTCTACATTTTAAGACAAACCAGGTTAAACATAGTTCTCAGATATCAAGAAAAAAAATTTAGTTTTTTCACATGATGAGAAACAGACTCAAATTTCTTTCTTTCTTTTTCTTTTTCTTTTTTTTTTTTTTTTGTAAAAATGTCACCTTTTTGTTTTAGGACTAATGCTCATTGCCAGACTGTCATATTTATCAATCTGCAGGTGTTAATCATATTCTATTCTGTAGCCTGGGTGTTTATATATAGGTGTGTTACTTTGTGAGAATTCATTACTCTGAGCCCTTACAACTTGTGAATGTTATCCTTTAATAACAGTTTATTTTAGAAAAAAATGAATTTATTTATTCAAAATGATTAAAGCCCTTTAATGTTTGTCTTCTATGTCAGAGCTGTCCTGCCTGTGCCACAGTATTTCCAGTGAGAGAGCATTTATCTCTGTCCTCTCTGCTGAAACTCTTTCCCTTCATTAGCCAACCACACACTACTATCCACTCAATTCCCCAAACCAAAACCACAGACTAAAAATTGATTCCCCATCTCCTTTATCACCATGAATGTGCAATCAATCATCAAGTCTCATTAATTCCACTTCTAAAATATCTCTCAAAGCCCATAAAATGCCTTGTCATTCCCAAGGTCAGTACCCTAACCGTGGCTCTCAGCATTTTTCACATGGATTACTGCAAATGCCTACTGACTTAATCCTTGGCTCATGGTTGCCTCTAACACTTCCTCCACAATTCTGCCAGAGTGGCCTTTCTATGAATCATACCTAATCATGCAGTTTATATGCTTAAATGCAATGGATGTTTTCCCATTACCTACAAAATGAAGTGTAAACCTTTCGATAGGGTATATTCAAGTCTTCCCCAAATTACTCCATCCTACGTTTCCAAGGTCACCTCCAGCCATCCCCCACTCATTCACCACAGGTTCCTGTTACCTGCACATCTCTGACCATTTCCCAAGACTCCAGTGGAAGTTCACACTTTTTGGGCAATCATTTCTTCACTTCTCTGCTTAGCAAAATCCTGCTCAACTTCAAGGTTGAGTTCAAATGTCATCCCTTCTGAAGGTTTCCCTTACCTGCCTGTCCTGCATTTCCACAAGAGCATAATAACTTTTTGAGTATTCTCACTTCTCTAACACTCCCTTCACACTTTCAGTATAGTATTACCATGCAATACTGTAGCCAGTTGTTTACATATTCATTTATGCAAAAAGGGGGGGTGTTGATCATCTATTATGTGCCAGGGTCTCTGCTGATTCCTTGGAATTATCAGAAGGATAGGTAAGGAGTCTGTCCTGTTTTGCATTCTGTTTTGCTCTGAAGTTGGATAACATATCCTATGTATCTTTGCATGCTTAGGTTAGATTAGAGCCTAACATCTAACTATTAAATTTTCAACCGAATGTATGCTCTCTCAGGAATAGAGACTTGTACCATTGATGCCTAGAATAGAATTTGGCTCATAGCAGATTTATAATTAATGCAAGCATTAGAAAAGATTTAACTCAACCAATTTATTGATTTTGTTTTCCATCCCAATGTAGGTGCCTTAATCCAGATTCTGGATTATTTTCCAAATAATATCGAATAGTACCTTGCTAAATGAACTTAGCTTCTGATAATTCTGCCATTGAATTGAATGAGTGTTCTAAGAAAATTAAAGACTTGAAATATTCCTAACTGACATAAATCTTCTTGAGTTAAAAAGTACCTTGTTGAATTTCCAAAATTAAGGATAGCAAATAATCCTGATGATCAGACTTCTTAATGGGAGCCTCTGCCTTTTTTTCCCCTCAACAAGCATCACTGATCTCCTATGTTTGTAGACTCAGACCTACCCAGTTTTCAAAACAATCCACCTTAGACTAAAGCAATTCATCAGCAGCCTCTCCTAAATACCTGTGCTCTAATATGACTTGGATGGCCTCTGGTTGGTTACCTGTTTGGCCACTGGGTCACTGTTTCCATGTTCCTAGGCTATCCTATAATACTCCAGTAACCCAGTTATCAGTTGTGACTGAAACCTTGACTTGAAACAACTGGCATCATCTAAAACTCAGTTCCTTTCTTACAATTTACAGTTTAGGGACCAACTCTGCAGCAGAATCTGTAGTTTATCTCAGCATCCTATCCTGCTTAGTTCTAACTTCTACCCTATCTCTACCAGTTTATATTTCAAAGTTCTCATCAAGCTTTATGATGAAAATAAGACAAGTAACACTAAACTCGTCTAGTGTGATCTAACCACAGCCTCTATCACCCACTTCCTTCCAGCTGAAACTGTGCTATTGTTTAAAAATTAGACATCCATGTGCTTTACGGAATGCTTCTCAAACCACAGAGTAATTGAATATTAATTACTCCAAGGCAATTATAGCAGTTCCATTCCCACTGGCATCCCTAGCCAATGAGACAATCTGTTGGAAGGCTTCAAGGAAAGCATCCCTTCAGGGCCACATGAGGGACTTGCACCTCTCTGACTTTGAAAGATGCCATAGAAGACATAATGCCTGAAGCTGCAACAGTCATCTTCCCACCATGAAAAAAGAAAGAAAATTTCCCCAATTCTGAGCTGGGGTCTCACTGAATTAACCAAATCTGTAAGCTTCTACTTCACCTTCTTAATTTTTCCTCATTGTATAAGTCAATTTTAGTTGGGTATTCGCTATATTTACATATTTACAGGAATATTTCTCCCTGTTCCTCCCCACTCAGTGCAATGATAAACCCTAGAAAAAAATACAGAAGGCAACCAAAAGATGTGTCTGAAGTCTGGTAACGAGAACTCAAACTGACTTAGGACTTCAAGACCAAAGGAACAAAACAGCAGTCAGGTATGTTATTTCTCCCCTCCAATAGAAGAAGATTGCCCAGACTCAGAATTTCTTTCCATCATCCTAGCAGTGAAGGCAGCTCAGGTAGACCCATCCTCTCTCAGACTCATCAGGATCCCCATAGAAATAGCAGACAATCCCTCATCACCCACAAGAATCCATGGGGAGCCCTTTGTAACATTTAGTGACTAGGGCAAAAACTTGGATGACTCTCCAGAAAACTATAATGAGTGAGAATAAAAGCCAGTTTCCAAAAGTAACATATAATATGGTTCATGTATATAACATTTTTGAAATATAATTTTAGAAATGATTAAACAGATTAGTGGTTGCCGAGAGTTTGAGGGGGAGGGAGAACTGGGGGAGGTGGGTGTAGGGGTCCTTGTGATGATGGAACTTTTTAATATCTTGACTCTGGTGGTGGATACATGAGCCTACATGTGTGATAAAACTACAGAACTACATATACATCTACAGATGAGTGCAGGCTAAACTGTAGAAATATGGATCAGATCAGTGGACTGTATCCATCCCAGTATCCTGGTTATGATTCTATACTAGCTTTGTAAAATGTCACCATCAGGGAGAACCTGGTAAAGGATCCAGGGGTTCTCTCTGTATTATTCTTTACAATTTCTCATAAGCCTACAATAATCTTAAACGTCCATGTTACAAAATTACACGAGGACCAAATAAAACACGGTGGAACCCTGTTCTTCAGTTTGTCACCCTCCTTAACAGAATCTCTGGATGGTCAGACTAGTTCCAGAAATACCTAAGAAACACACGACCTCTCTAGTTTCAGACCCTCGATAAACCACTCAACCCATCTCTTCACAACAAATGTCTAGAAAGGTCTAGTAAACTCTGAGGAACCTGTTGTTTCAAACTTTTTTATTTTCTTTTTGTCCATCTGTATTTGGCCTTCACTTGCAACATACAAACCAACCCTGGTTCCTAAGGATGGCAAGGCTATACTGACAGTGTATCATCTTCCAAATTCTAGGTATTTTGGGAAGCAAAATTTACTTCTGGGAGAGGGGAAAAAAAGCCAGGGGGATAAAGTGATAATGAAGGGAGTTTTCAGTGAACACTACAGTCATGAATAAAACCATAAGGTGCTGTGCTAACTAGGTGAAGGAGTTGCCAAGAAGTCCTTACAAAGATGATACTGTGGATCAAGCCACATGCAGCTTATTCAACAGCTACTCGTGTTATAAAACATTCTTCATCTTCCACTTGCAGGGACATTAGTCATACCCACGTCAATCAAAGTTAATACTGAAAGTCATCAATGCATGGAGTTGCAGAGAGATGTGTAAGTATTTCGCTTTTCTAAATATTTTCAATTCTGTAACTCTTCTCCATTCCTTTGACATGTTTCCCTCATACCTCACATGGTTTGAAGGATAATGGAGTAGAACACACCAAAGAGCTCAGTGTCAGCGACCTCTTGTATGAATTCATTTCTCCCTCATTCCTGGAAGTTCAGGGGAAGATAGCCCTCATACTTCAGGAGAGAAATTGAACAGATAGGATTTGGTTCTCCCCAAAGTTCATATATTGAATTGCAGCATGAAGAACGTTATTCCCTGATATTACAGGTCCATGACAATAACTTTACAAATAATGGTTTTCTTTATGAAAAGTTATATCATAAGGCCTACTTTGTTATTCTGTAGCTAAAATACTTAATTTTATTTTTTGCTCATTATTTGATCCATTTATTTTCCTAAAGAATCTGTTTGCTTTTGCAAGTTGCAATAGAAATAAATAAGGCAGCAACCTGGATAAACCTAGAACAGTAAACTTTTGTTGCCCTTGCCTATGTGGTCACCTTAATATTTTACTTTTTTGTTACTACACAGTGCATGGGCCCAATGGTGATTTAAAAGATCAGGGAAGAATCACATTGGAAGCAAAGAGGACAATTTTCACTTGGAACCATGTTTTTGACTGAGAAGAAAATACAAAAGAAGAACTGTTTAATTCTGCTTAGAATTGTACATAGGTCATACTGCCCCTTAGACCCCTAAACCTAAGTCCCTGTGGTTATTCAATTTATGACTTTTTGTCAATCTTTCTCTCAGTTTATTCCTAAGCCACTATTGACATCAGATCCCAAAACTGGATTTATGAAAAAACCCAAAGGGCGTGTTGATACCTGTTCCAGGCTGTCAATGAAAGCCACCTTTATGAATATATTATACCCATGGCAGAAATTCATTTAGAAAGGATAATATGGAACCAAAAAAAATCCAAAAGTGATGTAATTTATTTATGAATTCAGCTAAAAGACCCATAAAACCAAACTACTCTACCTAGTAATTTTCTGTCTTTGTATTGTTTATTATAACTTTCTGGTTCACTAGTGCTGCAATATGCCACCATTACTTAAGCTATATCTTTAATTAAGCATTAATAAAATATGAGTTGGATAATTATTCCAGCAATTTTATTACATAATTAGTGAACAAGTGAACATGAAATTGCACTATGAGACGTTATATAAAGTTTAGTATGTGCATATGAGTAGCTTAATTCAATGACTGAAACAATCCTCACAGCAAAAATAAGGATTTTTCTGGGAGTTTTCTTATTTCTAGAAATAATTCCCAAGAAGGGAATGTTTCAAAGACTTGGCTTAGAAATTCTAGAAATGAAAATAAGTATGTCTGTCTGTGGTTTTCATTCTGCCCTACTGTCCAGGGTCTTCTGATCATCCCCCTCCCTCTAAGAGCCACCATACACAGCACAACAGGTCAGAGTACACCTTTGTTACAGAGTAGGCACCGAATTCAAAGCTACAGGTGATTTAAACTACATGCCCAGCCATCCCTTTTTGGTGCTGAGGCTGGCTCCGCAGCGTCCAATTAATCCAGTCCCCCCTTTCCTGTTTACCTCACTTTCTGTGCATTAGAAAACATGAATACTTTAATGATGTGATAAGAAAATACTCATTAAGCTAATTGCTGAGGGAATTGAAATCAGTGTTAAAGGGAACATCACTTTTAAAAGCAATGACCAGGACACACAACAAAGTGAGTGAGAGGAAAACAATCAAGTGAAACATAATATATGGACAAGCCCAGAGTAAATCAGGTGGGGACTGCCTGGGTATTCCTTCTCTCACTGATTTGACTTTGTTAAAAATTGTTATGTTTGGTTCTCTTTCTAGAACACCAAGTCCTGGTCTATTCGCATATATCTATCTTTTCTACAGGATAAAAACAAATTTTAATTAATTAATTTAGCATTATGATTATTTCTGTTGGTCCCTTCTCATTATTTTCCTTTTTGGAGGCTTTTATAGTTAGTCTTACTGTTCAGTTTTCCAAATAAAATTTGTATAATTTTCTCATGTTTGTTTTAATTTTGAGGTTTATTTTAGCTTCATTTAATTTATAAATAAAATTGAGAATTGCTTTTATAAAATTTTATAGTTTGGGGCTTCTCTAAGAACAAGGTATAGCTTTCCAATTTTTAAATACATGAGTAGATGTTTCAGGTTCTCTTTATTTAGAACTTAAACTTTTACTGTTCAGTTTATTTTTAGGTATTTTTATTGAAATCTGGTTTATATATATTACATATAGTGTGGATGTAATACATGTGTGTGTTTGTAGCTAGAACTATTATTATATTTTATTCTCTTGTTTCTAATAGGTTTTCAGTTGATACTTTTCAAGTATTTAGACACAATACTTGCATATAATGATGTTTTTAACTTCTAACATTTTTACTTATTTCTCTTAGGTCCCATTGCATCAGCTCATAAGTCTAGAGAAATAAAAATTTGTAGAA
The DNA here is from genome assembly GCF_048773025.1 of Camelus bactrianus. Classification (NCBI taxonomy): domain Eukaryota; kingdom Metazoa; phylum Chordata; class Mammalia; order Artiodactyla; family Camelidae; genus Camelus; species Camelus bactrianus. The sequence continues at coordinate 43,813,083 of NC_133552.1, read as the reverse complement.
GAATTAAAACATATTTTACTTCTTATAATTTCATAGGGATGTCTCCTGTTAACCATTAAGCATAATGGCTTTGTTTGATCTATATATACCCAGAATTATAGAAAGGTATATACACACACATTTGTGACTGTGTGTATATATACATATATACATGTATACACACACACACATATATACTTATGATATGTATACATATGGTATATATAACTGTCACTTAATTTATAATAAACACATCAGGGAGGAGTATCTATTCCTATAGGTTTTAGATAAGATAGAAATTGTTTCATCATATACTTTTGGGAGAATCTATTGAGGTGAATATATGATTTTTTATTGATTAATATGGTTAATTATATTAGTGTAACTTCTAATACTATTGTATCTTGATCCAAACTCCATTTTTTTGTGCTTCATTATTCTTTTACAGTATGATGAATTCTATACTGAAAATTATTCTGTAGTATGGCTACTTTGGAAAACAGAACAGAGGTTCTTCAAAAACTTAAAAATAGAACTTCCATATGATCTAGCAGTTTTACTTTTGGGTATAGCTCTGAAGGAAATGAAATCACTATCTTGAGATCATCTGTACCAACATGTTCATTGCAGCATTATTTACAATAGCCATATGAGCACACAAGAAGTTGGCTGTCTGCAACCCAGTAGACGGCCCTTTTACTAGAACTCGACCATGCTGACTCCCTGATCTTGGACTTACAGCCTCCAGAACTGTGAGAAGTCGATTTCCGTTGTTGATAAGCCACCCATTTTATGAAATTTTGCCATAGCAGCCTGAACTGACTAAGATATTAGATAAATTCCCATTTCTTATCTTGGTCAAACCTCTGTGGCATTTAGGCAATAACTATCAAGGTAAAAATGGGTACCTTTTTGACCTTAAGCTTCATTTGGGGGAATTTATTACAGATAAGACTAAATGTGCTATAAAAATATTTATGAGGCTATTTTATGAAGTTGTTCACAGTAAAAAGATTTGAAACAATGAGTTTTTACTGGGAGTTAAACTTTTGTTCTTAGAAAATTGGGAGTAAGATGAATATAACCAAGTTGGAAGAGAGATTTAATGTTTATGTAATCATCATCTCCAAACTCTGTAACACAAAGACGACCTGAATTGTAGCTTCCTGCATGTAAAACTGACTTTGACTTCCTCTTGTGAAATCTCTGACCTTGGGCAAGCTACTCCCATTCTCTGGGCTTCAACTTCCTTGTCCCAGAAATGGAACACAGTCTCAGTTAACCCCAAACATCCCTCTTTTTCTAAAATTTTATGTAAACCCTTTATTAGATTAGCTGATTTCCTTCTGAGCATAAAGGAAATTGGTGACCCAGTGAATCCCACAGGAAACAGCAGCTGCATACACACTGGGTGGATGAGATGGGAGCTGGCTTGCAGAGGCTACCAAGAAAGCAACCAGCACAGAAGGAAGCACCAGAATGAGGGCCTGGTCAGTTAGAAAACAGCTAGGACCTCAATGAGTTAAATGAGGGCAGAAAACCCAGGGTGGTACTCATCAAGATGTGGGAGACACCAGAAGAAAAAGGGCAGACAGAATTGATCCATTTGCTAATAAAGAACTGGGATCAGAATGACTTAGTAATTCCCACACATGCACACACACATATGTAAGTATCAGATAACAATAGAATCAGAATGATATCTGTATTTGTCAAGCAGCTGCCAAGTGTGTGCTTAAAAACAAAAAACAATTTTAGGTGCTAATTCGCTCCAGAAGAACACCATCATCAGGATCTTTAACATTTTGCTTTGGTTCCAGCAAAACTGAACTGATGAGGCATCCAGGTATTTAAATGAAATCATGGCTCTAATTGATTAAAAGCAGAAGAGGAAATGATGCTATATAAATACACTTACAGTATAATGACATGTGAATTAACATAAAATAGGGAAGACTCCATATTCCCAGTCACAGATACCCAAGCTCTGTAGGAAGCACTGAGGAAAGTGCTTTCTACACAGATGCCCCTCTCCCCCATCACCACCAGGACAGGCACAGACTGGTTAGATACCTCCATTGTTATTCAAAACTGGTTACCAGGAACAGTTGAACCTCTAAATGAAGCTCACAGCAAGTACAAACTATAAAAAGCATTCGCTTGTCACTAAAAGAATAGGAACAAGTTTAGCACATCTACTTTTCCACACTTCAAGTTTTCAAATGAGACTGTAAGGCGATTATCAGGGGATTTTGCAAGAAGATAATGTTCCCTCTAAATCTTTTCATCCAGGCATGATATACAAATGTGCACTATATCTTTTCTGTAATTAAGTAAACTGTTCTCTTGCTTCATAGATATTCAGCAACAAATGACACCTACATGATCTTTCTGGGGGGGGGGGTAAATTAGGATTTATCTATTACCAAGTACATTCTTGGAAAAATGGACATTTTAATTGATCTTTCTGGTAGTAGAATAATTGAGAAAATAGTTTATCATATTTTTTTTTACAGATCCCTTTTATCATTGTTTTGAACTCTAGCTATACTGCCAAAAGGTGACATTACATTTTGCTACTTTGTCATCTTGCCTCAAGAGAAAACATCTGCCTGTTTAGTCAAAAAGGAATGTGAAGTGTCCGAAGGAAAAAAAATGCTAAATATACATATATATATGTATACACACATATATACATATATATACATATACACACACACACATACACACATGCTCCTTTAGTAATGCTACCACTAAAAGATACCAGTTCTGATAATATTTTCAAATGTAATATAAGATAACTAAAATAAGATAGAAAATTGTCATATATAACCATAACAGTTCTGTTGGCAATCAGCTTCTGAGAACGTATCATCTGCCAGTGCTGACTTTGAAACTGGGGCACAAATATCATTCCTGCCATCAGTGAGACCCTAATCTAATAGTGAGGATAGGTGTGTAGATTAAGAAAAATTTTAGTAGACTATGAGATTGACAAAAATACTCTACATATGTGTAAATGATTCATGCCTATTGGTATATGATAAGTGAACAGAATATTGTTTTAAAAGGATCTAATGGAGTTCACCAGGACAGAAGGGAGAGAGAGAGAAGGTAATTCCTGGCGGTCAGAACCTCATACACAAAATCATGAAGGTGTGATCACAGTCATGCTTTCGAGGACCTAGATCTTTGCCAAAAGGTAAAATTTGGAAGTAGTGATAGGAGATCAGGGCTGGTCAAATGAAGCCAAACCTTGAATCTTAATGTAATTAGGAACTTGGATTTTGTCTTGAGAGAAATGAAGCACTTGTAAAGCGTTTTCAGCAGAGGAACAGTAAGATCAAGTTTGCTACCAAGAGGCAAATTAGTTGCAACTAAGTAAGTGCCTCTGATTAGAGGCCAGAAGGGTAATGAGCAGTCACATTGTAGCTTCTGAGCTAGATTTCTCCCATCTTACCTGTGTCTTACTTCTGTTTTTAAAATACGTTTGGTTCAAACTGCAAAAATGATAGACTAAAAAACATAAATACAAAACAGAAACAGACTCATAGACATAGAATACAAACTTGTGGTTGCCAAGGGGGCGGGAGGTGGGAAGGGACAGACTGGGATTTCAAAATGTAGAATAGATAAACAAGATTATACTGTATAGCACAGGGAAATATATACAAGATCTTGTGGTAGCTCACAGCGAAAAAAAAAATGTGACAATGAATATATGTATGTTCATGTATAACTGAAAAATTGTGTTCTACACTGGAATTTGACACAACATTGTAAAATGACTATACCTCAATTAAGAAATGTTAAAAAATAATGATAGACTAAAAGGGTATATGACAAAATTTCCTAGGCAGTTTTGTCTGTAAGCCACCCAGGGTCCCTCCCTGCAGGTAACTGACAGGACTATTTTTTGCCTGTTCTTCCAGAGATATTTGTGCACAAATACTTTATTCCCCTGCCCCATTCAATTTTGCACAAACAGCTGCATAGTCAACATGCTGTTCTGCATTTTCCTCACTTAATATCCCAGAGATATTGCTTTATTCATACATAAAAAGCACCCTCAATTTTTAACCACTGCATATATTTTCCTATGTGTGTTTGTGTGTGTGTGTGTGTGTGTGTGTGTGTGTGTATACACACACACCATAATTTAACTGGTTACCTCTTGAAAGATAGATTGCTCCACTGTTACAATAGATACAGTTGCATATGTTTTATTTTGTACATGAATAATTACATCTAAAGGATTCTGTTGGCATCGTCTATTGCTGTGTAATAAACTACCTAAAAACTTAGTAGCCTTAGCCAATAATCATTGCTATATCTCACAATTGTGGGTCAGGAATTGGAAAGCTCGGTCTGGGAGATTCTTCTGTTCTATAATGCATCATAAGTGGTCACTTTTTCCTATTCAGCCTGTTGGATAGGTTGGTTGGATGGTCCAACATGGCTCAACCACATAGTTAGCACCTCGGCAGTGATAGTTGGAAGGCTGCACTCAACTGGAGTAACTGCCTAGAGTTTAATGTGACCTCTCCAGCATGGCCAGTTCAGTTATTGAACTTCTTACATGGTGTCTTGAGGCTTCCAAAAAACAAAGTTAACTCACCTTAGTCTAGTCCTGCCAAGGAGCATCATCTGAAAGTCCAGGTTATTGTCATCCATATCAAGTCCAAGTACAGGTGGTACCCTTCAGTGCACTAACTTGAGTATGGTTCTCCTTGAACTGATAACTTGTGAATGAAAAAAAAAAAAAGGAAAGAAAGAAACTGTCTGGCTGTCACTCCTATACTGCACCATCCCCCACAAATGTACACATATACCCAATACACAATGGCAATACAGAGACCACATAATTGCAATGGACACTCTAATTCAAAACTAGGGGAAAAGGCAATAACAAAAAATATAATCTAAGTAATCATGGCAAAGGACCCAAATAGACATTTTTCCAAAGAAGGTATAGCCAGCAGCTATATGAAAAGGTGCTCAATGTCACTAATCATCAGGGAAATGAAAATAAAAACCACAATGAGATTATCACTTCACACTTGTTAGAATGGCTGTCATCAAAAAGACAAGCAGTAAACAAGTGTTGATGAGGATGTGGAGAAAAGGGAACCCTTGTGACCTGCTGGGAGGGAATGTAAATTGGTGCAGTCACCATGGAAAACAGTATGGAGGTTCCTCAAAATGTTAAAAATGGAACTACCATATGATCCAGCAATCCCTTTTCTGGTTGTATATCCAAAGGAAATGAAAGCAGGGTATCAAAGAGATATTTACACTCCTGTGTTAACTGCAGCATTATTTACAATAGTCAAGACACAGAAACACCCAAGTGTCCACCAAAGGATGAACAGATAAAAGAATATAATATATATAGCAGTATACTATTCAGCCATAAAAAAAATCCTGCCATTTGTGACAACATGAATGAAACTTCAGGGCATTATACTAAGTGAAAATAAGTCAGACAGAGAAAGACAAACTGTATGATCTTACTTATGTGTGAAATCTAAGAGAAATAAACTCACAGAAACAGAGTAGGCTGGTGATTGCCAGGGAATTGGGGTTTGGGGAAATGGGTGAGGGTAGTCAATGAATATAAACTTCCAGTTTTGAGATGAATAAGTTCTGGAGTTGTAATGTACAGCATGGTGGCTATAGTTAACAGTATTGTATGCTTGTAAATTGCTAAGAGTATAGATCTTAAATATTCTCACTAAAAAACAAAGGTAACTATGTGAGGTAATGAATGTATTAATTAACCTTACTGTGGTAATCATTTCCTAATATATACATACATGTATCAAGTAATCACATTACACACTTTAGACTTTTACAATGTTGTGTGTCAAATATATCTCAATGAAGCTGGAAAAAAGTAGGGAGAAAGGAAAGCACATGTTGACAGTGTCTTGATTAGGGGCCAGTTCTAGTCTCTAGAAATGTTCTCTGACTTTTGGCCTTACTCTCAAGGTCCTGGGAATTCACCTCTTAGTCATTTTTTAATTTTCCATAATAAATAACCTATTTTTGCCTCTTAAGTAATCTTTTCAGCTTTCTTTTTGCTCTTAGACAATTGAGGGCTCATAGTTTTTGTTTTGTTTGAAATATTTCTGTCCCTTTTATTCCAAGTTGATGGTACTAATACAATTCTTTTATAAACTTTGTGGGATTCCTATCAATCTTTGTAGGGCTCTCTACATTAGATAAAAACCATATCACAAACCTCTCAAGAAGGCTTTCTTGAGCTTGGCACAAGAGTCGGGATGCTAAGTTGAAAATAACTTTAAATTTCCTACAAGGTGTTTTGTCTAGTTGATAGCTTCTATGAGACATGCCCTTAAATCTTCATAGTGTCATAACAAAGGGTTTTACAGGCATGTCCTTGAGATGATCTTTACCCTATGTCATTTCTTAATTTGAGAGCTTTTGGAGAAACTGGGAATGAGAAATATTTATTTTCAAGGGACAATATATTTTGTCTAACCTTTTGTCTACTATATATTTTCTCTAAACTTTACTTGAAAACTGAATTTTTTCTTTTGTCACTCATTTCCCTTTACCTGTACTTTAATATATAAAGTTTAAAAAATGAAATGGCACTTTCAACATTATTCTTGGACAGTGCCTCAGCTATATTAATTAGTTAATTAGTTACATATTCATGTTATCATAAGTGACAAGTTGTCAAATTTCACATCAATACATTAAAAAGTTGCCTTTTTTCCCTAGCCTCCAATAAAAATTTCCTAGCCTTCTTCCAGCTTTTACAAACAGGCTCCACAAGGCCTTTCAGTTTCTATCTCCCACCTGGTCCCAAAGTCAATGCAATATGTTTTAAGTTTTTGCTGTGGCAGCACTTCATGTTTGTGTATCAAATTCTGTATTGGTTATCCACTACTGTTAACAACATACCCTAAATGGCATAAAGCAAAAATAACTTGACTTTCTTTATCAGTTTCAGGGGACCAAGAATTTGGGCAGGGCTGGATAATTCTGGGTAATTTTTTTCCATATGGCATCCACAGAAATCTTTTGGCAGATGGGCTGGCCTATACGGTCCAGAATGGTTATGCACATTCTAATTGATCTCTATGTTCAAAGTAATTTCTATGAAAATTCTAATAGAATTTGTGAGAAATTTAACAAACTGATTCTAAAATCTATTATAGGATAACAAAGATGCAAGAATAGTCTAAACAATGAAAAAAATATAGAAAGGTAAATGCCCCTACTAAATCTCAAGACTTACTGTTAAAATACAGTAACTAAGACAGTATGTTATTAGCATACAATTTGACCAATAGAGCAGAATAGGGAGGCCAGAGGCAAACCTGAGCTTATATGGAGATGTATATGTATATATTAGAAGAAACACTGCAGAAAAAAAATCTTTCAATAAATTGCCCAATGAAGATTGGTTATCATAAAAAACTTTCCCTAGGAATTCTACCTTAAATCATACACAAGCAATCAACTCTAGATACACAGGGATAAAAATACAACTTATAGAAAAACACAAAGGAAAATTTTATATTACTTCCAAAGTAGTAATGATAAAAGGGAGAAAGCTGTTTAATGTGCTTGGATTTACCTTTTGTTCAAATACATATGTATACACACATACACACTAGAAAGAGAAATGACAACCACAAAGTTGAAGTATTTGAGACACATATAATTCACAAAGTTTAATTACCCAAAAGGAGTAAGTAGATAAGCAGATGGATTATAGAGATGGCAGCAGAAAAACATTTCACCTATTATTCAATAAGAAAATGTAATCAAAAATGACAAAAGATATTGAACAGTAAAATCCTGGATAAGGACCGTGGATGATTAATTTAAAACAAGAAGCTCAATCTTATTAATAATCAAGGAGGTTTCTATTAAACTCACAATAAGTTATACTTTTCTACTCAATAGATTTGCAAAAATTATTAATTGCAATATTAGGTGTTGAGGCTTGCAGAAACAGGAACTCTAGTGCAAATATAAATGAATACAACCATCTTGGAAATCAATTTGATGTTATCTTACAGCTGAACATTCACATACCTCAAAATCCAGTACCACCAATACCAGGTATAGGACAGTGTTACTAAAAGTATGTTCCACAGACAGGTACTGGTTCTCAAACTGTACATTAATAGATGGCAATAAGATAAGAAGCTTACACCAAAAGATTAATAAGCACAATGCTTCCTTCTCTGAGGAAGTCTGAAAACAGCAACTTGGCTGAATTAAAGAGTGGACCTTAAAGACACAGTTGTTTTGTATTTGATATACAAGCTACATATCTCATTGTAGACTGGCATTTTGAATAGCACTAACCTAAAATATTGGTGGTTGATACTCATTAATGGGATATGAATGAAATTTGGAGGGTCACAATTAGCTTCTTTTTAAAAATGAAATAAAATAGAATAAAATTCAGTAGAATACATATAGTAAACGGAACTGAATAAAATATAACAAAGCACATCACACTTTTGTTTCAGATATAAAAGTACATGCATCCCCCAACACATATACATGTATTCATACAAACACACACATATTCTGGGTTGTTATACAAAACTTATTTCTTCTATAGGTCACTGCAAAAGAATTTTGAAAACAATATTCCTAAAGAAATCCCAGGTATATGCTCTAGAAGATGTCTAAAAGTATTAAAGTCATAGAAAATATCTTCTCCAACTATAATGGAATGAAAATAGAAATCAATAATAAAAGAAAACTGGAAAATCACAAGTATGTGAAACTTAAGCCACATATTCCTAATTAACCAATGGATCAAAGAAGAAATCACAGAGAAATGTGAAAATAATTTGTGATGGAGACTAAGACACAACATACCAAAACTTGTGGGATATAATGAAAGCAATACTCAGAGGGAAATTTATAGCTATAAATGTCCACATTAAGAAGACAAATGTTCAATTAATAACCAAATCATCTCACTTTAAAAAACTAGGGGAAAAAAAGAACAACTTAAATCCAAAGTAAACTGAAGGAAGGAAAAATATTAGAGAGAAAGTAAATGATATAGAGAAATAGAAAAATAGAGAAAAATCAAATGTTGATTTCTTAAAAATCATCAATAGAACTTACAAATATTTAGCTAGACTGAGCAAAAAAGCAAGAATTCTCAAATTCCTAAAAACAGGAAAGAGGTGACATTACAGGCACAACAGCCTTATAGAAATAAAGGTAAGAAAATAGGAAAAATAATTAAATGTCAACAAATTAGATCTTCTAGATGTGATATATTAGATATGTAATATGTAATGTAATACATTAGAGCTAATAAACAAGTTCAACTAGGTTGCTGAGTATAAGACCAATATTCAAAAATTAATATATTTCTATACATTAGCAATGAATGATCCAAAAATAATATTTAACAATTCCATTTCTAACAGCCTTAAAAAGAACAAAGTACTTTGGAATATATTTAATAAACTGTAAAATATACACATCAAACTACAAAATGTTGTTGAAAAAATTAAGACTAAATAAATGGAAAGACATCCCATGTTCATGGATTGGGAGATTAACACTGTAAAGATAGCAGCATTCCACAAAGTTGATCTACATATTCCATGCAATCTCTATCAAAATTCCAATTGCCTTTTTACAGAAATGGACAAGGTGATTCAAAATTCATATAGAATTACAGGACAATCAGAATAGTCAAAACAATCTTGAAAAAAGGAGAACCAAGTCAAAAGACTCATACTTTTCAATTTGAAAACCCACTACAAAGTTACTATAATTGAGATAACATAGGACTTGCCTAAGGATAAATTTATAAGATTAGAATTAAGAATCCAGAAATAAACCTATCTATATATGGTCAACTGAGTTTTGACAAGGGTATTAAGACCATTTATATTAGTTTCATGTTGCTGCTGTAACAGGTAAACTGGATGGCTTAAAATAGAAGTTTGAAACAACACAAATATATTCCATCACGGTTCTAGAGGCCAGAATTCTGAAATCAAGGTGTCCACAGGGCCTCCTTCCCTCTCTTAGCTCTAAGGGAGAATCTATTCTTTGACTCCTAATTTCTGGTGGTTGCTGCCTTCCTTGGCTTGTGAGTATGTCACTCCAATTATCTGCCATCATCTTCACATTGCTTTCTCTGTGCATCTGTATCTTCTACTATTTTTTATAAGGACACCTGTCATTGACTATATGACCCATCTGGATAATCCAAGATAATTCTATCTCAGGATCCTTAATTAAATTGCATATGCAAAGATTCTTTTTCTGAACAAGGCAAAATTCATAGGTATTAGAGACTAGAACATGTAGTACAAACCTACAAACCATTTGTAGGTTTACCATTCAACCCACTACATCATTCAGTGGTGAGAAGAAAATTCTTTTCAATAAATGGTGCTGGGAAAACTGCATATCCACATGGTAAAGAATAAATTTGAACCTCTCTGTCATACCATACATATATAACAGCTAAGTCAAAATGGATCGAAGTCATACATTTAACAGCTAAACCTATAAAACTCATAGAAGAAAACAGACATGAATTTTTATGATAATGTATTAGGCATCTATTTATTAGAATAGTCTTCAAGAGGACAAGCAGCCAAATCACAAGAAACCCAAGGGGAAAAAAACCAGACAAACTGGAATACTTCAAAACTAAGAACTTTTATGAGTCAAAGGGTACTATCAAGAAAGTGAAAAGATAACCCACAGAATGGGGTTTTATTTGCAAATTATATATCTGATAAGGCTCTAGTATCCACCACATATAATGAGCACTTAAAATGCAGCATTAAAAAGATAAGTAACCCAATCTTAAAATGGTCAAAAGACTTGCATAGACATTTCTCCAAAAGAGATACACAAATGGTCAATAAGTACATGGACAAATAGTCACTATCATTAGTCTTCATTGGAAGTACAAATCAAAACCACAGTGTGACGCTATGTCACATGCTGTAAGTTAGCTATACATTTTTAAATGGGGGAAAAAAAGGAATGACAAGGATGTTAAGAAATCAGAACCATGATTCCTCACTGGTAGGATAGAAAACCATGCAGTCACCTTGTAAAATGGTTTGCAGCTCCTCAAAAAGTTAAAAAGAGAGCTGTCATGTGACTTAGCAATTCTACTTCTAGGGATATTCTCAAAAGGATTAAAAGTATATGTCCACACAAAAAAACTTGTTCATGAACATTTATAGAAGCTTTATTCATAATAGACCAAAAGTGAATACAGCTCAACTGTTTATTAACCAAGGAATGGACAAAGAAATGGCGTGGTATCCATACAATGGAATATTATTCACCCATAAGGAAAAAAAGTACTGATCCTTGCTACAACATGAGTGAACCTTGAAAATATTATAGTCAGTGAAACAAGCCAGACATAATACAAAATGTTCAAACAGGAAAATCCAAAGACAGAACGGTTGCCAGGACTGGGTGATGAAGGAAATTGGGAGTGGTGGCTAACAGGTAAGAAGATTTTTTTTGGGGGGGTATATATGTCTTATTGAAGTATAGTCAGTTTACAATGTTGTGTCAATTTCTGGTGTACAGTATAATACTTCAGTCATACATGAACATACATATATTCATTTTCATATTCTTTTTCACCATGTTACTACAAAGTATTAAATATAGTTCCCTGTGCTATACAGTATGAATTTGTTTATCTATTTTATATATATTAGTTAGTATCTGTAAATCTCCAACTCCCAATTTGTCCCTTCCCGCTTCCTACCCCTTCTGGTAACCATAAATTTATTTTCTATGTCTGAGTCTGTTTCCATTTTGTGAATAAGTTCATTTGTCTTTTTTTTTTTTTTAAAGATTCCACATATAAGTGATATCATATGGTATTTTTCTTTCTCTTTCTGGCTGACTTCACTTAAAATGACAATCTCCAGGTCCATACTAGTTGCTGCAAATGGTATTGTTTTATTATTTTTTAGGCTGAGTAGTATAAATATATCACAACTTCTTTATCCAATAATCTGTCAATGGACATTTAGGTTATTTCCATGTCTTGGCTATTGTAAATAGTGCTGCTATGAATATTGGGGTGCATGTATCTTTTTGAATTAAGGTTCCCTCTGGATATATGCCCAGGAGTGGGATTGCTGGAGCATATGCAGCCTACCCACGTAATAGAAATAAAAGCAAAAATAAACAAATGTGACCTAATTAAACTTATAAGCTTTTGCACAGTAAAGGAAACCATAAGCAAAACAAAAAGACAACCTATGGAATGAGAGAAAATATTTGCAAAAATGAGACCAACAAGGGCTTAATTTCCAGAATATATAAACAGTTCATACAACTTAGGAAGAGAAAAACAAACAATGCAGTCAAAAAAAAAAAAAATGGGCAGAAGACCTAAATAAGCAATTCCCCAGTGAAGACATACAAATGGCCAATAGGCACATGAAAAAATGTTCAATATTGCTAATTATCAGAGAGAGACAAATCAAAACTAGAATGAGGTATCACCTCACACCAGTCAGAATGGTCGTCATTAAAAAGTCCACAAATGATAAATACTGGAGAGGGTGTGGAGAAAAGTGAACCCTCTTACACTGTTGGTGGGACTGTAGTTTGGTGCAGCATTTATGGAAAATAGTATTGAGATTCCTCAAAAGACTAACAGGTAAGAGTTTTGTTTTGTTCTGTTTTGTTTTTGTGGTGATAAAAATGTTCTGGAATTAGGTAGCAATAATGGTTCACACCTTGGGAATTTACTAAAAAGTAAGTTATATTCTTTAAACAGGTGTATTTCATGGTTTATGAATTATACCTCAAAAGAAATTAAAATAAATGTAAAAATAAATGAACTACAGCTACCCACAACATGGATGGAAATGTATAACAATAATGTTGAGTTAGAAAAATTTATGTCATAGAAAATTTCCCTTTTTGTAAAACTTAAAGGTGAGAAAATCTAAAAAGCAAATAAATAATAAAAATAAGATTCAGGAATCACTTTAGCTATGGCACTAGTCCAAAGAAATATGCAAAGTTAATGTTAAAGCTTTTGTTATTAAGTATGGTAAGTGTACAAATATTAATTTTATAAGTATGCTTCTTACTGAATATAGATACTGTGGTATGCTTCAATTATTATGTAAGAAAAATATTTAAGTAATTGGCGTTTCAATTTCATGTGGCTGGGGAAAGGCTAGTGTCACGAATAAAAACAGGGATGTTAAGAGTAGATGACCTGTCATTTCATGACATGGGTCAGCCTTACTTTCTTAGTCAATCTGCCCCACCATTCTTCCTATAATAATCATTTCTGATTACTTCTGAGTCACCAATCTGTTGATGCCCAGCCAACTGAGTCAGGAGTTGGGCTTTTTATAGACCTGCAGCATCAGAAGTGAGTCATCTACTCAATTTTGGCACAGTTCATTTCAAAATTATCTCCCACCTCCTCTCAGCTAAAATTAATCTGCCTAATATTTTATCTAAGCCTGCATCATTGATACTATGCTATGTTTAATGATTAAATTCTTCATTCCCCTAAATCATGATGTCCTGTGATTCCCTATGTTGAATGAAAGCATTTCCTGTGCTTTATGAAAAAGATTTAATGCTGGATTTGAGTAACATCCTTGCTCAGATTTCAAGTGAAATTGGACTTTCTTAGTTTAGGGTATAACAGTCATGTTGAAAAAAATTATTGCAAAAGAAATTTTTTTATTATTATTCTTGGGGTTTCTTGGAGTTTTTTGTTTTTAATTCTAAAAGCTCTTTTTATATGACTTTATCTTAAGGAAGATCTCACAAGAAAAGAGGTTGCACTAAGCCTTCTAGGTTATGGGAGGAACTAAGGAAGAGACAAGTAGGTTAAAGAAAGGAGAATGAATGAATGAATGAATGAATGTCCCAATTCCTAGCCTTGGGATTGAACATCAAGTGTGAAAACTTGATGAAACTTATGCCATGTGAGCTTGCAGACTCTCTCTCCAGCAAAGAATCATTTAAGTGGTGAAAACTGTCAAAGAACTGTTTAAAGTCTCTGGAAATGGACCCAAGGACAAGCAATAAATTGAGAATTATTTATTCAAAAATTTACAGAATATCAGTAAGAACAGTGGTAATCTGTGGCATTTGAGCCACAAACTGCTCCTATCATCTGTCTCCCACTTCCTACTCAGTTTTTCAGAAGGTTTATGCTGGTTGGATGAGGCCCAGAAGAGGCTGGCTACCTTCTTCCCAACTCCCCATCAACTTCTCAGTTAAAAGTCAATTGTTTCACGTGGGTCGTTCCCTTATAGCCAACCCCAAGAGATTTCAGAAGATATAGTCCAGGAGGGTACAGCCTAGAAGATAGGGTCTCCAAGATCTACCCAGCTCCCATTCATAATATAAAAGATGTATCAAGGTCAGTTATGTCAAGCCATGAGCTGCTGGCCGGAGAGACTAGGGCTTCCATTGTCACCCCTTCTCCCCATCATCTACTCATAGGGCAGAAGTTCCAGGCCACTTAGGTTAACGGGATTGCCATTCCCCAAGCTCCCTCTTAGAACAAAGGAGTCACTCTGGGAGATGTAGACCTATCCTCTCTCCCCTATTCAGCTCCAACACAGCTAATAGAGCTTCTACTTAGTGGGGAAGCAAGATGAGGACTGTCAGCTCCACAGCACTGCCTGAGGCGGGCAACTTAATTTGGAATAAAGAGTATGCAAATTTTTGCCTAAAGGCATTCTCCCTTCACTAGAGATCATAGTAGTATATAATTAGAGAAGCTATTGGATATAAATTGCAGCAAACAAAACAGACTCGCCAGAAATTTAACAAGGAATGACATGAGAAAAAAGACAGAAAAAAAAAGGCCCTAATAACATTACACTCATACCTAGTAGTCTGGAAGACTGTACACATATACTAGGGTCAATCCACTCTGGAGCAATTGGAGGATTATTAATCCCTGGCTAAAAGCAGTGCAGATTTGAAATCTTCCTGAAGTGGATGGAAGTCTTACTGGCTCAAAAGGTTTAATCATAATCCCTAATCAGTCACTGGCTGAAGACTAACTGGTGTCGACCCAGGAGAAACTACTAGGATTCCAAGTTTAAAATTTTAAAAGAGAAAAAAATTCTAAGCACTAACATCAGACATTGCACACTTTAGGAGAAATAGACTGTGCAGAATTAATGCAAGCAATCCACTAAACAAACAAACAGGCAATAATAACAAGTCACAGGGTGACACAGAAACAGATATATTATACAAGATATCTAATTTTTATGAAAAAGTGAGACATTCAAAGAAACATGGAAATGTGACCCATAAACAAAAAAACGAATCAAGCACTGGATAATACTTTTGAGGGGCCCCATATGTTGAACTTAGCAGAAAAAGATTTCAAAGAAGCTATTAGAAATATATGCAAAGAACTAAAGGAAATCATGCCTAAAAAATTAAAGGAAAGCAGAATTCATTAAATATAGAAATTAATAAGTATACAGAAATTACCAAAAATCCAAATGGACATTCTAAAGTTGAAATATACAACAACTGAAGTGAAAAATTGCCTAGAGTGAACATAGCACATTTGACCTGGTGGAAGAATGAATCAGAAAACTTGAAAAAAAATCAAGAGAGATTATCCAAAATGAAAAAAATAAAAAAAATAGAAAGAAAAAAAAAAAAGAATGAAGAAAAAAAGATGAACACAAACTCAGGAAAGTTTGAGGCACAATTGAGTAGCAGCATCTACATATATCGGAGTAACAGAAGGAAAGAGAAAGAAAAAATATTCAAAAAAATCATTGCTACAAACTCTCCAAATACAGTGATATACATTAATCTACACATCCAAGATCAACTAGCTCCAAGTAGGATATACACAAAGAGATCCACGTTTAGATAAATAGTCAAAGTGTTGTGAGCCAAAGAAAACAAGAAAACCTTAAAAGCAGGAGAAAATTGACTCACCACCACATATAATAGGACTAAGTTTAATTCTTACTAATGTAATTTCAAAGAGCAAAGTTGCAGATAAAATTTTAGAAAATAATTCTCAGTGAGTGGTCAAAGGAAGGGATTGTTAAGACACTTTACAGCTATAGTGTGTTCTTGGGAGACAGTGAATTAATCAATAGTTTGTATTACATGTAGAATTACTGACTTTACACATTTATTTATTTTTAAAAGACTGTTTTGTTAACACGAATTGGCTAATATAGAATAAAAACCCTTTAGGAACTGTAACTGAATATTTTTACCACTTCTATGCAATGTAAAAGCATTTACATTTGCTTTCCTTGTGTTGTTTGTACTGAGCAAAAATCTTGAAAAGAATTTGAAGTACATTAATGTTGGCTTCAAGGCTATTTTTAAGCTAAAACTAATTGCTTATAATTGTCAAAATGTACTATAAATATAGCCTTAAAAATTAAAACATTCTAAAAGATTGTCTTTGGTTGCCTACTGACCAAATGATACTCAAATTAAATGTTTTCCAAAGAGTAATGTTGGCTACCCTTGATACTATTTCAAGTTCTCTTTGAAGCCACTTACTCTTGAGGACATTTGAAAACCCTTCATTTTCTTTTTCTGTGCTACCCATTCTGCAAACTTGTTGTGACCACCTAGAGTAGAAACTTTAAGGTCTTCTTCACTATAGCAATGACCCTAGTGACCAAAGCCAGAATTTCACTATCTGCAGAGTAACCCCAGAGTCTGGAATCTTAAGTCATTTTTGCTCTGATGACAGACTGAATTCTAGAAGTTCATGGCTCCATAGTGTCTTCTTCAGATTTCTTGACTTAGGACAACTAGCTTAAAGATTATATCCTACCAGACAAAAGACACAAATAGGTAGCTTTTAAAAGAAATAAGATGACTATGAAACACCAAAAAAATTTCAATTCTACCAGTAATCGCATTGAAAAAGATCTTATTTTGTGAGTATTTAATTTCCAAGCATTTTAAATGATAGCAATGCTTTTAAGAAAGTAGAATAATGCAGAAGTTAGAGTGGAGACTCTGAAGCCTCATTGCCCTGCGTTTGAATATTCAGCCCATCTTTTATCAGCTGCGACTTAAGACTTTAAATCTCGTGCCTGTTTCCTCATCTTTAACATAGGCCTTCACTATTGTGAAGATGGAACAAATTAGAATTTGTGAACATTCTTATAACGTTGCTTAGGAGACGTTAAATAGCTCCATGAATGTCAGCTATTGGTAGAAGATGGAATTCCTATCAATTGGCACATGCTTTCTAAGAAGTAGTTTGCTCCATGTGTATCAAGAGCATAGAAAGTGCTTAAATTTTTCATGTAGTAATTCTCCTTCTAGGGAAACTATCCCAACAAAATAGTCACTAATTCAAACATTCATGTACAATACATGTTTGTTAAAGCAAGAATTCTGATAAATTGGAAATAATTAAAATCTGTAACATTTGGAACAAAATCAATAAAATTATGATATTTATAATGAACTTCTCAAACATAACTAAAATAATAGGATGGGACATTTACTACAGGCCAGGATAGAAAAATAAGGACCTAATTTAGTTTCCTACCTTAAATAACCAGAAAACTAGATAAGATATATGAAAAAATATTTTCCAGAGATCGGGCAATAGGCAGATCAGGATTATGATTCCTAAAATGGAAACAAATGAGGTTAAACCCTAAATTGCCTAGTTTCCTCAGAAGCCATTACCAGGCCATATTGTAGTGAGGAGGAATCCAAAAGAACTTCACTGTTTTGCTGAGTGAAGGTAATTATCAGAAAAGAAGAAGCCTTAAATAAGGAGAGCTCTAGAGATTTTCAGGGCAGGTGGGGGACTAGTCTCTGGATTAGCTGTGAGAGGAAGGAAACCTTTTGAGGCTATGGAAAGTAACACTGGAGAAGTTGGCAGAATAATTTCTGAAGCTCATACAGGACTGAGAATTTGGGAGGACCCCCCCCAAACAACAGTGGAAAAACATCAAAATGCATGGGAAATTTAGTAGAGTTGTCAGAATGTACCACCTTAGTAGTGGGAGTAAATTATCACTAGATTCAAGTGGTACATCTTTGTACCTCCCCTAACAAAGCTTAAAGGCTTTAAGATGTTTTAACCAATTCCAAGTAGCTTAACTGTGTACCATAATAGAATATCACAATGTGTGAAGTAACATAACCAAATTTATCGTCCCAAAACATAAAAATCTAACTGTCTGGTACCTAATAAAAGATTAAGAGGCATTTAAAAAAGCAAGAAAATACGATCTCTAATTGGATATACACCATTCAATAGAAACAGAGAAATGAAAGAGATTAATAGACAAGAAATTAAAACACCAGTTTATAAATATGCTTCATATGTTCAAGAACCAGTATAAGCCATGAAAATAATGAAAAGTGAAAAATGTAAAAAAGACACAAGTACAGCTTCTAGACACATATATAGCTTCTAGAGATGAAATACATAGTATCTGAAGTTTAAAAAGAAAAATACACAAAAGGGAATTAACAGATGAGACAATTCAGAAGAGATAGTGAGTCACTTGAATATATGTTAATGAAAACAATTAAAAATAAAACACAGAGGGAGAAAATGACCAGAGCATCAGTGAGCTTACAAGTTTCTACCATGTATAAAAATGAAGTCCCAGAAATTGAGAAAAGACAAGGGCAGGGGGAGTGTCAGAAATAGTATTTGAAGAAATAATGGTTAAAATGTTTCCAAGTTTGATGAAAATATAAATCCACAAATGCAAGAAGCCCAATGAACATCAAAAAGAATAATCTTAAAGAAAATTACACCCACTATATCATAATCAAGTTGCTGGAAACCATTGATTAAGGAAAATCTTAAAAGAAGCCAAAGGTACAAAGGTAAAACAGCAGACTACATGTCAGAAATCATGCAAGCTAGGAAAGAGCAGAGACATAACTTTAAACTATATAAAGAAAATGAAAACAATGACAGGCGTTGGCAAGAACGTGGAGATATCGGAAACCTTGCACACTGTTGGTAGAAAATAGTATAAAGATTCTACAATCTAGCAATCCTACTTCTGGCTATATAACCAGAAGTTTTGAAACTGGGATCCCAAAGGAATATTAGTACTCCCATGTTAATTGCAGCACTATTCACAATAGCCGAGATGTGAAAACTACCTAAGTGCCCATTTACAGAGGAATGGGTAAAGAAAATGTGGTATATGCATACAATAGAGTACTAGTCAGCTTTTAAAAAGAAGGAAATTCTGGACACCATGGGTGAAACTTGAGGACATACTAAGTGAAGTAAGCCAGACACAGAAACACAAATACTGCAGGATTCCACTTATGAGGTATCAAAAATAGTCAAATTCATAGAATCAAAGAGTAGAATAGTGGTTACCAGAGGCTGGGATGAAGGAGAAATGGGGAGTTACTAATCATGTTTCAGTTACACAAGATGAATAAGCTCTAGAGATCTTCTATACAACACTGTACTTACAGTGAGCAATAATAATGCACATTTTAAGATTTGCCAAGAGGGTAGATCTCATGTTAAGTGTTCTTTCTGTAAGAAAAAGAAAAAAGTATCATCTAGAATTCTTTACCCAGCCCCAACCCCTCAAAAAGAAAACTTCAGAGTTGAGGGTAAAATACTTTTAGAGAAAAAGAAAAAATAAAAATAAAAGATGAGAAAGTATATGACTAAGAGTCCTACACTATATGAAATATTTAAGGAAGTTCCTTCAGCAAAAGACAAGTGATGTGAATGAAAGTTCCATCAGTAGAGAGACATTCATAGTGCCAGAAATGGTGTATATATATATATATATATAGGTTAACATTTTAAAGGTTTTTCTTTAGTTTATATTCTTTAAAAAAGATAATAGACACTTTAAAGCAAAAATAACAATATATTGCCAAGCTTACAGTATATGTAGAAGTAAAATGTGGACAACAATACAAATGATTCAGGGAAGAAATGGAAGTATATTGCTGTAAAGTATCTACATCGTATATGATGCAGTATAGTATTTAAAGGAGACTGTGATAAGATAAAAATGCATCTTGTAGATGCTGGGGAAATGGTTTTCCAAGTGTGGTCATGAAATCCTTGGTGTCCTCAAGACTGTTTCAGAGGTCCCACTAGGCCAAATCTAATTTCATAATACTATGTTATTACTTGACTTTTCCATTCTCATTCTCTTATGAACATACAGTGAAGTTTTTCTGAGGTTAATTCATGAAATTGTATAATGAAATATATCAACATTTGGAAGATCTGCATAACTTGGGGAACTAATGAATTTGAACAAAAGACTAATGAATAAATTTTTAAATCATGTATAGGTAAAACATACATTCTAAGTGCAATACATATCAATATGTTTTAGCCAACAGTGTCTTGAAATATTTTTGGATTTCACTAAACTTTTCAAAAACTGCAGTTTCCGATCTTGCATGTAAGGAGCTTAGAAGCCACCATTCCATTGTAACAAGTAAAAAGCGGCACAGACTGAAAAAATTCAACCACTCTTCTTGGATCTATATGAGACAGAAGAACATAGAGCAAATTGCTGCCTCCAAGACTCAAAAGACCAACAGGTAAATACAGAAAATAAGTTACTGGAGACTCAAGCAGAAACCATGGCAGGAACCAGTGCCAGGGCAGGGAAACCTGAACTGCAATTAACAAATTGATGGAGGGTCAGGGTGGACAATTTGAGAGTTAAAAACTTCAAGGGGGACCAGTTATAGGTGGGAGGTGGGGGGCACAATATTGTGAGCTCCCCTAGGAGGCTGATCAACTCCCACAGTAAGTATCAGAGAAAAATCCCCTTGAACTTCTAGCAGGGGGAGCAGAAGAGAAATCATTTTGAAAGACACCAGAGCATTCTTCTTCCTAACATCACCTGCCCTGAGGTGAGAATAGTTAACCAGAGCCCAATCTGATGGTTTAATTATCTGAGCCTAACTGACTTGGGAAAGAGAACCACCAAACTCCAGCTCATTGTAGCCATCCTGTCCCACTTAAGAAGGGAGAAGAAAACTGAAAAACACTTGCGAAGCTCACAGTCCCTAAGCATAGGCTTACATTTAGGTCTTTAATCTATTTTGAGCTTATTTTTGTGTACGACATGAGGAAATATTCTAAATTCACTTTTTTCACATGTAACTTTCTGATTTTCCCAGCATCACTTATTGAAGAGACTGTATTTTCCCCATTGTTGTCTCCTTTGTCACAGATTACTTGACTATATGTGTATGGGTTTATTTCTGGGCTCTCCTTTTGAGATATGTTTTTGTGCCAGTACCATAGTTTTGATAATTGTAGCTTTGTAGTATAATCTGGACAAAAAGCTCCTGGTACATGTGACACTGTTCTTTTTTCCCTCAAAACTGCTTTGGCTATTTAGGATCTTTTGAGGTTCCATACAAATTTTAGGTTCATTTGGTCTAGTTCTATGAAAAAATGTCATTTTGATAGGAATTGCATTAAATTCATGGATTGCTTCAGGTAGTATGGACATTTTAACAATATTAATTCTTCTAATCTAACAACATAGGGTATCTTCCCATTTCCTTGTATCATCTCCAATTTCCTTCACCAATATCTTATAGGTTGCAGAGTATAAGTCTTTCACCTTCTTGGTTAAGTTTATATCTAAATTATTTTATTCTTTTTGATGTGATTGTAAATGGAATTCTTATCTTGCTTTCTTTTCCTGATAGTTCATTATTAGTGTTTATAAAAGCAACAGATTTCTGTATGTTAATCTTGTATTCTGCAACTCTACTAAGTCCATTTATTAGTTCTAATAGTTTTTTTCATGGAGACTTTATATATATATATTAACAATTTAACTTCTTCCCTTCTAGTTTGGATGACTTTTATTTGCTTTTCTTCTCTGATTGCTGTGGATGGGACTTCCAATACTTTGTTAAATAGAAATAGCAAGAGTGGGCATCTTGTCTTGTTCCTGATTTTAGAGGAAAAGCTTTCAGGGTTTTTTTTTTTTTTTTTTTTTAACCATTGGGTATAATGCCAGCTGTGGGTTTGTCATAAATGGCCTTTATTATGTTGAGATATGCACCCTCTACACCACCTTTGTTGAGAGATTTTTACCATGAATGGCTGTTGAGTTTTTTCAAATGCTTCTTTTGCATCTATTGAGATTATATGGTTTTTATCTTTTGTTCATCTAGTGTGTCACATTGACTCATGTGCAGATACTTGTGTGATACTTATGTGAGCCATCTTTGCATCCCCGGAATAACTGCTGTTTGATCATGGTGTAAATGATTCTTTTCATGCATTGAACTTGGTTTGCCAATATTTTGTTAAGGATTTTTACATCTATGTTTATGATAGATATTGGCCTGCAATTTTCTTTTCATGACATGTCTTTTTCTGGTTTTGGTATTAGGTTAATGTTGGTCTTGTAGAATGAGTTTACAAGTGTTCCCTCACCTTCAATTTTCTGGAATAGTTTGAGGATAGGTATCAACTCTTCCTTACATGTTTGTTAGAATTTCCCTGTGAAGCCATCCAGTTCTGGACAACTTTTGATTACTGGCTGAATTTCAATACTAGTATCACTTTGTTCACTTTATCCACTTCTTCATGATCCTTGAGAAATCATTTTAAAATGTGAAGATACAGACTGAAACTAAAGGATGAAAAAAATATTTACCATTCAAACAGTAAAAAAAAGAAAGACAAAGTGGCTATATTAACATGACAACATAGACTGTAAAATGGAGAATTATTATAAGTAACAAAAAGAATTAAAAGGGCTTGTCTTAATTATGTATGCACCTAACAAGAGTTGCAAAACATACAATGCAAAAAATTGGTGAAAGGAAAAAGGGACAAATCCACAAATTATAGGCTGAGATTCAATACTTGTCTCTGTAATTGGTAGAAATAGTGCACAGAAAAATCAGTAAAGATGTAGACAACTTAAACAGCACAATAAACCAGAATCATATATTTTAGTACAGACTTTTAAAGAACACCACCAATAATACACACATTCTTTTCAAATACATATGGAACATTCACCAAGACAGATAATATGATGTGTCATTATACATTTATCAATAAATTTGAGGGTTTGAATTCATTTACAAAAAATGGTCTCTAACCAGAATATTTAAATAGAAAGCAATAAAGGATGACAGAAAATCCCCAAGCTTTGGAAATTAAATGATATACTTCTGAATAAGATGAGATAAGGAAAAAAAATCCACAATAATTGGAAAATATTTTTAACTGAAAGATAATGAAATCACAACATGCAAAATGTGTGGGATGAAGCTAAGGTAGTAACAGGAAGGAAATCTATAACATTAAATGCCAATACTAGAAATTTAAAAAGTGACCTTAGATTGATGATCTAAGCTTCAACAATGGGAAACTTTAAAAGAACAGATTAAACCCAAAATAAAGAGATTGAGGGAAGAAATACAAATAAGAATGGAAATGAATGAAGAAAAAACAGAAGAACAATTGAGAAAGCAATATAACCAAAATCTGGCTTCAAAAGATTAATAAAATTGGTAAACCTCTAGCCTCACTGATAAAGAAAAATATGAGAATAAAAGAGGGGACACCACTACTGATACTATAGACATTAAGAGGATAAGAGGAAATATGTTGAACAATTTTATGATAAATTTAAGCACATAGATGGAATGGAGAAATTCCTTAAAAGACAATCACCAAAGCTCACTCAAGAAGAAATGGTTAATATGAATAGCCTTATATACATTTTAAAAATTAAATTAGTAATTAAATTCTTTCCCACCAAAAAGCCAAAAATTATACCCATCAGACCCAGATTAAATCACTGTTTAATTCTTTTCCAAACATTTAAGGAAGAAAGGAAACAAATTCTGCACAAAGTCTTCCAGAAAATATATAAGGGAACCCTTTAACTTATTTTACAAACAGAATTACCCTGTAATCAAACCACACAAAGATTTTAGGCTGTAATATTTTTGACATCGCTAAAGGACTAAGTATAAAAATTTCTTAAGAAAATGTATAAAAAGAGGAATGTACACCATAACAAGTGAGATTTATCCGAAAGTTGGCTTAAATTTTAAGAATCCAACAACAGGAACTCAAATTAAAACAGAAAAACCATATGGCCACATCATTTGGTACAGAAATAATGTTTGACAATAGTCAATACCCATTCGTGACAAGCTCTCAACATCCTAGGAATAAAAGGGACCTTTTCCACTCTGATAAAAAACCTATATCATAGTCAATTGTATAAAAACTATTCCTTCTAAAATCAGGGATAAGGCAATTCTATCCAAACTCATCACTTGTATTTACTATTACACTGAGATCTTGCAAGAGCAATAAGCCAGGGAGAAAAAAAGGTAGAAGGAAGAAGTACAACTGGCTTTATTCAAATATATAGTTTTCACATAAAAATGCCAATAGTATCTACAAAAAGATATTAGCTCTTATAAGTAAATTTATCAAGTTTAAAAGATACAAGGCTAATATGCAAATCAACTTTTATATAACAATTGGAAATTTAAAAATTTAAGTTATCATTTATAATATTAATACTACAACCTTTAACATTAAAGATAACAAAATATTTAGAAAACCTATACACAGAGTTTTATAAAATACTGCTGAGTAAAATTAGAGAAGACCTAAATAAATTTAGAGATATATCACAATAATGGATGGGAATGCTCTATATTGTTAAGCTGTCAATTCTTTCCACAATGATACATGAATTCAACAAAATACCATCTGAAATCCCAGCAAGATTTTTTGTATAAATTGTTAGGCTGATTCTAAAAATTTATTTGGAATGTAAAAGAATACCCAAAACAATTTTTAAAAGAGAAAGATAAAGTTGGAGGACCCAGGCCACCTGATTTCAGTACAAAGTGATGGTAACCATTGCTGTGTTACACTGAAACCCACACATACGTTGTCAATTGATTTTCAACAATGTTCACAATGCATGCCAATGAAGAACAGATAGTATTTTTAACAAGTGACACTAGTTTTGTATAAACAGACCTCAACACTTACCTCACACTGTAATTAAAATGGACCTTAGTCATAAATACAGAAATTTATAAAATTTCCAGAAGAAAAAACAAGAGAAAATACTTGCACCTTGGATAGGGAAAGATTTCTTAGGACAAAAAGAACAAACCATAGGAAAAAAAAAAAAGTCAAATGAGATATCAAAATTGAAAACTTTTGTTCTTCAAAAGGCATGATTATGAAAATGAGGAATCAAGCCTCAGACCTGGAGAAAATATTCATAGCACTTTATATATAATATTCAAGAGAAAATCTTTTATGTGGGGAAACTCTTACAATTCAATTTTTTAAATTCCAAGAAATTAAAATTTTGAGTAAATACTTCAAATAATATATTAA